>NC_138655.1:130171384-131573522 GCF_964273445.1 Streptopelia decaocto | reverse complement strand
TTCAGGTTGGAAGTGGCCCTGGTGAAGGGTATAACATAAATATTGCTTGGACAGGTGGCTTGGATCCTCCTATGGGCGATGTTGAGTATCTCACAGCATTCAGGTTCGTACATTTTTGGTTTAAAGTTATGAAAAGTGATTGTAGAACATAAACACGTGATGCACCTAATGTAATGTTGAAAGACAGGAGAATGACCCATGATGAAACTAACTTGACCCTGGTATCCCAGTATACAAAAGCTTAGTAAATAATAAAATTTAATTGTCATGATCATCCACTCAGAATCGACAAAAAGTATGTCTAATGGTTTAATCGGTCAGTCATTTTTTCATTATTATATGGTGTCAGTAAGATTACTTTGAGTTTGCTCACTTCTCTACCTGCAAAATTTAAAAGTAAGCCTTTATACCAGGCAGAAGAAAATTACTGTTCTCATTCATGTTGATTGTAGTTACATGCAAGTAGAGCAGATAGAAGGCAATATGAAGTATGGTCGAAACCCAGCATGCTTCATTCTCTTAAAAGTCTAATCATGATGCTCACAGATTTGACCATTTTTTTTTTTCTATGAATTGCAATAAAATGTTATTTATTTAAAAGAAAATAATTGTGAAATATCTCAGTAAGAATGATAGGAAATGTTGCATGCTGTATTTATCTTTGCTTTCAATAGCTCATTCTAAATTAAATTTTGTTCTTTCATAGGTGATGCATCATAATATTTAGTCTTATTTTCATGGGACCAGAGGAGATAAAACCAGTTTAAAACACACTCTTTTAGATTTTCAGTAGCTCTATCTTACATACACCATTTTCTTTCATTGTAAAGCAGTCCAGTGGAATGGTTTTGTGGGCACTCACCTCTCAAGACTGGGCACATGCTACATATTTGAAAAGAGGTTTCATCTAGTGGAGACTGATATAACGGAAAGGCAATGAGACAACTAACATGTATCTCCGATCACTTTCAAGACTTTTAGTTTGAAATAGTGCATTTACCTTATATAACTTTTGACTACATGCTATCCAAAACACATTGCAAAAAGTATAAAACTCATTTTCATTTCTTTTTCTGAAGCACTCCTGCGCAGTACCTGAAATAATATGCAGAGGATCTGATAAACAACAAATCTGAATTCAAAGTCTAAGCCCTAGACACAGAAATAGCCTTACACATTCACAATATCACACTGTTGTTATAGACAAGCTTTCAATTTTCTTTATGACATTTGCCTGTATTTTAAAAGAGTCTAAAAAAATAATGGCAGGCTCCAAATTTTCTACACCTCAGTACTGCCTCAAGATCTTTCCAAGATCTGTCTTATTCTTTGATTAAATTTTACGGAAGTTAGGGAACTGAATGCTTCAAATCACTGGTAATAGTGTCAGATATTAATATGTCTGGTATGTTCACCCCAAAATTCTTGGTTTGGATCCAACCTGTCCCAGTAATATTATAGGTAATGTGGCCATCTAACACTGCAGAGAAGTGTGGTCCCAGCTTATCAAACAGAAGATTTACATAACTGAGACTGCAACCACAATCATTACCTTTACTATTCTGACAACAAATACTTGAGCTTAATAATACCTTTTCCAATATTTACTTTGCAGTTCTAGTTCAATGCACACCAGTAAGTAGTCTGGAGTGGCTAATACTGCTGCTGTACTTATTCATCAGAGTTAGAGAGAATTTTGATCTCTGTGCCTGAGTAGAACATCACTATTCAGGAAAATATAATTCATGTAAGCTACTACATACTGACTAAGCATTTGCAGACATAACACTAAAATAAATGCTTAATTATATATTTTTTTTTTCAGTGCAAATAAATTCAATATAAAGTTTGGGATCTCCCTTTAAAAAATTGCTGATGGTGTAAAATTTAATGCTGTTATTTTAAATGCATCCATTGTGATTAATGTAGTTAATGTGAAGGTTTTTCACTGTGTTAAATTGTGGGGATTTTTTTTTTTTTTTTAAGGAATATAATGCTGTTGACTGATTACAATAGATACTGCCTTTTTCCTTTTCTCCAGAACAGTAGGAATGACAGGAAATATTTCCCTACCTCCTAAGCCCCTTTTTGTGTGGGCACAGTCTCTGTGCCCTCTGTAGGGCTTATTGATATGGATTTGGTATGACAGGTATGACAGTTTTGAGTGGTGTTCAATGAAGCAAACAGTGTGGAACTTTGCAGGGTGAATACAAAAATCCGTAAATTATGTAGGATAGACTGGATAGCTATTTTCTATGAATCTGGTCTGAATGCTAGGTAAATTCACAATTCCTAATAAAGAGACATTTAACCTGTGGACCAGAATCTATCCATTGTTGTTATCCAAAATGTCACACATGATGTAAACTCCATTCTCAGTTTGGCCAGGACAGAATTGTGAGATGATAGTAGTCAGGAAAGAGTCTATGGTTCAGTTCTTTAGCCACAGACAGATAGGAAGGTGTAGTCTTGGAGAAAATCAATAGAACAGTTGCTAAAATACCCCAGTAAGTTAGCTGTTGTTCTGGAGCTTTGACCAGCATCAGGTCAGTTTTAAGAAAATAAACAATGAGTTTTGTACATAGGTAAATGACCTTGATTTTTTTTCTTTTCAAATAAATTGATTTTAGTGACAGAATTACAGAGTTACAGAATTACAGAATTACCTAACTAAGCGGGGAGGAGGCCGAGGAAATGCCAGACATCCTCAATTTCAAGCAAAAAATAAGGTACAAAATTGAGAGATTTTCTCTTCATACCTGCTCCCCAATGGACAGAGGGTATTGGTGAAGGTCCTCTCCAAAATAACCAAGGTGTGAATAAATCTGCATATGGGGAGAGCCTGTTTGGAGAGAAGCTGAGACTTCCTGCTTTCTGGCTGCCTCAAGAGTTTAATCCTTTGAGTTCTTAGGAACTGAGAAATTTGCATTAAAATCATCTAAAGCTCCCTAGGGGGTGCACATAACCTTCACTTTCTCACCAGCAGAGCCCTGGTTTCTTCCTGGAATTGCACCAAGCATGTATTTGAAGTGTCAACAGCCATGACACTAGGTAGCTCATTACTGCTTGATTGACTGTCAAATTTCACAGCAGAGATCCTTCTGAACGATAATGTCCACAGAAATAGAGACCGAGGCTTTTTTCTGCCTCTAGAGTTCTGCCCATAATCACATATTACATATGATGAAGTATTTGGTATCAGATATATTGTTCTTAGGCCAGAAATTATTTGTAGAACAGTATAAGCATTTACACACATATAGAGACAGAGACAGAGACAGAGACAGAGACAGAGATAGAGATAGAGATAGAGATAGAGATAGAGAGATAGATACACGCAGGTAGCTGAATATTAGTCATTTTCCAGTGCATAAATAATTAGATAAACCTATTTTAAATAGATCTTGTTGAGACTGAATGAGATTCCACCGTACTCTTCCCTCAATCTGTCCAAGAAAGTATTTCTGTTTCTTCAGGAAAAAACAACTGTATGTGTAAAAATGCAGAAAATTTGAAGATGAGTTAGAGGCATAACACAGAAAAATCACCTCAAAGGCATGGTGAGTGAGTGGCTCCTGTGGGACTCTAGTGGGCAACAGGAAAAAATATGGTGCTGGTTTGTGTCTGCCATTTTGACTTCAGTGCTACACGAAAAGTCTTGGTTGTATTTTGAAAATAACTCTAGTGCAAAATCAGATGTAAATAGCTGTAGCCAGTTTGGAGATGAAGATTGCTCTTTCATGTATAAAGGAATGTGTTTTCCTTTCCATTTCTTTCCCATTTCTTCTAAGATAATATGTTTGCTTATGTTAACTACAAGAAGGTAGTAGGAGAGAAGTTTCTGTAGAATGGAAAATAAGTGCAGTAATCAAATCTATACCTTTCAATTTTGCAGGAAAAATTTTGTCTGATGTTCACCCTAGTAAAGCAACTGGTCTAGCTACAAAAATCCTTGAAAGAATGTTCTTTTTCTAAAGGGCAGGAAGCTCTTCTTTTCCACTATGATAACAAAAAAGCACAGCTCTTTTCCATTATTTTCAAGGCCTGGTGTATCTTTCTCTATAGAGAGTTTTTTTCATCATTTACTTCCACCTCTTCAGATTAAATTTGTGTTAATCTCTTTGAAAGCAATAGGAGATGGTGACTATTTTCTAAAAGGACGAATCTACACTCGAGTTTATGAGGATATAATCCACTCTCCTCTGCCAACAGTTATAGAAAAATAAGAGCAATAGTCAACTACTAATGTTCAAATAATTATTTTCATAAGCTCCACATAATACCAGATGTGCTCAGTTAAGCAGGCAGCAGAGGCTCAGGTCTGTGTTGTACATGCACATATGTATCTATATGTACTTGGAGTTTACAGAGGACAGAAGAGATGTGTTTCCATAGAGCAAAATATAGAAGACACAGGAGGCAATGGAAACAAATGTGTGTGTGTGTGTGTGTGTGTGTGTGTGTGTGTGTGTGTGTGTGTGTCTGTGTGTTCAGAAGAGGGAGAGAGAGCAAGAGACAGAAAGAAACTGGGGTGTGCCTTCCAACTGCTTTGCATTGCTTTGATTCAACAAAGGAGCTGTAAATTTAGCTTAACCAGCCAGTATGCTCTGGCTGCTTTGCTCTACTCCAGAGTAGCATAAAACAGCCACAGCGTATCAATGAACCTGGCCATAAAAGCTTCCATAAAATGAAATATGTGTGTGTGTTTCTTGGAATGATTAGAAATAGCTCATGATAATATTATCTTTGAGTTCAATTTTTAGCAGTCATGTGTATGATTTTAATTTAAGAAGGTGAGCAAATTCAAAAGACATAGGTGACATTAAGACAGAGTTAAGGATGAACTATATTAATGATCTAATTTAAAAGATGACACAAAATGTATGATTACTCCAAAATAATGTTTTTAAACAAAAAGAATTCAAAATTAAAATAATGCTTCAAGCCTCATATGTTAAAATGTAAAAATGAAATAAAATTAACTAAAATGAAGGTGTGCAGAAAACCTTCGCTCTGTCTTACAATCCCTAGTGCTTGTTCTGGGAGAAGATAAATATGTTTAAAACTCTTTGTATTCTAATCTCTGATCAAAAATATCAAGAAATATTCATTGTAGTCTTGTGGCCTTACAGGGCATAGTTAATGTTATTTGAGAGATTACACTAAGGTATACCAACCTTTATTTTTTTTTGTCTTATTTTTTATTTCCTGATCTGATTACATTTAATTTTGACATTTCACATGAAAAACTTTGTAAATGTATTTTTGTTGTTTTTCAAATGTATTCTCCTTGTTAACTCTGTTTCAGCATAGGTACTGACTATTGGTTTTTTTACTTTTTAAGTTACAATTTCATACATAAACCGTAAAAAGCATACTCAAATATTTCTATGTTTCCATTATGAGTTTTCACCTAAGTATACATAGATAGTATCTATTTGTACATGTTAATTTAATTTTCCTGTAAATTTTGCTTATAATAACTTTTGTACACTAAGGAATTGGAGATAACAACTTTAATAAGTTTTATGTATCCTGTTGGTATTCAGTTTCATGATATTAGGTATGTGTACATGAAAAACATAAATTCTTTCTTTTAGCTCAAATCACTAGTCTCCTACTTTTGTTAAATGTCCATTTGTTCATGTACTACATGTGTAGATGAGGTGCACATTCTTACCTATCCATATTTATTATTTTAAATACATTTGCGTTATCTGTGTCGTGTCCTTTCCTATTTTTCTTCTCTCAAAATACAATATTTCTGGTCTTTTCAATCTCTTTTCCTTTAGAAATGTATCCAGTTGCCAAATTATTTTAATTGCTCATCTCTGAAGATCTGCTGTTTTCTAGAAATGAGCTAAATACACCACATGAGGGCGAACCATCGATTCATATTATTTTTAATATTATTATGTCTTTCTTTGACATCATTATTCTACAATATTGTATAACTCTCTGACTGAGTAGAAACCTTGGTTTCTGATAAACATAGTAAAAGAATGTAGGAGAC
The DNA here is from genome assembly GCF_964273445.1 of Streptopelia decaocto. Lineage (NCBI taxonomy): Eukaryota > Metazoa > Chordata > Aves > Columbiformes > Columbidae > Streptopelia > Streptopelia decaocto. Next base: position 131,567,509 of record NC_138655.1, on the reverse strand, counting down.
AAAAATATACATTTTTCCTAGCTGTACCTAACTATTTACAGTGGGTCATAGAACAATGGTATATTGCGATAATATTTAATGAATTCCACTCGGAATAACTTTTGAGGAAAAAGTTCTTTTCAACAGTAATTCTAAATACCCATAACTTAATGCTATTATTTTTTATGACAGTAATGTTCAGAGGCTGCTTCCAAGCCTATTTTACACTAGACTGAAAAATATGGTAAGACTTGGTTTCTGGTTCAAATGTGAAGAGATAAAAAGCCAGAAGTGTGGGAGAAGAAATAAAAAAGCTAAGTTAGCAGCTCAGTCTCATGAGTCTATAAAGGAAGTAGAAGTAGACAGAACTACCTTCTTCAGAACTTGAATCTGTTGTGTTATCAGTGAACTCTGCTGACAATAGCCTCAGACTAGCAAAATGCCATGTTTATCTTTACTAACAGAAACAAATTATGCATTTCTCAATATTTCTCAATATTTTACTTTACAATAACCGGTAAAGATTATCCCAGTTGTTGTTGTTTCTCTAGTCTATTTGCTGACAGCAGTGTGTTCAGCATTTCAGTGCTTAAAGAGGAAGGCAGATACCTGAGTCGTATCTATGAGAGGCAGAGAATGACTTACCCAAATGTAGATGGACATTATTAAGAGTGCTAATTGTCCAAAATCCTTCTGCATTGTCATGGGCATAGTACTGCTCTTATGAAGAAAAATACAACTGAACAGAACAGAGTCATGGAAGCTCTGGGAAATCTATGTGATTGTTTCTGTATGGATGTATATAGTTTGCTTTGAGTCATGCACAGCATTCTGTGGAGTTGTAAGTTACAGTTTCAATCACTTTTGTATTTCTGATTTTGTCCACTTCTTCCAAGTGTTTTTAAATGATAAGCATTTCAACCGGAGATGTCTTTCTTTTCCTTTCTGCCATAGAAAATGTCTTAAGAGAATTTGAAGAAAGGTACACCAAACAGCTATAAAAAGATGACTTAAGAGTGCCTCAGCAGTTCCTTTTGAAGAAGTTTGAAGAAGCTAGAAGTTTACTTGGAATAGTATTTTTAAAATCTGCTTAAAGTATAAGTTTCATATGTAAAATAATATGTAGTCTTGAAGATTTGTGGTTTTTGAATATTTTTTTTAATATGGTAGTGGGTTTTTTGTAAAAATGGTAAATTTTCATGCTTTTTTCTTGTTTCTTGCCAAATTTTCTGATAGTCCTTAGGAAACAGAGAAGCAGAGTTAAAAGCATTTGAAGCACTGGTATGTTATAAACAGCTTTACAATATTTCGTTATACTTCAAAGTTCACCATAAAACTAAAACTGGCAACACTGTTTATAACCTGCAACCTCTTGTTCTTCCTACTTGTTTATTTTTATTTGGAAAAATCTAACTTCTTCTCAGCAAACTACCTTAAATTTTCACCTTTAATATACCAGGATTTAAAAAAACTGTATATGATGCTCCTTTCATTCACGAGAACTACAAAAATGAAACCTTCCATTACAAAAATTAATTAGTGTCGGCTTACTTTTCTACAGATGCACAGTTTCTTTTATTGACATGGCAGAGTAGGGGGTGGAGGAGAAAGGATAATAAAATATGGCATGTGTCAGGTTTATGTGGTTCAGGTTAGAAACTATTTGATTAAAACCCCAAGCCATACATGGTCTGTAGTTTCAATGTACTGAAAAGAACCTGAGCTCTTTTCCAATATAACTATTTTCCAATTTTTGTCAGGCCAGAAAGATGAAAGAATAGAGGTGGATGGATAAAGAATTGCCATATTGTCAAATACTTCAATGGAAAGGTGAGAAATATTGCCAGAAACATCCTGGAAGAAATTAAACAGCAGCAAGAATACAGAAGATATTTTTATCCTAAAAGCCAAAATATCCGTGGCATATAGATGGAGATAAATTTCAGATCTGAATTAAAAGTTCTACAGCAACACTGAGCAATTGTGTACATGTCCGGCATCAATTTAAATTTTCTTGCTTTATAATAACTTTTGAGAACTATACTCTAGCCTGTAAAAAATATCCACATGTTCGCTGCTGGAACAGCTCCAGACTGTAACAGAACCACTAGATTGCACCCTGGTGCTTTATGTATTGTTTAATTGTTTTCCTTTGGTGGATATTTTTATTAAAAGCCCATTATCCAGAATCAGACAGAAGTGTTGTTTCAAGAACAGCAGAAACAGAGGCCTTTCAGCTACACAGTTCTTATTCATGCTTTCTTTAGCCAGCTTAGCTAATGAGACCTCCTTTTAATACTTAGAGAAGAAAAAGAAATGGGAAGTTTTCTTTTGCTCCTTTCAAACATAAGCAGGATTGCAAAGAAGTATTGTGAGGTTCTGGGTGTACTCACACACCTGTGTCTCAGTATGAGATTGTGTGGGTACCTCCATGGCATGCCTGGATGTTGTCGTGCTTTTGTGCCAATAAATCTTTGTAGATATTTTTTAATCTTAATGATTTTGTGTACCTGTGCTACACTTTGACTGTAAAGTAATTGAGTTAAAGGAACAAGTCTTCTTTTTTTCATAGAAAATGTATTCTAGCAAATAAAACTCGAATAGTTCTGAAGAAAAATAGAAAAATCTGGCAAGAGCAAGCTTTTGAAATCCTGAATTATGGTGAATAGAACTGTGCTCAGTGCTGCAAGATCTTATGAGGTTTCTTGTTACTGGATGCTGTTGGAGCACCAACTCGTATTTTATTACTTTTAAAAGTCAGCTTTTAGTCTTGTGGAGAGATGTTTGAAACTATGAAAACATAAATGCCTCAAAAATAGATATCTAATGAAAAACTTCAGGGAGGTCTATGACTCATGATTATGTGGTGTTAGCAGTACTGCTTGGGCCACCAGTAATCCCATTAAATCAATGCAGCTTCTTGAAGAATAAGTTGTTACCCAGTGTGAGGGAATCCAGCAGACTTCAGACTCCTAGACATTAGTTGTTTCTTACAGGCAGTGTAAGAAAAAATGCTGTTGTGCAGTGATTTACCATGTTTGGCATATTTGTATATTTTTTTCCTGCAAAGTGGAGGCTGTCCTGTGATCACATATGCTATGGTCTGGATTTAGAAGTAAATGGATCATTTGTGTCATAAGCTAATGCAGGTCTCAGTTGTGCACACCAGCATAACTCCTGGCTGAGATGTAGTTATGTATACAAAATAGTCGCTTCTTGCAAAAGTCATTGTTGAAAGAGTTCATGAAAACATTTAATGTAATTAGCCCATCAGGTCTCTAAGATTATATACAAGCACTTTCATGTGTTATTATGCCTTAAAATAAGCTTTTGAATATTTCTTTATCTGATTCATATGTTTACCTACCACAAGCAGTCTAGTCATATTGATATCAGATATTAAAATAAAGTTACAAAAAATATTAATGAAATTAATTAACTTAATTAATTAAAAATATTGAAAAATGAAACCAAACAAATTACAGCACAGTATATACCAGGTTGAAAATAGCTATTTCTGGGATGCATACCAGACAATATAAGGTGGAGGGCTGAAGGGAAGATGCAGCTTATTTGGTTCTTTTCTCCCTGTCAGTAAATTGATCGGTCTCTGCTGCTTTCTCCCTCCTGTGCATTACTAAATAGAGATGACTAAAGACAGCAGTTCCAGTAAGTAGCAACTGTCCGTGGTTTTGACATGTGATTTTCCTCTACACTGGAACAAAACCAAAACTGTTTGAAAGTTTCCAAGAAAACAACTAAGTGTGTGTTTCAAACCTTTTCATGACAATGTTCATCTCTAGCTTCATTGTGAGGGCATCATTCGAGGAAGAAAAAAAACTGAGGTGAGAAATCCCGCCCCTGAATGATTGAAAAAAAATTGTTGTCCCCCATCCTCACAAATCAGGGACTTGAACCTGACCTCATCACATCTGAAGTTAATGCCTTTGCTGTCAGACTATGTGTGATTTTTTTCCACCCTCACTCTTAAAAGGAGTCTTCCTCTGAAAAACAGCCGTGAGGCACCTCTACGAAAAGATTATGTTTTGGTAAATGAGTACATTTCTCAGAAAAGTTACAGTTCTAATCCTGCATTATTAGGCTGATAGGAGAGCAGGGGCTAATTACCTCCCTAACCAATCCAGCCCTCCTACCTCTCCAATCAAGATGTTTACTGATTAAAAAAGTATTGTTTTTAAACCTTTGCAAGTGCTTCAAAAGGTTGCCCATCTTTTTCAATATATTTCTTGTTGAAACTGCATGCAAAGCCAGCAAAAGAAACACAGAGTTTGTAACAGCTTAAAGACTGTGATTTCCAACTGATCAAGAAGGCGGTGATTTCATTCTCACCCTATACCATCAGATGGGCCACTGCTAACAAGTATTAGCTGCCCCTGATAGTGAAAATATGCAATGGATGAGCATTCTTGAGTTAATTTTTACTTGCTCTGTGTCAGGTTCAGTCATAGGCCCTGATGTAAAAAATCACTAAACAAACCAAGAAATTTTCGTATTGCCTTTTGTGGTCTTGCAAAGCAAATTTAAGAACTTCCAGGTACTGGACATACTTTTCCAATAGTACCAAACAGTAGAAATAATTTTCCAATACAGAAAAATACTCTCACCTCACCTTTTCCTTTCACATTTTTCTCTTGGAGTCATAATTTGACTACTCACCAAATTCTTCACAGTAGCACTAGCTCCCCTTTTCCTCCCACATCTCTGTCCTGTGCCTCTGATCACCAAGTTGCTCCTCATCTGTTCTTCTCAAACTCTTTTGCTGGCACCAAGGACTCATTCTTTTTCATCTTCTGGTCTACTTGGAACAAAATATTTTCTTGTATTTTTCTGTTTAACCTCCCATTCCCCTCAATAGAGGTTCTTGTCCCTTGTGATACAATCTTGTCTCATTTAAAAGAAAAAGTGCTTTGAAGCTGTCTATCATCCTGTCTCTTATCTCCTTCTCTGTGCCCAGGACCACTGAGTGTACAGATCGCTGTCTGTCCTCTGATTCAGTTCTAGACCTTCTCCAAAATAGCATCTCAGCCTTCCTTTACTCTGAAACCATTCTGAGTATAAACTCCACCCAGCCCAAAGCTCAGAGTCTATATTTCACCCTTATTTTCCATAGGCTGTGTGTCATCCACTTTTATTTACCCTGGTGATCTTTGTCTTGAAAATGTATCCTTCCCTGGCTTCCATGCTTGGTAGTCCCTGGCCTCCATCCAGCATTTCACATAGCTCCTTCAGCTTGTCTCTTGGAAGAATCAACATTTTCTTGCTTGAGCTTTCTTCAGTGATTCCATGACATTCTGCTTGTGGTCTTGGTCCTATTCCATTGTGTCTGCTCGGGGACAGTTCAACCACAACACAAATTCAATTATTTTTTGTCAGCCAACTAATTCTCTGTTCAAAGTATGTCTCCTCTGTGCAGTATGAAAATGTATAGCAACTTTATGGTACACTAATTTAGGAAATCTGCCTTTAGCTCAAGCTCGACTTTACCAAACTTTTACCCCCAAGACATTCCTGCTGCCACTCTCTATAGACAGATCCGTCTTTCTGTTTGTCACTCAGACAAGTTCTTGTGTTACCTTTGACCTTCTCTGTTGGAAGTCACAACCCAGCAGTGTCTAAATTTTGCAAATTCTTTCTGTAGCATGTCTGTGAAATACAGAATATACTACCATTCCAACCAGCAAAAGCGGTTTCTAAGCTTCTGCCATTTTGTTTATTATTGCAATGTCATTCTCAGAACACACCTCTGAATTTTATTTTCCAGAGCATGATACCAGGTACAGTTTCTGCTTTTTCTGGTGATAATGTTCATACTTGTAGGGTATTCTCATAAACAGTTAAAAAACTACTCCATTAGCCTCCTTGAAATCATTTCTATTTTGCCACATTGCCTCCCACAAAACTCAATAGTAGTTAAATTCCTATACTGCTAAGATTGCTTCTAATGTTCTAGCTTGTACAGCTTCTGCCTGTAGTTCCTCAAATCCCCACAGAGTCTATACACAGCAGCCATCTTTTTATTCCTTTTTTGCGGTGTCTTATGCAATGGGGCTTTGGTTTGTGACAGCGCCTCATGCATTGTGCTAATATAACTTTGTTTGTTATAATTAAGGATAATAGTAAGATGTAAGGAGTTAAAAGGTTACTTTGGCATATACTGTAAGTTATTCCTCTCCTCATCATGTTGCATGATGGTATACAACCCCAATACTGGTGATTGTGGCTGCATGTGAGAAATGGGGTCACATGAGCTGGTGCACTAACTGGCACCAAAGCTGGAACCAGGTCCCCTGATCTGATGCAAAAGGGGGTGTCTTCCCAGGGCTCAACAGAAGGAGATGGAAGGATTGAGTCGTCTAGGCCAGTTGAAAGACATGTAGTTCTTTGTCTTTTATGCAAATTTGAATGACCAGAATTTATTTGTGACATGGTGACACAGACCTGTATTATGGAACTGTTCTTTGTCAGCTGAGACATGTGGGTATGCTACTGGTGAGATCGACTCCTTCCCCAAACAGATTTTGGAAGTGTGATCCACCCTCTGTCCACCCATCTCAGGAGCACAGATGTTGCTCAATATCCTTTCCACAGTGTCTAAGATCTCATTAAGCCCATGAACATATGTGTCTTGTTGACATCTGAGGAAACATAATGATTATCAACAAAATGTAGGGCTTGTTGCACACTGTATCACTTCAAACACAATAAGGTTATTAAGGTTTAATTACATAAGAAACGGTATACAAGTTGCAGGGTCGTAGAACATTACTTGCAGAATTTAAGCAAGATATAAGAGTTTCCTAAGTTTCTATTTTAGTTTTATTTCCAGCACTATTCTTTGACAAACTAAATAAATTACTGCATGTATTGGACCTCTGAGGCTTGGGGCAAAGAATGGAAAAATTATTTACAAAAGCTTGAAAATATTTAATCACTAGAGGCAGGGGGCAACTGTGTTTTAATTAGCAGTTCCTCAGGCCATTGGCTAGCTGGAGGCTTTCTCAAACAACCACACAAACGCACTGAATAGCTGTTTGCCAGCCTTAGGGTCAGGCCTGAGATGAAACAGATAAGATAATTGGCTCTAATGAAATCCAGAAGGCCTTGGCTTTCTTGTTTGAGCTTGGATTTGAAAAGTGCGTGTGGAAGTGAGGCTTAATTCAAACCAGCCCTGAACTAGGCCCGTTTTTCAGTGACTTTGATATTGTTTGAAGTTCTGAAAGTGTTCGCCACACCACTAGCCTGCTGGGCTGGGCCTCCCCGGTCACCTTAATTACTGAGCTTTATTGCTGACTTTACTACACAGGAAAGGAGCCATTATATGTTCCATCAACATCAGCTCTCCTCAGATTGGAGGAAAGGGCAGGGTGAAAGGCCACTGTAGGAAGGCAAAAACTTCACTTTGAGGTAGTCAGATCATTTACCCGTGTTAAATTTCACTGTGCTATGTGTGTACATTCCTCACAACACAGAAGCCCAATTTCCATTTTTTTTTTCGCAAGTGATTACTTTTCAAAACATTTTGTTTGTGTCTGATTAACAGAAGGGGACACTTATTCTTAGAGGTGGAAAGAAGGCAAATTGTAACAAACGCCTAATTAATCATCACAGGGGAAAGAAATCTAGTTAAAATCTGTAATAAAGAGAAATTGTTCTTAATGCTTCTTTGAAGTGGGAATAAGTGAGGAAACCCCTATGGTGTGTTTGCAGACCTGACACCCCACAGAACCGACTCCTTACAGCCAGCCTGATATCTTGAGGGTAACTTGTAATGTGCTCTCCAAAACCAGAAAGGCTCCTGTGAAATACTGTAAGGGCAAGCAACAACTGAGGTATTCTAGCAATGCTAGTTGTGAGTTATTCTCTTCAGGATAATTACTTTCAGAGTTTGGTCCTAATCTTTTTAGCTGCTCCAGCTGGTGGTGCTGCTGGGAAAAAAAACAAAACAAAATGAAACAAAACAAAACAAAACAGGCTGAACTTGTGTTCCTGAATGGGTTTTCAAATCTAGACAATCAATAGGAGGAGGGACATGTCTCAGGATTCAGGATCCAGTGTCTGGGGCCACCGAGGTCCCTGGGAAGGCTGCTGTCAGGAAACCTGGGACAGACCTTGCAAATGCTTAAATGTGTGGCTGGATATATTTGCATGTTAACTCATTATTAAGTCAATCAGACTACTGGCCCAAGTAAAGTTACACATGTGCATTTATGTTTGCAGGATTGGACCTCCCGAGACCAATGAAAGTGTATAATATTGGCCAATTTGGGCCAGATCCCATATTACCAACACTAGCACATAATAAAAGAAATGATGAATATTACTTGCTAGTGGGATTGAAACAGTGAAGTTCAGATCAAGATACACAAACATTTTTTCCATGAGCTCGGCAGACAAACTAGAGAGGACTGAAAAATCAGTTCTGATGCTGTTTACTCTGTGAATTTGTATTTTTTTTCATGGAGCTAATATTTCTGTTTTTCTTAAAAGCTTAAAAATATCTTGGATTCCTTCATAAAAATTAGAAATGTCACAAAGATACATTCTGCAGAGTATTCAGTCCTTTCCTTAAGGCAACATTTTTTCACAAAAAAGTCTTCTGTAATTTGAGATAGTTCCAATTTATGTTATTTTATAAATAATATGTATGCTATAATGCAAATTTTATGTATGTATAGCTAAAGATTTTTTAACACAAAGGGCTCTTATTCAAGAAGCCTGAAAGGTTCTTGTTTTCTTCCCTTTCATATGGCCTGTCATTTTAACATGTTTTATGTTAATAGAATGGCAAGTTGGTTATATGTTTTAAAGAAAAGCAGCAGGTTTTAATATTTTTATCAACAGTTTGTGAAATTTTAACCTCCTAAACTCCTAGCCAGCATCACACGGAGCTGCTTATATCTCGATGTATATTTTATTATCACTAATTAGTCTCTCTCTAAGCTGAGAAAATATCTTTTCAAATCATCATAATTCATTACAATTATCAGAAAACAATAATTTCGCTTCTAATACTACAGGTTGTTTTGTGAGAAAATAGTGGTGTAGGTGTCATAGTGTGAGAGTGTGACTATTCTTATAAGCAATGTTTCCAGATGAGTAGATGTTCTACTCTTTATTAAACAGAACATTTTGTTTACTCTCATTTTTTATAACTAAATAACAAGACACAAACTTCCTTTTGATATCATGCTACCTAAGAGGTAGTTTGGGCCATTAATGTTGTAAGACATAATCCTTATCTGACTGTACTTTCAGCTACATTCACATTTTGTAGAGGCTAATGTGATTTAGAGATTTATAATAATATTATGGTATATTGGAAATGATTTATTGACTAGGAGAAGTGAGATTATATACTCTATTAGTGATTTAATTCATACCTGGCACATATGCCTACTGCTGTCTTCAATAGAAGAAATAGAATTATAACATGTACTGGTGATTTAATTTATAGGGTAAAATTAAACTTAGGTGAGTGTGTAAGCCAAGCAGGAGATAGTGATTGAGGAAGCATTTTACTGCAGGAAAAAATTCCCTGGATGTTTAAACCACTTATTCCTAAGGTTTTGAACAACGTTTTTAAAGTAGTACAATGCTTATTACCAAAAAGGTTTTTTTAATAGGTAGGGAGCTCAGAGCTACACAGTTACATAATTTCCACCTCACTTAAAATTGCTTGAAAATCTACAATTTAATAAAGAAGTGTAACAAAATAATCATCAAGTAACCATGACCTGACATAATGTTGTTGTGTTGGGCATTTTCAAAACACTATAGAGACCACACAGTAAATTGCTGGCTGAGACATAAGTGAATTTTGAGCTTCTTTACTTTCACTAATTCTGTACATTTCTGCCTCTTTATAGTGATACATCTAAAAAAATGGCTGTTAGATGTCATCTTTCTCTGTATCTGTCTGCTCTCCTGTTAAAATTTAAAGGTAGATTTTGATTCTGCTTTTAATTATTCTTCCTTTATATCATTTTAGAATGTGTAAAGGAGAGGTAAATTGAACCACTTGGGTTCAGTAAGTCACTTTTAGATGCAACGACCATGACGTATGTTTTGGCAGTACTGCATTCTGTTGTTCATTACATTTTTTTTACACTCTTTGATAACAAGGGGGTAACTGGAAGATAAATACCACAAAGAACACTTAATTCAATGCTGGATGCTTTACCTGTTTATGTAATCATAGATTACTTTCTGGTATCCTTTACCCTGATAAAGCAGACAGAAAGAGTTAATAAGGACATTACCTACATAAGTTATATACATGTGGCTTTTTGAGTGTGACTGTTCATTGCTGTAGTCAGTAACAACATGGGAATAATTCACTGCAGAGAACTGTCACAGGGGATGCCATAGGTATGTAATTCTTTTGACTGAGGAATTCAACTGGGATACATTTCTCATATCATGGCATATGCTATATTCTCATAGATTACTTTCGTGTGATGTGGGAGATCAAAGGATTGTACTCTATGAGTACAATAAACTTGAAAAGAATAAAAAGGAATAATGGTGAAATATCAGATAAAACAAACAGGAGCCGATACAATTTGGAGAAAATAACAATTAGAGGAAAAATGAGGTCAGCATGCTTCTTTATTGTTCTTGGTTGTGGTGTGAAGTCTTGCACCTGCTTGTTAACAAGGTCAGATTTAGGATTAAGAAAAAACAGGGAGTGATTTTAGTTGCATATTTTCTCCTAATAGCTCTGTTTCCTTAATTTAATTCATATGTACAGTATTCCAAAATAACTACAGTGATTGATAGTGCTGTAATAAAACACAGGAAAATACACACAAATTGAACGTTTCTTTAAAAATGTAAAAGACTTCCCATTGCATTCTATTTACTATCATGCTTTAAACAGAAGTGAAATTCTGTTCTAACAGTAACATGGAGAATTACTTTGAATTTGTAGTCAATACTATCTTAGATATTTTGAAAAATGGACTAATAGTTCACACATTTTAACTTAAAAAACATGTAATTTTTTATTTAATGGAAGCCATTGTGTAACTGCAGTTCCATAATATCTGTGGTGTATTAGGTTGTGTAAGGATTGTGAAATTAACAAAGTGCTAAGTTCCATATTGCCCATGCTGCTTATGAATACTATTACTCTTGGTAAAATCTAGATAAGTATTCTTATAATTATTGTAACAGTATTAGCTGCCCAGATCAGACTATGATTTTTTGCACTGAAAAAGCAGCACTGTGCAAGTCATTGAGAGGAAACAGAAGGTTCAGCCTGCTGTGTAGAAACAATTTGCATTAGCACCCTAAAGGAAAATGTGGAAAGCAGCCATACATTTTCAGATCTTAGTTGAAAAATTTAATTATACAGATGTGATTCACTTCCTTATGTTCTTTCTGCTTTGAACATGAAGAAAAATGATTTTATATTTGGAAAAAAGAACCTTGAGTTCCTCTGCTGTCTACCCAGGGAACCTTATCGGTACCTTAAGATTGAAAGGAGAACAATGTTAATGGGAGGCTTCCTAGAATGGTTTCTCTGTTGGAGATTTTAGCTTGATTGACTCAACAATATTGAAGAAATTGTGGTTTTTGGTTTAATATTTCACACTAGGTTTTTGTTAAAAATTAGCATATAAACAGTGACAAATAAAGAAATCCAGCCGTGTCCCTGAAGCATAGGCATCTGCATGTGAGGACGGTGTCTATCATACTTTCCCATTGCGGAGCTCTGGGTGATTCATTCAGCCAGATCAAGAGAGCTGTGAGACTCACCCTTAAGCAAGGATACACATTGGTTGGTTGAATAACTTCCTAGACTTCACTGCCTGTACCAACTAGGACCTTGATTCAGTTCTCAAAAACATGCAAATCCAGTCCCACATGAGATGCACTGGAGGAGCAAACGTTTACTGCTGTGGCTGACAGTTATGGCACAGGATCTCTGGGAGATTGTGCCCTATTGGAGAGTAGCAGGTGACCAGGACAGGTCCCTCTGCATCCCAAAAGCTGCTGGCTATCTTCACATAGGCAACTGGACTGAATCCTCTGCCTCCATGAAATATAATGTAAGTTTAGACCCTCAGCTCACATATAGATTCCTACAGTATATGATTAGGTGTCTGGATCTGTCTTTGGATGTCATTCCTGGTTAAACTGATCTCTACTCTAGGTAATGTTTATATACATACTTCTGGCATAAATCAGTTAACCATGGTTTAATCCGTATATGTTTAGGGATATTGCTCTAAGCCAGTGTCTCAGAGTATGCCTATACTTCTATACCTTCAAAGAAAGTTCAATGTTCAGTCCAGCTTTAAGATACATGTGAAATGACTGAAGAATTCTCATGAACCACCCATGCTCATTGATTTTGTCTTTACTGCATAGTGTCAAAACATAAGCACACACACTCTAAGTAGTTGATGATGTCTGTCTCTAAACCAATCTTTCAGGATGGAAACAGTTTAAAGGGACTAATATACTGCACTGATATAAATTATGTTTTCTTAGAAATATGAAATAGCCTGTAGGAAAGCAAGTGCCTCTGGCAAAAGTTTTTCAGTATCCATGCTGACTTAGTTTGAAGCTAGACACCTTTGGATCTAGCTGCAGTGTGCAGTGGAGTCATATCTCTACACAAGGTATCCACTTCAGTCTATTGATGAATCAAGTGGAAGGTTTACCACTTCAGTTGTACACTTTTCATTCTATCTGTGTACTGCACCTTCCGTAGCCAATATTTCTGGCTGTACTTAGACCAAAATACATGAGAACAATAACCTGGGATGTTTGTACTGTAGTCAGCTTGTACTGTGTACTCCTGAAGGGACTACCTCTCAACAGTGACCCTTTCCAGAAATTTAGAACTGGTAATATTTATGAGAGTTCAGAGCAGTTGAAACATTGGCTAGAGATCTTTTAAATGGCTAAACTTCCACACACTCCCTAAGGAGCTGAGATGGGGATCATTTCAGACCTGTCAGAGGAAGATCATACCTTAATTGTACTTCATTGCACTATAAAAAACGAGACTTCTCCACTAGATTTAAGAGCCTGTGGTATTGTGATCTGTGTGAAATCTTAGGGGAACTCACCTGAGATCTTACTGAGTGTATGAAATAAGCTTGTGTCACTAACAAAGGTAGAAATAGTCACATAAATGTGATGGTTTCTGTAATTGATCTTTTCTAAAGGTATCTCCAACTTGACAGGGAGCATCTTTTCAGTGAGATTTATTCTGTAATACAGTACACTCCAGTGGCTGCCTTCCAAAAATACTGCCATAAATATGTGCTTATAAATAAGGCAGCTCCAAATCACTCAGGCTCATGACTCCAGCATTTCATCAAAATAGAAATACTACTTCAGCTGTGACATAGATGCCAGCTTTCAGAATAGAGCCTCTCTGAAACATGAAGGACTGGTTACCTCTTTCAGTAGCAACCCTTACTCTAGCAGGGTTACACATTAGCAGCTCAGCTTTAAAAATTTTCATAGTCTTTAAAAAAGAGTATGGTATGTCATGGAGCATGAAATGACATGGAATTACAATGCTACATTCATTTGATAAAATTCAAATCAGCCAGCTTCTTCTGTCACTTGCCTTTTTGCCATTCAGTGGACAAGCTGTCCACAGAAGGATGATCTTTTCTTCAGTCTGTTTCAAAACTTTCACAGTTTTCACAGTCATAGAAAAGTGATAGGGACTCTGTAATTAAGGCAAAATGCAAGCTACCTCTCTACACCTTATCTGTAATCTTTGGAAAGTTGTAGAACTCTCTGGAGTATCCAGAAGTTTCTTCCACAGCAGGGCACTAATTTGTGGTGATTTTCCATTTCCACTGACACTGGGAAGAGCAAGAACCTTACTGTTCGTGTCTCCTTGGGGAGTGCTTGAAAATATTCCCTTGGACAGCATGAAGAGAAAGGAGGAGTGTGAGGAATGAAAGCTTTGACCAACGCAGATCTCTGCTAGCACAAGGGCAGAGGTGGTAAATCCCCCAAAATAAATAAGGCTTTCCTACTTCAGGGCTGTTTACTTTGAGAAGGTGCCTTTTACTGTAGCTGGGTGATGTCCCAGGGAAAAGGGACACATAGAACAGCTGGACTTCACTGAAGCTGGTAGTTTAGTTGAGTGTCCAGCCAGCGTTCCCAACCCTGAGATATAGAAATGCATCAGCAATTCTGTGAATTAAGCACCAATACACTCTTTAAATGATGGACCTAATGCTGAGGTGATGACCTTGACTAAGTCCATGTGGTGTTGCATCTCTGGACTTGTGTCACAGAGGACTGTACTGGAGGGATCACAAGGCAAAGTGCACAAACATGAGAAAATGCTGAAGGTCCCAGGAGTGAGACCATATGCACACTTCTGCAAGGTCAGTACTCTACTGTACAGTTTTGAACATTTGTGAAGAGTTGTTCTTTGCTAAGAAAGAAAAATATAGTTTCAAGCTGGAAGTTTCTGTCTGAATTCAATTTAAGGAATGATGGTTAACCCTAATTATCGACAGCTAGATTGCAGCTTTAGAACAGGGAGTTGTGACATCCATGGTGTCAAGAAGGTAGCTGTGGAGCATTAAGCTTGCCATGTCAAGCCATTTTCAGTAACAGAATAATGTATATATTTGGGTCCTGATTCTAAAAGGTTTTAAATGCATGTGTATCTTTAAAACAAGCAAACAAACAAACAAAACCAAAACAAAACAAACCCCAACCAAACAAAAAAAGTTGAGTTACTAAATTTTTTCCTAATATCACAGCATCATTTGTAAATTAATTGTAATAACATTAAAATGAACATTAAAATGTTCTTCAACAGATATGATACAATAACTTGCAAGAATAAAACATTTACAGATTCTCTTCAGATATTAGTAAAGTCCATACCATGATACTGTGCTAGCCTGTTTGCAGGTAGGACACTAGGGGACTACAAATTTCTATGAAAAGTATAAATGGGTCATGTAGAAATTAATGTTTCCAGAAATAAGAACACAATGTCCCTTACACAACATTAAGAAAAGTAACATGTCTGTGAAGACATCCGTGACTGTCTTCAAAAGTATATTAAAAAAAAAAATAAAGTTTGCAGGTCAAAAAAAGAAGTTAACATGGTCAATATCTCTCAGAAAGGAGCACTCAGGTCTTATGCATTCTCCACCTCTGTGACATAATTGGGAAGTAAAGGGGAAACCAGAGGGCTGGACTAATAGTAATGAGCAAGCAGATGAGAGAAAACAGAGTTGAAAGAGAATGTAGATGAGACAGAGAGGAGGAAAAGATGAGAGAAAACAGATGGAAGCCAAAAGCCCAATGAAGTGAGAGAGACAAGACTATAATGATTTACACAAGACATGGTGGAACTAGTCTGGATAAAATAAAAAAAAGAAACTTACACCCTGAGTCCCACTTCTGAATTAAACAAATCTTTAACAGGCTCTTAAAAAGGTTAAGGCAAAACTTTGTGATTTTTTTGTCCTGGAATTAGAAACAGAGATAGTACACCAGGATATTCAGATACTGTTAGTGACTTTGCATAGATAAGATTGAAATAAACATCAAAACATTTATAAATTTATATTAAGTGAACTTCAAACCCCTTGAGGTCTACTCTTTGCTAATATATACTTCCTTTCAAAGCTGTACAGAACCTAAAACTGAATGCATGGATAACAAGATAAACAAAACCCATCTTTCTTTACTTCCATCCTACAACATCATCTTTTTTCGCATTAGCCTGGTCTAATAATAATCTTTATTTCCTTAATAATAACTCATTATTTACATTTATTGTAAATTAAAAGAATTCTAATTGGATTTTTTAACTTATGTAAGGAGAATGTAGGAACTGTTAAAGAGAGCGCAAGTCTGAAAGAACTGTGTATCAGGATTTGGCTTCACTTGTAATTAGATATAGAGTTAAATTGGAAGGTGCATGTGTACTCTGTAGCTGTTGAAACAACATATGCCTTTTTCAATCTTAAATGCTTTTAATCTGTACAGTATCTTAATGAATTATAGAAATACTTAGTACTAAGTAGCAGCAGCTTCCTTAAGACATTCTTAAGCTGTATTCACCAATAGCTAGCAATCCCACTAAAAGGAGTTCTTAGATTACAAACTGGAGTACTTCTCATTTCTTCTCATTTCTTGGTTTAGTCACTGATTTTTTTTTTTTTTTTTTTTTTTTCCATGATCAGGTCAAAATTCTCCTTTGGTGATTCAGTGGAATTTAAAAAGAATTGAGTTGAGCCACAGGGACGATGAAAATATCAGCCTTGGCAGGATCAGCTTATTTTTAAGTACTCTTTGCTCTTTCATACTCCTCATCTCTATCATTGCTTTTTTGGTGAAGAAAGCAGTGCAATAAGTTGGTGGGAAGCTGGTTTGGTTTGTGTTGTAGCAAGCAAGACTACCGGTTCTCATTCCACAGTCAAATCTCTTTAGAGATAGATAACTATTTCCTACCTGACTGTGGATTTCCACTTGAACTGACAGGCTGCCAGTGTCAGGACACCAATTGCTGTTTGAGATTGGAGTTAAATTTCAAGATTTACAATTTAAAAGCCCAGACTTTTGCTAGAATTAAAGATTTAAAATAAAATAAAGAGTTTTTTATCTATTTGAAGGCTATGGCATCAAATTCAAAATTATATTTTTGCTACTGCAATATCTTCTTAGAGCTATACCAGGTAAGTAATATAAAACCACAAATCATTCATTTGGCACTTGATAAGAAAATTCACTGCAAAATACTTGATTAGGAACATCTGTCAAATGTGCAGAGCTGGATTAAAAAAGTACAAGACATGAAATGCCCAATAAATGAAAAGAAAGAAATAAAATTTTAAATATTAATTGATTGATTTTTAATAAATTCACAAAAGTCAGAAAAAGTTGAAATTAGTACTGTAAAATCAAAATCAACTTAGATGATGTGTAGACAGCCCTTCTGTAGTTATCCTTAACATTATACTAATTTAGAGTACTGTTTTTTCTTGCAAAGACTGAACTGTATTACTTAGATGCCAAGAGTCTTCTAACCTTTGTTGAATGGGTCACAACTTAAAAATCTATTGGACCACCTCCCATGTATTAGCAATGATAGAAACTTTCTCCTATTCACTGTAATTGCACAACTCCTTATGACAGGTTTGGCAATTTTATGTTGGAAGGGTAATTTTAACAAAGAGTAGATGGGAAGAATGTGCCAAATTTCTCAGCTGTTGTAAATATCCTTGTTTTTATAGGTTGGCAACTGGAATTGAAGAACTCACAGCAAAAAACATCTTTCCAGAGTTTTGGGGACTGTTGGTAATCCAAAGATAACAGCATGGAAAGTGCTGCTTTTGAACTAGTCCTTTGCACAGTTTACAAGCTCTGTTGGCAATTTTAAGTAAGGAATTTAAAATGACAAAAGGATTTCATAAATACAGGGTAACTTATTTGCAGTAAGCACACTAAAGTCAAATCCTTAGGAGAGAAATGATTATGAACTCATGAAAGGGCCAGAGAAATACTTGGAAAATGAATGTTTTATCAAATACATTTTAGCTTCAACAAAAGTTCAAGTTTTTGGACAGAGTGCAGAATATGAATTACATGATAGCTAGATATTGTGTCATCTAGATATCAAATCTGGCAGAAAACCTTTTTTTCCTTTTTTTTCTTTTTTAAAATGAAGTTAATTTGAATGCATATTTGACTTACATTTATTACAATGTTTTCTGAAACTTCTTATTTTACTGATTTGTACGATCTAACTTATTATTTTGACTGTCACTCTGAGAGATAAGTGAAAAAAACCCCAAAGCTAGAAGTGAAAATCCTGCTTAGGGATATTTTTGTTGCTAGTTTCAACATTGTAAATTGACACAGACATTGAAAAAGGAACTATGTGATTCAGTTCATTCTTACATTTTCTGGAAGTTATAATCAATCTCAGTTTCCAAGGCAACAGACTACATGAGGATGGACCAGTCAATAATGGGAAACAGCTTTCTCTTTTATTGCTGTAACATATGGTAGAAAAGTAATTGGGGAGGGGAGGGGGGAAGGAATGTGTGTGTGGTTTTGTTGTTGTTGGTTTTTTGTTTGTTTTTGTTTTTGTTTCATGCATAGAGGAGACTATCCCATTTGTCACTCCAAATAAGATCCAAAAATGATTAAAAGAGGTGTGAGCAGTTCAGTTTTGTAACAGAACTGCAGAGACATAAGTTCACAGGAGAAAGGCAAATTTAGAAACATCAAAATGTCATTTTTAGATGCTCTTCAACAAAATCCCCAACTTCACCTTGATTTCTCCTCTGACCTTCTTCAAGGGTCCTGGCAACACGAAGAGTTGGTGCAAGTGATTGTATTGGCAAATGGATTAGCATTATATCGGTATGATTCTTTTGGGGTGAGTGGAATTGACTTTCTGCTGTAAAATGCCTGGCAAAAGTCAAAGGCTTCTTCCATGTGCACCACTGAAAGAGTTATGATTGATCTAAGACCACAAGAATTTCTACATCTATTCTGCAGGTGGCAAGTAAAATCTAGAAGGAGAAATGCTGGGTCCGTGAAGCCAATGGAAGTTTAAGTAAAATATTAAATCACGTCATAGTACATCTGCATTATCATGTTTTGCAAGTCATGTTATTCTTGAATTCTGCAGCGTTATCTTCAATCCCTGTTTTTCAAAGCTCTTTGGTTTTCCTCTTTTTCTTCTCCTCCCAGATGTGCTAAAGAAAAACTTTATGTCTCCCCATTGTGTCTGTGAATGGGAATACATATCCTTTTTAAATTATTATTTAAGTTGCTCTGAAACAGATACAATCTCTTGATCATCTTGGGTTTTGTTTCAGATATTGTGTTAATGCAGATTCCTTTGCTACTTTTAAAATTTTATTTAACTTCCTATTTATGACATTGGTTCCTTAATACTTTTCCTATATGAAAAAGCTTCCCTTTGAATTTCAGGTATAGAACCCTGTTTTTTCATACTACTGAAAGCAGAAACAAAATTCCCATTGTCCTTAACAAGTCAAATTTGGCTTCATATTTCCCTAAGTCTTAGTTCCCTCCAGTCTTTTCTTTGACTTCACTCTGTAGGTTGTATGTATAGCTGTTTTGCAGGACAAGATTCCATATTTTAAAACATTAGCCTACTTGATGTTATTCTCTGAACTAGTCCGGTACTCTTCTTTGTGAGTTGAGTCCTTCTAGTCATGTTCAATTCAGTTAATTTGTAAGCATTGGCATCCAATTTTCTCTGTCTTTGGGGTCTCTTGTATTTCCTCTCTCTTGTTGAGCAAAATGAGTGTGAGAGACAAGAGGGGATAGGAGAATACAAAAGAGACGGGATTCCTCCAAGCTACCCAGAGCCAACACCAGATCACATTTCTAACCAAACAGTAGCTGAAACTGCACCAGAAAAAGTTGTAGTTTCTAACACTAAGTGGAACATGGGGATTAGTGCTTTAGCATGAGCGTTTCCCTGCTCCCACAAGTATCTTCTCTCTGAGAATTTTGCAGGGAGGGTGGGAGTGGCAGGGATTGAAAAGTGCTTTTCTGGGTTACCTTACATTATCTGTAAATATTTCCTCTAAACCCCCACTAAAACTATATGAGTATGGGTTCCATTAAGTGGCATTCGTTTGAGGTAAAGTGAGAAGACTTGATGTTTCTGTTCTGTATAAAACCTTGTGAAATGAGGGATGCTGTATTTTTGGTTATTAAAATGGAGCCAAAGTGGTCTGTATAAATACACGTTAGAGTAATGGGATGGTCCAAAGTGGTCCTGAGTCCAATGACAAAGCATGAGACAAACAAATAGGCCTGAATTTACTAACCACAGAATTGCAGCACAGAAGTCTTGGATACTGTTGCTGCCTGTAGCATCAATATCCTCCTGCTTTGGATCAGAGGCACTTCCTGTTGGTTAATTTGGTGTGGGTGTAAGAAAAGGTCCACGTTTCTTTTCTACCAAGTGTATGTTCCTCAGCAAAAAAACAAGAGGAAGTGTCATATGTCTGTATCTTCTATCTGAAAGAATAACTTGCAAGAGCTGAAAAATAAGATTAACCATATGAGCAATTTTATGAATAGCATTACTTCAAAGGAATAGTGACCACATAATATATAATAAAATCATAGTGACTATCAAGAAACTTGTGAAATTTCTATGTAGTGATAAGACAGAAAACCACGCACACATAAGATACCTTTAAAAGTAGTTATGAATATATGGAAGGAAACACAAGACAAAGAAAGAAGGCATTTGCAAGAGAGATGCAGAGACATCTGAGGAAAAAAATTAAAGCAACTTCATGTACTTTGTATTCACAACCACATTGACAAATACAGCATGTGAAAAATTATGCTTTTGCAAATGGCCATGACCTTGATAAATAACTTGATTTCTGGAAAATGTTCATTTTCTTTTTATTTAAAGGGAAAAAAAATCCCTTCTGGACAAAATACACTTCTCAGAAATTTAGCAAATTTTGTGGTAAAAGCATTTTTCCAAGAGATTTCTGTATCTTTTATGCACTGAATCTATTACTCCCATGAAAAAGGCAACCCCTCCAATTCATCTCCCCAGGCAATTTTTAATAAGATTTACTGTCCCTTCTTCTCCACATCTCACTTTTGCAAGAATTGAAAACCACTTTAAACTTCTATAGTGATCACCTCATTGGTGACATAAGCAGATTGTTAACATCACAAAATTAGCTGTTATACAAATAAACACAGTAAATTTTAGGTAATTTATTTTCCTCATCCCTGATGTTTGTCAAACTGTATGTTATGTGCCCCACTGGACAGCTTTTCTAAAGATTCTTCATAAAAGATGAGGGTAGATTTTGGACCTACAGACAAACTTAATACTCCAGAGCCCTCTTCTCTTTTTAATTTATTCAGAACATGACCTTTTCCTTCTTCTCCCCAATTCCTCCAATCCTGTGTAGTGTAAGCAAAGTAGGTACTACACTCTCTCTTATACTGTTCTTGGATTGATAAGTCATTTAAAAAGCATTAAGTGTTCTAAGACACAGAAGATAGAACAGGCTCAAAATAATATATTTTTTCATAGACATACCAAATTCCTCAGAGAGAATACCATGCTATCATTCATGTTGTGAATTCTATATATGCAACACATTGTGGCAAGTTTTTACCTCTGTATTTAACTATTTCTGATATTATAACACTTATTTTTGTCTTCTTATGAACAATCATTACTATGTAATAAGATTTACTGGGAGCAGTGAATAGTTTTGGTAGTATCATTCATTTATTATATTAACATTTTAGGCCAAGTCCACTGACTTTTGTGATAAAATACTGTTGAAAGAAATTACTTAGTAAAAAGGTGAAACTGATAGTTATTTTGTTATAGAAAATACTGTAGTATACTCAGATTTGATAGAAATGTAATATTTTCTAAGAAGCGATGAAAAATTCAAAGCAGAAAACTAAAAGAATATACTTTCCCCTCCCCCCCCCGAAATAAAGTAATGACAAGAAATGGGAACAGAATTGTTTTTTTCTGATAGGAACACATTACACATTGAAAACTAAACAATATCTTAAATAATACTCAGAGTATTATAAAATTTGGCAGTGTATATACATGTGTCAGTACTGTTTCCCATACAAGTTAGAATGACTTGGAGAGAAAAATAATTGACTTTAAATGGTGGGATTCCATATTTATTGCATTTTACTTTCTCAGTGTTGGTGATACTATTTTAAGTCATGCTGTGTTTTATTTTAAGCCCCATCTTTGCAAATTAAATCTCTATTTCCTCCTTCTCATATATCATCTTCAATTGTATAACTCTTGGAAGCCACATCAGTCCTTCAGTTACCAGCTGGAACTTAGTGAATAAGTTTTATTTATGTTGCATAAGATGACATGGTACCAGCCAGCTTTACTGGAGACCTGAGTAATAAATAAAAGATAGAAAGATAACAAATTTTTCTTTCATCATACCTGTGCTTCCACAGATAAGGCTCTAAAAAGACAGAGAAACATTTAATAGAAAATGCAGATTTTTTAATAAGTCACTCTTCAGGGTAAAAATGATCTGTAAGGAGATATCCTGCTATTGCATGTGCTATCTTGGTGTATATTCCCATGGAAGGCTTTATATTTGCGTACTAAACAGCTGGAAGTCTTTGATCATTCCAAGTCAACCTCTTCATTCAATTTATGACCATTTGAGAGATACTTAGACCCACAGCCTTTGAGCAAACTTACCATAATTTTTAGCCAATGCCTTTACCTGATGCAACTGTTCTTTGAAATTTACTGAGTTCTGAATAGGGATGTGAATGTGCATTATGTGTGTGTATAGGCATTTACCCATGTTTCTAGAAGCCTGATAATTTTGCTTGACAATGCTATTAATTTTAAAGTTAATTCTGAACACCACAAAATCCTATTTTTCTCATACTTTTCTTGTTTGTTATTTTTTTTTTTTATGTAGGTCATATGTAGAAGAATCCTTATAATTACATTGAAATCACTTTTGTAAATAATGATAAAAATGGAAGGATCAGCAGATATTGCAGTGAATATTTCTTATGCTTTTTGAGTGCTTAGTGTGTTGCAATTCCAGTTGTAATAGAATTTAGGAACTTTCATGTAGGATGCCAAAATACTTATTCATTTTAAAAAGAACCCACAGATAATTGTCTTAGACTCTGAAAATGTCTTAAAAAAAAAAAAAAAGGCAAAGTTGTTGTTGTTTCTAAAACTTTTCATTCAGTGGCACTTAGATACTGCTACAATTATAACATTTGAAAATACTAACTTGGGTGCATCTCTGGAAAATCTTGGCTCTTTAAACACTTAAAGCATGTGCTTAAATTTAATACCATGTGCAAATCCCAGTGAAATGACCATGATTTACAGTAGTGAGGATTTTGTATTGATGTGGCACCTTTTGCCCCTTGAAGAATAAAATAATATATTTTTTACCTCCAGAAAGCAAATAAGGTAACTATAAAATAGAAGTAAAGACAAGAATATTGACTGTGCTTACAAAAAAAAGAGAAGAAATAAAATTATAAAAAGATATAAAAAGAAAACCTATAAGGATAAAAGAAAAGATATAAAAAGGAAGGATATAAAGATAAAACTTACATAAAAAGTAGAACTTAGAAGCTCATACAGATAAAATCTGCAAGATTTAGGCATACCTTGGAGGATAAGTCCAGGGCAAAGCTGATGGTCAGAGCAGAAAGGAGTTTTGGGGCAAATTTCTCAGGTTTGGCCTTGGTAAACTTGGGCTGATGGTAGAACTGACATAAAGAAATGTCATGAAGGTAACCCAAAATTTTAGCAAGAGACACTAGTTTAAACTCAATTAATACGGAGAAAAAAAGTATCTAATATTTATGCAGAAATGTCATGTAGGTTTCTGTGAGGATAGACATTGCTTGATATTGTGTTACATTAAAACATATGTGCAAACAACACATAAAAATAATAGATACCATAAGTTCCACATACCTATTGGGGCAACCTTTTAGATACTTTCTGATCTATTCATATCAGGGTACATTCAGCATCATAGTTAAACTTGCTTAATTTTAAGGCAGGACAATATAGTGATTGTTTAGAACAATATTTTATCAGCAGGATGTGAAGCTGAGAAACTGTAGGTAGACCTACATTCTTTCAAACAAGAGACTGGGTCTCCATTTGGTGGCAAACCCCTTTCACTCCAATAGCACTAATGCATTGTATATATATTTCTTGCAAAATATAGATCTAGTATAACTGAATAAATAACAGTGCTTTTATAGTGTTTTCTAACAGTTGAAGCAGTGGACTTAGAGTCTTCTGCATTTTCTTTCAAGGTTTTTCCAGTAATTTATTCAAGTCTTTTACCAGCTTTTAGTTTTAGCTGATTCATCTGTGAAGTGGGTACAAGAAATGCTTGCTTTAGAGAACTATGCAATCAGAAACATCTATACTGATTTATACCAGCTGAAGATATGAGCCTTTCCATTTATTAATGTTCTGAAAGTACTTTGAGATCACTGGATGAAAACACTGGAGGATTTTAGGCAAAGAGCAAATAATTTATGTTACTAAGTCATTTCAATCTGCAGTTTTAGAACAGTGCAGATTTTTTTCTTGGTTACATAAATTACTGTCCTGGGCTGGTATTCCTGCTCATTTCCTTTTTAAATTACCAACACAGAAAAAAAAAAAAAATGTAGCTATTTGCATTTCTTTGGAGATTTCCAGCTCTGTGTGATAGTACTTGCAGAGTCATTTCTGAATTGGGTACTTCTCTGCAATCTCTTCTGGGAGAACAAATGTTTGAGAGAATCCTAACCATGTGCTTTAAATGTACAAAAATAGAATGGAAGAATAAAAGGAACAGAGTCCCTTGGTAGAATCTCTTTAATGTCTTGCATCTGATGTTCGGATTGGTGCGGGGGGAGGATCACATGCCTGATGTTTTCTCTAGGACTACACCCAACTGGAAGCCATCCCTTGGCTTCTCTGCAGAGAGCAGCATACCCAAATGGAACATATTAATTCTTTGGGGAAATCTTCTTAAGTGGGACAAAAAAAGGATCTTTTCAGCTTCCCAGACACATGCTCGGTTCCCAGCACAATCAGACTTAAGGAGGATCTGCACTACCTTGGGCTGGAGGACACAGTTTCATTGTAACTGCAAGTTTTAGCACAGACAAATAACTTCTGTGATCCAGCTGCTCAAGCTTTCAGGCTTTGACATGTTTATTAATGAAAATGTGAGAGAAAAGAAAGAAACAGTCAGCCAGGCAAGATGTCTCTGTAACTCTGCTGTCATCATTAGGTGAATATGGTATAGCAAATATTTATGCTTCTATATAATATGGGATCACAGAGAATAAATATCTCTTTTATGTGTTTTATTTTCTTTGGAGAAGGATGTAGAGGATAGTGTGAGTCATAGTGGAAGAATAAAATTCACTTCTCTTCTGACAAAAATTACTCATTTTGTTGGAGAAGTAGCCTAGCTTTAACTTCTGTCTGCTGATAACCCCTACAGCTCAACTGGCCTCAAACAGGAAGGGCATAGTGTGCCAGCTCCCACTCCATACCTGTCTGGTGACCTCTGACCAGAAGCCAAATCATATTTCTTATTCCTACTGCAGATAAGATAATAACTGTTCCTACCTAGGTTTGAGTGCAGTGCAGGCTGCCTATGCACCCTTGCAAAGATTTCTGATGAGAAGCGTTTTGAACCCTTGCACCATAACAAATCCTGC
This sequence comes from Streptopelia decaocto, assembly GCF_964273445.1. Taxonomy (NCBI): domain Eukaryota; kingdom Metazoa; phylum Chordata; class Aves; order Columbiformes; family Columbidae; genus Streptopelia; species Streptopelia decaocto. Next base: position 131,542,252 of record NC_138655.1, on the reverse strand, counting down.
CAGCTGCAGTCTGACTTCTGAGCATAAGGTTGGTCTGAGGAATTTGGGAAGGTTAACATGAATACTTATTAGTGTATGACCAATGCTAGTTGTCTGTTTTTTTTTTTTCCCCTTAAAAAAAAAAAACAAAACATATCTTCCATTATGATCTGATTCAGAGAATTCTGTTCTTGGGCAATTGAGAAGGCAAGTGCTACTTTTATTCAGTTCCTAAGAAGGCAGTGTGTGGATGATCTCTCATTCTTACATCTTGCTGTGCCCTCCAGAGCATAGTTGAGATGGGAAAGGAGCAAGATAAAGTGTTGATGATTCTTTACTTTCAAGAGACAGTGAAGGGTCAGGATCTGTCTCTGTCTGTTACACTGTCCTCACTCTCCTGAGGTAGGAGAAGATTGTTTATGAGGCAAAAGTGAGTTTCACATTGCTTTTGGGTAGAAAAAACCAAACCAAACCAAACAAAAAAACCAGGTATAGAATTCAGTCATCTGTGTATGCTTTCTTTACAGCTGCCAACCTCAAAAGATTTTTCTAAAGTTATTCAGAGATAATGAAGATGCTGAAGGCTGAGAGGTGGCAAATGACAAAAGGTTTTATTTATGTCCTGGTAAAATTTAGCCTATATTTAAAAATGTATGTGTATGATTTCTTCTAACACTTCATAAGATAGAAAAGTATCTGTTGCTTTTGTGAAGGAATTTGCACATGTTTTGTGCCACAAAGGAATTCCTGCCAAGGCAAGACAAAGATTAGAGAAGTCTTACCTGCACAAAGTCCAAAACACAATGCTATGATATTTTTCAGACATTAAGCCACTGTTGTCTGTGTAGAGATCTTATAGTAGTTATTCACAAGAGAAGCAACCTTAAATGCCTGCTGGTTAATGCAGAGGAAGAGTCGATTAGAGATTTAGGAACTAGATGTCTATATGGTCCTCACTGCGTTTGAGACACTCATGGCTGTCATATTTTTGAAAGACTAAATAGTAGTCTTTACTGCTGTAACAAGAACCACAGACACCCTGAGATGTTTTAGAAAAGAGTCAAGCTTGCTATCCCAGTAAAATTAATAAATTTTTCATAATGTCTTTTATTTGAAAGTCCTTAGATATTCTGTTCAGTGTTAAATCAAGAACAACGTAAGATGGATGAGCTCTGATATTCCAGGTCCCTCAATATTATGCAGGATGAAAGAGGAATTAATGACACAGGTCTTGTGGGCACATAGGTTACCTCTTCTGGTAAATCGTATGCAGAGCAGCAGCAGCAGAGTTCTGTCATAATTTCTGAGACAGCATTATAGCAAAAGTAGGGTGCTGTTCTTCTGGTGAGATTTAACAGACATTGTCTAAATTTTTGAAAGAAAAAAATTCTTTCTTTCAGAAAGACCCTCTTAGGTCTTATTTTAGTGAATTCAGGTAATATTGAAATCAGTAACAGAACAGTGAATTATAAATCCCACCTCCAGTTCTTATCCTTATAGCGTTCTCCTTCCTTTAGCTGAGATTTCTATATATCATTTCTGTATGGATTTATGAATATGCTACTATTTCCTGTTCTGTACTATTAAAGATGGTGTTAATAGCTATTCCTGGTACTTTGTGTTGAAAGACCTTTCTTTCAGTATTTAATAATTTTACTAATGTTACACAGTGTGGTTGGCAGTATTCATGTCAGACATATGTATTTGACAATAATTTCAAATAAACTGTGGCTAAACAATTTTTGCTGCTTCTAAAAACAAGCTTAAGGGTAAAATACATTGTTTTACCCAAGTTATTAAAAAAAATGTGCTGACATCTTTATGCTTTTGAGCAAGGTCTTGAAATGTGGTAGAAGTGTGGTAGATTTTCCAGTGTTCCAAATTATAAGACTCTCTGGATAAGTTTGTTAGTGCTCAGCAACATGAGTTTCCAGAGCCTCTCTGTACACTGAACACACTCCTGAATCCTGAGCATTGTCTATACTTTACTCCATGGTGCTGCCACTTTATTTGACATAAAGAAATAAAAAATGGAGCCTGACTTAATTCGAGGAAATGTGAATGGAGAGGAGGAGGGCAAAAGCTCAAGTGGCTGTAGAAAGGGAGAGTTCTCCATAGAATCCCTACTTCTTTTACTGTATAAGATATATGGTGCTATGGGGACAGATCAAGAATTCATATGAGTCACTGACCTCATCACTAATTAGGATCCGTGTCACATATGTTGCAGACATGGATAAGTTTGGGAACTATGTATTGCTTCAGACAATAAATATATAGTTAGAGCATCAGAAGGTAAGTACATAAGAAAGACAAGGTGTCGTTGCATAGGAGATCTTTATTCCTGATATTGTTCCCTAACTTTGTGGAGATTAGCCTACAAAAATGTCCAGTCATTGTAATGTCTAATATAATTACTCATATGTGTACTTTGTGTGTTATATAGTTTATACATCATGGAACTATAGGAAAAAGACCTAGAAGAGAAGTAATCTGACCTCCTGCCTCAAGGCCATGTCAACTTGAATCTGTAGCAAGCTTGATGGATACTTGTTTTACCTATTATACAAAACTCAAATAATTGGAGACTCCAATTTTATTAAACATTTTATTTAAATTATTATCTACGTTATTTAAATTATTTTCTATTTTATTTAAATAATGATCTATACTTATTATTAAAAAGCTTTTCAAGTGTCTGAACTACAGCTTTCCTACTGCAACTGCTTCATGTGGACATGTAACTATCCACAGTGGAAATGCAGAACAAATTATTTCTTTTCTCTTTCAACAACCACATATATATTAATGGACTTTTATAATGTTTGCCCTCATGTTATGTGAATCAAGTAATTATAATTTTATCTTTTTATCCACTAAAGTCAATTTTTTTAAGAATTTTTTTCTTTCCTTTTGTTCGCTCAAGTTGGTCTAGGTCCTTCTTGAAGTGCAATGCTCAATACTATAATCCATGCTTCAGCAGAGGCCTACTAATGACATGTAAAAAAAAAGGAATATTTCACAAATTACATCACTTTGCTGACCGACGTTTGTGATGCAACTTCAGTGAAATCACCAGAAAAATGTAAAACTATATTCATTGTAAAACTATATTCATTGAAATGCTGACAAATACTTTTCACTCAGCCTGAACTATCCCTTTCTCTGACTAACAAGTAAAAAGAACACTTTCCAAATATTAAAGGTGCCATCAAGGAAATCAGAGCAAAATAAAGTTTCTGAAACACGTATCGGAAACTAAACTAAAGAAAAACCTGAAGAGTTGTCAAAATCCTATTAATATGGAGTATTGCTTGCCACAGAACACTTTAATCTTTCAACAAATATATAATCTCTTTGACATAAGTTGATTAAATAATAATAAATATGGAACTACAATAAATACTATTACACATGTGCAAAACTGATTTTCAGATTTTGACCAGTGTAGACCAATTGGGGCTTTCCTTGAGTTAATATATTTGCAATAGAATATTCATTTGTATCTTTGCCCTTTAATGTTAGTGATGTCCCGCTGAAGTAGTGCAGTCATTATAGGCTCAGCATTTGTTGTACTAGTGTAAAAGCCATAATTACACCTTCCCTTCTGAAAGTCAGCATGAAAGAAGGCAACTGCAAATGCAGAATGTAGGGTCTTCTCCTTCAACACATCTTTAATGTTTTGAGTTTGGAGAAGAGCAAAAAATATCCCCATGGAAGTTTGTCAAGGAAGGGGTTAAAAAAGTGGAATCTTTGTGACTGTAAAGGACTGAATTATCTTCCTGACACCAGCAGGGGTTGCTGTCACTAGTTTGTGGTTGTCACATTCCTGTTATGCTTGACCTTGGAAGGGCTTGACAAAATCGTCTGGATTTGATTAAAGGAAATTCATGTTTTTCCTTTGCTAGAGTCACCCCCCACCTTGACAAACATTTAAAAATGTTAAGAAGAAGCAAAAAAAAAAAAAAGTTTGGAAAGCAAACATTTTCCCAAAAGAAATTTATAGTTCAAATTTACACCAAGTTCACACTAACTGGAGCAGTCTGGGTTTCCACTCAGGCTTTGAGAGCTCTCTGCAAACCATTAGTCACTTCCCTGGAAGAGGCAACTTTTTATAGGCAGCAGGATAAAATGAGCACAGATGTGTGTGTGATACTAGAGGCTTTCACATGTACCTGCATTTTCTTTTTCTAAATCACAGAAAGAAATTAATTGAAGCCCTGAACTTTGTTTGGTTTTGGACAGCTATCATGAAGACTGATTTAATTAAAAGAAAATATGGTTTTGATGCACAAAATCCCGTGTTCTGTATTTTCAAGACTCTTGCTATTTATATCACGAATAGAGAAGTTCTTTAAATCTTTAACAGGTTGTGTTTTTTCATTCTACAGGACTGTGATCATGCCAGCTGCCAATGAGTTTGAACCAGAGATTGTCCTCGTGTCAGCGGGATTTGATGCTGTGGAAGGCCATGACCCTCCACTGGGCGGGTACAAAGTCACAGCTAAATGTAGGTATTATCATAAGGTGCATGTTTCTGACTTAGTATTTTTTTCTAGTTAAGAACCTTATTTTAAGTCCTGCTTATGCCCATATTTCCATTTTGTGAGATGACACTCGTGTCACAGGGACTGTCAATTAACAGGCAGAGTTGTGGGCGGAGCTGCATGTGTCACCCATCTCACGGACAGGACGGAAGTGAACATGTCAGCATTTCTGGCTTCCTTCTGTCTGTTCCTTTTGGCATTTTTGTCATGGCTTTTTAAACTATTACTTTTCTGGCATTGAAATAACATTTTAGAGGTTTTGTGCTTTTCAATAGGCCCCATTTTCCAAATGCTGAAGTTCTTTCTCTTTAAATAATGTATATTGGAGATTTCAGACTTTGGAGGGCTAAGTCCAATCTCATGTAGCTCTTTTGTTATTGTAATCTTTTTAGCTCAATGGCATTAATCCTGAATTACATCAGTGTTCATGAAAGCCAAAGTTTTCTAAAAGACTAGTCTGTTGGGTTGCAATGTTTGGATGTCCATTTCAGTCCTCCAAAATGTGTGTTAATGGCAGAGATTTAATGCTTTCTGGAAGACATGTCTGTCTGAAGTGTCTTGCATGTAGCACTCCAAAGTCACTAGTTCTTACTGGATATTGTGGCCAAAATAATTCCGTGCCTGATATGTTAAGCAAGGCTGGGTAATGCAGTAATGCTCTGTACAGTAGTGTGCACTGTAATATAGCTATATGTAAATGCTTTCCATTAGACAACACGAAATGGTTTCCTAATTCAGTACTGTTAATAATGTTCTTCAGTGTATCTACTTTTCGTCAGTATATCTCAAGAAATACTGTAATAACATTTACATAGTTGTTAAATATGGATTTCTGCTGCAAATGACAAATGTCTTGGGAAAAGACTGGAGAAGTCAATGAGACCTAATGGCATTTAACATGCTGCACAAATGGACTCCAGCTCAGAGAATATTGTCCTTCTGACCTCTGCCTTTTGTCACAGGTCAGTAGAAAGAAGTTGGTGTTTACCTCAGGAGGAACAGGGAAGAGATGCAAAATTTTATTTTCATTCTAGCTGCATGCTGCACCGGTTCCCCTAAGGAAAGGATACAAGGATAGATGGAGAGCTAGGCTCGCTGTCTGTAGCAGAGAGCTGTAGAAAGTGAGAATACAAGGACAGTGCAAGGGCCCAACCAAAGACGCTCACTTGGGTGCTAATGCGCAAGTGGATTGGAAAGGGAACATCCATGTAGCTGTAAGATGTTGAGTTTTAGCACAGCTTTTAAAGTTAATGCAGTGGTTGCACTATAGAGTAAAGAAATGTAGTAGCCTGTGTGCATGTTTGAGAATCATTTGTCTGTGTACTATGATTTTTAGTAAAATGTTGTGCATTAAAAAGACCTTTGTCAGAGGTTTGATCACTTTTTTTTCCGTAAGTATCATTCCTGATCAGAGGCACCATTTCATGAGCTTATGTGATGGGGAGATGAGCTTCCAAGAGATATAAAAATAAATATTTTGTTGAGAAGCATTGCATAATTATCTGTATTCAGCAGCTGAGAATACATGATGAATGTCCCTTAAGCATGCATAATGCTCCAGTGTGACACTCTGGCATACATGATATGCTGGCATAGCTTCAATAACTTACCTAGAAACTTTGATAAATTCATGTTTTCCTCTCAGGATAGACTTTGTTTCACCCTGACAGCAAAGAAAAAGCATTTGATATTGGAATCACTGTTAATTTTAATTCATGAGTGAATTAACCCTTCATAATTTTTTTAAGAAACTGAAATCATAGTACATTTTTTACTATAAGAGTTTGTACATCCACAAGTTGCACATGTCTGTAAGCAAAAAAAAAGACAATTTACAGTGGGTGGCTCTTGTTTAAATTAAGAGAGAAGTCAAGATAGACACAGATAATGATCATGCACCTGAGGGATGAATAAAACCTTTTGTACAGAGCCAAAGGAATTTATTATTTCCCCAAAACAAAATTCTCCACATTCCACCATACCATTTTAGAACATAACATACTATATGTGGTATGTAGAAAAATGAACAGCCTATTAAAAGAAAAATTCCGAAGAGAAACATTCATATTAAAAACTAAAAATAGATATTAATGCAAAATTTAATATAATTTCTTTGTAATAGGTAGAAATTATGCCCAAAAAAAGTCAATGCAAAATAAAGCCTGACCTGTAACTATTCTTTCTTTATAAATCTTTAGCACTTTGTATACACTTAATACATTGAATTTCCTGATTTCTATGACCCCATACAAACTTTACACATGCAAATTAGGAAGAGATTGACATCAAAGGAGAGAATATTGGTCCTTAACTACTAACCTTGCTATTAAAGAGAATTAGACAGACACTAGGTTCTTGATAAGGGGTTATTTTTGTCTTTCCTTCAGAGTACAGTCAAAGAGAAAAAATTAAAATACATTAACCAATCAGCATTCCTGAGTCATAAAGTAAAAACTATAGGATGAAGACAAGCAACTGGGCTAATTGCAGCTTTGTAGTAACCATATAACAGGAAATTACATACAGAAAAAATATTCTACTAAATCCAGACAGTTTGACAGATCTAAATTATAATGTGCTTTAACCCAGTATATATATATTATTTTTTTTGCTATATCAACATACAATCTGATTTACTGAGGAGCTGGTATTTCTGACTAGTAAACAAACACATCAGCAATAAAATAGTCATATATATTTTTGCAGCTGATTTTAAATGCATGGGTCTGATGTGTATATCAAGTTTTCTCACAGTGAGATGACCCTCAGCTCCTCTGGAAGGGTGTAGTATGGAAAAAGGCTGAGATGAATGATGATAGAGTTAGGAGATAGCTCACTTGCCTAATTTGTATCTGGTCCCATTAAAGTAACAAAGTTGTTAATGGTCTTCTTCCATTGGAAAAAAAAAAGTGTTTAAAAAAGATGGAAAGGAATTTTGAATCTTTCCTTTCTTATTGCACTTTTCAAATCACTTTCCCTTGGTAAATCTTTTACTCCAACTGCCTTTGCAATTCATCCTAGTCTATTGATTTTTAGAGGAGAAACGCTTTCATTAAACTAATGAATATTCAACTAACTTTTACCTGCCCCCAAAACAGATTTTGTTTGGTGCACCATGAAGTCAAGAATGAGCATTAACTAAAACATTTTTTTCAACTCCAGCTTCAAGGATTTACAGGCACATTTCTTTTGTGTTGGCTCTTTTTATCCTTTGTTCCGATCCTCTCACTCAATGAAGTGCTGCCATTTCAAAAGGTGCTTGTATAGACCTAGGTACACATACACATCTTGAAATACATGCTCAACCCATGTACATAAAATCTGCGATGGATTTTATGTTCTCTTAAGACAAAAATGGGCTTCAAAGACTTGAGTTGACAGGTGGCATATGATAGGACATTCTGTTGCCAGTAAGCTCTAAGGCCTTTGGTACCAACAATATTCCTAATATCTTAGTAAGAAAAGACAAACTTTATTGACAATACCGTTTATAAGACCCCTTAGCATAACTGAAAACAGTAGGAATACTTTTGAATGCACAACCGCTTTGTCCTGAAGAAGGTCTTCCCTCCCACAAAGGTTGTATCTGAAAAGGAGTTTCTTTTTCCAAATATACCTTTTTTTTCCTGATAAAGATAGTATCTGCACCCACAAACTCTCCCCTGCCTGTGCCCTTAAACTATCATGACTGCACCAATTTTAACATCAAAAACCAAATAAAAGAAATCAGGACACGTGGTACATTAGACCTTTCTGGTAGTCCTCTTGGCTCATGGTCTTGTATCAGTGATAGATGCCAAGTCATGCTCAGGAGCTTTGACTTCTGCTAGGGTCTGGCTCAGATATGCAGGGCTATTCAAGCAGCTTATCACAGATTTTATTTTCTATGGCTCCCCTCTTATGACTCAAACTTACCTTTGTTGCCTTGAAATAACAGAATGTATTTTGTATTGTCATGTCCATCACTGATATTGGCATAGCTCTGTCCACTTTGTAAACTGGTTCCGCAAGCTGTGTGGTGAAGGTAGATGCACAAGTGGGAGCCCTCTCATGCACAAGTCTTTTATACAGAGTAACTATTGATGTCATTGGTTTAATTTTACTGTAAACTATAATCAGCTAAGAGGAAAACATGACTTATTTCCTGACTAGCCTTATATTTCCTTTTTATTACTGGAAATATAGATATGTATTTCAATACAGTAACACATAAAATATCAACACAATATATTACTTAGTAGAAAAACATAGTTGCATCAAATCCACTTTTTGTACTGGAATAGTAAAAACTGTATTCACAAAGAAAAATAATGGGGGAAGAAATAAAGAGGATAAAGTAGTTTTGTATTTAGAGTGGTAAGGAGGTACCTAAAGTGTATGAATCTACTCTCCCATCTTATCCTGTCAAATGCTTAGGTGAAACTACTGAAGATAGAGCTGATATATTCTGTGCGTTATTTTATAGTTAATTTTTACAGCCTCTGCTAAAATGTATTGTATTATTACACCATTTGAATTCTGTACAGTGAACAGGTCTGAAAAAGAGATGCTGGATCTGATCATAAATTTGCAAGCTGTTAGATCTTGTAAGAGCACTGTTTTTAAATTTAGACCTGCTGACTGAAGTTCTCTCTGTAACATTATCCTGAGGTGAAGTACTTTCTCTGTTTTATAGAGCAGCCCTTAGAATTATGCTTGCATTAAAGTCACTGAGATCACTTTACTGTTCAAGTAAATATTGTACATAATTGCTCATTAAATGGTGACCATTCCAGAAAAGAAATAAAGAAAACTGAGAACTGTCAAGTAAGAATTAAGATTTCTTTTTTTTAGGGTACTTATCTTCCTGAAGCACTGTGATTGTTAAGGGCTATGGAGATTTACCGGCATTTTCCTGTTGTTTTAATCTCTTATTCCAAAGATGCTATTTGACACCAGAGTGCAAAAGAAGATCAGCAATTGAAAGTAAGAAAAGATAACTCTGCAGGCATTTAAAGAGGAAATTGAACTTTGTCAGTTTGGATACCTGTCTACTGTTCTGCCAAATTTGTGATTCAAGGTTGATCCAGTGTCTAGAATACAGCTGACTCTAACTAATTTGATTTATAACTTTTAAAGTTTTTATTTGATAAAATTGCAATGACTCCTTTAACTTACCAAAATCTACATTATGCTGTGATACACTCTATCAAGTGGGATAAATGAAAAAAGTGCTAAAGCTTGAACAGTTTCCCTCCTCATGAGCCCCCAGCAGGTAGAACTTCACTGTAACAGTGCACAATCTGTCTGATTAATCACAGCAGAGGAAACAATTAATGCTTTAAACAGTTTATTTCCAAAGGACATGTCAACCCGAGTGGTCTAAATTAGTGTTTAAAAAAGGGCTGCTGAGGTACATGTAGCCTACAGGTTTTCCATCGAGGAATCTCTTCTCGTGGCTGTAACTGGTACTTCTCAGGATACAAGGTTGAACTTGGGTACCTGTCCTGTTGTTTTCTGTTTTGCCCTTCACATTTCAGTTCCAACTCCTCACAGGGAATAATGATTTTTGATAATAAGGTCTCTAAATGTAGAGATGCTATAAAAAGATAAAATATCTAGGACTTAGTGACAAGGAGATTCGGAGGTAATCTGTACAGTTGTATTAATGAGATGGCTGATCACTGAAACTAATGATCTAGCATGGTGTATTTGCCATCACTGGGAGGATTTAAATGAGGCTTATCAATAGATGGCTTACAACATCCTTACAAATAGGTATGTCGTACCACACTCAGACATCAGAGGCTCCATGCAAAAAATCACTTAATGAAACTTTTCTTCAATGACCAGTGTTTTCTTGAGTCTTCACAATTGTCCTATTGTATCTTGGCATTCTTTTCAGTTTTTCACTATATCGTGTAAGGTATGTATGTCAGAAACAGATCAAAGGAAAATGCTAGAACTGCCTGTCACTGAATTCTAATGTAGAACTGATCTGGGTCTGAGCCTAGAACTTCAGATACATTTCAGAGAAGATATTTCCTGTGTGTCAGCCTCACTATTTCTAAAATATTCTATGAACTATTCTGAGTATTTGAAGTACAGCAAATTATATATATGCAGGGGGTTTGGCTTTTTCTTATTATTTGTTTGGTTGGTTTGGGGTTTTTGTTTGTTTGTTTTATTTTGTGGGGGGTTTTGGTTTTGTTTTGTTTGGCTGGTTGGGTTTTTCTTGCTGTTGTTTGTCTAGGTTTTGTTTGTTTGTTTTTCCTGGAAGCCCTTAATATCTAAAGGAGTTCCCAAATAATATTGTAACTACCTACTGGACAATACCTTGAACTGACTGTGAGTTTTTTGGGGTAGACTGATTGTAATGTCTTCAGGGAGGGACTGCACTTTCCCTGACACTTGCCTCCAAAAAGGTTGTGACTGGGTTTACTTGGGCTAATGTAATAGGCAAATGTTAAAGGCAGAGTCCATGCAAATTGACAGCTGGCTAAACAGAATAGTAATTTTGACTTGGTAGCTGTTTAAACATAGTTCAAGTCTCTAAAAATAGCATTGCACACTTTTATGATGCCATGTTTAATTTATTCTCTTCACAAGGAAGAAAGTCTTTGACTCAACTGTCAGTACAAGAGGCTATGATCTTGGAAAGTCTGACACTAACTGCTTCTGAGTGCAGTTCCAGCAAATGGTGTGAGCTGCTCCGACAGCTCATTGCTGTAGCAAACAGTGGTTGCATGCACCTTCCCGTTCTGAATTGTCCCTTACTTTCCTTTCACTGGCTCTGGTTCTTATCAGATCTCTCTGAAAACAGCCCATCAGAAAACTTCATCAGCCAAAGAAGCATTGGGCTATGAATCTGATTCAGATTATGGAAGGACCAATGTGTGCCACAGCTAGTGGAAGGGGGGCAGGGACAGTAGAGAAAGGGAGAGATGGAGTAGGATACCTTTTGGTAGCAGAAAGCTGTTAAATTAACTCAGTTGCCATAGCTACCTTCTTGTCTGAATTCTTCTGAATTCAGAGATTTGATTTTGGTTAACATAATTTGGTTATCTTTGTGGTACTGGAGGTGATAAGATGGTTGTCGAGCAGGATAGACCTTTAGCTTTGACTCAGAGATAAAACCACTGGAGGTGGGGTGGTGCAATGATCATTCATATAGTTTTTCACAGGGGAGTTTCTTGATTCATATGAGAAATTTTCCTTTTGCTTCTTTTGTCTGTTGGAAACTACAGGGTACCCAGTGACTGGCAGCAAGAAAACAGTGTCAGTACTTTGGTTCCAGTTGTTCACTTTGGAAAGCAAAGTTTGTTTTTTTCTCTAGGGTGATTTCTTGAATAATTATTGAATGGTTGTTTGGTACAATATGAAAGGCATCAAAATAGATAAGTTCATTGGTGACCCACACTCAGACACAATTATTTTCACAGGATTTATAGGGACAAGGAAAGCATTTTGATTTCTTTTTCCTCTTAGCCCATAGCAGTGGTTGCCATAGCATCTCCCCTGGTTTGGGCATGGCCACTGGATTGCCCAGTCTCCCAGGTCAGATTATGCTGCATTTACTCCTGCATTGTACTCCTTAAGTTTGCTCTTGCAGTGAATCAGTGAATTATTTGCCAGTGATTCCAGGGTCTGGTACATTATTGGCATTTACACTACATTTAAATTTATGCACATAAAATGTATAAAATTCCAGAAATCCGGTTCTGTGAGGAAGAGTGGTCTGGTGGCTCCTGTAGAAATTGAGGAGAGATTGGAATTCACTGTATAAAATTAGCATTCTCTCTAGAATATAGCATAGTAAAAGGTAAAGGTGAAGGTAGAAGTGGAGTTCCATTTGGAGAAGAGATTAATTCTTGGAGAAATGCAGAAAAAAAATGGACAATTCTAGTGTTGCATTGAGGAATCTGCCCTCACATGTTGACAAGTAAGCATGCGTCAATGGCTTGCACTATGGATTTGAACCAAGAGAAACAGAATTAGATCAGTGAAAAATTTACCTCACTTGCTGAGGCCAGGGAAATCCTCGTCTTCAGTCTTTGGGGAAATCATGTCTAACTGAATTTGTATTTAAAAGACATCTAAAGATTTCAGAAATCTTAGGCTGATCCTGTTATTGCTCAGTGTTTTCAATGACTATGTGTTTGACTGGTTGTCTTCCAGAAAGGGCCTACCTAAGCAGGAAGTGAGAGCAATTAGAAATATTAATAAATAAGTAATAAATAAGAGCTGATCTGACCTGCTCCTTCACTTACCCTTGCTTTCTGTAAATCATCCAGGAGAGGTTTCCATTTTCCACTCCCGCTCCTGCCCCACAAACAGAAGATGTGTCTGCTGACTAGTTAACCAATTCATGCAAGTAAAAAGCCACCTGTGTGCTGTGTTCCAGATATACAGTGCTGATCCATCTGCAGAATGCATCAGGTGCCAGTTCCTTGATTTAGGGCAGTTGCTGGGGACAAGGTGGAGGATAGATTACAATGGAGAAGAAAAAAAAAAAAGAGGATCTACAGAACCATTAAGAATTATTTTCCTTTTCTGTTCATCTCCCCTTATTTCTTCACCTACTTCTAGTTATATTTTCTTTCGTGCTACAGTAGTGACATTGGCTAATGAAAATAACTGAAGTGAGGGATGCAAAAAAAGGTAAAATTTTGGCATTTTTCTCTCAGTTTTGAGATTTAAACTTCTGAAATCTTCTTCCTTATTGAAACCAAAAGACTGCCACTTAGTAGAAGAAAGAAAAAGAATTTTATTTTTAATTATTTTTTTTTCTTAGGCATTATTAAACTTGTCAGATTACAAATTAAATACAGCAAATTAAATATAAGCTTTTTGGGCCATTTTGAAACAAATGGAGCTTGACACAGTCTTCAGCAACATGCATGTGCCTTTCACAGGATTGGGCCCTGAGAGAAAATTGTTGAAAGACATCTCCAAATGTGGATTTCTCCATAACAAAGCGTCTGATCTTTTATAGCATCGTTGCATTGGGAATTAGGCTTGCCTTTGGGAATTTGTAAAGCCTTTAGTAGAAGAGCATGATTTATGTCTTAGAATTTAACTATTCTCTGTAATAAATAGAAATGTGCCACAAGTATTTACTTGGATGCGCCATGGGAAAATTTTTAACATATTGTTCACAGCTTCAGACTGCTATAAAAGAAGACATAATTTGTAGACTGGAGTATCCTTTGTGATTTCTAACCAATATATTTGATTAATATCTTTCAAAAGAGACACCAGCCAAAATGTTTACATCTCATTAGGCAGAGAAGAAGGCAGCACACACAATTTTGATTATGAGCTTGGATGGTTCATTTCTTTGGGTTTCACATCCATACTACTTAAGGCAGACTGTAACTTTAAGATGTTATCGCTTGCTTGTGCAAATAAACAGCCAGTTATGCTTTTTATGGTGGGTAGTTCTCAAACCAACAGGGGATTAGAAGATATTAGCTGGAGTTTGTGGTTCCCTGCTGAACTATCACCTGGTCCATGGATTCCTGTCCTGAATATTTCACAGAGCAAACACCTCTTATCTGGGGTGATATTCTCACACTGGTCGCTTGGCCATGGACTTCAAAAGCTGATCACAGGGAGGGCTAGAGAGGCAATAACCCTTAATATAACAGCCTCTCCTGATAGGGACAGACAGGGTAAAGGTAAGGTGTCTCTGAAGTTTGCTCTTATGTGTTTAGCCTCATGTGGTGATAAGGGGCCATCTGTTTCTTGGTCTGCAAACTCATCTTTTTCACGCTATCCCAGTATCAAGTACACTTCAGGTCTGACTGGTATCAGCACCAGAAATTCTTCAATGATCTGAAAAGATTTTCTTAGTATTTTTAGTTTTGATCCCAGGCAACTTTCTTCATTTCTGTTGTGTTTTTTTTTTTTTTGTGTTGTTTTTGTTTTGGTTGGTTTGTTTGTTTATTTACCCAAGTAAACATATAAAATGAAATTTTAAAAATTATGTTAAAGGTACTATTGGCACAAAGAAAATAAATTATTAAAATAGGACTTATAACAGGTATGTAAATTATTTGTAGGTAAAGGGAAATGAGTGCTTAACCATGTGATTAAACTCAAAACATCAATTCATGGCAGTAGTTTCAAAAAGTCACATATTATGCAACACCACACAAGATGCTTGCACCTTAATTAATTTTTCAAGTAGAATATAATCTCTACCAATTCTAGACTTCAAAAAGCACTGCTTCAGACCTCAAAAATATCGTAGCAGTTTTTAAAATACTACCCAGATTTCTTTATGTTGTGTAGCTCATAGGTCAAACTTCTTCCATATTTTAAGTTCTTCTCTGCAGCCTTTTCTTTATAAACTGAACAGTGAGAATCCATTGCAATCTCTTGATTATAATAGCTTTAATGCAAACACCTAATACTGTGAAATCTGCAATAAAATGGTGCAAGTTACCAACACTGGTACGTTAAAAAAATAAATCCCTACTTTTTTTTCAGCATTTTTTATTACTTTTGTTTGTTGTTTTGGGTGATGGTGATGTTTTGTTTTAAGGAAATTGTTCTTGCTTATAGCAACTAATTGCCATAAAATTGCTGGAAATGCAAGAATGTAGGTCCTAATCCCACAAGCTTTTACTCACTTTGAGCAGTCCTGCTGATTGAGACCACTCCACCAACCTGATTAAGATTTACTAAAATAAGTAATGTTTACAGGGACAGACCTTGCATTGTAAGTATTAATATGGTATGAAAACAGAGGCTAAAGTCTTCAAAAGCATGTTCACATGACAAAGTTGTTATTTAAGTATTTCCTGAAGTTTTATAGAATTAACTTGGAAAGAAAAATAGCTCTGCTGTAAAATAAATCAATTTGAAATGCATTTAGTAGTAATTTATTTACTTCATATTCCTTCTTTTCTCCCCATCATTGATTAGGATTCATATACACTAAAATGGACAAAGGGACAGATCTTGGAATATTTTCTTCTTTGGAAGAAGAAACTATAAATAACTATGTAGGCAGAACAACTAAATATAGTTAATTAAAACTCAGTTAATTCCTGGTTCCTGTTTATGATAACAATTGTTAGCACGAACTAATATTTGTTTCCTTTGATCCATAGTCTTATCCCTTTTCCTTAGATTCCTATCTGTAAAAAAACACTGTTTCTCTAGCGATATGGTGACCAAAAACTTTTTGGTATCTGGTATTGTATCCATTTAGGTGCAGTTTGGTTGTGAGGGCTGATTTCTAAATCTCTTTTTTCCTTACTTAAGATGAACTAATGATCTCTAAAAGCAAAACAAAATAAAGCTGTTCCATTTAATAATGGAATATATCCTTCAATAAAATGTCTGGGTTTTAAATGTGGTACCTTCAAAATAATTTTCCTAATGTGATTACTTAACATCAGATTTGAGTTCAGTAATTGTGTTGCATGGAAAGGTGATAATTCACATATATTGCAACATAATTTATGTTTTCATTTATGACTGCAGTTTAGGCATACTGTGTATGTTCTTCTGGATCACTTTCTGATTATTAAGCAAAGCTCAAGGTTTAGAAAGAATAACTTACACTGTTTTGCACAGTATTTTTATGCTGCAAAAAGAAAGCATCAATTTAAAAGTTGAGATGTATATAAATGACAATTTAAAAACTGATATATTTTCACAAATTTATTTTGAAAATCTTCATATTGATGTCTTTCTGTTTCTTTCAGTTAAAATGTACAATTTCTACAAAAACAATGGAAAAAATGAACAAGAATATATTTATTCTTTTGTAGAAAAAAGATATTGACTACCAACAAATCAAATCCAATAACTGGTATTTGTATCTATTTTATTTCTAATAAAACAATGAGTATCTGTAGCCTCAGATATGATTATTACAAAGAAAACCTTTATTTTCAGCTGGAAGTTATAGATTCTACCAAGTACACGAAGAATCTTGGAGGAACAACTTTGCAGTAAAATCATGTTTGAATATGACTGCTCTGTGTACTAACAAATTTATTAGGAATTTCGAGTAGTTTTATGTAATCAGCTTTAAAATAATTGCGTATTTATGTCCAATGTTTCAAAGCATCTTAGTACACAAGTAAAAGTGGCAAAATGGAATCTAGTACAGTTTAAACTTCAGAAGCCAGCATAAACAGGTTAAAAGTAATTTTTCATTCAACTAAACACTTGAGTAAGCAACCTTCTTAAATCTTCATCAAGCCATGGGAAAAAACAGTAAGGAAAACCTATTGATCAAGTGATAAGATGTTACTTCAAAACTTGTAACTTAATTAGCAAATACACTACATCAAAGGAGTTTAAAAAAATTGTGATGTTTATATGACCTGGTGAACAAAACTTTATTTTTTAGTGGTTTCGATTCTAGCGGCTGTACTTTTGTAGAATATAGGTGAAGACAGTGCATATGTACTGACCCATGTAATTTTTTTCTTTTGACCCTTTTGGGTGTAAACATTCCCACACACAGTGCACAACTCTGGGAATTTCCCAGCATACCTTTTGAGGAAAAATATCAAGGTCACAGAAGTCGAACAGAATTACTCAGCCAAGATGTTTAAGGGAAATAAAAAAAAAAGTAATAGATCTGTAATGTTTGTACCTACCAGGAGTTTCAGTCCTTCCACTTCATTGAGAATCACTGTTTTTTTTTTTTCCAAATAACATTGCAAATTTGAAAATTATCTAAATTAGCACCATTTTCTATAAAGGTTTATGTTACGGATAGGGAATAAAGAAGATGACTTTAAAAACACTTAAGGGGGTCTGTGCAGTTTTAATAGTTTGTGCGAAGCAAAACACCAAACAGGATGTCTTTGTCCCCTTTGAACTTGAGTCATCACATGGACATGAAGCTACTGAATTCTCTGATTAGTTATGTGATGCTGGACTCCCAATGGCACTTAATGAAGATAACTTTTTATGTAGTGCTTTCAAAAAAGAATGAGAAATTGAATCTGCTTTTTCAGATTTAGTACTTTATGACAGATACAATAAAGTTTGGAAATGGAGAAAAAAGAAAATTTAAAAATAAATGAAAAAAAGAGTAAAGAAAAAAGAAAAGAGAAAAGATTAAAAAAGAAAAAAGAAAATATAAGAAAAAAGAAAGATAAAAAAAGTAAAAAGTAAAAAGAAAAAAGAGAAAGAGAAAAAAAAGGAAAGGAAGGGAAGGCAAAGGGAGGAGAGGAGAGGAGAGGAGAGGAGAGGAGAGGAGAGGAGAGGAGAGGAGAGGAGAGGAGAGGAGAGGAGAGGAGAGGAGAGGAGAGGAGAGGAGAGGAGAGGAGAGGAGAGGAGAGGAGAGGAGAGGAGAGGAGAGGAGTTTCTAGAGCATAAAAGAAGAAAAGTGTCTTCCATTTAGATGAAATAATTTTCCATATTTTAATCTGCATTTCATGGTTAAAAAAGAAAGGAAAAGTAAGAAAGATAAAGCTAATTTGATTAGTTTGCTTAAAATTTTCAAAAATACTTATAGATTATTGTTTTCATTTTTTATTATGTTTCATTACTTTAAAACAAAAAATTGTAATTGAATGTAATGGAACTGGACATCTTAAAACACAACAAGGGTACCTGCAGCACAACGACTTTACTCTTTCAGCCACTTCTATCATGGTGTATACTGACCATCACAACTTGTCACAACTAAACCCAGTATTCCTAAAAGACAAAGTGGAAAATATATTCTATTCTAAGGCAGGACATATACTTCAATCAGAAACTGAGAGGACATATTTAAATGAGTAACTGGTCATCACTTTTCTAGATATATGTCATCCAAAAGGCAATAGCAGTCTTTTGGCTTTGGCTGACTACTGACAATTAGAGTATCGTAAACCAGATGCCAAACATGATGTCTTGAGTAACCTGCTTTTTTCTTCAAAATCTATCCACCCTTCTCATGATGGTGACTCAACTATCTAATTTAGTCCATTGAATAACACTCTCCTTGCTTGGTACCTTTTTTATTTTTTATTTTGTTGAAACTCCAGTGAAAGACAAGTGCACCTGGGAAATATATTGGTTTGCTCTGATTGTTTCCTTAACTTTTAAGAAAACTGATGCACAATGAGTAGACTTTGCTTCAGAAGGGCATTAAAAAAAAAAACATACAATGACAAAGTTCAGAGAAAAGCCCCCTTGCTACCACAGGAACATTCCCTACTCTATTTTATTATTATTATATCACTATGTTACTGAACTATACCTTCTGTGTTATTTTCAGACTAATACCTGTATCTCTTACTACCTTTGGGAGACTGATCTGTCCAGATTTCACTCTTGGAACATGTTCCTAGAGATTTTATTTTTATTTGCTTCTATCTGTCTTATGTAAGCAATCATTCCCCTCTTTCAATATCTTTTTTTGAAGCAATATAGATATTTATCGTAGCACTGTTAAGAGATATGTCTACTGCTAATCTGAAAAAAAGAGCTTGAGAGCAGCAAATCAGTTCATGATGGAGGAGGAAGTTTTCCTGTATTTCAGCCTGGGTCATTCCAGGTGTGAGGCTGCCCAAGCTGAACGTCAAACATTCAAGCTGGAGCCATTCTTTTGACTGGATGGTTTAACTTCTAAAACACCTGGACCAAATGGCCAAATTCCTTTTTTTTTTCCTGGAATATCTAAACGCCACCCTGATAAATGCACACCACTTACCAAGTTTTTGTCATGTTGTTAGCAGAGAAGTGCCAGTCTATTCAAGGGAAAAGGAGAGCGAAATAAAAATGTGTAAGGGCAGATTGAGCCAAGTACTAAGCAGAGCTTAAAAGAGCTGATCATGTATGTCTTAGCCAAAGAAAGCAAGGTGCAAAGTGGCTTGATAGGATAACAAATATTTTGAGTCAGAAGAAGTGTAGTCTGAGGAATTATTACTGGGAGTAATGGAAAAAATTTGGCTTAGAAATCCCATCTGCATATAATTATTCCAAAGTTTATGAATCTGGAAATATTCTACAAGGTATTCATAGGTGAATAGAATTTAAAGCTAAAAAGGTTATTACTACAACATGCTAATATGAGTTCTTCCATGTTACCAGTAGAACAAACATAATTTCTACATCATCTCCACGACTTCCATATAAAAACACCCCTGCTATCTTGAGATTTTAATAATTATTATAAATATATTAGATAGTATTATTATATATTGAATATTTTTGTAAATAATTTCCTAGTAACTAATAGAATAATATTGTATAAACATATCAGTATTTTAACTTGCTTAAATAAAGAAAATAATTTGAAAACAGGGCTCCATAACCTGTAAAAGTTCTAGGAAGAGTAATTTTTATTGAGGTATTAACAGAGGCTTAATCTACTTCGAAGAATGAATCACAGAATCACAGAATGGCTAGGATTGGAAAGGACCTCTGGAGATTATCTAGTCCAACCGACCTGCTAAAGCAGGTTCACCTAGAGTAGATCGCATAGGAATGTGTTCAGGTGGGTTTTGCATGTCTTCAGAGAAGGAGACTCCACAACCCCTCTGGGCAGCCTGTTCCAGTGCTCTGTCATCCTCAAAGTTTCTCCTCATGTTTGGAAGGAACCTCCTATGCTTCAGTCTGTGCCCATTGCCCCTCAGCCTGTCGTTGGGCACCACTGAAAAGAGTCTGGTCCCATCCTCTTGACATCCACCCTAGAGATATTTATGAGCATTTATAAGATCCCTTCTCAGACTTCTCTTCTCCAGGCTGAACAGACCTAGTTGTCTCAGTCTCTTCTCATAAGAAAGCTGCTCCAGGCTCCTAATTGTCTTCATAGCCCTCCACTGGCCTCCCTCCTGCAATTCCTTGTCCTTCTTAAACTGGGAAGCCCAGAACTGGACACAGTACTCCAGATGTGGCCTCACCAGGGCAGAGCAGAGTGGGAGGACAACCTCCCTCGACCTGCTGGTCACACTTTTCCTAATACACCCCAGGATACCGTTGGCCTTCTTGGCCACAAGGTCACATTGTTGACTCATGGTTAACCTGTTGCCGACCAGAACTCCCAAGTCCTTCTCTGCAGTGCTGCTTTCCAGCAGGTCTGCCCCTAACCTGTACTGGTGCGTGGGGTTATTCCTCCTGAGGTGCAGGACCCTGCACTTGCCCTTGTTGAATTTCATCTAAATGCATTAATCTCTAATTTCTTATTTAGATGAGAAACTTATCAGTGAGCATATTGTGTTCAGAATGTCAAACCATGACCTTGGTGGATGAAAACAAAGTTCACTTGCCTTGACATAAATAGTCTTTCAGAGCTATAGAACTTCCCCTCACTAATTTGGGCTTTCTGAACATTATACGCTTTAATAAGACCAGATTTGTCCATCACAGTCAATACAGAGAGTTGTTTAATTCCAAGGAGATCTTAATTCTTTCTGAAAATCGGTGCAACAGATCTTCTTGGGGAGATTCTTGTCTCCTCACTGAGTAATAACTAGCTTAGAGGAGTAACAGCAGTGAGACATCTAACTTTTAAAGGCAGGGGAGAAGAATCCTGATGAATGTTAAAATCAAACTTTTTTTTTCTCATCCAGCAATATTTACTTCAAGATTTAGAAACATCATGGATTGAATATGAAATTAAATTAAATCATAAACAAGTTTTCTGTCAATGCAGAGTGCTAAAATTGATAGTTAAATTCCATAAAAATAAAATAAACTGCAGAACCCTCTACATTCAGTCGAAATGTTACACAGGTTCTTCATATGGATTTTAAGAGAGGTATTGTGGAACTCAGAGGTATCTTTGCAATAAGTTTACCAGTACACTTCACTGGGAAAAACTGTTTTGACATAATCCATGTGTCAATGTTGGTGATAGGAGATTTTACTGGTTCTGTTATTTTGCACTAACCCTTGAATAAGCTGGGATACAAAAAGAACTTCCTCCTCAAATGCAGCTGTCACTATTTCACTGTTAAGAGTAAGTAGTATTTCAGAAGGGGTGCAGAGATGAAGCATATGGATATGGGACAGTGAAGGTAAGGGAAGGGAGACAGTGAGTGAGGAGGTCCCCTTTAAACTCCCGATATGCAGCTGTTAACCTTCCTACAATACCTTAGACAAATTCCAGCTCTTTTGTCAGTCCCAGCTCCTCCAACTCTCTCAGTTACCACAAATGCCCTGCACCTATCGTTCTACATATACAGACTGGTACTGTACATGTATATATTTGGGCTGCCAAATAAGAATTGGGGCGGACGGGGGGTGGGTGGGTTGATGTTGTTATTGTTCTGCTTCAAACATCTGGACACTTTCAGGCCTTGGTCTGTCTGGAAATTACTTTCGATATGTTTTGAAGGTAGACTGTACTTAAAGCTGGTCCTAGCAGCACATGGTGTCAGTACCTTTAGATGACATTAGTGTACACTAACATTTTCCAGGGAATGAAAGACCCTGAGGAGAAGTAAAACTGTAAAGCCAGTGGTGGTGCTTTTGTTGTTGCTTCGACAATTTCATCCTTGAGCTGAAAGGGAGAGAGAATAACAGGAAAAAGCTGGCCACAGAACAAACAAATATGGCAATGTCTCATATTTGTTACAGCACATTGGACAAAAATGAGCGATGACAACTATCAGCTTTCATGCACTTCCTTGGAAAACGCCAGTGTTGTGTAACTTGACCAAAAGGACAATGTATTCCACAGCACATGCGCAACCCAGAAGGGGAGTCCAGCAAGAACTAGAAGTAAAAAGCCGTTTCATGTGGAGGTCTTGTTTACTTGGAATATTTATTTGGTTTATCCAAAAATATAAGTTTAGCATATCACTGCACATTTTTTACTCTTTCAATTTTCAGGAGAATTCCAATAAACTCATTTTGCTACTGAATGGGAATGATATTACAAAGTACCTTTCACAGACTTGAGGGGATAGGAAAGAGAAAAGAAAGGTCAACACAGAAGAAAAGGCTTAGATAAATTAAGGTATGTCAGAGCAAAGCTCCCCATGAAAGATTATTGAGAATAAAGCTTTTTTTAAACAAACATAAAAAACAATATATAAATCAAGAGCACAAAAGCCCTGTTTTATGATTTTTTTGGTGCTGTTTAATTTCTTTATATCTTTTTTTTGCCATTGTTAAAAAACAACCAAAACTTCAAAGGCAAGCTGCATGTGTTCTAAATCAGGACTTCAGTCCTGATGTATGACAGCACAAAAATTAAAACTAAATAAATGTGCTGTCTAAACTCCCATATTTCTCAAAAATGCTTTAAAGGCTTTAAAAAATTAGAATTATTGCTTGATCTTACTTTACCAACCATAATGTTTTCACCAAAGTAAATGACAAAATATTATATTAAAAAGAGAGAAGGAAAATGACTGTTGTCTGAATATATCTGAACACCTGTATTCGTCTGTCTTGCAGTTTTGTCAGACATGCAAGGGGGAAAATGAAACTTTGCAGTGATTTGTCTGATAGTGAATATGAACTGCATAAATTCTCAGCTTATCCACTGTTTTCTGGAAGACTCCTTGACATTCAGGGTAAATCAATCAAAACAAGGAAGTATGTCTATGAAGGAAAGAATAACATTTCTGGTTTATCACATAAATATAGTTGAAGAATGGACAGATTCGCATGTTCTCATGAAACGTTGTTTGTGCAAAGTTTCTACTATTTTCTTTTCAAAATATGAACTTTGTAACAGGTCACATTATGATTCCATTTTATTTTACTGTCTTTGGACATGATCTTTCTGTTTTCTCTCCTTAAGTGAAATGGCATGTCTGACTTTAAAGGTGTCTGGCCAGAGTACACCAGTTGAACATGCTTGCAAAAAAAAAATTGCGGAACTGGGGCTTTTATGGTGTCCCTTTTTCTCTGGCATTTACTTTTACAGTGGCCATTTGCTGTTCTTCTACTAAGTCATCTTGATTTGTATTGACTCATTTGTTTTATCAGATTGCAAAAGGGGCAAGTGGCCGAGGCAAACAGGAATGCAAATGCTGTTCTTTTTAGCAAACATTTATTTGACTTTTAAAACTCATTCATTCCATCCCTGCTCATGTTCCTTTTTCATTTCCTATTAAAAAATAGTCACAAGCTCTAATTTGTGTTCTCATAGAAGTCTGAGGAGTGATATTTCTTTGCAAAGGTTCCTGGAAATTTGTGTGATCAAGAGAACTGGTTATTTACTACTTATCACTTTATCTTATTTAATCGCTATTCTGTTGTGTATAAAGTTTTAAATACACATTAAGAGAGCAGGTACTATAGGATATTCTTCTATGAGCACTTATAAGAAATGGATAGTTAATGTTAGGAATCAAAGTAAGCAGTGTGCAGGGAGCCTCTAAGCTGAAAATAGCATTTGGCAAATACTAACACATGTTTACAAACAGAATTTTAAACATGAAGCAGGGCTAAACTATCTGAATTATTTATTTGTAAGTAATACTTTAATTGGTTCTAATAATGTAAAAAGATTGGCCGTACTTCCATATAATGTAAGGACCAGGATAACCTGCTAGTGAGTTTGAGATGTTCTTTGCTGCCCTAACATTAACCACCCAACCTTGGGGTCTGAACTGAAAGCACAGACCCCTTAGATGGCCAGTGCAGCTTCCAGAGGCTGACTCAGAGTACCAGAGCTCTCCAGAAGAGGCTGACCAAGAAAGCCCGTCAGCGTAAAAGACATTTGAAGAATCTCTCAGAGTTAATTGCAGATTTTTTTTTTTTATATTTACTAAGTGCTACATATTTTCATTTTTGGTAAATTTTGTTTTAAAGGCTTTAAAATGCTTAATGAAGAAAGGGACTTGTCACTGTTTCCTTATGGATATCACTTAGAACACACGTATGGAAGTGATATGTGTGCTTTGACTATTCAACTTATTAAAATGTGACCTGAAATTTTGTTGATAGAAAAAAGAGATATTGAAATGCTTGATAATTAAAGAGAGAGCAAATAGAAGTTACATTTATGTTGCCTATGTTTCCTCTTCTGCCTTCTTCTTGAAGAAGTCCTCATAATTTTTGATTTGTAGCAGTCCTTCAATGACTGACAATGGAATACTCTTGGGCTGGCAAAGTGTCATTACTTTTTCCTATTATATTCTTTCCTGTCCAATGAACTGATAAAACCTGTCATTTCTCCTCCTCTCATTTCATTCCTGATTAAGATATTACCAGCATGTGCAAA
This sequence comes from Streptopelia decaocto, assembly GCF_964273445.1. Classification (NCBI taxonomy): domain Eukaryota; kingdom Metazoa; phylum Chordata; class Aves; order Columbiformes; family Columbidae; genus Streptopelia; species Streptopelia decaocto. The sequence goes on along the minus strand of NC_138655.1, from coordinate 131,517,598 downwards.
TAAATGAATGAAAAATTTGAATCTGGATCCACTGAAAGTAGCATCAATAGAGACTCTATCCAAAACAAGTTCTGCAGTTTGGCACAAACTGTCATCCAGCTGTAGTTTGTGAGTTTCTCATTTTAGGCTTAGCTGAACTTGTTTACACACTCTTTCTTTGAAACAGTAAATCTAGAAATTGCGTATAAAAACTGTGCACAAAGGAACATTATTTGGGTTGTAAGGTCAATGGCTCTGAAGTTAGGCCAAGTGAGATTTATGATTGCTTGCACAATGGACTCCTTTTGCATATGCTTTAAGATAGAGTTGTTAATTAAATGAACATCTTCTATTCTGGGCCTTTGCTTTTCTTGGTATAGACAGGACCACGTTCAGGTTGTAAGCTATAAGCCAGCAATAAATGCTAGCTTCAAAGTTTCTGCCTAAATCATAGAGGAAATAAATATTCCCCTACCTTTTCCCTGTATATCAGTTTTTTCTGTTATCCTCTTTTCTATAATGAAAAGTAAGTTAAAAGTGATTGATCCAAAAGTGGAACTGTGGAGCTCTAGATTTCTTGTTTCTTGAATCTTAATTTCAGATTAAATAAAAATGCTTTTATTTTTCTAATTGTCCAATTTGTAACGTCAACCAACATGTCACTTGTGTGTTGCAACTGGCCATGAAAAGCCACAGCCAGAAATTCAGACAGAGCTCTGATCCAAACATTAAATTCTGTGCACTATATAATAGTCCCATAGAATGGATAATAGTCATGTTGAAAAAAATGACTTTTGAGCATTTCCAGACACAGTGAGGATGCAGAAAAACCCAGTACAGCATGTACAAGAAGTAAAAACCTCCTAGTCAGAAGTGGTCACAAGCACTGTTTCTCCCTGTTTCTTGAGCAACACAAATACCATAGAATGAAAAAAAGCATTTTTTACATCTGCCTCTGCCTGCCACCACACAACTGCTCACTCACACCTATATCAGCCCTGCCAGATCCACATGTTGGATTTGAATCCTCTTGCATAGGCAACATCCAGGCCTTACTCTGATTTCTATAGGTTTTAATACTAAATAAATGCTTTATCAGTAGCTACCACCACCAAAAGTCATCTTGAGTTTGTAAACGAGGTTTTTCTTTACTGACCTGCAAACACTTATCCTCGGATATGTTTTCTACTCAGCTTTGAGCACCAAGTCCTTGCAAGCATTATAATAGATACGTAGATTTACTGAGTTCACAATGGGTATGAGGAAAATAAAATTAATCTTTTTTTAATAGAATCATAGAATGGTTTGGACTGGAAGGAGCCTTAAACATCATCTAGTTCCAACTCCCCTGCCATGGACAGGGACATTTTTCACTAGACCAGGTTGCTCGAAGCCCCATCCAGCCTGGCCTTGAACACTTTTATTTGTGATCTTTGTTAAAAAGCCTTCCAGGCCACCGTTTGAGCTGTTCCAGGGATTATCATCTCGAGATGGAGTCACACATCACCTGGGAGGGAGACAGAAGCCACCCTTTCCACTGCCACTAAGGATTTGTATATATGGAAAGGTAGTTTATGTGTGATGACACACTAGAATAGTCTGGTAAGATATACAAGTAGCTTGAAGTTTAGAAGGACAAACTGCTATTGACTCCTTGAGTCCAGATAAGTTCAGGGAACTGTTGTGCATTCACTGTCAAATCTCTGTTCTGGTTGATAAAATGTGGAGCTCCAAATATGTCTTTGAAGTTTAATGTGGATTTCATTCACAATTTCTAAATGTATTTTACTATGGCTAAAAGACAGGAAATATTTACACTTACTTCGCCAAATTTTGTTCACAGTTTCAGAGGTATAAATCTGTTACAGCCATGAGATTACTTCAGATTTTGTGTCTGTGACAGTATGGTAGTGTGTCTGAATAAATGGCAAGTGACATGATTGCTCCCAGGGAGATCAGCTTATTGTCAAGTACCTGCTTATTTAAATACCATATTTACTCTGAGTGTTATCACCAACATTTTTGCCTACACATATAAACCTTTCACCTGAAACATACTGGATTTTCAGTTCAGTGACAGCTGCCTATGTTTTGACGTTGTTTGAGTTAGTAACTGGTCACTGAGGAATCCAGAGTTCACTGCAGACAAAATCTGAATCATTTTAAGGTCAGTACAGCTGTGGGCCTGCCTCACCTTCCTCTGAGTATAAAGAGTACTAAAGTATATTCCTGGAGAAGGATTCAGAAATACTCTGCATCTGTTTACAGAAATAAGGTCATAAACCTTCTCTGCTCTCTTTGCTTTCTGACCATTCCTAATGGTTATAAGAAAATCGAATTCCTTTACAATGTTTAGTTTCATACTCACACTCATTTTTGTTCTTGCTCCTCCTCTCAGTCATCCCGTAATTTCACCTATGTGCCTTTATTGCTTTTTAGTCACAAATGTATTTATTTGTCATCTTATATAATAGCAGTATCTTTTATTAACCCAACATACACTTCTATCCTTTTCCCAATATTCTTGGCACATTTTTTTAATTCTTTCATCTTTCTCTCTCATGTGTACTTACTTAATTAATTATTTCCCTCTAATGTAGTGTTCAGCTGTAAAAAATTAGGTAAAAACTGTGGGAAGATCTAGAATTTTGGTCTATGACCATTTATTTTATAAAATCAGTACTTCAGCCAAAACTGAGAGTGACTAAAATGTGCATCCTTCTCTGCTGGAGAAACCACTGCATGCTCCAATGAATGGAGCTGTTCTCAATTTGTTATTTTTCCTTGTTGATCTTCTTTAGTTATCTGCAGTGAGATAGTCAAGCACCTTTGCTGTGAAGGGCTTCTAAGCAGGTTTGTTATGAAGTCTGAATAATTTTTGACTAAGCTTTCAGCTGCTGTGACTTTTCATCTTTGTCAGAAGGAAGAATAAATGCAATCCTGATGTTGCAGTTTGGTATATGTTGTTTGCTAAGTTTCTGGAGCCACTAGGGACCTTTGAGCTCTGGCAGCAGGTTGTTTTACTTCTAACTGTAAAAATTCCAGAGGCAGAAACAGTAGCTATTCTGGTAGTAGATTTTCTGTGTCTCCATTTAGAAAAGCCAATGTACTGTTTTCCCTTGAAGACGGAATTACTGATGTTGCTCAAGAAACAGTATCTTAACACTGAATGAAAGATTTTTGCCCTGTTATGAACTTCCAGCTTTTAAGGAGAATGACTGACTATGGTAATGCAGCTGCAACAACATTTGGAGTCCTCAAATTACCTTGACACTAGTTAGCTGGATGTAGGTCTAAGTGTAGCACAGCAATGTCATTGTTTGTCTTGATGCTTTTATTGTTTGATAAAGATTACCAATTATTTTAGGTCTTTCAGCTTCCCTGAATACTGCTCTCCTGCTGTGGTAACAGCAGAGATAGTGGTCATTTGCCTACTTACAGATTCTGCAGAATCAGATCATTCCTGAGTGACTCTGCTCCTCACTCTGAGAAAATCCAGAAAGTAGTACCCTATGTCTGGTCAGCTACCTGAAGGAATTTTCACCCAGGCTTTGTTATGATCATTATTTTATGTTTCTCTAAGGTAGAAAACCACTCAGTGAAGAATTCCGTGAGAGATTCTGGAGCTCTAGTTCTCAAGCGGTAGTTTGTGGGTTGCCACTTGGCTGCAGAAGCTCACAGAAGGGCTCTTTCAGAGAACTGTGTGTCAGAAGACTGGAAAGACAGGGATGAGATATTAGATATTCTAAGAAAAGATTTTATTCTCATATGTTTTCCTGGGGCAGGGGAAGAATTTCTGGGGAAATGATGAGGTCACTCCTATTCTAATTAACTTGTGCCAGGTCACAAGTTGTATTGTATGCTCTCATTCTTTAAAATTGGTGCATATCTGTGATGAGGATGGGTCATATATTTCATTCTGGGGAAGAGAAAATAAAAATGTCTTCTGCATATTTCCCTGTCCTGTGTATTAAAACACAGAAGCATCAGTCCTGCCTTCACTGGAGGCCCATGCAACTCCTCAACACCTTTTCTTATGCTCCCAGCAGGTTAAGACTCTTGCAGACTCTGCTGTGTAATGGGTGACAAGGTTCTGACATGATTTCTCTGTTGGGGAAGAAGGCTGGATAGAGCCACCTATGTCATTCTAATGGTAGCTACCGTTTATTTTACTCTGTGGAGCTTTACCTGCCATTTCAAGGCATCTGTGTGTCCTTTTTAATAGTACGAAAAGGGACAAAAGGGCTGTTGTATGGGTTGAAATCACATCCTTAATTCTTACACGTTTTGCTAACAGAACAGCATAACAGAAAGTTGCTCAATATATTTTACTTGGAAATTGCAATTAATCAGAAGACTGTAAGGAGTCAGACCCCAAGCCTAGTTTCAATACCACTTCCTTTAGTGAGTTTTACACATTACCTTTTCAATAAGTGGTGACAGGCAGTGCATTTCTGGGTGATTATAGCATATGTCAGGTGGGGTTAACGGGCACAAGGCCAGAGGGAAAGTAAGTAACTAATCGAGATGTATAGTAATCCCTTAGAAATGCACTGCCTTTTTCCCTCATGATATTAGAAAATGATGTTTATTAAACAATGTGATCAAAATCCTGAGGGGCAGTAGACCTCTGATACAGAGTTCACCAGGAGACTTGGTGCCAAATTGGTCAGGAAATAGAGTATTTACCTCAAGTCTATCCACCTACAAGAACCCATCCCTGATATGCTTATTATATCTGTGCCCCTAGTCTTGGAATGATAAATGATCCACATCTGGAGGCCAGGTCTTTAGATAATGGTATATGCTGATTAACACTGGCTAAGGAACTAGACCTTAATTTAACACGATATTTTGATGTGGCAGGGTCAATAAATGACTGAAAAAAAAGTGAGAGCCTTAATTCGTAGACTCTGAGAAACTGTATATGTTGGAAAGATCGTTTAATCCGTGCTGCTTTTCTTGGCAGAATTTTGTAGACCATCTTCAGAAAATGGCAGTCTGTTCTCAGCTTCTGAGTGATGGGCTTTAAATCAGATCCTTTGTGTTAGTCTCTTGGGTCAATTCAAAATTAACTGACTTGGCTTTTCATCAGTTAAAAAAAGAAATAAGTCTAGATCTTCCCATCAGATTGTTTTCAGTCATAACTCAGTGCCCACATTTCAGCCATACTCATTTACAACAGCAGAAACTTTGCCCTGCATATTTTAAAAAATTGTCAAGTTGATTTTGTAGGCAGTAGCATTATAATAAAGTTCTCCAAACTTAATCAAGCTTACTAATTTATTTGGATAGTCAATAATAGTATCTGATTTTTATTCCAGTGTAGATTAGAAACAAATTCCTCATACTTTGAATTATTTTTTTTTAATCAGATGTCTTGTTTTCTAGCCAACCCCTTACTGAGTTTGGACTCAGATTTGGAGATATAATCATCTGTAATCTGTAACATCAGATGCCTATATTGTACATCAGTTTAAATTGAGCAATTTGATCAGATTTGGAAGAAGTTATAACAGTGGTATCACTTGCACTATCAAGTTGACAGATTTCACAAATGTGGGACAGATTTTCAATAGGTAATTATCAGCCTGATTAGACTATCCCTGTAGAATCTCTTTAGAGGGTTTTTTAACCCTGGCAGGGCCGAGGGGGTTGGCAGGGGGAAGGAAAATAAGCCCCCAAACCTCCTGGAGAACCCGAGATTCTGAAATGCCATCTTGCTGTTTGCAGTTCTACATTTCCCCTTTTGGCTTCTTGGCTTCTGATGCAGAACAGCTACATGTTCCTGAAAAAAACATTTAACAGGCAGATAATCTTGCTTCCTGGCTAGCTTTACTTAGTAGATGATTTACTAAATAGGAAGCAAATTTTTTTAAAAAAAAGAAGAGGATGGCAGGACAATAGAAAAATTATTACTTGGGCTAGGTGTGAGATGGGGTAGAAATGAAGAGAAAGTGAGGAAACCAAGAAGGAACACACAGAGCAAATATCTAGTAAGAACAGGGCTGAAAACATCCAGCCAGTTTTGAAAATATCCAAAGGTTCCTGCTTTGAGTCTGGCAGCTGAAATCTGTGGTTGTAATATTTTCCCTCTGAATCCACATGACAGCATTATAACAGCTCTAAAAACATCATTGTTATGTTGTACATCACTATGACCTTTCCTGCAGGATGCAGAACCCCTACTTGGTGATAATGCACGGTACAGAAGAAATCCCTTCCTTTTTTTTGAGTATGAATTAGTTGGGAGCAGAGTTTGGAAGAGTGTCCTTCCTCCATGTGTTTTCTCTAAGGATCATTTTCTCAGATGGTCACTATTGTCATTATGTGGTGGAAGCATACAAGTTCCTCCTTCCCAGAGGGCTAAGCAAATGCAGTGGACTACATGACCCTCTTGGACACATACATATCTCAAGACAGTTGAAGATGCCCAGACCATCCTATTGAGCATTGTCAAGGTGGCTTTTTCCTGTAGTGAGATAGGTTTGCTTTGTTTGGCTTTCTAAGAGGTATCCTATGTATCCTTGAATATGTACTTAGTAGAGATTTAATAAGTTATGTTCAGTGTAGCAGCTAAAGAGGAGCTAATTATGAAAAACGTATTACTGTAGAACTAACAGGCATGCAATAAAAACATCAATTACATAAATTGTTAATTCATAAAAAATGTGTTCCGGAGACCATTGGTATTAATTTAACATACAATTACTGTCTAATTTAATCTAAATTAAATGCCTGCTTGAGACATGTAATTTAAAGTGTTACTAAGCTTCCTTCTCTGGTATTAAAAGCAAGAAATCAGCAGTTAATGCCCAGAGGCCAGATCTCTACCATTTGAATTCAGGTACCTCAACACTAACATTCATAATTTCAGCCATTTGGAAAATGTTTTTCAGAAGAATGTATTTGGCATTAAAATCTCTCCTTCCCCCATGCTCAGGGCCATATACTGCCAACTGAGTCAAACCTCTGACTTAATCCAAATGAATGTTTGATCAAATAAAAAGTCCTCAGTTAAGACCTGAAAAGAAAATGTGTTTTCTTATCACAGAACATAAGCTTTACAAAATGTTCTAGCTCCTGCCAGTGCTGGAAGGGTAAATTATCTTTTGACTCCTGTGTGGACATATTTATTTAGGACACGTAGCCTGATGACTCAGGAAGTTATGTAAAAACTGACCCAGTTAATGTTAGATGCTATTGTTGGAAGAATATCAATGAAAATTAATCAAATAATCATGAAGGAACCACAGAGAAGGAGCTCAGAACACTGGTGGGTAGACTTTTGGCAGCAATCATTGTAACAGTTTTAATGAGAGGAAAACACATTCTCAAGTAAATTAGAGAGTAATGACATGATTAAATGGTAAATAATAGTTAAATACATGCTTGGAGGTCCAGGACGGAGACTGTGGAGTTTTTGTGTTTTGCATGTGTTCCTCTCCTGGCTGCTCCAAGTAGCCAGAGGAGCTCACCAGAACTCTGCCTGTAATTTAGGCTAGGATTGTAGCTTTTAAGATGCTGAATCCAAAAGGGCTCTTGGGGCACCACTGCTGAGGCTGAGAAAGCTGAGACTTTCCCCATAAATCCAAAGCTTCACAAGCCTTTCGGTTGATGACATGTCCGTGTTCCTTCCCCGAGCAAGGGCCAGAACCACCGCTCTCCTCAGCCTGCTGCCACCCAAAAAGTGACTGTGCAGGAGACATCTGCTCTCCTTATGCACAGTGGGGGAGAAGGAAGGGGCCCATCTTCTGCTGAGGCAGGTTTAGTCCCTGCTAACTGGGTGTTTGCACATTTGCTGGTGAGCAAATTGAAGCTGCGTATATGACTGTTTATGCAAACAAGGAGTGCTGTGGTGCTGGCTGGGAGTGTGCCCCATCCATATGGTTCCTTTCCTTGTCTGCTGAGAAAAGGATGTGAAAAGAATAACATTCACAAATTGTCTTGACTCTCAGATGTTCCTTTCTCAAAATGGGAGGCTGTACATACAAACTCTGAGTTGCTAGCTTTACTTTGTCCAGCCATGATACTCAACACAGTTGTGTGCTGAGTCCATTGGAGGGGAGCTGGCCTGGTTCTTTTACTTGCTCTCTGCCACTTTTTGTTTCAGGCTGCCAGACAAAGGATGCCTCAAAAACAAAAATAGAAAACTGAAATAACTCTTCTCTTTTTATAAGGCTTAACATTTCCAGTAAACCCAGGAAGAGTATAGCTGCTCCAGCAACTTCAGTCAAATGAGGCAGGAGCTTCACCTGTGTCATTACTTGCTGTTTGGCAGAACTAGAAGGATTGCTTGGGGAGCTTCTCTGTTACAAAAGAAAACAAATACAAACAAGAAAAGGTCTTAGTGCTATACTGGAGATAAGTCCACTAAAAGCTGATTTACTTGCCTAGAATGTAAATCAAATGATCAGCACGCTGTGTCCTTCAATAACAGCCTGAGAGCTTGCTCATTAGTATAATATTTTCTTACATAAGCCTAAAGACTGTATCTGCTCCACTAATGGCACTGGAGAAGGGGAAAGGGTATAATTAAAGAGTATGTTTTGTGCCTTTGTTTTAAAAGTTTATATTTTTCCTTCAAAGCCTGGCAGATAACAGCTCGTATATTGTGTATTTCTCTCATACATAACATGGTTTATAAAAGTTTCCTTTTGAATCTAGTCTTTATTGCTTAGATGTACATTTGTGCACTCACAAGTTTTTTGTCAGGAAAATGTAAGCCACCTGGCGAGTAGGATTTTCAGAACTACTTGGTGGTGTTTTAATGTTGTTTCTTTTGTACATTGAAGTTATATCATTGTCTTTACTAGTATCATAGCAAACAAATATTAAGTGCTTTTGTAAATTCTACCTAGATATCTGAATATTTGATCTGTGAAGGAAACAGGTACTTTTAATGTTTCAGTTATGGAAATTATGAAAATAATAGTTGGCATAGAACCATGCTCACTATTTCTGGCACATTGTGTGAGCCTAATTTAAAAATAAAAAACAAAAGCTACTTCTCTGAAGTACAAATTCACTAAACACATCAAGAAGATTTGAGATATACCCCTGCATGTACAATCTTTCCTCACTTGTTGACTGAAATGACTGGATTTTTAAAGAATATATTTTTCATTATTAATGTGTGATATTTTTACTCATGTTTATAGACTCAAATAATTGTGGGTACCGCCAGGGCCATTTCAAGCCCTGTTTGATAGATGCCTGCCACTGAGTCAGCCATTCAGACTCTAAATGGCACAAAGGCACCTGCAGCCTCAAGGAACCAATATCCATTTAAGACTGGACTGAAAATCAAGCACTGATGTTTTTACATGACTTTATTTTTCATAACTGCCTTTAATCTATAACTTATGCAGCACTGAAAAAGCATACAGTTTTGTAATATGGCATATCAAAACCAAAACCAGCTTTTAAAACTAGCATCACAGCAGGCACCTTTGTCAGCAGGCACAGTAGAAGGGCCAAGAACTGCTACTGATTTCTAGAAATTCAGTGAGTTAGAAGATCCAGGGTTCAAAATGCTTGCCTGACTCTTTTCTCACCTTAGAGTTGGTCAATGGGGCGTTGATCTCCTTATATCAGGGGAGATGACTGATTCTTTGCATGGTGCTTGTTTCTATTTTCTTCTTGTTTTTCTTAATTGTTTGGCATGAACTACAACCCATCTTAAAACCATTACTTGTCTGGGATTCCTTTCTTTCCATTTTGTTACTTCTGCACTCCAGGGGATTTCCTTGAGGAAGCTAATATCTTTCCTAGGTTGCTGCACTGACACAGAATCCAAGTTCCTTTGTTAAGAATTTCCATAACTCATTCGGTCACCGGCACTGTTGGCACTGTTGGCTAAAATTATTTCCTCCCTTTCCAGCAAATCACCTTTACTTCATTGGAGTAAATACAACAAAAAAAAGCCCCCATCATTTGATTTCATTTGGCAACACTTTATCTTGTTACTGTGATCTCAGTTGGGAAAGATGCTTTCTGCATGGCTCATTGCATGAATCCTGACTCACCAACGGATTATTATTATTATAAGATTGATATTAGGAAAATCATTAGGAAACCAAGCAGACAAACTAACATTGTAACAATGTTTATAAGCTATATTATGTGTGGCTGCTTAAAAGAAGAAAAAGGCACTGAGAGTCTTTACATTTATTGCCACACATACCTCAGAAAATTACGAGGTAGCTGTAGCAACATTTGTGGTCATACAAAATTTTCAAAATGTGCAGGGGAAACATGGTAGAGTTTTCCCTTCTTCACAGAAGCTGTATAACATGAAGGATAATGTTGTCTTAAAGTGCTGTTAGATTTCTCATAGCCCCAAAGGGTGAGTTATATATCTGGGGAGTCTGTGCCTGTTCATTCTTCTTCATTTCCTTTAAATGCTTTATGTACAACTCACTTTATGCTGTTGGCACTTTCTTCTTACGAATCTGAAGATTGCACGTGTAACATGCAGACAGAAATAAATCCTGTAGGTAAAAGAAAGTAGAAATTGGCTAAAGATCAAAGGTTATCCTCATTCCACTCTTTCCTTCACTTTTATTATAATATCCTGTCTAAATTGGGTCTTTTGTAGAGAGGATTGGGTGTTGGTTTTAGTTTGTTTTGTTTTATTTTTTTTTTCATGAGGAGAAGTTGAGTTTAAATAAGAGTTTAAGATTTTTTTTAACACTGTATGTAATTTGAATCACAGTGTAGTTTATTTGCTGGAATCAAAACTTAAGTTCTTGGTACAGAAGATTGTAGAGTGGCTTAAGGAACCAATATTTCACCTCAAGTGTTCTGTAATCATCCACAGATTAAATGACAAGTAGATTTTTTTTTTTTTGTCTGCACTGCCAAATCCAAGCTGTTATACTTAAAGTCCCTATTCTAAAAACAGTTGGGCATGTGCTTAACAAAGTCCTAAGGTGTAAACAGAACTAATTGTGTGATTGCTTGTTTGCCAGAACAAGCCTAAAGTCTATGTCTTAGAAAACTTCTCTAGTAAATATGCTTCTGATTTTTGTAGTTTTTAACTTCTGATGACATTCTTCTCTGGAACATAGTAAAAAGTTGGTGGTTTTCCTGTCTTTATAGAGCCCTAGGGTTTAGCAGGTAACTTTTAAATGCTTTATTTAAGGTATGAAGTGCACTGGAATGCGTAATGATGACCACCAATAGAGAAACTAAAAAAGACCAAATGGAAAAGTTAAGAACAAGATGCAATGGGTATTTAACTTCAGTAGTTTCAAAGCTTTACTTATCATTACTGACTTAAAGGTGATGAATCAAAACCAATAGTTGTCCTAGGAAACCACCACAAAACTTCCCTTCAAAATCTTTTCTCCAAATTAACATTTTTTCATGTAATTTTTCTTGTTGTTGTTAAAAATTAAATAAATCAATTGTACTTGAATCACAGATGAAAACTTTGTGTTAGTGTTTATGCAGTTATAGATCACCACATAAAATGAAGTACTATGATTTTTGTAGTGAAGAATTGCTTAGGACATTGCTGATCAAGAGTGAGTGATACTGGTAGAGATGTCTATGAAGTTCTGGACAGTTTAGACTTATACTAAAACCTTGAATCAAAATAAGTGATCTAGTTATTAGTGCTGCTTCCAAAAACACTTCCAAAAGGAGCTAAGAGGTAAAGTGTTTCCACTATTTTCAGTCCAGGGTTGTATATTGTACTCAAACTGCAAATACAAAGGAAGAAGCAATTTCTAAATAAAAGTTTCATCATCTCATTTGAAAAATACAATTATTTTAAATTATATTATCATAATTTAACTACAAATATTGTCATTCGATGCTGTAAATGACCAGGATTATATCAGATCTCTCTAAATAACATAGATGTATGCTACATTGATGTGCAAATAGGAAGAGAATCCAGGGTGATAACGGATAATGAAGGTAAGAAGAGGGACAGCCTCATGTTTTAACTAATCTCCAGTTCTTAGTGATCAGCAGGGGGATGTTATCTCACATCTGCCTCATGCAAAATTCCATATACCTAACTCCAAAGCATCTGGTGTGGGCTGTAGTCAGAAACAGGATACTGGACTAAATATATCTTGTGCTCCCTGTGCAATATCTGTGAGCTTTTCATCACAGCAGACGTGACATATGCCAGTAATATCTGTTCTACTTTAATTGTTTGCGCTACTGTATTTGAATACCAGGTTTTGGTCACCTAACCAAGCAATTGCTGAAGCTAGCGGATGGCCGTGTTGTGCTGGCACTGGAGGGAGGACATGACCTTACTGCCATCTGCGACGCATCTGAAGCCTGTATAAACGCCCTTTTAGGAAATGAGGTAAAACATAAATCATAGTAGGTGGAGAGAATGATCCAAGTTTGTTGAAACTCCTTTCTTTGATTTTCTCTTAGTAACAATGGCATCAGTCCTTTTTTCATTTGATATAAAAAACATGCAAAATGAACATGTCTTACATATGAGCAGACCTTAGATGAGCTGGTTTGGATAAATACCTCTAAATTAGATGGTTATATAAATCCTCTGGTGTTTGACTAAATCATTCCCAGTTCTGAGTAAGATTTTATACTTCAAAATTGCTTTTGGTGAGGCTCACATCATTAGTAGTCATTGGTGTGCATACCATCTACCAGGATCAGACCAACCTTCCAGCAAATTTCAGGAACGACAAAAAAAAAATATGGAAAAAAAAATGGCTTTTGCAAGATATCTGGTAATCTTAGGAACTGGATATTGCAAAGGCACATTTTTTTGCAGTATTTTCACACTTCAATTGGCATGTGAAATAACATATTTCAGAGGCTCTTGAAATTGAATGTGTCCAAGACTTCAAAAATGTTTTGTTTTGTTTTGTTTGTTTGTTTGTTTGTTTTAAGTGGTAAATGATGATTCAGGTTGATCTGCATGTAGTTTAAATTGAGTGTCCAATATTTGTCAAACACTGTATATATTATTTAAAAACTTTTGAGAGTGGACTATCAGACTGAGTAAATACAAGTATGTGCTATTTATGTACACAAACACAAAATAAGCATTCAGATTAGTGAAAATTGTTCTGTTGTTCACTAGAAAATATCTTTTCTCCTATAAATACAGTGAGAAGGAAAATAAGCTTGCTGAAGATGCAACCAAAGTAATTATGAAAGGACAAAACTTGTACCACAAATTGTGAATTTTGCAATATCTTGTTATAATGTGCAGTGTAATACATCTCCCCTCCACCCCCCCGCCCCAGAAAAGTGGTAATAGCTACATAATCTCTCCAATCAAATGTGTTAGTGCCAAATTGCAAACTAGTCTGCCAGTTCCTGTTCACCGCCAGACTTGATACCTATGTGAATAATGTGAAGTAATGTGTCTCCTGATGAATATTTGATAGAAGGATTGTCTAAATATTCTTTTGAACCTTTGCTTTTCATCTTTATGAGAAAAACATTTTTATGCTTATTATTTTTTACATTATACATGCAATGGATGAAATGATAGCTTTTTCAATGATCAGTTCAATGTTAGTCCTTTTATTTAGGGGCTGAAATATGGATTACAAAACCTAGCTTGAGGCATTTGCCAATCTTAGTGAATGAAGCATTGCCTTCTTTATTAGTTGCCATTCCAGGGCACTCCCACTAATATTCTCTGTCATCATCTTCCCCGTGGTAGTATCTCATCAATGTATACCATCAATAGCTTTTCATGGCCTTTCTAAACCCGTTCTCTGAAATGTACACCCTCGTGGGACTAATGCAAATGATGCAATGCTGATGATGTGATGTGTCTTCCTCTGTGTAGGTGCCTGGGTCCCTCTATCCAGTTATGACCATTTGGTGGTGCTACCCATTTATGAAAATTGCCTCATTTTGTTTTAACACTATATCACACCCAGCTACTATTTCTGCTGTCACTGACTACCATTGCCTGAGAAAAAATACCGATTGTGAGAAAAGGGAATGGAATAAGTGTACTGGAAGAGAGACTTACTTCCATTTTATTTTAGTGTAATTAGGCAGTGGGAAATTAGATAAATTGTGACTCTGTCTGTCTGCAAAATACAGCAAAGCAAATTTCAGGAAAGACAAAAATACCTGTAAAGCCATTTTTAATTCACTTTTAAAAGAACATTATTAATAACTTGAAACATCCCATGCAGTAAGCATTATTCTCCTGTGCTCTTACAGCATTGTCTTCAGGGACAAACATTAAACGGTCTGGTGCAGCAGAATTTCAAAGACAAAATACACTGTGGCTGCTAAGAAGAGAAAAATATTCCAGAGAGGATGTTGTTACCGACACTGCCATGGGGAACTGATGTTTGCTTAAAAGAATAAGTAAAGGTGTTACCAAGGAGCAGAGACTAATGAGGAAGTCTGATATCTAGTTAGTGGAAATCAGCACGTCTGTTGACATCTGTAGATTTACAACAACCTATGCCACATGGCCCATAGCATATACGTTGTGTGATTTTAGCATAATAGTCATGAACTTGCACAGCAAACTCCAGAGGTGCTCCTGCCAAGGACAGAAAAAAGATTTTCTTCAAACAACCAATTATTGCAATTTGAGGATGCATTCTTCCTTGAATGCAATTCTTTACAGGTGATTAATTGGATTATTATAACTTATTATCTGCCCTTCACTTTTACAAATAATAATGTATGTAGTTCAACCCTAGTTTAAAAACCTTGGCAAGATGAACTTCGGTTTCTAAACACTGCACATGTAATTGAACTCAAATTAGAAAGGTTGGGAAAGGCCTTTGTAAGGTACTCTGCAGTTTGTCAGATGTATTTATTCATGTGCTGAGGATTAGAATTCATAAACATTTTGCAGGGTTTTTGAAAACTTTTTCTTTTGTTATTTTTGGCCAGGCCTTGTCAATGCAGAAATTCATTGCTTCATATGTTCTATTACCAGCAGAATAACATGTAAAAAAAAAAAAAAGAGTAATTGTAAAACTAGCCACCACTTTTAACTTCTATGGGAGGCTGGTCTGATATGTAGAGGTAACATCAAACTTACAAGTGAAAAATGCTTTCTTTTCTTAATTTGTCACTGAACACCAAGAAGGAAAACATGTTATCATCCAAAATAGTGATGTTTTGCTCTTCATTATATGTGACCTTGTAGCACAGTGACCTGTTTAGCAAAATAACATTTTACTCTTCTCTTAATAAATGTAAGTGGAGCCACTTGGAAAAGAATACACTATCAAGTTAATCATCTTTAAATAATTTGAGCATGGCACAGGAAATTCCTGCGTACAGTTGTCGATTTTGAAGACTAACCAAAAAAACTAGTAAGAAGGTCTCTTTTTCTTGGAAGAGCTCAGAATTTAAATGAGCTATCAGCCCTGTCTATGTATGGTCAATACTTCTGAACTTCTCTGCAGAGCTACGTTTGAACAATAATTTCAGATTTTGAAGGACACAGAACTGGGATTATAAGTGTTGGTTTTCTCTCATTGGAGATACTTATATTGTTAATAATTTCTAAGACCCAGTTCCATGAACAGAGGTGCCTAGTGCCTTTTAGATACCTTAGGGTATCCAGGACTTCAGCACAGGACTGGTAGATCTAACAGAGAACTTAGAAGAGATCCACACCCTTTCTGAGCAGCAACTGATAATCAGGCAAGACACCCTATAGTATCTGAAATGGCTCAATCTGGTTTGCTTGTGTGAATCCTTCCCGAAGTGATGAGAAAACTGGAAAGGAAATTATGGAAGTAAAGGCAAAAATAACATTTATGACAAAATTATTAATTGGAAAGTTTACATATAAAATTACTTAAAAAACTATTTCAAGAGCTCAAGTTTTCTGGTCCATGCTTCTATGTACAAGCAGAAAATTTCCATGTCACTTGGAGAAAAATTCATTTGACTATTTGCAGTGTTAATTAGGAGCACTGTAGGTTATCTCTTTGGAAGGAAAACTTCCTAAGAGGTGAGAAGAGATTAAGCAGATGGATGCCCTTGAAATCCAAAATGAAAACATGGAAATCCTTCTGGAAAGTAAAAAGGCAGAACAAGCATCAGTTGCTTTAAAATATCCCTGAATTTTCTCAACATGATTTGAAAACTTGTCTGTTAAAAGAGCATTTGTCAAAACAAAGGAAATGATGGATTCAGATAATAGGAAAACAGACTTTGCTTTTAAAACTAAGGATATCTGAGATGTTGATAGACTCTCATGCTTAAAATTAAATTCTTTAATTTATTGTGATACCCTTTAAATGATTTTGCAGTTTTTCACAAGTTGGCTGTATATTTATAAAACTTATTTTTAAGCATAAGTAGATACATATATTACTTCAATTAAGAAAACCATTAAATGTTAACATTTGTATGTTATTCCAAGAAGTGCATGAAAATTACATTGAACATTGAGATTTTTTTCCTCAAAATCTTTGTCATGGAGAAAGGAAATTCCACACTGTTTGGTTCATCCTAGCTTCAGTACTATAAAGACCTCTGCTATGCCTTTTGGTGCCAGGTGGTGGTGAGTAAGGCTGCTCTACACATGCAAGGATAGGTTCTGGTTTCTTTCCTCCACATTTCTTTTGAAGAGGCACTATGTGGATTTTTAAAAGCCCTCAGGGATAAACTTTCCATGAGTTCAGTATCCTAAATCCTGCAGCTTGTTTCCAATATAACTGCATTCATTTGGGGGTTCTTTTGCAGCCAGAGGGGATAAGGAAGAATTCCTTCAAGCACAAAACTTTTTGAGTCAAAAACTAAGGATTTAATTCTTCCTTCATTCCATTCCTTTTCAAACAGTTAGGTGGGATACTTCCATGGGACACAGAAGTCCATCTAATATCATGGTCCCTCTGGCCTGTCTACAGGTTTGGGCAGTGTCTCTTAGCTCCACGTGGTACAGTGGTTTGCTGTGGTGTATAATTAGCGATAATTAGTCACAGATGGGGTCATGCTCTTCTTTGCATAGAGGAAACAGAGAAGTGTAGTCCACAGCGGGCTCTGCCCAGTGGGACCCTGCAGCAAAGGCACACAGAGGATGCATGTCTGCTCTCATTGACTGTGGCGGCCAAGGCTGAATATGGTCCTAAGTGTAAAAACATTTTAAAGTGACTAAATTTAACATCTTCTAGTAAATATTCTTCTGGCTTGAATTTCAGTCTGAAGCACAATTTGACAAAACATTGTCATTGGTTGGCTCCCAAGCATGCTTGAAAACTTATACTGGACAATTTTCTTGCCGAGTGTGAAGTATGTGCTTCTTTCTTGCAAGCTGTTGAGCTGGCATTTAGGAGGGGATAGTAATTTAAGTGGAAAGCTCGTACTCTGCAGCTTTCCTGCTGATGATGAAAAGTTGGCATTTTCTCCTTTGTGGAATTTAGTGTGAATCTGGGGCTGCTTGCCAGGCAGGCAGTGAGCTCTGCCAAGACGGCCTGGACTGCATTAAAAAGGGGTTATTTGCCAGAGCAGGTAAGCATTTCTCTCACCAAAATAGAAATATTCATGGCAGTGAATATGGCCTGAGATCAATTTTAAATTGCATGGTAAACTTGGTCACAATCTCACATCCTTACTATTAATCTGAGTCTAATACTAGAAAATAATTAACATGGAGTCTAAGCCGCCTGTCTTCTGCTGCTTGCATAAACCTGGAGTCCAGAAATTGCCCCAGAAATCGAGAATTAGGTGAAGTAGGAAGCTAGAGCAATGTATGTGCCAGAGGTCAACATGGTGACATCAAAGTCCCCCGTGTGGGCAGTGCTAGTCACGAAGTGGTTTGGGCAAGGAAACAGAATACTCTGATTCCAGAGTTACAGTTTCCCAAGGGACCTCTTCTGTTTTGGGGACTAGTAGATGCTAATAACCCTTTGTGCCTTTGAACCTATTTCCTATTGAAAACTGACTCGTTTATGTACCACATTGTAACAGGGAATCACAAAAATACCTTCCTAGAGTGTTTATATACAAACAGAAAGTGCAGGAACTTCGAGAAGATTGCTAATATGACAGAGGACCTAAGAGATCTTTGAACTTAGTCATCTGTAACCACAGACAACCACAACAGAACAAAGCCCAGTCTAGGTGCTGATGTGCAGGAAAGGGAGGTTATAGAACTTCTTCCTGAAGCCTAGACATCCCTAAGGAGCCGTCCTGTCTTCTCCCCTTCCTCTGCTTCTCTCAGGACTCTCCATGCTCCTTACCTTATCCTTGCATTTGCTACACTTTTCAGTTATCTCTAACTACGTGCAACAATGTTCACTGAAGTTCATCTTGGTGTTTTAAAACATGACACTGCTAATGACAATTCAGATATTTCTAGATTTTCTAGACTTTTCAGCCCAGCACAGTCTCCTGTAGTTTCAGAGTCTCTCCACATTCCCAAGGATCATTTCAGATCACCTCCTGGGCACATGAAATTTCCATCGTTAATTCCCTCTTCAAACATTTGTTGATATGCCTCTGGGCAGACTCTGGCAACCCAAGTGATTTTTGCCCATTTACATTGTTTTTCCTACTTTAAAAAATGATTAGTAGACACAGTTTCTACTTTCATCTGCTACTTTGAGCATAAAAGCCCAATTCACCCATGTAAAAGCTTTGAAAATGTGACCCTTTGTGTCTGGTCCAAAGTGTCTCTCCAGTGGTTTAGTTATTTCTGCACTGTCTTGAGCTGTTCTTCTCTGAAAGATTTCTTTCCTGTGTATTTCCAGTGCTCTTTTCAGCTTCCTTACTGTTAGCTTCCAGATTTAATAGACTTCATGATCTGAGTGCCAGTAAGTGTAGGAGGGAAGGCGATGGTGCCATATATGCCAGGTGTAGAGTAATTTCTTTTGTTCACTGTTGGGTCTAATTTATGATATTTTCCAGGGACATCCCTATGTCTATACATTCGTATCTAACCAGTGAATAGCTGCCAACAGAAATAATTCTTTTGAATGCAAACAGTCTAATTTAAAAGTATACAGAAATAGCTACTGTAACCCCCTGGCTTTCTCCAGTCTTTGTGTAACAATGCTGCGTTTGGGCTGAACACGGTATAGGATGTAATGAACTCACTTCTGGAGTCTGATAAGGTTGTGCTGATATGGAAGAGGATCCAGGTTCTGCCTGGCTATCCCTAAGAGTGAGGAGGTAGAATAGCTGAAAGTTCTGTGGAAAAAATTGTTAAGGAAATGATCAAATATGACTATTGTATTCACATCACCTGGGATAATTGTCAGATGTTTGACACTTTTTCTTCTTTTCTTTAACAGTGCATCAGCTTATCCTGATTTCTAAAAACACCTCTACCATTTCTAAATATTCATCTGATATGTCTAGCTATTCAAATGCAGCCTACTTGTTAAAATTTTTATTTCCATACTGATAAATAAAGAGTTGTCATTGATATATTAGGAAAAATCAAGACATTTCTTTGGCTCCTGCAAAAATCCAGCTCCAGAAGAGGTAACAAAATATTCACCTTTTAATAGGAAATCTCCTCTAGTTATCTCTACATCAGTTGCTCTCAGCTTCATAATTAGTACAAGAGATCTGCAGAAAGAATCTCAAGGTGCTTAAAGCACAGAGCAAGACACAGCTCACACATCTTGAAGTCTGGCAATGCCATACCTTGTATTTTTATTCCTACTGTTAGAGCCTGGAGCTATTTTGTTCTACTTCAGGGGAATTAATTGGTTATCAAAGCCTTAGGAATTAGGAAATTGTCAAAACAGAACCTTGAGCTACTGTTTGCTTCCCCTTCTTTGTTCCTGTACCCAATACAACCAAACAGATCTTCAGGATTTTGTCCTCTTCCTGGCCAAAAAACAGATTACTTTAAACTAAAATAACAAGTGATAAAAAGAAGTGCTGATTAACTACATGACCCAAGGTATGGATTATTAAGATTGTTATACGGATTATTGTTCTAAAATCTGTGAAGGCTGATCTGTTGGTGGGCATTTTTACAAATATGCAGTTTTCTCCCATGTACCTGCAAGAGTTACCAAATAGACCAACCTACAAAGATAATGAAAAAAATGTGGTTTAAGAATTGAAAATGTATCTGTAAATATGATTTTTGTTATAATCGCTGTCTTCGTTCTGATCCATGATACATCTTAGATAGCAACAATCTTCCTTTGCAGTTTGGCTTCCTTGGTGACCAAATAGATTTAGGACCCAGTCAGGTTCTACCAGCACTTCTCTGCACACTTGCGCACTGTGCAGAATGGAATGATTTATGCTATTTGAAAACAAAACATAGTGCTATTGTTTCTAGCCACAAGGAAACCTTCCAGCTGCAATCCCATATGGGATTCTAGGGAAATAATGACATGAGCAGCCCTATTCATTTTAGTTACTGAGACTCCAAAAGACTGGTGGTATTTGCAATGTCTTTATCACTGACAGGCATTCGCTGCTGATCATAATGGTAGGATCCCAGTAGTTCTGGGATTTGTAGCTGAGCTTGCTTAAAATAGCACCACTCAGGGAGTATCTCCACTGCAGTTACCTCCCACTTTGTGTACTTGGATCAAAGCTGATTTTATCTAGTTGGTGGGTAGCAATGCAGTGGTAGCAACCCAGAGGAAAATGTATGATGGCTACTGAACTAAAAACTTCACAGGGGAAGCTCCTTGGGTGGGCTTCACTTGACCTAGTTTAAAGTAGACCCAGGCATGCTTACAAAAGTAGTTTTGTCTGCAGTACAGATGTCTCTTGTCAACGATGGTTGAACTTCCTTAGCTTTAGAGAAGAGAGATTGGTATTGATATTGCTCTTCCTTGCCCACCTTGACGCAGTTGTAACTCCTGGATCTGCAGGAAGCAGCTGTAGCAGCTTATGCTAGGAAGTATCAAAACTGACTGGACTGTAAGCATAGTTCAAGGAGAATATAGTTATTACAGTAGAAGAAGAGGCGTTTAGCCCAAAAGGTATTTTACTATTTTTCTAGGAGAAAATATATGGAAGGTGGACAAAAACCCATATGTGGATGAATTTCAAAATACAGTTTGCTTGGTATAGCTATTCATTGCAAGGCAAAAATAACTACAGTAACTGAACACTTCCTTCTGTTAATATACCATGATGCAGCCCTGTTCAAGGAATATATAACTTAAACTGCCTAGTTAAAATGCAGTTGACGCTATAAAAAACTTACTTAGAGAACTCTTACTGTTGATCTGCATAATCATTTTTATCTACTACTTTATTTGAAACTAATGCAAAGCTAGTAAAAACAGCTGTGTTTTATGGTTTTCCCATATAAATCTTAAAATGTGTAAGATGGTTAGATGTAATAACACCAGAAAAATAAAGATAACAGAGTGCACACTTCTGTTCCAGTGTGGCTTCAGCAAAGTTTTGTTTGGAGTGCCCAGCTGCATATACAGACACAGTGGAATTTGGTTTGTGAGGAACCTACAAAAATTACACAAATAACTATCATTTTTTTAATGAATAATACACAGACATGCACCTGCTTCAGAGACTCCATAGATTAGTCTTGCAGCCAATAGAAAAGCCCCTTGGAATTCAATTACATGGCTGGAAAACAGAAAACAAAATCATGGCTATACTTTTAGAACTGATACCAGCATGATGTTAACCAGTTATTGGGCTGAGCTTTTCCTGAGGATTAGATTGTTTCAGTTTGTTTTACTTCCCTGTGGCTTATTGAAAATTTATATTATTCTGTTCTATTCTTGCAGCTGGAGCCTCTCCCGGAAGATATTGTGCACCAAATCCCCAACATGAATGCAATAGCTTCTTTAAAAAAGACCACTGAAATTCAAAGTATGTTTCTCAGTTTGGGCTGGTGGGTTCAGGGTATTTTTTATTATTAATTAATGTCACAGACATTAAACTATTGTTTCAGAGAAAAAAAAATTGGGCAAATGTTTTATGTATAAACCTACATGCTGTGTTTAGTGCATGTGTGTATATATATGGTTTTGTTTCTTTGACACCTCTTAGTTTCTCCTATGTATTAGCTTTGAAAGAAAAAAAATCCGCTTAAATTCTTTAGATGTTTCTGATTCCTGAATATTCCCAAATCTTTCCATTCCTGAGCAGCTTGGATGAAATAGATGTTTGCCAGTGAAGGACAGGAACAGACAGGGAAATTAGAGATCTAACAAATAGTTTATTGAGATTCTATTTGTGCAGCTTTGTATAAGTTACTTGCTTCAAGATGGATAGGAGCTTAAGACAAAGTTAGAAAGCTCAGAATGAGAAGCACTTATTCATGGAACAATGCTAACAAATACATGATTTTTTTTTCTGTTTCTGGTGCAGGATGTACTTGATTGTTTCACTTGTGTGCCCTGACCCCAGCCTTTTACTACCCAGATGCTTTAGGGCATTTGCTCTGGTCTCACTGAAAATTTTTCTCTCTGCCATCAGTTGCCTTAATCCAACTGAGCAGACTTCCCTTAAATTCTCTAATCTTTTGCGCTTTGCCATTTTACTGAGGCAGTGGGAGCTTCCTGACTTCTGCTTTTTGCTGGCTCCTTAACAATAACAAATGAATAACAAATGTTTTGCTTCATGTTAGATGAATCACAAATAATTGGGATTCATCTGTATAAAATAAATGCAGTTTTTAAAAGGGACACCATGCATTATCCACTGAACATGCGGTAATTATCAGTCAGATTTTAGTTGGAAAGTGATAATTAAAATTCATTGTAGGTATACAATTCACCCTTCATATCCAGAAATGCAAAAGCTATAAGTAAAATATCTGTATATTAGAAATTCCAGTAAGCCATTTTTCCTGTGTAGCATGTCCTAGTGCAGCTCATCAGTTAGTATCTTCCTTAAAATATCTTGTTAATGATCTGGAAGGAATCAACAAGTTAAAGAAATTCAGGTACTAAGGACAGAAAGCTGCAGGCAGGCCACAAACATGGAGAAAGAATATGCAATTCTGTTTGAAATAAGACACATATTCAATGAAAACAAACAAACAAAACAAGCAACAACAAAAAACAAACAAAACCCAAACAAACAAACAAACAAACAAAAAGATGAATTGAGGAGGAAAAAAAAATACTGGCTCCAGAAAGGCTTAGTGTCTTATGAGAAGTACACTCCAATTATGGCAGTTCAGAAAGAAGGAACAGATTTAGGAACAAATTTAGTGTCTGAAAACAGTTCTGAGCTCTGCAGAGCGGCTTAACTTTGCTTGTTCAGAACAAGCTTGAGTTGAACTGATATAGTCATGGCAGTGAGCTGTTCTGAAATCTTAAGTTGAGCTGCTCAGGGTTTGGTGCTATTTATACACAATACTCTGTCTTTTCTTGCAACTATTACCTAAAAAGTTGCACGAACCTCATTTTGTCTGGGGAGAGACCAAGTATTAGAAAGGAATATACTTGGATGACAGAAAGGAGCATTGACGAAGTTCAGTGCAGCTTTATGGAGAATGTATATTTAGATGGAATTAAGAGAAGCAAGTACATGTTGAATATTTCAGGCTGAAACGCATTAAGCTGTGGTGTAGCACCTCAAGAGATACTGAGAAAGCCTGATTTGTTTAAGTGATTGCTTGCATGCATATTGAGTCTGTATTTCTGTGATCCAAATTTGATAATTAATATTAGCAATATTTTAGACAAAAAAGTCCCTCCTCCATGTTTGCTGCAAAAAATTGAAGATAAAATACTTAGTTAGACAATGAGAGGAAACAACTTTTTTCTAACTAGAATGGAATTTTTGTATAAATGCTTTGTTTGTGACAGTGATCCAAAGCTCCTTTGGAAATGTAATACATTTGGAAGTAGTAATTCCCACACCCATGTAATATGCTATTTCTAAACAATCCTGTTCACTAGCTTGAATACCACCCCCAAACTCTTTCTTTTTCAAGCAAGCTATGGTACAGCATGTCCAAATCTATCTGTGAAAGGCAATTACAAATGTCTGTAACACTGACAGAAACATTCAGTTTTATTATTTCCTGGTAATAATCAGTGCTCCCACAAATCTTTGAGGGAGACTTAAGCACATTTTCATGCTGAAAGCCAAAGCATACCTAGAAGACTGATTTGGTTTCATTGTTTGTTCTTGCAAGCCATGATTGCTCTTCAAGTTTTGTATGAATGAAACCAGCAGTATGCTTCATTCTTTTCCCTGAGCTCCACCAGGTTCTTCTCAATGAATGTAACAGGACCGGTAGAATTTCACATTCCAGTATAGCACAGTAAAAATGACATTTTCAGAGATGTGGGCAGTTTGAGGCATATGCTTTTTGAGCTCATTTAATTATCAATCCACAGCATACATACGGTTTCTGACAAAGCTCCTTTGCAGCTGCATGCTGTGATCACTTCTCTATTCCACAAGACTTTGCGTGCAAATCTTTTGTTTGAGGACACATGCAAGCCCTGTATGTTTTGTGTACAACATACAAATGCTGTTCTTTATAAAAAGAAGCTTGCAAAGCTGTTCTGCTTACCACAGGTATTTGTAAGCTACAGCTTTCTGAAGTTAAAGAAATAACTAGCATTACTTTTTCACAAGCATCAGAAAGTCCTTTTGCATGAGGTACCTGCTACTGCCTGGACACTGTTCCTAATTGGGATGGCTTTAAAATTTCTTCCCACAAAGCACAAACATGCTGCCATGTACACCCCTTCTCCAAGACCCTCCACTGAAGCATGGGAGCTGCCACCTGCTTCCTGGCCTGACTCTGCTCTCCCCCTTTATTACTGAAGTCCTTCTTATAATACGATTCTCAATGCAGGGAAACAAGGAAAATCAGTGAGCACTTGGGAGCAGAGGGCAGTTAAATGGGCAGAGGGAGCCTGCTAATATGCTTGAATTGGCCTTGAGTTTTAGTGTTACAAGAAAGTCAGGATTCAGGGGGCAGCTGTCATGCAAGCCTGTGTGTGAATGAACAAATGCAATGTAGCAATCCTCACTGATGTTGTTTTATTGTTGCTGCAGGAGAGCAACACAGTGGTAGCTGGTTACTAATATTTTATTTTATGAATAAGAGTCCTTGAAAACTCCAGCAGTGAACATGGGTTCATTTCTTTTATAGGCAAGAGGGGGTATTATTCCCATGCCAACAGATTTGATTTTCTTGCACATCTGTTTCTGCAACAAAGACCCCACCCACTCTGCGAACATTTAGCTCATAAATTATAGGGTTTGAATTGGGTGTATATTGCAAAGACTGACTTTTGCACATATGATCTGTGAGAACATTGTGGAATGCTCATATAACTTTTTTGTTTGTTTTTAGTGTATTTTTTAATGAATAGAAAATATGGTCTCTGAGCACAGTAATAATAGAGAATATTTTTGTCTTGTTTTTATAAAATTTGCCAGACTCCAATCGCTGAGCCTACTGTTATGTACATAACTTTTTAGCTGTGGCTTTCATGCTTTTGGAGTAAAGCCAACCTCCTAACACTTAATCTTGACTTTGTAGGATACTTAATACACTTTACGTTTTATCCCCAGAAGGTCCCTGTTATTTAAAGATTCTGCTAACTACTCAAACGTGCACACTATTAGAGTTCAAAGAAACACACTGGCCATGCTTGCTGGCTGTTCTTGCAGATTGAGTTGAGCTTTCATCTCGCAATGATGTTTTTGAATAAAGACATTTTCAGGCTTTATTGACAGCTGCTTTCTCACTGGAGGGAAAAGTTCATCTTTCGAAAAGCCTGAAACTGTGTTGAAAGCTATGTTACCAAAGAGGGAGTTTTCAGCAGCCTTTGTGCAGCACAGGCAGCACCAGTGCTGGCCTGGCCTCCCAGCTGTCAAAGCCTCCAGCTACCCTCTGGATAAGCACCTCGACTCAGCCCGTTGCCCAGCTGCCAAAATCCTCCTTTTAGCCCTCGGAAAAGTCCTCTACTTGATCCTCTCTCTTTTACAGCTGTTGAAACCCTCCATCTAATTCCCAGATAAGTACCCTGACCCAACCTCTGCAGCAGCTGCTGGAAGCTTCTTGCTAAACACTGAATAAGCTCTGGTCCAGAGCTCCCAGCCTTCCCAAAGCTCCCAATTTCCAGGTGTCATCCACCCGGCAATTAGTGAGTGCTCGAGGGATTACTGGACTGTAACAAATATATATGCAAATTCTTACTTGTTCACCTTGTTACCACTAATCACTCTCTGTTTCTTAACAGTACTGCAGTAGCAGACCATTTTATATACTGATGATTAATCACCTGCCATTATTTTGTTGCATGAGAAGTTTCTTACTGTCTCTTCTGTTGCAGGCAGAAAGCAGAGAATACTCATGCTTTTAGTCCACTGCTGTGTTTTTACACAGCAAACCAGAAAGCTCTATTCCTTATGATATCTGGCAGCTGTCCAGCAACAGCGAGTTCATATATGAAAGTTTTAAATAAATTATTGTTCTAGTATACGCCCTGAGGTTGAAGGAGAAAGAACATCCAGGACTAACAAACCTGATTGTTCTGGCACATCACTTCAGTCCAAGCTGGCATTTCTGTCTTTTTTCCTTTTCAAGACAGTGCTGTGTGAGCACTTTGTACAACAAAGTTCATTTTTCTAGTCCTATTTGCTGTATATGTGTCAACTGTCTGCCATATTAGAGCTTCTAGGTATTAACCCTGCCCTGAACTCCCTTCACCTTGTGTAGATAAAGCCAACAGCCTGTCTGACAGTATGAGTTCATTAGTCTGTGTGTTACTCCTCCAGTTTATTACCTTCTGGGGAAGGGTGTGACACAACCCTTGGAATGAAAGCACTTTCCAACTTGGCATTCTTAGGTTCAGAAATATACCTCTTCACTGCAGTCTGAAATTTCAACTGTGCTGCTTACACCGCAGTGATTTTAAATTATAATCACCCAGTGTTGAACTAAGTGATTACTATGCTTGTACCACCATGGTAGCTAAAATTCCCATAAATTATTATGTGTGTTTTCCTTAGGCAAGTACTGGAAGTCAGTGGAGCCATACTCTGTGCCAGTGGATTGTGCTCTGGCTGAGTCTCAGAAACGAGAGAGGGAGGAGACAGAAACAGTATCTGCTATGGCCTCTCTTTCAGTGGATGTGGAGCAGTGCATCCCTCAGGAAGGCAGCAGGTAAGCATATGTAATTATTGTGGAGAACAAGGCTTTTGCTCCAGTCAAGTGAGATGAAGACAGCTAGACTAAGGATTGTTTCAAAATTATCTGCTAATTGAGGAATTTTTCATCCCTGGATTTGTGTTTTCTCACTTGGCCTCTGGAAGCGGGGCTAGCAGGTATTTTTTTGGTGTAATTCTTTACTAAGGTTCATGATTAGTAGAAGAACCTTTCTTTTTCCCCATGTCTAATACTCTCTATTATATAAAAAGTGAAATATCCATATGAGGAAAATAGATATGATCAAGTGCAATCAACCATATTCTTCTCATTGGAAACTATTCAAACCTGGTTTAGTTTTAATTTTCTAGGAAGGCATTTAACATACAGTCAGATAAATTTAATAAGGATGGACTTAAATCATTATTAAATGATAATAGGCAGGCATTAAAAGTTGCTTCCCTGGAAGCAGTGGAACAGTGCCAGTGTAAAAATTGAAGCAACCCTGACCAGGATTAGGGCCAACATTTTCTGTGTACCAAGATAAAGGTACACCAGCAAAGAATGAGAACACCGTTTTTTCCAGCTTATCATCTGCTTTTTACATTAACAAAGATTGCTTTCAGTTTCACAAATTGAGAAAACGATACAGTAACGGCTGTTGTGTTTTTTTGCCAATTAGAGATGAAAAAACATAGCCAGTGAATACTCCGTCACCAACAAAATAGTATTTCTTCAAAGAGTTGTTAGGAATCAGAATAGCCACTACAGAAGTTCTTGGAGTTTCCTATTTACTCATTTTAAGGACAAACTTTCCTGGCCTTCACCAGTAGAGGAAGACCCAAAATGCAGTGGAACCAGTCCGTTTCCATCACACAGAGAAAACGGGGGAGGGAAGAGGAAAGGAGAAAACAGCCTTATAAGGAGACTCATGAGCTCCCTGCAGGCAGTGGAGTGGGGCTGTGCAACAACAGGGGAGAAAGGAGGGAACAGTGGTGGGAGTGGAACCAGAAGGATCCATGGCTCCTAAGTCATGACAGCTACTTGTTTGATTTGGTTCTTGCCTCCCGCGTTGGCTCTTTTAATTAGAACTGAAATGATAGGCATCCGGGGGAATAGCGTGGTGCTAAAGGCTGTAGATGTGTTTGGGAGTGAACGCCTCTCACAACAGCGGGAGTGCTCATCTGTCCATGAGTTGACAGACATGGCTCACAGGGACACACAGGGAGCAGAGCTACCTAGTAAAGTTCACAGTATTTACATAATTACCTTTCTGATTGTGTATTATATTTTAATATGCTGTGGCTATTGTTGTGCTAGTATTATTGCAAACAAATCCATAAAAGCTTAGAGAAGAATTTAGTGATGAACGAGAGACATATTTTAGATTTGCGGGAGTGCTAATCAGTGCTCAGCTAAGGAATAATGTGTGGTTTGTCATATAAATTTGTGACAGATACAAGACACTTCTGCAAGTCAGGGACAGAAAGGTGCCTGCTTGTGTGTGCATAGATCTGAAATATATAGAATTTTAGATAAAGTGATGGAACTAATACAGTCAAACAACGGAAAGCTTTAAATTGTCTGAAAAAGGGTGTGGTTAGTTTTGTGTATTTTTATATTGCTCGGAATAAGCAGGAATTGTGTTATGCGCCTCCACTCACTAAAGACTACAGCCATTGAAAGCAACTGCTGATCCTACACGACTAAAAAAACCCAACCCTTTAACTAATGCTGCACTTAATTATTGTATTTATTACCTACCTACTGATAACCTGTGACAGTTTCCACCCATTCTGAAAACAGAATTTCAGAGTGGAGCTGAGAGAAATGGAAAAAAAATGGATGTGCTGAAATGTACACAAGTGGAATTCATGTGGCTGCCAGATTCATTACACTTCATCAGTTCTGGACTCTTATAGGGACGAATCCGTCGTGATGAATTGTTCTGTGGAAAAATGGCTTCGTTTGAAATATCTTCTGTGGTGCTGCGGAGACTTTTCAGCAGCACAAAAAAAAACCCTATGCATGCATGTGTTCCTAAGTCTATTTCCACGTTCGTAACCCACAAAGAAGTCACCCAAAGCCAGATTGCCACCAGAGAGTGATGGGACAACATAAGTGCTGTCCCACTGGCCAGAATTGATAGTTAGGTTTTCTGAGGCATTGGGATATCATCCTCTTTGTTTTCTTCCTGATGAATGTAAAGAGGAGTATGGAATCAAAAACGTTCACCCTTAAGGTCAGACTTTGAGGGTCCTCTGAGCTGCAGGGAGACCTGAGAGGACCCGGCTGCACGTGGAGCATGATTGGAAGTCTAGTACAGGATCATAAATCCAGATTCAACATTGCACGCTCTGGTTTCATGCCAGGACAATTTCATCAATTTCATGAAAACATGCCGTTCATTTCACAGACACATACCAACACTAGCTGCAGTAATGTAAGCGACGAGTCCAACTTTGCTTTTTTACATTTGTTATGTTTGTAATTAAGGACCAAGTATGTGATGCTCTTTCTCCAGCCCCTTTCTATGGCAAACAACAGGGCTGCAGGGACATTAGGAGATGTCTGGCCACTCGAGTCCCCTTGATAAGGCCATTGTATAATAGAGGTATATTTTAGGTAAGGGCTGCCTTCCAAAGACCTGTTGCAAGCCTTTGCATCGAGTATTTGTTTGGAAAAGTTGGTTGTGACAGGTAGGGTGGGATCAGAGTAGAAAGTGTTGCAGCTGACAGGACAGCCTGAAGAGTTCGTTCATTATGCCAGGAACTGATTTACTCTCTCTTAATTCCCACCATAGTCAGCCAGGCTGAAAATTCTGGCCTGCATTTCTAACCTTGTTTCACTGAATTGATGGTAGAGATCCTGTTGACTTCAGCTTTGAATGGTCAGGCCTCCAGAAGAAGAGAGCAGCAGCAAGAATCTCTTTGCGGGAAACTCTTGCCAGTTGTGTTGGAGGATATATTGGTGTTTGGAGTGAGATGACTCACTTTAAACTCGGATTTTGGGTAAAGCAACTCTTTTCCTGGCCAACTCATATCTGACTCATTTACCACTGATGAATAAAGGATAAAATGCTCCTGGCTAAGGCCCATCTTAAGTATTTCTCTTTCTTTCTTTTCTCTTTCTTTTCTTCAAGTGACAGTGCCGATTATTTTTTATTTGATTTTCTCTGGCTGGCTAAATGAAGAAAACTGTGAAAAGTTGCTTTGCTTTTGGTGTTTCATTTTACCAAAGCACAAGTCTGCATTTTAAGATCCAATTGAAACTTGATTATAGACTTCAGAAGAGAACAGATATAGAAAAAAGAGTTTGTGGATAGGAAAGAAAACATGCATGATGCTAACACAGATTTAAATACAGATGCAATTAAAGGAACAGACATGCCGTATAAAACATTTCTAACTACCGTAACTTTTGTGTGTTGATAACTGCTTGTTCCCTATGTAAGACACGGATATAGCTGATTAGAATTTTTCTTTGGCCAGACACCCAT
The DNA here is from genome assembly GCF_964273445.1 of Streptopelia decaocto. Taxonomy (NCBI): domain Eukaryota; kingdom Metazoa; phylum Chordata; class Aves; order Columbiformes; family Columbidae; genus Streptopelia; species Streptopelia decaocto. The sequence continues at coordinate 131,487,098 of NC_138655.1, read as the reverse complement.
TTCAGAAATCTGCTACGAATATATTCGGTACAGTGCTGTCCCTGATACATTGGAGCTTCTCTATGTTTCTTCTTAAAATGGAAAATTAAAAGGGTGTGGAGGGAGATCTCTTGCACTTACTATTTTTACAGTGAACAGTAAATCTTGAGAATGAATGTATCAGAATTCGACTTACAGCCCTCATTCAGCTGAGCACAGATTTTTCTCAAATAAAATGAAAACAGTGTGATTTTTAGATATTACTCTTAGTTACAGAGCTACTACTTGCAGTTTCAAGTCACATTACGTTATATGCATAATATTTTATACAAGAGCGACTGGTTGTATCATGGGATACAGCTAGCCACCATCTAGGGTCACTTGCTGTGTTGGTGTATCAACTCATGAAGCTCCACTTAGCATTTCACTATTTGGATATAAACCTCAGCTGTGGTAAGTAACGTGCATCTACCTGGCCATAGCCCACAGGACCTGCAATCACAGCGAGGCTCAGGAGCTGAAGAACATCTTCCCCAGGTCAGGCTGCAGCCTCTCGTTTCCTGCCTTCTTCTTGTACCCAGTGGTGGGTGGGTCGGGAAGAGAACCAGAGGCAGAGGAGTTTGAGGGCCAGCCTTGCCCTGCTGAGTCAGTAGATCTCAACAGCTGTATCTGACCCATCCTATGCCAAAGCCTCCTGGATACCTACTCAGGCATAAACTTTTCAAAGGTCTTTTTGAACCTGCTTACACCTTTGGCACTCAGGTAGTGAATCCCACAGCCTCATCAGGAATCGCATTTCTTTTTCTTTGCTCTAAACTTATTAAACAATAAATTTACTGGGAACCCCCTAGTTCTTGTATTGTGAGAAATAAAAGCAGCTCCTTTCTTACTCATAGTCTCTCTCCCATTTCTGGTTTTAAAAGCTTCAGCTGTCTCAAGACTCTTTGTCTCCTGGTATGAAAATAATTTATTACCTCTGATGGTTCTTACCCCGTTCTGTGCCTTTTGTAGTTTTCTTTGAGATGGAGTAAGAACTTCATGCAGGACTCCAGGTGTTAGGCACACTGTGGATTTACACTGTAGCTTAATGTTGGGGATTTTTTCTTTGTTTTTGTTGCTCTCTGGTCTTATACCATTAACTCCAAGCTCTCCATTGTAGCCATCACTGTGTATAAGCAGTTAAGGGTGTCCTGGCCCCTGTTTTGTGTATTATCTATTGTGTATTATCTATTAGTTTGTGTTTGCTTACCTTCTTTTCCACTCAGAAACTTTAGAACTGACTAAGATCGGTAATTTGGCATAATCAACAAACATTATCACCTAAATTTGCTTGCAGTCTGCCTAGTCTTTTTGAGATGCTCTAGAAATCCCTCCATAGTGAAAATTCACCAGTATTATTACCTGTTTCCTGCTTTTGATTATTAATCTATGAGAGGACCTTCTCTCATAACCTAGGTTCTTCAAAGCATTTGGATAAAATTGTTGGAAGACTTTATTTGTACAGGAACATCAGTTGATCACTTTTCCTTCATTTCCTTCAGAAGCTTGTAATACGTTTGTAAGGCTTGATTTCTCTGTAAGTGTCAAGACATAACTCTTACCCAAATTACTATTACCTAAAGGTTTCCTAATTCTATCACTGATTACAGCTGCTGTCAATTTCCCCATAAAGGCTTACTGCATCTCCTGTAATTTCAAAAATGGTAATTGTCCATTTCTTACCTTCTTTACCTCTGGTGTGGATGCTGAAATAAGCAATAGAATATGCTCAATAATTATTTATTTAGCAATATCATAATTGCATTCCCCTAGAACTCAGCAGACAAATATCATCTGCTCTTAGAAATTTGGCAATGTTTAACATATCAGTTTGTTCTAGTGCTAATTCAGTTTCAGATAATTCATCTGCAAATAATAAAATCTCCCTGACACTTCTCTAGTGAACACAGACATAAATAGTTCCTTTTGTTTTTGTAGTCTACCTTCTCTGATGCTCCTTTTGTGCTTTGATCATTTCTTCTGATGCATTTGAAAGACCTTTTTATTATTAGTTTTTATGCCATTAACATGTTGCTTGTCAGACTCTCCTTTCGCTTTCTTCTTTGAGGGTTTCCATTTAATTTGCCAGAGTTTATGCTTTAATTAATTTGCCTTATTTGGACTTCACTTCCTCTTTTGTGACTATATATGCGTAGTTACCTTATTCGGCACTTAAACTATGATGGCTTTTACTTTTAGTTCCTTTTTCTTTGATCTATACAGTCCATTTTTTACTAGGATATACGCTTACTCAGGATCTCTTAAATGATGCCTTTAGACACCCTTCAAATCATCTCCATGGTATAGAAATGTACCTCTTTTTTCCCTAGCTCTCTGCTACCAGAGGATCACTTTTCAATTACGATGATCTTCCCTGAGACAGCTGAGTTAAATTAGGAACAGATTATGGCATAAAACAGCCATACCATGCCAGAAAATCTATCTTTTGTTCAGCAGTTTCTGTGACTTGGAAACATACCTTGAATTTTTATTTTTGTGTGTGTGATGATGTAGCTATGAGGAATCCCTGTAATTCTAATTTAAAAACTAAGGTAAGAGAAATATTTGGGTTTTTTTGGATGATGTACAGGGTATATCTATATTCTTAGATATTAACTTTTTTAAAGTGTAGATATGAACTATTTTAAATTATATTCTCATAAATTATATGGTTGCCGTTTATTCTCAGCTGCCAAGAGCAATACTTAAGATGTCACACATTTTGCCAGATTTTATCCATATGGTAGGATTTTTGCCTCATCTATTTATTTTGTTTTAAGATTTAAATTGAATAATTTTGTTTAGCGCTAACTACAAAGAGACTATTTAATTCTGCCATAACGCGAATTGCACATATAGAGAGCTATAGGTAAATAATATTTCTATCACACCAAACAGACAGAATGCAAGAGGGCTCTGCTCCTTGGAACTTGCAGCTTAAATTAGCCACAATGAAGCCTTAATGAAAAATCACATTGTAGTTCTACAATTGTAATAGATCCTTTCTGGATCTGCTGACCACACAGAATCAGTCTGGATCAGCCCCAACCTCGCAACTGCATCTCTGAAGGACAAGTCAGAACACACATAAATTTTGGCCTGTCTGACTCTGTGCCCTTGTTTGTGGTGTTTTTTGTTGTTGTTTTTTTGGTTTGGGAGGCGGGGGTGGTAAGGGGGGCTGGTTTGTTTTTTATTGTTCTCTTGTTTGTTTGTTGGGTTTTTTTTTGATAACTTCTGCTTTTACCAGAAGGGGTATATATTAATTCACCACTTTATGTTACGTGATTACAGTGTTTTTCTCTCTGTACTAAGGACCCTAAAACTTTACTGGCTTTCACACAAAACTCTAGCCTAAGCTGTTAACCCATAAAAATGTATGTTTTTAATCATAAGCCATTGGATAGATCCAGTGACTTCTCTGGCACTAAAAAAATGAAGTTAAAACAGGCACAGGCGGCTTCAAAAGGAGACTGAAAAAGACTGTGAGAGCAACCACATCTGGATTTGCCAGGGCACCCTAAATTCTGCTCCATTTCCAAAAAGGGCTGTATATCTCGCCTTTGCATATAAAAATTTCTACTAGTGCTTATGCTCTTGCTGATGCAGAATATTGGCATATTGTTGGAATATATTGGATTATATTAGAATATAGCACTCAAGGCCAGTCCTGGCATTCAGAAACACCCTCATAAGGGAAAAATTGCCCAGAACTAAAACCCTGAATAAGATCACCTCTCAGCTGTACTATGATCTTGACATTGTCATTCCCAGAAGCCAAATACACGTGAACAGACTGCTGCACATGTTGCTTCCCTAGCTCCTTACGAGTAACCCAAACTCCCACTTTCACTTCCACAGCTCCCTTCCTTCCTGCTCTGCCAATCTCCAACTGAAATCTATTGACAACTATTTCTTCTCATTCACTCACTTACCCACAGCAGAACATAAAAACTGAACTGTTATCTGCTTCCAAATTATTCTCTTCCCAGACAGCCCCAGGGTCCAGATTTTTAACAGAGGCTTATTACACTTTTGCATTATGCTAGAGGATATGCAGGTCTTCCAAAAGTGTGTGGTCAGCCCAACAGCAGCTTGCAACATCCGTATGAATTCTCCACATGGTGTATGATCCTTCATCACACCTGAGGACCCCAGCAGCAGGCAGGACTCCATCCCACCCTGGCAGCCACTGTGGGGTCTCTGCTGCAAGCCAGAACATTGCAAGTGGGGGTGGGGGGAAGAGAAGACAGTGATGACCTCAGTAATTTTTGAGAGAGGTCTTACTAAGCATTTTTATACATACCTTGATAAGCTCTCCAGGCTTTTAGTGCCTGTCAAAGGGAAGCAATGTCCAGCTGCAACTGCATGTGGGCAGGGAAGCCCTCCCACTCCAGCACTGCCCCGTCTAAACTGGCCCCTGCTGCAGCCTTTCCTGAATCCTGCTTTTCTTTGCCTCTCAGAAACAAGGGAGCTGCAGTAGTTACTGTGCACAGGAAACATTCTCCACCGTGTGGTGAGCAACAAAAAATCTGAGATTTATAGATTAATAATCTTTTAAGGTCAACAACCCTTTGGAAAGTGATTAGTCTGAAAAACATCTTTTCTTGTATATAATTCATCTGACATATTTTTCAACATACTAGCTGTGATCATTCCAAATCATAAAGGAATAACCTGTAAAAAATCATTTAAAGACACACTGCTGAATTTTTCATTGGGAAAGAATTTAATAAACTCCAGAGCCATTTAAAATTCTTCCTTGTTGAATAAACTACCAAATCCCATGCAAGCCCCCATTAATTACTTTTTTTTTTCCATGGGATCTCATGAGTTTGTACTTTCTGAAGGATGTTTTATTGAAGCCAGTTATTATACTGGCTTGCCAGATTTAACTGGTAAATGTCTCTTTTGTTTATTATTTTGCATTTACTTTTTGCCCTCCTCTCATTTCAAAATTGTTTGAAGTGACTATTCTAAAGGAGATCTTAAGCTCATTTGTTTTGCCAGACTGAGGTGAAAAATAGTTTATGTGCAAATCCTTATGTCCTTCAACAGTGAGGTCTCACCGTGACCTCAGAGGATTCCCATTTTATATTAGCAGCATGATCCTCAGGTGCATTAACTTATTAGATACAAGGAATTATGACACTTTACACCATCTCAGCATATGTCCCCATTATTTTCATATTGGATGTTTTAAAGGGCTCATCCTGCATAAGCTGAATATTTCACAGAGACTTTAGCATAAAAGATATAAGTATAATCTGATTTGACATTGCTAATAAAAACCTCTCTATGACAATGATATGCTGATTGAGTTCAGAATTTGGCCTCAGAAGCTGTAGGCAGGCAGGCAGGCAGGCAATGCATTTATGAAACACAGGATCAAAAATCAGAGGACTGAAGAAAAGCCCCAGAAGAAACACTGCTAAGTACTTGGCTACTTGTGAACTATTCTGCTTTAATGGTATGGGCCCACTTGAAAAAATAAATGCACGTATTTTTAGTTGCAAAAGCTTGTAAAATAAAAGTATCACAGCTATTTTTTTCATGAAATTATTTGACTCTGTTGACACAAAGCATGTACATTTCTGGACAAAAAGTTATAAAATATTCTGACATATTTTAATATAAACAGGAACATTTTCAGTGATTGCTTGGATCTAAAATGTTTTTCCACTTGACATTTGTTTATACTTCCTCGGAAAGAAACTCTATTTATGGATAACTGAATAACACAAATAAACATCAGAGAGAGCTGAAAAATCAGCTTTGATTATGCATGAAAATCTACAATGTCTTTGTGTACTCTTGTGCCGTATTCTGATTGCCTGTTTATTTTTACAGAGCTGCTGGCGAGCCCATGGAAGAAGAGCCAGCCTTGTGAAGTGCCAAGTCCTCCCTGATATTTCCTGTGGGTGACATCATTGTGTATCTCCCCAAAGCACCCTCAGACATGTCTTGTCTGCTGCTTGGGTGGCACACATCAGATGGAACATAAACACTGGGCACAAAACTCTGAATAGCAGCTTCACTTGTTCTTTGGATGGACTTGAAAGGGGCCTAAAGATTCCTTAAATGTAACCGCTACAATTCTAGAGTTACAGTAAAATGGGCTTGAGAGAAAGAGCCTAGAGCATGCTTTTTATATGCTGTTTGACCCACTCACCAACATAAATTGTGAAACAGAGTATTACAAAATTCTACATGATAGATTATAGATACGAGAATTGCAACAGTCAGCAAAATACTTGGTAAACTCCATGAATCACTTTCTGACACTTTTTACTGGATAATTTTTTTCATACTGTGTTAAATTGTTAATAGAATTTGTTTTCTTTGCTCTGTGTAATGAAAACAAAAAAAACCCACAATAACAACAACAAAAAACAGCTTTATTTTATGTTCCATTTTTTAACCCCCTGTAATAAGTTCTTAGTTCAATAAGTGAACCGTGTTTAAACTACAAAGAGGAATTTTAGCTAAAGGGAAAGCACTTCTTATTGTACTATAAATCCCGTGAAGTACTGTTCTTGGTGGTGGTTTATTTTCTTTTCCTCTTTCCTTGCCATCTCTCCCCATTTCATGTAATCTTCTCTATCACAAAAACATATTCACGATTCTCTAAAATGTGCAATCTTCTGCCTTTAAAAAGAGTGCTGTACCCTCCGTATTTGACAGTAGCTCTCACCAGATGTGCAGCAGAGATCAAGTAGTCTCTGAAAAATGGATGGCTTTTCAAATGTGTTTTTAGTTTGTTCTGAAATGTTTCTGCACCCTGACTCTAAGCGCGGCAATCTTCAGTAACTGCGTGCAGCTCATTTGGAGCTCAGGTGTTTCTGTGGAGGTTGTGTTTGGGTTGTTCTTTACAGGTCATCATGCGAATACAAACTGATTGTTTTATGTAGTCCTGCACCAAAAAAACTAATGTTGCTTAAGAGGCTGCAAAGGATTTAGGCTTTATTTTAGATCCCCAAAGTGCAGCAAGATCTCCCTGCAACGTGACTTTAGCTGTTTAATTCCATGTTTCAGAACGTAACATAGAGTTGTGCCTTTAGCTGATAATGAACGCTTAAACTGTTACACGTGTTGCCTTACTGTCAGAGAAAGAGATAGGGCATGTATGTAAGACTACTTCAAATGAACAAAACTCTGCTACAGCAACTTTGCTTTTGTTTACAACTTTATCACCTTATGAACCCTGGGAGATACCTTGAAGTGTTCAACTTGCAGTATTTGATAGCTTGCTCAGCTTTTAAAAGCAAGTGATGTTCGTTTTATATATTTTCCAAACTCAGAAGATATATTAAAGCCATAAGTGAACACTGTCATGCTTTTTATTCTGAAATCTGAAAGGAACCTTAATTAAAACAAGATTTTGGGGAAGGCCATGATATGAAAGATATGGAACAATATGGTTTCAGTTATAGGCAGACTCAAACCTGTAAATCAAAGATGAAAGATTTCACTCAAATAGAATTATATAATTCTCTTTTGTTATGCAGTCAGACTATATCTTTCATGCATTTCAGTTTGTTTATGATTAGTATTTTAATTTTAAAGACTTTTATTACTTACACAAAAGCTCTCTTCTACAAGTTAGAAATCTGAGGCATGCTTTGAAAAGGTAAATCTAAAAAAGGAATGTCATTTCCTATAATGTGAAGTAAACTTTTATTCTGAAAGGCTTACTCTAAAATGGATATATGCCTCTCAGAAAGTGAAATAAAATTCTACCCCCCATTTACAAGCCAAAAATCATGCTCATTTTAGCAATGCAAAGAGACCCAGCAGGCTAAATTAACTCCTGGTGTAAGCCACCTTGCCTGATTTGGGGCTGTTCTGAAGGGGTTGTTCACATGACTAAAGCAATCAGGAGTTCATCCTGTATTTTCAGCAGACTTGTGATGGCGATCTTACTTGCTATTTACTGCAGTTTTTTCGTTATCAACAAAGAATTTTCTCTGCAAGGAAGCCAAGGACCATAGCTGATGAGTTGGGTAATTTGTAGAGCTTTTCACAATTTGAAATAATGTCTGCAAAATTTTAATCGAGTGCATAGTAAGATCATTTTAAAATTAACCCCACAAATGCAAAAATCTACTTGGGTCCTTTAGCTTGCATGAAATCGGATATGAATTGCAGCCTAAAATGTGAGCTACAAACTTTATTAATTAAGGGCGATATTTTGGGGTGAAAAATCAGCTAAAGCTGTCCTTTGTAGCTGGAAATGCTTTTAAAATGCCAGAATAATTTGAATTAAACCACATGATAAGCTCACACTTATGCATTTGTACAGGCATACTCCCAGACATGCTATTGGATAAAGTTAGCATCATTTAGATAAGCAAATGTGCAAATAAACTGCACACAGATTGTGTCCAGAACTCTGTTCTCACTGAAGTCAATAGAAAAATCCTCTTTGATTTCAATGGGAGATGGATCAGGCCCTGCTTATTTTTTTTTTTCCCTTTGAGTCCAGAACACCATTACTTTTTGATTATGTCATTACAAGGCACCGTACAGCCCTCTGGGAAATGATTGAGGCTTATGGTGAATATCAACACTTCCTTCAAAGCAGACCTGGGCTTTCTGAGAGGGCAGTTTCACTTGCTGCTGTTTTCTTCTCACAGTATTTTTTATTACCATCAATAGCTCCCCATGGATTACAGCTAAAATGTCTCCCAGCAATTTTAGACATACTTCCAGGGAAATATTCACACACAGAGTCTTAAAAACACCCGGTTTTAGCTGGATTCAACAATAAATTCCAGGAATTTCAGAAAGATGCACAAATTGCATGTTTCTCCTTTTCTAATGTTCAAATTCAGAGGTTAAGGAGCTGTTTTTGAAGAGACGTCACAGTCTCATGTCTCCCATAGCCCTCAGCTTAGCCTAGGGAGATTGACACCTCTGAAAATTTAGTCCCAGATATTTCAAGCTGGCTGCCAAAATATCTACTTCTGAGCTTAGATTACTTCTTAAAAATGAGCTGAAATGGGTAAAGAAGGAGGGATAAATGAGGGTTTCTGTGAGTGGTTCCAAGGAGAAGGTAAAGCTGAGGAGGTGGCAGAGAGCCGTCAGAGCCAGGGTGACCCTGACCTTGTACAGGAATTTTCACTCTGCCTCTGGATCAAGGTGTCCCCAAGCCACCAACCTCCAGAACGAAAGATGCCTCAGCAGCAAGTGCCATTAACATACTTGCCCCAGTTCATAGTCTTCCCTTGTGTTAGGGACTAAATATTAAGCTTAGTGGGACTTTTCTTGTGTTCTCATATTTTTCTTGTATTCCTAGGTCATCACACGCTTTTCTTGTATTCTTAGGTCTTTAAATTCGTAGTAGAAACTGAAAACTAAAAAGAAATATGACTCAGGATATCAAGAAAAAAAGTGAAATTTACCCACCTTAATGCTTTTACCTGTGCTGGAGAGGGAACAATGATGAACAGTAAATTTCAGAACTGCTAAAAACCTAAGAGTCTCTTGCACTTCAGTTTTGGACTCTGCAGAAATTCTGTTTGTGCTCATTTGGCTTCCATATAATCTGCAGTAATGAAGTGCTTGATTCTATGATCCTTTTTCAGGCAAAATTCTTAGCATGTAACCGAAGTTCATGGGAATTTTGCCAGTGTAAAGATGACAGAATTAGTCCCTTTTTTATTTATGAACCTTCCTAATTTTACTTTCAGTGAAAATGAAGTAACTAATTCCAGACATCTCTGAATCTGAGAAAAATAAAATCATTAAGCTATCTTAAATAAACATCATAAAATAAAATATAAACAGCTGTTATGCAAACAAAGATGGCTGCTTCTTTACTTTGCAAAAAAAAAAAAAAGTCAACAACACGCTGCCAGCTAAAGAAAAGTGGCAAATTTAATCCCTCTCTGGAGTATGTGGTATTTGAGTTGGTGTCTTATCTAAGTGCAGCCTCCCTAAAAAGCTGAGAGTCATAACTGGAGATGAAATATTAGAAAGGTTTTGCTGCAGCCAACAGCAGAGGTCCTGTAGAGAACAAGAATGTAGAGACTGACTAATTTGTGTAGACAGACAGCAGGACACTTTCAGGGCAATGTGTCTGGGATGAAGAATTAGAGGGAACTTTTCCAAAGACACTGATGGCTGTGAGGCAACTAACTTCTATTAGCTTGCAGGGGCAAGGAGGTGCCCAGTGAGCATTTATCCTTTGGGAAATACCCCCTCCACCCCACAAGCATGCCCACACGCATGCAGGCGTGAACCTTGCTGTAAATTTTTTTGGCCTAAGCAGCAGCAGCCAGGTGTGCTACCCTGACATGTATGCTGTCCATTTGCCTGAGAAGTTATCAGTCCCCAACAGACACTTCATAACATGACTGATAGGGGAGATTTTTGTAATTTTTTTTTTTTTTTTCCCATAGTGGCCTTTCCAGAAGTGTAGCAGTGCACAGTTGTTTTATTTTAAAAGGTCACAATAGAGCTTTGTGAACCACTACACTTTTTTTTCTTTTTACAGACTCCATATGGAAGTAAAACAGAATATGTACATGGCGGGGGTAATCTGCTCAGAAAGAATTTATCTTAAACCAAGCCTCTGCTACCTGCTTTTATTCCTGGATTTGAAGAAGTTTGGGTTCTTAATTATCATTTAAGCTTTTACTTTGTCATGTCACTTACTTTGGGTTGTTTTGTTGTTTGTTTGTTTGTTCCTTATAATTGAATTCACCCATAGAAAACCATCCAAAAAAAAGCCAGTCTTTTTTGACAGATGCCCCTGCCCTTGGTGTGGGAATGAGAGTAGCTTATCTTTGTCACTTCCAGCAGCAATTTAGTGCTTCATTTTTGTGACAGATCCAAACTGTAGTGGTATTTTATGAGTACGATTTAGCTGGCTGTCTGCTGATGGTTAAAAAAAAGAAATTGTGAAATTCACATTCCTCTCTAACCTCAAAAGGGACCCATTTTGATTTTAACAATGTAATATTTTCACTTGATCCAAAAGGTTTTTGTCCCATGACATCTTGTTACTAGCTCAGTTTTAGTCTCTAGCAAATAACACACCAGAGAGAGCAAAGACCAAAAAGGACATTCCAGCAACTATTAATTATATCTCTTCTGCTCGGTCCGTCATCCTGCTCTAGTGCTATGTTCTGTGGTTCAGCATATTAGAAAGGTTTATAGCAAACTATAAATAGTTCTGCACCATCAAAGATACTACTATCTGGATGTTAATCAGCACACTGTGAGTTGGGCTGTAATTTATAAGGAAGACAGGGTCCTGTGTGGATGGTCTAAAGGCAAGTGATGTGTGAAACCAGTGGCACTGGTATTGTGCAGTGAGAGTGATTCTGTGCTAAGATCTCCACTCATTATCCTCTTCCCAAGGGTACTCCTGCATCGTGACAGCAGAGCCATAGGATGCCCTGATTCAGAGACCACTGAAATCCCTTTTCTCACAGGCTTCGGGTAAGACCCAGGAAGCAGTTAGAGAAGAAACCTTAACTTGCACCCAGCCACACATAAACTGTCTCAAAATAAAAGAAAAAAAAAAAAAAACAACAACACAAATACAGATCTGAACCTGGCCACACACCCTTTTTTCTGATACAAAGGGCCAGTTCTGCTTCTAGAAAAGTTTGTCTGGAAGAGCATTGACAGTAGTGGATGTATTCTATTCTCTTGGTGTATACATCATGTGCTAGGGGAACAGGTTCGTACTTGTGTCTCTTGCTGCTTAGTTTATTGCTATTTCAAATTTCTTGATTGGCTTAGTATTCCAGGTTAGGATGCAGTAGGAAAGCATAAAGCAATACCTGGTAAAGTCATAACTAAAGCTTTTGAAGTAAACATTGCCATAGGTTTTTACAACACTGACTTTTTGATCTAGGGATGCACAGCTGAAATGTCTATTTTTTTCTTGGGAAATTGATGTTGCTCTCTGTTTCTAAGATAAGAACCAATCCTTTTGCTCAGAGCACTAGATGTTTATCTGTAATTTAACTTCCAGGCAGATCAGATTCTAAAGGATAATGCACCAGTGGAACTAACCCAAAGGGCAACATTTTTAAAGGTCAATAGTAATATTTCCATAAGAGTAAAAGGAACCTGTGGATTATTGTTGATATTCCTGATACATTTTTGTATCTGAAAGCATCCAATCAGTAATGTTAAGTAATATTGTGCTCCAAAACTTTGTTGATTATAGATATATGAGCATTGGATTGGCATGAAATAGTCTTCAACTGAGTTGTTAAAATCCCTTTTGTTTTGTGTTTTGTATAATTCTTTGGCTATAGTCTTGTCCTAGTGTTAATAAAAGCTATTTGAAGTAAGCTTGTTCGATACTGTGAACTTTTTTTTTTCCCTTTTTTTTTTTAATCGGCACTAAAAAGAAATGGAGATTTGAACATGCCACCCTGGTTGGATCATAGGAATCTGACTATTAAAATATAAAAAACAGAGCATGGTGAAGCTGGAGTGCGTAAAAAAGGAACCACAAATGTTAATGTAAAAGTAATGTTACATAGCAGGCTAAAACACACACAAAGCAGAGCATTGCAGAGCTCCAGCTTTAACACCAAGCTCATATTCTACAGTTCCTTTGGCTCATTGTCCTGAGGCATTGCAGAACACATAATTCTCCTCCCAGTGAAACAATTTAAATAGTATATATGCAGTTTTGAAAGCTGTAAGGCCCCTGCTTTGTGGGAGGTGAGGAATATCCAGCATGCTGCAACAATACTCTGGACCATGGTATTGCACCAGCCCAGCTGCTGTAAAACTCTGAGTTGTTACACTGATACAACAGACCTGTTTCAAGAAAGGCACCCCACAAAACCAAGGGAGCGAGGAAGGCGTGCGTTTGGTGTGAGCACACTTTGATCACTTGCACATCGTCAAAACCAGCTCACAGGTTCAGGCCTCTGAGGTTGCTCCTGCATGTGGAGCTTCATGCACCTCCACTTGAAAGCTGAGCAGGCAGAGGGATAGCTGAGAAGTACAGGCACTCGATTTGCACATGCAAATCCCCACCTCCTGGCACAAAACCAAAGACAGAATAAAAACAAAATGAAGCAAAACAGCACCCTATAGTTTTAGCTCTATTTAATTCTTCTGAATAACACACTTTTTTTCTTTTTGGGGGAAAAGGACCCCAGACTCAGAAACCCATAGCTCTATTCTAATCAATAAAATATTGTTTGAAAATTTGGATGTGTAACATGTCATTTCCCTGGCATATTTCAAAGAAGTTCCATGCCCAGAGGAGCTTAATCTATCCCGTCCATCTATCTACTTCTCTGCTTTGCTTGTTTCCTGTGATTCCATTGTGATAAATTGCAGAGCCCTGTGATAAATTGTATTCATCGTGTCTTTCTGGCTGCCTCACCTGCATTTTGTACATTAAACCCTCTCTCCTGGGACTACTTCTAACATTCCAACCTTGTGAGAGGTTCCAGCTAGACACCATCGCTGCTTTAAAATCAACCTGCCACAGAAATGACCCTGCCTTTGAGAAGCTGAGAGGGTTTTTTGAAACCTTCAGGCTAACAATGCTTCTAGGAATCTCCTGTAGGTGGGTGGGAGTAAATTCTTCCAGATTCTTTCTCTCATACTTTTTCACTGCTTCCCCTGGAGAACCTCCTCCCCAGGAAAAATCTTTCTTTCCACTGGCAGCTTTGAAAAGAGTAGCAAGATTTGGATGGCTCCTTGTCAGAAAAGGGTAAATAGTGTCATAAAAGCTGGACGGGTACGTGTTGAGTTATTGCCCTTCCTTATTTCTGCCTTTTTTCCTTGCCAAATGAGAGGAAGATGATGTTAAAATTATGGTTTCAGCATGCTCTTGAGATTTTTATTTTTTTTTCATGAGAGAAGTTTTACTTTCCTCTTCTCTGTCACAGTGGCCCAGGTACTGTACTTCATTCACACAGGTCTCCTGGAGACTTGGAAAATAGAGTTTCAGGATTCTTGTTACATCCTTCTCTGGACTTGTCTATAAAAGGAAGCAGGTTCAGTGAAAACCCAGAATGAAGTTCTGTACTTTACTAGAAGCTGAGTAAGGGCATGGGTCCTGGATTCTGTGCAAAATGTAGCTTATTTTTAAGTGTTATCAAAACAAAATATCAATCAATAAAGCAAGCAGTCAAAGTAAAAGTATGAATTTCAGTTATTTATGTACCCTCAACTCAGTACAAGTTCACTTTACATATTCAGACTACTTAATCTTAGCTATGACAGAATCCTAACCTAATTACATGCAACTCTACCAGACTCTACACAGCAACAAAGGCTATGAACGTAACTAGGGTAATTTGTAATAACTTCTTCTCAAATTCTCTTGCCTTTTATTGTCTAAATTCTGCTCTCCAGCCTTGCCTATGTTGGACAACACAACCAGTAAAGGTCTAATGTTTTTCTCAGTATTTTATATAATCTAATCTTGAGAATATTATTGGAACATCTATAGTTATTCTAGTATAGAGTCTATAATTAATCTAGTCTTGTTATAATTAATTTGGTCTATGAACAGGGATAAATTAGATTATATCCTGTCCTAGCTACCAAATCCAGCAGGAAAAATAACAACTGATTGTTAGGAAACAAATCCAAAATTAATTCTGCAATCGACTTTTCTCATTCTCAGCCACCTCTCCTCTGCCTTCAAAATAATCTTATATAAATATGTATGAAGTTAGCCAAAACACAAATGTGTATTGTTTGTCACTAGATCTGACGTGCAGCGGTTCTGTCTCTGCCACCTTAACCAGAAAGAACCAGTCCTGACTCCTTCTGGGGTACTGCCTGCAGTGGGCGTTTGGGTTTGTACTGAAAGTTGAGTACATAGTTTAAGAACAGCTGCAACAACATCTGTAAATAGTGAAAACAACAGAAAAACTGTAAAAAAGAATATGTGGACTCCAGTTATCCTTTAAAATGTCCAGCAAATTATTTCAAGTAGTATTGTCTTGCAGTGAAATCTTCGGAACTTTTAGGAATATTGGACGCTATCTTCATTGACCCACAATAGCTTGTGTTGCCTCCTTTAGAACCTGTGCCTACACTGGAGATGTAAATCTAGAGTGGTATCAAATAGCTTTTCCTGAATCCTCTTTGTAATGTCAAAATGTGCACGTAGTCCTTTCCTCCTCTGTAGGTATAAGTAACTCTTTCTTTGATTACTGGTTGATGGCATAATATGGAAGGACTGGTCCTGTTCACGTCATGATTCCTCCGACTTCTATGTACATCTTGCAGCTTCTTGGTGCTGCTGAACATATCTCCCATGGGAATGTAAGTGGTTTATTGATTGAGCTGAGCAGGTCTATCGAGCCTTAATGGTGGCTAGCAAGTATCTGGCTGCACAGAACACTTTTTTTTTCAGGTTAGGAGAAAAATATGCCATAAAAGATCTTATTAGTACCGAAGTGCTGAGGAATGGTTAGTACTAGTGCACAACCTATCTCTCTTTCTTTTCCATTTCAGTAGGAAGTAGACTTACTCTGAATAGCAAAAGGGCCCAGACTGAATTACTTTGTTAGCACTTTTTAAAACTGAGGGGATTGAAGAAATAATTGTATTCCAGTAGCACTCAGCATGACAATCCAAGATCCTTTTAAACACCCAGGGTTTCATCCTCACAGCAGCAAGTTGTTGCCTCTTTCCACAGATAGGATTAAAAGAATTGTTCAAGGCTCCACAAAGAACTTGTAGCTGACAGAACAATCTCCTGAGTTGCAGTTCTAATGCCAGCACCCAGACAGTTCATGTGACTATATTTCTTCCAGATGCCTTCACACTATAAAGTAAGTGTATGTGTATTTGTGACTTTAGATGCTGAATCTGCCTCTTCTAATTTTAGCTCATTGTTTGGAGCTTGTTTGTTCCCTGGCATGTGTATTACTTACTGGAACACTGCTAAAGAACAAAAACTTTTATTTATTTTTTCAAAGACAACTGTATGAGCATATAGAGGAGATGTGGGATTTTTATGAATCATATCCTGTAGTTTCTTTGTGTTTTTCTTTTTTACTCGCTCCCTGTTTCTCAATGACCTTCACAAAACAGAGAACTGTTTGGGTTGTGTAAAAAGCCATACACAGGAAGTAGACCTTTCCCTTAACGTGCTAGATGTATTGGCTGTTGTGATCTGAATATAGATTGCAAAGACCACAAAAATATTCATAAATACTGCACTTGTGTGAAGATTAACAGCTGAAACATTTCAGATGAAGCTTCAGGGGATTTGAAAGGCAATTATCTCAAGACTCACTGTTTATAAGCATAAGGTTGTCGTTCTTATCATGAAAGAAAGAAACATCAGCCCAGTCTTAATGCCCCATATTAACCTTAGGGGTTCAATGAATGGACAGGACAGAACAGGCATAGGCTGCATGACTGAAGCCCTCACAAATGAGGGTTTGGTGCAGGGCTCTAACTCACATTGCAAGTTGAGTCAGAAATTTTGGAAAAACCTGCCTTCAGCTGAACAGGTGATTTCTCAATTCTGCTTTTATTTTCTGCCTACTTGTATTTCCTTCGAGCAGTGTTAATAACTTTTCAAGACACATTTTTTTTGATCCTCCAATATATAGTTTTCTAAGCATCTTCTTGAATGTTTGGAGGAAGCAGTGTGGTACACGTCATGGGATAACCCTTGTTAAGCTCTAACTTTGGAGTTCATCTTCCTGTAAGGCTCTCTTAAGAAGTCTGAGGTGTTATGATAGAAATACAAGCTCTTAACTATAAGCAACAAAGAAGCTGGAGACAATTATGGGCATATTTCAAGCATAATGAGTGAGACTTGCTTGGGTACTGTACACCGTGAATCCACAGGATCTCTGGTGAAGTGATCTTCATTGTATAGAACACAAGGACATGATTCAAAAGGTCTGGGACATACTTTATCCCCTTACAGAATCAGAATAAGCTGCAGGAGAGAACCCTGTGGGAGCCCCCAGAAGGTCTAAAGCCCAGCCTCACACACTGTGTAATTCTGTGATTGAATTCACAAGTGGCACAATCTTTGCTAAATGGGGTTGTGCTAAGTCATATAAACAGGTCAGAGGGGAACAGACACATTGATCACGTTGGATCTCCCATTTTTTCTGTGTACAGTAATAACCATATAACTTCTCCATAGTGGTGTGCTAATGCTGAGCTTCCTGGCAGCAGCCTGAGTTATTGTATGTTGAGTCAGGTAAGCTTGAGGTGGCTGGGACCCTAGCAGGAATGCTGGCAGCAGCATATCTGTTTGCTTTGTAGGCTTTTAGACCAAATTTGATGTGTACATGAGTGATACTAGACAGACTGACTAAGAAAAATGAGATTTGAGACATATGCAGTGTGTTTTCCAGTGCTATGATATATTTCCTCAGGCTTCTGCTTTCAGTTGTTTCCATGACTGTAGTATCTGCATCTGATATCTACAGCCTGGCCTATAGAGGAACAAACCAGTGTGAGGTCTGATGTGTGCCTACATAATCACACAAATCCAAGACATTTTTTTACTACAGATATTATGGAATTAGGACGACTGAAATAAAAATCCTAAAAATGTAACTTATTATTATTATTGAGGAATGCTACTCTTAAAACCAGACTCAGACTATTGCTAAAATAAGTGATCAGTATGTCCTGTTGCTGGTGCTCATCTTCATAAATTTTGTGGTGAACACTTCTCTGCTCCTTAGTTCACCAATCACAAAACCTAGTAATAATTACCCTATATGCTGTAGAGGCAGAGAAGGACTCAGTAACGTTCTTTGAGAACACCAGATGAAAGACTCTGAATTCTGTTGAAAAATACAGATTTTTATCACTACAATACTGCTTTCTTTAAAAACTGAAATTAACTATCTATAGGCATTTACAACATTTTCTTTAAGATCATGCTTTTAGATGATATTTTAGTTGGTCACAAAACATCAGTGTTAGACTTGCAAAGGCCTGGCTTCTTCAGTCCAGTGGGCTGGGTCTGCTGGCATTCCCAGAGCTGTTGCTGAGCTGCTTCCTAGTGCTGTGAGCATCTGTATTGCCTGAGAGTGCCTGGCTGCCATCTCCTGGGGTCCTCTCCTGCCCCAGCTCCTTTAAGATCCTCAAGGTAGGCATTTTCAGGAGATGTCACCTTGCTAATGTCCCACCAAAAGGGGCTTTTGCAATGAGGCACCCTCCCTCCCCTCTGCACCCATGGTTCGAGCATTCCCCCATTTTCCTGGGAAAATGTGCTGCTGGCAATTTTAGGCATGGTAGATGTAGCCATTTTTCCTCTGCACAGCCACTCTCATTCCTTCAGAGAGCCCTAGTCTCTGTGACGTTGGGCAGAACTGCGCAGACTTCAGGAGACAGGAGAAGCCTGCTTTTCCAGTGTTCCTTTTATTCTTCTTTAAAACAAATTGCTTTATCTTTTTTTTTTTTTTTTCAATTCCACGAGATTAAAACTTTGGGGAAGGGGAACAAAGGGAAATATTTGTCCTTTTTTTGTCATTTTTTTTTTTTCACTTGGTTTTGGAAACATGGCCATGTGGTTATTCCCAGGATGAAATATATTCCCCAGTACCCTGTCAGGGGCTGATTGCATCCAATAGTCCTTTCAGCTTCACAGCTGCCGTTAATAGCTGTACCCCGCTTACTGTGGGACTGCACACCAACCTCCCAGGGCAGTGTCTGACCGCTGAGCTACACAGCCATGCCTGCTCTCTCTCGCTCTCCCAATGGGTATTTAACTAGAAGGCATGTAACTAACACATAAGTTGAAGCTGCTTTCAGTGCCTCCATTTCCAGTTTCCTTGTGGCTGCTTTGAGTTGTCATTTCCCTCCAGGCAAGGGACTAAGCTGCATCTTTCTCAAAGCCTTGCTCATCTAAACATGGGAGAAAAGGCAGAAGCATGTTTCTCCAGCTGGTTTTGTGTATGGCCTAATCCTGGAGGTGTGCTTGCAGAATACATGACAGAGTAGACCCTGTGAATGGCATAGATTTGTGTCAGTTGCTTGAGACTGTGGGTCCTAAAACACAGTGTCACCCCAGATTGGAATGGCAAAAGCCCAAGACAGTTTTGAGGAAATGAACTCTAGTTTTCCTCCTAAATCTCAGCAGCAAGGTCTACCTCTAAAATAAGCCAAGCATGAATACTTACGTAAACTAGATTTTGGCCTGATTAGAATTCAGATCCAAATTCAGAGCTGCATTTAGACTGTAATGTATCTCTAACATTGCTATATGCAAGGGGAGTGAACTGCACTAAGGACCAAACAATTACCACAATTTCAGTGTTTTCTTTTCTTTTTTGAAAATATTTTCAAATATATTTCATAAAGCAGCCAGGCGTGGAGCAGTCAGAGAGGAGCAAGAGGGTTATTTGTGAAGATGTACATAACCACCTTCTGGGCCGGCTGCAACTCACAAATTATGAGCAACAGCGAGCTGGACAGAAGAGCCCTGGCTTCTGAGGTGAAGGCAACTACAGCTGTCATCTTCCATGAATTGGACACCCAGGAGGGCCAGGGTGTCCCTGTACTGTGCTGTGGACTAAAACAGCAACAGATGGGATTCCTGATGGTGTTTTGGTTGGCTCTTATAAGACTGAAGTTATTATTTGGTTTTCCTGGGCCAAACAATAAATTGTGAGGAAAACTCCTCACTATATGTTGTATAGTTGTGGGTTTTTGTCTGCAAAATTATTTCCTTTCTTATCCCTTGCTACAGCATCTGCTTTCTGCTTGTCTCACACATTTTCTGCCTTTGTCATAGCCCACTTGAATAAAGACGCTAAAAATAAAGTCACATTAACTGTATATGCCCTGAGAGGGCAAGTATACAAAGAGAAGTTCATAAAGCAAACAGAAGATGTAATTTAACAGTCACGTTCCTCTTAACAATTAATTGAGGTTAAGAATGGGAATAAAGTACACTGATTCAAACTTGTCTTTCTAGCTATAGCTTTTATCCCCATCCAGTTTCCTTTATTTTTCTACCATAACCTTTGCCTCATTTGAATTATTGTTTCCCACAATCAGATACATTAGCATATTGGTAAAGATTTCTAGAAGGACTTTTTTCCTTCTGCTACTTTGGGAAAGGCTCTGCATGTAGATGGCTATATGACTGCATGCAAAGTACACACACTAAACATGATACGTTTATTTTATCATTTGTAGTGAAAGCAATGTAATTATTTAAGTGGATGTAGTTTAAAGTTATGGCATCCCTCAAATTGCAGTACTGAAAATACTTTAATCTATACTTTGGCTGGGGAAATGCATGAGAAATTTCAAAGCTAAAAAAAACCAAACCAAACCAAAACAAACCAAAACAAACAAAACACAAAACAAACAATCAAAAAAACCAAACACCAAACCAAACCAACCAAACAAAACCAAACAACCAAACTGAACAAACAAACAAAAAAAACAAACAAAAAAAGCAACGCCACAAACAGAAAGGAGCCATTTCTATGCATTGTGCACAAATCCTCATGACATCTTTCAGGAAGAAGTGGTATATGTCCCACTTTTTCAAGAGCCTTACTACCTATTGACCTTCAAATGGATTCGTTACCATGTCATCACTTAGGGTGGTTTGCCACTAGACTGCTTATGAGTCAAACTTGAAATGGGCAATCTACATCATATATGGTGCCTTCTACTGCCTGTGCAAAGACATTGAATGCTTAACTTATGCTGGTTTTAATCTTCATAGAAGTTTCTTAATTAGAAGTTGTGCATCCTTTCCTATTGTTTACATGCACATTTCAAAGGCAGTGGCAACAACAAAGCAGCAATAAAGGTGTGTGAAAATAGCAACAACAAACTACTGTTTCCAGGTTCTTAAATATTATACATTTTGCAACAAAAACCTCTCTAGATTCATGGCTATGCTTTCTAGCAACTAATGTTCTCCCTGAAAATCAGTCCGAGTTCCTTCAAGAGTGGTTTCATTAAGAATCTGTGCTGTATAAACTGGGTGTGGTATCCTGGTTTTTTAATGACTTAAGCACATTTTGAGCTAAGTATACTAGCTGTCTAATACTTTTGCTAGAATGGAAATACCAAAATCAGATCTTATTATTACCGGAATCTCTTCTATGAGAAGCCATCACAAACAGGAGTATGTCATATCTGGATTTAAATAAATTTAGCTACTCAGCAATTCTCTAATGACCATGAGCTACCTCCTGTTCCCATTGAAGTCAGTGGGAATGCTGCCATTGACTTCAGTGAGATTGGAATTTGGTTTCCTTTCATCAGCGTTCATTCTAAATGTAGAAGCCTGGAGTTTCAGTTAGGTGTATGCCTCCATCCCAGTTTAGTGTGAAGTTGAAAGGACTTCTTGCAATAAAATAAAGCATTTAACTTCCTTTTAGAGCCACCTCCTGCTACCACCCATTGAGACTAGGAGAGCTACCCTGTTTTTTTGGGGTTATGAGTATGTTTCTTTTTCCACTGCAGATGACTATGTTAGTTGCTCCAAAGTTATTCCTCCAACAACCCAGAACCTCCTTGGGAACAGAGGTGGAGCGATATGTTTGTAGTCTGTAGTTCTGCCTCTATAAGAATCACGAGGGGAAAGCTGCATTTTCTCTCCAGACACCTGGCACCAATAATATCTAATGCAAATTGAGGCTTAAAGCAATAAGACCCTGTGAATATAATTTGAAGAGCTAATCTGTGTGTATTTTACCTACAAAAACAAGGTTCTCATGGAAGAACATTCCATCAGCTTAAACAGTCATGGGACAGAATATATTTTTTCTTATTTTTATTCTGCTTTAATAGACAAGAGACAGTCAAACATTTGCTTAGACAGTGAAACAGCAGTTAAAAGAACCCAACTCCAGAATCTGTTTCTCTCAGGGCAATTTTTTCCATCGCTACAGTTTCTGTTGTTGCAGAAGGTACTAATTTTTTATCTACCAACTCATAGTTCCGAGTTTGTATAGAGAGGTAAATTCTTACAGAGTTTTGTTCATTCTATTAATGTGACAGAGGAAAAAGAGTTACCTCAAAGCTGGTGAAAAATAGAGTGAGCAGTAGCAGGGAATAGGAAGAAAACAACTATGCCAACTGATCTTCAAAATGGTGTGTGGCAACGTACAGACAAGGTAAGTTAATCAAGCAGAGCAGAATTAAAGCATCTGGAAAGTGAGAGGATTTATTCAAACTGCTGCCTTCTGCAGTATCAGTAGAGCACAGCATCCCATGCTCTCTGTATATATGCAGTTCTTGAGTGCTTTTACTATGATCAACAGAACCCCCTCAGATCTTGTATGAGGTTTTGGAGGTTCCTACCCAAAAAGCTCAGTTACGTTCCACAGGGTAGCTTGCCTGAAAAGAAGTTTTAAAGGAGCAAAGTTTTAGTTAGAATTAATATTCACGAGTTTTAGATAGAATTATTATTTGTCTATGCGGTTTGTCAGGAGCCTGACCAAAACCTTCTGAAATAGAAATAATTCTTTAGTTATTACAGTCAGCTGTGAATAAGATCTCCAGAGGACTCAGACTTTAAATGTCCAAACTCTGAGGATGACTCTCTCTCCCACAGGGATTTATTATTGAAACAAAACCCCATTACTGAAGACAGCTATCACTGACATATTGATACATTTGACTTATTTCCAAAGGTGTTTGATTTGCTGGTTTTATGTGTGTCTGCAGTAAGTGAGAGCTTTTAATTTGTGTAGGAGAGGAGTGAGTAGTGGCTTTTAGCATGTGAAACATGAGTCTCCATGGGAATGTAACAAACCTGCCTGAACAGCAGTGCTGCTTGCATGTCTATATATGTATCTCTCTCTTGCTCCATTTCTGTCATGCTGTCACTTGGATTATACATTCAGTTGCACTGTTACCATCATTATTGGCACACTTTTCTGTCCGTCTTCATCTGATCTAATTAGAGTGCACCCTCCATTATAAGATATCCCCACTTAAGCTAGATTTGTGCTTTTGCTTGTTTTTCTCTCTGTGTATCACTTTGACCCAAAATGTATTTTGTAGCAATTTTTTATAGTAAATCTGAAAAGCAGAATTCACCCATTTTACATTTGGCCAAATATTGTTTCTCAACTAAAGTTGCTTTGAAATTTTTTTGAAAACAAAGACAGGAATGCAAAGCATACTGTAAGGTCAGGGAAGAGTTCAGGGATAATAGAATGGCAACTCACAGAGATATTCTGGAAAAAGTTCTGTGCTCAAAAAGAGGACAGATTATTGTCTTTGTCCTTTCTGATTATTGAACAAATTTATACTGTTCTGCAGGGATGAGGTGATTGCTCATTGGTTTTCAAACACAGTTTTACTCAGAAGATATTTACCACTGTCCCTTGTGGCAAACACACGTGTGAGTTACAGAGCAGCACTCTCCACTCCTTCGAGCACAGTTTGAAACTTAGTTCATGATGCTCAGGGCAGAGCAGAATGCAGCCTTATCTTATCCATGTTTCAGCTAAAGACTAGATTGTCATTACTTTATTCTGGTTGGGAAGTAGTTTCTCAAATTAAAAATGTCATTGAAGAGAGCAAGAGTGTGAGTAATTGACTCATGTACATAATTTATTACAACATTTTTTGTTCTAAATTGGATAAACAACAGCTTTAGTTTTCACATAAAAAGCTGAACCTGCAGGAGTAATAAGGTCTGTGGCGGGGTTTCCAATAATGTCTGAGCTAACCTGGAAATTATTAAGCTGCAGAGATCTTCCCAGAATGTTGCTTCTACGAAACCATTTCTTCCTCAGACTGCAGGATTGTCAAGAGCATGACTGACAAAAATGAACTTCAGTCATTAAAGTAAGCAGCTAAGCCACCAAGTACCCAGAGAGGATGAGCTTGTTGAATCAGAAGATGCTACTTTAATGAAGCAATTTTAAAAAGAAGAACTGCATTTTAAGATAAATTAGATTAGGTGGATATCTGCCAAACTACTAGGGCTGTATTTAGGTTAGCTACCCATCAAATGCCAAATTACATGAACATAGAGTACTGTAATGCTCCATATATGTCTATCTCCAGCTCTGTACATACCATAGCTATGAATATAAGTACTATAATGGATTCAAAACAATAGAAGAACTGATTCTTAGCTGTATATAGTATTTTAGCTCCACTGAATATAAAGTCTGATGATGATTTTCCTCCAGAGAAAATCATGGCCTCCCTGAAATTAGACTTCAGTAATTGCATGCACCAGCCCTAGGAGGGTCCAGCCACACTTCTTGGGGTGTGCAGCTGAATGTAGCAAGCTTCAGCTTATCTAGGCTATGAAGAGATCTCTGCACAAGCACTCCCAGCAGTTTAGCATGTCAACAAGTAAACACAATGCTGTTCAGAGGTGGGCAGGTGTGAAGAATGGCAGTCTTCTTGTCCTTATGGAATTTTCAGTAAATAGGCACCAGCACAGAAGCTGTGACTTCACATTTGAGCATTTTATTTTTTAATCCAGTCTCTAATCCATTTATTATATGAAGTGTAACATTCCAAAATTACAAAGAGATTTATATTCCTTGAACCTTTGTGAGCTGGCTGGAAAGATTTATGAATTCTTCATAGCTTTTCCTGTAGCTCCATCTTCACAGCAGAGATTAGTAACTTGCATTTCACACAACTCTTTGAAAGTTTCAGTTTCAGTCTGTTTTCTGATATAAGTGATATCCAATGAGAATGAGGTTTTTTAGAAAAAAAAAAATGCAACAGAAATTTCAAAACATGAGCATAACTACAGGGAGAAAACACTCTTCAATGTGTGCCAAACACTGATTCACAGAAGCTGACCAAGTTCTCATAAATGGCTGTTGACCCTGGCAAGAAAGTGGTGATTTTTCTCACTGCTAACACTAATAAAAATTCTATAAAGTAGCAATAATAATTAAATAAATATAGAGGTAGTGGTGTTAACCAGGTTAGGTAGTAGTAGTCATCATGAATATGCTTATTATGTTACATTGGTTTAGCCAAGAAAAACCTTATCTGATGAAAACAATAGTTCCCAAAATGCACTCCTTTTAGAGAAATTAATTCTTTTGAACATGGCTTTCCAGAATAAACATAACACAATATTTTAAATTCACTTATGCAAATCCATGAGGACACTTTAGCCAAGAAAAAACCCAAATCATGATAACCTTAGTTAGTATGTTACCCCTTAGCTACAAAGCTGCTGTTAGTTCCCCTTCTGGTATGGCTTCATCTGTGTATGTTAATACAACGTGGCTTAGCTCTCTCTGAGTTTACTTTTTTTTTTTTCCAGTGGAGCTGGGAGTAATGTTTTTCACCAAATGGAGTGCATTCCATCAGTGCTGGTTTTCTGTTGGAGTTATGAATTTGAAAAGGATCACTACCTCCCATTGAACAGGCCCCAAAATTTATGTACTTTCTTTGGCCAACATTTGAATCTGACTTTGAAGCCAGATATGAGAAACAAAACATGCTGGAAGATTTTCTTTATTTTTTCGATTCTTAGCCTATGCACATACTGCATATAGGAAAATACATGCAATTTGTTAATTTGACAGCTTCCATCCTTTTAGATGCCTTTCCTGACCTCTCTTCACTATCTGTACTCCCTTCATGCACCTTCTAAGCAACTTGGGATGTGTGCCACATGGTAAAAGGAAGAAGTAGATTTTAGATTATACAGAGAAATAGTCCAGGATCTTTTCATCTGAATCACACAAAAACCTAAGAACCAAACCCACTTCTTTACCCATACACCTCCAACCTTCCCCAGCCCTTCTGAAAATACTAAAATATTGTTACTGTGAGGTTAAACATTGACACAGACATCTCAAATTTTTAGACTCCCTTTGGTACAGGAAAAATAATGTTGATTAATTATTTGATTTCTTCTCCAATCAAAGTTCAGTTCCAAATGCAAGTAAAGCACTTTAGAGAAATTCTAGCCCATATATATCGCCAGAAAGACCCTTGCTTATTGCACAAGCTGAAACAATCTTTCCTCTTGATCCTGTCACTTCACCAGAAGCTGCCTTAATTTAGTAATTCTGATGCTCTCTGTACTTTTAGAAGAATTCCTGGAGATCCCTTAACCTCTTCAAAAGAAAGAACAAATTGAAAGTAACCTTTAATCTTTAAAAAGATTAAAGTTAAAAAGAAATTAAAGTTTCAAAGTCAGCCACAATGTCTTGAGTCCGCTTTATGAGTTATATTTGTTATATAAGACACCTAGAAACACAATGAAGAGCTGATGAAGTTTGTAGTTTTCATGCAATATCTATGCCACTGTCAAAAAACTGTTTTTTTGTATTTATTCTGTGTTTTCTTGTATGAAAAGTACTTTTTTTTCGCTTGGACATTGTAGCTGACAATGAGTCAGAATTGGCATGAAAACCTGTAGTGATCATAAGTTATCTGTGAGATGGTCTCAGCACCCTACAAAGACAACCCAGTGGAAGAGCTTCAAAACCAGTATTTAAAATTTTTCTGAATTAGAAATACCCCAGGGGGCAATACTCTGATCTGCTCTCCCTCAGAGATACCTCATCTATTGAAGCTGCTCCTTGGGTTAGTGAGCAGGGATACAGATGCTGCTTTGGGACCTAAAAAGGTGATTGTGTTAAAAGTCAGAGTGCAGAAGGAAGTACAATATACTAAGTTATTAGAGCTAGAGCTGGGATGGTTCTGGTTCACATCAGAGAAAACCCTCTGGGAAGGAGCTATGCCCAGCAAACCTTCAAGCTGGTCCAAGAAAACTTCATTTCTCCAAAGAGTTCACTGCATTCAAATTCTTTCCCATGCAAGCAGTGGATCAAAGCCTTCACTGCTCTGATGCACAACAAAGAGTCACCAGGCTCATGTCACAGGCCAAATAAAAGAAATTGTGGATGGGATCTCATGGAAGGTCACACTCCTTGGCTAGTTAGAAAAGCATTGGCTTCTTCAGCAGGACTGTGGAAAGAAATCTTATGAGAAGTTTGCAACCCCCTTAAACACATATATGCCTGGGTGACATTTAGGTGTTAGATGCTGGTGACTGTTTCATAACACTGCTCCCTATGACTGAACACAGCTCGGCTGCTTGTGCCATCTTTTTGTGCTTCAGGCTATAATCCCTCACATCAGTTATGTAAGGGGTGTCAAACTCATTTTCACCAGGGGCCACATCAGCCTTGCAGTTGCCTTCAAAGGGTTGAATGTAATTTTAGGACTGTATAAATGTAGGAGTGCAACGACAATGAAAACGAGTTTGATGCCCCTGAGTTACAAGACGTCGAAATGGAGGAGGATCAGCAGTAGATGCTCCTATCCAACTTCATCGTCAGGACTCATCTTGGGTTTCCCTGTATTCCCAGCTCAGTGCCTGGACTCCTCATGTGCTAGGGTGAGAGATGCTCAGCTGTTCAGAAGCAAACTTGTCCTTCATTACTGGATACCCTACTGAAGACCCTCACAAGGTGAGACCATGACCTTGCTTATCTGGTCTGCCTTAAAGCTGATAAGCTTCCTTTGGTAAATAGCTGGTGTGTGGCTTTAAAGTCAAAGGAAACTGCAACCTTCTACTCTGAGTATGTATTTACAGTACTGAAAAGAGATCAAAACATTGGAAGCTGCTCTGAGCAGACCATGGAGATGGGTACTTGAGAAGGTTCAGAGATGGAGTGAAGAGACAAGAACTTTAATGAAGGAACAGAGTTTTAATCAGGATTTCCACTGCCTAAAAAATAAACAGAAAATGTTTCCTCACAGCATCCTCATTTGATAGGGAAACATTAAGATTTACTAACTAACAATGCTACAAGACAGCGATCAGTAAAATCGTATGAATAAAGGAATATAATATTTTATTATTCTTCAGTTGGATACAGCTTTTCCAGTCAGGGCTAGAGGGATATATAATAAGCTGTCAAGCAAAATGATTCATCTTCAACACCTGTTTCATTTGAGGGATTCCTTTGCTTAAAGTGAGTCCCAAGCATGTTTCTAGCATCTCTAATATCAAGGGGGAAAGGAAGGTTATTGCAGCCTCCAAATCTAGCCGGATGCATCAGTGAGGTTGCTGCAGCAACCTCCAATAAAAGTGGACCCCAGAGTCAGAGATGTACTTTTGTTAGCTGGCAAAGACCTGAGGAAAATGTAAATCTGCCTTTCTGTATAAGCTTGCACTTCCCTCTCTTTCTGTTTATTGCATTCATAATGGTTTCTGTCACCACTTTAGCTGAAAATAATATTGAAAAGCTTTTCCTCCATCTCATCTGCACTAGATTTATGTATAATATCACAGCTGACCACCAGTGATACCCCAGATTTGGAAGATAAATGTTTCAAGTGAACTCTTCAGTGTATGCTTGGCTTTTTCCTCTCTCTCAAGAAATTTTCAATACCACAAAGAAAACAATGCAGAACATTGACTAGCGATATCACAGCAGTGTTCCAGAGTTAGGAAACGATTTCTGTTTTTCTTAGAGTTTTAACACCCATCTCTGATCACTGTGAAAGCTAGTGTGAACTCAAATAGTTGCAAGATGGTGTCTGCAGACATTTAAAGAAAATAATTAGTAACAGGAAGCTCTTGCACCAATTTACCTCTCCATTTCTTCTCAGGCTAAGGTGAGTGAGAGAAGAGAGTCACGTTGACTGTCCTGAAAACAGATGAGGTCACCCACTGCTTATGTCTTTTAGTGCCTTGGTCCCGCATCTTCCTCAGGGAAAGAAATAGAAGATGGTATTCCAGAAAAATGGGGACTCACAATGGAGTGAATTGGGAGGCTTACCTGGTGCCTGTATAAACTGAGTGGGCAGCAAGCTGCTGTCTGTATCCATGAGTCCCGTGTATCTCAGAGGGATAGTTAATACACAGTGCTTATCATTGCTACCTATTCAGGGTCTGTTTGAATGTTTGAGTATTTGGAGAAATCTGAACAAAAGAAGACATTAGTTACAACAGTAAAATCATCTAAACCCAGCAAAAACTTGGAGGGTGTGTCCTGGTGCACATGATGCATGTGACTGCTTTTCAGCAAGATAAAACGGAAGAGGACTTGCAGCACAGAGCAGGATAAACAGGATATGAAGAGGACTTGCGACAGCCCCAGGCAGGGATGATTAAGGCTGAAGGGTGTGTGAGAGAAAACTTGGAGGGTGTCAGGGTTCAATAGTTAATGAAGAGGGGATTTATGCAAGCTGATAGCTGTCAGCCTGACATTCTCCCCTTCCTTGGGCACTGCCTTGCTCAGGGGAGGTTTTAATCTCTTTCAGTCCATTCTATCTGGTTGTGCAAAGAGTAACAGGTTCATGCTCCACTTCTTACTGAGGCACACACCCATATTCCTCTCCTCTTGATGAAGGGAAGGCTGAAGCTAGTCCTCTGAAGCTAGGACTGGGACTACAGAGAGAAAAGGACTGCAGGGAAAAAGTATTCATGGTCTTTAATGACTCACCAGAGCTAGGCTCTAACATATTCCTTCTATGTGAGGTACTGAGGAAAAGCATCCTTAGTGCATGGTAGACACCTTAAAGTGTTGGTGATAGTGCCAAGGAATTAGAACACCTACTAGAATGAATAGATTCTTTCATGTCTGTATAAGCTGTCTTTTCTGTTGAAAGGGTGATTCTTCTATATGTTCTAAATTAAGTATATTTAGGCAGGTTTCTTTGATATCCAAGATGCTTAGAGAGGTTCAGAATAGGGCCAATGATCAAAATGTGGCAGGATTTAAACCACAGCAATGCAAATACAACTCTTCAGGGAAACGTTCCCAAAACCAAGTGAAAACAAACCAAACGAAAACAGGGAAAGTCAAGAAATCTCATTAATTTATTGGAGTTTCTATTGTATAGATCCAGGCAACTAAATATTGGCTCTGCAGAGAATCCAAGGCTTTACCCTAGCTAGTGCTACCCTTTGGAGAAACACCACTGAACATGGGATTCTTCAAAAAGTAAGTTCTAAGAAAGACAAAAGTCTAATACTTAGCAGCTTTACATGTTGAAACCTTTCCCAGGCAGGTTAGAGAAAAAAAGGTACTAGATCTTTCTAATATTTTCAGCAGCTCCTTCTACCACTTTAAAATGTACCCAGTTCTTTGCCTCGGCCCTAGCATGCCCAGAATTTTTTTCCCTTCTACAGGCAGTGAAAAAACAATTCAGGTGTCACAGATTGACCAATACAAAGGATGCCTGTTGCATAACTGAAGAGCATCTGCGTTACAGAGGTTGCATCCAAACCACCTTTTGCAAAGTGAGGTCAAAGTTGCACCATCTTGTCTCCAGAAAGGGTGTGTCTCGAGTTTTGTACTCAGCTCTTTTTTGATGTTTTCTGACATGTATCTTATACTGTCTTTAGACAGGCATCATATGGTTAAATCTTTAAAGCCAAGTCGCTGCTCTTACCTGCAGATGACAGACTTTGAATGTGCTAGACATGTACGCAGTTCAGGTGTTTTATAGATCTTCCTAGGTATCTCTTTTGATGCCTAATAGCTTTTCTGATTTCATTTCTTCATTAGGAAAAGCAGGCAGGAAAACCACAAAGGACTAAGGGATGCCTACCAATAACAGGAACAGGATAGATAGACTATTCATAACTGATCTGCTTTAGGTGACACTCAACTTTTTCAACCAAATGGAAAGTGAAAGGATTAAAATCTTAAAAAGTGTGTAGCAGTTAAAAAGAAAATGGTGTTGCTCTTGGCAAGAAGGAACAAAATATTTAACTAAAAACCAGTAAAGTCTTCTAAGCACAATCAAGGAAGGGTGGATAAAATTTCAAATATATACAATCTCAAAATCAAATATAAGTGTGAAGGGTGGGAGCCAAGCACACATCAGAGGTGGTAACATTTAAAATTGCTGAAAATAAAGTAACAGAACAATCAAGGTCTTTTTCTCCTCCTGCATCACCCAATAGGAAGAACAATTATGTCTCCTTTTTCATAAGCTGTCATGTATGTATGTACATTTACATCTACACTCCAGTTCTGACATGAAACATGCCGTTCTGTTGGTTCACAAGTTTTCATCACTGATCAGCCTTGAAATCTCAGATAAATTCACATTTGCATTTATTTCCAAGAAAACATTTAGTTTGCCCTAGCTTTCAAGAATGGGACTTAATATGAAGTCAGCATCATTCACAGATCAGGTCCTCCTCCCCCTAATGTCAACAGGAATATATCCAGTGTCAGTGTCTAGGTGTGATGTGCCTTCTATAACTCATTGAACCAAAGGCTGGAAATGAAGCTATCTAAAATCTACCTGCACAGCTATGTTTATAATCACTCTGATGTAGTTATTAAAAAACAAACAAACAAACAAAAAGCCTAGCTTGGAGACTTTTGATCCATTTTTTTAATCTCAGTCATTTTTTACTCCCTCCAAGCACAGTGAGAGAATGAAGAAGCAAAGGAGAACAGGTAAGGACTGAGGGAAGTGAACAAAGATGAACAGAAAGAGGTAGTATGTGACTGAGCTCAGCTGCAACCAGAACTGCCTGTCTGACTGCAACCTGAATGCAGCCCCCTTCAGTCCTTGCCTGCCCAAAAATACTCATATCAAACATAATAAAGCCAAGAAGAACCCCAAGCTGAGCTAGAGATTTAAACTACTGGAAAACTGGAAAATCTTTCCGCACCATGCTTCTCATTCCTAAATGGTAAAGGGATGTATAGTCAACCCAAAAATCTGATTATGGGCTCAGTGAAAGCAGAGCTATTGCTATCCCTTCAGCTAGAGCTAATTATGTATTGCTAGGACGGAGTCCTGGAACCACTTTTAAGAAGTTGTCCCCCTTATGCCCAGACTCAGTGTGACCAATCTCATTTAGGGATGGAAAACAAGAGCCAGGCTAGCAGGGGGTGTTCAGTCCACCTCAATTTCTCCTTTTCTCAACAAGAGGGGGAAGTGGCATATGAAGCTTGTAGCATTTTTAGGCAGTGATTACTTGTCCCTCTAGGCATATTCCACTGCAAGGAGTTTTAAAACGAGCAAGTACGCCAACAAGCAAAGAACTAGTGAGAAGAGCAATGGTGGATATGTGTCTCTTTCAGGTAACTCACTGAATCATAGCAACTGACTGTTCCAGCAGATTTCAAGGAATGATGCACTTCAGCCCGGGCTTCTTAGATGGGCAGTTTCCTTCACAAACTTTATTTCACTGCCCAGAAGAAGGAAGAATACTTCAGAAAAGTTATCCCTCATTTCTGTTCATTTTCAGGTGGGATTCAGGATGATGAAAGCTGTCTTCCTATCCCCTGAAAGCAAAAGCTCAAAGCACATGTTCACAAACTGGCACAAGTATCAAGGACTAAGGAAAAGATGGGAGAATAAAGTGCATCAGTACTTTCTTGCACTAGATGACTCATCAATGCTCCATGCTGTCCAAACTCTCAGCTGTGGGGCTCCTACTAGTGAGTCCTCTTAGTCCAGGATTTCACCCATAGCCTGCACGACTGGAAAAGCCAAATAAAATCTAGGGAAAATAGAACCATGTAGTCACAAATGCTTTACTTTGAGCATAAGACATAAGTGTAATTTCCCAATGCACTTTAACAAAAAAACCCTTAGGTGGCTAATTTCCAGCAACCAAATTTGGAAAAGGTAGGTTGGAGATTGGGTTTAGAAGAAAGGAGAGAATTACGTTCCAGAAGAGTTAAGAGAAAGCACTTGAAGAAGGGACTTTGTGGCAGAGTGTACAAAGCTATTTGGAAATTAATGGCACTTACAGTGATCAAGGTTGTACCTGCAGGCTGTTCCTGTGTCTGTGTGAATTCAAGAGGAATATTCTCTCTAAGGAGCATTTCTTTTCTAATGTGCACATTTTTTTCAACTGAGGGATATTTTTGGACAGCATCAGTTCTTGTCATTTTGCTGTTCCATTTGTCACATAAATAGGGACAGAGATACCTCTCTGCTAGTGCCATGTGTTCCTTCAGAGGTTACACCTCTGCATCTGTTGCCTTGCTTAAATCTACCAGCTAAATTATTGGCTGAGATTCAATAGACTGTGTAAGTTTCCCCAATTAACCCATCAGTTAGCAATTCCCAATTGGTGACCTTAATGTGCCTTGTGGATACAAAGCTCTAAATCTTTCTCTGATCTCAGGAAAACAGGGGGACGTGTGTACCCACATGAAAAAATGTTCATAATCTTTCAGCTGTGAGTAACCATACATTTGCAGAGTACTGTGAACGTGAGCCTTTTACAATTATATGCAGTTATTACATATAACTAGTACATTTCTATATGTTAATGAATCTGCCAGTTAGTTGACATCCACAATTAATCCTCCTTTCTCTCTCACCTAGTTAGCATTGAATGAGGTTAGTGCGTACTTGAATTCTCATGTGATTCTTGATTGCATCGTAGAATATGATCAAAAGGGTCTGTTTTAATGTGAATGATTGTGTTGCTCGCTGTGCTAGATGGCAATTTACTTAAATATGATACTCTGTGGGAGAACTTGTTCAAAGTAAATCACAACAAGCAGTTTATAGTTTCCATGCACAGTATTTAGGATTATTGCCTCTTGAAAGCCTTTAAAAGAACAGGGGCGGGGGGGAAGAGAAAAGGAAAAAAAAGAAAAAACAGCAGAAGATAGTGCCAAGAGGAAGAGTTAAAGCACTGGTATGACCATATTCTCCATTATAAGTGTATGGCAAAACATGTAAGCTTCAAGTTAATAATGTGAATACCTTTACCCTAATAATGAGCAGCCTCCTAGTCTGAGTGAGAAAAGAATTAATGTCATTGATAGCATAAGGTATTACAAATTCTTCCAGCCTGACTATATTCCATGCACCAATTTCATCTGATCTCAGCAACTAAATCATCTCAGCCCTGGTGACTTCTATGAAGACTTGCAGTCTGCAGGCACAGCCTAAGAATTATTGTCAAACATCTGGCAAATTTACACTATTATGGTGAAAAAGCTTTATATAACTTGATTGTCACAGGTAAGCTGCTTAAGCATAATAACGTATATACTATAGAATATAAATGCTATAAAATACTAGAACTTTGGTTAATAATTGTCAGCTCTCAGGTAATTCTCCAGCACTTCTCACTTCGTTAATAAAATCATCTTTCACTGCAAATTAAGCCATGGGTAGAATATTAGAGTTATAATATTTCACTGGTCTAGACTGTGTTCACAACGTAACTTTCACCCCTGACTTAACTGGTTGTAGACCTAAATAGATACATATGTCATTTAACACCTTTTGTTGACACTAAAAAATAAGTCAGTGAGTCTCGATTTCACAGTGACATTTCCTCTCCTATGTCAGTATTTCTTAGGGGAAGCTTTCCATGTAGCTGAGACTTTACCTTCAGTTAGCAACACAGAAAGGGAAAGGTGACTAAGTTCAGTGCCTACTCAAGACTTCCAGAATCATGTCATCATCTTTGGGTGAACCTACCCAACTCACCGAACCCTACAGTGAACTGGTGGTTTTCATATTGAAAAAAGGTAATATAAGGAGCACTACCTTGTTATCAGGTCCAAACAAACTGTTTTTCTGAAGCAACAGTCTCAAGTACTCCATGGTGGATCCAGATTATGGTTCCCAAAATAGTTTAGTTTTCTTCCGGCTGACTGGCAAAGAAAGACAAGAAGCAAATCTCGACTCTCTTGCTCGCCTAAGCAAAGCTGCTGTACGTAGCAGGAGAGGACTGTGTTGTAGCTAGGTCTAAATGCAAAGTAGATTGAGCAAAATAGTATTACTTCAGCAGAATAAGAGAAGCACAGACCATTTGCTGCTCTCTGCATGGCACAGCACCTGAGGCAGAGCAATGCTGTGACAGCTCCAGTCCACTTTTGATGTCAAAGACAACAGAATTGTGAGTCTGGTACACATATGCCTTGTACATCTTCAGCATCCACAGCTGTTGCATTAGAGATCTTAGAGGTACACCACTCACTACATTTCTGTTTACCAACATATTGTTTATGAATCTGTCTAATCCTTTTGAACTTACTGATTCTGTCTGCTTCCATAGCCTCCTGTGCCAGCAAACTCCAGGAGGCAAGTTAGGCTGTAGTGACAAAAAAACCCCTTATGAAGCTGAAAATTTCTCAAGTGAGAAATGGCCTTGAGCATTTTCCTTCCTTTTTAACAATAGACCTCTATCCTGTAAGAAAGTTAAGGACATGCCTAAAGGTACCACCTGGTCAGGTTCCTCCTGTTAACTGATAATGGTGCTCAGCTGGTGGGAAAAGACAAGGGCAATACCCAGATAACTAACATTTGTCTCTCACTACCCTGCATTAACTTCCATGGATTCATCATGTCACTCCAACATCTCCCCAGACCCTAATCTTATGGTTTACAGCTCTATGCTTTCATTATTGCTGTTAATTCTGCACATACCAGTGTGCATAGGTGTTCTGAGTGTTTTCAACATCTTTCATTTCAGCCTTTTGTGGCTGATACAAAAGAGTCTGTTGCATTTATTGATGGGGCAGTTTCAGGCAGGTAAAGGCTTGTGCAGCACACAAAGTACAGTGGACCCAAATCAGGAGAGAAAGGTAAGAACCAATCCAGCTGAGTGACTGCTGAGTTCTCCTTGTGAGCAACAAAGCAAACCTTAGGAGTAGCTCATCATTTGCCCAGCAGAACATGTTTAAAGTTAGAAGAATGCACTGACAAAAAGCTGTTTGGGGCAGGCTAAAGGAGGAAAGCTAGCCAACAAGCTATGGAGGTGAAGTTAAAAGCAGCTGTGGAGAGGCTCCATGTGACCATTCATCCTACTAAATTAACCTGAGCATAAAAAGGGGTCTCCCTTAGCAAATTCACTCTTAGTGAATTTGTATTTCACTGAGGCTGCTGCATCTAGGTGCTACAGAAAATGCTTACTACTCCACTCAGCAATATTCACTCCTCACTGGAGACACCATCTGTACATATACCCTATGAGGTAAATTAAGGCTGGAGTATCAGATAAGAGTTTCAGCTTTAACTCTCAATTTCCTGGCTTTTTGTGGGTTTTAGGCAGGCCCTTAACGTTACTTTAATGTAGGGGGTTTCTTGTGGTTTAATATTTCTAAGGACAGTAAATTATTTCCAGCATATGTAAAAAGACAAATTTCTTCTGTGGTTAGTGACCACAAAGCAAAACAAGAAACAGAAATACTCAAGAGCAGGGTTCTTGAGAGAAGGTTATAGAGCTTTAAACCTCCCTTTTGATGTTACACACAGAAAAATAAGGTTCAGCATGAGGCTGGTGATTCATACCTTTACGAAGCATAGTAGCAAATAAACACAACCTGTATCCATCATCTCTGCATATTGATACAAAAAGCTTTTTGTCTGCTGTAGGAACAAACACTTTGAAACAATGCTCCCACTTCCTTATATACATCCCATAAAAATGAACTGCCGAGTAATAAATGTATCCCAGCTTGTGAGGAGCGATCTCAAACTGGCAAGCAATGAAAAAAATACTGCATAAAAAATGTGTTTGTTTCCATTAGTATTTGATTATTCATACTTAGTCTTTCCCATGGAGGGGAAAGAGGTGACATGATGTCTGAAATTGCAATAGAAATGTTCTTAAGGTTGCGTGAAGAGAGGTTGTGAAGAGCTGACCAATATTGTCAGATAAAATCTGTAAAGCTTAGGAATTCACAATCTGTGTGGCTGAACAACACCTAGCTTCTTTATTCCAGACCAGTCTCCTCCAGTAACTGTTTTGACTGCAAGACTTGAAAGCACTGGTTACAGCCCTTGTGGGACAGATGACCACACAAGCATTAGGACTGCTGGACCCATGGGGTCCCTCCTTACAGCAGTGATGTGCCCGCTGATGCCTGCTGTGCACCCCACACGAAGCCAGTGGGTCATTTCTCTGCAGGTCCCAAAGACTTGGCTAGCTGACTTGGGGCAGGTGGCCTTGGCAAACCTCCTGCCCATGTCTCTAAGCAGGGCTTGTGCAATGAAAATAAATTATCATTGGTTCATCATAGCCCCAAGGAAGAGCTTATTTTGCTGGGAATAGCAAAGTCTCTGTTTCCTCGCTTGTGAACATTGGGGGAAAAAGAGTAAGTGTTGAGAAAATGAGACTTTTTAGGAGGCAAGATCTTTTGGCAGTACTGACAGTCAGATATATTGAGGATTGTTTGTAACAGCTTTGTTCTCAGCACCATTTAAAAACTCTGGTTGCATCACTCACTGAGCAGATTTCTAGAAGCAATTGTTTGCTTCTGGCTTGGGAAAGAGAGGCTTTCTGCTGGCATGATTTACTTTGTCTGATGCCCAGAGGGACCAAATGTGCCAGTATTAAACTGCATGACTGAAAATTAATTTGCTTGCTTTTCTGATATTTTCAAGGTAGCTCCTGGGTTCATATGGGAGAGAATGCTACTAGTTCAATGACATCTTCAGGAGCAGCTCTATAGGCTACCCACTACAGAAACGTTGCCATAAATTAAGGGAGAGAATGGAGGAAGAGATTGTTCACACTGTTCTCCCATGCATTCAGTTGGAGCCGAAAGAAATAAAGTTGTGCTGTGTATGAGAAGTTAAGAAAACTGCACATTGATTTGAGGTGGTGATCTTTCTCTTCACAATACAGTTATCTTGGCCCTAATGATGGAATGGAAATAAAAAATTAAACACAGGAAAAATAAGGGGGTGGACCCTCAAATAAACACCACCTTGTATATCTCAGCTGCAGGTTTTTGAGAGGGATGTTCTTCTGTTAATTAGGCTGTGAGATCTATATTCTGCATTGGAAAAGGAACTCACTGTATTTGATGAGGCTGCAAAATGTCCAGTCTAGAAAGATACATAAAAGTTACTTAATTGAATTATTGAAGATTTCTCAAGAGAAAATGCTAAATTAATTAAAAATTAACAGTTAATTTAAAATTGATTTAATGGACAATTAGCTCTGATGTTGCTAACCAACTAGCTATAGTCTTCCTTTTCTGGAAAGAAGTTAAAAAGATCACTGTCTCCCTTGCTACATCATGGTTTGCAAAAATTATTCACTTCATGCTATGACTGGAAGACATATTGTTACTGGCAGCATGTGGTGCCAAATTCACATTCTACTTTGTGAATCCTGTTTCATCAGTGACATGGGAAATCCATTCTTCCTTGTCAAAAGCCTGCCATTGCTTGCAGATATTATTTAAAAAAAAAAAAGAAAAGAAAATTTCTACAGGCAGTTCTGGGATCCCAGCACACAGTGAGTAACTCCTTACTTCATTAATGGCTCTGTTGCCTTTGGTGGGACTATTTATAGAGTGAAATGCTTTTCAATGTGTGTAAAAGGGTCAGTGCTTGACCCAGTAAGTGTAGCAGGGAGCCTGACTGTTCCCATAAAAATCTAGGCATAATAGTCCATAATTTCTTGGGAGCATTAGGTTATATTTAGCTTATGAGCAATACAGATAAAGGTAACCTTAACAGTCTACCTTTTTCAGGCTGAACTAGCTCTGATTTTGTCCCAAGAAAAGAGAAGTAATTAAATATTGCAGATTTTAAGTGAGCAACATGTATATTATCGTTAATGAAATACCATATACACGTCTAGTATACCCAAATTGTTTAACAATGGGGAATTAAAAGCAAATATTCAGAATTACAGGCACACTCTTCTCCATGGTCTGCTATGAATGTCTCTTAAGACTGTCTGGTTTAAATCTTTACATATTACACCAGTGGGGATATTACAAATAGTTTAGGTGTATAGGTATTCTATAGAGATGTAATTATACACAGTTAAACTATACAGTATATATAATGCTGTACACTGAAATAAAGAATTAAGTACATTATATTTAGATAATATCTTCCATTTGAAATATTCAGACTACTTAGATGTTAATGAAGTAAACATCCCACAACCCCGTAAAATAGGGAAGTATTAATTGTCTGTAAGAACTTGCTTATAAACTGCAGAAAGTATGGGACATGACTTTGAAAAAGCTTGAACTGCCTCATTTTCCTGGCTGTTTTTAACTGTTTGCCATTATAGGGCATAAAACATATATAAGCTTATGGCAGACTATAATGATGGTATTGATATTTATCTGGGATACCTACATTACTTAGCAATGGTGAAGCTGTGTATGAATGAGGTAAAAGGTTATGAAACAGTGCTAATAAGTCCTTTAAACTACACTCTACCACCAAGCAAGTTTGGAGTGGGGGGAAAGAAAGGATTAACAGTGCAAGGGCGGGGGGGGAGGAGGGAAAAAAAGAGTTTATTTTGTATACCTAAGAGACTAACAAAGCCTCTATAAAGCCAAAATATTCTAGTTGCCCTACCTCCAGCTGCAGAAGTCTCCATGGAATAAAAAGCTGATAACTGGTTAGTAATGAGGCAGTAGCCAATGCCCTTTCAAGTTAGGCATCACTCAGTCTGTTCTGTATCAGTCCTCTACTTCCATCAGACTGAATTTCCCTTTAACACCTAGTTTGCAATATGCTAAAGTAACTCAGGAGTAGCCTGCTCCATTGCCCCAAGAAATGCCTTGAAGGACTCCCACAGAGTTGATCCCATTAGATCAGGCCCTACAAGGAGCATTCCCCTGTCTGACATTGCTAATGAGTGATATATAGAGAAGCTATTTTTAACTTTAGAATTGGGGATTTCCCTTCTGTTTCTTCAGGAAAATGTTTGGGATTTTTTTGGTCTCTTCCCATACCCATATATACAAGGGGAGACAACTCATTTCAGACAGCAAGAATCTTATCAATACAAAGATTCTTTTTCCCGTTGACCATACGAAGAAATGATAAACACATGTTTTTCCCTGCATATAGATGTTCAGCACCACCCTGTCATTAAAAGATGTGCAGGTAATCACTCCATCACTGACCTGTTCATATACTGGTTTTAGAAACTCTGTCAGTATTAATTGCCATTTTGGTGGCTTGTGTTGCCTTTTGGTGGGGATACCGTCTTGACCAGCAAATATGGAAGTATATTGTTGAGTTTCTTCCCAATACCAATACACAGTATCACATTTTTGGTCTTGTAAGTGCTCCCATATGCTACAGAAATAATTAAATTTTTATTGACTTTTTGGCCTGGCTCCTAAAGATGAATATCCTTCAGATGCTAAACATTTGATAGGTTTGAAGTTTTTTTTTTTCATTCCATGGAAAATATGCATGCAGCAGGACAAAGGCAATCTTAAGTCTTTCGGTATGGTTGGCCAACAGAGGATAGGAGAGAGGAGCAAAATTGCCTTTTGTTAAAAGAGCAGATTGTCAAACTGCCAGTTTTACATACATTAACTTTTATATTGAGGTTCTGATTAGGGTTCAAAGCAACAGAATCTGTTCTGCACAAAATAATAAATGGGTTTGACCCATTTCTCATCCACATGAACCAGATATACTTGTAAATTGAAATAACGTGGATGCAAGCAGAAGGCTCTATTTTCCTCTTGCCATTAACCTTACATATAGGCAACAAGTTATTATCTGGGAATTTTCAGTATAATACTGACAACCATGCACCAGACACTGCTAATTCTGTGTTCAGGAAAATCTCTTAAAAGCTTATTTTTCTTCCCTTTCTTTCTTTCTTTCTTTCTTTCTTTCTTTCTTTCTTTCTTTCTCTTTCAATCTTTATCTCTTTTTTCTTATTTCTGGCTCTTTCTCTTTTTCTGTCTCCCTCTTTTGTTGTTTTTATTCCATATGGCATAATTTGATCATGGCAATGAAGAATCTTAGAAAACCAGCCTTACTGGGTCAGATTGACATTCCATAGAGAAAGTCACCAGCTGACAGTTAGTTGCTGTTGCAATGCTAACTCTAACTCTAACATGGTGACAGTCCTTTCCCCACCTAGTGCTAGCCAAGCTCAATGTTAACTGTTTTTGCTGATGTATTCTGTTTGGGAGGAGAGGCTATTTCGACTTCAGATGGAAAAGTCTCTCTCTTAGTGAGATCAAACATCTGAGTCCACCTGCCAAGAAATGCAAGGAAGAAGTCACCACATAGTGAATTTTGATCTATTTTTGTTTTTACTTCCTGCTGTTCATGAGAACCAGGAATGCAGATCAGGCTCCATTGTACATCAAGAGGCATGTGTTAGCAAGGCTTCCGCTACTTCTTGGAGAACACCCATCCCCTTGCAGTTTTTGGCCAAACCTTTTGTTCTCTGTGGGCCATTGGTAATTTATCTGTGACTCATCTCTGGCAAGGGAATCCCAAGCCTGTTGGAGTAGCCTGGGAGAGTTCATGGTGATTGATATACTCTGAAGATGAATGCCTCCTATTTTCCTGTCTCAAATTCTCACTCCATAGTTGCCCTCTGTCTAGAGAAATCTCTGAAAAGCCTTGTATTAAAAGGATCTCCAGAGACTCCTGATGACTCAGCTGGCCAGATGACACACAGGGCAGAGAAAGGTTGACAAGCTGATTGAAGCACAACTTAAGAAGTCAATCCAAAGGAAGAATTTGGAGGGAGAAAGGGTGTCTTGCATTCCTCCAGATGGATAGGACAGTTGTTCAGAGTTGCATGTCAGCAAATAGCCTGGATGCTGGAAGGAGGTATAAACCATTGTAGAAACTATTTGAACCATTGGCAAATCCCATAAAAAGGTTCCTTACTGGGCTTGCATCCCATCTTATTACCCCAGAGCAGCTGTTTTAAAGAGCAGGCATAAACTCACCCTGGTTATTGCAAGCACGTTTTCTGCAAGGTGAAACGTTTGGCATCTGGAAGTGTCAGAAAGGAGCCTTTTGCCATAAATCACACCAAAAAGCACTCAAATTTGACAAGCACCTTGAGACCACTTACAGGTTCACCCCTAAATTCCAATATCAAAGAGCAGCCCCTCAAACTGTAAACTCCTATAATACACCAAGTCTGACATGAGAAGGTGCATTAATGGGGAGTTGAACGCTGAGACCGTCCCTGATTCCCCAGAACACACAGACAGGGGCTGGTACACACAGAGCTGCATAAACTCCCTGGCTCCAATGCCCTGCTCCAGAAAAGAAGGGGTTTTGCCTTCAGTCAGCTGCAAAACTCTTCTCCCTTTTCCCCTCCATGTCTCCTTTTTACTGTCTGGGTCCTGGAAGTGGAGACAGTTGAGGACAGAGCCAAGAGCTCCTGGGCATGAGTTCCCTGCTCTGTGCTCAGGCCTGTCCTGGGGCTGAGCCCAGCACAGAGAATGAGACAGCTCATGCTTCATTCTTAAGGATAAGGGAAATATTTTTGTCACTGTTTCTTCAGCATCCAGCATTTTTTCTCTGAAAATACTGTGGCACCGCTGCCCTTTGGATAGTCACCAGTGGTCATGAACTCCCTCCATATATTTTTTCCTGTTAAAATGCCTCCATAAATTAAAAAAAAGCCTCCATAAAACAGCAGGAAAAATCCACTCCCAGCGAGACTCCTTGGAGGTGGTGGGAATGGATGACAGCGTCCGAAAGGTGAGGATGGGCAGCTGCCCCCTGCTTGCTCACATAGACAGCTGTCTCTGACCAGTTCACTTCTCCTGGTGATTTATGAAGCCCTTTGATCAGAAGCGAGCTTTAATTACCTGAACTGCAGAATCTGACACGTGCTTCATCAAGTCAAAAGCTGAGCCTCTTCCCCACACCCTGCTCTTCTCTTCTCTTCTTGGATTCAAGCCCTGTAGGATTTTAGGAATCCACCAATCCCTAACCCCGTCTTTCAGTCTATCTGGCCACCGGCTCAGTAGTTGACAGAGAAAGGAACAAAAAAAAAAAAAAAAAACAAAACGCAAAACAACAAAACAAACAAAACACCAAACTTCTCTGCCTGAACCACCGTGGGCTTCCCCAGTGCATCCACCCCAAGGTCTCAATAAGAGGCGCCGGGCAGGGGAAGGGTGGGGGAGCCCTCTCGGCGAGGACAGACCGTGGGGACAGACCGCGGGGAGCCCTCCCGGCGGCAGAGCGCCCGGTGCGCGGGAGCCGGGTGCCCCGTGGGGAGCGGGCAGCCCACACAGGGCGTGGCCATCACTGTGGGGAGCGGGGATCACGTTACTGCTGGGCAGGCAGAAGAAAGGCTAGTGTCAGGCACTGTCAGGTATTAACAGGACTATTTCTCCCCATTAAAGCCATGCCTTTGAGCAAAGGGGTTTCTTTCATGTTGTCCCCCACAGACAGAACTCCTAAAACTCAGAAGTTTTCCAAATCAAAGACACAATCGGTGCCCTTCTGCCCGTTTCCCTCCTCTCTGCCATACACACTATACCCCAAACTGCTTTAACTGTCATTATCCCCAGCACGGATGCCTGTTCAAATTCTTGATTCAAGCCGGAGGACATTTAATAGCCGACTGGATTAAATATAGCAGACTCCAGCCCAGAATCTCTTTGAAAATACAGGTCGATGACTGTACCTAAATTCACTGGATGAAAACTGATCTATGATATATGTTTTTAGTTCAGATCTGAGGACCGAGAGGAAGGGAAAAGGGAGTCTGTTCTGGATCTGGTTTATATTGGTGTAAAGACCTGGAAGTTGAAAGGTGTTCCAGGATGTTTGGAGGGGGAGAAAGAAAGGAGGAGAGAATGGAGGGAGGGAGGGAGAGAGGGAGGGAGGGAAGGGAGAAAGAAAGGAAAAAAGAAAGAAAGAGAGAAAGAAAGAGAAAGAAAGAGAGAAAGAAAGAGAAAGAGAGAAAGAGAGAAAAAGAGAGAGAGAGAAAGGGAGAAAGAGAGAAAAAGAGAAGGAGAGAAGGAGAGAGAGAGAAGGAGAAAGAGAGGAAGAAAGAGAGGAAGAAAGAGAGGAAGAGAGGAAGAGAGGGAGAGAGAGAGAGAAAAAGAAAGAAAGAAAGAAAGAAAGAAAGAAAGAAAGAAAGAAAGAAAGAAAGAAAGAAAGAAAGAAAGAAAGAAAGAAAGAAAGAAAGAAAGAAAGAAAGAAAGAAAGAAAGAAAGAAAGAAAGAAAGAAGAAAAGAAACTTAATTAATTAGCTACCCCTTTCAACGTGGGAAATGGATATATTTTCCATCACAAGTAATTAAATACGAAGCACAGCAAAGCACTGTGAAAGTGCTGAGGTTCCATGGAAGAATTAGCCTCCTGTTTGAAATTAACACTAATTTGGTTCCTACATCAACAACCCCTTCGTAGACAGCATCTCAGTCACTAAACATGTTTGATAGCTCCAGGGTTCAGAAGTGGGTGTGCGTGTGTGTCTGTGCGTCTGTGTGTCCAGAATATGTACACTTTCACATGTGAAGAAAAGTCTTACTCGTTTTCAAATTCTGAGACAAATGTAGAAACCGTTCTCCCGTTGTTTTCTAAATTAT
This sequence comes from Streptopelia decaocto, assembly GCF_964273445.1. NCBI lineage: Eukaryota > Metazoa > Chordata > Aves > Columbiformes > Columbidae > Streptopelia > Streptopelia decaocto. The sequence continues at coordinate 131,442,912 of NC_138655.1, read as the reverse complement.
ATTAAAGATTACAACACAAATTGGCTTTTACTGAAAATTGTGATATCAGCTGAATCTCCAGAGTCTATTTTTTGTAGCATCGAGGGATAAGAAAGGAAAAAAGAACTCCACAATTAGTATTTTATTTTAAAAATATTTCATTTATATTCACTTTAAACATTTTTACAAGATTATGTGACCGGGACTCAAAAGTGATAAATCTAGATTAAGAATCCCTAGGGATGTTGAGACTGATGCTATAGACTATGAGTAGCATCCTAGTCCATTGATCTGTGTTATATACACCTGTGTTGTCATTCTCAAAACTAACGTGCTTAATGTCAGCCTTTTAACCTTTGAAAGTTGTTGTATATATATATTAAAAAAAAAAAAAAAAGACTGAAGTAATTTCCATCTGACAAAGTTCAGTGAGAATTCTTCTATTACTTAATACAGGTACCTATTATAAAAATCTCCACCGCAGACCGAAATTAAAATATCAAAAGGTAACTGGACAGCCACTTGCATAAGTAGATTTGCCAAAATAAGCAAGTCATATTTACAGCTCATCAAAATGGTTTGTGAATGAAATGTCCAGAAGACAGGCAGGTGTTTGCAGGAGTCCGAGAGCCCCCCCAGCCTGCCCCCGGCTCCAGCCTCAATCTTTTTCTTGGCAGCGGCTGTGTCTCGCTGACCTGCGTTGTGCCTCCAGGCTGGGGGACTTGAGGGGGGACCGCCACCCGCTCCCCGACCTGCCAGCGTGCCGCGACAACGGCGGGTACCGGGGATGTAGAACGAGCCACAGCTTATAAACTAAAACATCCGAGGATCTCCTGGGAAACCGTAATGATGGTATAAAAAGAATAAAACCCACCCAGGAACAAAGGGCTTGCAGCTAGTGAAGGACTGACTGGACCCTTCTGAAAACGACAAACCGAGGACAGCTTTTAATTTCCTGGAGACCCGCGGCGCTTACGCTCTCCCGCCGCCGGGGACGGGCCGGACCGGGGCTCCCTCTGCCCCCGGTGCCCCTCTCCCGGCGGCGGGTGCAGGGCCGGGAGCGGCGGGCACCGCCTGGCAGAGCCGGCGGCCTTCGCCGCGGCCGGAGGGCTCGGGGCTCCCGCCCAGGCTCTTCTGTGCTCCCCTTAGCAGTCTCTACCCACCTTCAAACAGAAGGCAATTGATTAGTCTCAGTTTCTCCTCCCAGAAGAGATCCGATACTTTCCTTTGGATCAAACGAACCCGAGACTAAAGGAGGGGGTCGACGGACAGGAAAAAAAAAAAAAAAAAAAAAAAAAAAAGAAAAGAAAAAGAAAAAGAAAAAGAAAAAGAAAAAAGAAAAAAATTAAAAGAAACATGAGAAAAAAAGAAAAAATGAGAAGAAAAATGGAAAAAAAAAATAGAAAAAGAACAAAGAACAGAGAAGAGAAGAGAAGAGAAGAGAAGAGAAGAGAAGAGAAGAGAAGAGAAGAGAAGAGAAGAAGAAGAAAAAAGAGAGGCAGAGTGAAAGAGTGCAAGAGAAAACGAGAGAGAAAGAACAAGAGTGAGAGCAAGAGACTGGGGGAGAGAAAAGAAGGAGAGAAAGAGAGAGAAAGAGAGAGAAAGAGAGAGAAAGAGAGAGAGAGAAAGAGAGAGAGGAAGGAAGGAAGGAAGGAAGGAAGGAAGGAAGGAAGGAAGGAAGGAAGGAAGGAAGGAAGGAAGGAAGGAAGGAAGGAAGGAAGGAAGGAAGGAAGGAAGGAAGGAAATTATTTTGGCTCGACACACTGGAAATGATAGCAAGTTTAGACAGAACATCTGCGGTTTTTGTTTCGGCAAACAAACAAACAAAAAGCAATATTTAAATAGAACCTACATATTGTCTATCTATGTGTAACTACATAGATAGAAATAAGTACATGTAGAAAACGGCAGGAATGATTTGCGCTTGATTTTCTGTGAGCCTTTCTCTTCTTTCAGTATTTACAAGGCGGGGCTGCATTAGCAAGTTGTACATCTGTTCGTTTCACGTGACATTTTCATAAAAGCTCTAACATCTGGTCAAAATAAACCTCCTTCAGGTACCTGCTTAACTTTTCACATGTCAAAATCCCTTCCCCTCTGAAGCTCCCCTTTCCCCCACCGCTGCAGCCGTGTGTATTGCCTTTCTTGACTGGTTGTTTACTGGCTTTGCCTCGTTCCAAACAGAACAAAGCAACCCTAAACTTGAGGGGGTGACCCTGACCCTTCCTAAGAGCATCCTTCCCGCCCCCGCCCCCCCACCTCAGGTCTCCCCGCATTAGGAGGACAGAGCGGGTCCCCGTCCCATCGCAATCGTGCGCGGCGGGATTTCTGCACCGCAGCAAAGATTTGCTGCACCCCACAAGCAATCCCGCGGTCCTGCTCGGGCTGATATTGTGCACCAATACTAGTAAAGCCCCCAAAGCCAGATGATGAGTGCTTAATTGTCCCAAGTCGATTCCGTTATTATTTCTGTTATTATTAATTGCTGCTGTTATCATTGTAGCAGGGTTAATTTCAGTGTGATACGTCAGGATTATTTTGGAGTGAAACGCATCCTTTTTTGCCCGTGTCCATACAGAGGACGAAAGAATTTTCATAAAGTTCCTGCAAATGTAATGCCACCGTTTTATGAAAAAAAAAAAAAAAGCGGGGATGTGTCGGCTACCCAAGACGACAAGACTGCCTAAATAAAAGAGGTGCTAAGCGCTCCCGAGAAGGCAGGGGTGACAGGAACTTACCGGAAGAAAGGACAGCTTTTGCCCTGATCTGAATATTTTGTTTTGGTTTACATTTTATTTCGGATTTTTAGGTGGGTGTTATCATCGTCATTATGTTTTATTGTTCCTGCTCTGTAAAACCGCTCTAAGCTTCCCGCAATCTCGATCTCTTGGTCCTTATAAATGGCCGGCTGTTTGCTTTTTAAAAAATAAAAGGGGAACTTTTGTACAAGTGATTTTAACCTGCTCCACCTTCAAGTGACCTGCCAAATGCTCCTTCTTACTTTATAGACATCTGGGAATTCCATACATGCCTTAAACTCCAATTACACACCTTCTTCAAAGGACACGTGCTTTGATTTGCCAAGAACATTAAGTGGACTGAAGTCGAAAGAAGCTGGTGCAGAAGTTAATGTAAAATACATCCTGTGCCATGTTTACTGGGGGCAGGTTATGTTGTGCAGCAAATAAAACAAGTCCTGGTGGGATGTGGATGTGTGCGCCACTTTTTTCCTCCCTAGCCACTCGGATCCCTCTATGGAGTGGATCGGACTTCCCGTCACCACCACCCGCTTCCCAAAGATGCTTATTTTTGGCGGAGCGCTCCCACTCTCCCCGGCGGGCCCGCTGCCTGTGAAGCTGGGCAGGTGAAAGGAGCACCGTGTGAACCGAGCGGACACAGCCACCGAGAGCGGCTGGGAGCAGCGCTGGGTCGGGGTAAACGGGCTCCGGGAGCTGAGCTCCTTACCGGGAGTCGCTCCCGGACACGCCGAGCCCCGCGGTGGTTCGCCTCGGGCGGCAGGTGCCCGCGCTGGCGGCGCCGCAGGTGAGCCCCTCTTCCCCTGAGCTCTCACCGGCGTTTCCATGACTTTTGAGCCCCCCGTTCTCCACCCCCCTCCCCCACGGCGCGTTTGTTTGTGTTACTTAAAACTACAGATGCAGGGAAAACCGCCTGACATCATGAGAGCGGGACAAGCGCGCACTTTGAAGGGCTCCTGGGCAAGACTTCAAGTGAAATCATACGCCTGGGAGGAATCCGATATCGGCCTGGAGAAAGCAGCGGGGCGGGCCCCTGCCAAACCGAGGAATGTGCGAGGGCTCGCGGCCGACGCCCCCCGCCCGCTGCCCCGCGGGAGGCGCAGCGCCGAGCACCGCGGCGGACCCGGCACCGGCCGCCTCCGCGCTCCGCCAGCTCCGCGGGGCCCGGCGGCGCGGCCGGAGCCGTGGCGTGAAGGGGAACTGCTTGGATCCGGACCTCTTCTCCGCCCGGGTTTGCTTGTCTGCGAATAAACGGGACATACTGATGCCTCGGGGAAAGAAGCAGAATCAATCAGGACTTCCAAAAGCAGAGTTCGTTTTCTGATTGCAAAAGTGTTTAAAATTCCCAGAAGACAAATTAATATACACATATTCCTTTTCTTCCTTCGGTAAACCTGCCTCGCTTTTGGCTCTAACTCTAGGAAGAGCAGCCCTCTGCAGTCCCCAATTCCAACCCAGGAAAGGGCACGTTTGTGTTTTTAGATGAGGATTATCTCCTTTTTATGATTTCCTTTTTTTTTTTTTTTTAATGAAGCAAAGGTAGCAGTTTGCGGCCAGCAAAGGGCACCGGCTGAGCGCCCGAGCGCTCAGGGAGAGCTGCGGCAGCCGCAGGGACCCGTCTGGAGGGACCCAGGGGTGAGGTGGGGAGACCCGAAGGTAGCATGAGCCAAATGGACAGGAATTTGGAATTTTTCTCACCCAGGTGCTTCGGCGTGCTGGAAAGAGCTAGTAGCACAAGCTGGGCCAGAGGCCGCTAGCTGATTGCGACAGAGTCAATCAGGTTTGAGTTCATCAAGTGGAGTTGCTCCCGATTTCTCGGCCCATTTCTAAGGGCGACCAGTGTTTTTAAAATGCACTTGATTCCTGCTTTATATTTCTCAGGTGTCCCCGTATCCGAAACACACCTTCCGCTCAGCACCTAGAAGCTTATCTCAGTTTTGTCCGAACCTGTTTTCTTCCTAAACGCGGGGCGTTTTTCCCCCTTTCCACAGTATGATTTCACCCCCAAAAGAACAACCGAAACCACCCCCAACTCCTCAAATCCCCCCAGTTCCACGGCCAAAGCTCGGTTTCGGCTCAACCTGCCCCTCGCTTTTGTTGAAGCCGAAGTAACGCGGACAGACATTACCTCCTCCTCTGTAGCCGAGTCGCATCGGAGTACAATTTTTCGAAAGGTGCCGGTCTCTGAGCGGGAAGCCGTGGGTACGGGGCGTCAGGGTGGGGGGCAGCGCTGCCCCTGGAGCTCGCAGCGGTTCCCCCTCCTTTCCATCACAGAGGGTCGCGACCACCACAGCCCCCATCCAATTTCCAAGTCCTCGCTAATCCGGCAGTGCAAACAAGGGCTGCGGACTCTCTACTGTAAACATTGTGCACTGGCCTAAAATATGCACGATATTAAATTCATAATACTGTTATGTCAGCAATAGACGGTAATATGTGGATATGGAAACAAAAACATTCAGGGAATAAAGTCAACTCAACCTGGGCTATGCAAACAGGCTCTGTTTTGAAATAACACCCCATCCTATTTACCCTAGACACTGCCTGAATCCCGGCAGCAGTGTCCCCGTCCCCGCGGGAAACACTGCTCGGGTCCCAGGGTCGAAGTGGGCTCTCCGCGGAGGACGCCCCTGCGCACCCGCACAAGCTTCGCTGCCGCGGAGGGGCAGGAGGCGCCGCTCCCCAGGCATGGACCGGCTGCGAAGCGCTGCGACATGAGCAAGTGACATCAGAGGCGGAATCAGCTGTTCGGTTATAAGGGTTGGGATTTGGGCTATTTGGGGGATTTTTTTTTGTTGTTGTTGTTGTTCTTTGTTTGAACAACTTCCCTTTTCACCAGCCCTCAGAGCTGGAAGTTTCCTCTCTCTTACAACTGCGGTCTCACCGCATACTGGGACCCCGCGAACAGTATCGTGATAAGAAACAGTGGCAATATGCGCCCTACGTGTAGAAAAGGAGAAGAGGGAAGGTTATTGTACCGCTCCGTGCTTTGTACAACGAAAATGTGACCGCTAGTCAATATATTATATAAAACCCTAGAGAGCAGAGCCGTCATACATCACTTCCACCGGAAAATCCCACTCTCTGGACAATTCCCTGTTTCAGTCTCACTTTCTCTAGCTTTGAGTGTGGATGGACGAATCCCTATTTAAAACCAGTGCCTCTTTCTCAGCGATATCAGCAAAAATGCCTGCACCGGGGCTGGGGAATGGGCCTTGCTCCTGCCTTACATCTGGGGTTGCAAAGCACAGCGGCAAAGCCGGAGCTTCGCGGCGAAAAGCTCCACTCACGGCGCAACTCCGCGGCACTTGGTGTTCAGATTAAAGTGGGAGAGGGAGAAAAAGAGAGCAGAGAATATCTTCGTCTCCAGCAAAAGCAATGAGCTTCAGTGCAGAATAATAAAGCTGTCTCAATAAATAACGTGCCTGTGTCTGTCAGTAGCTAGTTTATTTGCGTTTTTCGCCTGGTTTGTTTATACTAGTGCCTCCTCTCTCTTGGGTGTCTTTACAGCTCAACAAGCAGGTATTTATCTCCAGTTCCAGCCCTGAGTTCTTAGAGAAACCAAACTTTAAGGTTATTAAAATTTCAATCATATTTATTTATTGCAGAAAAATAATATACAATGATATTTACAAAACAATCATAAAAATAGGAACGCATTTAGACACCGGATCTATTTGCATTTTAACATGGGTCATCAATAAATAAATAAAATGTTTATTTTTTTTTTCTCAGAGGAAAAATAATAATAATAAAAAAGTTAGGAACCGGGTACATAACAGCTTGAGCCCAGCTTATTCCCCCCTAAAAAAAACCAAAAAAAACAAAAAAAAAAGATTTTCATCTCTAGAGGGATACTTCTTGGCTGATTGGTTGGTTTCATTCAAGAATGAAGAAAGTCCACAATAATGTATTTCCTTTTGTCAGTGGCTCATACGCACGATCTCTTGGGAATGCATGCATGCAAAAAAAAAAAAAAAGGCAATTTAAAAAAAAAAAAAGTTAAATTCCAACATTCTTCGTCAAAAATAAAAAACAAAACATCAAACGATTCAGACTTCTATCAGAATGCAGAGATGTGTGGATTGTACCGACGCCCAAAGGGTAATCACTGTCCAAAGCCCTTGTCTCTTTCTCTTTCCTTAAGTGCTCCCCACGCCCTGCTTTGAATTTGGATATTGCTCTTCTAATTTCCAAGAAATCCTTGGTACATATTTTTTAGACATGACCAAAAACAATCGTATCCAACTTCAGAGTCTCTAGATTGTCCATTTTCTCCTTCTGTGGGAACAATGTCATCTGCAAACACCCAGAGAGGGCGGAAAACTCGTTACTGAAATGAAATGCATACACACATCTATCTACAGCTCTCTGTCTCTGGAAATACACATATCGGGCATGAATGGAGGAGGGAGAAACGCGTGTCTCTGCCGTGCGGGCGGTGCGGTCACCGGGTGACACCCCGGCCCGGCAGCCAGCGGTGTCAGAGCGGAGGGCAGGGGGCTGCTGGGGCGGTAGGAAACGCTCCTCGGGAAGCACGCAGGCGGACATGGATTCCCTTCAAAATACTAGCAGCAGCAGGAACCATCCCAGCAGCCCCGCGGGCTCCGCAGCATTTGGTGAAAAAGTGATCTCAATCTGAGGCCGGCCCCATCTGGCTGGGGCACACCCGCACCGCCGCCGCCTCTCGCCCGCAGCCCACCCCCGCCGGCAGCGCCCCGCCACGCGTGGGCCCCGCGGGGCCGGGGTCGCACCTCGGGCCGCGCAGGAGGAGGGACGCGCCCCTCAGGATGGGGGACTGGGTGCACCTCCAGCCGCCCTGCTCTCCGGCCGGCCCTGGAAGCCCAAGGCGCAGCCGACTGCCCCGCAGTTCCACCCCTTCTACCCTCCGTTTCCGGGGTCCCTTGACTTACCTAGGGCTCCTGCTGGGGGGATGCGGGTGGGGGACACCGCCTGCTAGTGGGATGCGGACATGGACCAGGCGCCCTCCATTCTCCAGACCGAGAAGGCGTAGCTGAGCCGCTCGTGGGCCACATAGCTGCAGCTTGCCATCTTGGAGTCCAGCTCGTCGCTCTGTAAGACCTGGTAGAGGAAGTCGATGTACCTGGCCGCCAGCTTGAGGGTCTGGATCTTGCTCAGCTTGTCCGAAGGCAGCGTGGGGATGATCTTCCGCAGGGCGGCGAAGGCTTCGTTCAGCGACTGCGTGCGCTGCCGCTCCCGCACGTTGGCCATGACCCGCTGAGTCTGCAGCTCCTCGTAGGACTGGGGGCTGCCGCCACCACTGCTGCTGCCGCCGCCCCCGCCGCCCCCGCCCGCCCCGCACTTCTTGCCCCGCTTGCCTTGGGCCGGGCTGCAGGGCTCGTCCGCGGCCCCGACGGCGCCGCCGGCGCTGCGGCGGCTGGAGCGCCGCTTGCGCCCCCCTCTCTTGTTGTTGGGCAGCTGCTGCCGGTCCGGCTCCTCTTCGCTGTTGCTCAAGCTGTCGTCGGCGGGGGAGACTGGCGAGTTTGACTCGTCCTGCTGCATCATCTCTGGGGGGAGACGCGAGAAGCGGGCCGGGAGGGGGGGGAGGGCAGGGAGAAGAGGGGGGCACCTAACCCGCCAGCTCCCCCTTGATCGGCTGCTTCGCTGGCCTGCGAGGAGAAGGAGGAGGAGGAGGGAGGGAGGGAGGGAGGGAGGACCTCACTTTGGGGGGAGGGGGGATGGCATCAGGATCCAAGAGGAAAAAATGAAAAACGCCAACCAAAAAAAAATCCCTCCCGATCCCTCCTTGGAGCCCCTTCGAGGTGTCTGGGATTGGGAGAAAGTTGAAGACTTGGAGGTTCTTATAGCTCCTGCTGGCGGAAAGTTTGGGGGCAGCAGTGTCATTGGCCTGACGTGGAGAGGAGGGACTTTTGCTGAGTTTTATAGGAAAGTTTCCGCTTCCCCCCCTCCACGCCCTCCCCCAATTATTTTTTTCAAGCCATTCACAAGTGATCTGGCCTCCCCTGCCACACACACGTACATCCTTACCCCAACCCCTTTCTCGTCTTTCCTCTCCTAGGTTTCTCCCTCAGGCTCCTTCGATTCACACCCGGCTTTGAGTGGTGCTGGGGGCCGGAGCCGGAGGTTATGGGGGTGTCCTTACACCTTCCGTGCTGCTGCGCAAGGGCCAGCGGGCCGCTTAGTGCCTGCTCTGGGGGCCAGCTAGCCCTGAGCAGCCGGGGGGCAGTCCACATCGCTCGGGCTTTCCCCGCCGCAGCGGACACGGCTTGCAGCGAAAGGGAGGAAGGGGAAATTACCCGAGGGGAAGCATTCAGGCACATCCTAATTTTGTCCCGCTCTCGCACACACCGCGCGCGCTCTCATCGCCGAGAGCCCAGGGGTCTGGCTTTCAGAGAGAGCCTCACATTTCTGAGCTGGGGAGGGAGAACGGCACAGCCTTGTCCTGTCAGGCTGGAGGACTGAGCTCGGAGAAAGCCATCTTCAGGGGTGGAAGCAGCGGGGAAACGAAGCACTGCCTTCGTACATACTCCTTGAGCTCGTCTTAAAGAGAAACCCGGGAGGATCCGCGCCCCTGCAGCCCCCAGCCTGGTATAGCGGGAGACGGGAGGGTGTGCAGACCCTCTCTATCTCCACTCTATGCCTACTGACTTCAGTTCGCCCTCCCTGAAGGCGCCCGAGTCCGGCACTTCCTGGGAACCGAGCTTATTTATTTTAAATTCTCTTTTATGTTTGCAGCCAAAACCATTTATTCTCATCCCCTGCCTTTGTGCTTCCTTCCCCGCTCTCTGGCAGCACAGAGCAGGTGGTGTGTCTTTTTAACAACAGCTCAGATTCAGGCGGGGAACGCCTGGGAGGGAAAGCTACAAATTGCCATCCATTAATAAGTGGAGAGATGCACTTTTGCGGCTCCCTGCGAGGGGACCGCACTTCTCCCCTGCCGGCCTGGCAGAGACCGCTAGAATGGGGCACCTCCGAGCATGGGGCAGAGCGGGCAGCGCCGTGGCTCCCCGGCTGTATTTGAGGTGGGGGCGCGGAGAGGGCGACCGAAACAGTGGAGGAGAGATAAAACTCAGGGGCGAAAAATAAAGAGACGAGCCTTCTGGAAGAGCTCTGTCATCTGCTCCGGGAAAAAGACCCGTCTCTCCCCTCTGCCTGGGGGTCCCTGTCTCTTCCCGGGTGCTGTGAGGGGCCAAGACCCCGGCACAGCTTCCGCCGAGAGACTACGGGCCCGGTCTGGCTCGGCCGACGGCCCCGCTCCCTGCCGCAGAGCCTCTGGGACCCCGCTGCGGGCAGAGCTGCCCGCCGCTCCTCTGCTCTTCCCCTGGGTGAACTTCCCTGCTCTGTTCTCCCAGCCCGCGATGCAACCAAACAGCATTTTGCCCTAAACCTCCTCTTTTGGCAAACGGACGGAAGCAGGACCAGGGCTGGAAAGAGGTACTGACTTACCAGGCGAGGGAAGGCATGCCTGCACACAGACCCACAGAGAGCGACCACAGTTGACCTGGCTTTCAGTTTGTCCCTGCTGTGTGTGCTGCGACCCCTAGGCCGCTCTCTCACCTTGACACCGCGGCTCATCTGGGGAGCTTCAGGGGTTCCCTTGTGTTGGGAGCAGCTGCTTCTTCCAAGGTAAGAAGAGCTGGCTCTCACCAATAATTTCAGCTGTGTCATTACAAAGCAAAGGTTGGAAAGAGTGGTAGTGAGCACCTGTAAGCAGTTCTGGGGTCCTTCCTTCCTTCCTTCCTTCCTTCCTTCCTTCCTTCCTTCCTTCCTTCCTTCCTTCCTTCCTTCCTTCCTTCCTTCCTTCCTTCCTTCCTTCCTTCCTTCCTTCCTTCCTTCCTTCCTTCCTTCCTTCCTTCCTTCCTTCCTTCCTTCCTTCCTTCCTTCCTTCCTTCCTTCCTTCCTTCCTTCCTTCCTTCCTTCCTTCCTTCCTTCCCCACTTTCTTTCCCCTTCTTGTCCTCTCTCCCATTCTTCAACCTGGGTAAACTTTACCTTGCTGGAAAGAGAATGCTGGATCCATGCCTGAACAGTTGAGCCACATATCAGCAAAATCAATGGAAGTGATCCACCTGTCTGAAAGGAGGGAGGGACAGTGTTTCCTGAGGTGCTTCAGCAGAAGACGCAGCTTGGATGGGTCCCTGAACTCTGAGTGGGACACAGGATATCACCTGCTTGCTGTGAGACAGGATGAGGGTGTGCAGAGGAGGGTGTGAAGGAAAGGACAGGTGAAGAGCAAGTGTTATACGGTTTGGAAAACTAGAAAATACAGAGAAATGTAGTGCGAGTGTGATATTGAGGAGAAGGGAGAGGGGTTGACCTTGGTAGATGGTTTGTTTTAGGATGATTCTTCATGGAAACTGCAACAAAAGCAACCAGCGGTAGTTAGCAGAATACATGTGGTGCTACCTGGGACCTGCATACTGCTGGATGAGCCACAACTGCACAGAAAACCCCATTGTTTTCATTTTAGTTTTTGATACGTTTTCGACTCCTGTGCTGCAGAGCAAAGGAAATTCAGCCCATGCTGTTACTACCAAGACCCACCACATGAGTCCAGTGGCCAGGAGACCTGTGATGGGAGCTGTCTGGCCTGGGGGACCTGCTGCTGGACTGGCTGTGGGAGACAGCCTGGATGTCCCAGGCCTGCTGGTGGGCAGCAACCCTGCCTCATGCTGGGGTGTGTGGAGCTGTGTCTAGAGGAGACTGGATGCGTCAGAGAGTCATGTCTGGTGGTCTGTGGTCTGTGTGAGAAAGATGTACTGGTGTGTTTATGTGTGAGGTGTGTTTGTGTGTGTGTGTGTGTGTGCATGCATAGCTGATCTTCTGTTGTGTGCATACAGATGGATGTTGGAAGGAGAGTGGGGACTGTAAGGAGTTTGTAGAAAATCAGTTCAGCTGGTTTATATTTTGAAATATACAGTTCTGGTGGGGATGGAGGTGGAGGCTTTATATTCCACACTAAAACAGTAAACATAATGTAGTTCATGCAGTGCTAAACCATGTTTTGAACTTCCAAAAGCCACTAAGGTAGATGTGCAGACCACTCTGAAGCATGGGATGAAGGTTGCCATGCCCTGTTCTCTGCTATGCATAGGCATGGCTTGGGTAAGGATTCCCCTGGCTCCTTGGGCTTTGCTCTTTGGAGGTGGCAAGTAAAACTGCAAACAGCTCTAGGGCCTTTCCAGGGATATTTCCTTGTCCATTCCTGCAGGCTTCTCTGGGCCTCCGCTCAGGAAAATGTGTGCTTTGGGATCAGCCCTTACATGGGGCACCGTTGCGACATCGAGAACTCCAGAATGTTGTCATCTGTGCAGTAACATATAACACTGGTAAAGTAACCATTTAGATTACAGGTGGGTGAACATGGAGCTAAATAAATGACAAGCTCCTAGAAGCTGAAATGAGGAATAAGCTTAGCAGAATGATAGAATAAGTTAGGCTGTGATAATGCTTGTGGTCATTGCTGACCACAGGGAGACATTTGGAAGGGATCCCCCTCAGCTATATATACTGGTCTTCACACAGGCACCCATTAGCTGCTGAGATACTCTCAGGCTCGGACAAGCAGGGTCTGCTTTAGCCAGACAGAAAGATCACAGCTTTTGAGGGCAGTAGGGCAGCAGTTTGATTATTTCTTTGATTTTTGTTCAAGAATGAATGAAAAGCCTGATTTTGTCTGCCTGTTTATATATCAGTGCAAAAGTTTAGGAACTAATGTGCACAAGTTCTGGTGGTTACAACTATGACGTTGCCCACCAATGTGTTATGTGTATACATGCAAATTACAACTGGGTTGCAATAGGTTGTTTAGTGTCCCCCGTATGACATGCTCATACATACACTGTAATTTAGCTCTCAAAGGCTGTTTGCTGTGGTAAAATACCAAACTCTCTCATTGATGGGGATTTCCTGTGATATTCAGCAATGTAACTAAGGTAGAAAGTTGCTATTATTAAAACATACCTTTACACTTGGAGACAGGCTGCCTAGGTACTTTTGATGTGGAAGACTTCAGTCCAGTGTTTCCTCAGAAGCCGTACTGTTAAGACCTGTTTCAAGGGCCACTGAAAACAGTTGAAGGTTCCCCCACTAATTTCCATGGCCAGATATTTTAATTTTTGCAGATGTTAGGTGAAAGCCCGGTCAAGACTCAATCCCTTTAAAAGGGACAAGAGAATACCCAGCAACTTTCCACACTGACATTCATGCTGTAATTTGCTACGTGTTAAAAGCACAACAGGAGACAAGCTGAGAACTCTCACCGTGCCTCGGTACAAACTTGCGCAGAGCGACAGCACACGGGCAGAAAGATTGCGTACAGGGTTTGGGAGTGGGACCCATTTTTCAGCTTCTTTTTCCTTTTCCTTTCTTCTTATTCACCGCGGCAGCTCATACAACCAGCGACGTGGAAGCGCTTCCGACCCACTCGATTAACAAGACCTCGCTACTCGGGTCCGGCGGGGGTGGGCGCGGGGCTGCTTGGCTCCTCCGCCGGGTCTCGGGCTGCGGGGCCGCCCCTCGGGCTGTGCGGCGGGCGGCCACCGGAGGGCACGATTCCCCGCCAGTCCCCCCTCCGGCCGGCAGCGGCGAGCATGGCTCCCAGGTGAGCCGCTCCCCGCTCGAGTAGAGCAGGGCGGGCATCCACCGTGCTCCTGCGGCAGCCCAAGTCCCTTCACCCTAGTTTCACGACCGTGGGATGCTGCCCGCCCGCTCCCGGGTCTGTTTGCACTTTAAAACTTCCGTGTTTAGCGAGCCCCGAGTGTTTTTTTCTCCTTCAGGAAGATTCAAGAGCCGAGAGCACCGCTGCCCACCCTGTGGGACGCCGGCCCGGCCCGGCCGCCCCACTTGGGCAGCGTGGCCTGGCTGTCGGGGGAGCAGCGACACACGGATCCTCCGCGGACACACAGACGCTTCTTACGGGCGTGCTCCTAGCCCACGGCGCTTTGCCGCTCGCTTCGTTTGGAAGCTCTGGAAAACAGAAGGATAACACGAGAATCCTTCAAGGAATCAGTTTCATTGTCAAAACTGCTGCAGTGATTTTTATTTTATTTTTTAAGCTCGTTGTTATGTGGTTGTTCGCCTAAAGGTCCTAGTGGCTTGCTGCGATAGGAGGATGTGCCAGTGGCTTTTTTAAACTTCCCTGAAACCAAACCTCTTTGCTTCCAGCGCCCCTAGTCTCCCCGGTGCGCTGCCCCAGCCCGCCCCCGCCTGTGCCCGCCTGGCTGCGGCTGCGGGGCTGCGCCGGCGGCAGGGAGCGCTGCACCGCCCTGCGCGCAGGGCACTGCTTTGCTCTGCATTCTCCTCGCTTCCCAATTTTCGCCTCAGTGCGAGGCCAAGAAACACCTACGTCCCATCATCAAACTAGACATCCCACATAGGAGACAGGCGTCCTAATAGATTAAGATCCGAAATGGTTTGCAACACGTGTTTTAATAGAAAATCTTTTATTAATATATGTTTTATTCGGCTTCATAAATAATTCATGGTGGTGGATGGGGCTTTTTAAGAAGAGCATGAGTACCTTGGTGGAACCCTGAATGGTATCTTCTCCTCCACCCCAGAGAAGACCAGTCCTTGCAATTGAAAGAGATCAAAGTATCTAATGCTGTGATGGAGCTCTGCCCCTAATTAAGGCTCTGGGTCTTGTTTATGTAGTTTCATGTCTAAATCTGAAAAGACTGCTTAGTAAAACAAGCTTATCTACACTCCAGGGGATAATAGTTATTTATATTAATAATGGAGATTATTTGCTATTTTGGCTCCTTTTTTTTTTTTTTTCCATCTCCTCCAGCTTTCCAGAAGTATGTAAATATATATATTAGTATATTCTTCCTACTCTGACACATTACTTAAACCTATATATTCTGTCTTTCAGTACACTTTGCCCATGCAAACTCCATAAAACTTCAGGCCTTTTTTAGCCACAAATTCTACTTTTTCTTCCAAGGTGAGGGAGGGCACACCTTGGGCACAGATGATGGATAAAACATTCCACAAAACCTTCTTCCTAGGAGTGGACTCAAATTCTCCCTGCAGCTCATGCAGTTTGACTCAGAGTCCTAGAGCCAGAATTTCACCATGAAAGTGGAGTTTTCCCCCATTAGCCATGTTTGCACCCTAGGGAAGAACCCTCTGTGCATCCTACTCAGTGTGGTCTCCTTTAGACTTACAGTTACTCTTGGCATCTCAGAGAAGAAGATGAAGAAAAGGGCAATGTAAGAAACAAGAACCTTGTAGGAGTTCATTAGACAGGGCAATAGGCTCTCCTTTAACTCTGAGGCAGGCAGCAAAGCCTGGTGTGAAGGAAAGGGCCTGGAAGGTCACCCTAGCATACACGTATGCTCTCCTAGGCAATTGGAAACATTTTTTTGATTGGTAGTCTGATCGAATGCCAGGTCTGTGAGTTGGAAGCCATCCACCTCCTCCTCTCACCCTGAGACCACCCTGTAACCATGTAGAGGAATGGAGCCTGGAGGAGGAAGGTTCACAGAGGTGAACACTCATCTCATTCTTTCCACAATTACCTTACCTCTAAGGACACCTACCTAGAGCTAGAAGATTTTTTGAGGGAGCAGGGGTTTATCTCCATCTCTGCCAGATTGCATTCCTTTCAGAAAAGGCAGTCAGGGTGGAATCAAAATCTATATATTTATTTCAGAATGGGGAGCTTATAATTACTTTGTACTATGGAAAATCAGCTATGATGCTTGAAAGGTCTACTGTACACCATTACCCCTCATTTTACAGCCCCAGTCTCATCTGCCCTCCTCTATAAAACAGGATGATGATTACAAGGGCACTTTGCTTACTAGGGATTGATCTGTCCGTAGTTCCATAGCCTGGTTTTAATTTCGGACCAAAGTCACACAGTAGGTCACACATGAAGCTATGAAGCTGACCTAGAACACAGATTTAGGTTACCACACTCCTAAGACAATTTTCCAGAAGAGGCAGTAGTTTATGAATATGTTAAAGTAAATTAACACACATTAACTGTTCATGTGTACTCTGATCTCCAGACAAGCATCCGTATTAGTATCTATGATGCATTGTATAATACCACACTGCTTCTGCTTCTGTCTGGAAAAGTATCCATATCAAACATATTCTCATGCCAAAATCTACTATCTGACCTTGCAGCACTAAAAATAGTTCATGTCAGAAGCAGAGAAATATTCCTTTCTCCTTTTAGAATGTTTGTGTTTGCATTCATTAAGGACTTGGTCCAAAATCCCTTGATGTCAAAGGGAGTGTTTCAGTGGGGTTTGGATCAAGTCCTAAAATGGGTCAATTAAACTTTAAACAAAACCAAAATGAAAAAAAATATCCAGCCTGAGAGTAGTGTTGAATATTAAGAGAGGCTGCCTTTGGAGTAAAGGGTCTCTCATTGTTCCTTAATATTTACTTGAATTTTAGAATTTTTCATGATAAAAAAATAATCTTTTGCATGAAGGTTGTAATACGTATTTCATCTTCAAAACACCCACATTTTGCAGCACAGTAGAAATGTTGTTAAAGTATGTTGACCTAGTAAGTGCAAGGATGATTTGACTTCAGTGGTACATCTATGGGTTGGATCCTAAGCTGTAAGATACGGTCCAGACTTTCAAAGTCAGAGCAGAGTCTTCATTCCAAAATACTCTCCTGACTAGAATACGTTCAGGTTTATGTCTCAATTAATATTCAAGCAGTTTATGAAATTTTCTAATGTCTGATTTGATGTTATTCTTTGCTGTCACACACTTTGCAAAACAGCTAATGCAGCTCTTGATGACAGCAGACATAATTAATTTAAAGGCAGAGAATGTGCAGTGGAATATAGCAAGGGCTTTATTACAAAACACTGAAGTTTACACCTTCACCTGGTAATCCTTTTCTCTACAAGAATACACAATATTTGACAGCATACCTTTTAAGAAAAAAACAGGCAATATAAAAACAAACTGCAGCCTCACAGTGTTTACTGCACCGCTTACTCGTAGCCATTGTATCAGAGGTTCAGGGTAATTGGAATGATGTATGTCTGCAGGAATTTTTGCTGAATGGGGATTATTTAACAGTAAAATGGTTATCATTCTTTTCAAAGAGATAGAAGTTTGATCAATTATAATGCAATGGCTTACAGCCACATGCTATCTACAGTGACATTTATGATCTATTTTGGTTATCCCCAAATGGCCTTCAACCTAGCTATTATCTACCAACATGTTAAACTTTTGGTCAGTGGAAATCCTTTAATGTCCTGGAAAGACTCATGATGTTGTCTTCTGGCCAGATTCCATTACGGGTAACTACAACTTTATCTACGTTCAAGGCATGTAATTGAGTGGCTGTGGTATGGCAAACTGTCATTTGGCTTAATTTCAATCAACTAAGATAATTTTCTGTATTTTCTTTCCTATAATACTGTGTCATGTTGCTGTACAAAGTGAAACAGCTGCCATATTGTCCTTCTCAAAGACGCATCCCAGAATGGGCTGTCTCTTCCGAGAGGACAATGCAGCCTCCAATTTGGCAGGTAAAATTTTGCAACACCAAATCTTTCCATCTGTGGTTTCATGTTGTCAGCTCATTGCAGGAACTAATAGTCTGGTCTAGACGGCAAACTATCTGATTTGTTAGTGTAGCTGACAGGTTAACTGTCTAAGTCTTATCATTTCTATACAGAATTCACTGTGGGTAGTACGTTTCATCCCGCAAAGAAGAAAAATAACCATGTTTAAAGATTAGAAGCACTGTTGGGAAATTAAGTTCTTAATGCTAAATCAGATGTATAATAGGAGGTACTTCATAGTTACTCACATCAAGGCTAAGGGGCCAACCCGAAGGAGTATATACAAGAGGGAAAAAGGTGACACAGACACTCAGCTTGACTACAAGAAACAGCCCTTCCTATTCTCACAGACCGAATGTAGATCAGAAGCAAGTTATACTTCTATAAAGAGACAGAAGATGCTTTTTCATTCTTTGTAGTTATGGGAGCCATTATATTTCTTCACGCATACCCTCCCAAACTGTTCATTGAGGCAAAAAAAGGATTTTTGCTGTTCAGTCATAGAGATTAGCAAAATGTTAGCTGACAAAAAATTGCCATTAAACTTTGCTCAAGAACATCTGAAAGTAGTATTTGAAATCCAACGCTGGAATAGGTGCTACTGCAAGGGCACCAAAACCAAAAGGAATGTGTTAGTGGCTCTCCAGTAAGAAGCTTTGACACAGCAAATGATGCAGATAGTATCACCTCATTTGCAACACAGAAGTAGGAGAGCAGCACTATACAGGTAGTATTATGCACTGACTGGAAAGAAACCACAGCAAATGTAGCTGTTTTCCCTAGGTTTTTGCTGACAAGGAAACCTCCATGGTGCCATGTGCATTTCCACCATGCTGCTGCAAGGTGAACATTACGAATCTACGTGTAGACTTCCTGTCATTTGAAAATGTGTCATTGGATGTTTTCAGCAAAATAAAATACTTTGGGCATAAAGCCTCCTCTTTCCATCTCTGAGGTCACCCTGCATCTTTGGGGTGTTATGGGGTGTTTCTGTGGTCTGAAAGTGATTCAGAAACCCTCCCAAAAAGTAATGCTAGTGACGTATAGCTTCACAAGAATTGCTTTTAGGGAGGGGAAGTAGGGTTGAAGGAAGTGTCATTAGGACTTTTGCTTTCCTGTGCCGTTCTTAGCTACCAATTATAGTATGTCTTTCAGCTACCTGTTATAGTATGTCTTTTCAGCTTGGAGGCAAAGAATGCCAAACTTACACTCCAAAACCTTCTCCAGTCAAAGACTTGCCTTATGCACTGGATCCTTCAAAGGGTCTGGCCAATGCGATACTGAAGATTCATGCTTAAACAGCTATACTGGTCTCAAAGAGAATATAATAAATCTTCTTTTTTTTTTTTTTTTTTTTTTTTTTCCAGGAAATATGCTTGCGTACTTTAAATATTACAAGTACCATATGTTCTCATCATAGCTTTAGTAGAACTCATTTGTCTCCAAGAGCAAATCCTATGCTACTAACATCATAGAACTTCCTCAGTATAAAGTGGTTAAGTCTATAGGTATGGGAGTTGTGATCTGAAAGGGGATACTGTAATCATTCTGTTCCTGGATGTGTGGAACATACAGCTGTGAGAATTGACTTATGCTGCTGTGAACCCATGTATGGTTGACAGAGTGAACTAATGGACATATGCATGTCTCCAAATTTAATACCTTGGGGTTGGTAAAGGTGTTTTGAGCAGTAGGACTTGAACTCCATCTTACCAAGGCTTGGTTTTGTAGTTCAAGCACAGTTATCAGTACTTCAGTGAAAGCTCCATTTGCTCATAATTAAAATTCAGGTTCTGTATGTCAAGGAGGTGGCACCTGATGAGGACGTAAACTATCCGCTTAATCATATTTGGCAACATGTAAGATATCTGGCTCAGATGTAGCATGAAATGAATTCCACACATCTTCAAGTAAGGCAGGGAAAGATCTGAGATAGCCCTTCATTTCACAGTCTCTCAATCTTTTTTTTTTTTTTTTCTTTTCTTCCATGACTATTATTCATCATATGACAACTTCTCTTGCTTCTGGTAGTTTGCAAAGTTACGAGGGTCAGGGATGCTGCAGAGTTACTGTAGTGCTCTGGCATATCATTAAAACTTGATTAAAAATAGATAAAAATGTCTTTCTGTATATTCACTGAACTGTTTCTATGTTTCATTTCTTATATGATAGTATTAACGACAAAAACATGAACTTCTTAAAAGTGGAAGCACTCCCAAATGTCTTGGATGATATTGCTGAGTCCTAAATCTCTGATTCAGCCCAAAGTTATTTAAGAATAATTTTAAAATTATTCATGTACTCCAAAAATTTCCTGCCAACTTAATGGCTTAGTTATGTACATTATTCTAAAAGACTTCATAGGAGCTTAGATGGCCAAGATCAGGTCCAAAAGCACCTTGAAACATCTGAAACACTTCAGCATTTGGATAATTACATACTTTTGGGGCCAACCCACATTTCTCTTTGGAAAGTGTTTCCCCTGCATAACTGCAGACAACAGATGGATCATATGATCTCTGCATTTGGAAAGATGGCATAATTCTGGCAGACTGTCAGTTAAGTGAAGTGGGCTGATTTCAGATCCTCATTAAGAAAATATACAACCACCCGGAGTGCACTGAATGACAGAATGTGATCGCTGGCGCCAGCTTTAATAGAAAATGTAGTGCACTGTTGCAACATGAAATCTGATGTGCTGTAGCTGGATCTAGCTTTACCGGGCTTTGTGATCATTTTTCAAACAAATGTGTTTTAAAGGAGACATTCTTTGGATTGCAAGGGTCCTCTGTTCACCAGGAGCAAGAGGAGCAGAACAGTGGAGGAGTAAAAGGCAAATTCAAAGGGCCACCAGCTCTAGGGTTCGGAGTGGGGCACCAAGGCTTTGCAGTTCTTCCCTTACATTTGCAAAACTTTCTGTGTATTGTGTGTGTATTGAAGCTTTTATTTATATCTCTAATCCTTCATTGTATTTATTAGAGTGGCTCCGTTTTGCAACTGGCATTTTACCCAGAAACACCTGGTGGAGACAGCATGGCCCCTTCCTGCAGAAGGGCTCTGGGAGCAAGGCTGGACTTCACAGAGCAGCAGCCCTGCCAAGCACCTAAGAGCCTGAGGAGGAATCCCAGGGCACTGTAAAATGCAGTCTAGTTTTCCAGCAATACTGGATATGAGCAGTAAGTGCACTGTAGTCACTACTCACCTCTGAAGACAAAAGGACTAGCAGACCTGCACATCTTCATTTCACCATCAAAGACCAAAATAACAGCAGTGGCTTAAGGTCACAACTTTTGGACACACTTTCAGTAGTGACCTCTGAAAAATCAAGACCTTTATGTGGCGTCTCATCTTGGTCATACAAAAAAAAATGATCCAAAAAAAGTAGTTGTTTTGAAAATCTTTGTTAACCTACCTTTCATCCAGACCAGAGACTTCATCTGTCCCACATGAACCTGAACTGTTCATGCAGTGATGATATTTGCTGTATCCTCTGTGCTATGCTCACTATTCTGTCCTGTGACAACAGACCACATTCCGAAGGTCAGAATTCATTAGCAAAGTTAAAGCCTGTATACTAAGTAAGCAATGCTAGGAAAAAAAAAAAAAAAAAAAAAAAAGTAGTGTTGTCATCTGGATTAACTTCTCCTCCTTCTCTCAGTTCGTTTATTTATGATGAAGACCCTCCATACACAGATTTCCTCTTTGCTCTGTAGAAAATCATAAAACGCACCACCTTCCCTTCAACTACCATAAAGCTTGGAGCAAGTCAAAATGGAACTGAAAGTAACACAGACAACGATTATCTTTCTTCTCCCCTCAGAGTTAAAGAGAGGCAGTTAAACCAACAGGATGTTCTTTATCTCTCATAACAAAATTATGGCAGAGGTAAGACAAAAATATAAACAGGTCTAGCAGTCTATGATGACTGATTATTTTGGTTTGAAATAAAGCTCTGTGTGACAATAGCGAAGCCTGTACTACTTCTGCACTATTATAACTCTTTGTGGGCACCATTCAAAACCCCTCAGTGTAGGAGGAGGTGGTCTGAGTCACAGTTATGGCACTGAAGCCTTTGAGAGCAGTATAAACCACAGTAAGATAATCTAATGCACACAACAATTTGAATACATTACAGTCCTTAGAAATATATATTAATATGAAAACTGACAATACAAAAGGAAAGGGTTGCTCCCCTACTTTGGCTTTTTTTAAGGAATAGGAATTTTAGGTGTGTGAGCACCAGTGAACAGGACTGCAGCTGGCAATTAGTGCCAACCAGGCCAAAAAGTTAGGTCTGAAACTAGGATAGAGAAGGAAAAAAGTAAAATCTGGATGAAAATCAGGAAAATTTTTTAAATAATATCTGAGCTGCAGTTCTTAAACAGCTACATTTTAAGGCAATTGCAGTTTAATATTTTTATTCAGTAAATTCTTTTTATCCTAAGTATACTGCTATGGTGAATGTTCATTTCAATATTTGAAACATGAACTAACTTTGGAGTGAAGTTTAAGAGAAAAATAATTTGAACTAATTATATTTAGAAACTTTTTAGTAAAGACAGCAATTTTTACTGTACTACAAAAAGACTATGACCAGTATACCTATGTGTCCTTCTAACTGTTATGCTGTATAAGCAGTAAGAAAAGCTTGGCTGTCATTGTTGCAGATTAGTAGTATTCAAACCTAGTAAGAACAACAAATTCTGATAAAAAAGTGAACAGAGCATGCACAGCAGTCACATTTTAATCCCAGTATTTCAGCTATTTTTTATTTAAAAAATCACAAATCGTCCAAGTTCATTGAAAAGAAAAAAGGGCTACATAGAAAATCTCTTTCAGAAGCACCACTGATCTGAAGGAGAACAAAAATAAAGCAAAAACTCTTTTCCATCACTTTTACTTAGAACCCACATGACTTCAAAACCTAATTTATTTTAAAGTTTGTAAAAAGAAAAAAAAAGTATTGTTGGACTAAGGCTTCACTTATCAAGTTTCATCCTGGAGGGAATTTTTATAGCTGAGTCATAAACCCTCCATGCTAGAGAGTTTATAATGGAAATGCTGACAAATGCGATAATAAACACCAATCATGGGGCCATAGTAGCTGGTCAGACTGTGGATGCAAGAGTTTGCAGTGTTATAATATTTTGTTCTGTTTCCAGCATTAATTTTCTTAAACCTGCTTTCAGGTTGAGCAGCTGTAAAACAAGATCAGCCTGATTATAGATTTTAAAATAATTTGATTATTTATACTTCTCTTAGAAAGCTTGGAAACGTCTCTCAAATAGGATTTCATACAGACTTATTTTTTGGTTTACATGTCTGAATACTAATCGTAATGTGATAGCTTCAAGGGAACTCAACTTTCTACCAAAAGGCAGCCTTCAGTGGGCAAAGAGAATATAAACAAACCCGCCTCAGACCAAGATCTAAAAATGGGCTATGATCAAACAGCTCTAAGGCTTTTAAAACCCCCTCATTATCTTTTCCCAGAAGTAATTGACACTGCCAGTTTTTGTTCTTAATGCGGTGACAATGGCATGGTGCTTTGGGGAGACCAAGGAAAGGGATTGGCCTCAGCGTTGGTGACAGCAAGGTTTCTGAGCAAGGGAAAGGCCTTTCAGTACAGCTTCGCTGAATTTAGCAGCAGTTTTGCACTGACTGCATTAGGGCCAGGATTTCAGTGGCTTCCCAAGCCTGACATGCTGCTTTATTGCACTATGACTCCACAGACCAGGGTGCAACTATCTTGAGCTGAGAGGAGGGAAAGAGAAGAAGGGATCCCACAGGCTTGTTGTTTCAGGAGATGGGATTGCACACCAGCAAGAAGCTTGTCTGCAATGTTTCCATGATTTGTTTATATTCTTAGCAATCTGAGATTCCAGGACTTCAGCACATCCACGTAGGCCAAGCAATGGGGCAGTATGGTATCTCACTGTTTCAGTGGGCTCTTCGTGGGCATATGGCATGCTTTGGTTCTAACACAGGTGTCTAGTACAAAATAATGCATTTCGACTACTGTTCTGGCAAATATTTGCCAGGTTTGGAAAAGCATAAACCACAAAAAAAAGTAAAGCTCCTTTCATAATGTTCTCAGCTACTATAAATCAATGTGTGGCCAAGAGGCTCTTCCAAAGTCTTTGATACAACACAAAATGTGTCTCAATACTTAATCTCTGCTGTTTGCATATTGCGTTCATTGGCTTATACTGCAACCGCATTTTTAATTCCTAATGTTAGCTTTTAGAATCAGTGGCTCATATAGGAATGTTACTACTGGTCTGTACTACTGCCGCAATATTTCCAGTGATCTGTTAAAAATCAGGATTCATAATGTAAGATCCAGATTTTGATTTGTATTTCAAAATAAAATGTAATATTTTCTTTCTGCCTTTCTCTAGTCTTTAACACAAGTAAAGAAAAACCTTGGATCTTGAACAAACTCCAATGTTTTGTTATTGAACCAAGAAGAGAAAACCAATCATTTTTGAATTATCTGTTACAGACATGTTTACATCATGAAACTCTTAATACACTGTGAGCTATAGAGTTCTAATTCTATCCAGTGACAGGAGCAAGGAAATAAAATGAAAGGATAGATAATAGTGCTACAGAAAGCACAGATGTATAGAGATCATAGAGAAAATGTGCTAAAAAGTGAATTGCATGTTTCATTGTCTTTGAAGAATCTGTCTTCATCATTTTGCTTGAGACAGTGGTAACAGTAAATGCAACTGGGTCATGTGAACAGTTGTTGATTTTGGAACATTATTGATTCTTAGTTCCTTTTCTCATTTTATTTTTAGGAAAACAAACAAACAAACAAACAACAACAAACCAACAACAACACACACACACACACAAAACCCCCACACAAACAAACACACATACAAAACCCCCAATACAAAACCATCTGAAGAGGTGAAACACCCCAGTTTCTAGAGAGGATCCAGCTGTGTTAACTCTCCAACTGCCTTTTGAAAAAAGAATTCTGAAAACTGTAGAGCAGATGCAATGTGGAGTCAGGGAGGTCAATAAAAACAAGTGGGAAAAGAAATCAAAGAAACAAGTGAAAAGAGAAAGAATATTAGAATATTAATACAGGATATTAGACCATTCAGTGGATGGAATGAAAGAAAGAAGAATCACCACAGGAACTGACAAAACATGAGAAAAGAAATCAAAGAGATATTAAGGTGGGATTTTGATCTTATGCATACTAGAGTGAATCCAGGATAAATCTTGATTTTACTAATATCACAACAATTTTATATTGTGGAGATAAAAGCTATCCTTACAAGTCATGCAGAACCACTGCCCTGCATGGGACATTTGCTCCCCAGTGTGACGCAGGCTGGACTGCGCTCGATGGAGGTTGGCTGCTGCCCGTCTGCTGCAAATAAGGGGACAAATCCAGATCTTTGCCGAGCAGCGGTGAGGGAAGGTGCCAGAAATCGGGAAAGCCAGGGGGGAGCAGGGGGACAGAGGCACATTAGGAAGGGCCGGAGAGGCTTCTAGAGGAGAACCTCAGGTCACTTGCTCGACTGTCACCCCTGCCGCGGCGGCTCTCCCTGGCTCTCGCCCCCGTTCACGAGAGGCATTAGGAGATAACGCTAAAAAAACGATCTCCGAGGTGCACTCTGTCCCCATCCGCAGGTTGCGGCCGGGCCCTTCTGTCTCCCTCCGGCTTTTCAGATTTTATTTTGTCTCTTTACAGCCATGAAACATATGCCAGGGGGAGGAGGGGCGGAGGGAGAGAGGGAGGAAAAAAAAAATCCAGTGAGAGAGAAAAGGGCTTTCCGTGACCTCCCCAAAATCAAAGCCCACAAGCCCTCACGTTGTCTCTCTCAGACGGGCGCAGATCGGGCTTCTCAGCCCGGCCCCGTCGGTGCCAGGGAGGCTGCGGAGCGACCGAACCGGCCCCCGCGCCTCGCCCGCGTTGTGCGCCCCGCACCGCACCGCAACGCGCCGGGCCGGGCTGCGCCAGCCCTTGTTCGGTGTGAGCCCACCCTGCCCACACGCCAGGACACAATTGGTCCCGGGAAGAGAATCGTGACAACAAACGGTTGTGTCCAGATGTTTCGCCTTACTGGCCCTGTGACACACGGCATGGACTTGGCAGGCTGGATTACAAAGAAAAAGGAGTAGTTGTTTGTTTGTTTGTTTGTTTGTTTGTTTGTTTGTTTATTTATTTATTTATTTATTTATTTATTTATTTATTTATTTATTTATTTTTAAGCAGAAAGCGCTAGGTTAAAATGCAAACGCCGAGATTTTCCTCGTCACCGGCAGGCAGCTGGGCAGACAACTGAATCCGCTGGAAATCCATTCTGCAAACTGGAACGGCTCTGTTGCCCCGGTGAGCCTTTCCAGAAAGCAACAAATTGCAAAAATTTTAAAGTAAGCAGGGGACGCAACACAAACCAAAGGGTCTCAGACCTTTTTTTCTTTTTCTTTTCCTTTACAAAAATTATATATATATTAGCAAATCTACGCATACTGACACTCTCCACCTCATTTCTCCCGCACTCCTCCCCCCGCCCCCAACGCACGCTTCCTTAAACACTCCTCGTTTTGCATCACACACCTACACGGTCCTGGCTGCGGTGCTGAGAAGCCAAGGCAGGAGCCACGGCTCTGCATCTCAAGCAGGGAGGCATCCGGGGCCATCTGCTCAATGCCGTGGGTGGTGCTCGGCCCCCAGCCCCATCCCGCCGCTTCCCGGCTCTGCCTAGCTCGCCTCCTGCCTGCTGCAACCGTCCAGGAGCTCAGTCATGAAGGAGATGTACACTATGGCCAGGCGCAATGTCTCTATCCGAGAGAGCCTCTTCTCGTAGGCGAAGGTGGGCACCTTCTTCCTCAGCTGATCAAACGCCTCGTTGAGGTTAAACATCCTCTTCCTCTCCCGTATGTTGGCAGCCTGACGCTGCGCGTAGGTGATAACTCTCTTTCTCCTGGGTCTTTCGAGAAGGGAAGCGCTGCGCATCCTCTCCTCTTCCTCCTCCTCTTCTTCGTCTTCGGGACCTCCATCTCCGAAGGCAGCCAGGGGTAGCCCGCGCACCATCCCCTCCCGAAGCGACAGAACTCTGTCCCGCAAGGGAGGCCCGGAGGTGATCTCGCAGAAACCCAGGCTCGTCCCGGCCCGGGGAACGATCTGGGGGTCGCCCAGGGAGAGGTCGGCCACGAAATCCAACACCGAGGGGCCCAGCAGCCCCTCCGGGCAGGGCACTTTTGGGTTTCTGCCGTGCAGATCATCCAGCAGCTCCGGGCGCTGGTGGGCTGGGAAGAAGCTGGCTGACATCTTACTTCAGAGAGGGCTTAATCTGGTCCCCCATCCCCAGCGGCGTTAATATTTATAACCTCCCGGATAACAGGATTAGCAGGACTAGAAAGAGCGGCTGTAAAATTTCTCGCCGTGATGCTGATGAGAGGAGACAGGCAGCCCCCTCGGGGACGCGTGGATGCTCCCGAGAGAGGAGTCCCCAGCGAGTCAATCCTGTCACAGCGATCAAGGACAGTTCCTTCTTGGCAAAACCCTCTTCTCTTACCTGCTGAGCACTTTTGTCTCTTCTTACACACCCGCAACCAAACGATTTTCAGCCTCTTTAAAACCCACAGCCGCAGAGCCGGGTCTCCACTGGGCTTGTTTTCCTGCTTTCTGTCGGGATCTCTGAACCCTGAGAGCCAGCCTGACAATTGATGTCAGGCAAGTGCATGTATGCTTTTAATGATGTCCTGAAGAGGGGACCTGCACGCAGAGGGTCACCGGGGAATGTTTACCCTGTATCCCAGCGCAGCTGGAACTGAATGAGAGGACCTCCATTAGCCTAAGTAAGCATTGTAGGGGACCCGATATTGCATTCCCTGTAGTAACTGTTGGAATCGCCTCCCCATTCCCCCTAAACTCCCTTCAACTAGAGTTCAAACAACTTGCTAGCGTGGCAGTAAAAGACTGCTTGGTAAAGCTCATTTCGTTTCAGGCAATCTAAAAGCACTTGCTTTGAAACTCCTTCCTCTTGCCCATGAGACGAGGATAAGCTGGTCCTAGTCAGAGCAGTGGTTGCTCTTGCACCTTTGGTAGAGCGGTCCCGGTCACCGCCGGTGCGCAGGCACGCACTGACTGCACGCACTGATAACGCAGGATACATAGCGCAAAATACCGTGAAATGCATACAAACACACCCGTACACCCGACACCGCTGAATACTTTTCTTTGGTCAAGGTTTTTATTTTTGTCTTGAGAGGCCGGAAGAAGTTAGGGGTTGTGTCTTCACCCTCCCACAACATAGAGTATGTCTAAGTAAACAGCCTGGCCCTGGCAATCCCTGGCAGTGTTAGACACACTCAGGTTGAATCGGATCGATTTTCTTTGGCACACGATTTGTGCACACAGCTCGTTTAGGAGTGGCTAGCCATCACTCTCGCACGGCCTTCTTAAAGCCTAATCTTCGCCTTTGTCATGCATTGTTGCCACTCTCGCTTTGAGGCTAATTAGTCTCTAATTTCTAAGGGTATTTCAAAGCCCATCAGATCAAAGGGGATGGGTGGGGGCGGCGAAGGATCCTTCTCCGCGAAAATTCTTCCTGTTTGCTTACAGGACCGCAAACATTTCCCACCGCATACCGGGATCTGCCGTCATTCACAACCCTGAGCGGACCACGCATCCCCTTTTGCCGGGAAAGATGCGGTGGGAAAGGCTTTTCCCCTTCCAGTCTCGCTCCCAGGGCTCCGCGGGCTGTCAGAGGCGAGGGGCGGGCAGGGCGCCGGCTGCGCTGCTCAGAGCGGTGCGGAAGGTGAGCGGGAGCGGAGCTACGTTGGACAGCTCCGCAGCGAGGTCGTCCGGGCCCGGCGGCACGGCAGGTACCCGGCGTACCCTGCGGAACTGGAGACCTTCCCTCCGGGCTGACAACCAACCTCTCCCCATCCTCTGGCACCGTCATCATCGCCACTGCTGCGGCAGTGTTCGGCGGCGCTGTGTCTGCTTCCACGGTTTGATGGCATGCTATAAGTAAAAAAAGAACAAGTGGCGGGGAGGGTGCTTCTATTTGCACTAGCGCTAAGACTTTTCTTAGCGTCTGGGGAGAAATTGGCTCAGAGGTGTGTTTATTTGAGACAAATATCGTTAATTAAAACACCTGGTGAATGAACTAATAAGGGAATGAAGAGCTATAAAACATGCGGTAAGGGAAGTGCTAACTATAGAGCATTCAAAAGTAAGTTGAAGAGCTCTAAATGCTAAGTGTTATACAAAAATGCTCTGTGGATGAAAGGTCAGATAAGTTTTTATGATCGATCTCAAAGGAAGAAAGTTTATTTGAGCTCCTTTTAGGTGAGGTGGCAAGTATTTCGTTTAAAGACACGGAAGTATAAATTAAGGACAAATGCAAGTAAAGATGTGTCACCACAGGGTGCAAAATTATCGGGGAAATACAGATACTTCAGATAATGAAACAAATAAATGGAGAAATGTGAAAACGTCAGCTCTGTCTTAACATGCACACGAATTTACCGTCGAGTGGGAAACCGGCGTTTAGAGGAGGATAGAGCAGCCCTTCACCACGTTCTCTTCAGAAAAAAAACTCTTGCTCACATCTCAGATTTTTGCAGGACACAAAACTACAAAGACAACCGGAACTAGAAGCAATTTATTAATATATTGCAAGAACGTAATGGGAGAAGGTTGTTGAGTCAGTATCACATCACAAAGCGAGATAACATGAAAGATGAATGCGGGGTGTGCCTATCGCTGAATCCTTAAAGGAAGCACTAAAACCAAGACTAACCCAGGACTTGGATGTCCTAGCAGAAAATGAAGACTCATAACCAAGGTGAATCCTTCTGTCAAACTGATATTTTTTTAATGGCTGCTTTATTTCCTGTGTTTTTCCTCTTATATTTGCTAAAATATTGAATTTTCTCTCCTATTAATGGTCAATGAACCGTGATTTGCAGTATGCGTTTGAACATTTTTTCATATTTGGTGATTTTTGTCACATTGGAGAAAGCATCGAGCTGAGGAAACGCATAATGAATACCCGTGCTGCAGGAGACAGATTTTCAGCTCATAGACAATGCAACAATGTAGGGGAAGCAAGACGAACTCTTATGAGAGGCTGCCTTTCACTCTGAAATCTTCTCAGATCATATTAGGTGCTCAAACGTGTCTTCTAGATTTGTTTTAACTAAGAATACAGTTTGCTTTATGATTAACTTCCTTCACCCATCTCTAATCCTATCTTTTCATTGAAATGTTTATCACAAAAAAAATTGTTCACAAAATGCTTACAGATGCTAAACACTGTCTGCAACTATTTGCATACTTATTTTTCTTCAGAAGTATCTATGATATGTTTCTTGTTAATTTTGAAAATCAATGTCTTGTAACAAGTCTGCCTACACAAAAAATCCAATATCCTTTGTACTATCAACTATGAGGAAAATGTGCATTTCAGTTCACTTTACTTCCATGGAATTAGTTCTACTCCTCTTATAATCCTGCATGCTGAGTCCCTGTGCTGGTAATTTTCCACATTATCACACAGGATAAGACAGCTTCTCTGATTACTCCGCACTACTGATTGAGAAATTATAGATTTCAACAGTGACCTCTACTTTACTGGAAAATTCACTGGAAGTCAGTGGTGATCTTGGGATGCTGAAATAAGGAGGCACTATCCAACACTCACGATTCAGTAAGCAAGGAGCTGAAAGGTATTGTCTACTCCCACAAAAAGTTAGATATAAAATCGAAAAAAAAATCTACACACTTTTCTTGTAAAATGAGAAAAATCTTTTCTCCTTTAACTGATGCATTAATAGTCAGAGAGTTTCTCTAATTCTCAAACTCTGGCCTGAATAACAGAAAGAGTTGTAGTGTGTGGCAGACTAATGTTGTCTCTCTCAACTTACTGACATTGCAGCTGTCTGACCTTCTTGTTAAACCTTAAAATTACTGTAATGTCCATGGATCATGAATTCATCACCTCAAAACACAGAGCAGTTCATGTCGTTGATCTGACAGTTTGCATTCCTGACAGATTGGACCAGATCAGTGCAGCATATGTGTGTGGAGATGGGGCCATCTTGCAAGGGAGTGGACAGAGTTTGGACAATATCTTATCTTGACACTTGCTTAATCAGTGGTGGAGGTGAAGGGACTATGGGCACCATGGATGAATTAATATAAAAAGGAAGTATTTAAGCAAAGCTAGCTGAAGACTGGCTGTCTTGACAGTAGAAGAGTGTAGCAGTATTCAGGTGAAAACAGAGCAAAATGGGATTGAATGT
Source organism: Streptopelia decaocto (assembly GCF_964273445.1). NCBI lineage: Eukaryota > Metazoa > Chordata > Aves > Columbiformes > Columbidae > Streptopelia > Streptopelia decaocto. The sequence goes on along the minus strand of NC_138655.1, from coordinate 131,412,356 downwards.
GGTATCACTGAAAGGGTAAAGGATACCTCCGATGTCTCAATGCATTATGAGATTATATAAGCAGGGAACATTGGACTGTGATAGAGTTTATGTTCAAAGACTTTATGTCTTAGTCAGTTGTGAAGCTGAAGGAAGCTAAACAAAAGTATCAGATGAATTTGTCAGAGCAGTTTTGAGTGGCTTGCAGTGAAACCAGAAAGGACGAGACCACTGAAGTCAAAGTTGAAGCTAATGTGGACCAGGGGAAGCAGTGTCTTGATGGCTGAAACAACTGAGAAATTCTTTGGTATGTTTGAGATAGGTAAAGTGTATGGAGATGAGGACAAGGTTACCTCACTTGACTTCTGCAGATCTGATGTGCAGAAAGAATTGATTGACTTCATCAGTTAAGAAAAATAAAGTGTATACTAGAAATGGGCTTGTATTTTGTAACTGCTGGATCTTATCCAAGTATCAAGTTATCATGGAGACACTCTGAGTTGGCAGAGATGTGAGCACCTGCAGTGGACTCTGTAGTCCACTTGAATTCCATGTCTCTTACGGACTGTCTAAGGAGTTTGGGGATACTGGCTTCTAACTCAGATAGCTTCAGTCCTGTGGGATGAACATTGGCCCCCAAATTAGTCTGGGGTCTCTCCACTCTTTATTGGATCTCTTAATTTTCAACAGGTGGGCTGTTTCTTATCTCTGTGGGTAGTGGTTTGCCTCTCACTGTCCAGCCTGGACATCAATCTAGATTCTGTCCATCAGTTACTATTTTGCACCTGCAGCTGGGATGTTGGAGAAAGTCCTTGGCAATAGCCAAAACCTTTTTCTGTTGCTTGTCTTCTGTTAGATGCTGTTCTGCTCCTTTACTTTTCTCCAGGGATGCAGTTCCACTTATCTAGTAGCTCGAACCACACTGAAGCCTTTTTTACTTAATGAAGCAGAAAGTTCAAAAGTTCACAGGCTTGCAGAAGTTATGCTGAGCAAACTTAGCTATCCTAAGCAAATTCTATATAAGTAGTTCCTACACAAGTTCTATCAGAAGCAGTATACCAAACAATTAAATAAGCTAAGGCAGTCTATTCCCTAATATCCAGAAAGATACATATTCAGAGTATGTGGGCCAAACCAGTAGGATGTATTTGGGAGCAGTGACTAGAATCTGAGTCTGTCAGAATTCTCTGCAATCTTTCCCTTTCCTGCCCTCCACCCCCAAATACTTTACCTGTATAGGCAGCATAAGAATTAACTTTATTCCTTATGTTGATGATAAATCTGAGTACCTTCTGCTCATGAAGCAGATGAAGTCCAGTATACCAGTCCAGCATAGGGACCAGTTCTGGTCTTAAAACCAGAATACATCTAGTGAAGCCAAAGCATCATAGTCTGGTCCCAGAAGTAATTTCAGGCACTGAACCTACATGCCTCTGACTGTATGAATGCATCCCTGTGTCACAGCCCGTCTTTAATAGGACTCCAATGTGAATACTAGCACCTACTTGCAAAGATCAGGTTTCACAGCTTCCCTCTCCCTGACAAAAATGTGACATTCAGTAGTATCATTGTTCCCTGATACAGGAAATCATTAGCAAAACCAAATTTTTTTGGCAAAACCTAATAAAAATAGGTACGTTCTGCCAGTAAAGTGCAATTGATTTCTATTTACAGCTGTATTACACACCATTTGAAGAGTTTAAATAAGTAACTATTGATATTTCCCCATACCGCACCAAATGACGAAGAAAAAGTTTGAAAGCGCAATCTTGGGTAAATCACAGACAAATGAAATGAATAGCTGTGGTTAGGGTGTGATGTGATTCATTATGCTTGCAAAGTTTTATGAATGATACTTTTTTCCATGATCATAACCTTAGGGGTGGGAGGGATTGAGAACAGGACTTGTATTAAGGTTGGAATGTCAACCTTAACTTTGAATTTCCTGGCTTTTTGTCAGCATGCATGAAGAAAAGTAATGTTATTTAAATAAAGTTTCTTTCATCTTTATTTTGCTATATAAATATAGTTTGTGGAAAAAGGAATGCAATAAAAATGTGTATTGTTTATTTAGGAGTCTAGACTTTTTTTCTAACTCTTTGTTATAATTGACTTATTTTATTATTATGTGATTATGTACTAAAGCCATTAATTAATGCTTTTTTCTCTTCCACTTCTCACAATTAGAAAAATTCAGGGAAAGGTTAGGCTGAAAGCTGTAGTTACTTAAAGATTTTTATTATATATCAACAGAATAAATGTATGTATGATGGTGGACCAAGATTCATTATCAGAATCCCATATGTAGGCTCTATTTTTTATTTGATGGGATCACCTTGGGTCAAATGAGACATTTTGTCTTTTGACTTACTCAGCTTTGGATCTTCTGATACTGACAGCACACATGCCAGGTAGGATCTTCCACCTTTTATTTTGTTTTTATTTTCTAGAATCTGGACATTGCCTGCTTAATTTTATAGAATCTGTAATTAGCAGATGATTTTTCATAGTTCACAGGTGTATCTTCTGCAACTAGCAGGGAAGCCTACACTGAAATTCATCTTTAAGGAACAGAACTCCTTTGTCAAACTTCTCAACAATGCACTGCCTTGCTGGCTTCTGGCTTTCATGGAATTTCTATCCTTGCTAGTCCTGAATTCCCTCTTAATAGATTGTGGCTTTGTACATATTTCTGACAATAGTCTCCAATTACAGTATAACATAGTATCTTTCCCACTGAATTTTCATTTCATTCACATATAACGTATTAGAAGCTTCTAATATAATCAATATTGTTTTATTTCCTTCTTGTTGCTCAATGATTCACCTTTTTTTTTTTTTTTTCTGTACTATAGAAGCCATGATTTAAAGATGGGATGAAAAATTTCATATGAGCTTTTGAAAAACATTTTGCATGCTTTATCAGCTGTTATATAAATGTGTTTGATTGATGTGGACTGAATAAGTATTGTTTCTGTTTGCAGATGGAAAGCAGAAATACAACAATATGGCAAATAAAAATAGAACAATTATGGCAAATAGAACAGTACGGTAAATTCGAATTGAGGGCTAGAATTAACTAGAATTTAATTTTAGGGACATTTTGTGTCATACAGCCTTTTAACCTTAAGAAAATCCCATTAAACCACTCAGCTGTGAGCATTTGGCCCCTCCGTAGGTGGTGTATGATTTCTATATGAGTTATATGTCATATACATTAATCAAGTGGTTTAATGTATACCTGGAACATGTTTTTATTAACAACATGGAAACAGCTTTGTTTGCTTACTAACTTCAAGAGGTTTATTCTGCAAATGTAATTTTAAAAATACATACAAATTTTATTGTTATTTGCTACAATGTTTGAAGTAAACTGCAAAATGATAGCTTCCATCCTATGTTCCATCACATTACCCCCACATGTGTCAGTGGCAGGGCTGAAATCTTTAGATCCATCATGTTACTTACTGCCTCTAAATCTATATAGCCAAATATTATCCCTTCTCTCTGCTACCAGGACCCGTGGAAAGATGGCATACTTTTCCAGAAGATTTCACAGGTATTTGCTGGCAGCAAAAGTATATTGAGAAGATGATGATTTATTCCTGTCTACTAAGGGGATGTCACTTTGAATTCCTGACAAATTAGATCCAACATGATTTATCTGGCCTGCCCTTCTCAGTGTTTCGTCTCTTTTTGTGTTATGATTCACTGTCATGTTCCACCTCTTCTCTCTTAAACTGTCCTTTTTCCTGTCCCAACTTCTTTGGCTTAGAATCATAGAATCATTTAGGTTGGAAAGGACCTTTAAGATCATTGAGTCCAAACATCAATCAAATGTCAACCGTGTCCCTAAGTGTCACATCTACATGTCTTTTAAGTGCCTTCAGGGGTGGTGACTCAACCACTTCCCTGGGCAGCCTGACAATGCCTGACAACCCTTTCAGAGAAGAATTTTTTCCTAATATCCAATCTAAACCTCCCCTGGTGCAACTTGAGGCCATTTCCTCTTGTCCTATTGCTTGTTGCTTGGGAGAAAAAACTCACAGTCACCTTGCTACAGCCTCATTTTAGTAGACAGTGATAAGGTCTCCCTTCAGCCTTTTTTCCTCCTGACTAAACAATCCCAGTTCCCTCAGCCACTCCTTACAGAACCTGCTCTCTAGACCCTTCACCAGCTTCATTGCTCTTCTTTAGACACACTCCAACACCTCAGTGTCTTTTTTGTAGTGAAAGGCCCAAAACTGAACACAGGATTTGATGTGCGACCTCATCAGTGCCAAGTACAAGGACACGATCACCTCCCTGCTCCTGCTGGCGGCACTATTCCTGATACAAGCCAGGATGGTGTTGACCTTCTTGGTCATCTGGGCACATTGCTGGCTCATATTCAGCTGACTGTTGATCAACACTCTAGGTCCTTTTCTCAAGCATGGTTAGAATCCTTCAGAAATGTGGTGACTCTAATCCAAATATATAAACAGTCTAGAATATTTATAATCTTATAATTTTTAAGTCTGCTCTAACACAGAAGGTCTTCAATAAGGTATCTAAAAATATACTCCTCTTAAAAATGTTTAATTTTCAGAATTTTGAAGGATCAGGAAAACAATGCATTTCCCAGTAGCTTTGCTTTACATGCAATCATTTTACTGGATTACACAATTAAAAGATATCATTCATGTCAATGTAACTGATTTCAATAATCCACAATGCTATTAGTAATAATCGTATTAACGTCTACATTAAAGTTACTTGAATGTGTTAGTTGAATAGGTCATTTTTATAGGCTCAACAGCTAGAAGGTAAGTCTAAATACATTTTCTTAAGTCTTATGTTTTTAAAGCCATTTATTCGATTCATATGTCTACGTGTGCAAGGGAAGAAGACTAAGATAACATTTTTTATAATACCTTTCATGCTAAACTCACAGTAGAAATATTGCCAGTCTAACATATCTCTAATTATCTGTGCCATGCAGAATAGTTATCTGTCTTTGTTTTCTTTTTCATATTTTTGATAAGTTTGAGATTGAATGTTTCAAATGTGTCTGAATCTGAATCTTCTTTAGAAAATATTTAAAAGGTGGTGGAAGATCTTGCTCACCTCCAACTAATAAGACAATCTATTTTTTTGATAGAAAAAACACTTGGGAAAGGTGAGTATTCAGCTATTTCTAAATCTTGTGTAAGCTTGTCTTTTCCATTTACATGAACCACTACGTATTGGATAATTTACATATAGATTTTTAACTATTATTTGAGCTCCCTTTGTTTATTCCCCTTAGAATTCCAGAAAATATCTCTTTTTTTTTCAGGTGCTTGGTCATGTTGTTCAGTCAACAAAGAAACTCACATGTAATTGTGTTGTAGACACTAATTTGTACAACATAAATAACATAACACTGCAATTTTATTTGTTTTGGGTAAAAATAAAATCACATATTAATCTTTTGGGGTTCTTAGAAATAAACAATGAGTCAAGATACTGGATTTTTTTTTGGAACAACCACACTAAAGCAGCTTGAAGCAGCAGATGAAGCCTAGAGTTCGTGGAATTGAAAATGTTTTTAATTTTTCAAATTCCAAATTCTGTATCAACTGTTGTAGTGTTAATCATGCAGACAGTCGTTTGAGGTCACAATAGTAAATAAAACCGTAAGTAAGCAGTACACTTTAAAAGCAGGTAGTAAACAAAGAATGCACCCAAGTGAATGTTGAAGGCTGGAGAGTGAGGAATAAGGACTCATCTATTCTGTAAATTTACTGATCTCAACACAGTTTCATATCCTCCTTCCCACATCACCTTTTGGTCCAGATTTGCCCAGCTTCCGAGAGTTCCTGAATAATGCAGTCTTATCCCCCTTAGGGATTTCCCCCAGGCTAACGATGAGGAACAATAGTGTAAACTCATTTGCACAAAAGACATGATGAGTCACAGACAACTTCATCCTTCCATTTAAAATAGCCCCAGACCACAAGTGTAAATATGCACTTAAAAAGGACTTGCAATTATTTACCGGTACCTATGCAGGCACAGGGTCCTGGCTATGGCGTGTTTTACTAACGCTAGAGTGAGTGTAGTTGTAGAGATTTTTATTGGCTGCTATTCAAATATCATGTAGAGCAGTCTAAGCTGCTACTACAGGTGTGTACATAATACATCTGCAAATCATGCAGGTGTACCACCTTATGAAGGAGTAAACTAAGAAAGGAGGTTCAAGTATTTTCATTCGATTACAAGAAAACATCAGTAGTAAAGCTAAGAATAAAATCACCATGTCTAGTCTACTAGATTAATTCTTTAATTGCTAGGTAATCCTGGCTTAAAAACTCAGGGAAAGTCAAATCATTCACTTGCTTTCAAAGCTAAACCTCTGTGGGATTATCTCATTTGTGAGACCAGATCCAGAGAAAATAAGTTAGGAATGGAACATTCAACTTTAACTTTAGCTCCAGAAAGACTAAATAATTGGAAAATCTATTCTCTTTTCTACTTTTCAGAAATACAAAAGGACACAGATAAATCTATTTTTACTTAGCTCAGGTAGAAAATCAGCATTGTGAATTAAAACCTTGATACAGAGTAGTACATAGTACTCATTCAGAGGGAGTGTCCTAGGATGTTAAAGATTAGCCATGGTGGTTTTGGTTTAGTCTTTATTGCTATGAGAGATTTTTTCCAGGATTTCTTGACTCATTCCTCTAAGCCTGTGTTGAAAGGGAGTTTCTTAATGCATTCTGAAGCAATCACATCATTTGTATTTTTTTTTTTCTCTTACTGTTGAGTACTAGAGTTAATTTCTTCAGAATATTTTAAACCACATTTGTTTTAATTGCATCATGCATTTATGAAAGTATTAATATTATTTGATCTGTTATTCAAATACAAACATAGCAAGGATGTTTTAAAGAAGGTGGGAGATCAGGGAGTTCTAGCTAATAGCTTTTTAATATTAAAACCCGTTATCTTACAAATAATAAAACTAAAATTAAACATTGGATAAAAACAACTGTAGATATTGGTAGTTGCATAAAGTTACTAAGAGATATATTTAACCCAATGCTCCTTCCAGTGATAATGGATTCAGGAAGATTTCCCACTGGCCATATGCTATGTGTATTAGACCTTCTGCTCAGAGGGATGAATATGAAGAAAAAACTTGCAATGCTATTCTGCAGCTAAAACCATAGATGCTATGTTTTCAGTCAGTGATAGAACTTGCATTATGGCTGATGTTAAGCTTGACAGCAAAATCCAAGCAAAATAAAGGAATTTAGAGGGCAAGAAGTCAAAAGTTTAAAAATAAACATGTTTTTTTCCCCAGTAGAGAAAATTTCTCTAACACTGATTCAGAATAGAAGACAAGAAGGTACAGTGGGTTCTTTCCAGTACTTGGACATTTCAGATTCTATTTGCCACTGTTTCTCATTTTATTTTTCATATTTCCTAGACAGACCACTTACAGAAAAGCACCATGAAGCCACAGGAGCCTTTTTGGTTCATCAGCCTCTGGTAATCCTTCCTCATTTCAGCTTCACAAGTCTGAAAGTGATGACTGGAACATCAAGGACTGGTGTAACCATATGCACCCAGTTGACCAGTCTAAGACCTCTCACCACCCCACCTTTTGTCTAAACAGAAACCTCCTGATTAATAAAAACAGAAAGTCAACATGCAAGAAGTGGAAAGAAAACAGTTGAAAAAACACAATTATAGTACTTTTATTTGGTATTTAGGAACAAGAATGTGAAGACAAATATCTAGTCAGAGCTAAAAGTAATCAGGGACATAAAAGGTGATGTGAGAAGATTTTGCATATATCTTAGTTGCAAAATAAAGTTTGCGAAAAATGTGAGACCATGATGAGGTCTCCCCTCAGTCTCCTCTTCTCCAGGCTGAACAAACCAAGTGACTTTAGCTGCTCCTCATACATGTCCCCCTCTAAATCCTTTGCCAACTTCGTGGCCCTCCTCTGGACACTCTCCAGTAGCTTTATATCCTTTTTATACTGTGGTGCCCAGAACTGCACACAGCGCTCCAGGTGAGGCCGCACCAGTGCAGTCCCTGTGGTTATCAGGGAAGATGCTTTACAATCTAAAAAGGCTAACACTATGCCCACCTTTAAGAAAAGTGACAGGAGGACTTAGGGACTTATAGGCCATATTAATCCCTGTAAAGATCATAAAGAATGTCCCCTTGGAATCCATCTCCAAACACATGAAAGCAATCAGAAATAACCAGCACAGACTTTGCAATGACAAATCATGCTTGACCAGCTTGATTGCCTGCTGTCATGAGATGGCATGTTGAGTTGGCAGGAGGAAAGCAACAGATACCTGGTCTGCAGTGTGGCTTTTGGCACTGTTCCCAAAAGGATTCTCTGTGGAATCTGGGAGGATGTACGGACTGGAAAAATAGTTTCTTAGATGCATTGAAAATTTGCTTTAACACAAGGGTGAAAAGGATGTAAAATCAACTATTTTTGTCTCTGTTGGTAATGAACGAAGTAGCCTAGGGCTTAGTAGTCGGACTTGTATTATTCAGTATTTCCAGCAACAACTTAGATGGTGACACAGAATATGTCTTTAGGTAAATCTGCAGATAACACTAATTAGGAGGAATGATTGACAAGAGAATGGGAAAACTTTAATTGAGAGGATTCTTGAGAACTAGACCACCATCCTGAGCCTGGGGCAGAACAACCTAACATACAGGCTGGGAAATTAGTAAAAACCTCTGAAAAGAAAAGGCTTATGATGGACTACAGGCAGAGTATAAACCAGTAGTGCGAATTGCAAATAAGCTGAATAATGTATTACACTATGTTAGGGGGTGCAGAGGAGCAGACCGAATGAAGTGATTACTGTCCTCTACTTGGCATTGATGGAACTGCATAAGGAAACTGAAGCTGAGTTTGGAGCCTCCTAGTACCTGGGGAATGCTGAGAAATGAGAGGTTACAGTGGTTCACTTTGAAGATGCTTGTGAAAAGCAATTGAAGGAGCAGGACTTGTTTAGTCTGACAAAGTGGAGACTAAGGAATATATTAGCAGCCTGCAACTACCAGGAGGGGAGATGCAAAGATGATAAAAACATCTTAACTGTGGCAGGCAGGTAGCAAAACACTGGAACAGGCTGCCCAGAGAGGATGAGAAATTTTCATCCTTGAAAGTTTTCTAGACAGGACAGCACTAAGATATGTCTGACCTGACCTAGTGCTAGCAAAAATAAACTTTGTGTGGGAGAGACAAATGTCGCCTACAAATAACATTTCTACGATCCTGTGATTCTTGGAATCCAGAGTTCTGAACCCCAATGTCTTTTTCCTTTGAAAGAACATGCTTTATCCCAACAGGAGGGGATAATATGTGCCCTTGTCCTCAGGTTCTGAAAAAAGTTTCCATAGAGAGTTTATTTATGATTGCTGGCCAATAAAAGATCTTAATTGTATTTGTGCTCATGGCATCTGAGAAAATATGCATGAAATACAGCAGAATATTTTGATACTTTAGGTCTGAGATTTTTAGTAAATGATTAGGTTCCCAAAGGCAAAATCTTTATTTGTATTTGTAGGTATTAATATAGAAGTAGCACCATTCCCTTCAAGTGTGATGACAACTTGAAGTTATCAAGTGCTTAAGTGATTTGTTGGTTTGTGGCTTCAGTTCTTATTTAAAATGAAGTAATGAATGAAAAAGGCAGGGGCTTGTCTAGAATGCTCACGACTAACAAGCAAATAACCAAAAAAAAAAAGGTAAACAATCAGTCAGACTGATAACTATCTAAAACACAAACCTGGAAGACTGTATCTCTTTTAATGGCTTATTTACAGAACTATTCAACCACTAGAACATATTTTCAGTGTTCAGATTCTCACCTTAGAATTTGTTCCTATTCAGTCACTTGTAGAGAACAAACATCTGGAATGCTATATTAAAAGAAAACATCAGCATAGAATTGTTGTAGTGATGATGATATGTTACCTAAACATAGAGTGGAAACTCACTAATTTGTACTGTGCAGACAAAGATATTGTATGTCATATATTTCCCTCTCCTATTGTACAGAATTCCAGAGTCAACTGCAGTTTTTACAGCATACAGAGTTCTCCACATGCATGCAGTTTGGATTTCACAGGACTGTAAATAATTTTAAGCGTTTGCATTAGTTGTTGGTTTTAATCTTTAGATGCATGAACTCTTGAGTTTTTATCAGGTTTTCACAAAACTTTGATACAGGATTATGCATCTTAAAAAACTGCACGCCTTTACTGTAAGTCTGAGAAGAATTTATATCCCTAAGACTTTCCTTTAGGATATCTTTTGACATCAAAAAGATAAAATTATAAAAAGATTCTATTCCTTTCAGATGTCTATTTATTTTTTTACTTCCAAACACTGTAATTTAATTTTGAAGTTCACTTTGAAAATAAACAATAAATGAGTGTGTTTTCAGAGATATTGCTTTCACTTTGCTCAAAATAAAAGCAGATATCTGTTTTCTAAATTATTATCTTTTAATTGTCTACCTAATCACTAGTTTTGTGGAATTTCAAAATGGCATTTATTTACCAATCAGAAGAATATGTTGCTGACAGAAATCTCTCTTTTTGCACATGTATATGCATGCAACTTGTTCACTGTAATGTTTCATATGTATCATTTGCATCCACTTACACACAATACTGTACATTCAAAGTGTTGTAAATGAAACAACCATTCTTATTGTATAGTGCTTGCTATTTTATTTAATAGCAAAATGAGTTCATTCCATCAATGGGCCCACATTCAAGTGAATGCTACTATGTTCATAGACATAAATAAATATATAATATTAATTTGAATGCTACTATTTCTGCTCCTTGCTATCATTCACAGTCTATTGATATAAAACAAGTTCTATCTATCTTTCCACCCAGATGGTTGACGTTACATGTGATTGCATGAAAGCTCTGATATGAAATGCCTATGGCTTACTGGATTACCCTCTAGCCACATGTTTCAAATTAATAATAAAAAAGAAAGAAAGAAAAAAGAACCAGGGCAATCTTGCTACAAAAGAACAAGAGTTTATTGTATAACAGGATTGCAGATGTGGAAAGGTGCTTGTAATAAGGCTATGCTATTTTTGTTTCATTGTGCATCTGGAATGCCAAAGGATCTTTAAGGCACTAGGAGCTCATACTAGACAGTCTTGACTTTTTGATTAATTTAATATTCAGAGAAATGATTCATTTTTGTAAACTCTGTGCCATTCATCATCATATTGTCATTTATGTAATCACAAGATGATTTACAAAGTCAAGATTTTCTTCTAATTTCTGAAACAATTTTGAGACATCAAAGACTTTCAGATATAAACATCAAAGAGCAGCCCAAATCAGAGATTTCTGGCTAAGACAGTTTAGTTCATTTAATATCCTCTGGTTTTCTAAGGATTAAATTACAGCATATAAAATTCTTGGAATCTGTCTAAGGAAGCTATACTGTATATTTATTATTTATTACAGTATGGCTTTTTTTTTTGTGGGGCAAAGCACTTCGTGGTAGAGAAGATGCCATCTTTTCAATTTATCAAACCAGCAGCAAATTCTTGTGAAATATTAGAGGTACAATGATCTAATCCTACTGGGAATCAAGTGATGTGTTAACTGAGGAAATATTTGCACATGAGCTCAGGATGAAATGCAGGTCTTCCCTTGTAATCAGCCTGTTACAGGAGGATGCTTATACGAATTTAATTAGAATATTCTGGGGAAAAATAATACAACTCAATAATAAAATGACTTCACAGGAGGAATAATTTAAGTTGTTATAGTTTATGGAAAAGGATAGAGCAGGTTTCAAGCATTGGCTAAGGATGCAATTCAGCAATGCTTTCCATTATGTCCACAATTTACAGCAGGATGACACCACAGAAGTTGGTCATATGGGTGCCAGGCATTGCATGCCATGGGCACACACACTAAGTTCCAGCCAGAGAACTGAGAATACACAAGCAATGTAAATTGATCTAGTCAAGAAATGAATCAATAGAAACATAAGAGGTTTTTCTGTGCACAAGCAAGAATATAAGCAATTGTAGTTTCATGCATTATTCACTGAAGAAAAGCAGGATATTAGGGATTGCCTTCAAGTAAACAAGGTAGGTAGAACTGTGTGTCCAGCTTATTGAATATCAAGAAGGATCCTGCCAGAGAACAGCTACATGAAGTACAAGCTCTCTTCAGAGCCTGTTCCCATAGACTAAGTAATTAAACTTCTAAATACTTATCCCTGAAAAATACGCTACCACCCTTTCAAAAGCAGCCTACTGACTGAAGGAAGTTTCTGGGAATTGGATCTCACACTACTGTACAACAAAGTTTTGCACAGATAGATTTCTATTCTAAAGTTCACAACAGCCTGGGTTAGCCTCACAAGCAACAAAATTCACAGTTTCTAAGTCAAAAACCACAGTTCTTTTATATAGTTCTTTTATATTTACATTCCTACATAATGAGACTACATGTAAAACAGTCACATCAGACCTTGAATGCAGAATTATTGCCCAAGATAAAACTAAACCTCCAGAAAAAAAAAAAAAAAAAAAAAAAGTATAAACAGGAACAAACACTTGACATTTTATGAGGATTTTTATCTTTCAGATATTTAAGTGAAAAATGCTAAATTGCTTGGCTGTGTACAGCCACTGGAGCTCAGTTATATAATTTCCTTTGCTGATATCCATGAAACTTTTTTTTGTATAAATACTTTGTAAAAAAATTCTGCTGGTCTTTTGTGAGAATGTGAGAAGACAAGGGGGAACACATACCTGCTACCAGCATGAATGGCACCCTGCACATCAGCTCTTATTTCTACCCAGCATTTTATAGTCACATATGCCATTGATGAAGATTTATGCCTAACCACTCAGAGAAGAGAGAAAACAAACTGATATTCGAGAGAAAGACAGTTACATTCTTCTTTGTACAGTTAATCCAACTGAAACAAATACAGTTAACATTTTTAGGCTGGGAATTCCTCTGGCTGTGGCCCTTTAAGGTATTTGCAAGGTACCCATTATGATGCACTATGCAGAGTAGGTAATTTACAGTCAGGTATAAAAGAAATTTTGTCAATGATTTGACTTTGGTGTAGTTTAGCTTGAGGCTGGGTTAGAAGAATCCCTTGAGAAAAGGGGAGGGAAAGAAGGGGACAAAGGCTCCTCTCAGCCTTTATCAGGATTGGATTAAACCCAGAAAAGACAACTAGGCTCTAGAAACTTCAGGGCTGAATGCAAGGAGCAGCCAAAGAGGAAGCTTAGGAACAAAAGCTTAATTTTAGCAGGCTTTTGAAGATGAATTTTAACTTAAGTAGGGGCTGGGATTTTCCTTTCTTTGCTAACACATCACTGTTATAAAGAAGCTAGAGACTTTGATATCTAATTTAGTTAAGAAAATTACTGTAGAGGTAGGGTTACACTATCCTAGCATTTGAATAAATTCTTGTCCCAGTGTTAATACAGGGAGCTTTACTGAGGGATTTATTCTATTCCAGTACACATATCTGTTTGCATGTATTTGGATGAGTTGTGTATCTGCTGAAAGGGTTGTGGTTCTGTGAGGATTCTTTGAAAAAGGGGTTGTAATTGTGGTGGACTGGAATTTAGTAAAAAGTTTGGCAGGCTAGACTTAGAAAGGACATATAGACTTTTAAATAAACAACATTTTGATCACATTGCTATTTGTTGTTCCTCAGAATATTATCCAGGGGGAACAGGAAGCTTTAACAGGCTTTATGTTTCCTGAGACAAGGGCCATTTTTTATGTGTTTTGTTTGGTGCCTCCATGCAGTCAGGCTCAACTTCTGCCTTCAGGCATGGTTAAAATAAAAATGTTACATTAAAAATCATGTCATATTTGCCCCACTCCAGTGAATAAGAGAAGTATTATTCAGGATTAACAGCCAAAAGTTTCCACCACCCAGTAGCATCCCCAGAAGAGCCATAGCACTTAAGCACCTGCAGCACTCGCCCTCTCTCTCTCTTATACTCACACTCATGCTCCCTTACCTTGCAGGCATCCCTCCTTTCTTTAGGTCCCTTACAGCTCACATCTGCTCCTGTATATTCTCTGTATGCCTTAAGTAGCAGCAGTCTACCTCTTTTAGGCACATTTGGCATCTCTATCCTTCCCCTTAGCTCTGGTTCTGTTCATCAGTATATTTGCACACCAGTCTTTGCCCTGAGGGTGCTTTTCCTTATGAGTGATTGCATTCACTCCTCATGGGCATATGGACATTGATTTGTGTATGCTTTTGTCCAAGTGACCATTTATGAACACTCACCAATGTATTCTGCAAGATTTCTTTTTATTTTAGGTTCTATTTTATTAGCAAAAACAGATGCAGTGATATTCTTTATCAGTCTGATCATCAGGCAGTGGTAAGCAGCTGGCTTTGCCTAATAATATTGGTATAACTACTAAAATGTTGTATTTGGAGAATGTAGAATTTTAAAACTTCAATTAGACACTACTTGCCTTCAAGGTGGGTAAAGTTAAGTATGTTCATATTTATAGTATTTATAATTTTAAATATTAGTAGCTCCAGTTCTTTTTCACCAACTCAAGTAATTCAGAAACAGCAGATGTTCTCATCTGTTTTGTTCCCTGCCTCTTACTTGCACAGGTGGTGAGTCTCTCAAGAGTGTGGTATCACAGTATTGTTGTTTCATTGAGTAAACAGAGCAGCAATGACTTCCTTAGTGCTAAAGATGAACCCAATCAGGCATTTTCATTTAAAGAGGTTTGAATTCAAGGAGAATTTGGGATTGAGCAGATATTGGTTGTGTGATTTAGTTCTGCATTCTTTTTTTTTTTTCCCAACCCTAAATTAAATATTTTCATTTGTCTGATCACTCAAAAAATGTTGCAAAATTTTGATTTGGAGTTAACTTAAATCCCCCATACAATTTTTTTGTGGCACTCTAGTCAGCAAGCAAGAGAAGAAAAGCTGTTATTCATGAAAGACTACACAGAAAATTGTGTCATCTCAAATAAGTGGCTTGTAATAGGTCACTAATAACAGTAGTACGCATAATCCATGGATGGTGCTCTCGACAGATTTATTTCAAAAGACTATGAGAAGAGTTTTGACATGTGAATTGGTGGTATGGTTGTTTGGGCCTTTCGTGATATCTCTGAGGAGGAAGAATTAGAAACATTTCTAGAAGTGGCTCCTATGGCAAACTATGATCTCTCATGTTCCTACTCAAAGGCTGACCCCCAGAGGAGAGACATAGACTGAGCAGAGATGTGCAACATGACATTCCTCTAATAAAATGGCAGGTCTGAAACCCTGAAGGCTGAAGGGGTAAGACTATTCTATGACAAAGTTCACCACGCATGTTCCTTTTTCTTATGCAGGTATTTAGTCCAGTTTAAAAATATGGACTCTGATGGTTTATTGAGAAGATCACATAGGCAGTTGAACTTGGTGGGATTTGTTTAATTGTGTCTTAACTCATCTGTAAAATGATCCTCTACACAATAAAGTGATTTCCACCCTGTTGATTAACTGGCTCTATTGAATAAATGGCTTATGCAGATGTTCAAACAGCATTGAGAGATACACCAACAGCATCTATGGGCTGGTGAGCTACTGAGCAGTAGCGAGGTCCTGCACGGTATGTGTGTTCTCTGTTCCTGGTGACTTTAGGGAGCATTAACTGGCAACTGAGAGATGAAGAGCAACTCATGAACCTAAACCTAAATGTACTGGAAAAACTCTTCAGCTGGTAAAAATTTGCATGTGCCAACTTCCAGCTGTTGGATGGTTGGTATGATATATGAGTCCTCATGGTTCTGAACTATGTGTAAAGCTTGGAATAATAAAATCAGTGCTTCTTAAGGGTATAAACAAACTCCACATGTTTTGTTAAATTAGTCACTTAATGATTGCATTATATTTTAAAGGCGTTGATTCTAGTCCATCTTTGTTGGTATGGACTCTAAAATGTAGTCCTTTTGAAGATGCCTCAGATACTCTAGTACATGCCAGATGTTCGCCAGGGCTCTTGCTCTCATTTGTCTA
Organism: Streptopelia decaocto; assembly: GCF_964273445.1. Classification (NCBI taxonomy): domain Eukaryota; kingdom Metazoa; phylum Chordata; class Aves; order Columbiformes; family Columbidae; genus Streptopelia; species Streptopelia decaocto. The sequence continues at coordinate 131,396,302 of NC_138655.1, read as the reverse complement.
ATTCCAGAAAAGTTAACAAACAAAAGTGATGGATATGCATGATGATAATTCCAAGTTTCATATTTCAGTAGTCAGACTGTTCACTCTTCATGACTTGAAAGTCCTGGGAATTTAAGCCTGACCCCCAAAAGATGTATGCTCTTAACTTTTGGACTTCCTTTTAGATCATGTATCATGTAAGTACAAAATTCATTATATCATTGCTTGTAAAGTCTGTGCCAAATTGCAAAACTTTTAACTTACAGAAAGGATTAACCAATCCTTTCTGCTTCTATTATTTTCTTGTCTCAATGGCTCTGCAGGGATTGCTGTGGTCTCATTATTTGTGAGACATGATACAGTATGGGACATGATAAAAAAAAAAGGTAAGGAGGCCCTTGATAATTGCCCTAGGCAATGCTATCGACGTCTCAGACAGTTCATATTGTAATTGTGTTTATGTGAGCTCACCCTGGAACTATAAATCTCATTTCTTGTTATGGAGGGGTTTTTGAGGTGTTTTGGGATAACTTTTTCTGCTGCTTCAGTTATGACATTATATCCATATAAATAAAAATGGTTTGCTAGCAAAAGCGATGCCTGCAAGTGGATGAAGAAAGACCACAACTAAGATGTAACCTTCTAGGTAGCCTTAGCGTAAAATATATGTTTATAATTCTAAGTCAAAGAAGTAATTTTTAATAGTGTACCACATAAAATAAATTTATTGTTGTACCTCAGCAGTTCCAGGATTTCGCAAGACGAGCATGATATTTCTTGTCAAATGACACCCATATGCTTTTTTTCCAGACTGATAAATATAAACATGGAAATAGAAATGTGTTCTTGATATAGAAACAGTATTGGGTTAGAAGCCTATCCATCTTGATAGAAAATATCTGGGGAAATCAGCATGGGATCTAAACCATTTGGAAACCTGACTAGGTTTTGAATAAGTGCTTCCCTCTTTTCTGTAAATAGTGGAAAAGATATTTCTCAGCACATCAGCTGCACTCTAATTACAGACTATGATACTAAGAAATAAGATAATGATGGAGACTGTTAGCCATAACACTTTCTGGTGAGCCACTGCTGTCATTTTTTTCCCCAAAATATGACTGACATCCTTCCTTTAACCCTCCCAGCCCTTACTCTTTATGTATGTTGGCACAGTGACCCTACAACTATGTGGAACACCATATTTTCGTTGCTAAGCACTAGAGGAGAGTGAGCCATGGGAATCTTTAGCAATAATTTGTACTCAATTCTTTGAGGCTTTCCTTCAGCGTGAACTTCAGTGGGACTTTTAACTCATCCATTGGCATTATTGATGAAGCGGTGCTTCGTTTATAGCATGGTTGAAGGCCAGTGTCTGGTGAGTGATGTCTAAATAATAGAATCACTAGACTGTCATTTATAAAGGTTTAAAAACGGTGAATCATATTCACCATTATTAGGACCAGGCACTTTTCCAGTGTCTTCAGGGAATGGCACTTACTTTATCTCAAGTTAATTTGGTCCTGAATCTTCAAAGTGCCCTTGTAAATTAAAACTATTCTAATTAGAGTTGATTGAAAAAGTAGCATGCATCTTACATTTCTGAATGGCGTGATTTCACCAGAAATCTATGGGAGTGCTGGAGGTGCCAAGTTCTTCTAGGCAGCATACTAATTGAAGACAGGAATTCTGCCACCCCACAGAAAATTTTGGTGCCTTAAATGTTGCTTTAATTGGAAAATGAAGACGTCCATTTTGTTATCTGTTCTGCCCTATGTGTATTCTTCCTGCCTCACAGTCTTTTCTTTCTCTCAGGTTAGCACTTAATCAACATTTTATTATTTTTTACTAACAAGAAAACCACCAAAATAATTAATAAAAGCATTAACAAATTGGAGGTGGAACTTGAGAACTGATGATCCAGCTTCTCATTTTGCCATTTCTGTTAGGTCTGTCTCCAGGCCCAGCCAGATGTCAATTCACCATCTATGATCACTTCTTACATGGAAACTTTTCTTTGTAACACTGAAGCACAGACACTATTTCTTTGCTTCCCTTCTTTTTTAAACTCCATTCTCTACCAGAAGGAAAAAAAAAAAAAAATCAATGACTAATACAAGTTTAGGTAGACTACATGCCAGAACAGATATTTGGCATAATAATGAACTGATTGATTATGGGACACCTTTACATACAGTGTACTACATATTTGACAAGCTGTATGGGTCAATAGCAGTTGCTACTCTCTGTACAGACAACTGAAATATTTTGAGCTGTACACTTTCAGAAAAGAAAGAATATCTATGCAGGGACACATTTTTAATTTTTTTCCCACACTCATTTATGCAAATATTTTTGTAAAAATTAGAGGTATAGGAACAATCTCCCAAATATTCGGTCATTGTTTGACTATAACACATAATAGAAAAATATAAATCCATTCACCTTTATTCGTTATCATTAATGGATTACCATCATTACTTTCATATCAATGTTGAAGGCTTTTACTGAATTCTTTAGAAGATTCTAAATGTAGACTTACTGGTTAGGAGTCTGTGCAGAAAGACAGAAAAGTATTAAGCATGAAATAATTGTTTTGCCTGTTTGCAGCTTAAGAGTGTTTTCTTCTTTCTCATAAATATGAGAGGTAAAGTCCTCAAAACTGACCTGTTCTAGGGAATAGATAATAATGTCGATAGGTTAGATGGAAAGAGGTACCTAAACCCACCAAATACTTGCCTCAATAAGCACAGCTTCATGTTAATAAAGTTAAAAAAATATTTTCTCTAGAACATAAGCAGAAGTAATTTGGATTTTATCTTTCCCAAGATAAATGGAAGGTTGTCAGTAAAATCCACAAGCTTTTCATTCTGTTTTGCCTCAGTACAGTTTTGTTTACTTTTCTGGAGATAACAAGCTTGTTACTGGTTTCTAAATCAGCCATTCACAATTTTGAGACTTGAAACATTGTAATAAATTTTGGATTTCCTTTTACTTACCTCTATATACCAGACTCTTCACAACTTATTTGTGCCTGATATTCAACCTTTTTTTTTTTTTTTTTCTAGAACCAGAAATGTGCGCAGTAAAATTCTCACTTTCTCATGATTACCAGGCACAGGGTCTCTAAGAAAACTAGTACACCTTTTGAAACTCAAGAGACAAGCTCAGTGGTTAGCCAATTTAACTGGGAAATCTAGGCTATGCCTCTTAGTGAAGACAGTCTTAAAGAATTTGTATGCTGAATACATTAGCAGAAAGTATTAGTAGCAAATGTGCACCATGGTGATTAGCAATCTAGAGGATGCACAATAAATAGATGTCCGCTGACATATGTGTTAGATCACCTCCTTTTGACTGAAATACACAGCGCTGAAATATGGAAGTCAGATACTCTCTGCTCTATGGAAAATAGCTATTATTTCAACATCTCTGTGGCAGCTGTGTGCTGTCTGATTGTTGTGTCCGCCTGTAAGCTGTCATGTACTTATACTTCATAGACAGCAAAATCCATACGCCGAGATTCCATTTGCTCTGATAGCTGAAGGATACATACAACGTTTGTGCTTATTAAGCAATGAGATTCCAATGACTTCCAGAACTGATGTCTACAAACTGCTACTTTCTCACTATTTCAACACTGGACTTCAGTAATATGAATTTTTGGCCTGCAACCAACTGACTCAATAGTGTTTTCCACTACACTAATGCTGTCCTCCTCTTGGCTGTATTCCTTTTGTGTAACTATGTTAGGGCTTGTCCCCACACCATCTTTTAGGAAAGCTAGCTTAAAGTCGTATTTCATTCAAGTGGATTGTTTAACTTGAATTAAACACCAGTGTAGACATAGTGTAGCTTATGTCATTTCTCAGTCAGATAAACTTTCCTGAGTAGCCCTATTTTGTTGTTTCTTTATAAATGGTTAGTAAAGGTCTGCCACATCTGTATCTTTCTTCAATTCTTCTATATACTTACTCATTCAAAATGCCCTACTTCCCTGTCCTCCCCCCCCACCCCACCCTGCTTCTTTATCATTCTCCCTTTAATTATTTTTTTTTCTAGCAGTTTTGGCATTCTTTGACAGTATGTTTTCCAGGAAGGGGTGCCTCTTCCCCCTTCTTGGCAATTCACATGAAGAGCTCTTGTTCTGAACTTTCCCCAGGAGTCTATGTGATTGAGTGCTCAGGGAAAGGTCTTCCAATTGACATGTACTTAATCAACTTTTTGCTACCCACAGTTTCCTTCTCATTGCAGCAACTGGAGTTTTACTACCTTCTCTGTAATAGTTTTTCCATGGACATTCTGCTGTATGTAAGTATAGTGTTTTTCTTCATATCATGTTCTATCTGGTTGATATTAACAGGACCATATTCTCCACTGACATAAAGTAATTGGTGACACTTTAATTCCTTTGTATCAAGAAAAAATGTAACCCTTTTCTGCTTCTCTGGAGGAAGGATGCTTTGCTGTGTTAAATGAGCCCTACTGCTATCTGAGTTATCTTAAGCTATGTTCAACACTTTTTTAGCTATCTATTTTTGAGGTAGGAGGCTAAAACCTTTGACCTGCAGGGCATGATTGTTAAAAATCTAAAAGCTTATCCTTTAGCTCAATAGGCAGATATAAATCGGGCACTGGATGACAAAGTAATGCAGTAACTAACAAAAATACATAGGATCTATATAATGATTTTTCATTCCCTTGTTTCACAGATTTGAAATGCTCCTACAAACTTCAGTAAGACCAAAAGAGCTATGTGTTTTCTGCTTCCCTATAAAGTCTCATTCTTGACTTGTTGCAGATAGCTGTTGATTGTACTCATGTTAAAGGAGTTTTCTTTGTCCTGGATCAAAGCATTTCAGATAACCCTTGTCTTCCCAAAGCTGATGAGTAGACTAGGTTATGGATATATTACACACACTGCTAACAGTAGCAAAGTGGTGGATTTGTGGAAATAGAACAAAATCCAGGAGGGGAACTGACATTGGTGTGCCCGATCCTGCTTCCCGGTCGTTACTTGGTGTTGTTCTTTGGTCTATAGAGATCAGGTGATACATAAGGAGTCAGAAGAACCTCCTGTTTGGTGGTTTCAGACATAACAGTACTGATCTGACTATTAAGAATAAGCTTGGATTTGATGTATACTTACTTTGTCAGCTTTTAGAAGGAACTTGTCTGGAACTGTACCAAAGGAGTGTGGGCAGAGTCAAAGCTACAGGGTCTAAGCTTCACCTTGCAGGACACCTGCCAATCAGTCTCAGAGAATGGACCAACCAGCATGGCCCTGTGTTTTCTACAGGCTATTGTAATTCACCTCAATATTTTTATAATAATGCAGTTTTTCACCTTGTTATGTGTTTGATGTATTGTTTTGAAATAGTAGCTAGACAAAGGCATGAAACTTGCACTTCTAAAGGATGGCTTGTTTAGTGTCATGTTAGGTAAATTCACTACTGCACTCATTTAAATCAGGTACAACTTGAGGATCCTGTCCAGTAAGACTTGCATTTTTTAATTTGTCCTGCTCATGCACCTATTTATATGTATACTGAATAAATCTCAAAGAGGAGAAAAGAAAAAAGGGGACTGCAAGTTGAATAGGAAAGTTATAGCTCTATTAGAGGTGGACCTGGAGAAAGTTATCATCTTTCTACTTTCTCTTCCTTCCTTGAGTTCTCTCTTTTTGTTTTTCCTCTAATCTTTTAATTTTATTTGTTGTCTTGAAAGAAAGCACAAAGAAGGAGGTTGAGCCATAAAGGTTACAAATCTGAAATATTCAGAATGAAATCTAAGCTAGAAGAGGTCAAGAAATTCAGAGATAAGATTCTTCAATCTTGGGGCCCTTCCTTGGTCCCCTCTCAACAGTATTCTTGCACCTTTCTTCCCATGCCACCCTTATCTCAAGTCCTTTTTGAAAATGAATTAAGATAGGACTTTCTGATAGGGAAATTCCTGGATGTCAATTTACCTGTGTAATCTGATAACTTACTGAAATCAGTGTAGGAAACGTGTCTGTGTTCCTGGCCTAATTAACTCATATCTGTAACATAAATATTGGCCATTGCCCAGAGCTAAATGGTCATGTAATCAAAGCCTCTATCGTAATTCTGAAACACAAGGGACAAAGATAAGGGTCCAGTGTAAAGTGGACCACAGAGAGAAAGAGAGTTAGTCTTTTTGCATCACGAAACTATTCCAGCAGTGCATTTTCATGAGCTAAGTATGTCAGTAAAAAGAAGGGTTTGCACAAGGAAAGAGTTGTCTATCCGTCAATTTGTCAGCAAAATCAGAAACATGTAAGAACCTGTTTTGGGACAGAGGATATAATCTAGGAGCTTGAACAGGAGTAGTTATTGTTGAGCTTTCCAAGCAGCAAGAGAAGTGTTAAGAAACAGGTGATGCTTTTCTTTTGTGTCTAGAGATGAGAAGGATTCACAGTCCAGTGCAAGTCTCAAACAACAAGGTGGCTTTACCTAGCTTCATATTATTCTGGTGTTTGACTCTTCCATTTCCTCTGAATTATTTGGAAAAAATTTTCAATTATCCGCCTTGTGTTTTGTCTAACGTAATTAGACAAAAGCATCACAGAGAGGTGCAATGGGGATGAATTATTGTATGGAATTTTGAAGATTGAGATTAGCTGGTGAATAATACTGTGGCGAAGCTTCATTCAGCTGATATCTATTTTTACACACATTCACCAAATATTAATTAGGTTCCACTTGAATTGAAACTGGAATGGTTTTGTTTTGTTTTTGCTTTTAGCTCCAGTGGAAATAAGATCATATTTTTTATGTCCAAAATAAGAATGTTCCAGTCTAGGACTGTGTGAAAATAAGACATATTATTTCATATAGTGTGATTTCTTTTCCCCCTTCCCTTGACTAAAATGTGATACGTTACAAAAGAAATGCTCTAACAGTTCTGGCAAGCAAACTATGGAGTGACTTGAGTTACAGAATAGCTGGAAGTACTGTAAGCATCATAGTTAAATAAGATCAATATGAGATGTTTATTACAGAGTGAAAACAGTGATCTGATCCAGTCGACTTAGAAGTTGACATCAGTGCTTGCTTCACCTCTTTATTTGTTGGCATGTGCATGTAAATATTCAATGGTTTGAACAGCAGGGACAGTAAATTCTCTTCCACCTTGTTGATTCTACATTTTTTACATTGTCTTTATGCAATGAGACATTTCTTATTATTAAATTATTAACTTAAAAAGCCTTCCCCCCATATCCCTCCTTGATCATATTCTGATTTGTTTTACAAACCTAAAGCTATTCTACTGATGTTATGTGTGAGGTCCTTGTTTGGCACTGTAAGTGTATTAGCCTTGATTCTCCCTTCTTCTCCTACCTGTCACATCCACCTGAATAAAGATACAACATGTTAAGTAGATTGATGTGTTAAAGAAATTCTTTTGTATTCTTTCTGTCAATGAAATGTTGAGATCTAGTCACCTGTCCTGTGAAAAAACTGGCCCATGCTGGCTTTCATGGTGGATAAAAATTAAGAGAACCAATACTATGGTCTCATTGACATTTGTGTCTCAGGGATCCATATTTGTTGAAAAGAGCTTTTCTAATATTTATAGAATCATAGAATAATTTGGTGGAAAAGGACTTTCAAAGGTCATCTAGTCTGACCCTCCCACAATGAGCAGGGACATCTTCAACTAGATCAGGTTGCTCAGAGCCCCATCCAGCCTGACCTTGAAAATTGCCAGGGTGTTGAGTTTTCATAACAAGCCATTATGCATTTCTCCATTACTCCACATTTACTGTCACTGAAATAAAGAGGAATTTGCATTGTTGCAGTTGTGTTTGGTTAAGACAAACCAAAGGCAAAGCCAAAGACAGGCTCTACCCTGGAAAAATAATAATTTAAAAAAAAAAAAAAAGAAGAAAAAGACTAACAGGCATGAGGTAGTAGATTCAATTTAGAATCTCTTGCTGCCTGCAGCTGTCTGTTTTGCTCCTTTGACAGATATTTCAGCTTTTGCAACAAGAATGTGAATCAACCCTTGAACTCCTGCAATTTCCATCCCAGTCTGACTTAAATTTTATTTTATCTTTCTATACTGGTTTGGAAATTTACAATGGTTCAAAACCAGAATTACAAGAAGGGCAGATGTTCTTTGTTCACTGACAGCAATATCCATCCAACTGGTAAGAAGAACAGTAGGAGAGCTTTAGGTGCATTACTTTGTTCTGTTGTATTGCACACTGAGGGGTTTGACCCTGCTATGATTAAAGTAAGTTATAAGTTCTAAATGCAGATCTCATTTTAAGAGTTTCTTCAATCTGACCCTTTCTAGCTTTGAGGGCTGTAGGTTGTATGATCAGGAAGCATAGGCCCAGTTCTAACTAAGCTAAAATAATGTCACAGATAGCTAATATTATTTTCTCCATTTTTCCTTTAAGCAAACCCTATAAGAATAATCTATTGTAACAGTTACTGATCATCTAACATGGTAATACATGTCATTGCCCTATGTTAAACTTTGAGAGTAGGTAAATAATGAGCAAAGTTTTTATGTTCCTAAGAAACTCATTTTCCAAGGTACTAGAACATCATCTGATATCAGCACTCACTATGTGTCCAAGTCCTGTCTTCATAACTGAGTAATAACTTGTCAGGCTTAAGTTAAAGCAACGCTGCCAAAAGGCAAACAGCAGTTAGTAACAATCCTGCATTAAAATGCAAAGTATAATAATAATCTCTATCCCAGAAATACAGAATATGACATTGTGGTTACTGCAATTTTCATGTATAGTAATGAAAGCAACAAAAAGATGTCAATTGTGCACTATTGAAAGATACCAGTATTTATAGTTCTTTTCACTCGTATGGCACTGTAATGGGAAGGATCACAGAAGCCATTCCAAAGCCAAGTGCTATCAACTCTGGCACTACAAGGTTTTTCATCTTTTTCTACCTCATTCCTTGGCATGGCTCAAAAGACATAATTCTTGGCTCAGAGAGATGCAGCTTTCACTCTGCTTAAGAATTCTTTAAATAAAAAAGGACCAAGATTTTCTAAAAGAGCTCAAGATTTTTAGTGCCTTAGTGTCTGTGGGCTCAACTCGACTAGTTAAAATTAAAATCTCAGGTAGGTTTTCTGTTGAACTTTCAGATAAAGAGAACCCTATAATCACTGGCCACTTAAAAAGCTGAACAGTTCTTCTCCAGACTAACTATAAAAAATGAATTTTAGATGTTTTTGATCCAATAAACAGATGAACATATATTCTGAGGACACAATAAGATACACCAAGTACTGTAGCTGACTCATTGCCTGTTGGAGTATCAAAGTACGTGAAAGTCACCTACATTCCACTCAGTAAGGTAGTTTTAAGTTATTCATTAGTCATGTATAAAGGCATTTATCTGTCTCTTGGTGGTAGTTGCTACTTCGGCTTCCCTTATTTTCCTAACAGAAAAGGAAACACAACGCTGCATTCCAGGCGTTTCTATGGTGAGGCAAGAAACTGCAGCTGTAGACCTGAAGCAAAAGGGTGAGGTAATTTTAGGCCCCAGAGACTTGGTAAATATTAACTGTAAAAGAGAAAGTTAAAATAAAATAATCAAAAATATACTCCATTATATTGATGAGTCAGTTCTACAATGGCCAAAAAATGTTATCTTGAGATTAGTTGTGTCTTGTAAATATTTTTATGAGGTTTCATGTATTTATATGAAAGCAGCCATTTCTACCCCCTGCCCTCCCCCATCCCTGCATCCCCTTAGGATTTAAATACTTGGTTTCATGTTCGAATTGGCTTAGTCCTGACCTTTCTACGTTGAAGTTTCTGTCCAGAGCCAAAGCGTTAAGGCTAGGGCTAGCAGTGAAGGCGCAGCCTGCACCAGGGAGAGCTGAACTAACCTGACCTTGGGCACCCCAGCATCCTGAGAGACCCTGAGCAAACTAGGGGGAAGAGGAGATGGTGGCCCTACCTCTGCCAGTTCACCCCATCTCTAAGGTTGATCAAAAGGGGAGAAGCTAGGCTGCCTTGCCTCTTCTCTGCATCCAGCCTTGCCCTGCTGAGGGACAAGTAGACTCAAACCCTGTGGATATGGCACTATGTGTTGTCTCCCACAGCAGAGATCCAGTCCACCCTCCATGTCAAAACACTCCTAAACATTCATGGAATTAGTCATTTAACATCAGTCTGAGATGATATCAGTGCGGAAGCTAATGCCTGACCAAGGGTAAGATCCAGTTGAAAGCCTTTGGCATTAAGTGGTAGAGGCTGCTGCTCATAACTGTAGGCAGTTTCCATAGTGAAATCAAGAAACCAGAGCTAAGCATTATTCTTCTCATGCATTGCCTGGGAAAAGACAGTTGTCTCTGAGTGGTAATAGGAGAAATGTTTTTACATTAAGTGATCATTGCACAAAATATGTAACGTTGAGAGAAAGCACTAGAACCTAAGACTCTGCCTACCAGAAAATAATCTTAAAAATTAAACTACCTTAGTCACACTCCTTCTAGGTGGTCCTGTGAATCCTGAATTGACTTCTAGAAGGGAATACTTCCTGTAGGAAGAGTCACTGATCAGCTCTTCTTGCAGGAGCCTCATGGCTAAGTGTGAAATATCCGATTGAATCTCTTTGGGCTTAAGCCCACACAAACTAGGATACAAACAGACATCTCAGTCTTAAAGATAAAACCTTCACTGGAGGAGGATGGTTTCTTCTAGCATTTCTCTCTCCACCAGTCTTGAAATATTTTTTACAATCGGGTCTAGTGATACTCACTTGTATTTTCACTCTACTACTCAGTTCATTGTGTTAGATTGACTTTAAGGATCAATGAGTGTGCAGCCTTGGAGCAATGAGCAGACAGACTGCGCTTATCTGAGATGACATCATCTTTTGCAGAGAATTTCTTCAATTTTTCATCACTTTTCATAAAAAAACTAAATGGTAGCAAAATTCTCCATAATAAGACATGTATTTTCTAATAAAAAACTACCATTTGACTTTGGAACGTTAATGCTCTTTATCAAATTAATTATTTATGTATATGTGCAGTATTGAAACCTTTCTAAAAAGTCTCTGAGTGATGATGCTGAAAATCATAAGTCCAAAGGAGGAATAGTTTGTAAGTTTATCTCTAGAAAATAACTGAAAGATTCTTGGAAATGCAATATCAGAGGGCAATATTCAGGGTGGAAAAACTGAGGGTCATTAAAAAGTATTGGCCTAAATTATATGACAAAATAAATTATTAATGAGTATATGAAGATGAAGGATATTATTTATGGAAATTAGACATTATTATTTGGAGTGTTCAAGGTGAAAAAAATAATAGAATCAACCCAATGTAAAAGATGATATATCAGACGAGTGTCTCAGGATACATATTTTTTGTGAACTGACTGGTTAGCTAAAAATTGACCTCCATTAATCTGCAAATGGAATTTAAATATGAAGGGATTTTTTTTTTTTTTTTCATTTCTTTCAGGAATGTGTAGATGAATCTGACAAAAAATGTTTATAGGAAACCAAAAATTATTACATGTACATTAGCCATATCTGCTTTTATCCCACTGCTGAGGTTTGACCTAAAGAAAAAGAAGATTCATGTTACTTCATTTCATCCCTTAAGAAACTACAAAAGAATCTAAAAGCAAGTTTTGTAAATTTTTTAAGGTAAGAAATTGACTCCAAATACAGTACAAAGTTTTTACAAGAATAAACATACTGAAACATAGCTAATCAAAGTTAGAATTCGTATAGAATTCGTAGAAATGCAGGATTTTACAGTAGGAAATAAGGATTTTGTGCAAAGCACTATTCAGAATACATTTTTGAATGTTCTTGCTTGCCTCTTTAGGCAAATATATTGCTCTAGTCAAACACAGCTGAAGGGGCATTAGGTGGGTAATATAAATCACTTGAAAAACAGGAAATGGGTAAATTTAACTCTGAATTATGTTGTCTCATATATACTAAGGTTTAGTTTCATGTCTTCTAATTTTAGCTGTCTAGAAGTTAACCATCTGGTTGAAGGTAGTCATCAAATCCTTCTCATTCATTAGCAGAGAAAGAAGATGGTTTTCCTCTCTGATATTAAATACCTCTTTTATGCCCATGGGTGTTCTTGTCTTCATTGACCGCTATGGGAGACAAGATAATTAATTTTGGTTTAGATTAAAAAAAACTCCTGATGCTTGATGAGATGAGACTGAGAGCAATTAAGAGAGTAGAAATTACAGAAATATACTCCAAGCCACTCAAATAGTGGAGGTATCTGTGAAGAGCAGAAATGACCTTACAACCCTTGAGATTGTAAAGAAGGTATGTATTTACAGTGTTGGACACACAGGGGATAGCTCCGTGCAAGTCGTGTGTGTGTTTACAGTATCTGTGAGCTTGGTTAAATGCAGTAAAGTGTTACATATTCATGAAAGTTTTAGGAACGCCTATACATATTCATAATCTGTCCCCAGGAAGGTGCTTCTTATGACAATGAGTTCCGGGAGACCATTTCCATAGTCTCCACCTCTGGCTCCTCCTGGTTGCAGCTGCACAGTGATCGTGAACCCGGGTCCTCTTCTCTGTACACGGTCACCTTTGGTCCAGTGTGATGGGTTGGTTGGGACTCAGACTGCTGAGTTGGTTAAAACTGTCCTGTGCCCAAGTTTCTGTTATCTAGTTTGCCCAAGGACACACCAAGGATTATTATCTTTGCAAGGCATCAGTGAACTCCTGTTTCTTGTACAACAAGTTACACAAAGCTAAGCAAGGCTATGTGGGTTAAAGGGTTAGCTCTCTGTTGGCTCTTTAAGTCTAGTGATGTGGGGTAAGGATTAGTTCTCTAAGTGTCAAGTGTTAGTTCTTTAAGTGTTACTTAGTTAATTGTCAATTCCCTGTATCATCTGGACTTAATTTTTCATAGTTGGGTTCTTAATCGTCTAAATATTGTTTTGAGGATGGGATATGGTCTCCTAAAACATAACAGTATTTTAGAGAAAGTTCATGAAATGAGTCAAATTATGTGAATGAGATACCATCATATACACTTTCATTGTGTCTTCTGATGCAGAATTGTAGTAAAATCACAGCTAAATTAGTCTTGACATCCCTTATAGCATAAATTAATTAATTAATTAGCAAGATAGAGGTTATCACTGAGGAACATATGAACCTATGCCCAGTAAAACCAATGTCAAGATTCCTTTGACTGATTTCAGTGGAAGTTGTATCAGACTCCAAGTACCAGTATAAGTTGGGGAATGACCTATTAGAGAGCAGCATAGGGGAAAGGGCCCTGGGGGTCCTGGTGGACAGCAGGATGACCATGAGCCAGCACTGTGCCCTTGTGGCCAAGAAGGCCAATGGCATCCTAGGGTGTAGTAGAAGGGGGGTGGTTAGTAGGTTGAGAGAGGTTCTCCTTCCCCTCTACTTTGCCCTGGTGAGACCACATCTGGAATATTGTGTCCAGTTCTGGGCCCCTCAGTTCAAGAAGGACAGGGAACTGCTGGAGAGAGTCCAGCACAGGGCAAAGAAGATGATTAAGGGAGTGGAGCATCTCCCTTGTGAGGAAAGGCTGAGGGAGCTGGGTCTCTTAGCTTGGAGGAGACTGAGGGGTGAGCAAATATGTTTACAAATATATATAAATGTTTACAAATATATATAAATGTTTACAAATATATAAAGGGTGAGTGTCATGAAGATGGAGCCAGGCTCTTATCTGTGACAACCAATGATAGGACAAGGGGCAATGGGTTCAAACCGGAGCACAAAAGGTTCCACTTAAATTTGGGAAGAAACTTCTTCTCAGTAAGGGTGACAGAACACTGGAACAGGCTGCCCAGGAAGGTTGTGGAGTCTCCTACTCTGGAGACATTCAAAACCCACCTGGACACCTTCCTGTGTAACATCATCTAGGTGTTCCTGCTCCGTCAGGAGGATTGGACTAGATGATCTTTTGAGGTCCCTTCCAATCCCTGACATTCCATGATTCTGTGAGATGCATGGCTGTAATAGTTTGTACCTTGCAGTCTTATAGCAAGCTTCAATTGTCTTGCTCTCCCCAACACATTCATAATAAAAAGCAAATTTTCATTTTAGGATGAATTCTTAGTTATCCTTTCTTGGTTCATCTACTTGTCTAGGGCTTTCAGTTTTAGATATCATGGCATTTCTTCCTCCCCCAGTGTCATAGTGACATAGACGTCAAGTTGATAAAATGCACAGATCCCCCATTTCCTGTGCTCAGTTCTGAGAAAAAGATGATGAAAACTCTTCTACCCCTCTGAAGTCAGGAAAGCAAAGTGATGGCAAATAAGTATAGCAAAGAAATGCTACCACTGACTATATCAATAAAAGTTCCACTAGTAGGGCGTGGGGATAGGGAATTATCATGCTGTTTGCTGATTAATTGTGGATTTAGATGTTTTATATGCCTCGTGCCTTAAAAACTGAATCCTGGCAGAAAGTTAAAAATATCATAAATTCAGGAAGACTTTTAAGGATGGCAAAGCAGCTTTTTGGTATAAATTGCTTAAAATGTTCTTGACAAACAGCTCACCAACAGAAGGCTCAGTGCAGTACTTTTAGCATGAGACAATATCTTTATTAACTTCACTGGTATCCCTATTTCATCCATCGCCTTCAAACCAGCAAGACATTTCAAATTCATAAGCTCAAATTGTTTGCTACTTTAGAGCCTTTAAAAAACAAAAGTGAAAATGACAGAGTCTGTGAAATAACAATCTCAGTGGCTGAAAAGTAATTACCTGTCTCCATAAGACGGGTTATTAAGATCTCATCTTGAATAGAGACAAGTTTGACACCTCTATCTAGAGTTCATTCCACAATTTGAGATGGTCACAATATTATTTCTCTTAGTACAGAAAAATAGTTTGCTGTATTTGTAAAGGCAGCCAGCAGGTCTATTCATATTTCAAATATTCTTCTTTTGACAGAAGAGTACCTATTTCACTGTCTTAGGGTAAGCAGTCAGATGGGATGGAGTCCTTAAAACAGAGAGCTTTATAAGTAAGTAGTCTTTTGACTTTGATGGCAGAGAACACAAATTTTAGTTTTCTTCCGGTTACCAAAATGGACCCTGAAAGAAGAGCCTTCGGGCTTCCACATGCTGCTTATCCAAAACCGCCAAGTCTCTCTGTTGGTGCAAGTTAACTATTGTATTTTGAATTCACTCAGCCTCTTCACTGTCCTTGCCACCAACAAATATAAAAGACCTTTATGCTTTCCTCAGGAAGATAACAAAACAGCAACAGAACCATGAGGAGATAGGATCACTTTTACTAACAGAGCACTATAGATAAGGAACTTGAACTATGTCCCACCCCCAGGCAATATTTCTGCAGGGCTTTAACTAATGACTACCCTGGAACTCTCCTGTGTAACAAAGATTTCAACACATAGATGTATCTCAATGAAACATTAAACATGGTTTTGGTTGAAAGTAGTGCATTATGGGGTACATGAGTGAATGAGAGATAAATCTAAAGAAAACCTATCTGCTGAAGTAGTACAGTCATTGATATATAAAAATGTGCACACTGAATATGATATTTATGCTGGATGAAAAGCTTATCATAAATCTACCAACAAAGGCCAGACTACAGATTTGCAAACGTGAACTCAAAAGCAACCCTGAACCTACAGAAAACTGCGTAACCATTCAAATCTGTCAAAGAAAAAGGTCTATGAATAACGAAGCACATATATACCTGGGAATCTTCTGGGACTTTATGAAAAAGTAAATCAGTTTGCTGCCAAATTTGCTTTCCAGCAATGCCAGAGATGCATTAAAACAACATGGTTTACTGTTGAGGGTAATTATTACATTTGCCTTTGAGGTTGTGGGTTATATTGGAAAGCAGATGAATTCCAAGCAATCTGACTATGCAGGATTTTTTATTGTTAGTATACTTACTATTCCCTTGTAAAACAAAAAGATTAAAACTAAGCAAGCATGTACGGAAAAACATGATTAAAATATCTTTGACTTCCTCATAAGCATGGACTATCACAAATTCCATTGTCACTTTTCCATCCAAATTATTTGAATGCAATCAAATAACTATGAACTAAAAAAAAATGAACAAGCTACTTCCAGGGCTCAGAGAACTGCTGATGAACTTAGGAAATTCATACAAAATGGTAAAAATGGATTTTGATGAGCAATCAGAAATCTATGGACATTTTAAATGATGCTGAAGGGAAACATTGCAGGGAATGGCTGGGAATGGTATGGAGCTTGCCATAATAGTAGTTCCTTAATCTGACGCTCTTGAGCCAGTTTTGTCAACGTGGAAGTAAAATGAACTAGAGAGGATAAAGGACTTACTGATTCAGTGTGGGGGCTGGACGTATGTGTAATCAAAACTGCTGTGGCTGAAGCCAGTAAGAATGTGCATATTAAAATGAGCGGCACCAGAATGTAACCCTTTATATTCTTTATCTTCTATTATAGCTCCTGCTTTGAAATATTTATACTTGCCAATGCAATAGCTCTTTTATGCTGTTAAATAAGCCCAAGGAGTTGCTTGCAATTAAAAACAAAATTAAATCAATCAATCTTTTAATAAAATAGACCCATTAGTACAGAATTTGTCAACTTTTCCACAGATGTTGAATAGCCCTTACTAAAAAGCTTTTTATATAGTATATTTTGCTTGTGTTAACCTATTTCCCCCATTTTCTGTGTGTGTAATGAGTGAATGTGTGTGCATGTGCACACAAATGTGTCACACTGAATGCAGTTATATTTTCCATTTAGATTCTTCTTGCCCTTTAGGTAGTGAGGCTGGGAAATATTATATTACATAGAAAATTTTACTCCTCATAAAAGTAACTGCTTCTGTGACTGCCTTCTGTGCACATTTTGGACCACCATGTGTTTTCATGAATTTTCACTCTTTCTTGTAATGGAACACTGTGAGGCAGTGTGTAATGGTACCAAAGCTGAGCAAGCCCCTGTTCCTCTCCAGGACTACACAGGACTGCATTATGTTATGTCATGCTGCTGATAATGTCCTAGTCAGAAGAATACCACGTTACAAAACACTTCAGAAATCTCTGCTCTGCCATTTGCTTTGGCCAGGCATGTTCACTGAAACTCAGCTACGTCACTTTACAACTGCCTCACTGTTTCCTTTCCTCATTTATATTTCTTCCCATTTGTCTCTTAAAATATCCACATACTTTCTCCTGATTAATAGGTGGCATTCATAGTACGTATTTTCTCACTGTGTTCATTGTAACTTTCAATGGGATGTGTCTTATTCTGCATCTTTCCTTAAACAATCCAACAAACTTACAAACTTCCACATTCAATTCTTCTCACCTTGGGGGACCTTCAAGTGGTATAGTGCATTAAAAAAATAATATGAATTAGAAGAGATAATGGGCAGAAACAGAGTAGCTGGGTGGGTTCCAGTTCTTAGGAGACTCTTATTTATGTGTCTTTGGATCCAGGACCTGTCTTCATTTTTTCGCTTCCCACCAGCCTGTCCCACGCTAGTCCTGACAACTTAGCAAAGGAATGTTCAAAAAACTCTTCAGTAGCTTGATTGAGATTGAGGATTTTGGGTCCTACAAAAGAAAGATGACAGCCCTGAAGAGACATGTGAGAAAGTTTGCTAGGTGTCTTCAAATGACAGTAGTTATGAGCAAATAAGAAGGAAAATAAGGAATATAATTTATAAGCTACAAAGTGTAAACATTATTCTTATATTCTGAAACAAATACCTGAAAAGACAAACTTGAGCCACACCTGCTCATAAACTCCAAGGAAACATTTAGTTTCATTTACTTAAAAAGATGTTAGGCTGTCAGCCATAATCTGGGATCCAAATTCTGAGACTCCTGTCTTGATGTTTTTCCCTTTCTGTCATAGTACATCAGTCTGAGGGTGACCTCACCTTTTATTTATGTAGTCTTGCAAGGTTTCTTTCTGAATTTGATCTGAAGTCCTACCCTGCAAGCGAGATCTGCAAATTACTAATACAGTACCCCAGAAATATAGTGATACAGTACTAATACAGTACCCCAGAAATCAGTCCTCAACAGATTTTGCCCTCCACTTAGAACTGTTACCTGAAGTTATCTAATGTTATCTTGACTTTTAAAGATACTTCTGAAATGCTGATGCTCTGCAGATATTTTATGAAGGTTTATCTATAAAGCATGTATTTAAAGATCGGTACAAAGCATACCCTTATTACTTTCCAGTCAAGCTAAGGACAAACATTTATCCTATGAAAATATTCCCCCTGTAGGTTGGCAAGGAAAGTTTTAAATCTTGTGATTCAGGTCCCCTAGCATTTTCTCTTGCAGGTCTGCCAGTTTAAGAGGTTTTCTCCCTGATCCTTTCTCATACCCTTCTCCTACCTCCTTGATTTACTGTCCGTTTCACTTTTTACTAATTCATTGGTGTGTGTGCCTGCACCTTGAAGTTCATCAGGGAAGTTACAAGGGTTTAAAAAAGCAGGAGTATAAACTGACTCATTTACCATGTATCTCTAAAACATTTGCATAGGTGTCCAGGAGTAGTTAACTGTCAGAAGGACATGGAGTAAATGGCCAAGAGAAGGTGAAAAACTGAAAGTTTATACACAGTCTTGTCATAGAGAAGAGCTACGTCTGTATTTACTATATAACCCCAATAACATTTTGATGAGCATGGAGAGCCGTGCTGAATCATTGAGAGCACACAGAAGCAGGAGCGTCATCAGAAAAGTGAATAAAGGGACAACTCTATAACAGCGACAATGACAAAGAATTGGCCACTGAGGTGAAATGATAATGGTGCTGCGTGCTCTTAAAATTCAAAAGACAGTAGCTGAATCTTCACAAAGGTCTCCTGAGATAAGGATAAAATAATAACTATATATCTACCAGCTTTGGTAACTGAAGCAATAAGCTCAGGTGACATGACTGAAATGGTATAATAACTGAAACTTTTGTGTGACTCTTGCATGTCAAACAATAAACTAACAAATGGCATTAGCAAAGATATGGAAAAGATATGTCTAGCTCAGGACATGCTTCATTAAAACAATATTCTGTTCTACTTCAAAAGTATTTGCAATGTCTTAAAAAGTCTTGAGTTTTAAATGAGATTATTTTAAAATTAAATGTCCTAAAAATACACTTTTTTTTTTCTATTAGAAAGGTCCATGTATTCTCAGATAGCATGATCTGAATGACACCTTTTAATGCACCAGCCATAGGCTTACTCATCAGTTCATGATAGGTGTATTTTATTGAGTTATTTTTTAAATAATGGATTTTTTTAAGGGAGTATACAATAAGTTAATAAATAAATTTATACTCGTGTGGAGGTGAAGATCTATTTCAGGACCTCGACATATCCCAGATTACTGCTTCTGATTGAATAACTAGTTGAAAGACCTAGAGTAAAGATGCTCCTAGTAACCAGTTTCAATTTTGCCTGATCCGAACAAAAGAATGTTCAAAACTATATGGTATTTTAAATTGTGGTGTTTCCTCAACAATAACATTCCTAACAGCACTGCTTCTATCACTTTAATAGTAGTGTGAGACTCCTCAGGAAAGAGGCCAAAAAGTAAGTATATTTTACTAGCTGGAACTTCAGCCAGTCAAATGGACAACACTCTCTTTCATAAAGGCTGCCTTCAAGGCCATCTTTAATTAGAGTAGCTTGTTAACAATAAAAGCTGGAATTTGCCTTGGAAAAGGACAGAAGGTCAAGTGATGGCTTGGCAAGTTGATTTGACCACAGCACCAACTGTGAGCAACAATCAGATCTAAACTGAGCTGGCAGATTTAGTTCCTGCTGGAAAAAAATGATCCCACATCATGAAAAATGCAATTTCAATTGGCAAATGGTTCCTGGTTCCACCAAGAAGGTGTTTAAATTTGGAATTTCACACTCCCTGGACTGTCGTCCAAAACTTTGATGACTGCTAAGGCTACTTAATTAAAAATAATAAGAATACACCAAGAATTTTATGTCAGGAAATAAGTTTGGAGGCCCACTGTACGATAAGGAAATGACCTAAAGTGTTACAATCCAGAAGTTCATGAATGGAAGCTGTAAGATTACAACAGGAACAACTGAAAATAAAACAGATACATTTCTGATTACTATAAAAAAGCCAATACTTACTAATGGCTGTCATACTGACTTCTAAATTACCTAGCCTGTATACATGTATATTACCTTCAAGCGCAGGTATTCGAGACCGTCTTAGATATTTTATGCCCTGACACTGTGGGTTTTGATATTGAAAGCTAACTTAAAAAAAAAAAAAAAAAAAAAAATTGTTAAATACAAATACGTACAAATATAAGAAAGGGTGTATAGAGATATGTACATATTTATATAAAGTATGCGTCTCTACCAGGCACACCCTTCTTGTACATAGGTGTGCATCCATGTAATTAAAAGAGTAAGAGATTACTAATGAGAAAATAGTGTAACAAATACATGGAAGATAAATATTATTAATCTAAGGGATGGAGTCTGGAATGGCTTCATGGGTAATAAAATCCGGACTGACTCGCTCTTAGCAAGTACCAACAAGATCTTTAAACCATACCACATTGTCAAATACTCTCTATTTGTCACTTGCACTATAGAAAAAAATACCATGAAAATATGTAAACATCTCTAAAAATGTACTTGGGGCTATTTTTCTATTGGAATGTGTCTTAATTATTGTAAGCCATTATAAAGAATCCATATGATGTCATACAAATTTATAAAGGTCTTAATAATATTTTAAAATGCATGTTTTCATTCCAGAACTGAGCTAAGTACTGTATTTTATTGGAAATAAGAATTTTCACCTCAAACCAATTTAAAGGTCTTATTTCTATACCTACAAGGCAACAAAATATTGCACTTCTGTTGTGGTTTAACCCCAGGTAGTAGAGTTTCTTTCTCTATAGATTGAACTTAATTATGCATGGTCTGTTTCTAGGGCAAGTAGTGAATTGAGTACTCTGAATATTCTGAGTTACAGAATTAGTATATTAATGTCTTTCATAGATTTGACTATATTCACAAAATGACAGAGACCGGAAATCTTTTGTCCTCTGGAAGTCAACTGCTAACATTGCTGCTAGTGTACAACAAAAACAGTTTTAAATCAATTTCTATTAAGTCTGGTAAATTAAACTGGACCACCCTTATTTCTAAGACAAGGAAGCTGCTGAATGTGTTTAGAAAACATGTCACTTGTGAAATGCCTGAAGTCAGCTGATATGAAGAAATTATGAAGCAGGTTGCAGTAATGTTGGAAATATTGTCAAAACAAGTCTGTAACCATAATTATGTGCTTTTTCTGTAATGATGGACTGCCCCTCTTAAGGAATGTCATTGCAAGTGGGAACATTATACAAATGGTCGGGTTCAACAGCCATGATCATGTAAGGATAGGCCTTTCTTGCTTTATTTATGAGCTGAAAATTCATCCTAATGTTTTCCATTGTCAAGTGGCTACCACAAATGTTACAACATGTTTGCCAACATGGTTTTGAAGATATACCTCTGATGCCCTCTTGTTGCCAGAAGTACACCGCAACATCTTTAGCTCTTCTTAAATAAGGATTCCAGTGCTTTTGGCTTACATTCATAAACAACGACTCAAGCTGAGCTCAGGCTCTGATTACAGCCTGCTATTACAAAACCTTGTGTTAGCAGTCGTATTCTTGGATATTCCCGCAATCACCTGTCAATCAAAAGCCTATTATGGAAGAAGTGATGATGCAAACACTTAGAAAAAGCCAACTTCTGGCTAGCCTAGGAATGAAAGGCTACATTTGGTTTCCTTTGGTTTCTGAAGAGCTTCTGAGTTTGGGCTTCCTTTTCTTGCATTTATTTTAAATGAATGCTCCCATTGTTGCTTCCACTGCAGACAACTAGTATGTATTTGTCAGGAGGAGAAGTATGAGGTGTACCAGTTTTATCTCTTCAGCTTTGGTGAATTAAAGTTGATATCACCCTAGCCTGGAGAGATAAGATTAAGAGCCTGTCTAGTGTTGGAAGAAGTTTTGAAAGGCTCAAAGAGAAGTGATGAACACAGCTCTCTCTGCAGCTGTTTCTCTGAGAAATCTGCTTGCCCTCGCTAAATATTTCCCCAGCATGCCAATCAGTATTCTTACAAAGTCAAATGCTGTGTCTCCTAATGTGGTCTGTAGCTTAATCCTTAACCTACTCTACCCCAAGACAATTCTGGACTTCTAAGCCCTGTACCTATGCAGATGGGTTATAAGTGCTAGTTCAGATGTTAACTGGACAGAAGTTTAGCTGATCAGACTTTCCAGCTAAGACCAGAAAATCAGCCCAAACTGCAAATTTTAGTCTTTCCTCAATGCTGGAAGATCAAAACCTAGTTCCTTGTTTCTTTCCAGTCTCAGTTTCAAAACTGATCTGGCAGCTTCTTATGAAGCAAGATGCCTCACTGGTCTATCTGTAAAACTAAACAGAGCATTCACATCAGCTCAGCAGATTCCTGCCAACTTTAGCTGTGAACATAATATATGTAAGGTCAAGAGTATTCAGCACAACTATAATTTAATTCCAAACCTTAGACCTAAATTACCCAGCACGATCTGAGTTTAGTGGCCATTCTGGCAGGCATTAGTCTGTTTGAGTTAGGTTTGAAGCTGTCAGTATATATTAGGTTAACACCAATGTTAGGACTGAGCAGGTGGGGTTAAGGACTCAGAGAGTTTGTGGAGGAGTCATGCTGCCATGTTTAGCAACTGTTGGAAGATAAACAGATGTTAAGTTACCACTGGAGATAGCAGGAGAGATGGTGCTAGAGACAGAGATTACTAACTTTTGTACTAGTCTTGTCAGAAGTCACTTGGTTAGACTTGCTTACAGCCCTTTAGCTAGGGGATGCGGCCACAGTCAAGACCAAGGTTAAAGTTCCAAGTCAAGTAAAGAGACCAACAATGGCAAAGGGTTGATAATGGTGCTAGCAGGGAGGAGCTGCTTAAGTTTGGGTCTGGAGCTGGGAAACAACTCTCTGCTGGACTAAGGTGAAGGTCTGGCACCTGTGATAAACTGTTGCTATGGGTCCTTGACCTTGAAATAATCGGTTAGTTTTGAGTTTGGTTCAGATTTGGTTCTTCAGCCAGATTTGTGGGATCCACCTTTCCAGTTTAATGCACAGAGGTGTGCAAAATGCCAAGATTAAGTTTGGAGTAAGTATCCTGTTTTCATTGACAATGTACAATGGCTACGGCTGGGTCTGGAACATGATGACAGATTGGATATCTACTTGATGATCTTAGCACCCCTATCTAGGTTTAGATCTGATACTGGCCAAGGCTACTTTGCAGAGAGTAAGGCTAAGTTTAGTTTTCATGAAAATGGAAAGAGGTTGCAGAGATACAGTACGAGCACTAGATTTAGGATTTAACAAAGTATGAGCTTAACTCCACTCTTTTCAATAACAACCAAGTTCATTACTGAGTGGTTTTGTAAATCCTGCCCTTAACATATTCTAACAAGACACTTCACATACAATCAGCCATTTTACTGTATCATTATAGATACTGTCATTTCTTAGATCAATTTATCAAGAATGAATAGCATGATAATTAAACCACAATTTTGAGATTTCAATAGGAAGACAGCTGTATGAGAACCTTGTATCTTTCTGTTCGATTTGATCTTTAACTTTCTACTTTGTCACTGAATCCTTCATTCTTATCTCTCTATATAAGAACATCTACCTGTCTTGAATTCATTTATGCCTTCTAACATATTCCATAAACTTACTGCTCTTTGAATAAAATATTTCTGCCCCAAGCTTTCCTTAACTCCAAACTTTTATTAAGCTTCTGTCCCTAGTTTTTAAACTGTTCTTTAAAAATGGTAGTATCCTGCTTCCCCATGCCAGTTTCAGTCAATTATTCTCTGTGCGTATGCATGGTGACCTTATGATCCATATTAAAACATTTTTATTGTTTTTCCCATATGCACTGAAATAATAATTTTAACAGTTCTGGAATGTATCTGTATAATATGGTTGATCTTATATTAATCTTACACACACAAATCCCATTGAACTCTAAGTGAAAACTAAACTTAACTCTTAAAGTTTCTTGTAAATAATTTTTGAGATCTCTAAGCATATCTGGTATACTTTAGAGCAACAGAAGTAACAGTTTCTTGCACATGTTGTACACAGTGTTAAGCATATCTTACATGCTATGCTTAATGATGCAGCCTTCCAGAAAGAATAAAACAATTAACGAGTGGAAAAAACACTTTAAAATTCCATGGACTAAAAGGTGCTGTAGAGGTAAGAGATACTAGCATGATTGTTTTTGTATTATAAACAGCAGATATCTGTAAAGTTACATGAGGAATTCACTGTCTCTCCATTCTGGTCTGAACATGCAGGCTCATTCTTTGGCCCACAGTGTTTTTAACTGATGAAACAGTGCTGAGTTTCTCCTTTATCCAAAAATATTAATCAGCATATCAATAAACCATCTCAAGTTCTTGTATACATTTGTCACCTTTGACTACATTCTGCCCAAAACTTTGTCCATATAACCATTAGTCTTATCAGCATTATAGAGTTCACTTCACCTCCTCTCTTACCCAAGTTTGCTGTAACTGAGCTTGCTAAAACATGCACAATAGGGAGGAATTACATTAAGTAGAATGGGAGACAACAGGGCTGGTTCTAAAGTTAGAAGTACTTTGGGGAGAGGACTTTTATTAAATCTTGTTGGTACTTCTTATACATCACTATCATGTCTCACTGAAAATGTACACTGAAATTTCTTATGCCATATGGCATGCTGCCTTTTCATACAATGTATAACAAGTTTTAGAGAAATGAAGGTATGCATAAATCTTTACAGAAATGTCTAGTGTTGACCTCCTCTCCACTGAATTCAATGGGAGTTTTGTCTTTATGAACGGATTTGAGAGCTTTGCGGAAATACTTCACTCTTCAAACTCTAAGAATGATTTAACTCAGTTTTGACTAGAAAAATATTCAGAATTAATTTGCTCCATTGCATTTGTCAGACTTTAAGGTTTGTTGTTGTTGTTGTTGTTTTTGGTATACCAGGATGGATTCTGACAAATTATCATTTATTTTCTGGGAGCAAACAGTAAAACCACTGCAGACTTGAGCTGGGAACATGGAGTCTGGCACATGGAGTCTGTTTTTGTTGATGTTCACTTTGAAGTTTTTACTGCTAATATTGGCAGAAGTGTTTGTAGGTCTTTCATATCAGGAACTCTGAAGCTAGAATCTAACAGCCTCATTAGAGAATCATAGAATGTGCTGAGTTAGAAGGCACTCACAAGGATCATCGAGTCCAACTCCTCTCCCTGCATAGGACAACCCAAAAATTCACACCATGTGTCTGAGGGCATTGTCTGCTACTGCTTGAACACTGTCAGGCGTGGGGCTGTGACTCCCTCCCTGGGAAGGGAAGCCTGGGAAGCCTGTTCCAGTGCTTCACCACCCTCCAGGTGAAGAACCTTTTCCTAATGTCCAACCTAAACCTCCCCTGGCACATCTTCCTGCCATTCCCTTGGTTTCTGTCATTGGTCACTAAAGAGAAGAGATCAGCACCTGCCCCTCCTTCTTCCCTTGTGAGGAAGCTGTAGCCACCATGTGACTAAAGCCACTCCTCATATGGCTTTCTGCATGAGCTCACTTCTTACTTAAAATAAAGGCAAATGTGAACTACCAGTGGACAATAAGGTGGCACTTCGAATCATGTAAAACTGACAGACAAATTCCATTTGTGAGAAGGATGCCTGTTTCTAAGAATGATTACTGGGATACCCAATTTCTTGTGCTTCCTCCTCCTCTACTCCAGAGCAATCTTTGCAAAGTGCTCTTTACTTGGTTCTCTGATTAAAAAATCCTTCGGATATTGATCCTATAAATAAACATGAGACAGAATTAATGCATCAAAATAGTTTGGTTTTAGGGAAAAAATGTTTGGGGAACTGGAATCACATAGGCAGCTGGCATTCCTTTTCACTTTATAAGGCAATGTATTTTGTTTAATGATGCTGCTTAGTTAGTTCCTCAAGAATCATGTGGTAGCACACAATGGTGACTTTTGTGAAATTTAGTGTTGTGGAATTTAACCAAAAATATTGCCAAATTTTAGTTAGATTCTGTCGGTAGTTGTCCCTAAACATCCTTTCCTGGGACTATAGCTGGATAACTGCCACCAAGTCAAGAGCACAGACTGTGAGATTGTACTATATAGCTAAAAATGACTCTCCAAATTGAGCATTGAAACTCTGGTTCTTGTGAATACTTGGTTCTCATAACGTTTGGCCATAAAATCTTATTTTTCAGCATGAAAAAAACAAAACAGCCTACAGTTTGGAACTTCCCTGGGTTTTTATGAAACTGCAATAGGCTTACTTACTTCTCATTATATACCTGATATGTTTTTACTAATAACATGTATTTTGCACCAATAGTTAAGAAAAATAATTTAGTGGCTTATAGGGAATAAAATGGTAATAAAGGAAAAGAAAATGGAGAAACTGCTTGCTGGTGGAACACCCCACTATTATTAATTGTGAACCATGTGATCTGGCAACCTTTTGATTTACCAGCACCGTCCACTCCCTTGTAAATTCTAGCTGGCTTTCCCATACATTATTATGTGGATTCCTTGCAACCACTTCCCTTTCTGATTTTCCAGAGACAGAGTATAAAGTTTCCCCAAATGCTAATAAAATGTGAAATCCTATCCCACTCTTTAGGTTTGCTTTGTGTAGTCATCTTCTAAAATAAGAACCAGCAAAAGTTTGAAACATTGCTCTCTTCTATTTTTGCCTTCATTCAATAGTTACTATTCTTCATAAACATCACCGTTTTTGTTTCAACATCTGTATGTTCTGGGCTTTTTAAACTGTTGGCTCTAATACTGACAAAAAAAAAAAAGTAAGTATTGCCTTGTTTCTTCTAAAAAAAAAAAGGACTTACAACTATGAGTATGTTCCACTTCCTCATCTTGATTTTGCTTACAGTTATACTGTGCCATATAACACAGATGTCTATAGGTGAATGAAGTTTGAATAAAACACATTAAGTAAACCACATTTAGCATGTCATTTTATAGGTGAAAATAACCCTAAAGCAATGTACAAACATTTGGCCTTAGAAATGCCATGATTTTCTGCTTGCAATGTCCTCTACTTTTCAAATGCATAGTAATAATGCAGACACTGTTGTTGACTGAAGCAATGAAAACATGGGCTATTTTCTGATCAATTTTTTTGACAAGTAGGTGTGGGGGAGGAGAGAAAGGCTGAGTGTGAGTGGGTGGTTTGCAGCAGACTTCATCATCTATAATTTATTTTTTGGGAGGAAAGGCTTTTGCAGGACACTGGCATGTAAGAGCCTGAACACACACAGCATTACATCATTCCTGTTAAATTATTTCATTTTCTTGGAAGGTTACTCAGGTTAGCACTCGGGCTCATGGAGGTGGAAGAATAAAAACATTCATGAATCTCTAGAAGCTGCAGCAGCAGCAAAAGGTCATGTCTCATGAGGGCTGACAGAGGAAAATCAGTGAGACTGCAACAGAGATAAGTTTAGTTCTAATTAACAAGTGTTAAGGTAAGAAATGAAAAACACGTCATCATCCTTTATGGGCCAATGGTTCCATACCTGTCTAGACTGAGATTCCTTCTGCCTCCCTGGGAGGTGACTGGAACTGGTTACTTGAGCGTGGGATTGCGCTGAACCCTGCTCGATTCTAAAAGGATCATGCCTATGTCCTCAGAGGAGGTGCAACCGAGCTACCATAATCTCTTAGGAAAGGTAGGTAATCAGTAAACTAAATTTAAAAAGAGAGGGATATGCTTCAGATATTTATGTGTCTTTATGCACTGAAATAGATTTATACATATATGTATTTTGCAAAACATGAAATTATTTCTTGAAGATATCTGAAAAAATGTCAGAGGCTACATTTCACCCATATTGGAATATTTATACACAGCACAGAAGCAGTCTGCTGATGCTCCCAATACTTCCCAAACCTCTAAACTCAGTCAAGTAACAACTCATGCAATTGCTACCATCCTTGTGGTAAGCAATGTGAATTCCTGCTTCCTTCTATTACTCTTGCTGCCTGTTACTCTTCTCTCAGACACTTAGCCACTGTGCATTATTTATCTTTCTCTAAAGCTGTAACAACAACAAACTGGCAGCTTTTGGGGCCATAAGTTGTCAGCTGGTCAGCCTGTTTTTCTGGTTACATGATAGAGTACACAGTTTCAGCTGCTTTGCTGTTTGCTCCTCCACTCTTAATCAGGGATGGGTTCTTATCTTCTAATGCTGTCCCTTAAAATTGTGGCAGCTAGTCTAAATTAGTTATCTAAGTTTCTCTCATAGGTAGTAGAGAGCAATAAGCATCTCCTGGGAAAGGTCTGAAGACAGGTGGGATGAATCCCCATTCATACATGTCTATTTACTCTCATAGATTATAGGGGAGACCTGAGAGACCATCTGATTTGCCAGCTAACTTTTAAGTGGTTAAATTGAGGTGCAATCAGTTCCAAGCTGATCAAAAAACAAGGGCATGATGTGAGGTAAAAAATAAAACATTGGAATATGCCATAGGGGAAGGGTTTTTGGGAATGTGCCAGCAGAACGGAATTTAACATAACCCAGTATACAGGAAGCAACAGTCAAACTGAGGGGAGTTATCTGGTGTGCAGCCAGTTTTGCTCCTGCATTACACAGAGGAGATCATAAATACCTGTGATCATTCCCTGGGTCTCTGGAAACTCTAGAAAATTAGGATTAAGATAGGCAGAGAAGTTAGCCTAATGTTTTCAGAGGGGTTTGGATGGCTTGGAAAGTTACTTTTCAGTTGGTGCAACTACTTAAATTTGGCTAGCCTGCAAAGCATCCATGCTCACTGCATTCCACATGGAAGGACCAGGAAAGAGGGACTTACTGCTGGCTGGGCTGGCATTTTCAGTGTGATCTGGGCATGGAGAAATCTGAAAGGCAGGCTTTCTGTGTTGGCTGGCTGGTAGCTTCACAACTTGCGACGGGACTGAAAATAAAGAAGTCAGTGATGAGTTCAGTGTGGCCCTTGGGGACATTACAAAACCTCCGTTCATTGGGAGTTGCAGTTAAAAACTTCCCAGTGAGTCATGGCTGCACTGTGTTAATGGCCAGAACCCTAAACCAGCCAAGTACCTTCTGCTGTTTTATTCCTTTCAGTTTAGTTTAGTTTCTTCTTACCCTTTTCCATCACCATGTATGCAGAGCTGGATAAGTGCCTGTCCATCTGTGCAAAGATTTTATTTCATTCTACAGTACAGGTCTTGAAGTTTAAGTAGTCTTAGAGCAGGCTGTTTCATCACAGAAGGTGTAACAAGCTGAGATCTTCACACTTCACCATATCTTGGCCCAGCTTTACACTAATTATGATCCTTTTTTGAACAGTGGTGCACAAAGTAACAGAATCAGAAATGAGCAATTTCTGACAGAAGGGATATTACATTTGCTGCACACATTTGCATAGAACTAAAATTTCAGTGTAGCTATTCTCAAATAGAGTTTTCGTTACGGCTTGCTATGCTAAAAATTAACATCAATTAAATTGGATAAAAGTCCTTTCTTTTTATTATAGTCACAGATGGCTTTATTTTAATATGCATCTTTAATTCCCTAGAAGAAAATTTGTATTTGGAAATGAGATAGACTTTAGTACAACTCTAAATACCAAGTGAATATCAGAGGCTGAGCAATCTTCTGACACCAGGAAAGACCTTTACATGCATGCAAGCAGTTGTAGGACACTCAGAATGACAATCAAACCTACAGTAAGCCCTTTATTTGGCTTGGTCATAAGAAATTAATTCCTCTACAGACTGAACAACAACTTAGCTGGTTTAAGCCAAAAAAATGCCTCTCTTCCTATAAAAATTAGGAATGCTTGATGGTTGTGTTAACATTTCAGTCACAATTTCCTAAAGAAGTATCAATGAGAAGAAATCACAGTTAACTTCCTCACTGTTTATCTCGTTTTGTTAACTCTTACTAAAATATTTGATCATGCCTTCTTTTTACGTACTCTTCTAAGCATCCACAATGGGTTCCTCTCAGAAACAGGGTACCAGGCTGGACGTATCTTAGGGATAAGCTAACACAGAAGTCGTATGCCATAATAGAATAAAATGCATCTGAGGTTTTCAGTCAGTGTCACAATGCATCAGCCCATCTTATGCCAATGAAGAATTGTTCTGTGGAATTTATTTCCTATGTAGTTTCAAATTATGAAATATATTGCTCTTTGAGCTCATTATTTAAAAACATCTAATTGGCACGAATTCCTTCCTGATACTTAGCATAGTGTCATCTCTTTGTCCTATCTAATCAGTGTTTATTGTGTCTATATGCATTGCAAATGGGATATTTTCCTTCACCATTCTTTTAATCTTCAGTTATTTTTAAGCTCTTCTTGCAAGTGCAGTTCTGTTAAACCATATGTATTTAGTTGTTAATATCTTCTTAGATGAAGTCTTCCCATACTGAACATTAGTGTTATCATTCTCTGATCAGTTCAGTTTTTTCACTAAAACCTAGTGAAACTTGCAGAAATGATGTCAAAATTGTGTTGACTGAACTATTTATTTTATTTTACCAGCTGCAGAGAAACGATGTAAAAAATGCAGACATTTTACTTTCAAAGGCAGCGAATCAAACTTTCAGATAGAGAGGAGATGAAGGCAAATGAAGATAAACAAAGCAATACCCTGAATCCTGTTTTGTTCTCATCCTTTCATTGCTTCAGAACTGCAATTTAACCAGAGTTCCCATCTTTTCTCCCAATAAAGCACGACATATACAATGTACAATTTTCCCTAGATACAGGTAAATACTCAGAGGAACTGGGGCATTAAAGGAGCTTAATTTCATTTATTTGTTCTTAGTCATTTTCAGCACTGATTTAAATTAAGATCTTCCTGAGTAACTCTACCCAAAAGTCTTGCTGACACTGGATGTGAAGAGAATTAATGAATGTTTTTTGGAAAAAAACTCATGATGATCACTCATGACCACTCATGATTTCCCACCCACAGAAAGTTCATTTTAACAAAGCATCTACTACAAATAGAGGTTGCTTATCTAAATATTAGTAAACTGTTAAAAAAGAACAAAGAACCTGGTGAAGCAGCTTTAAGTTAAGGCCACACAACTTTGTATAGCAAGCTCACTGCTAATTGAAAATTAGGCAGTGTTGTGGTTAGTTTAATGACAAGGCTAGGAACATTGGGCCTATAGCAAAGAAACCCAAATCCAAAGACAGACAAGCTTTGCTTGATTATAGTGATTACATCATGGTCATTAGAATTTAAACCAACTAACCCAAACACAGACATCATATCTTCATTTGATAGCTGCAGTCTAGTAAACAGTGGGAAATAATGTTATGTATGCATTAGCCCAGCTGAAATGAAAACAGGCATTCTTTTTGAACCTGTCTGGCATTGAAAACAAAAACTTCAAAATCAGGCTGTGAAGTGGACTTACAAAGCCAGAGGCCTTTGATTTTTAAGGATCTGCATAGTGTTTTAACCAGTCTTTGTTTTGGAGGAAAACCACCTCAGCACCCGGGTATGAGGCATCCTTGTATGCAGTCTATCACTGTGCAAGATGTTGAGTTTATCTCTGGGAACACATGAAGATTAGCAATGTCCTCCTTTGTGTTTCCCTGCTATAATTTCTTACAAGTTCATGAGTCATTGTCAGCTGCTTGCTAAAAATAACCCCTTAACACTGCTTAGACTTGTAGTCATGATGGTGACGTGATGAGGTGACTAGAGACAGCATAAGCACTGCATATTTAAAATGCATTTCATGCAAAATTACTTTTAGTGCTACAATTTCATTGTGTGTGTGGGGGGGAGCCATTCCACTGTCTAATATGAGACAACCCCGTCACCCCCACAAATGAGTTCTGTTCTTGGTCTCCCCATATATATAAAAAAGAGGTAAAATGCTCTGAGCCATGCTTGGTCTTTGAAACAAAGAGGGAACCCTGACAGTGACAGCTCCCATCCCTTTTTGATTTTTGAAGTTAAAAGTTATCATATTCACAGATATTAACATTTGAAATCCTTCTTTAATTTCTGTCTAATAAATCTGTGTTTAATAAATTGCAAGGATCAAGATCATTCCCATCCACACTTAACATATTTTGTGTCAGAGACAGTGCCTATAAATCAAAATAACTGCATTGATTTTCTGGGCACTAGACAAAGAAATACAAACTAAAGGGCAGGAAGGTCTTCAGAGCGTTGTCTTTGCCTGGTCTCAGAGTATTGCCATTAATACTTTAGAGATACTCACACTTGGAATTGCACACATCCAGGTTGTTAGAAAATGGTTGTGTTGCAAGAACTTGTGTTATGAAATGACTCACACCAGAAATGAAGATGCTTCACAGACAAGCTCATCTCATAGTCCTAAACCAAAATCCCAATGTCTGGTAGCATGGCCCTTACTCATTTCACCAGAGTATTATTTCAACTTTGCTTGACTTCTGTCATCTAGCAACTGGAGGTGGTTGTTTGACATAGTAAAAGGATGGAAAAGAAATCAGTACAATGGACATCAGAACTAGAGACAAAATGTCCATTTCACTAGTAACACTTATAATCTGACTCAGATCTAAAGAATTTGCTACTAGAGAAGCATTCAAAAAGCAGATTTTTTTCATGCTAAACATCAGAGGCTTTAGAGGCATAACACACGGAACTTATGTAAATATTAATGAATACTAAAGTAAATACTTAAAGTGCAGTTAATTTCATCTTCCTTCCTTCCTTCCTTCCTTCCTTCCTTCCTTCCTTCCTTCCTTCCTTCCTTCCTTCCTTCCTTCCTTCCTTCCTTCCTTCCTTCCTTCCTTCCTTCCTTCCTTCCTTCCTTCCTTCCTTCCTTCCTTCCTTCCTTCCTTCCTTCCTTCCTTCCTTCCTTCCTTCCTTCCTTCCTTCCTTCCTTCCTTCCTTCCTTCCTTCTTAAAAATTTCTATACCATTGTACCAGGGAACACCAGGAGATGAGCCAGCAGCAGACATATAAAAAATATAAGCTAAATCTGAAACCTAGCTATAATGTAAGACATCTCTGTGAGACAGATCATCTCCTGAATGTGGCTGTCTCTCTCCACTGGTTATAGACAAAGTCTAGGTAACCTTAGAGAAGATATCTTGCTACTGGGGGACAAAATGACCTGAATCAGATACAAAGTCCTTGATATGAATCTGAAGAACTTTTGTATGTAACTGTAAAAAAAGTATGGCTAACATAATAATTTATTTAAGGCTATCACAAGCATATTTATAAATCTGCATATTCAGCAAGTTCCATTCACGGACGATGAGACACAATTAAGACAGAGACTGAAATATCTATTTATACAACGGAAGCAGCACATGCAGGTATGAGTCACAATACAGTGGCAAAATTGGTAATAGGAACAGTTCCATCCCTTCCCACAAATGTCAATCTTATGCTGTGAAGTGAAAAGAAAAGAAAGAAAAAATAAAGAACCCCAGAATAAAATGTGCTGCTCTGACAGAAATGGCAAACCACTTTCATCTACAGAAAAAACTATTTATGAAGCTTTCTATGTTACTTGTTATCTTGTTTTGTGTATGATGTATCAGTTGTAAACCTATTGATTATTCAGTATTAGTTCATGTGCAATCAAAATTTCAAATCACAAACCAATTAGTTAGTATGAGGTCACTGGAATAAAAAATCCTCATAAGGCAACTATGGACAAGATTGTTATGCTCTTGCATAAGAATAAGAGAATGGAGTCTAGTACAAGTTATAAATTTTATAATAGCTCTATCACCTATACCCAGTGCAGTATTGCCTAACATACTGCAGCAGAATGCGCAGAAATACTTAGCAGTACTGGCACTGTTTAGATTCATGTTGTATTAACGCATCCAGCTAATACAGCATAAAAAATAGTTCAAACAAGTTCATTTACATATCACACCATTTTTTTTTTTGGTGCCCTTTTTGGTCTGCTTAATGAGTTATTCTCTGTTTTTGCTTGATGGTGCATTAAACAGATTTCTCCAGTTTCTGGTATTTCAGATTTCTGTTTCTGTCTCATAAAATCAACAAGTTATATTTCGTATTGCTAAGGCCTTATAATGACTTTGTAGCTAAAATAAATGCTTTTCAGAGTTAGCTGGACTCTTCTCCAGGGAATCCTAACTTACGAAGTTTTCAAGCCTGAGTATTTTAGAAGGTGTCAATGAAAGCTAATGACATTGAGAGGCAGTTTATATAGTAACGGCAGGTTAAAAAAATCACATACAGAATGCCTATTCTATTTCATTAACTTAAATCTGCTTTGTTAAATGTGTAAATAGAAAAAAAAATGCAATAATGTGAAAAAGTGTTAATTGCTTCACAATGCCATGCTGCAAAGAACAGTACAGTAAACATTTCAGCAGATTACTGCATACATTAAAAACACAACCCCAAAAATTGCTAGGTGTTTGAAAGCTTTATATCCAGATAGCCTTCATGTATATGCTTATTTACCCATGATACATTGCCTTTTATCTGCTGCTATTATATACAACATCATTCCATTAATACAAAAAGCAGACAATGAGGATTATAGTCATCTTTGGGG
Organism: Streptopelia decaocto; assembly: GCF_964273445.1. Lineage (NCBI taxonomy): Eukaryota > Metazoa > Chordata > Aves > Columbiformes > Columbidae > Streptopelia > Streptopelia decaocto. The sequence continues at coordinate 131,361,639 of NC_138655.1, read as the reverse complement.
CTACCAGTTCTGTCAGTTGTTTTTCTTCTGTGAAAACATTTTTCTGCACATTTCAGGCTACATGGCAGAACCTCCTGGCAACAGAAATGATATTTAGAAACATATTTTAATGCTTAAAAATAAGTTGAGATTTCTGAAGTACAATGGTAAAGCAAGCTCCACCACAATAATTTTTTGGAATAAGTGTGACACTGAGACATTGATTAGAACCAAGGTATAAGATGTAGATTTGCAGATCAAAATACCGACATTCTTGTGTCACATAGGGTTCATTTTGCTGTGTGCAGGTTTGCACCTTCTCACTTCCCCGTTCAGGTTTCAGACCTGAAAGGTCTCAAGCCCTTCAGTCGCAGCATGGAATGGGTCGTGCTTCCTGCTCCCTCATCAGAATTGCTCTCTTTAATGAGAGAAAGAGAATAAAGAATGAATAACTACATTTCTGGCACACACTCAGAAGTCTGGGGTGGTTGGTGGACATTTTCATGAATACCAGCACGAAATGGAGTATCTGGTGATAAGCAGGATCATGAATCCATGAATAAGGCTAACCTGAATTTCAGTCACTTATTCATTCATGTATTTGCATTTATTTATTTGTTAATGGAAACATATTCTATAACATAATCTATTAATGAAACCCAGATGTCAATGAAACACTGCATTACTATTTTACCATTTGCTTAAGAGTTTTACGATATATGATATGTCCACCTTTGATCAAAAGTCTCATGGCTACATTTCTGCTTAACATGAGGACAGTGGATGGCTTTTCTGTAATATTGACTGTAACTCCCGCAAAGGCAGACGTCCTCTCTCGGTGTACAGCTTCAGCCCAGAGACAATGTGTTGAGGAACCAAAGGAAACAGAGAGATAGGAAAGAGAAGTGAGTAGGCACAATCCCCAGAAGCAGCATCAAAGCAGTTCCCAATGATTATTCTAGCCTTAGGTTTTAATATTCACCATCACTGCTCCTATATATCCATGGCTGAAATGTGGGCCAGCCCTCTTCCAAGAGGACCTTTCCCCTTCCCATTAAATTCTCTGTATACAAGGCAAATGAAACATGCCGGGGCTAAGCACAGTGTAGCCATTCTCCCATAGAATATGAACATAGTAATTGTGTCCTTACAGTTATGTCTCTGGTTATCTGCATTGCTGATGAGAGGATTTGCTTTTCAATTTTGCAGAGAAGGGGTGTCAGAGCAATTGCTAATAATTGCATCAATGAAAGAACAGCTGAGATCATACCTTACTGTCTCTCTCATCTGATTCCAACTTCCATACACCCTTAAAATGATAAAAAATCTGACTAATACATTAAATGGGTTCTGGTATGCGCATCTTTGGTGATACCTGAATGGTAGTATATGTCCTTGCAAACCTGCTGGTCTAGATGACCACCAGCTGACATAGCCCAAGAAGAAGGGTTGGGAGAAGGCAATACTTAACAATCTTCCTTGTTTACGAAACTGCACTTTTTTTGGCTGATTTGGAGGGGATTTCTATTAAAACCTTGCTTTATCTTTTATCACTTAGATATCTGCTGGAATTATGATTAGACGGAAAACCAATTTTGCCTCTAGTATCCACACACCGTTTCTATAGCTGCACTTTGCAAAAGCAGAGGGTTACAGTCAGAGTTGAAAGCTGACATTTTGTTTTTAAACTCAAACTATTAGATAGTCACAAAGACCACAGAACCTATTTTTTTTGAGCAACATGGCTATACTCTGGCATGGATAACTCAGAGTAAATGACTTGAAGAAACCCTGCCAGGAAAAAAGGAAAATCATGTTGAAACCAACACGATAACTTAATTGTCAGTGTGTCTTAAAAGAGAAAGTTTGTGGCAATAACTTCTGAGAGTGACAGTTCAGGAAATCTGTACTGGTAAAGATTGAAGTCTTTAATTTTTGCAATCTTTAATGTGTCTGTGAGTATGGAAATAAGAAACATCATACAAGCAGAGGAAAATATTTCAAGGAAGATAACTTAGGTTGGAAATTTATTTTAAACTTAACTGTTATGTGGCTTATATAACTCCTACAGCTGAGAAAAAATGCTTTCAGCAAACCTATTTTTCATTGTGCCTATATCAGCTAATACATGACATATAAATTATAGAGGCTACTTTTAAAAAATCATAGTGTTTTATGAAAGGTGTTAAGTAAACATTGTTATGTTAAATTCTAACTTTGTGCTTCCAGTCTCATTAACTTTTTGTTTTGGTTTGGTTTGGTTTTTTTTGCTTTGTTTTGTTTTGTTTTGAGACTCACTGTGTCATTTGGATATATGTTAAAAAAAATCCACAAACCCTAGGCTTTTAAAAAGAGGACCTTTTCCACCTTTTGAAAAATATCTTATGGCTGTTTTGAGCAGTGGTGATCTGGAAAGAAAACAGATTAGAACGTTTGATAATAGAGGAAGGAAATATTATTATCACAGCTTGAAATCTGTTAACAGGGCCTTCCAAATGGGGCAAACATTAAAGTCAAATAGAAACTCAATTACAGGAAGATTTTCAACTTGTCAAAAATAATTGCATTAATGTCAGCAATGCTGAAGGTCTAAAACAAGGAAACTATTGTGCAGTGTCTCTAGAAAGAAAGATTAAAGGAATGCATAGCGTAGTTTTAGCAAAAGGTCCAAAAATGCTCACATTTATTTTGGTTTTAGTTCTGAGGCCAAAGACTACAGTACTGCATAAAACTGAAACATCAATCTATAACTTTCTGGCAGATGTTACATCACACGAAGATCATGGAATACTCAATAAGAGGAACCATTTATCTGCTTTGCTCTGAACCAAAACTTGTAGTAAATACCTTATAGAGGGCAAAGATTCAAGCAGTTTGGAGGAGCTGGAGCTTTGAGATATGAACTGGTCTGTGCTTAAATGTTTGGCTCTTATTACAGGGTGGGTGTTCTGCATTTGCAACTAAAGCTCCAGCAGAATAAACTTTAAAGAAAATCTATTGAACTATTATAGAAAAAATATATTCCTTAGTGATTTAAATGGGAAATTTTGTCTACTTCCTACCACTTTTTTTTTGGTTATGTTCAGTAGGAGTTACAACTCACAAAGGCAAAAACTCTGCTTTTGTTTAAGTCAGAATTAATTGCTGCTGCCCATAGGAGAGGAACTTGCTCGGGTGGAATTGAGGAGGCTGTGTATCCCCCATCTTTCTTTTTTAAACAGAGTTCATTGCCTAAAAATGCATGTAACTTCTCCCTGGTATAAAACAAAGACTGTCTTCTTTCAGACCTTGGTGTAGACGTATGGTCCAAGGCCACATTTTGAAAGGTGTTTAGGTTCCTTCACATTTGTAGACTGCAATTCACCTCCCTTCCTGTTAGGCAGACATTGAAGCATTTAAGTAATTTTGACTTAGGCACCCCTAACACCCAAGGGTGAGAGAGACCTGTTCTGTGATCTAGTTGTAGGTGTCTGACTATGCTTGTTGGCTATGAAGAAAATATAAAGAGGCTAGGCACTGAAGTTAAGCATCTTAGGTAACAGCTTAAAGTCAGATATGATTAATCCAGGGCTGAGCAGGACTTTATTTCGTGTGTGTGTGTGTGGTGATGAGAAACCCACCAGAAAAATGGGGAAGAGGAGCATTCTTCAATTTCAGCTGTGCACAATTTCATACTAGAGCAAAATCCTGCTTGCTTTTACTCCTCTACAAGCATCTAGAATAGCTTCATGGATGTTTGGAGGCTATGGTAGTGTATAAAAGTCTTTAAAGACCTAATGCCTGATTTTATTATTTTAAAAGCCTAGGTATCACTAATGTTATTGCTGTCTTCGGTATTCTTCTGGAGGACTAACCAAAAATGAATAGTTTCACAATACAATAAATTATTTTATTCCCTGTCCCTTGATTTCCCAGCCAAGTCTGAGATACTGTTTATAGTACTGCTGTCTTCATAAGCAGTTCCTGTGTTCAATCTGAGCCACAAGGACACATCGAAGTAACCTAGAAAAACAAAGTATCAACATCAGAATTTTTATTTTATTTAGCTCTGTGTTGTATTGTAAAAAATCATACATAAATCTCTGCAGTGCACAGAAGTATTTCTCTCCTTCATTTTCTTTTTCTTTGTCTTGCTTCAGGTGTAATTCCGATAACTTGTTGTGACTGGGGGACTCCTAACTGATCAGTGCCTAAATTCTGCTAAAACAAATGGGAATTAGATTTGTATGAACAAGCACTTAGTGAGATTTTCAGAAGTTCTTAGGCAGGTCAGACATTTTTTAAAATCTCACTACATATCTGTTTGCAACTTTAAGCCTCCTGAAAACTTTTGCTAAACATGTAAGTCATTTTCACAAGACATTAGATGTTCTGAAACTAATTGCTTTGAGAGACAGATATTTTCTTCACTTAATTAATCTATTGAAATTTCTCTCCTCCTTTTTTTTTTTTGGATGTACAGAACCAGAAGCTGATTTATGTCATGTGACTAGAATGGCTTCTCATGAAAGCCTAGCTCATGGAAGTGACACAAATGTTAGTTTTCCTTTAATCTTCACAAGCTATTGAAGTTGCACATCATTAACACTCAATAGCTCATACTAACATTTTAATAGCAAAAGTGACATCCACACTGTAAGAGCCAGTATTCTGCTAACAGCCAGGGTCAGTTGCACTTTTACAAGGCCAGACCAAATACTTTCCCAACCAGTACATTTCCTAAAACTATTTCATCAAACAGTGATGAGAAAGAAATGTTTGACCTCCGGTATTGATTGCTTAAGAGTTATAACAGGTCCTCTCCGAGCATCCCTTCACCTTTGGAGATCTGTTCTCATTTCCTTACACCAGAATAAATGTACACATCAGAAACACTCTGAGTTGTGCTAGCTATTTATTTTATTCACATCACAAAGAGATTTGCAGATCACCTTTTCAAAGCTGCACGCAGCTGGATTTCTACACCAGGGATGTAGAAATCAGGCTGAGTGACTGCTGAGCTACGACTCAAGAAAACATGGATTAGCTGGTACCATCATTCCCTTGGGGTCTCTCATTTCAAGACAGGGTGCTAAGGTAATTCTGCATAAGAAGCAACATGTGACCATGATAAGACAATCAACTTTACATTGAAAGTGCATGGATGGTCTTTAAATGGCAGAGCTGGAGAGCACCATCCAGACAGGAGAACAGGACAAAGCATGTCATAACTCCCTCCACCTCATATGCCTGGATTTTTTTTTTTTCTTTAGAAACTAGGGCATGGCTGAAAGGGGAATGGATTGTGCCTCATTCTTCTCTGGCATGAAAACACAGTGCAGTGAGGACGTGCACCAAGATGCAGGTGGTAAATAGCAATCACAGCTCCAGGAACTCGGTGCCTCTGGGACAAATAAACCGGTTATTCCACCCACTTTCCACTCAAGCACTAGTTTAATGATGAATATTGGCCTCCACAGCCTTGGGTACGATTTACTTGTAATTGTGTCTAGCCAGTAGGGAGTAAGGTATATCCCTCAGGAGAGACCCATTCCACATCATCTGATGATAAGGTCAGGCAGATAAATCATATTGCCTCCTTCCCATTCTGACTAGTTATGCTGTTTCTGATGCTTGCAGTTTAGGGTAACAATGTGGAGTTTTGTAAGTACAGATTTATCCCACCTCATAGAAGGAAGTTACATGAGGCAGATTCAGCAGTGAAACTCTTTGCTCTGAGAGATGGTGCCAGGTAGTAACTAAGCAAAATTAGAATCACTCTTGGAGTACTTGTTTCTTATCAATAACTACAGAGGCTGAGTAAAGCAACCCAGTGTCTAATATTAGAGTGAGAGTAACCCACCCCACATTGTCTCCTCCTGCTGGGAAGTCTCACAGAGCTCCCTCATACTCTTGTCTTGGTCAGTGAAAAACCTGACTTGCCTGTAATGTTTGCACACATCAGTTGAACACGTGCATGTGCAAATGAACGTGTGTGGATTTTGCCTCTTGGTGGGTAATGATGTACTTGAAGATTAGACCTCACACATATCAGACGTGACTGTTCTGGCTTAAAAAAGCCTTAGAGACGGGCATTATACATTTTAGTTATACAAATGTTTACTGTTCCATTCTATCTCATCAAACTGACAGAAATCTCAGATATGTAAGGGAAGCACAAACTAGCATGAAGTTCACAAAGAAGTTCAGACTGAATTTGAAACCTCAAACATATTTTAGGGAAGATTCTGGCCGCTTTATTTCTGTTTCAGTCTGTTACAGCTACTTAACTCTTCTGCTCACTGGGGTTTGCATTGATGACTATTCATTATTATTATTTGGACGGGTCTTATGTAGTATAATCAGTGAGTATTTAATCTGTTATCAGCACATGACTGCAGCATATTAACAGGATTGTAAGATACAATATTGTCCCATTTTAAAACTTTCAAGTGAGTGAGTTACATAGAAAACTGAGTGGAAGACACCCTGTCTTCCCTTAGCATAAGAGAGACATTCCAGCACATTACCAGACTGCAATTTAGAGAGGACTCATTCAAAATGCTGATAATGGATTAAATAGTTTTGAGCAGAAAAGCATAAAGAATCTCCTCCTACTGACTAAAATTTATAGTTATGGCTTACATAGTAGCTTAGCAGTTCACATATGGCTTGTGTCAATGGCAGAAACCATGTTATTTTCTAAATCACATTGATTTGTTATGTGGTACTGAAAGATCTTAAACAGAATCATTGGCTATAAATTACAGAATCTAGTCTTCAACATTCTTATCTGTGTTTCAGATCCGTCAAAATGAGCCCAAGAGTCAAGTCTTCTATGTACACAATGCTACTAGTCAAAGAATAAGAACTAAGACCATTCAATTTCCTCCTTTTTTGGAGTGAAGCCAGGCTGACATTTTCCTTTCTGTTAGTTTTGGCAAAGAGGAAAGAGAGGGAAAACTTTACTGCTCTGTTACTGATGGTTTTTTTATTTTGTTTTTATTAAAAATGTTGAAACATGGGCCCTCTGTCAAAATTATTTTATTATTGAAAGCTGGGTGGGGTGAATGAACTGGCAACAGTTCAGAAAGCCATTAATGGTACTGATAACGGAGAATCCTATTCAGCCTCCACAGCACTGCAATACTTAATTGCAATAAATTTTACTGAAATCTGGTGACTGATGTGCACAGTTAATGAATCGGTAAAGATTCAAAGGTTAATCTGCTGGGAGGTAACAAGCTTTGCCCATCTGATATTGTAACCAAAATATGATATTTGCTAGTTACGTGATGATATTTTTTGGGCATACAACAGAAAAAATGAGTTTTTATTGGATGCAGATTTGTTAGGTCTCCAAGACCAAAACACAGAAAACCCAACAACTCTAATGGTGATTCTTGAACCACAGACAAAACTTAAATATATTAGAGGTGAAATGTGACTCCCTGAATAAAATATATTGTCAAACATCAAAGGAATTGCCAGAGAAGCGGAGTGTTCCCTGAAGCAGAGTTGTATGCAAGTCCAGGAGTACTCCCGCCTCAGCTCTCAGCATTTTCCAGCCAGTGCACCCTATCTCCTGAAAGACCTGAGAGACAAAACAGCCGTGCAGAATTTGGGAGGGGTGTGGAAAAGTGTGCAGTGAAGCCTTGTAAGAACTTTGCTAACAATAAAGTAGCTTTCTAGAAACAGACAAGGCAGGCTCAAGCAGATGCAAAATTTAAGTGAAAACAGGAATGGAAAGGAAGTAAAAGATAATTTGACAAACAACAAGAAGGGTGGGTGAGGTTAGGAAAGCTGATGATTAATGCCCTTGCTTCACCCTCAGGAGACTGATATTCAGATCTGGTTCTGCCACACCTATTTTGTGGCTTTGGACATGTTGTTTATACTCTCTGGGCCTAGAGCTGCTGTCTGCTCCCCCACCCCTTTATATGAGGATAGCGGCAGCTACTTCACAGTGAGGATGAAAATGTCAAAGCCTGTGAAAGGTGTAGATCTTGCTTGTATTCATGATAGATAGAAACCATGCCATGAAAAAGCGCTCTCAGTGTCTTTGACAACCTATGGCTTGAAAAATAATGCTGCATATTAGACTCTGCATTTCCAGTTCACGGCAGAGGGTCATAGTCTAAGTAAGGCTGCCAGAGAGTGAAATATGATGATTTCTCCAGCATATTCATTCCTCTCTGCAGTTGCCCATGGGCAACTGAAATAAGTCTGAAAACAAAACTGCTGCCAGAAACCTGTGGAGCCCAAGTCCTGCACTTGGTCCATTGTCTCTTCACAGCTCTTGATATAGGGTAACAGCCTGTGAAGTGAGATCTTGCTACATATTCACAACAACTCAGTTTCAGGACTTCTGCCTTTTCCTCCTGTCTTTCTGTGCATGGACCAAAGGTTCATGTGTTATATTAAAAATACATTATTATTTTATTCCCTGCTTTGATAGACCTCTCTAGCACTGGGGACATAATAACATAACCATAAATTTAAGGTAGTCTAATTTATTTAACAATGAAACAAGACATTCCTTTTCTGTAGGACTTTTACAAATAAAGCACTTTCTAAGTGGGGTGCTGTAGACATCATTACAACACTTAGTTGAAAGACAAGAAACTGATGCACATAAGCAGCAAAGTGATTTGCCCATGATCACTCAGCAAGACAATAGGCAAGGCTGGACTCTGTTTCTCCAAGTTGTTCCCAAAGCCTGAAGACCTTCTCTTAAGACTTATTCTTTTCTGTTGATTTGTCAGCAGGTTACAATGGAACCAAGCTGTATGCATTCTGGCTGAACCTAGTAAGATAAAATAGTAACTCTGTGTGCCAGGTTGGAGTCTTCCACTTTGGGACATATCAACACTTGCATTCTCTTGCAGGATTTGCCAGGAATAAAGAACTACCATTTCAATCCAGCTGAGATGCATGTTACCCGAGATCCAGCTTGAGCATATCTTAGGCTCCAGTCTGGAAGTTAATATGGACCAGGGACCATTCTCAATAGATAGTGTTAATGACATCCAGCCACTTTGTACTGGAGAACAAGTAGTTACCAAAGGATGAATGAGGGGCAATTGATGCCTTTCAAATTTCACTTCTGGATTTCCTGTCTCTGGAAATGTCCCTCCCTGTGTGACCACCTTCGTGACAAAGAGCTGGCAGCTACAGTTCTGAGGGAGGGTTGAAAGAGAAAGGAAGGAATCTACTACTGTGTGAGAAACCTGACTGTGGGCTCCTCTGTGGGTTTTCTTTTCTTTTGTAGACTTCAAAGTGATTTGTTATAATGGAATTATTCTTTATAATGTGATATTATTTAACAACACCACACCTACAGGTAAAGATGCAGCCAGAATGTACTGGTAACAGGGAAATTCTGGTTCCATTACAGCTTCACAATAATACAATCAACTGCCTGTTTCATAGTCTATGGAAGTCAATGAAAGACCTCCAGAGCCTGGACCAGGATCTATCTACAGATTTAGATTGTGGGTCACAGCAACAGTTTTGCTAAAGGGCATGGTGAAATCTCATAAAAGCCAGTTGGTTTAGGACCAGATACCAACCTAAAAAATTAAATTTCCTTTAGAAAATCTATTAATAGTATTTATAGTAACTAAAATTTGTTTCCATTCCCAACGACATAGTGATTAAGGTGGCAGTCAGAGTCCACAAGACAAATGCCAATCAATAGATTAAGTAACTTAACTTGCTGCTTTTTTTTCTTTTTTTAACTTCCAACTAGTAAAAATATCACTGCAGCACATTCATAGTACTCTTCAGGCAGTTTGCTCATTTCCACTTAGGATTACATTGTCCAGCTTGGCTGTTCAACACTGAACTAATGATTTTCAAATAAAAGTCTTAGAAGAATAAACCCGAGAGTAGGAAAACCAGTCATTGGCATAGGATGCTGTGAAGACTATGATAATCTCACATTAAAGCATTTTCCTTATTTGCAGATAGCTGCTTGCATTGATATTTCAGGACTGGCTATTTAAACTAGTAGTGGTAAAGGTTTCATTACATACATTTTCAAATCTCTACAGGATGCTATGAGAAGATGTTAATGGCATTAATAGTATTAAAGATATCATATGATATCTTCTTAGTTCAAGACAATCACACAGAAAATGTTATAACAATACTAAGTGGTGGGCAGATACAGGACCATTAGCCAGGATATAAAGCTAGATGGAATAGAGATAAGACAGTGAAGTATGATTTTCACTGAAAGACAAGCTGGAAGGTGGGCAGCTGAATTTTGAAGGTACTTTGTTTCTTTTTTTCTTCTTCCTTAAAGTGCTATGAATACATAGGGCTGGGAGGTAGTCAGCAGGAGTTCAGCATAAGGACTTGAAATAGCAAAAACATGTATTTAAACTTAAGCTACTTTTTTAGTGCTAAAGGAGGATTTATAATCTGAGAAGGAGAATTTGAAACTTTAGCACAGTAACTCAGGACATTTGGGAAAACGTAGGGTAGTATTTGGTTTATATTTTATTACAGATTCTGTGTTTATATTGAGATTAAATTAGGATAGAATTAAGGAATACCAACAGAATAATGAAATGTCATTGCTATGACTGTATATTTTAGAAGAAAATATTAATTTATTTGAAATAAAATGTTTATGTATTTCTAGAAATACATTTGTATATCAAGCAAGTTAGTTATGAAAGGTAAGGAAGGGTCACTGCAGTAGGCTAGGTTGAGGGTTATAATAATACTGAAATTGTAAAATAGTAGGGGCCATGATGACCAAAGCAAGCTTCAAAGCATATTAGAATCACAGAATCATTCAGGTTGGAAGACACCCTGAAGAACATCGAGTCCAACCATAACCTAACTCTGGCACTAAACCACATCCCTAAGAACCTCATCTCTATAGCTTTTAAACACCTCCAGGGATGGTGACTCCACCACTTCTGTGGGCAGCCAGTTCCAGTGCTTCACAACCCTTTTCATGACAAAATTTTTCCTAATGTCCAACTTGAACCTTCCCTGGTGCAACTTGAACCTTCCCTGGTACAATTTATGGTAGCACAAGAAGAACTTGGTGTACTGCGTGGTAAGAGGTCAGAATCCAAAAGTAGAATTCTGCACAACAATCTTTGAATAAAAAGAAACATCCCTGAAATACCCTCTAAGCATATTTTTTCTATACCTACATAGTGATCAGGTTTAGGATGTTATCATCTGTTGACTCACTCCACAAAATAACCTCTTATGGACCATCCCTGAGCTATCTTTGAGTAATTTAATGTCTGTGGTCTAACCAGAGAATATCACGTTGAACAAAAAGAATGCATGATGGATGATGCATGGTCAGACTCCGTATCCTGAACATGGTCACACATAGATCAGCTATGTTCATCTACAGCAACGTGATTGAGAAATGTAATAAACTGATCCCAAACAGACTTTGGCTTGTGTGATCTTTGAGGGAGTGTGTGGAAAAATATCACTGTATCTTGAAGGAAAACACAAAGTTATCAGGGTGATGACAGGAGCAAAGGTGCACTGCGGCTCAGGAACTGTCAAGTTGGTGATGGAATGACAAAAAGATGATCACAAGACATCCTTGTAAAGAAGAGAACATGAAGAGAAAAGTGTTCCATTAGATTTTTGATGTATTTCTTTTCTGCTCCATCCAAAAGCTGCACACAAAATTAAAAAATAACCCATTCTGAAAATGTTAAAGCACAGAATTTTGCAATCAGATGTTCTATATTGTGAATAATCTTGCCATGCTGATGCAGAAGTATTCATTTTACCACTAGTCAGATATTCTCTGAACGCCATTTTCCTAGTTCAATCCGTTTGATTCTGACTATCAGGAGTAACTGGTGCTTCTGGGTATCTAATATGAGGGGACAGATTTTCAGAAAGTCATCACTTTCTAATGTGTCTCAAAATAAAATACCTTAAATTCAGTGCTTGCCTTTTAACAGCTTGACAGCTTTGTTTTTAAAACAAATTCTCCTGCACAGTTCTATGGTACCAATGACACAACTGTTTAGTGCAGTCCTTCCCTGTGACACTTTCTGGTGCTGTATGCAGAAAATTCAAACACAGAAGCAGAACAAAGAGTAAAAACAAGATGTCTTTTAAATAAAAAGTTTAGAAATTATTGTGTGATTTTAGATATTATTTGGAAGGCTGTTGCTGAGCTACCTTCTGCTAGAAGACTTCTGTTCTTCTAGATTTTTTCCAATTGGCAGGGATGTTTCCTGAAGAAAGTATCATACTGCCTAGCTCCTTTAATTCTTATCTACGATCAAGATACAAAACAAAAACAAAATTGAGGCTGCTTCTTTGGCACATGAAACAGGTGGAACATTTCTTCTTTGTCCAACATGAAAGATTGTTGCATCTCTGAACTTTAAGGTATGTGTCCTTTGGAGTAATGCCCCTTCCGCTGGTTCTTCTCAAATATTGGCAGCTAGTCAACTTCTTTCCTTGGGTTTGCCAATGACAATATTCTGTGCTTCAGCATTTCCTTTGTGTATCTGTGTCTGACATGATTTTCCTTGCATACAGAGAGAAGTATACAGTATTTTGGTTTGAATAATGTAAGTAAAACAAGTTGACTGCAGATTTTACATAAATGAATTTTGCAATGTGTAATAGTGAGAAGTCCACAAATGAGTTTAAATATAAAATTTGCTCTGAAGCAGGCTGATAAAAATATGGGCCTTTCCTTATGTCAGTAGCTGAACTTCTGGTTCTGCGAGGAATGGAGGAAGAAGGCTGAGATGTTCCCATTCTATTTAAACACTTAAGCCAAAAAACACATGTGCATCACTAACCACAATGCAAATCACTTCAAATGCTGATGCTGCCCTGTTTGTCCTACTTTATCTGTCCATGTGTCCCCTCCCCACCTAGTTACCAAGAATCAGTTTCTCCCCAAACAAGGCAATGTATGTGCACATTGAAACTGGATGGACTTTATTCACTCTTACTGTTGTGCCTCATGAACAGGTTGCTAATGAGTAGTAGTACAATCTCTCTGGGAAGAAAAAACAAATGTATCCTTACAATTTTAAAAAGTGAATGTCCACAGTGGCATATTTTTAGCATGTGCAATCCACTGTTAACACAGCTAAGATTTGCAAAAAGTTACATGTTTTTGAGTCCTCTGATTTTTTGTCACTCTGAAGCACCTCAGTTTTCACCCTGCATCTTGGTTGGATCACATATTAGATAATATTTAAAATAATGGTTCCAACATAGTTTTAATATTTTGAAGGACTTTTTTTTTTTTTTTTTTTTTTAAACAAACCAGGTGTTAAAATATACTTCAGCCTTTAGTTTTCTTTGTTTTAGTAAGTAACACTGATCTAAATTGGAATAGATTGAAAAATACAATGTTTCCAGTGCACCCTGGAATACCCTTTCATTTTCACCTGCAGAAGGAACAGTGACAGTGAGTTGCTCTGTATATAATCATCGGCTTGTTTTTCATTACATTTAAAATGTTTATAATGTTGGCTTCAAGATTAGAGAAAGTCTGCACAGGAAATCAAAGTGTTAAATACACACATCTTGATTTGACATCAAATGTATATTGAAAACTTTCTGAACTCAGTTTACCAGAAATTCAGATGATGATATCAAAACAGGACAAGAAAGGGGAAATAAAGAAAAAATATTAGTATTATCAAATTGCAGCTCTAGACCATGATTCGCCTGTCCAGCACAATAAAGTTCTTACTGTCTATGGGACTTCAGAGAAATCAGTCTTCTTACTTGGCCTTTGAAGTCACCAAGACACCATTGCCTGTGATAAAAGAGTTTATTTATAACTTGGTCAGCTTATGTCTTTTCCCACTGAACCAGCAGGCTTTCCAGGGCTAGGGGATATAATTTCAAGGGCTGTTAAACCTCTGTCAAAGTTTTTCTGGCCCCCTAAGGAGCCTGACTATCCAGCATTCTGTTTGCTATGACAGGGCTTCATGTGAAAGCATTCAGAAAACTGACGGCTTTAACTGCGGCAGTTTTTGTAACAGAAAATGGCATTTAATCTGAAGAAAAACATCAGCAAATCAGCATATAATTGGGTTTTTATTTCCTGTCTTTTTCCCCTTTTCTTTTTGCTATTCTAAGAGATAAGATGAAGCACAATGCTGTAAGTTCCTGATTTCTATGGGAAAAAGCTATTTATACATAACCCGGCAAACTGCAAAAGTCAGGGATCAGGGATTCTACTATAATGAAAGATGTTAGAACAAACACTTAAAAGAGATTATAGCATAGGATATAGGAATTTTTTTTTAGGGTAATAGTGTAATCCTTCTGCCAGTTGTTGTCAATAACAAACATGAAGACTGGCTTAAATTATCTAAAGTGCTAGTTCTCAAAGTGCCTGGTTTGTCATGTCATGCCGAGCACATCTACTGTCAAGAACTCCATTGAAAACTCTGCCTAAAGTGTTGCTGAGTGCTTATGCTGGATCACTTACTGTGGCCCGACAAGACTCTACAGTTTGGGAACCTTTGATCCACAGGTCCTCCCAAAATGAGCATATACCAACTGGTTCAATGAAAATCTGCCATCTGGATCTATAGACAGTGTTTTGGTCTTTCTGTATGTAAAATCAGTTCAATAAATGAGATTGACAAAATCACAAGACTCACTAAAAAAAAAACACAGAAGAATTTGAAAAATTCTATGAAATGTGGGCTGTTCTTGTGACTTGACTTCCCTTTTTGAACCCTGGGGATCCTTACTTTCAAACTTTCCTTCGTAGTCTTGTGACCAAGAAGTTTTCTTCTTCTTTTAAATATGAGCCAAAACTCTCACATAGTCTGACTCAAGATACTGAGGTTAGTGTAAGCACCACATTTTGTGAGACTGAAGAAAAGTCATGGAAGTTGTCCACACTTTTCTGAAAATAATTGTACATATGTTTAACTTTAGATAGTAAACGGCACAGAGATAGGCACACTGAATTAAGAATACTGCCAGCTTAGTAGCAGAACAATTCTTAAAAATAGCTATTTGGAGGCAGAGCCAAGATCCATCCCAACCAATATCCTGCTTCTAACAGCTGCCAAGGGTGGAAACATAGGGAAGAATGTAAGGGCAGGACAGATGTGTTGTGCTTCTTCACTGACATACTCATCCAGCCATCAGGTTTTGGGGACTTCCCAGGTGTGAGCTAGTACCTTCATAAGTTGATTCAATGGATATTTCAGAAAAATAAAAATAAATCAAGGGCAAGGAAAAAGAAAAAAAGAAAGGCTGACAATAAGATAAAAGGGACGGTTGCATTTATTAGACTAAAGAATGTTGATGAAATAGGACAAGTGCTTGCTTTAGCCAAAGCATCCTAAGCTTGGCAGAATTGTTGCACAGACTGTTATTGCAGCCGCAAAAGTATTTTATCAGTAAGTATTGTATTCAAGTAAATTTGCCCAGACAATCATGGACTTAACACATTCTTCCTAATGACTTCTGTTAACATTAAACAAGATATTTGTGGATGTCATAGTGCAGGAAAGTTTTCATCTTTGTCTTCTGTTGATATTTTATACATATTCAGCAAGTAGCATCACATTTCTGCAGGAGAAGATAGTGTTGTAGACCTGCTTTTGTATGTCTGTTTTTTTGTCCTTCAATGTGTGTAAGACATTCTGTTTTTGTACATATTGTGTGTGCAAAGTGCCTTGTGTTCATTAAGGAAAAGGTATTATAAAATGGCAAAGTATTATTACTGAGTAAAAATTTCTACATGTTGCTCCAAATTATTAAGCTTCTGTAAAGAAATTTGCACTATGTCAAGGCAACTCAAACAAAAATGCATTAACACTTTCTTGCTTTGATGTCAAGGTTCTTGAAAAATATTATGATGGAAAATAAATACTTTGTCCTATAGCCATATCTGTTTCCACTGTGAATCTAGTAAAATAAGGAGTTTCTTTTGGAGATTAGTGGCACCCAGACCTGATTTAGGCAATCACAACTTTGGAAGTCAATTTATATTTGAATCAGGAAATGACTCAGTATTTTCTGAAGTCTTACTTCAAAGCTCACTCTTTTACAGTTAGGTAATGATATCACATATTCAGAATGTTAAATTAAACAATTGCACTGAGGCCAGGATTTATTTCTGATGGTGCTTTAAGTTGTTTTTTCATACTGTATATACATTTCCCAGGATGATTTTTGTCATATCTGGAAAATTAGTGAATAGTGTGGTACACATGTTCCGTGGTTCTATGACACGTTTTGTAATACTGCATGTCACTCTGTTTTATGTTGCCATACATATAACTTGCCTGCAGTATGTTAGCATTCTTATGGTTTATGAATCTCTTGATGCTATATCTTATTATGTTAGCTGGAATGGGAACTTCAAGTGAAGGTGATAATAAAAAAAGATGTTAGCCACCTAGAGGCATTTCTACAAATGGTCAAATGACAGTGGAAAAGGAAATATTTTAACACAGCAGTGTTAATAGAGCCCAGAACCAATGCAAATAAAATCCCTGAGGAGGAGTATCTGAAGAAACATACCATACTTCTGGCATAGCGTGCTTTACTGCATGCCTGACACATTTTCCACAAAGCTCTTGTATATTTTCTGTATGAAAATCTAAAGCATAAAGTCTTACATTTAGCAGTTGAAAAAATATGGGAGATTTAAAACAGCAACAGTTCTGCTGTATGCCTACAGATTTTTTTTGGCAATTGGATCTGAAGGAAATGATCTATCTCAAAAAAAAGAAGAAAAAAAAGGCTGACGAATATGGTCATATAATATGGTTGAGGTCTTTCTTTCTTTAAGAAGTAGAAAGTTTGTGTGAACTACCAAAACACACATAAATAACTATTATTGTTATGACTACTAAGCATATTTTCAATATGATCAGCTTCAGTCTTGGCACTAATTGAATTAAGGAAGTGCTGGGCCCTTGTGACCAAGCCGTGCTTGCTCATGCCATGGTCCCCTCATGTGAGGGACACTAAGATGCTCTACAAGCTGGTGCTGCAGTTCACTCTGTCAGCAAGGCTGCTCTTCTTGGCAGCATAGCTATGCTGAGATGTTAAACACACTGTGCTGTTACCTCAGAATAAAAGTATTGTTTCTTTTCTCCGTGGTGGCAGATATTTTGCCACCTTATTTATCCACCTCAACTCTGTTTTATTGTGCTTTGCATTACCTTGTGAAGTGCCGTCATGATTTTACGTATGCACTGTTGACTATTTTTAAATTTTTGACAATTCAACCAACAAAACTTTGCAGGAATTCAGAGGTAGGCACCGGTCACCCACATTCATGAGCCTGTCATGCTGCAGATGGATGAATCCGCAAGGACATAACAGAAGTCCATTCCACTAAATGGGAATTTCCCTCTTATTATTTCTTTCCTCCAGATGAACAGAGATAAAGAATCACAAATGTATCAGTTTCAAAGAGTTTAAGAGGTGTTTCAACAGCCTAAAGACAGTTTGTTACTACACTTGGCATATTTTGAAACCGTAATTATGGAAGACTTCCAGAAAATCTCAACATGACTGAGAGTCAGATGTGGTAGAAGCAGAGACCCTTTGCTTAGTGTAAGCTTCAGGCAGAAGAGCAACAATGGCAAATGAACACAAAACAAATGAAGCTTCATTCGGAAATGTAGGTTCTATAAAAGCAATCAAATGAGATGGCCACAAACTGGAAGAATGAAAGAGCTCAATATTTTAGGAAGGAAAACACTTTACAAAATGTTGTAAGATCTAAACAAGTGAAGTGTTTGTGTAACCAAAATCAAACTCTCAGTAATATTTGTCTTAATGTTTATCAGCGCCGTGATGAAGCATGGAAGTTGGGTTGGAAGCATGTCTGATTTAAAAACAAACACTGAGATGATTTTTGTTTTAACTAATATAAATGACTTTGAATTTAACATAATATTTAAAAGTTTGATAAAAGGACTTATATGTAAGTACATTGTATGCAATAAAAGTGCGAGTCGTGGCAAGCAGAAATACACTGAGCCAAGGCTGATAAAAGTTAAACTGACATTTTTATAATGCTTTAATCTGTTCTGATCTTATAGGACTGCATTCATTAGTCTCCATAACTTCCCAGACTCTTTATTGCAGAGGGGATACTACTTTTTCTTGTTTTAATTGTCAGCAAAATGCTACAAAACACCTCTCCATTACAGTTTATGTTGTGCAAAACCAGTTATTAAAATAACCTATAAATGCTTAACTCCACTCATCCCAGTTAACTAACTGAAATAAATAGGTAGAGGATTACCAGGATTCAGGGAGACTGAGGGTGAAAGTTGACAACACAGTGCTCTTTATTTCTTGAAGGAAATAATAAAAGCTATGTGCCTTTTAATGTGTGGATCATCTAACACCAACATGAGAGATTCAGTTTTCCTACATGAAAACATCACTAAGTAACTGTAAATGGCAGTTATTCTTGAAAAAAATGAATCCATCACACTTTGTTACAAAAGATGATGGGCAGATTACATTAGTCAAGAAGATGAGATACTTGCTTTCTCTTCACCCCATTTCAACCTATTAAAATAAATCCTGTTTTATTTTGGTCCACATACTGACCATCACAGGAAATAAGACAGGAGGTTGCTTTTCAAGGACGCATTATGGTCTTGCCACACAAAACATCACAGTGCCTCAGAAACATTACTGTAAGGGAGATAGGCTAGTAGGGCAAGGTTAAGTTGGAGCCTTCAGCATTGTGAGCAGCCCTGTGCAGGGGGTACAAAAGGTGGCTGTCAGGGCCACAATGCAGAGTGTCACCTCAAATATCTGTTTGATCAACTGCTGTTATTAAGGAGCCATATGTAGTTTATTTAGACAAATTTGATCCACTACCATTATAAAGAAAAACCAAACTGGACAATCTATAAAAGTCTGGAGGATTAATACCTAGAAATGTTGAAGACAAATATCCACACAGCTGACCAAAATGTGAGCCTAGAAAGACAAATGTCATAGGGGAATGCCAGCAGCCAGCTTAGTAATTCCTTCCAACAGCAAATCCCTGTTCAGGTACCACTGTCATGATTAGTTTTTATTTATGGTGTTATGGGATAAGATTCTTTCACAAGAATCCCAACAATGGCCCACATCCACAGGTGTCATATTTTAGATAATGTTCCAGTGTTACTGGTCTCAGGAATGGAAAACTAAGAACTGGTTCCAGTTTTTCAAGCTTTTTTTTTTTTTTCCCCCCACATCACAATTATTCCTGATTTTTGGTACAGGCTTAGATTTATTGTTTTACCCAACGTGACTCAGAAACCATGCTCATCAGCTGTTTCAGTAGATCTGTGGCTACAGACTTCTGTCATGATGAACAGTGGATTCCAGACAGTTGATGTAAGATAGGAGAATGGAGTACATGACCTTCAAAGGTAACTTTAAACTATGTTTTCTACAGTTGTCTTCACTTGATTTTACCCCAGCAGAATTTCCAAGGGAGATATTTTCTTAACAGTGACATTGGAATTTGCAGTGTGTTTTACTGCCACGAGCAGCAAGGAGTTCAGACATCTTAGTAAGGTTTAGGTCATTTGGATGCATGGGGAGATTCCAGAAAGACAAAAAGTGAATTGTCCTCAGAAAATCCCCTGGGCTGAAAACAGTTGTGGTCTGACAGAGTTTTTATCTTCCCTCTTCAAGTTTTTATGGTCACCAGTGGATACCCACTCCTGGGGTCAGCAGGTACTAGTTCTGCCGTTCACACTCCAGTGAATCCAACAGAGCTCCAGGGCAGTAGCAGAGCTCAGCACGTAGGCACAGTGTGGGTGAGTATCATCTCCAGGAGTGGGTGTGTCATATGACTAAACCCATCAAAGAAAAAGTAATTAGTTAAAAGTCTCTTTCTTCCTCTTTAATATGGTGTATGGCTATTTTATCCCATCATCTGAGAAATTTTACCCTGTTATTTTACAAACCTGGTATAGTGATGATGACTTAAATTTCTCTTGCTGTCCAGTGGCACAGTGCAGATAGTGAACCTTTTGATTTTTTGTAAAAAATTTCTTATATTTCTTAGAGAGTTCTGGGGATGCAAGGGGGATATTAAGCAGACAGAAGTGAAGAAATACACAAAAGTAAAATCAAAGTTTGTCCTGGACTAAACGTCTCCCACATGTTTTACTGAAAATGCAAGAACATGCAATTCTTCTCTTGTTCAAGAATGTGCACTTCGCAGGAGCAGAACACATGAAACCTTGTGCTTTCACTTGTAAAATCTTTGGGCTACATGTAAATAAATGTCAGTGAATGAAATTTCCCATAACATTTGTTTCCTATGGTCCTTGGGCCATAGATACAGTCCTGACTCTTTAAAAGAACTGCAGTGCATCTAATCTTATATCTTACCAGAGAGGATCTAGGAGGTGTCTAAACAAACATGTGAGAGGGAGCATGCGCAAAATGAGTGAGCCTCGTGACAGAGGTAGCTGGGCACTGCAGCAAGGGTGCCACAACTTAACCATTCTGAATATTGCTGAATAAATCAAAACATTCCATTTGAAAAAAACCTTGATGCAATTTATAAAGAATGTACAATTGTCCCATCTTTTCCGGAATGAGTATTGGAAACAAAGACTTGCACTGCTCCTTGTCTCTGCTCAGTGGTGGTTTGTCTCAAAGTAACCTACAGTTACTTGGGCAAGATTGGCCAGATTTTTGGCTATGCTTAAACAGCTTTACCTAAACTCTCTAAAATCCATCTCATTCCACCAAGAGGGACCCTCCCCCCTCAACTCTCCAAAAATCCCCATACCTCCACCCCAAAACCAGATGAGAATTTGGTCAAAGAAATGTTAAATCTAGGAACTCATGCAAATACCTGCAGCAGCAGCCATCCTGTAGTGGAGTGGACTGTAGTGGAGAAAGCAAGCCACTCCAGCCAGAGCATCCCAGAGCAAGACTAGGACTGGCCCAGTTTGTGCTGCATAACTGCACTGATGCTGAGCTCCAGGAGGACCCCACTGTCGTAACAGCTTATTTTACAAGTCTCCTATTTGATGTGAAATGAGTCCTCCTGCTTAGATGCTCTAGATTTGAGTCTTCACACTTAATTTCAGGCAATTGATCAACGTGTGGTTTTTTTAAAATGAATGACTGTACTAAAAACTTAAACATGGAGGAAATGCTTCTTGGCACTGATGCTACCAGCAGTTCCAGGAAAGATTACTCTATCCACTGCTGCATCAGAAAGCATTATTCCAGATGAGGAGTCCAGATGTTAAATTTATACATTATCTTCCTGATTTCTTCCCCTATGCTTAGTTCAGTTTTTCAAATATTTTATCTCTTATCCAGATATTAAAAACATTCTGCTTCATGAGGAAGATCATGAGATCACTGTATCTGCAGTCTAAAGAACTGAAGGGTCTAGATGCTGTTTCAGTCAGTTTTTATGTCCTTAACTCATGACATAAGAATAAGAGCTATTATCCCTGAATGATTTTGAGGAAAGTACTTCATAAATAGTCTGGCTGACAAAGATTGTACTATTTAAATGGTATAGTAAATGCATAAGAAATATCATCTTATGTTGTAACTTTGCCTGTGTACGTGGAGTACTTTTAAAAGCTGCCAGTAAATTATATCAGATAGCTTAACACTTTGAAACACAGTGGAAAAGCCAATTAAAAATATCTTGGAGCAGCAATTGGAAATACTGTGAGCTTTCAGAAATAATTCTGTGCTTACTAATTTTACTGCTAACAGTCAATCAGAAACACAGTAACTGGAGTATCCTTATTTTACTTTGGACTATCAATGGTGTCATAAACAAGGATACTCAAATTAATGCCACTCCTTTGGTACAAGTATCAGCCCAGAACTTCTGTCATCAGAGACAAAGTGGGAGTTAATCATGAAATGTTTTCATAAATGTATTTCTATTCGTTTTCTTCCTAATATTTCTTTTAACCTATGATTAAAAGCTAGCTGGAGCCTGGGACAGGGGATCTCCCTTGTCAGTGCATACATGTGGAACAGTGAGGTCCCAGCTGATGACTGGAATTATTCAGTGCTAAAATGATATAACTGATAACATCTGTGTTGTCCTTCAGAAAGTATTTGTTATATTCCGAAATATAAACTTAGCATATTTAGTGTTCTCAAGCGAGATATTTTGGCCGTCTTGTGCTGTTGGTGGATGAATGGTAGTTTTCACTGCCATTTTTGTATTCTGCTAAGTCAATATACCACCTTTTAACACATTTTAATTGTAAGTCACACCTTTAGGAAGGACTCCATATTCTCTGTCATCATTTCTCACCGTCCAGAAAAACAGCTTTGTTGAAGGAGTTTTCTTCAGGGCTGCAGGTGGCAAAATGAGTAAGTACCAAGCAGGTAGCAGGATTGGTAATAAGGTTTCATGCTAAGCCTGCACAAATGCCATCTTTCCGATCAGTCACATCTATGGAAAGACAGTGTGTCACAGGTCCTTTCTATAAACCTGGGAGATCTCACCTCTCTCTCATCTGTTCACTTTATTAAATCAACGGATCTTATTTGACTTCTTTGTAATTTGCCTTCACATGCCTCACTGAGGGGGCATGAAGCCTCTCTGCTTTTTTCTCATAGCGGTATGGGTATGATAAGTTGGTAAAGAGACATCTGTAATAGAGTGTTCTCTGTCATTTACCTCAGTAGACCGCACTGTATTCCCAAAATGGGTCCTGGTTAATCTCAGCAGAAGGCCTAAATGAGCATATTAA
This sequence comes from Streptopelia decaocto, assembly GCF_964273445.1. Taxonomy (NCBI): domain Eukaryota; kingdom Metazoa; phylum Chordata; class Aves; order Columbiformes; family Columbidae; genus Streptopelia; species Streptopelia decaocto. The sequence goes on along the minus strand of NC_138655.1, from coordinate 131,338,948 downwards.
CATTTCTTCCATTTCTCAGAGGCAGAATTTAACAGGCATTATGACACACATTACCCAGTCTATAAGCTCGAATATTTAAACCAAAACATTCTAATTTATTTTTTAATGTCTTGGAAAAATATTTATAAAATAATATGGACAAACAACATGAGGACATATGGGAGAGTTACACAGGCTACTCATGCCTCTGACTCAGAAAAAGGCAGTTTGAGGTAAGACTTGTGTAAGTGCAACAATACTGTATATTGTGTTCACTTACACTGTCAGCACATTTTCTGAGCAAGTTACCAGTTGAAAGCATTTTTCATTCTCATCTTTTATTAGCATTCAGACTCATCTAAAAAATGCTTGGGGATCTCATCTAGCTTAGTCATGGTAAAACATCAAAGTAGACAGGAGATTAACAGTGTAGACAAGCACATGGATTTCGGGGAGAACTTCAAACAATTTGAGTGATTAGGTCCAGCTAAAGTTCCCTAAGGAAAACACAGCTTCTTATATGAAACTTGACCCTTCAAAAATGTTAAAATATTTTAAACATGATCACCTCACTATCTGTTGTTTTATAGCACTTCTAGAGGTCTAACTTATCATTTCTATAAACAAAGTAACTTCCTGTCTTCACTCAATTGCTTGAGAAGAATTAAGCATACCAGCTGACAGACCTGATTGTAGCAGAGTAGCAAAGGAAGAGCATTAAGAAACAGGAGAAAATCCTCACTCAGGGACATGCTACAAAGCAGTGACGATTTTTTGTCATCAATTTCTAAGAAATACATTCAGGATTTAGAAAGAAAATTTTCTGTTTTAAATACCTTATCAGTAGGATTTGTTGTGCCACAGATTGCTTCAGCCTGAAGAAAAAGGCTTTGATTCTTCAACCTAGAACAGCTTCCACTAGGCATGAACTATGCACTGAAAATTGCAAGCTATGTATTCTATACCAAGGCTTTGAAATAGGTAACTAATGTATTTCCCATATTGTGAGAATATTCAGTGGCTACAAGTAAGACCATTGCATCTCTGTCGATCATATTCTAAAACAGAGCTACAGCTATATATTGGTTGAAATCCTAGCTACAGAGAAGTCAATATGATTTTACATTAGCTTTTGATGGACCAAAATGTCACTCCTCGTTTTCTCTGAAAAAAAAAAATTATGTTCTGGAAGCTCATTGGCCTGAGTAGGAAATGCAAGTTTAGATCTACCAGCTGTAAACTATTTTGTTTTACAAATAGACTTTTTGAACCTCTAGTGAAACTGAGGAAGGTAAATGGGGAATGAATATAATCCACTTTCATTTGGCTTTTGTTTTTTCAGATTAGCAATAAGTACTGATTTCAATCAGTAAGTAACGTGTCTTTGTCAAGCACCATTTGGTAACAGTTTTCAGAGATGAATGGAAGTCGTGGTAGTATAAGCATCATTATAGGCCTGAAACTGAAATTTCAGCTGACCATTTTCTACCAGCCCTATATTCTAACGTTATCATGAGGTTACACCACCTCATGCGTTTTCATTTTGTTAATACAACAGAAAGTGAAACATCACACGTAGCATAAAAAAGATTATGCTGTAAATTTTCAATACGTCATTATTTTTTGCCCTCTGTGCTCTGGCACATTTTGAAAGGAATTAGCAGTACAATATTTACTGGTTCTTTTGTAGAGTTTCAGCTGTAATTGCTTGGATGCCATCTGCTGAAGTGCTCACGGATCAGAGCCCAGAGTCAGGAATGTATTTCAATTAAAAAAAATTCCTTGTATGATCAAGGTCTGGGGGTAGTTGGCACCTCATGATTTGCTCTCCATGCTACCGAAATTTCCATTGTTTGTTCTCTTGGAAAGGACACCTTCTGTAATAATAAAATAAAAAATTAGTGAAAAAACCTCTAAATATCTAAGTATTGCTGTCACTACATTTTGCTGCATTTTCTGACCATATAATGACCATTTTACAGGAAAGCAAACAAAGAAGCAAAGAAAAGGTTGTGCCATAGCTGGTGGTGTCTCAGGCTTCCTCAGTCCTACCTGTTTGATGTGACCTCACAGCCCCCATGACCACCACACTGGGAGCTCCTGCTGGCCCCAGGCAAACAGCAGTGCTGGGCAAGGCCATCTGCATGACAGACAGCTGACTGGTAGTGTGGTAAAGAAACCTTGCCATTTAATGAGAAAGAGGGGCCCTATTTTTGTACTCTTTTTTTCCTTTTGAAGCTTGGTACTCACGCTCCAGCATGTCAAGCCCAAGCAAACATATTTTCCTCTTCACAGAATGACAGGCACACAGCAGGGCTGAGGCTGGCTGGCACCTCTGGAGATGGCCTCATCCACCCCCTTGCACAGAGCAAGGTCAGCTACAGCAGCTTGCTCAGGGCTTCATCCCGGTATGTTTGAAATATTTCCAAGCATGGAACTCTCCAGCCTCTCTGAGCAGCCTGTTGTTAATTTGTACATTGTACCTGCAAAACCCAGGAGTCCCTTTTCTTTGCAGAAACTCAAAAAGGCACCTTTCAGTAGCTCCTGCAGAGACAATGCTGCCTTTCACCTCATGTGTAACTGCAGGTGATTCTAGGGGACACCAGTCTCTGCAGGACTAACCCAAGGCACGGCCCCTAGCCTTTAGTTAGAAATAGGATGTGGTAAAAAAATATAACCACAGCCTCACTGCCTAATTTACTTAATCAAGAGCTCAGGCAGCTGGCAGCCCTGGCAGGGTCAGTCCTCCTTTTCTCCTATGTCCCCTCTTGCGTTTGTCTTTTCTCAGTGTCATAGCAGAAGATGGTCTGCCTCAAGGGAATCAAACTGGCTTTTGAGAACCTTTATGCTTTGGGTCTGTTGCTTGAAAACCCAGAGAGAGAAAAACAATCTATGAATGACCAAAGTGCCCATTCAATGCATAAACTGTATTTATGAATCACTGCATTTATGAATCATTGCATTTATGAATCACTAGCTTAACTAGGTTCACCCCAAGGAGAAATATCACTTTAAGCCCAGTCTTCTTACCTATATTTAACAGCAAAATTTATATTTCTAGAGATAGAAAAGAGAAGGGGCAAAAGAAAACAACCCTCAAACACTTGTGTTGTTGACTTGCTACTGATTTTTTGTCTTCTTCAATTTGATCCTGCAAGCTTCCTGAACTTGCAATGCTTCCTGGCAACATCAGCTTAGAAGATGTGGACCTCTATTTATCTAGCAATGCACTCCAGTTACAAGCTAAAGCAAGTACAGATTCAACAATATTTTAACTCTGATTTCTTCTGACGTAAAGCATAAAAATATACAGCATAAAAGTCAGACAATGACAATTACTGAGTTATCAGAACACTGAGGAGGTCTAGAGATGTTGAAAGTCATGGGAAGAAAGCTCTACCAGCAGAACTCATGCAGGCAATTTCAGGCCCATCACTAAACATTTGCTAGATTTTTTTATTGCCACCTAACCAATGAACCAATATATGATGCTTGAACCCCTTCCAGCTTGCAGCTTTTTCTTTCTTTCCTCCCCTTCAAACTTCTTTTGGAGGAGGCTCGGTGGAAATACCTTCACCCCTCCAAACACTGTGAGAATAGCTGATCTCCAAACACTTCCAGAGCAGCTTTACTTCAAATGCTGCCACAGCAGCAAACGGGTCTGATGAGGATTAACACCTTCCTGTAATTGGTGGATTTTGATCATTTACAGGAGTGACATTACTCCCATTGCTCTCATTGATTTTGTTCCATAAATCCCAAGTGTGATATTATCCCCCTGTAGTTTAACTGCTTTTTAGGTGGTGGGAAGGATGGCAAAGGGGAAGAAAATGAGGGGCAGGTTGCACAGTTTGTACTACATTTAATATTTTATATGATTTATTTCAACTTTCTCTGGTTTAGGCTGCCTAATTTTCATCTTCAGTTTTGTTTGTCTCACTTCTCATTACTTCCTTTAGCTTCCTTCAGTTTGCAACATGTTTACCCTGCTTTCTACTGTCTAAATTTGCCATGTCTTTAGAGGTGCTTAGATTCAGTCATAAAGGAGGTCACACAGAGTTCAGAAATGTTTGGAAAGGGAAAAAAAGTCTGGGAAAGATCCTCTATTTTTCTTTTCTTCATGAAGGGTGCTGATGGTTTTGTGATTTGCATAGTAGGTGTTACTGGGGACTAGCTTTGGTATGGCTTGTCCACGTGCACTCAGGGCAGTGCAGGGTTGCAATGCTGTGTCCTTGCATGAGATCACATCTGCAAATGAGCAGAGGGAGACCTACTGAAGGGGGCTGAGGGGAGGAAGGGAAGACACAGACTGTATCAGTCCAATTTTAAATAATTAATCTAATCTCCTTGTTACTAATCTGACCAATTCATATCATCCTTCCCCTCAAAACAAGTTGCTGGATGTCATATTCTCTTTTTTATAGACTTCCTGGAGACACTAGCCCTACGCCAGCTTATGTGATATATCACATACCCTGTAAAACTCTGCATTCATTTGAATGAGTTCCTGAGTTATTAGTTCCTCCATCCACCCACTGATCCCTCCTCTTCCCTCCCCCGCCCCAGGTAATCAGCAATTCAGCAGGACACTCAAAGCACCTACTTACAAAATTATCTAGTCAGGAGGATGTTAGAGGTTTTATGTATATACGGAAGAGGACCAAAAACAATTGGCTGGGTAAAACATTTACACATAACTTCTGGCTTTCTCTCAGGCAGAGCTTTTGCAAGGGATTTATAGGTCAGATCGGCTCAGCAGTTTCAGCCTATTGCCCACCCTACCTTAACAAAGCTTGCGTATGTTTGTACAGCTGTGCTTGTAGCTGTGGGAGTCCCAGGGATCCCACAAGCCTTCAGTTCCTCTACATCCCCTTCATCATTTACCAGCACACAAATGTGCACAGAATGAAACTGTAGAAAACTGTCTGACTAGCAGGTTAAAGGCCCAGGATTCAAACCCTGTTTATTTTCTTTGCTTGATTTCCTGCTGCTACAGTGAGTAAATGGTATTTTTCTCCTTGCCTTTTTACCTGTTTGTCTATCACTGTTTGGCCAAGAATGAAAGAAACCATCCCTTTCAGGCTCTTTTAGAGGACTTCAAGGGACATACAGTGTTTATGTGCTGATCTGGGTCTTGAGCATTTTGTTCTGGTTTTGTGGGGGCTTGGTATAAAATGGAGGTGGGCAGAGAGAGCTGAAACCATCTGCATCTCCTGAAACTTCATGCAGAGGAAGGGACTTATTTTAATTAAGCCAATTCACGATTAGGTCCAATAAATGCTTGATGCTGAGGAGTTTAGAGGCAGTTAATATACCTTTTTGAACTGGTGCCATGAATTACAAAGTCTGCCATCTGGGGAGGTATTACATTTGAAATTAAATGAAAAAAAAGTCAAGATGTTTCTAAAAATTAGCTAGCAAATTCCAGCCAATCTTACACTCATTAGGATTTTTTTTAAAGAGCAAAAGAAAACAAGGAGAAAAAAAAAAGCTTCTTAAATTATATCTATTAACCTAATAAAGTCCAGAAACTCAGAATTTAAATAAAATATTAGCTTAGCTAGTGATTTCAAAAGAAACTCTATTTGTATTTCAAGTATTATTGTCATTCCTAAAGTCTGATGCCAGTTTGATAAAAGCTCTAATTCAGAAAAGTATAAACTCTACTAACAAAAGAAATTAAAAACTGTCACATTTTCGAAGGATCCTATTACTCAGTTCTTGCAGACATTTCTAATTAGAGAACTGTATTCATTAACACTTGATATGTTAGCAATCTGCCAAGATTTTTCCTTTTCTCTCTCAGGTATTTGGGCCTCCGTTCTGCAATTAGTTAAGTGAAGACTCCCGTCCACATCCAGACTGACTCTGAGGGCAGAAATTCAAACAGGGGGAGCTGGGGCAGGAGGTGAAGAGGCTCCAGCACAGACAGCTTGCAGGGGCAGTGAGCAGTGACATTTAAGTTCTTTAGTGTTCTGACTCCCACTCCTTTTTTTTACAATTACATAGACATAAAAAGGAAAAATGGAGAACCTCAGGTGTTGTCTCCATTGACACCTGTCTACAAAAGTGAGTTCACTGATCAGATTAAAGAGAATTCAGTCACTGAACGTTAAAGATCATGTCCCTGTTTGAAAAATCACATTGAAGTTTCTGACTATGAGAAAAATAATGTCAGGCTACAGGTTCTTTTGTAGCACTTAGAATTTTATGGGGAAATCGGGCACATTTGAAAATGTGAAATAAAAGATCCCAGTAGCTGTATCTTTTTCTGGGGTGCTCTAAACTCCTATTTTAGTTTGTTTTTCGCAGATTAACCAAAGCTTTACACATCAGGTAAGATGCTCACCAGTTGAAATGAAGTAAAATGAGAAAGAGGAAGCATATGGATATGCAAATAACAGTCACTTAAAATAGACCATGTTAAAGCTTTGCATGGCCATTCTCAGTGAGATGCCCCAGGGAAGTATTATGAAGAAACACTGCACTAGGAAATGTAATTAAGGGGAAGAAATCTCCAAATACAGTATTCTTCCAGACAATTACCCATACTACTGCTATACCAAAGCTTTCAAAAATCTTTATATTGACTTAAAGGCTGAAGTTAGAAAAGGCACATTGAATATTGGTTTTGGGGAAGGAGAAAATTTGCCTTCTGGCTTTTGACACCTCTTCAGGTTCATATTTTAAGGATTTCTGTCTAATTTTGATTTTTTTTTCTTTTCTTTTTTTTTTTTTTTAATTAAGAGCTGAAATGATTTTATTATCACACAATGTTCTTGCTTTAGACCATGGGGGCACTGGAAGGAAAAGCTGAATCGTACCTCCTGCTTAGCAGGTGAATACATGCTTTGTTTCTTTCCACTGATGTATGCACAGGAGACCTTCAAGAGATACTGTTTGTCACAGTCCTGTCTCATGGCTCAGCAGAGACTAACTCTGTGTCCTGGAAATAACTGCAGAGGCATTGCAGAGATAAACCAACAGGACTTCCATTGTCCAAGCTTAGGATAAAGCGAGGGGGGAATAATATTCAAATAACAGTACCGATTGTAAAATTCTGTACATTTTCACTAAGGAAGTAAGATAACCTGTATTCACTGCTGAAAGGATGAAGAGCTGAAGAAGAAGAAGAAGCTAATCTTATTTTCAGGTTAATGAAGAAAGTTAGATTATAAGCAGACAGTAGAGGAAGCGGGTGAGGGAGTGGAAAAGTCAAGCCCTTCCCCTGAGATACATTTGGAAAAGGTCTGTGGGAGAACTGAAGGAGTTTTTGTTTGACTTTCCATTTGTTTGGTTTGTTATACTGCAAACCAGAAAAAAGACGTGGGTATAATACAAATCACTCCAGTGTTAGAGAAGATCCACCTCCCATATTAATCAAAACACGTGAAGATAGGCGTTTAACTGCAAGAATTTGTATGGTATGGCAAGAGGGAGAGATTACTGCAAAAATCTGGAATGGAGCTAGTCAGTGAACTAGGATAAAACACAAACTGTAGATTAACACATTTGAAGCCTCCTCTTGCAAGGCACACAAAATTCATGGTGTGTTGTGCATCCAAGTAAGAGAAAGTATCCCCAAGACCATTAACCTAAAAGCTACATGTATTTCTGAAGAACTTTAGGAGCTTAGCCCATAATTTACTCAGGGTAGGGGACTTTATTTTGCTTTTATTCATTTTCCATGTACAAATTCATTTTAGACCTGCGTCAGAAATAAAACCGTTATAAACAAAGGAATTAGAACAAAGTAAATAAGCTGCCTGCCACTTCCTTACCTCCTTCGTTCTCGCTGAGCCTAAAATTACAGGAAGATCTAAGTATGCAATATTTTTGTCACCACTTGGTATGCCAAATGCATGTTTATACTGATTACGATAGGGATTTCATCTTGTCAAGAGTCTTCAGTCTGCTTGCAACACATAATAAATACACCTATGCGCAATATGTTAATAGCTTTCATAGTACAAGGAAAAGCCTTAATTACAATCTACATCTTTCCCTCACACTTCTAAGGTTCTATAAATACTACCCAATTATAGGTTTGCAGTATGATTAGATATATACAACTTCCAAAGAGAAAATCTGATGTGACTGAATGATAATCCTTTTGTCATACTGCTATCTTGGGGATAAAATTTCTGAAGAGTGGATGATACATTAAGGAAACTCTTGCCCTTAGGTGACCAAAGTATAGGAATTTAGCATTTAGTAGATCTTAACAATGCAACCAGGTTGTATCAGACCACTTTTTCTTAGGTAGAGGGGCACACTGCAAAGAACAAAATGTGGTTGTTATCAAACCTAGCAGAGAAATCAAGGACCAACAATCTTTAAGGCCTATACCTGGCATCATGAGGTCTAGAAATTTGTAGAGCACTCTGGAGGAATTCTATAATTAATAAGTGAACCCATTCTCATGCTGGCAACATTTAGACAAAAATTGTGTTTAATCTTTCTCTTTTCAAGAAGGTTAGTGCTTCACATAGGGCTCGTTCACCCTGTGTCCTGTGGTTCTCACCGACATTGTGAAATTTAAACCTGCTAATCCATTGCCATTTAAACCTTGACCTGGAAATGCTGCAGAAAGTATAACATAGTAGGAAGTATGAGTAGGTGGTTGGCAGGAAGGATTTAGGAATATTGGAAAAGCTAATCAAGAAGAAGAAAGAGAAGCACAGAAAGAAGAAGCCAGTATTGAAAAACACAGGCAAATTCTTAGAGGAGACTGTGCAATGTAATAGAGATTCCTTCTGGGATACAGAGGTCTCTCCCTATAGGTATTGAAAACACATTTTCCAGAAACACCTATTGATGTTCAGAGGAATGGATGACAGAAGGAAAGAGGGAAGGAGGAGAAAAATTCAGCAGAAAACTGGAGAGAGGAAAAGGACAGGAAAGAAATTAAATGCACCACCAAGAGTTCTCAATGTGATTTTAATGGCTCAAGGGCTTGCCAAGTATTACTTTTGCTCTGCACAGCTACCACTGCTGTAGTGGGTAACTCCATAGCACCCATCAAGAAGGTCTGTTGAAGAGGAAGCATGTCTATTGCATGTGGGAGATAAACTGAATGTCATTCCCCATGTGTGGGCCTTATGAATGACAGTCTATCATCTCTGTTCCATGCCTGTGAATATGCTTATAAAACCCTACAAACGTAAAAATAGCAAAAATGAGTGTAAGTCTGGGTACAATAATAAAATTAAGTTGAAAATAAGGCATAGATGCTTCTGCACAACAATGCAATGTTCAAAATCCCTTGATGCAAGATTAGTTTGTGGGGTTTTTGGATCATTTTCTGTTGCATCTCACACTGGGCAATGTTGTGCAGTAACTTGCAATTCTACTTCTGAAGAATTAGTCATAAGAGGCAATTTTTGTCCCTGCCAGACTCCTGTAAATTTCAGTCAGGTTTGTGTTTCATTGTCAGCTTTTGTTTTAAAAACTGCAAAGTTAGAATTTGTAAGTATATAATAAACAATTACATAAAACAATGAGGAAGGTCTATAGAATTGATCTGGTTAAAGCATAGCTATTTCCTATGACAGCTTATCTAAGCTATTTTCACTTGTGAACATGAAACAGTACAAGACACTAAATTATAATTGAACAGTTGCTATTGTATATATATTGATATTTAAGCAATGTGTATATATGTATATGTATTTATATAAGGTGATGTAGAATAACACATTCAAATTTACTTGAAAAGCAGCATGAGTTAGCTTTCTTTTCATTTACTTCAGGATTGCGATGTATTAAGTGGTTCAAGAAGATTTGTCATTCAGCTGTTTTTGTAGGTGCACAGTTGGCTCCCTTCCTCCTCATCCTCTTCATCCTCCTCATCCTTGAAAGCAGAACCACTGTTAGTTTAAGTAGCCTGTTTCCAGTCTAGCCTTCTTTAATCATGATGAAAAGCCTAAAAGCCAGTAGAAGGTCCAATGTAATGACATTTTTTAAACAGAGAAACACTCGACAAGTATTTATTGTGATTGGCCTAATTACAGCAGTAGCAGAGACGTGCCAATATGCCCATTATGATTTTCTTTCTACAACATCTCATTGAAGAAATGGAACTTTCAGGTCTAATAATAGTGGCAAAACTGATGGCTTTTTTATGACATATAGTAGATCTAGGGTCCCTGTTTTCTCATTTGGTTCTAGTCCAGGTTGGTTCTAAGGACCGAAATGACTGCTTGGTTGTTTTTTTTATTTTGGGAGTGGGGAAGAGTTTAAATAATTATGAACGATATGGTGCAATGAACCTCTTCCCATCAGAATCTGCTATTACAATTCTGACCAAAAAGCATCAGATATTTTGCTTGGGACTCATGCAAGAGGATGTCACAACTGATGATTTCTGTGTGTCTTTTTTTTTTATATGGAGAGATTAAATCCTGAAATAGTTGTTGAAAAATAGCTATTCAGGTATTGTGAAAATTTGCTTGAGTCTCAGTTGTATCAAAAGTAAGAGCTGACCCAGTACATTCTCAGGCAAATTTCACGATGAGTAAGGGTGCAATGGAGGGGAAGAATGATGTAGCTTTGCTTATCAGGAGTTAGGAGGAGCACAGCAATTACAAACTTGAACTGAGGATTCATGGTCTTCTTCTCTCTCCACATCAAGATTCTTCCTTTCTACTACAAGATTGCTTTTTAAGGTAGTAACTCTGTTTATCTCATTGTATTTCATGCCAGCTACTGCAGAAGAAAGAGCAGGGCTCACTGAAAGTGAGGAATTGTCTTGCATTCTCCAAGGGGGCTGAGAGGCCCAGTGTAATGAGAAAGTTTGTGTGATAAGCAGAATATGATGTCATTCTCCAGGTCCAGCAAGATAGCTGTCTTCCTGAAAGTTAATTAAGGCCAAGAATTTTTAAAATAGAAGCTCAAAGTTGAGACCAAGCATCTGGACAGACGATGTGAATGCCTATCAATCAACACCAGGCAGCACCTCTAGATTAGTGATGTAGTAGTGTAGTAGCTGTAGTTTCTTCTTTTGACATTTTCGTACTAAGTAAATAAGCTTGCAATGATTAGGGTCAGAATGAACATTTTAAATTTCATTTTTTACAGAAGTTTGTAGAAAATTTCAGCTGCTCACCTGAATGTATTTATGTGCCACAGAGGTACAAATTCAGACTGGGTATTTACAGATGTGTAAGCATGTCCACTCTAATTTTTAGATCCAAAAATAAAATAATACTTTTATCTACAGACGGCATGAAAAGTGCAATGCTATGTGGGTCCTTTGTCTTTCAGAAGCAAGAATAAACAGCAAGACTGAATCTCTTTATGGCTTCAAACTAAGCTCCTTGCATTTTCTTGTATCTAATTCATATTCTATTATGTCTAGTCAATTTGTAACAAAAGTGTCTTTATTGTCCTAACTTGTTAGTACATTTAAGTAATGGAATACCAAATAGCAGATTAACAGTGAGAGCCTACTCAACGTTTCCTGTTTTCCAGGAACAAATGGGAAATTTTGCATAAAATCAAACATTATATCCTTGATATGCTTTCTGGACATAGGATTCTTTCTCCTTCATCCCAGCAAAACCTTTGCAAGTTTGTAAAAGGCAGGGCTGATATTTTGGGCACTGAAAACTTCTAGGGAACTCTCTTGTGCCTTTTAAGAAGGAACGATTCTTTGCTGTTACCTTATATCTTAAATAACTGCTGTTATGACAGACATTTCTCTTCCATATAGACAACATTTTCTAACTAAGGTTCCCAAGATTTTAGTTGACTTTACTGTGTGATTTAAAACACAAGAAACCCATTTATGTATTTTCTGTATTTTTCTTCATTTTTTATTCTTTTATTTTAGAAGTGCATATATGAAGTTCAGGCAATTATTGTTTGAGTTTCTAAGTTACCACTAGTTGGTTTTCACCTGAAATCACAGAACTTAATTGATGCAGGATATGATAAGTTTGGCCCATATTATGTGATTTTCAACCACTTCATAATTTTTATAGGAAATAACTGTGAGGATATAAGCAGTCACCACATTCTTTTCTCACCAGGAATATACCTACATTAATTTATATGCACAATAAGCAGCAGGAAAAGATTAATTCCAACGGGAGAATCCTATATCGCTCAAGTACATAATTGCATATTCACTATATGGGAACAATTACATTCCCAGCTGAGCTGTATAATCACTGCGATTGTAGGTGCAAATTATGTAATTGTACATGCTGGTAATTGTCATAGCTATTTGCCTGTGAAGTCACCTCGTTCGCATGTGTGACAGTGGCCTCTGCATTTTCAAATTAGGGAATTCATTCTGGGACAAAATGTTTAAGAAAACAGAGCCCTAAAGAGTAAGTCCCATTTCCATACAAATCCTCTAACTCTGAAACAAATTGGGAGAGGTATGTGGAAAAGAGACAAATATATGTCTCCAAATAATGTTATTGGAAGGTTTTCACACAGTGTCACAACATTTTTAAATGGCAATTGCCAAATGGCATTGCTACAGGAATCAGTATGAAAGAGCCCTTGCGGGAAAGTTAAAAAAACATGGATATTAAAGAGAAGTCATGTGAATGTCAGCTCCATTTTGCAGCTATTAATCTAATGCTTCAATCTGACAAACATTTCCAGCCATTGTATTTCTTCACTTGCATCACCTGGTTTGGGCCTTCTCCAAGGGTAAGCTAACAGCCCCACAGAAAGAATTGAGAATGAGCCTATTTAGTTGACTGACGCCGTACTCTCGCCATCTGTGGCACAAGGTCTTTTTTTCCCTCTTACTCTCTCATAAAGCAATCTTAAATTCTTACACTAAGAGAGAAGGTCACTTGCTTCCTTTATAATTAGCAACCTACTACTGACTGCAGGAATTTTAGAGAGAACACATCCTCCATAAAACACCCAGTTTCATAGTCTGGATGCGCACATGTCCAAACCAATGATCTAATTCACAGCCTATTGTTTGAAAATTATATATGATGCTAACCTAACCTTAGAAGAAGCTTATTAAGAGTATGTCTGCACCATCAAGTGCACCATGAGAGCGAGCTTCTCAAGGCAATGCCACACAAGTGGGTAAACCTATAGACCCACAGAAGTAAAACAGCACTACTGGTCCCAGGTTAATCAAGGGATTAATCCTTCTGAGATATTGTTCTAACACACTACTCCTCAGCATGGTAGATTTCGCAAGTCAGAGTACAGCAGTTGTGTTTTGGGGCTGTTTCTGGCTCCAAGGGCTTCAGAGGCTTCCTGATGCTCATTAGTAGACTTCAAGCAACCACACTGAATGAGGGTTGCATTGATAGTTACTAGTTACTAGTTTCTAACGCATTCAATCTGAAGGCTCATTTTGCAAACACTAATGATAGATTACAGTATTTTACTATAATTACTATACAGCTAGGTTAATTGGGGAATTTGGTAGATGTCTTCATGATCCCAAGCTGAAGTGCCATGCTGCACATAAATGTAGTCATTTTACCTAATGCTCTTTCTTGGACTTACCAAGTGAGTTTTTGATCACTTGTACTTTGATCCTTAACTTCTGTAATCCTCTCTATTTAATTAGCAATTTGGTGATGAGCACTACTTTAATAGTTATGCGAATTAGTTCTTTTTGTGGTGATGCAGCACTAATTTTGCACATTTCAATGTACATACTAAAACCACTGCCAGTCAGGTCTACTTGTCAGCTTGAGAGGTGGGTCTTCTCTGTTACATAAAACCTGGCCAGGAAGACACTACAATCCTATCAACATTTAGTTTTCTGTTTAAAGTTTGTGGTGGGAACAATGCCTGTTATGTCTGTGTCCACCAGCTATGCAAATGGCTCTCGTTTGTTGATTGCTTTCCAAACCAAGCTATTTTCTGTCGTCAGGCTTACTTCATACATCTTTTTGGGAATCCAAAGGCTGCAGAAAATGATAGAGAATTTGGCACTTTTGTTCTCAAAGCACTTCCAACTATCTCCATTTATCAGCTTCCAAGTCGATCTCATGTACAGAATTAGATCTATAGGTTGAGTCACCCACTCCAAGAAATGAAACCAATAGGAAGGGCTTGGAGAAGGAAATATATGGAAATTCTTTCATAAAAGAAAAATCCTGCCAGAGGCAGGCTACAAAAGCCCATCTGCTCTGTTGAGCAGATACGTGGGCATGATCCCCTCTTTGTTATTTATGTGGGGCTTAGCTTTGTAACGTGAAGTGAGAACAATACCCCCGTTCAACACCAGCTGTATGATTTTAGATAGCACTCAATAGCCAATTGAGCAAGACTGATTCCAATCTGTCAGCATAACGTGGTCTGCCCTGTCGCAGGAAGTGTTGTTTTTGGAAAAATGTTGAGCAGCCATTGCCATTTTACTGTCTACTGACAGAAATTAATAGTGAAGGCCTCATAGAGCAATTTATCAACAGCCGTTTGAATTCACACTTTTGTCAGCCCTCATATCTCCAGAATAGTGAAGGGCTGCCTGCCTATTTATGTCAAAATGTCAGTGGAAAGTAGAAATTGAGCAGGATCGACTCCTGGGAGTAACTGATCTCAATGACGCAGAATTTGGTTAAATTCCGCCAGTACTGGTTTTGAAAGGGGCTGAAATGCTCCAGCTCAGGCCTCCGACCGATCACAGGAGAGTTGTAAACACAGAAGCAGCAAAGCCAGGGAGAGCCCAGCCCTGCAAATGTAGCACCCCAGATATAGCACAGTTAGCATCATGCAAGACGAAGCACTGGGACAAAACCTCTGAAAGAAGCAATTGTTTTTCCTTCAATTCAACCATCTAACATAAAGTAAAAAGTACAGACATGTTAACTGACATGAGAAGGAAGTTTCTTTTCAGTCTTTTTGCCCTTTTTTTTTTTTAAATTAAAAATAGCTCATTCTCACTCAAAGAAAAAATATGAACTGTGGCTGTCTGAAAATCTTTTATTAATTCAGTTTCTTCTGCTGAAAATACCAGGCTGAGATTAGTGTTCCTTCATATTCACAGACTGTGTTTGTGACACAAATTGTGTTACCATCCACCTTAAATGACAGTGTAATTCTGCTAGAATACAACAGTACTCCCAGATGTACCTTTTTAGCAGTGACAGGGTGCATACAAAGAGTGCTAGGGTGGTGATGCAATTTCAGTATTCAGAAAGAAATAAATTAACATCAGAATGAAATTCAAGGATACTGTACTATACAAAAGACAAAAAAAGAAAGAAGTACATATGGTATTGGTATTGCTGTGAAACAAATATTTTTTTTCTTTTTTTTTAGTGGAATAAAAAAATAGGATTATTTGCTAATGAGAAGATTATTTGAAGTAATATTTTTGTGTTTGTGCGTATAAACATAAATTGCAATTAAATCTTAATTAACTAAATACCACTCTCAGCTACCTAGCGATTCTAAAAGGATTGGCTTTTTAAGCATGAATGACATTTATGTAGTAATACCTTTGTATGCAATAGCTTTGAAAAATGTTAATCTCTAGGCAGGTTTGTCCATACTGTTTTTCTCACAATCTAGCATCACTGGAGAAAAATAGACTTTACAGTCTTGCAGAGACTTTGAAAGCACATTTTCCAGTAGCAGGCTTTATTTTCAGCAATTTATCTTTTGCTGCTTCCTCTCTTTGAATGCTACTTTTGATGCAGTTTTGTGTGAAGGATAACAGCAAACTGGCTGGAAGAACCTCAAAGGGGATGGGGGGAGAACGAAAAATGAAAAAGGCTGCCCTGCTTGAAAAGAAAAATAGGCTTTCTCATTCTTTCATGCAAAAGCTGATTTTTCCAGTATTAAAAAAAAAATGAAAAAAAAAAAAAGAGGGTTCTTACATTTCTGGCAGCACCTAACATAACCTTCTTTATTTGGTATCCTAACCACAGTATCAAAACCCCAAAAATTGAATGAAGAATTTTTTTTTTTTCTTCAAAGGAACTCATTGTATACTCCACTGTCAATGCAGAGGGGAGGTTTGTTTTTTTTTTTCCTCTAAAATGTGATTTTTATTGCAAATCAGAAAGACTGTGAAGACTGAGGCTATGATTCACACCAAAAGCCTGGCACACCAGGAGTCTTCATGACACACTGCAAGATCAGAGGCTGTAAAAATTAATGCAGAGAGTTCACCCTCAATAAACAGTTTTGCAGAATCTTATCAGCCTAGTAATGAGTTGAATATACTTTTTTTCTTAATATAGTATTATTATTTGTGTTTTATAACTCCTTGTACATACTGGCTTGGTTAGGTACATATTCTTTATTTAGACATGAGATAAAGAGAAAAGGTACGCACACGAGAGAAAAGTGGATAGGAACCATCAGAGTGGGTGAAGAATGAAGAAACAATGTTCTCACTGAAGGACAATCAGGACTTTGAAATAGCTTTATAGAACAACTCATCTTAGTAGAAATCAATTGGACTGTGAAGAGTAATTAGATCCTGCCTTCACTTCCCCGGTCCAAGTGGCTGTCTTGAACATTGTAGGAGGTGAATTTGAACCTTGGATCACTGTTCTGTGAGAGACTCAGGAGAATCCTCCTGCCAGGATTCCCTTAGCACAGCTACTGAGTTCCAGTTGTGGGTATGTCCAGCCACATAACCCGCTGGATATTTGAAGACAGTATGTCATCTATCTATGGTATTTATATAGCAGAGTCTGGGTCAACTGCACACATACAGGAAATTTTTTACTACTCTCAAGCTATAGGTACTTTTATAAAGTCTTCAGGTGGCACCTACTGCAGCGAAGAAACATCAATAAAACCTGAACATAAAGGCATGTATCTAGTTAGAAATGTGAAAGTGAAAATGCAACTGCAAACTGACTGTGGCTGTGCTGGCCATGTTACAGATCTGAAGACGGCCAGAATGTGATCAGCAGGTGCATTAGAAGAAACTACCTGGGATTTTCAGCAACACCACGAGATCTCAATTAAATCTGAGTGCTCTGTCTACCCTGAAAACAGTCAGATTGTCCCTGAGTACTTAGTAATGATATTTTTATTAACTTTGTTTTACCTCTGTATACTTTGTAGATGTGCTTTTCTTTAAGAGACCTTCTCTTTCAGTACTTCTTGGCTATTATTGTATGGAATATTTTTCCATGTTATACTGAACTCAAGACAGAACAATCACTTCTCCAAGGTTCACAAAATTTGCCAGCCCCACCTGGTGAATTATACCCTTCCTTTCAAGAACTTACCTCTCTCATCTATCTATCTACCTTGCCTTTCTACCAGAGGTCTCACCACTGTGATGCCACAGGGCAGTTCCTGGGTGGACACAGATGCATCTCTGTTGCTCCAGTTCAGTCTAGTGTCTTAGAATAATTCCACCTTCACTGACAGTTAAGATTAAGGAGCTAGAAGCAACTAAGTCACAGTTGTATGTGTGTGTTTTTAGATATGTTCACTGCTAATGGGTGGCAGAGTGGGAAAAAGTGGTACCTTAAACTGGCATAATTAAACTAGAATTTGTTTAAACTGTCATAATTAAATAGATCCCTAAATCAGATAGAGCTCTAATATAATTCTCCTTTTACTAGGATTATTTTTTCCACTAAGGCAATATAGGCATACAGTTACTTCACATAAGAGAAAGAGTTCATGTAAGCATGAATGTGTTTATAGACATCATTAGAAAAAAAAATGGAGCAAATAAGGGTACCAATATACTATTCATCCTCAGGGTAGCAACAAAATGAGATAGTGAAAGTAAATAATAAAAAATTTGGGCAAGCAAAATGTGTTTATGGGGAAAATTAGAGTTATCTTCCTGACCTGAGCATGCTAAGTCAGCATTTCTAGTAAAGGAAGGCCAGGCTGGAGATGGTCATAAAATGAGCAAGGTCTCAGGCAAACAAGAAAATATATAAAAATATGGTTGTTTACATTTTTATTTTATTTCCAAAGTTTTCATAATACATGAAGAATCATTGTGATTTCACACTGAGTGTATTAATGGGTTTTGATTGTTTAATTTTTTTTATCTAGCATTGAACAAGCCTTCTGTGATTGTGAGATCTGATGAGATAATTGTGAAAGAGCTTGTACTCACATCTGTTCTACTTTAAGAAAGTGCACTCAACAGACATGGAAATAAGAGGGTCAAATATATTTTGATCAAATCTTTGCCCACAACAGATCACTGCAGTTTAGCTGTAAGATGGTGAGAGATAATGTTTTAAAAGTAAGACTGTGTGCAAACTGCTTTTGTCTTGCTAATAGACTAATCTGAATAGCAGACAGTTATTTCATGTTTCAGGTGTAACATCTTAGAAATGAGACTTTTGGTCTTCCTTTCACTGATTTTCTACCAGTAGGGAGAGATGAACAGGTTGGTTTGTGTGCTTTCCACTGAGATATATAAGCACAAGCAGAGCTGGTTTGTAGGTTATTTCAGCTGGTATAGCCCCTCTATGCTTTCTGTATCAAAAATAGGTGTTTATTACTTGGAAACCCAGTAGAGAGCTGTCCTTTAATCATTTAACTGCGGGATCTGACATGTTATAGAATGCACCTGTTAGAGACTGTGCTGGAATTCAATTAGCTCTCATGTGACTTTTGCAGCTGAACTAATGGGCTGAAAGGTTATACTGGGTAAATACAAGATCCCAAATTGTTTCACAGAGAAGAAAGTCTGGAGAAATGTCGTGATTTCACTTTGTAAATTTTGGCCATACCACAATAATCACATTGTTATTTTCCTTTAAATAGACCATGACTAGAGTGATACTTCTTATGTTTTTGGAACTGTCAAAACAAAAGTCTTCTAGTTAATACATCTTGTGTTAAATGTTAGACACTTCTGAGTAAGAAACAAAAATTGCTGTACTACAATAGTTATAGTTTTATAAATGGTGACCATTTCTTTCCACTCATTGTTTATGTTATTTGTCATGTTTGACTAGTATAGCTAGACATAGAGGAAATTCATTAAGAATGTTACTATGGCTTGCAATAAGAAAATAATGGTTTTATTTAACACGCCTAATATTCATCTGTAATTGCATTGTAACAATTTAATAAGATACAGTTTTCTCTTATAGCATATCTACCATAGAAAAGTTTTTTTGGTGTATGTGTCCACCAAGGACTTTGCAGATTTATTTCACGTTATGTTTCCATTTGACATTTTATAGCATGGACTGGGATTGGCTGCATGATCCATTTCCTACTCTTACATCGAACAAACAGACCTTGTACTAGTTTACTAAGCTGAATGATCAAACATCTGCATCTTGGACCAGTTTAATGTAATCTTTTAGAATCTTTTACATTCTGTAAAGTTTAGATTTTACATCTTTTAAATGCCAAATTAAGAATACTTGAGACTGTAAAATGTGCTTACATAGATATACACAGTAAAGGTTTAAAACTGGAATGTGAACAAGATAATACAGAAAGTGTTGTAAATCTATGTTAATATCTACACAATTTAAATTATCTTGTCAGATTCTGTCTAATTCTCCATCTGGCAAGATTGAAGCTAACAAACTTTGGTCTCTTGCTCCAACCCTTCTCCTCCACAGCTCCTATAATTACACATTTTTCATGAGCTATTGCTTTCCTAATCCAGAAACTCTGTATACATGTTGCTTTTTATAAAGCCTATGAACAGACCATGGTACACTCTGGGATTTTCTGTCTGGAGCACCATCTGTTTACAATACTGATGTCTTGTTTATCTCAGGGTTGATACCATACCAGCCCATGGAGTTCCCTTAAAGAATTCAGAGTATGAAGAGTAAGACAGTCTGACCTCATAATGACTAACCGGAGAGATTTTGCTGAACTTGAATTAAATGTCTTCATAGGCTCTACATTAATTCTTACTTAAATATAGAATATACTTAAATATAGAACTTGAGAACAAAATATAGAATTTAAAAAAAGTGAAGCAGCCGTGGAGTCACTTCAATAAATTTTACTACAACGGAAAAAATTGTAGCGCAAGACGTGATAACAGAAGAAAGTTCAGGATGTTCACATTCACAATAAAATGAACATAGTTTTGTCACTGTGAGCCAGACATGCCACCCTGAAAATATAAAACATAATAAATCTTCTTTTTTTATAACAGAAGTTATTGAAGAATGACTGACAGATTACAAAATTAAAATAGATATTTTTCAGTACTTAGTACTTGATTAAAATGGAAAAATGCAAGTCTTGTATTTCTGTTGTGAAAATTCTGTTGAATTGTTTCAACATTCAAACTAATCTCCCCTCCGTGGTCAGTGAAGATCTGGGAGATTTCTTTCTCCTCACTTATTATTTTTCTTTCTTGAAGATTGTGTTTAATTTGCACTAAGCTACTATGAAGAGTAAGAAGCAAAGGCAGCCTCCTCTAGCTTACTCCAGTTTTATCTAAAAGTGATGAGAAATTGCTACCCAGGGCACTGAACCCAAAGGTAAGGCAAATCAGAAGCTAAAGCACCCACTGCAAACTGTACGTGGGTAAGTGGTTATGTTCATGTCTGCAAGGTGCAGAAGGGCAGGCACAGGCAAGGGAAGCAGCAGCGAGCATTTCATTGGAACAAAATAAAGAGAAATAACATTTTGGGCACTGCGTTTGTTGTCAAGTCAGAGGTAGATTTCTGGGCAAGAAAGCTGGTTGCTCCTATTAGTTTCTGTGGAGTGCAGAGAAATACAGCACTGCCCATTTTCAATGGCAGAAGAGAAAGGCACCAAAAAAACACTTGGCTCACCTTGTCAGTTTGTTTTCTGGACAAACAGTCCAGCAAGGGCTTGAATAGTCTCTGGTCACATAAGCCAAAAAGGCAGCAGCTCCTTCCCAGCTTGCAGGAGGGATGGAAAACCAGGGTGATGGCATCGTGCCTTGTACCACACCCTTCAAGGCAGCATGTGCCCATTGTGGGCCAAACTCATGGGCAGCAGCAGGAGGGACTTCTGCATCTCTCATCCTTCCCACTCATGCCCAAGCATGGAGTTCTCTTTCCCTCCAGCCCTCCCTGTATGCTCATGAGGCTTTACTGCCTTTGGGCTCACAGATTTACTAAGTTGCCTTTGGTCAGCAGTATAGGATGGCAGTTACCTTCCCATCATCAAAGAGAGAGCTCTCACAGCAGCCATGGTGTTTCAGGATATGCTCTTGGGCTGTGTCTTCAGCAGCTCTAGGGCAGGCCCTCATCTGGTGTAGATTGTCAGCCTTACCACAGTCCAGTCAGCAGAAACCTGTCAAATTTGCACCACCTGAAAAGCAGTTTCTCCAGTAACAACCCCATGCGATTGGCCCTGCTTTGTGTTAGGAGGTGACTGGCTTGACCTCTGAGGAGACCTCTGAGCACAGCTCTCATTTTAGTTTCGGGAAAGTTTCTTTGAGGCTCATATTAACATTGCCATCAGGAGAAACTATGTCTGACTTCAGGGTAGGCACACATGTTCACCTTTTAAGTCCTCATCAGGGTTTCTAAGACAGCAGAAAAGTGGCAAGATCTTTGAATTTCCAGTGGAGAGGATGGCTTAGCAGCTGCCAAGTAGAAGAAGTTGACATTGCTTGGGAACAGGAGTGAGTGTTGCTTTTGCTCGCTCCTCCTATTTCCCTCAGCAGACTGAATATAATAAATATAGTGGTAAGAAACAAATGGTCTCCCCCGCTGCTTTACTAGAAACTGAAGTGTCAAGTCTTCCTCTGCTGGATAAAAAATAGAGTGGGCAGGATGTGACAGGGTTTCTAAAATAAGCTTTGCAGAAGGTAGAGTGCTTCACAACCAGGATATGAGCAAGAGGGTGGATATGATCTGAGAGGGGCATGGCGGTGTGATGGAAAGCCCTGAGGAGGAGTGGGAAGAGAAAAACCATGAGTGCTTGGTATGGAGCAGAGCATTTAGAGTACCGCTTTGAGGAGCATTTGTGGTTTATGAGGTTTGCTAAGGCAGCTGCTGGATGTGTATTAGTATATTATCACAGCAATGGATTATGCTTTAATTCCCTGTAATGTGCCCAACCCCAAGTAGCACAAAGAAGGAAAGTTGGCTCCTGCACCAAATAGCAAGTTTTAAGACACGCTCAGAAGGGTGGCATGACTGCTTACCACACACTGTGGGGGACACAAATTCTGCACTCAGCCCTGTGCCTCTCCTGTCCCAGGGTTTTCTGCAAGAGAAAGGACTCAGGATGTTCTAAGAAGAAGGATGTCTCCTGGGGAGGAGGAACACTCTCACTCCTGGCCCTAGTAAATCTCCTTATTGAGAAGAAAATTTGCTATCATATCTTCATCCTTCAGTTTAGAACCAGACAGGAAAATGGGCTGGAGCATTCTTAAAACCTAAGGCAGATCATCAACTGGTGCAAGTACTCAAACTCCCACTGAATTCAGCTAAGCTGTAGTAATTTACCCAACAGGGGTAAAAATAGAGGGGTAACACCTGTCCCCGTTAGAAGAATTTCACTCTTTTCTTCCATATCTTCCATATCTACACTGCCATATCTACTCTGCCACTATTTTTGGCAGAGATTACTGTATGGGAGAACTATCTGCCCTCAGTTTTGGCATGCAGCGACGAGAGGAGTGATGGCAGAGGTGATGCTGATCACCACAGAGCACGCTTGAAAAGAGCAGGGAAAGAGTGTATTTGCTATGATCAACAGCATTGTGTCAGTGTTTATTTCTGTGATCAATGTCACTGTGTCAGTGTTTGGGATGAGACTGTGCTGATTGTGCTCAGGGTGCATAGCCTGTCCCTAACATCACGGTCCTGCTCAAAATATTATTAGCTATAAATGTATTAAAACCCAATCTCAGAGAAAAAAAACAAAACAAAAACAAAGAAGAGAGCAACTGAGAAAGAATGCCTCATCAGTGATGTAGTATACACTCCTACCGACTGTTTTCAGCAAACTTCAAGTTGCCAAATGATGGTACAGTTTTGACTGAGTAGCTGGATTTAATTGTGTTACCAAGGGCACCAAAATCAATAGACAGAGTTCCTACTGTTGAAGTGCAGTTGCAATATCAGAAGGATTTCAGAAAATATTGTCATACCTCATAGAAGAAACAGACAGTTGAGGACTTGATGCCAGCATTTGGATAATTAAAACCAGTTTAGAGAAGCAGCAACCTTAATTCAAGCAAGAAGCTGTCGCAAAAAAAAAGAAAAGAAAAAGGTTTTCCCTCTGGGTGTGGTCCTAGAAACTGTGGAGTGATCCCTCGAGTTGTCAGTCATACCCCACGCATGAGTCAGAAAACAGTTATACAAGCAGCTTCTGCACTCTGTATTATTCAGCCAAGGAGAGGAGATATTTCGGTCAGGTAGGAAAGGGCACCTGTTTAGCTGAGCGAAGAAGTTAGGTTCTCTTTTCAGCATAGCGAAGTACCTGAGTAGTATTCCCCCAAAATGCTGTATTGTTGTCCAACATGGATTTATAGTTATCAAAAAGAAACAGTCTCTACATGTATTTTCGAGGCTTTCTGTACAGCACCAGTAAAAAGGGAAGGTGTCAGACAATGTGATATCATACAGCTAAAGTATTTTCTTTTAACAGCCTCATTGGTCGTAACTGGGGTGAATGACTGGTAAAATGATCCTCTAAACATATTTTGGAAACTTTTTTGTCAACTACCAGGCAGCCATCAGATTTAGGTCCGGTGATTAAATTACTAAGGGCTTTTGTTTTGAAGTAAGTGCTCCTCAATATATCTTTCAGGGCTAGCCATGTGCCAAGGGGTTTGTAACCAAACTGTGATTCTCTTTCTTGCTTTCAGAGGTCTCATTACAGGCTGCTGGCACTGGCAACCAGCTCCCTGCTTATTTCGGATGACCACATCACTCAGCAGAGGCTGAACAGAACAGACAAGTCAGTCAATGAGCAGGTCACAAGGAGTCAAAATGTACATTTCTTCCTCAAAAGCAGAGGGTCTTAGCTCTTACAAAATGGTGGTGTACGACTTTTATTTTGAGCCTGAAGAGTTATTTGAGCTCAAGCAATTCTTTGCACAGACACTTTTTCACAGGAGCCAAAGTCAGGCTTTGGAAAACAGCAGGACGTAATGCAGACTTTTTGTAGTTTTTTCTGAGGTGCAGGCTGCAGGAAGAATATCTCTTCAGAGTCTCAGGGTAATTTGTTTAGCTCTCTTGGCTTCCTTACTGTTTAGCCAGTAAATTTTAGGGTGAGCGATTTGGTTGTGAACGGCTTTTGTTTTGCATCCATATTGTGGTTTATTTCTATATTTTGGTTGCCATCCTGCTAGGACCATACTAAGAAACCTATTGTGGTGTTTTTCTGTTTGTGGTTGTTGTTGCTTTCCTAAGCTGCTTCACTAACTTTTCCTCCTGAAAACATTAATACATACTTAATAAATATGATGTTCTGCTCCTCAAGTCAAAGGACAAGATGAGGTCAATGTAGTTTACACCCACTGAGGATCTGTTCCCTGACTTAAAAACAGACAAAAGGAAATACCGTCCAAAGCTGACTTCTCTATTACAGGGCTTCAGTCTATGTGAAATGCTTTGAGGACATGATATTGGGACTTTTTTTTTTTTTTTTTTTTTTTTTTTAGGAGGATCAAATGCAAGAAATGAATAGGCATGCAAAGTCTGCTTCCCAGGTTATTCGGGTTTCGGAGCTCTGTTGGGTCCTGCTGCAGAATCTTTCCTTTTGCTTTGGTAAAACATCAGAGTGTAGAGGGTGACCCTGTGCACTTGTTTCAGATGAGTGTAAACAGAAGATGGTATTACTTGTCTGAATTAAGTGGACTATCCCATGGAGGAGAATAATAGCTGTCTCCTAGAGCTGTTTTTCTCGAAAAGACTAGTGAGAACTTAAAAGTTGAAAGACCCAAGAAGAGGGTGAAAGTTGATTACTTTAAGGATTAAACTGTTACCCTGGTGAAGTCAGCAAATACTGTTTCTAAGCAATGATTTCAGTGTCTCTTGAGCACTGTGAATCTGAACCGTGCAATTGGGAATGTATTTCTTAAAGATATAAATATAATTTTATGAGTTTTCTAAAATGTTATTTGGCGTTTTGACTTCAATAAAATACATTATGGAGTGGTGTATAAAAACCATGTTACACAGAGAATTTCATCTGCATGTGTGTTTTTAAAATATGCGAAAAGCTAGAAGAATGTAATTAAAAAATTATAAAACCCTTAAATTTGCATCAAATTGTAAAAAAATGTGTTCTGTTAAAAATGTACTTGCACTTGGTGTGAATTTTTCCTCACCTATCCTTCCTTGGAATTCCTCAGGAGAGACAGAGGAAAGCACTGTTGCTCTGGTAGCATCTAGTTAGCAAAGAAGAGATTTTTCACAGTATCTTGATTATTATTTCATCAAGAAAGTAGGTAGATATTAAAGGTTACCCAGATGGTTTATATATTACTATAATAATCTTGTTCATAGAAACTCTCACAAAGAAAATAATTAATCATAAACATACAGTGATCCCCTAAAGCAGTGACTGTTTTAAGTCGAAATCCCATAATGGCTATGACCCGTGACCCTGATGTAACTGTTTCTATCCTAGCTACTAAAGTGGCTGCTCATGAAAGGCCATCAAATGCAGAAGTAAATGCAAAGGTTAACAAAGTTAGTGGACCAAACAAACTTGATACTGAGAATGAACTTTCACATGTAGCAAGAAAATAAACACCATTCTCCCAGACTGATCTACACAGGAGGTTTGAAATGCCAAAATATTAAACGTTATTAAGCGCATAATCTCTATTTTACAGATAAGTGTTTACTCTGAGGGTTACCATCCTTTCATATTGATGAAAGTCTTCACTCAAATTAAAAAAGAAAAAAAAGGTTTATGCACTAGTGTGTTTTCAGTGAGATGGTTTTTGCTCGAGAGAGCATTGGTAACTGGTTTGGGGAAGAGAAGGGATTGCACTGAGATACGTAAATGTTAAGCAGTTTTTGTTCATGGCCGAGCTATTAACATGTCATTTCATTTTTAAACACCTCTCCAAGGTGTAATCTTTGCCTGATATTGTGCTTTGTGAGTCTGAATTTTTAAGGGATGATTATTATTTTCAAATTTTTAGTATTCCATTTCCGCTCCATAGATGGGGAAAATTTAATTTGCCCCTCTAACGCATTGTCTATTGTGGTACTTTTTTTGCTTACGAAATACAGATTACTATGTGATGCTTTGCTGATTGAATTCAGCAGGACATGACTCTGTAGTTTGTAAGCACCAAGCAAACTTGCTAAGGAATAGAGCACGGAAGGTTAGGATGTAGGCTGTACTGTGTGTGCACTGGTAGCTAGAAAAGGCATTCTTCATATATACAAATAGTGATTTCAGTGGTCTTCAAAGAACAGTGTGGGGTTCAGTAGACTGAAATTTATAGCCCTCCCTGATGCTGGTGGAGGAGACAACCACCAGTACCAGGGTGTCAGTGGCTGGTGCCCGGCCTCCAGCTGCCACCATGTCCTCTGGTAG
Source organism: Streptopelia decaocto (assembly GCF_964273445.1). NCBI lineage: Eukaryota > Metazoa > Chordata > Aves > Columbiformes > Columbidae > Streptopelia > Streptopelia decaocto. The sequence goes on along the minus strand of NC_138655.1, from coordinate 131,312,563 downwards.
TGGGACCCAGCTGTCTCTGCTGACCTCAGCACAGCTGCACTTCCTGCCCTGAAAAGCACAATTCTGCCTCCTTACTCAGAAGTGGTCCTTAGCATTAGGAGAAAAGTTTCCTTTTCACCATCATGATCCTGTGAACATGCATAAGACTGCCAGGAAGCTAGTCCCAAATGAGAGAACAAAAAAGGCAAGCTCTTTTTATGAGTTTTGAAAAGAGAAACAAAAGCCTTCCTATTAATTTAATCAACTTGCTATCCTAAGCCCCAGTCAGAAAAGGACATTTTTGGGGCCACTGTGGAATAAATAATTCAATGATGAAAAGAGAAAGAAATGTTGATTGTATATAAAACTTGACAGTTGGGGAAACTATTTCGCTGGCCTACAAAGTTGTTTTTCAGGTAGATCAAAAAGAGTTATTTAGTTCTACACAATTTCCAGTTTTAACAACATTAAATACCTTTTCTCCAGTTAGATATCCGTCTTTGAAGACTTTGAAAATGTTATTCCTGTGGGGAGGAGGATATTGAATAATTCCTACCAGTTATGAAACTCAATATTCTCCAGATGGTTATTGAGACAAGCTTTTATACACCATTGTAAAACAGGTTTAGAATATCCTGTGCTGTGATTGACTAAACAAGTCACATGGCTACTGCATACAAGCTTGAACTTCTTTTCCAACTAAATGACCTTATTAAAACCATAAACAAAAATGGTACTTAAAGACTGGCTTTAAAGCAGCAGCTATAAATCCCAAATTTATTGGAGTACTGTTCTGTTATTTGTGCTAAAAAAGACAAAAAACTAGAAAGGCTACTCTGGGTATGAAATTATGCCTTTAGTAATTGGTTTAAAAATATGTAGTTCCACGTATTTTCACAGTCCTCTAACTTTTTCTTCAAATGACTTAACAAAATTATATACATTCACAACCTAAATAATGTCAGTTCATGTCAGAACTTGAACTGGCAAATGTGAAGTAGCAAAACCCTATGGTAGGGAGGATTATCTTTTGAGCAACACTCTGACTTCTCTTTCAGGAGAAAATTTGTGCATGAAGTCATCCTAAGCATTGCTCTCCATAAAACTCCTGTGCCCACCTGTGATCTAGTGTTCATTGGTGCTGCAGTGGTAAACAGCTCCAGCAAAGGCTCAGCAAACCATGTAATTGGAACAAGTAGCCCCGGGAAGGGGGATCTTGCCATCTAGCTAGACAAGGGTGCAGGAATCTGGATGTTATGAGTGGCAGTGTTGTTTTGGCCAGTTTTCTCACCTGCTAATGCTCTTCCCCTGTTTCTGCTGCCCACCGAGGGGTGGTTGCACCTCACTGTGCCAGGTGCAGTCCCCTTGGGCTGTCACCACTTCTCCTCCCATTGCACAGAGAGAGACTGCAGCTCAAGCCAGAACAAACAGACCAGAAACAAGAGAATTCCATGAGAGAAGAAAAATTATACTTAAGGCCTTGGTTCCCTGACCAGTGCTTGCACTGCAACATTTGCTGCACCTCAGGGAAATAACAGCAGGCACCTTTCACGCTTTATCTCCTGTGCCATAAAAATGTGCTAACTAAAATGCATTTTCTTCTGTATTCATTAGGATGTTGCTCCTGTAAGTTTCCTACCAGAAATGGCTGCATTTCAAAACAACTAAACTAGCCCCTTAGGGTTTATTTGTTGTTTAGAGGTATCAGTTTACAAAATTAGTTATCTCTATTCAAATAAGCACATTATTCAGTTTAAGGACTCTTTGTTGCTGTTTATGGTTCTTGTTATATATATATATGTATATATTTTTTTTTTTTTTTTACAATGAGAGGCTACAAAGGTAAATTTTAAGAGGAAAGGCTGTGTAAGCGCAGAGTGTTTTTAACATTGAGAGTAACTCTGTGGCATACTCCTGAAATGAATGGAAACCCTGGTGTTTCCCTTGATGGGAACCAGTGCTTTTCCCTGTCACTTTTGTGTTGCAAATGGCTTATGACAATGAAAATATTAGAGATTAGCATTAGCGAAAAGAGCTTCAATAAATAACATAGCGATGAGAAACATATTCAAGGATTTGTATTTCTTTAGGAAATGTGTTTACATGAAAGGGAAACAGGAAAACGCATAAAGTGGTTGAGTCTGGTACTACACTTGAAATCAGGCTGCTGAGATTTTTTAAAACTACCTTATTTTTCCCTCCTCAGCAAATATTCTGGTTGTAGCATAACTCAACTCACTTATCAACACTTATTTTTTTTAGCTTATTTAGTATGCCTGGGTTTCAGAGTTTCAATTTAATATTGCTAACAGTCTTAGTAAAAACCCCAGGATTAGCAGTGTATTTGAACACCTGCAAAGTTCATTTAACGACTGGAATAGCAAATGTTGCAAAATTCAAAATATATTTAACATATTTGTAGTTTGAATGTTAACCACAGCTGCTTAATGCTGTTCAAGAGGCTTGGAATGTACATATTTTATACATCCCAAGGAATAGCTATGATTGATGTGCTTTCATGTCAACTGTTTGATTTGCTGAAAGATGGAACCAAAAATACAGCAGAAGGGGACAAGTCTGGGAAGAGCTGCCAGGCCAGCAAACTTGTCAATTAAAATAATAATAATAATAATAAAAATGATCCAAGTTTGGCACATTTCTGTATCTTAATTGAATTCAAGAGTAAACAGGGGCTGAAGTGGTTGTGGAGAACACACCCAGAAAAAAAAAAAAAAAAGAAAAAAAGAAAGAGAGATAACGGTTTATATTTTTATTGCTTATATTAATGCTGATGAGTTTTCCTATCATTCAGCCATATGGAAGTCTAACAGATGCCTTATATATAGCTATCATTATTTGATGTACAGGTATTTTTCTGTCTTTCCACAGTCAGATTTTTCAATGGATCATTCACAGATGTTTCAGACAAGCACACTTTTCTACGATCATTGGCACTGACAATATCATTTTCCATACCAGACTCAGGGGTTAAGCCAGATACACTACATTCACATTTCTTTTTCATTCTGAGGAACTGATTCTCCCCATATTTACACTAGCTTTGACCACTGCAGCTCAAAAGATTTTACTTGAGTTACTCTGGATTTATTTGAGGGGAAGAAGTAAAGCCTACTAAACATTTCTTTTCAATATTGATATATGTAAAGTATTTTTGTCTGGTTTTCAGCCAGTTCCAGTTTTAATCAAAACCATCATTATGTACAAATTCTTTAGCATTTAATTTTCTAGGAACTTTGGATCTGCATCTCTTAACAGAGACTGCAGTAACAGGCAGAGATGCAAAGGAAACACACACTGTACCATCTTTTGTTTTACAGGAGCTACTTCCTGAATACTTTGTTAATTAACAAATGCCATAGACAGTCAGCTGAATTTGCTGGCAACTGGGCCATATATCTTACATTCCTAGAATTCAAACACCCATCTAGAGTAAAAAATAAATTGTAGAGCTTTTTTAAAAAAAATCTACAGTAGCTATTCACACACACCTTTTAAGGCATACATATCTTGGGCAAACTGTTGAACAAGCCTAAGCTGAAGAGACAGTAGCGTTCACATACCTTAGTCTAGACTTCCTTTGTGTCCAGTGTGAATCATCAACCCATCACTTAGAAGAAGCATGCATGAGCAATGAATGTGGACTTCATGATTTGATTTTCATCACCTAACATATCTCTACTGTGGGGGACATTTTAAGAGGAATTGTAACTTCTGTAACTTTGATGATTCTTCAGCCTAAAACTTGGGATAAAAAACCCTATTTCTATGATGAATGAGAATACTGTGAACATGGTGAACATGGGTTTGAACATGGGTTTGATCTGGGCATCTTCACTCATTCATAAGTACTTATTTTTTTAACTACATCTGCTCTATATATTGAGAAAATCAGTCACACTCAAAAAGCTCTAGACATTACAAAATTCAGCACTCCAAGAGCTTAGTAACACAGGTGGCTTCCCCTGCCCCGACTCCATTCACTGGTTTCCCTGCAGAATACAATGTAGAGATCAATATTACTGCTCTGATACTCAAAGCCCAGTATGAATTTGGCTACAGTTATATGACGAATCAACACTTCCCTTGAGAACAGGACTTCCCACCAACAGCTATATTTTTCTGGAAGAATTAAAGTGTGCACATTCCAGAGAGGTGTATGAATGCAAATGCTAGGGGAAAAAAAAGCACAATTCAGAATAAAATCCAAAAAATATCTGTGTGATGTAGTTTTGCTCAGTAAAATCTGGATCTCATGAAGTGTTGAATAATTTGGCTTGAAGTATTGAAAAATATAGCCAAAACTGTTTAAATATAAGTCTACAGCTTTACTTCAAACATGCCACTCAAGTATGTGTTTAATTACTTTTTCCAGGAACTTTTTTGCCAACATTTTGAAGAAGCAAGCTTTATATTCTTATTTTATATACCTAAATATACAACACACTCATCTAACATATGTGCCTTTTCAGGAGGACAAAAGAGGAACATACATTATAGTGTTTAATATTTCTTGTTTCGATTTTAATGTAATTTGGATATGGTTAGCTAGTGATAGATATATTTTATTTACTTTTTTCTTTATGAACTTTATAGCAGTATTCTTCTACGTAATAAGGTAATTTAATAACATATTGCCAATAATTTTCTAATTTTTCACAACAGGAATATGTTGAAAATTTATACTTTCCATATGCTGATGTACATGTACAAGTGTGAGAATTTCAACTGTGTTAATTACTAGTATATTTTTAATACAAATGTAATAATAAAGCATAAGTGGTGTATTAATAATTATTGATAAAAACCTGTTTAAATTCCTGTCTAAATTCACACCTTTTCACTATTTCTGCTTCCTCTGTCTGAGCTACAGCAGGCTGCCTAAGCAGAGCTTTTCTTGCCTTTATTTATATCAATGACACTTAAAGAATCTGTCTTTCTTGACTCTAAATATGACACATGTGTTTAAAAGGCCAAGGGAATCAAATATAGCTGCAAGTTACTCTATACAATTTAGCTCAAAATCAGGTATATGATTATTAAATTTGTGTTAACCGTAATCGGGTTATTCCCCCACTTTTGAGGGCTTGAGTGCATTAGTGAACACATTTGCATGTAATTGTCATATTTTATTTTGAAGGTCTGTCTTTGAAGCTCTTTTGGACAAAAACATCCCACCGGCCCTTTTCCAGATACGAACATGAAAGTTCCAGAATCTGGAACTAATTGTCCAAACACCATCTGGAGGTCCCGTTCCTTGTAGAAGCTGCTGTAATCCTGTGGCTTTCAGAGCAGAAGTGGCATTTTACAGTTTCCTTCAGCTCTCAAAATATTTCAAAAATGCTCCAAAATATTTCCAAATATATCTGCCAGCTAGGGGCATTGGGAAGTTCGCCATGCCTATAAACACACACTTGTAGCAACACAGAGTATTTCACGTAAATGCTGCATTAGACGGACATAATGAGATGGGAGCAGTGTAGGTGAAATCTCCTGAGTCCAGTTGCATAGTTGTTCCTGGGAGTTGCTTCTTTCAATCTATTTTTAGCACAACTTTTCTCAGGCAAAATGCAGCAGTTCTGTGGGTGGCTGATCCTTCTGCAAGAACGTAACCCTAATTACGTCCTGCCTTCTGGTATGTGAGGAACCCCCACAAAATGGTGCTCTTCTCTAAACCTTGGACTTCCCTTTCAGTCAACAGGCCATTAATTTTTCTGCAAGAAAACCCTTTAAGGGGATGGGTTTGGCCATTAAAATAATACCTCACATTACAGGTTTCCCACTTCAACTATTTCAGCTACTGTAGGATTATAGTGAGAAAGCAGCTAAGGACAGTCAGTGGAAAACTCATGTAGAAAAATGAGGACTTCAGGATTTCTTGCATTATGTTTTGGGTTCAGGAATTAATTGGGTTCAGGAAAGGATGGTCTTTTCTCCACAGGCCCTCAGTTGCTTATAATAATTTGGAGTTTTTCTAAGGATTGCCTTGCAACTTGTTAAACACACAGAGTGCTTATTATTTTTGAGTGGAATATTTAAATTTCAAGCCAGTGCCCATCAAAACCAGCTGAAGGTTTTCCATTTTCTCTAATGGGTTTTTGACTAGCTGCTTAATGGTCAGAGGAAAAGTCTTTTCTTCTCTATCATCTACTCAAATTTCCGTTTTTGAAAGCTTAAAACTTGCTCAACACAAAGTCTGCTTTATCCAGAACAAAGCTGCACGGTGCTGCTCGGTGAGAAGTAATTCCAATTCAAAATACAGTCTGCAGCCATTCAGTGTTTGGTCAGACTGAAGGGGAGAAATATTCCACAAATGCTTTTCTAATACAGATTTCTCATGCACAAAAATGTCCAAATCACGTTCATTCAGACTTTCAGAAAGTCAGAGTAGAAAAATGCAGTCCAAAGAAGTGAATTTCTAGCACATTTTGTCCATGGGAAAATTAGGGTTTATAATAGAAATTATTTTTTAAGTAACAATAGCAGCAGCTGTTACTTATGTTGCTCCCCCAATAATAAAATCCTTTAGGAGTAACTAACTGTGTTCAAACATGAAAATGTTTCAACCAAGAAAAAATAGCTTGTTTTACTCAGATTCCTTCTACCTCCAACTGGTTTTGTATAATTAAGTCTATCCACAAGGAAATGTCTTAGAAGTGTTTTTGGTTGTTTATTTAAACTTTTTACATTTCCATTTGTTCCCTCTACATGCTATTGGCCAAATGCTGCTCTCAGTCACAAAGTTTTGAATCCAGAATTAATGTATTAATGTCAGCCATATGAAACCCAGCTCCAGAGACTAAAGAAGTCTCTCCAAGAGGGCTAGGTGAAGGGTGATTTGACATTTAACATTGATCATCAACAAGAATTGTATTTCTTGTTATTGCTTAGTCATTTATGAACATATTTACTATTGTTATCACATTGACAGTAGTCACTGTTCCTTGAAATATATTACAGTGTTTCCACACTGATAAAATTTCTCCTCTTTACCCAAAGTCCCCTTATGTTTTTGTGGCAGTTAACTTTCTTATCCTACTTTCTTGTAACAACTCATTCAACAGAAGCCACAACCCCACCTGTAGGTTCATTGGGACTGAAGATGTATCTAAGAGTCTGCATAGAAAAAGCATTAATTTGAATTCTCCAAGGAATTTTAAATTATTCTTGAGATAAATGACATTCAAATGACACCCTGAAATTCCAGCTAACTAACTAAGTTTTCCTAAGAATGCTTTGAAGAAGTCCATAACTTATACCAGACTGGCATAGTTGAATCCATTTCAGTAGTGCCCAGTAGCTAACCCTTCTGCACTGCCAGTTTCTCTATCCAGTTAGTACTGTATTGCTACAATAATGAAGTAAATATTAATATTTTTATCAGCAATATGATTAACTACATTGGAAAATTCACTCTTTGTACTGCGCATAAAATTATTAAGATTTATTCTTTTTTATGATCCTTCTAAGTGCAACACAAGAAAAAGAAAAGGTAGTCTGTCATCCATTAGAATTTCCAGATCTGAGAGTAGCCAACTTTCATTTGCAGCCTGTTAAAATATATAAAAAATCTTAATTACATAGGACTAGCTGGAGCAATACACACTTGTTTTTCCCTTCCTTCCTTCCTTCCTTCCTTCCTTCCTTCCTTCCTTCCTTCCTTCCTTCCTTCCTTCCTTCCTTCCTTCCTTCCTTCCTTCCTTCCTTCCTTCCTTCCTTCCTTCCTTCCTTCCTTCCTTCCTTCCTTCCTTCCTTCCTTCCTTCCTTCCTTCCTATTGTCTCTCCTTATCTCTGTTTTTCTTTTCCTCTTTTCTACCCTTCCTACCTTTTTCCTTTTCTCTTCCCCTTTCCCTTCCTCTTCCCTTTCTTCTTTTTTCTTTCCAAAGCAGAAAAACAACCAAGATTTTTTTGCAGTGATATATTCAAGGGGAAAGGCAGGTTAAGAGTTTACCACCTCTACTGTGAGCAATAAAAATTTTACTCACTTATATGGCCTGAAGGCCTGGAACAGTTGGTATTTACTCATTATATCATTTCCACCAGTACACCCACTTTTTCATTAAACATTTTCAGCTTGCTTTTTCATCTTTGTTGTCTCATATCTCCTGTGTTCTCCTTTCCTTTGGAATGCTAACAGATTTGTCTAATGGCTAACAACTGTGAAATTTCCCATTTTTCTATTGTGGGCTTGAATATATTGAAACATTCAGAGATTAAGACTTTATTTCTGCTCATTTGGATTTAAATTAAGTATTTGATTATAAAAGAAACCCTTCTTTCCATCATGTTCTTGAGATGCACTAGTCCTACTGGTTCCCTGGTCCTACAGCGATAATAGCCAAAAAATGGCACTTCACACAATCACAGAATGGTTGGGGTTGGAAGGGACCTCTGGAGATCATCTAGTCCAACCCACCTGCTGAAGCAGGTTCACCTAAAGTAGATTGCACAGGAATGTTTCCAGGTGGGTTTTGAATGTCTCCAGGGAAGGAGCAGCTGGGCAGCCTGTTCCAGTGCTCTGTCACCTTCAAAGTAAAGAAGTTTCTCCTCATATTCAGACAGAACTTCCTATGCTTCAGACCATCTCCATTGCCTCTCATCCTATCAAAACCAATTATTCCTATATAAAAATCAGATAGGACTCTGAGTCCTTTAAGTAGATTGTTTTGTAGCAGGAGGAGCATTTTAGTGGGACCATGAATTTATCTGAATGGTGTTTTGCAAAGTGTCGACTGGTTCCTTTTACTCAAACTTTTTTCAAAGTGAGCTGGACTGTAAGACTAATAGAGCAAGGACTTACTCAAAATGCACATTCTGGTGTATGATTTTCACTTTAACTGCTCCTAACTGCACAATATGTTTTTTCACCTTACTGAGCATGGTACAATGCTGCATGAACCACAGAAACAATACTCTCCAGGCGTTCACTGCTGTGTGCTTGGCTCCCAGAGCTCAGCAATGTTGTATGTGGGTACTCTGCAGCACAGGCAATAGTTCTATGAGCTTGTGTTCATGCTCTGTGCCCATTATTGAGACTCTGTATGCTAAGCTGAGGTGACGGACAGCAAGTTTGCTTTACCAGCGTATTATTTCAGAAACCAAACATGGTTCAGACCAAAGTACAGCAGAGACTCAATAGCCTCTAGCAGGATTCATTTCTAAGAAGAGTTAGGCAAGCTAAGACTGATAAGCAAGACAACTTTAACACAGTTTCAAGTACAACTTCCAGAAGCATTCATCAAAAGTTGCTGAAATCCTGAGGAATTCAACCAAATTAAAAATTGCCTGTTCTGTTGTGCTTCATTACAGAAAAACCTTCAGTGTGCTTTGTTCATTATGCCACAAAGATTCATTATTTTTTCAGTGCAGTGGGCATGCATTTCCTTACCAAAGAACTTATTTTTTAGTCTCAGCATTTCCATTTTGACATTAGAAAAATATACAACCAAAATCTATAAGACTTTGATTAAATGTTGATACAGCTGATTCCAACACAGCCAAAGCCAGTGACCATACATGGAATCTAAACAACAGCTAGTAATTACAGTGTCAAAGGCATGTATACACTGTGTGTTATGTTTCATTGTCTGGCATGCAAATATAGACTTGGTTTCCTTTGCACTATTTCCAAAATATAAAGAAAGCTAACCAGAGAGTTCTGTTTCGTTTACACAAAAGAATAAGGTTCAATCATGTTTGATAAGTTGCAAATTACTGGTAATACCACAAGTGTTGTTACAGCTGCTAAGAGTGGTCAGGAGGATGTACAAAATACAGCAACAGCATGAATCAAAAGAAAAAGTCTAAACAATTTTGAATGATAGTGTATAATACTTCTAACTTGTTGCGAGGGCTTGTCAGCAGCATCTATGGCAGTGATGAGATACAGGGAGTAAGTTGCCATGTATCTATTCAATATTGTGCATTTCAGCAGACTCCCCACTGACTTTGCTCCTAAGAGGATCAGTGGGTGCAAAAAGGAAAGAAAGAAGAAATAAAACTCCAGTGACAAAGGAGAACCTTGCACTTCTTCAAGAAATGCATTTTTAAAGTTTACGGTTCAGTAGTTTGCCTGTGGAGATTTTCACTGCTTAGTACATCCTTTTAATTGCTTCTCTAAATATGGCTCAGTTGTTAAGTCCTTCAGGTAAAACCTGTTTTCTGCAGAAAGTGGATGTTGAAAGCCTCACCTGTGGTGGAACAGGTCTCAGAAAAGTGGCACAGTTTGGGAGCCTGCATAAAAAGTGCATGCAATATGGGTCAAGATTTGTCCTGTCTAAATCTTCAGACATTCTTGACACAACAGATGGTATGCCTTCACATAAGGAACTCTGAACTAGTATTTTTCTCTATTCTATTGCTAAATTTCCTGAAAAATTGCTTGGGGAATAAAGTCCCTGGAATCTGGAAGTCCCTTTGGGAATGCTTCTGATCATGAGACAGAAGAGCTGCTGTTCTGTGCATCAGTGCTCATCTCTTTTCAGAGGGAATTACCTTGTCCATCTGTGATTACATGAGCACCTCTTTTGAAATATTGAAAGGCTATTGGAAGGAAGTATTCACCAGGGCCATACTGAACTATAAAATAGGAACCAGGATCCTACATATGGATCTCCCTAGATATGCCATACTTTAATGGTGATGTTTTAGTCTTTTCACTTTATATTTGCATAATTTCTTATTACGTTCAGGTGGTATTACATATTTTCTAAAATTTAAAATAATGTTAAATTATCAACAAAGTAAAATATAGATCTGTCTGGTTTCATCTGATATAACAGAAACAAGTATTCCAGAAAAACTAAATATCAGTTAAAAAAAATGCAAATACTGTAGTGTGCTTCAAGTACTATGAAAATATTCCAAAACTACTGCATAGTGTTCAGCTTTCAGCAATAACCAATAGGAACAGTACTAGACCTGTGTTCTGCTCATAGCTTGAAGCATATATGAGGAAGGAAGGAGGGAAGGAGGGAAGGAGGGAGGGAGGGAGGGAAGGAAGGAAGGGAGGAAGGGAGGAAGGGAGGAAGGGAGGAAGGGAGGGAGGAAGGAAGGGAGGAAGGAAGGGAGGAAGGAAGGGAGGGAGGAAGGAGGGGAGGAAGGGAGGAAGGAAGGGAGGAAGGAAGGGAGGAAGGAAGGGAGGAAGGGAGGAAGGAAGGGAGGGAGGAAGGGAGGAAGGAAGGGAGGGAGGGAGGGAGGAAGGAAGGGAGGAAGGGAGGGAGGGAGGGAGGGAGGAAGGAAGGAAGGAAGGAAGGAAGGAAGGAAGGAAGGAAGGAAGGAAGGAAGGAAGGAAGGAAGGAAGGAAGGAAGGAAGGAAGGAAGGAAGGAAGGAAGGAAGGAAGGAAGGAAGGAAGGAAGGAAGGAAGGAAGGAAGGAAAAATAGCACTGAAAAAAAGTCTCTGTTTGCACCAAAATAAGCATAGAGTTTCTTTGGGCCCTGATAACTAGAAGCAGGAGAATACAAGGAAATCTTTGATCTTTATGAGGAAGAAAGTGACAAACTTCCCTTGTTACAGAAATAAAATTAAGATACTGAAAAGTATATAAACTAGAGAATAAATAGCTAAAGAGCAAGCTAACTCCACTTTTATCCTTAATATCACATGATTTTTAAAGCTATCTCAATATTGGAGAGCAATCGGAGGACAATGCTTGTTTCCAAATATGAGAGGCTGACAAACCTGCAAATGCATCCCAGTAGTGCTGGGTATTAGTCATACATCAGATGACGGTTATAGTCCTAAACCCTTAAGTAATTACAGTGCACAGGACTCCACATTTGTAAGCAAGCCATTTCTTCTGTAGTTCTGCCTCTTTGGTCAGGGTGTGCACCACAACTGGAACAGCTTGCACTGGGTTAGTCCCCTGGGAAAGTTCTAATTTACAAAACCTTGTTTAGAAAAATCAATCTATTTGAAGGCATTACATTATAAACATAAACTCCTTAATGAGCTGTAGTGAAATGGCTCTAGGCTATAACTTGTGAACTTCAAATGATTTAGCTGTTTTCTGCCATGTATTATTTTCATTTAATCTGCATCAGAAGGACTGTAAAGAGTACAGCTGTTCAAAGTGAGTCTTAAAGGTTCCTGCCAAATGCAAAGGCTTGTCCAATTGTTTTCTTCTTTACTGTGTTTGGTTAAAGACTTATTAATTGATAGACCAAATATTTCCTAAGTTTAATCCCCCAAAAATAAAAAAAATGGAACTCAACATTTCTAATAGAAATGCAGGTGCTAAAAAAGATTGCACTTAAAAAAAAGGCAATTAGATGTCACAGAATCATTAAGAAAGAAGGAAGGAATTAAAGAAAGAGACAAGGAAGGAGAGAAGGAAAAAATAAATCTACTGAATATTCGTGCTCCCGTACCTTGGTGTAGTAGAACAGTCTGTGCTTTGAGGTTCAGATCTTCACCCCTTTGGGAGCAAGGACGTAGCCTGAGGATGTGATTAGCCTTTCTCTTATCTACTCTACAATCTGATGGCTACAATGCAGTTTCTTCTCAGCTATACCTGCACGAGACATACTACAGTCTCTTTGGCCATTAAATTCTACTGTGTTGAGCTCTTTCTAGGAGTTGTTTGAGAAATCCTGCCTATCACCTTTGTCTAGAAGCAGGGCAAGAAGACATGATGGTATACACACAGGTACTTCTAGAAGAAACACAGTGTGAGAGGGAGAATAGGCTGGTGACTAAAATAAGTATTTCCTACGATTCTTTCAGAAACCATTCTCCCATTAAATGCAAGCCTTGGTTTCCCTCAGATTAGCTTCGAGTAGCAGAAATATCCACTTTTGAGAGATTTATTACCTAATTCTGTAATACAAAGGTAGAATATAACATCAGTACTCTGTACCATGGATTACCTGCTCTTTTCAACACTTCCTTTCAGCATTCAGAAAATGCAAATCTGTACCTGCTACAGGATTCAGGATTTTGGTCTGTTCAAAATCACTTGACATGTTCAAACATTAAGAAGTAATATTCTGAAATGTGTTAATGTTAAAACCACAACTTCCACATAGTAATGGCAAATAAATATAACAAACTTGATCTGTTTAATAAACGGGATGGTAGAATGTTAACTGTAAGAAGTGGATTACATTCATTTAACTGTTTCCTATTTTAAATAATTATTACAAAATCATTGTAAACCGGTGAGTTTTAAAATACCCTTATCAAAAGCAAGTATAAAGCCAAAATTTTGACTTTTTATTTTAACTCATTAAGAGAAACATTTGTTTTGTGCAAATGTTCCCTCTGCTTACAATGGGGCATTGTACTGGAACTGATAATGTAGCTTCAGATGATAAAATTTGGGAGAAGATATATCATTTAAAGAAGTGATTCAGTAAAAATTGTGGTTCCGTTTTTCAGCTCAATTGAAAAACTTGTAATAGGGCCCTTTGGTGAAGGCAAATACAACTGTACTGGCATTTTAATTATATAAGGATTGTTTCATATTGTGAGAGTGGTGTAAAAGGATGAGCCATGAACGAGGATCCAGTCCAAGATATACTGCAATATGTATTCTTTACAAAAGAAATTAACTCATTTTCCTGATCTTCATCTATTTTCTTTGGTTGTTTGCCTACAGTTTCCTCATGCAGCAAGCATATGTGAAAGCTATTGAGTTTCGGTGACACAGAACCCAGTACTGAATAGTCTGCAAATATAAATGAGTTTGGTGGTCCCATCACAATCCTGGAAGGTTAAAAAAAAAAAAAAAAAGGAAGGGATTCACCACAAAACCATGACAACTCAACAAAATGTGTGATTCTGCTTTTGAGCCTGTCAGGCGTATTACATATCAGTACCGATCTGAGGGCTGGATCATTGGCTATAGCTCAGGAGCACTCAGTGCCATTCCATCTGCAGGTCATAAAGGCAGCTTTAGGAAACACCCTCCAAATTTCCCTCTTGGCATAATTTAAAATATCCTGAGGGGTCAACAGCTCTAGGAAGACAAACCAGAGCCCAAGGATGGGCTGTGCATGAGAAAACCCAAGTTACACTGGGTTGCAACTTCAGTTGCAAGGTGTAGCTTTAAAACTACTCGATTACATCCTGGATACAGTAGTACTGTAATATTTGTAATTACTTCTTCTATAATTATTTAAAAAGTGATAATTTCTCAACCCACTTCTCCAGACACTTGCCAAGCAGGAATTAGCATAGCTCTGCAAGGATAGAGAAGCACAAAGTTATCTCTATGTACTTGAGATACAGACTGGAGGTCTATGCATTAGGAAGGTTGGGTATTGCATGGTTCTCCTGCCAGTGTGATTAGCTTCTTGCTTTCAAGAGGACTATATTCATTCTTATCAAGGAAAATTTGAACTATATACTTCACTGCAATATTGCACCAAAATACAAAATCTCAATTTTAATGAGCTTGCTTGGGTACACAAACAGAATTTGGTGACCATCAGCTATCAGACCTGGCTTTTCCTGCACAAAATTAGCCTGTGAAGCGTTTCACCTCTACTAGTACTTGAGTCAGCTCTGGTATAATGTAATATAGACCTTAAATTATAAGAGTTTCTGTGACCTGCTTTCAGCTGATGTAAATCAAAGTAGTTCCACTGAAGTAAATTAGTAATTGAAACCCTTAGCTCATGAGCTGAGCTACAATGCTTTGACCAGGCAATCAGTCTTTTCTTCTATTTATTTGGTTAGAATCAGGCAGTGCTAATGAGATTATAGCCTGGGGATTAGGAAATGCCTTTTCAGAAAGGTATGCTGAATTGAAGAGAGACTACTGACATGCTAACCATACACGATGTCAGGGGAACACGCTAACTAATTTCATCAGATTAATGAACTGTGGACCACTCAACATGTGCTCAGGATAACATTGTACAAGAGCAGTGGCCATAGAGGAAACAGTACATCTAGAACAACAAAGCAAGGAGGTGGTCTCTAATTTGTTGTGCTGTGCAGTTATGGACATGTTCATACTTTACTCAAATGCAGGCACACAAACAAATGTTAATCATAGGTTTTTGTTATCTCTTAATGTAAATACACTGCCTGTTGTTTCTTTTTCCCCACAACTGGACAAATTTAACTTCATCCTCCTGGGAAAAATATGTCTACTACGCTGGTTTTTTGTGTCACATCTGGTCTATTTTTTTGAATACAAATGCCTGGGACTTTGGAAGAGCATTTCTTGTTCTACTGTCATCACTGGACACAAGATGAAGTTATAGAATCTATCCTTTGGATGTTTATCCAGTTACACAGATTAGAAGTGACTAAAAATTATGAGACAGGAAACCTCAGCATTTCATGTCTCTCTTCTCTGGCATAAATGGTTTGTGAACTAATGAGAATGGAGATTTTTATATTGAATTCAGACAAAATCTGGAAATAGAAAATTAGGATCAAAGAGTCTATCAGTGAGCTATATCAGCTTATAGTAGTTGAGGAGTTTGCTTCTCAGTACCTGACATCTCCTAGTCTGAGTACATACTTCCAGTATTTCATAGAAAGGATAGCAACCTCAGTAGGACTTAGCATGACAAAAGTGTGAAAAGAACATATAAGCAGCAACATATCAGGATTATGAAGACCAATGCAATGTTTCCTGTGGGAAAAAGGTGCAGTTCAAGCAAGATCACAGTATATGATGTAACCAAATGAAATTAAAGATAATGTAGTTTCTTCTTCCCCCTGACATTAGGTCTGACTGAAGTGAAATATATTTCAGTTGTTGCAATGGTTGTCATGGCTGTCACCTTCCAGAAGGCATAGTGAGAGAAACCGCACTACAGATCTGTTTTGCCATGAGTTCAGAAGTGACATGGCTTGTGGATTTATGTATCTAGTTACCCTTTAATTGCTGAGGTGAGTCAGTTAAGTAATCTATTGGCTCTGTTCTGCTGGCCCTCTCAGTTTAGTCTATCATCATTGCATTTCCAGCAGTTTTCACACAACATGTGCTTGCCCATCATCTACAGCAAATCACTCCCTGCTGCGAGGTGCTTCCTGGAGGGACTAATGCATCGTGAGCTGCCCTGGCACTTACCTCTGCCATGCAGTCACTCGCTTATTATATTATCATTACCAGCACAGCCTGAGGCTTTGTGAAAGAGTTGATGAAATTGCCCTTAGCTACGAGCTAGCTGTAATTCACTCAGTAAACTCAGTAAGTGTGTGACAGTGTGTATGTTAATATTACAAGTTGTTTCAGTGGTTCTAGCACTTTTTAGGACTGATAAACACTGCCACTTACCCTGTCAAAACACTTCTCATGTGTTGAGCTTCTTCAGTCTCATGACCAGGGTTTCATAGTGATAGTGTTCCGTGAAATACAAATGCCAAACTAACTGCTGCTGAGTTAAGATGATTTGTTAATGAGACAGAGTAAGGATTGTAAGCTGTAGGAGGAAACACATTCATGGTTAAACTATTTATTTTGTATTTGCAGGGCTAAGTTTATGAAAGATTTCTGATACAGGACCACGAAGCTCCTTCATGTCTATTCAGTAGATGATGTACATCAGGTTTGTTTGGCAAGAAGGACTAAACAGAAATAATGTTGAAAGACACTATCCACCAGCTTTTCCAGTCATGTGTGGCAGGATGATCCTGAAGACTTGAAGCTAAACCAAAGGCAATTCTTGTTCTGTAAAAGTATTCTTGCTGCTGGCTCAGGGACTACCTTCAGATCACCTTTGAAGCAGCTCTGCAGATCATGCTCACTTGCAGCATGGAGGGCTTCAAGCCTCCATCCATCCCAGCCCATTGGCACTCCTGAGGTACCAATACTGAGGCAAGTACAACTTCAAGCTTCTTCTTGCCTGGAGTCCCTCAGGACTGCAGTCTCTCTTTCCCTCCACATACAGAGTAGAGGGAGACAGTTCTGTGTACCTGCCATGGTAGGAAGAAAAAGCTTCATGGCAAGGACTATCTGGTACAGGGGAGATACACCTTTCTCCATCCAGGCTCCTTCACATTAACATTGCCAGGACAGGGCAACCTTCAAGACCTGGCACTGTATTTGCCCCAGTTCTGAGATGCTTTACATTCTACCTGGGCAGTGTGAAGAGCCCATAGCTCAAATCCATGAGAAAGCACTTAGTTTTGCTTGTGTCCTGAAAGTCTTGTGTTGTCTGTCTTCATCTAAAGTTATCCAAAATACTGAAGTGAGTGATTTTATGTCCTGCCTAACTCATATGAGACACAGATGCCCTTGCAGGCCTTGACCCTGGAAGGTACATGCTGCAGGAAAGGGATGGAAAGGAGGCAGCCAATAGACCAGATGGAGGCTGAAACAAGGTGCTGGGGTGGGCTTACTCTTGGGAAGGGAATTTTGTGCTCCCTGCCAAGATGCTTATAGCGGGGAACTGATTCCAAAGAAGACCGCCTCTATTCTTCAATAAGACCTACTCAAAGGAGTTTTGAAAATAAATTAGAAACACGATACTGCAGTATGCAGAGCCGGTGTAAACCTTCAGTGTCAGCTGATTTTGTTGAATGCATAGTGAAAGAAAAAAGAAAAAAGGACTTGATAGTTAACATCTACTGAAAAATAAATCTTTGACAAGTAATTTGAGCCAGCATAACTTTACTCAGCAGGAAAACAGGAAAAGTCATTATTTGCCAAAACAAATCTTTCAAAATCTGATAATGTTTAGGAAATAAACAGCTCAATCAACAGACTTGAAAAAGTTCAGGCAATTTCCTTTCCTGATATGATGTTGGGAAATGTCAAGAACCACACAAGGTGCTGTGGTTGTGAAAAGACATCCCCTAGGACATCCCCATGCTCTGATTACTCTTAAAGAAACATGTTTCATGGAGACCCTGAGTGGGCATGTGCAGTGCACGTCTCCTCCACATGCAGTTAGCTGTTTGGCATCCGCATTGTTGAACCAAAGTCTTTGACTTCACCTCTGCATTTTTACATGAGATGAGATATTTATCCTGTTGTGAAGTTCATGCTGTAATCCATTACTTCTAATGAGTTAACTCAATTGTAAATGATATGATATAAATGATGATTGCAGTTAATTGAAGGCAGTATCCTTTACTACTGTATGAATCAGCAACAGAGGAGTCAGAAGAGATTCTGTTTCTGATTAAGTTCTGATTTTGGCCAAAGGCTTTCAGTAATTTTTCCCCTTTTTTTCTTTTTTTAATTTGAATTCTAGCCAACACCTGTTAGATAACAGAAAATACTAAAACCACATTCTAAAACTCTTTAATCAGCGAATAAACTAGCAAAAAGACATGAAGTCTTGAAATCACTCTCCAATCAGAATATCTGTTACTAGGAAAGCGGAACTCTTTGCTCTTGCCTCAGGCTCAGGAGGAAGAGGAAACTTTCTAGTCTTGTCTTTTTCTTGGGCATGGATGTGATCAAAGAAATAAGATATTAGCCAGTTTTCTCAAATCTTTTTGAAATAATAAAGAAGTCTGGTTTTCAAAATATGGCATGAGATTCTTACCTTATGTATCAGCCAGGACAGATCAGAATTTAGGACTGCAAATTTTCAGGGAAGGAAGTAAAGAGAGCAGGATAAAGGACCACTTTGTCTTCTGTGCTATTTAACATTTTGATTTTTTTTTCACATCCTGATTTTGCCTGGAGTGTTTCTATAAAAGCATTCAAAACACTGGATTTGATAATCTGTATGTTTCTAGATTTTGCTGGGTCATCCCTGGTCCTGTGGCTATTGGAACCAAAAGATTAATGGAATTAGAAGTGAAAATTCCCAGTCCTCTTTGTTCTGTTAATTAAAGGTGAATTGTTGGATAGCAGGAGAACAACCTTTCGATTATGTTGTAGCAAGTGATTTGTAAAACAAAATGTACCTTTTGTGTATAGAAAAAAATGAAAGATAGCTTTGAGGTTGCATTTCTCTAGAAATAATTATGTTTATGACTTAAAAAAAACTTATACACAGATTCTGAGGCTTATCAGATGACAAAGAGTAGTACCATTACCCCAATGCTGCATATGTGAAGGAGAAATGTCAAAGCCAGAACAATATAAGATTATATACTGCAAGCTGTTAAACAGGGCCTTTTAGCATGCAATTTCAGATGAACTAATTGCATCCAACAGCCAGAGGGAAAGCAAAACAGATACTAAAGGATTCATGACAATGAAACAGGATGCAAAGATATTTGTTGCTCCACTGGGTCTAGTGAAAACCTGCAGTATATCTCTGCACAATTGTTCTCAGGACCTTTTGTTATTTTGTTTTATAAATCCTGGGTGCTGTTCAGATGCAGAGGCTTTGGAAAGGGAAGCCTGCAAGCACATAGATAATCACATGACAAATTCAGCTTTAACTTCACGTATGTTGTGCTCCATGGTATTTACAATAGCAGCAGTCTGTTTTCATGACAGCATGTTTTTGTAAATCCAAAGAGATAAACTTTCTCAGCTATTTATAAATCAAATGCTTACAGTATGATCTCCGGCCAGCAACTCTGGTAGCTGTTGAACTTTGCTGTGTTCAGTTTAACAAATCTGTTTGTTACCGTAGTGCCAAAGGTGAGAAAAATATACTGGAATCCTGTAGAGAAGATGCAATAGCTCCTTGTGGTTGGGCCAATGATGTCATGCCACTGTCAGGGTAAAGGGAAGTCAAACACTTCAGTCTGAACACAGCTAGGAGCCAACACTTACAGATTCTGTCTCAAATCTGCCAGTAACTTGCTGTGTGGTCTTAGAAGAGAGTATCACCTTGATAAAATGAAATTAATATTACCTCTCCCTTCTTCAAGTGTCTGGTGGTCCCCTATTGGATGGTATATGTACTTAAGAGAACTGTAACTAGTATTTTCCCTATATTCTTAATTTTTTTTTGTTGATACTCATTGTATACAGGAAGCAAGATGGGTTTAATAGCATTCAGGAAACATATCAAAACAAAGGAAGAAAAACAATTCCTTTGCTCTTTAGGGTACCCTTGGTTTTGAAGGTGCTCAGTAATTTGCTGTATTCTTCTCAAGGTAGAAAAGTCATGTTTGCCCTAAGTAAATAATTTACAATAAATCTTTTCTATGTTGAATAACACTTTATTTTAATTCCCACGATTTGTCTGTGTGAGCAGATCACAGATATCCTAATGAAACTGTTGGGAGCCTTTTGCTCAGCCATTTACAAAATTCTTAGGCCATTTGTAATTTCTGAGTTGTACATTTCAAACCCTTTAAACATAAACTTTAAGATCTTTTGACAGGTGTTTGTAAGAATATAAGATCAAGGTATTTGATCAGGCTACAGATCTATTTAATTCAGTGGCCAGTTTATCACAAAAGTGGATAATTATTGAAGTATGTAAGAGGAGAGAAAGAATATTTGCCAGGATCTGCTGAGAGCTCCCAACAGTGGGTGGCTCAAGTACATAACTTTATGGATGACAGCAACTTTAGGAACCACACAAAAAATACTTGGCATTTTTATCCAGATCATCCAGCAGTTATCACATATAAAAGCACATAATAAAGTATGCAAAAGAGAAAGATATGTGTAGTGTTAAATTATAAGCACAGTGTATAGCCAGAAGCTAGTCAGTAGTGATTGTTACAATAACCCTTTTCCTTGTTAAGAACTGTAAACCTTAACTCATCCTCCCTCTCCCCGCCCCCCCCCAAAAAAAAAACCCCACAGATTCTAATCTTTTTAATCTCTCTTTCTTCTTTATAACAGAAAAAGATGTTGAAGTCTGAGAGCTTAAGAGAAGCAAATGTAGAAAACCCCTACAGATATATATTCTACTGCCATCACAATGGAAATATGGTAGCCACAACAAAGAAAGAAATTCTGTATCTTCAATAACATAAGCAGTGAGAGTGCAAACACATGAAGTAAATACCATTCATAAGTCAGTACCTCAGATTACGCACTAAGATTGCTTTAGAAGCAGGTTGTAGCCGGATCTATACATGGACATAGGTAATAAGGGAGGATAAAGCAAATTTTTTAAGTATACCCATGTTCAGGAACTTGCAACTGAACTTTGAGGCTTGGCAGAGCTCAGTCTGGGGCTGGGGCATGCCTTTTGCTAGTGCTCAAATTGTCATGAGATGTTAGGCTGACCTGAGTTCTGAGCACTGGAAATCTCCAGTGTTCTTTGTGCTATGCTCAGATTGCTCAACATTCCCTGGGCATCCAGCAGTCTTCTCAAAATCTTCCATCAACAAGCCACACATATCATCACTTCAGATGCAGAGGAAAGGGATCCTTCCTTCCCTCCAAAATACCCCTGCAGCTACTAAAAGGGTAACTGGATTTCTGAACATCATCTTCCATAGCTCAAAAGAAATGTTTATAATTCAAAAGAAATGATTGTGCCTTAGAAGACCATTTCCTATCACATATCTAAAGGTGAGGAGAAAGAGGCAGTGAGTGCCAAGGATTAAGGCACTGATATTTCTCTTTCTGAGTGCCAGTCTCATTGATATTGGTATTGACAGAGTAGCTTTAAGTGTAACCAGAGGACTGTGTGGGCAAACTCCCTCCCTTAACTCTCGTACATGACAGAGTATATACTCTGTCTTTGGGTACATATGGCCTGGCTCTTCACAGCCTAGTGCAAAAGCACAGACTAGACTTTATTTGACAAAAAACTCTGCTAAAATATGCAAGGACAGAGGAGTTTGCTAATGAGCTTTTTCAATATCTTTAGTGGTACAAGACTTATTTATGGGTCTCCCTTTTCTCTGTATGCTGCCCAGGAATGCTTAAGGAATTACAGAGTTTTCTCTGGTGTTACAACTCTGATGCGATGAAATGCAGGAGGTCTGATGTTCAGTACTAGTTCTGCCCTCAGCCTGATGGGTGTCTCTGAACAAGCCATTTCATTTCACATTCCCTTAGTTTTCTCATTTCTAACATGAGGACAGTAATATAACACTTGCAAAGTTCCTTATGCATACTCATAATAGAAGAAGATACTCTGAGGGTCACAGGCTTGTGTCTGGCTTTTATAAACTAAATGTTGCAAGAAAGGCTGAAATGATACGATTTTAAGGAACAACAGAATTAAATGATAGACTGCTGAAATGCATGACAGATAGAAACAAAAAATCCATACCCAAGCAGAAAGTTCTGTGTAATTTAAATAATATTTTCTCTAAATGTCAAAGATTTCTGCTGTTGTTTTCCACTGGCATTGACATAATAAATGTTATCAAAATATTCTGATTGGCACACTTAATAAATCAGTAACTATGAAGCATGAATCATATCTTGGGGACAATCCATCTGTTAGTATTTCAAATTGTGAGACCAGACCATGCCAGAAACAGATGGAAAATTATTGTAATCAGATCCTTCAAAATTGTGTTAGACTTTTTAATGAATATTTCAATGTGATATGAAATTACCTTAAGTCTGGAAAGTGTTGAGAGGCATTGCATTACTTTAGTTCAGTTAGACACTGGTGAAACACTTTGAAGACTTTTCCCCTGTACTGAAATACCATGATTATTAACATGTAATTATAAAATCTTAAACAATTATTCTGAATTATAATACTGATATATTTATTGAAAATAACATTTGATTGCTTATAAATACTTTGAAAAGTCATAAGTGGTTAGTCAAAATGGACCTATGTGCAATATTATTTCTCTACAACTGGCAAACTCATGCTACAATCCTGTCTTAGACTTCTTCAAAATATTGTAAATGTTCTTCAGACCGCAAGCTTTAGCTGTATCCAGATTACCAAGGAAACCAGACCTTAGCACTGTGCTAGTGCCTTCTGTTGTGGCATGGGATGAGCATGGGATGCCCACCTGAGAGGGACACATGACAGACTCTTAGTTATTACGTTCTCATCGAGGAACATACAGTGTTTCTCATTACCCAGGAGTTTGGGAGAACTTCTCTGTAAGGATACACACACATACATGTAATCCTCTCCAAACATAAATGGATGCTGTATTTCTGAGAGTTCTGAATGCAGGCTCTCATTTGTCAAATCCGTATGCTTATCTTCCTCTTTGAGTCTCATTTGATGATGCCTACAAACCCTGAACTTAATTTATCCTTCCAGTATGAAATAGGTAGGCATGTGTGTGTATTTTCATAAGACTGTCAAAGATTTAGTTTCATTTGACAATGTTTTATTTTCCAAAAGGGAAGAGAATGGGTTGCATATCATCGGCCAGTCTGGGTGCTGTTTAAGGAAAAATGAAATACTTTAAAACAGAAACATCAAAAGGCTTTGAAACTAAACCAGTTTCTCCTAATCTTGCATCCAGGGTACGTACTGACTTTGCAGAATCACTACAATTAATTCTAAATGATGTATGAAATGAATAATCCCTGCCTAGAGACTACAACTAGTGCATGCAATCACTGGCTGGCTGTGAAATGTGCTGTAATATTATTCTTAGACATGTCCAGAAAATACTCCAGACTATTCCCAGCATATCTAGCCATTTTTATTCTATCTTTTTTCCACTTCTACTATTACTCCACCCTTGTGCTTTTGCCTGCACTGCAGGGCTAGTCAGTTCTATTTTTCACTTTCTACAAAAAAGCAGCCATGATAGTCAACTACAACTCACAGGTGTTTCCAATGGGCTGGCTGTGCAAAGTTCTGTTATGAAAATATCCTGAAAATACAGACAGGAATAATATTCTTTCATTCGAAGGCCCTAGAAGTGTTTTAATGTAAGTGTCTAGATTGCACTAGTTTTTGCTGCAGTCCCTAATACCTTAAGAATTATGTTCCTCATGCAACACCAACTAAAGCAATGAGAGTGCAAAGAATTCTGTGTACTTTACTAACACCATACAAATCAACTCCTATTAACCTCAGTGAGACTATTCGCACACATAAAATTTTGAAAAATTTAGATTTGCGGTGTGTACTCCAAGGAAGATGAAAGGAAATGGGGCCATGTGGCTGACTATGTAAAATTCTTCTCATATTAAAAATCTTAATAGTTGGCTGACTCAATAGGCATGGATAGCACAAAAGGCATTCTAGGTTACCCATCAATTTTGAGAAAAAAGATGGAGAAAATTTTCACCACTCAGGTAAGAAAATAGATATTACTACACCTGTTCTCTAAACATAGAATCAAAGATCAGTATTCACTCACAAAACCCCTTTGCATTACTTATCCTGCTCAAAGCCAAGCTGATGTGAATGTTTTGTGCAGTAAAATATCAAACCATACCTTCTACTCACCAAATTAACAAAAATTAGACTCATTCACTTTATAGACTACATATGTTTGGACTCAGAGATTCCAAAGAAAGATTACCTCAGTTCTTCCAGGGACCCACTTCATTAGAATGCTAAATAAGATCAGTCAGACCAGCCTTGATGAGATCTAGCTTTGGCAAAATATATGTGGTAGAAATCAAAGTTTTTTACAAAAATATTATATCTGAAGAGAGACTCTGTCAGAAATGATGATTGGTTGTCATCCAGGAGATATGGAAGCACACACAGCCACTGCACACATACAGTACTGTTCAAGAGCTATGCAGAGTTGCTGTGTGCAGTGTGCCCCACCGCCCCTGCCCCCCCCCCCCCACCCAAAAAAAAGCCTTCCACTTCCAAAAAGCTATGCCTTAAATGAGGTAGATACTTGCATCTCTGTGCCCCATGTCCTAAACTGGTGACCTACCCCCTTCAGTTACAGCATACCCATACACAAATTTGGTCTTGTAAAAATTTCAAAATAACTTCTTTCCATCTCAACGGAATGACAAATAAAACCAAACAAAATAAAACCAAACAAAATAAAACAAAAGAGTCAAGGCACCATAATTGTTATAGAAATGAATTTTTCAACCATGCCACCCAAGCGTCCTCCTGTACCACCACCAATGTTTAACCAAGGACTGGTGGTGTGGTTTGCATCTACATATAGTCATTAGTTTTCAAGGTGCTTTGCTGGTAAAAACATATTTTGTGGAGGAGTGTAAAGGCGTGTGTCGATAGACCATATGGTTTTCTACTGGTGTTCAAGATCTCTGAATGGATTCTTAAAATAACAACTTGACAGTGTAATAACTGTTAACCAACAGCGCAGCAAGGGAGCATGCTTAATGAAAACGTGAATATATCCACAGAGATTTCTCCTTAATCCTGTCTTGAAAATGAATTTTTAAATGAGCTTCCAAGTCATTGATAATGTTCTTAAATTTCACTCCAGTGACTCTTTTGTTCCTAAAAAAATGGCTTCAGTTCTAGGCATGTGGAAAATACTTGCTCCTACTTGATGGTTTTAGAAAATATTGGCAATGGTTCTATACATAAAGTAATCCTTAAACAATTCGTGTTAAAAAAGAAGAAAAAAAGAAAAAGAATAACAGAAAAAAGCAGAAATCCCACCAAGTGCATAAAGAACTGCCAAGAACACTGGCTTTCCAAATAGCAGGGTTGCCTGTTTCATCGGTTGTAGTGAGGACTCTGCTTAGAGATGGATGGAACTGGAAATGCAAAAGAGCTGTGTGTGTGTTAATGCATGGCATAGTGAATGATAAATTGTATAAGAGCTAGGGAACACAGTCAAGGCACAGCAATGCCATAGTGCAGGCAAGAGCTGCTTTTGTGGTTAAAGAAAGGCACTGTCTTTCTGCAAAGTACAGAAACCCTCCCCAAGATTGCACTTCCCCTTACTCAACGCAAAAGAGCTAAGAGCCTGCATCAAGGCTGTTCTGAGAGCACATGCTGGAGGTAACTAAGAGTCCCATCAGACACAGCGAAACACAAGCCAAGAAAAAATAAACAAAGCTAAGGTTTGCCAAAACCAAATCCACGTCAGTCCTAGCCAGCTCATGAACATTGTTTTGCTTCTTTTCATTCACACTTAATGAATCAAACAATCTCCCAGAAGGTGATGGTTAATTAGGAGGTCACAGAGAAAACATACCTGGATGGCAAAGGAAGCAGAGATTTTCCAAGGGCAGGGACAAGGTAGAAATTGTGGTTGTCTGTGGCATGGGTGCTCCAATGACACTTTCAGAGATTCAGATGTGAGGAGCAGGTGGCTGCAGTGCATTAAAAAACAACAGGAAATTCTTTTTGTGCCAAAATCAGGTGATGCACACAAACAAGGTGGTCCTGCTCAGGCCAAAAGCAAATGATTTATCTCAGGTCTTCAGTGCAACAACAGAATAAACAGTACAGACTGCCATGTTACTGGTGGCTTAGGAAGGAGAGTTTCTAAAAAAAAAGGGCAATACATTAATGCCAAGAGCAAAGATCAAATGTGTGTTGATGTGTCTGACCATAATTATCCATGCAAGAGTGAATAGGAGTGCCACAGGAAAAAAGTGCAACACAGAGAAAAGGGAACTATCAGTATTGTACTGAATTATGCATTACACACACACACACACACACACACACACACACACAAAAGAGGTAAAAATTTCATAGTTTGTGGTGGTTGTTTTGGTTGTTTGTTTGGGTATGTTTTTGTTTGTTTGTTTTTCTTTTTTTGTTAGTTTGGTTGGGATTTCTTTGTTTGGTGGTGTGTTGTTTGTTTTTTTTTTTTAGTTGGGTTTTTGTTTGTTTTGGTTTGGGTTTTATGTTTTGTTTGCTTTTTGTTTTGTTTTTTTTTTGGGGGGGGGGATAGGGTGTTTAATAAATAATTAAAACCTGAACTATATTTGTGTTCATTTCTAACCAAATAGTGCCACTCTGACACCTGAAGCAACAGTGTCTTATAGGATTTAGGGCAAGGTTAATGTGATTCCTCTACCAGGTTTCACTGTTCTACAGTGCTATAAAGCCACAAGAAACCAGTCAAGGCAGCTTCTGAGTGGAAGTAGATATACCATGTTTGCGTTCAGTTAGGGGGATATTCACACTGCTTAATTTCAGGAACGTGATTGCCTACTTCGAAGGCCTATCTCTGCTTCTGATGAGAAAGAGGTCCTCTTACAGAGGCCAAGTGTCTCAGAGAGATTAATCTAGGTAACCTTCGTCTCTTTCTGAAAGATCCCTTTTTCTTCACAGACTACCACGATTTTCTTAAGGACTACCAAGACCTGTGAAGCATAGCTGGGAACCCCTACGATGCTTGGACTATTTTATTTATTTTTCTATACAAAGATGAAGAAACTACACTCATTTGGAGAAATAACATTAAAAAAATGCTTAAGCATTTCAAAGTAGAAATATTTTATTTTAAAATAAGTCAGCTCATCAGCTATCTTTTGGTTTCTGTTCTATTTTCTGAGTCTTGTACCTGTTTCTGCCGTTGCTTTTCATTAAATTTCTCTTTACACCTTTGTTCCCTTCTTCTTTGGCAGCCATCCTGGTATAGGGCTGCTCCTGTGACACGCTGAGGTTGCTGTGAGTGTCCATTTGTGCTGGCACTGAGTTGTACAGCACCCCTGAGACTGCACTGTTTGCAGGACACCTGCAGCTTCATATCAGTAGACAGCCTCAGGGGTGCTGATAAAGCACTCCACTTAAAAAAAAAGCCATGGACAATTATTTCTCTTGTTACTTGGGAGGCTGACAAACCTGGATGAATTCTCTCAGGAGTATCTATGGAGACTGAAATGGAAACTGGGAGATGACATCTCAGCTTAGGCCATGGAAACATGCTGCAGCAGGTCAGAAGTGCTGCAAAAGCCCAACTCAGGCAAACATAGATCATGTCCCTCAAACCAGGAGGAAGTTCTCTGGCCTCTGGCCTGGCTTCATTTGCTGTTCCCCCTCCTGAAAGTATGCTTTTTCTCTTTTATTTCAGTGAAGGCTATGTAGTTTAACAGCTTTTGATTCACCTAGATGTCTGCGGTGTTTTAATTAGAAATTTTCTATAAGTTGTTTTAGGAAGAGAGTACTCCATATGATTTAAAGGTGCCAAATCGTAATGGATTAACTTAGACAATGGTTTATAGTCTCACTATAGTCTCACTGAAAAACCTGCATCTGAGTCCACCTTCCTTTAGACCCCATTTCTCTACGATAAGGAAAAAATTCCTTCCTGGAAATAACACAGATTCCGAGGTGTAAACTTTACCTACCTTAGCCCTGTGCCTTTAGCCTTTGGTATGTTGACAGCCAGTGATCACAGAGCTGTGTTTGAGGATGTGAAGGGAAGTAACTGGGAAAATAAAGACTTTTGTCAGTAGGCTAAAAGTTTCTATACTGGTATCTGCACCTTTACTGGAATACTGTCGAGTGGAGACATGTATCAAGAAAGTTTTGGAGCCACAGACCTCTGTCTTTCTACTTTCGTAAGTATTTACCACATTGAATCCCTGAAATCTAAGTACTGTATTTTACAGTTGACATGCAGATAGTGGAAAGAGTTTAAACCAAATGTAAAGGGGCCACTGGATTCCAATAAAAACATAGTTCTCTTTTTCAAGAGCAGACAAGCAAAGGCTTCCCATATCTAGCCTTTCTGACTGGAAACAGGACCCAGCTTTCACATTTTTGTGATCCTATGTCTGGCACATACTTCCAAAGACTGTAACATTTTTATCCCTAGGGTTGAAATATATCAGTCCCCAGAGGTGATTCAAAACAGGGCTGCCTTGGTAAGGAACTACAGGTTATTCCAGAAATTGACAGAGAGAGCATCATACTTTAGCCACAATCTTCAAAACAATGATCAGTTTTACAAAACACAGTTTTCCCTTTTGAAGGCTGAATTGTCTTGGCCAGAGTTATACACCAAAATGAGAGTCTAAGTTGCCTTTCTTGGCTCTGCCATTGGCTCAATCTTTGTCAAGCCATTGGCTCATTCTTTGTCAAGCCATTTAAATTTTCTTTGCTTTCATCTTCTTCATTTCTGAACTCCAAATAATAACTATTTAAGGTATTTACTTGGTAAGTCACAAACAAAACTGGACAGAAGATTGCGGACTAAACTTCTTTGTGTCAAAAAAAGACTTGTTATTTAAACTAGTTAGAGCAGAGCTGCAGTAGCAAAGATAGTAGCAGCAGCAGCTTGGATGAGATGTTCACATCCCAAAAAAGATTTGAAGTCAAAGATGAAATTTCTCACATATAATAATGTGGCTCTTCTCTTCCAGTGCCCTGTTGAAAAGAGCATCTGGATGAGGAAACACAGAGCTCAGGTGCCCGCTTTATTTGATTCAAACTTCACTGACTGGTATCTCAAACCATAATTATTGTGGAGTTATTTTCTCCACAGGAGTCAGCAAAAAAACAACAACAATTTTTTTCTGGGCAATACAGAATCAAATCCAATTATTTTC
Organism: Streptopelia decaocto; assembly: GCF_964273445.1. Lineage (NCBI taxonomy): Eukaryota > Metazoa > Chordata > Aves > Columbiformes > Columbidae > Streptopelia > Streptopelia decaocto. Next base: position 131,283,385 of record NC_138655.1, on the reverse strand, counting down.
AGCTATTTTATGTGCATACCTTTATCAAATCCTCTATGTTTTCTTTTTTTTTTTTTTTTAAGCTCTGGCTCGCATAACTCCTAACCACAGCTACAGAATGGAACATATACTTTACAAAGAGTTTCTATAATGCACCAGGTTTTCAGCTAGAGAATACAGAAAGTAAAAAACAAGGCAAATATTATAAAAGAAATCAGGAGTCAAATTCAAAAACATAGAAATCAAGCCATAAACAAAAACAGAGCCAGATACCATAAAGCCAAAAAATCCAAACAACATCCTTCAAAAAGTACGTGTGTTTATGAATTTGGAAGGTGTGAAATAGCTGAAACCGAAATTTGAATAACATTAAACAGAACCAACTTTAAAAGCAACATCTTAATTTACTTTTGAGAAGAAATATAAATGCTGAAAGATATGATAAGTGGCATTTCTCTTTGTACAGATGTTAGGAGAGCTGCCTTGGAGTGTACTGGGTGATGAACGGGCTGTTGCTCTATCACAAATCCAGCCATCGCCTGGCTCCTTAGAGCATTACCCAGTTCAAACAAGCATTTCTGTGCTATCAGCCACAACTAGGGAGAGTTTGTTTTAGCATTGCTATGAAAAGAGGAAAGGTGAATGGTGGTTTCTCGGCTCCCTTTTTCACAGAAAAGAAGTAGGTCATTTTATACCATTTAAAGCCTAGTTTGCCCCTTTATAGTCAGTGGAGGATGGTGGCCACCTCATCTAAAACCCTTTTGAAATTGGTCCCACCACTGACTTGGTAACGGAGCCTGTTTCTCTTCAGTGACATTGTGGAGAAACTCAACTGGCAAGGCTGGACACTGAGGCCAAGGCTGGATGCTGAGGCCTGGCTGCCACAGCCGGGCAAGCTGTATCCCCTTGCACAGCCACATCCCCCTCACACAGCCACGTCTCCCACTCTGCCTATAAGTGCAGGCAGCTGCTCAGGACCAGAAAAAGCTGGAGACAACAAAAATGCCCTGGCTGCCTACTTTGCTTAGGCTGTCAAAAGAGAGGCTGGCTTTTGCTGTCAGGAGAAGTACTGGAGAAGGAGAAAATTGCCCCACCATTGCCAGACACCCTGTGTCTTGCTTCCTATGGGGACAGGGAGGATCGAGCAGACATGCACACATGTTCAGTCCCACTTAGCCCACACTGCTCCTCGAGTTTTGTCTTCATTAAGCAGGGAAACAAGAGCATTTGTATCTTACATATGGCAGCTGGACTGGGATAATTGAATTGAAATGGAATTATATTGCAGTAGGCTCACACCTATAGATAAACATTATCCATATGCAAATATTCCATATTTGCATACTATATATAGCATATATTATATAGCATATATTATATTATATTATATTATATTATATTATATTATATTATATTATATTATATTATATTATATTATATTATATTATATTATATTATATTATATTATATTATATTATAATTAAAGTATAAATACAGGTTTTTTTCCCAAGCAAATTGTTTATTTGACAAAGGAAATTGGTTCTATGTTGATCAAAACTATCACAAATTTTAGTTGAGTGCAGTGAATAGTTTTGGCCAAAAAAGGTGGAGGTTTTTTCTTTTTATGTTACAATGCTTCATTTCAGTTTATTTCAAAACAGAATGTTTTGTTTCAAAACAGTGATTTGAGATCAAAGATGCCTAAATTGAATACAAAAATACAATAAAAACAAAATGAAATTAACAGACTCTAAACTAAAGCATTTTTTGAGACTGAATGGAAAGGTTCATTTGACTTCAGATAAAATTCTGTGCGGGGGTAGTTGGTTTTTCAGATCAAAAAAGAAGAAACATCCATTAACTATTCACTCAGCCTTAATCTGGAGTTTTGGTTCAGCTGGTTTCTGACAGAATAGCCAGCTGCAGAGTTTAAATCCAAACTGGAAATTCTCCATGCTTTGGGGAGTAGGAGGAGAGAAGACAGGAGGAAGCAAGGGGGAGAGAAGGTGCTGGAAAAAGCTAAAAATGACAAATAGTAAAAGCCAAAAATAACCAGTCTGATTTAAAGGAGAATCATATCAGCACAGAATTTCCTTAACGTTACCTTATGTGGAGAGTAGAAATCACTGATAAAACTTACGTTGTCAAACACGGAATTTCAAACACAAACCCAACATGCGGTGCCTAGAAAACTGAATATAAGGGAATGATTTTTAAATAAATACAAATTAAACTAATTAAGTATAGCTACAGTGTAATAACTATTTTGGAAAAATAATTTTCAAAGAGGTAGAGATAATTAATATAATAGTAATAAACACTTTCATGTTCTTACCTGTTGTAAACTAATACAGACATGAAAAACAAGTAGTTCATCTTAATTAGCACAATAATAATAGTAATAATAAATGTTTTCCTTTTGAAGGCATTTCTCTGTTCTATCTCTGTTTTTTAGGAACTATTTTTTTCTGGTCCAGCAGCTGCATTGCCTATCACACTTTGTCACATCATCAGTCATACAGCTACTGAAGTCAACTCCCCCTCTGCAGAAAGGGACACTTGTGAGTTTATATTACTGCCATAAATTTTTTGGCAGTAAATTTCTTAACAAATAATCCCATATTCTCCTGTATATAGCGCACAAACTGGCTAATAAAATGATTTCTGCTTGGGGATTTGTGGAATGCCTCCATCTTCAGTCAAACATGTAGAAGAAAGTATCTTGTAAAATGTACTGGAAAGTTCATAAGTTTCAGAGTTTGCAGGGAACACTCCACCTGGTGAGAAAAGCAGATTTAAGGAAAAAAAAAAAAATGTTCTCCAAGTTCACCAGGATCATGAGCCAAGGAAAACCTTAATTAGAGTCAATGGAGAAAATCGAGCAGCTAAGAGCTGGCCTTTTGGGGCTAGCAGCACTTGAAGAAATCAAATAATGAAATAATAAGTTAGTTGTGGTTCTGAGGTTTGCATTGTGAATATTTTTGTCCATCATTTGTGGCTGGCCTCCTGTCCCTAAACATTTTACCTGGAGATGCTTGAGACAAAGTACAGCACAAAGCTGTAGAGCTCCTTCCTGATCTCTCTTGCCTTAATTTGGGGCTACTTCTCATCAGCACTTCAATGTCTTAATAATCCTTTGGGAATGCAAACAGACTTTGAGTGGGTATAATGAGCTTTCTAAGCATGAAATGAGAATCACATCTTGCCCATGTGATAAATTTCCTGTATTTTTTACCACCCTTCATATATAAATACAGTAGCCTCTTAAGCAAGTGTTGAATTTGTCCCTCAGACTTTCTCACTGACCTGGAGTCATCTTAACATTTTTTAGGACAGAATGAATAGTGAGGAAAAATATCTTTTTTTTTTACTACTAAACATACTATGTGCATATGCTCCTCTTTCATCCAGTTTTCTCATATGTACATGCAACAGCAACTGGATCAACAACAACAACTCTGGATCTTACAGTGGAGAGCCATTTAAACGCTGAAAGAAATACAGTTTATAATTATATGAGCTACTTCATAGAGCACAAAAATCTTAGGTCAGCCAAAGGAGAAACAACAACAGTACATGGCTTAGGAAGAAGTCTCATCAAATTAGGTTAATGAAATTCCTAGAGAAGTAATGACAGTAATTGAGGGTGGAAGGATCATTATTTTTCTGTTATTCCTAGAGAAATAATAACAGCAATCAAGGATGGAAGGACAAGAAGGGAGCGGATTCACCTCACCAAATCTCATATGTCTAAAAGCTGCCCAGTTCGATACCTATACCACACTATGTAAATCTGCTGCAAAAAACTGGTGGTTTTGCCCACAGATCATCAGCAGTAATGATGAAGAACTGAGAGAAAGGTGCTGTCAGGAGCAGCAGGAAGTCTTGAAGCCAAGAAAAGCTTTGACTTGAGGTAGGGATGAGGAGGAACCAGTTAATGAGACTTCTAGAGAAAACGGGATTATACAAAAAGATAAGTTTTAATGAATATGGTAGGATTATTTCAGGTCTATTGAAAGGGACATTTATAGCATGTGGGAAATATAAGAGGTCCATACATTTAAAAATGGAGGGGGGAAATGCTGCATTATTTTCCTCACAGTGCTTAAGTGAAATTAGTAGCTGCAGCTTTGGCTCAGCAGAGCAGATACCAAACTACTGGTCAACGAGATTACTGATGATTTGAAATGAAAAATGTTCACAAGTATCTTGCAAAACCAGGGCCTTAATAAAAGCAAACACTTCTGCAGAAACGTACAAGTTTCTTCAAATAGCCCAGCAGCATCAGAAATGGAAGGAAAAACCATGGAAGCACCTGCCTTCAGTGCAACCAAATTTATTGCAGAGGCCAAACAAAGGCTGAGGATTTAATGCTCTCCCTTGCTCAGCTCTTCCAAGGCATCAAATTACAGTGTAATTTTTTTTTGCTCTATCAGCATCACGAAGACAAAAAAATAGCATCATGTCATGTAAATCCAGTGTCTGTCAGGAGTGACCTTCCTCAAGTATCAGTAAGCTGAGGAGAAGAGGGAGTTGTATTATCTCTCCAGAGAGTGGTTTGCTGCAGGTCTGAGCTCCAGCGCCTGCCCAGGTCGCAGACACTTCAGGCTTGTTGCTGTCTGGTGGCAGCGGGTTGCTGAGCATTCCTCGATGCAGCCCAAGAGTTTGTCTTGTTACTTTGGGGAATTCAGCTGTGCCAGTAAATTACAGTTTAAGGATGCCTGGCATTTAATTTAAAAAGAAATCACTCATGCAATATAAATATCTTTCTCCAATTAGGTATATTTTCTAAATATGTATGTATATATATATATTTTTTTTTTTTTTTCACTCCTGGTCTTTAGGAGTAGAGTATGGCTGTTTACTGATTGAGTCTTAATCTCTTTAGCTATTGGAATATGTGCTTTTTAGCTGTCCAGCTACATATAAGAACAGTTCATATATATATTATCTTGGACACACATCATGTTAACACCACATAGAATACCCACCTGCCTGAATAAAAGAGGCTCATCAAGATGTAAGTTTTCACGTCTTCAATTGAAGTGGGACTTGAATTAAGTGATGTAATTTTAGAAATCCTATTTCAATGAAGTAAGGCTTTTTTCTTTTTCTATTTTTCTTTTTTTCCTAGTGACAAAAAATGCTAATATAAATCAAAATAGAGGCTCTTTTATCTTTGATTTTTCTTCAGGATGTGCAGATGTCCAGTGTAACTCTTAAGCAAAATACAGAGAAAGTAAAAATCTACCAAAAGAGAATGAACATCAATAAATGTTTGTTACTCAGACTGTGATCTGTGAGCCACTTGTAGTCCATGCTACATCAGATGTTTGCAAATGACTGCAAACAAAGTAGAACAGAATGAAAACAAAATTACATGCACAAAAGCAAACAAACAAAAAGTCGTGGAAAATGAAGGTAATAAATTAACTTGAAAAGCTTAGCATCATTTACATTTCATTGTAAATAAAAAAACATTCCAGCACAGCATGAGTAAATAGAATGGCCAGTTTATTGAAGAGGGAAAGGTGAAAGGCTTAGAAAAGTAAGAAAATGTCTGGAACTGAAGAAAAGAAATGTTAGAGCTGCCAATTTCTAGCAAAGTCATATCACTCCTGCCTGGGAAAGTGAAGACCGTCCATCCTTGAGGCAAGAGACTTCAAGGGGTCAACTCTGACTCCTTCCCTGGGTGCCTCCAAGCACATGAATGGGAGGCAGGATTCTGCTGGGAGTAGCGATCTTGTACCTTCCATCCCACAAAGCTGCCAGTGTATGGCTGTGGCTGCCCACTCTGGTGCTGCCTGGGACCGAGGTGTGTGGGGTGGTGGTGATGCCCTGCGCCCTGACCGGGACACGGCCTGGGGCTTCAGCCCCACACCAGCTCTGCTGCACAGTCCTTGGGAGTTTTCCTCTGCGTGCCTTCCTCGGCACTCTTCAGATGAACAGCATGTAAGGAAGAGAACTGCTGCTTGCTAATAATAGCTTAAATTGTCCTTGTGGGAGTGGAGCAGTCCCATTAACTCCAGTGTAATGGAATAAGGGAATGTAGGGTCAAGCTCAAGAACAGAAGGATATTTTAATATCTCTTTTAATATTTCCTTTTGAGTTGTGCATGCACAACAGTGGAAAATGGGCTTACTTTGTGTCTCTAATCTGTTTCTACCCAGTTTCACCCAGCACTCATGAACGAATCCAGTGGTCAGAGAAGCAGAAATGGAATATTTCAATCTCATGTCAGCAAGTGTAAGTAACTATAATCCATTTGTCTGTAAGACTTTTCCTTCAGAATAATCTTGTTCTTCTGTAGTCTGTAATCAATCACAGTCACCAACCTTTTATTTAATGTAGCTTTTTTTTTTTTTTTTTTCTGAGAAAAAGAATTCAGTCTTTTATTGTTTTGAATAATTGCAGGTGATAAGATGGGTAAGAGGTGAGAGAGATTGGAAAATTTTTGTTTTCTGAGATACACTTCTATAAATGCTTGTCATAGTTTGGACAAGAAGAAAGTGATTATAAAGGAAAAGTAAGTAGAGAAAAAGCAGATTCTGTAAGAGTTCTCTCTAAATTTTTACTGTCAACAGCCATATGTTTGGAAAAGCATCTGGATCAGGAAAATTACAAAGTGTGTGTGTGTTGGTGCATGGCATTTTGTTCTGTGAATGAAGGAGAATATGCATGTAACAGTTGAAATTTAGGTTAAAAGAACTGAATATCCTTATTTTTAAAGTACTTTCTCCTTTTCCTACACAGACGTTTTTGGCAATACACCTTCAGAAAAACTTGGCATGACATATTTCAATCCCCTCCCACAATCCTGAGACTCAAAATATTTAAAAGAACTTTCTGGAGTATGAAAATACCCTAAGATCCTTCCTCAGAAGGCAAGAATTTGTAAATGTCACTTGATTCCTGGGGACAGAGACTGCTCCATGCACACAGCTACATTTGATTTCTTTCTTATTGTCTGAAAATGTATTCTGAGCAAATATCTAGGCATCTTTAAGGTAGCCAGAGTGGAGAATAAAAAAGAATGATGCACAGTGAATGAAAATGGCATATTTAATGTTAACAAAGAAAGAGAGATTTTGTCATTTATCTGTTACTCAAGCAGGGTTGTGTTGTACCAGCCAACTGAGGAACAACCTAAGGTGATGGAGCTAAATGCTGGGGGAAAAAAAAAAAAAAAAAAAAGCAAGCTGATGGTAGAACTTGTCCCAGCAACTCTGCACTTCGATAAATCAACTTTTGTAATCCATGAGCTTTAATAACAGCTACGGGACAGCATACTCTGCATACGGGCAGAGTATGCAAATACTGACATATGCTTTGTAAAGCTTTGTAAGCCAGAGGTCTCAAGTGTGCCAGATTTTACAGTCTCTGCCTCCGCTTCACGATGACCAGTTCTGTTCCATTGAATGCTCCAAATTAATGATTGCTCTAGTTATGAATGAAACAGAGAGCCCTGACTGTGCTCTAGGATTCATGTTGTTATTAAATCCGTCTTCAACTCTGCTCTTTTTAAATCTAGGTGCTTTAAAGCCCTCAATGAGTATATACTCTTCGCTGAAGGCAAGAGGCACTTCTGCATCCCCACATTTTAAAAATCTCTTAACAAAGGGGTTCTGCAACCTCAGCGATGAAGGTAAGATGCCTTAACTGGGCTGCCTCGCTCTTCAAAATATTTGTGCGAATATTTGGCACAAATCCTACCTTAGCCACAAGGGCTACTCCAACGTTAATTTACCCTTCTCTCCAGTGTGCAGAGGGCAAAATTATTGCCACCTCCCAGCATTTTCCTTCTGTGAGATGTATCTAAGATATGAGCAGAAATGCATGTGTCACTTTTTTACATCTTGCAGCTATGGCACTGTAAAACACTGCAGGAAGCATTAGGTTTTCTTTTCACTCAGCACTGGGAATCAGCAGAGATCAAGTTCAAATCATGACAGAAAACAAAAACAAAGCAAAAAGTTAGCCTCCTTAGCTGAGTGATAACATATCCTCAAAATACCTTTTGCAATCAAAAAGTCTAAATAATGTATCCATTATGGCAAGAAGTCCCACAAAACAGTGAATTTTAACATACTTAGCTCACATTTTGGTGAAAGATAACTTTAATTAGTAAACATTATTTTGGCCATACAAACAAAGAACAAAGGAAGAAGCAGGGCTGCAGTGAAAAGAGGGCAATATTAAAAATACTCTAGGTGCTATCAAGTTAAATTAATTTTGGGGGACTGAGAATGTAAGGTAAAGGAGTTGAAGAAAATTGAGGGAATGATCACATTCAAGCAAAGTTAAAATGTCGTGAGCATGAATCAACACTAACATCTGTCTCAGAATAGTGGAAGAACTCATACATGAAACTAAAAATCATGTGGCAAGAATTTTTAACAATATATGGCACTTAGCAGTGGCAATTAGCTGCTTGAATTCTCCTCTTTGGCCAGGACTGAAGAAAGACGAAAACCTGGCTAGACCTGTCAGGTGGAGTTCAATGGGGACAGAGAACTGCAGAACAAAGTATAAAGGACAAAATAATTAAATTCATGGAGACACTCCAAAAGTGGTATAAAATGCAATATGGCTTTAGTTAGGGTGATCATATCAGTCTAATCTGATAACTTTATTTGGTAAAATTACCACATTTTGCAAACAGGAAGAATTCAACCTCAGTCAAGTACTTTCTACTGTGCCACTGTAGTTATTAATTCATCTGGAGAAGGGATGTTTAATACTGAAGAAGTATGGCATGTATAAAGGACTGGGAGAAAGATAAATGAGGTCAGATTGCTCTTGAAGAGGAGGTGGTGTGCTGGCAAGAGACTGCTAGTTGAATTCCTGAAGGACTTGCCTCGGCACCAGTCGTCAATATTTCCATCAGCACAGAGGAAGTTCAGAGCGTCATAGTGGCAGAACAGAGAGCTGGAGCAATAGAATTGGGATCAGTTTCAACAGTGTAAATGAAAGGCTATATACATGGGAATTATCAGAAGAAATTTCTGCATAAACTGAACTATACCTATGGACAAGGATATGTTTTTTGCTTCATTAACTGATCACATCGGGACCAAGGCAATTACCAATATGAAAAATGCAAATGTCATGTCAACCATTAAGATCCTGAGCATGTTTGTGGTCCATAAATGTATCAAGGAAATCAGCATTAATGAAAGAGATAAAAGGAAGAAAAATAAATGTGTTTAAAGTGACTACAGAGAAAAGTAGAATGGAAAGGAGATAGCCTATGTTCAAAACTGTGAGGTTCTGAAGCGACCTTCTGGTAAGAGTAGTGGGGGCAAAACCAACCACTAGTTTATTTTCAAACAGGACATGATCAATTTGTGAGTGAATTATATGATAAGGATGCCTGAGACTGAAGAGGACCAAATGTAGTGACCCTTCCACCAGTGTGTTTCTAGCTGCACTCTCTCTTCCAGCTTTACACTGGCAAGCTGGGAGGTTGGGAGGTTTCATTTAATCATAGGAGTAGCTCTACTGAAGGGAGAGAGGGGAAGAAAATGGAACAGTTCTGAACCTTTTCCAAGGCTTCGGAGACATTAAAATAGAAACCTAGGAATTCATCCAAGGTTTTATGTGACCTAGTTCAGCAGTTATGGTTCCCTCCCCCAGCACACACATCTTAAAAAATACATTGCAGAACTGAAAAAAAGTAGGGAGGGGAGTGACAGCGCTGATCAAAGGTATGGAACAACTTCCAGGTGAAGAACAATTTAAATGCACTAGGACTCTCTAGCGTCTAGAGAGATACCTGAGGATGGATACATTACAGAAGTCTACAAAATCAGGCACAAAGCAGAGTGACTGCACAGGGAATGTCTGTTCGTGATCTCCCTGAGTGGAACCAGAGGATGTCAAAAGGAACCATCCAGCAGAAGTTTTGAAAAGTACAAGATGGGTGTTTTGAAGCTTCCTGCTGCCGGGTGACCCGGATAAGACAGGAAAAAACCTTTAACTGGAAAGGTATCACATCTGGCTAAGTTGCTGAAGCATGATTTGCTGCAGGATGTGAAAGTATTTCCGGAAATTAGTATTACACTCTCCACTACCAACTTCTTCTTGCCTCTCCTAGAGGCAAGAAGCTGGGGTTAGATGGACTTTTGGTCTGATTTGACACACCTGAACAGTTCTGGACCATTCAGTACTTACAAAGCATGCCATGGACAAAACAGAGATAATGGTCAGGATCAGCCCTGCATGTTGTGCAGTTGGCAAGCACAGTCCTGGCACAATTACACAGGATGGAGATCTTGGGCCACATCTGCCTCAATATACCTTGTACACTATCTTAGAGCCAAGCATGCCCAGGCCAACTGGCTGTGTAGTAAGAGGGCAGGCAGGAGCTGTCAGATATGGTATTTTTTGAGCAATATAGCCACAGCTGCCGAATGCAAGATACATTCAACAGCTCTTGGCAAATTGTGCTGTTGGAGCACAGCTGAGAACATTTGGAGCGCATCTGCAAGAACATTTGCTGAAACACTTACACCTGGGTCCTACTGTGTTTGTAATGGTGACCCCATAAAAAGGCTGTTGGCTTTGGCTTCTAATAGCTAGTCCATATAAGCACAATTGAGGCTTTTGAGATATCCACTACTTCAGATTTACTCAATTAACAGAGAGGAGCATGTTAAGATTTATACTGCTTTCTTATCTCGTCATGGATCTTAGTGGAGTTAAACAGAACTGGAGTAAGGTAGCATTAAGCCAGACATTAAGGTTATGCTAATTGTCAGCATTAATGAATGTAATCTCCTCTCCAAATCTTCCATTCTTGCTTTGTTCCCACTCACATGATTTGTTCTACTGCAGGAACTTTCAGCACATTGTGAATAACAGGCAGGAGAAAAGTATGTCTCTGAGACTAGGCTGCAGTGCCAGGAGCATTTCTAAATTCCTAGGTAAGGTACACAAGCTGGCCACAGCCCATTTTTATACGAGAGTGAGACTGTGCACATGTCAGACTTCCCCACACCTCAGCTTTTGCCAGGCAACACTGCAACGCGCAGTTCAAACATAAGCGTTCCCCAGACACCCTGTGCCCCACTCCCAGGCGGTGCCCAGGGATGCAGCTGGAGCCAAAACACCAAAACTTAAGCAACCTGATGCCTGTATGCCTTAAAGCTGCTTAACTTTAAATGTCCAAATAGCTCAGCTAAAGCTATGACTTACTTACGTGTTTAAAGTTAAGCATGTGCTTAATTAATTTGCTGGCTAGGGGCCTAAAAGTACAGTAGCTGTTACCTAAATGCTTTACCTACTGCTGCTCTGTGAACTCCCTGCTCTTTTTTGTGGTCTGGGTCTTCTCTTCCTCCATGCACAAAACCAAAACACCCACCTCTGGAGTCAAGGTAACACAGCCTGTCATAACTAGTCTGACAGCTTCCAAGGATCAGGCTACCAGGAGAACATTTAACTGTGTATGACCTACCACTGTCCCTGGACTGGGACATCCAAAGGCTCTCTCTGTTGCTGTAGAAATTGTAATTTCATTGACACACCTTCTGATTCTGACCCTTGACTGTAAGCGCTTCTCAATTCATGCTAATATTTTTGTTTCAAGGATTTTCCCCTCTTCTTTTTCTTTTAATGGACTGCTTTGCTGCAGCAAAATATTCATCACTTTGTTAGAGCCACTCTCTCCAACAAGGAAAAAGAGTTCCCTCTAGCCACCAGCTTTTGTAACAGCATCTACACTGCCTCCATGCAGCACTTTCCTTTAAATGTGGGTTTATGTTTATGTAGCAGTAAAACTGTAATCTGAACATCAGAGACAAGTCTACTGAATAGTTATTAAGCTTCTAAATTATTACATTGGTTTTTTCAGTGGGAAGGAAAAACAAATGTATCTGGGGGCAGAGAGAATGTCAACCTGAGATAAAAATATTAGCCATGATAAGAGACTGAAAATTTTTGGAATAATTTAGGAAAAAACGCTCATTCAAAAATATTTTCCAGTTTTTGGGGAAAAGCCAATATAGTCAAGTAGGTCTGGGAAAAAATATCCTGAGATCAGAACAAGAAAGAATTAGCTTGTAACAGAATTCAAAGAATCCTCATTTGAGTTCCCCAAATAAACTCAGGAACTGAAAATATTTTTATTTCATTTCTATTTGTTTTATATGTATCCCAAGGTGCTAACTTTTGGTGTTAAGTCTTGTTTAAAATCACCCTTCCCAGGCTTATTTAGTGATCAATGCACTCTTTAGTCCACTTTGAGTGTGAGGAACAAGCTACGAAAAGAAGGTCAACATTCCATATAAAAATGATGCTGAAATATGTATGGGTTCCTCCAAACCAATATGGCTATAAAAAAATCTCTATCAAGTGGTAGAAGCAGACATGGTGTAGACACCTCACAAACAAACCAGTGACCATGTTCAAACACCACTCAGCTGAAGACTCTATCCATAAACCACTATCCAAGAATATTGAGGAAGTGAGGATGGAATAAGTGATATCAATATGGGAGTGTGGGAGGTAGAAGAGAAGAAAAAAAATCAATTTAATTTAATATTGAAACAATAATATCAAAGTGAAGTGAAAACTAGAATAATATACAAAAGTGAAGTAGCAATCATGAAAAATTTGCTGTGAGAGCTTGAGAAAAAGACTGTAGGGAAGAAAAACAGAAATGATTGGTGTAATAAGGACAGAAAAGCACAAGAGAAATAAAATTTGACATTAATTGTAGGATTGAATACGACTTATTGTAACTATGGAAAGATATACTGCGCTGTGGGTTGCAGACTGCTTTCAATATTTGCTTGATGTTTTTGAAAGTTAACTGTTATTTTATTATATCATATGGTTAAACCAAAGAAGTGAATATGAGAAAGGAGAATTAACTCTCGGGACAGTGGAAAACGTGAGTCAGTTTTTGTCATCATACTGATCTAATATTCATTTTCCATAGGAACTATATTGTCATTAAAGAATAACAAAAGTTCTACATCAGCTTTTAAGCTCTGCTAGAAACTCCATGCTGCTCAAACACGCAGGGAAGCTCTCTACCAGCCCCTCTATTCGGGTCCAATGCTCTCCCCAGTACCCAATGCTCAGCTCCTGGGGCCCTGTCAACTCTAACAGAGGCCATATAAAATTGATGGTTTTTCATTAACTTTCATTAACTTATTTTTTTTCAGAAGTTTGGGTTTTCTTTAGCAGTGATTTAGTTAGTGAAATGGAGAATTGACATAGAAAAGTGCTGAGCCAGGCGTGGCACTCCATCCCCACCAGTTGTTCTACTGCTTGGTCCCTCAGGGCAAATGTGGGAGAAATCCCTTCTCTTGCAGCCAGTTTTGGGGTGCTTCACAGTGCACAACAGGTCCACACAGCCACTATGCATTACTGTATCGCTTGGCAAAGAGACTAGGCGTGATAAGTGCAGCAGGTATTGCCTGAATTCTCTATAAAATTATCCTTTTCAGTGCTCAGAAAATCTGTATCTTTGCTGAAGAAAACTAAACTGATAATTGCTGGATGCTAGGATGATATACCTGCTGCAGGATCATGTTTTATTTTTTTCATCATGTGGGGCTATCTCAGTGTTCAGTCTGGCCTAATAAGTCTGTTTTCATACTCTTAAGCTTTTTGACCATATTTGTTCAACTGGAACAAGTATTTTCCACTAAGTGTTAAATGACTTGCCTTAAAATGGATTTCCATGTATCAGTCATGTTAATACACGTGTGTCCTTCATAAAGGACTAAATAACCAATCACAGGTAACTGACTTCACTTGAATATGTATTTCCTAGAAATGGCCTATGAGCAGATGATAAATTTTAAACTATTTATTAAATTCCAATTAAAATAAGCTGATAAACGTGTGCAACTTGTGAAGAAGAAAAAAATTATAATGAAAATAAGCCATTCATTTAATGCAAACTATTTATATATCATTGATTGTTACTAAAATGCGAATCACATCTGGCAGTGGAGCTAATACCTCTGTCTTCTCAAAAAAATGCTCGGTAGATGTAAACTAAATATTCCCTGAATCTTCTTGTGGCATAGGCTTGCTACTAAATGAAAGACCAGATCTACTTCATCCATGGATGTGGATTTCTTTTTGGACAACTTTCTTTGTTTGAAATACATAGCAGACCATTCATTTTGTGAGAGTTGGCACGACCAGGGCAGAAGGCTGAAAGAATGACAGCAAAATTAAATGAAAGTAGTTAATGGGAGAAAATACCTGGCTTGCATGTTTAAACCAGCAACCAACCTACAAATGCTACTTGATTTGAGTCTAGACCTTTTCTGTGGCATTTATTTTAAATGTTTTCATAAAACATTTTTTAAACAGATTGTATAGGTTGTAAATGAAATCAAATTAATATTTCATTACATGAAAGAAAACACACAAAATGAAAATGCAGGAAGTTAAATTGTTTAAAAAAAAAAGTTGTCTAAATCTGTTTGACAAACTATTTTCATAGCTCTTATTCCCATCACAATAATATCATTCAAGCCTCCTAAATACTGAATAAAGACTCAATTGCCATCTATAACATGAAAATGCAGTTAAAATTAGGCCTTCTTAGATATTAGGTCTTTGATATACTTATACCCTATTTTCTGGACAGGACAGAAGCATGTCCTTTGAAGACTACCATAGAGCTGGTCTCACTGCTGGAACACTTAACTTTTATGACCTTTACCACTAAAATTGGACAAGACTGCTGGTCTAGTTCACAAGAGAGAGCTCCAGTGTTCATTATTTTATGAAGTGAAATACAAACGATACCTTCAGATGAGCAGCAAAGTTTCAGTCATAGCAGATTCCAATAAATACCTTCCCCTTTCATGTGTAAGGTTCAAAGCTTTGCAAGTCTGGAAAGCTCAATAGAGGATGAAGAGTTAGCCAGATTCAATTCATTAGGACACGTCTTAACTGGCAGCTTGTAAAAGAAACTTTCTCCCCCACTTCTTCCACCTCCTTCAAAAACATGATGCAACCCCAACAGAAAGCTGATAACCATGCAAAAAAAAGCCTGAAATCTGCAGACAAGGATTTTACTATGTGCTAAGCCTGAAAAGTGGAAGGAAAATAACGTAGCATTGTCCCCTACACACAGAACTTCAGGGACAAATCATTCAACAGAGTAGGAAATGTATTCAAGACATCCAGATTCTCACAAAATCAGGGACAGACAGTGGCTTAACCATCATGGAATTACTTGTAGAGAGCTATACTGTATAAAAAGGAAGGTTCCTGATTATATATAGCTATCTGAACCTATCCCTCCCGAAACATGCACAAGAGTGCAAACATACAAAGTCCTGAGATATTTTTCTTTTTGCATTTCAGACTATTTAAAAGCAAACACCTAATTTTAACCTACAGACTTGCATCTGTTCTCTAAAGTTAGGTGCACTTTTCCAGAATGAGCCAAGTGACAGTTAAATGACATAAGTCATTGTGTCTTATATAAATGTTGTTCTAAGCAAACCCAGCCTCTAGACAGGCAACAGGGGAATTCCCAGAAGAGATATCCACAAAAGCTGGGTGTTCCTTCATTCATTTCCTCCATCAAAACCATCCCAAAATAAGATGTCCAGCACTGCATCAGCAGAGTTATTAATGGACATACACACACATGCAAGCAGTATTTGGTGTTCAATATGTATTTACAAATGTGTGTGAATAAATGTATATTAGAGACACAGAGATAAAATTATCTGTCAGTGAATATCCAGTTGCTATTTTTGGCACAACATTTACAGATGTCCCAGGTTTTACCATGATTAGAACAGTTATTCACTGTACAGTTTACTAGTAAATATTTCTACTGTTGATTAGTTCCCTTTGTCAGAGGTTTCCCCATAGTGTTTTTTACAGTCATGGGAATAAATCTTATGATTCTTTTCAGTGTTATGCTACAGGAAGAAAGGAAAAAAGACAGAAGTATTTTTACTGTTTCTGTAATTGTACAAATAGAGACTACTAGTCTCCTCAAAGACACTTCTGTCTCTGTCCTGCCATTTTGTGGGGTTTTTTATGTGCAAATTTCCTTTCATTTTATAAAACATTTCTGTTGTTTTCTTTTTCTTCAATATTCTATTACAATTTGGAAACAGTCTTTCTAGAACTGATCTTCATCTCTAGGAGCTGTATATTTCTTCAGAATAATGACTTATAGTAAACTTTAGGATTTGACCTGCCCTGACAAAACCATGCATAATGAAAGACGAGCACTTTGGTTCTTATTATCAAACCTGCATTTAAATGCCATTCCCCTAATCCTGCAGAACTTGAAATGGAAGAGATTCAGCAGTGGTGAAGCGGAACAGTTCCTACTTCTCTGTGCAAAATGTATACAAACTTGTCCAGGGCAGGGCTGAAGATGTCTGAGACTCATGAAGTATGTAGCATGTTCTAAACTCAACCCAAGGACTGAACACAGGGAGAGAAGAGTGACCTATTCCACCTCCCTGAAACAGATCTTGTACATTTAAACACCAGTATCACCTGAAAAACATGTGCAGGATAGCCCAAGGGGAAGGACAAGTGGAGGGAGGGAGAATTGGATCCTCTGGATTTCCCAGGTTGTGTTCACTTTGCATCTGAAGTAGAACTGTTCCTTGCCCTAAACTGTGAGGAAAAGACTGGAGAAAAAAGTCCAGAAAATATCAGTTCTCATGAATGATATTGCTATCCTGATTCTAAAATCCTGACTCAGGTCAAAATCCTGCAAATAGGATCTGCACTTGAGAATGGAGTAACTCAGCTGCTCACAGGAGCTAGTTCTCTATGCTGGTATTCCCATTGCACCATTTTCCACATGTAACAGTTAGTCCTGTGTGCCTTTGTCAGAACCTGAAACTAAAGCTGCTAGAAACAAACAGAAAAGGGTGTTTTATTCTATGGAATGCCCCAGAATGACTCTCAAAAGACATGTTTTTTGGCTGTTAGGTTGGCTGCCCATCTGGTTATACTTTTCAAGAAAAATGATGATTGAATATTCCTTCTTATGTGAAACAGAATTGCTAATTCAGAAATATCAAAGTGATCTGGTTTTTGTTCTGTCACAGCCTGGTGTTCAGGTTAGTCTATTAAACTACTTCAGCACTTTATTTCACCTACTCCAACTCTGCTATTCTTTAGCCAGGTTTTTGACACAGCAGTCCTGACTCGCACTCCTTGTAGTTCCCTCAGATGGCTGCAGTGCAACAATCCACTTAACTTTTAAACATTAAACTTCAGGAATAAGCTTTAATGATCTTGCCCAGCAGAAAGTGCACTTACTGAATTTGGACTCAGGCAGGACCAAAATTGGCCAAAGCCTCTCCTACCCATGGATCCAGGGATGACTTTTGCTCTGGCTGCTCTGTGGTTCTGGCAGAGCTTCACTTACAGTTTCATCTTTTCCTCTTCTCATCTCTCATGCTAGGCAATTGCCTGCAGTGATCGTTTTCCCTTTTAGTCCCACATGTTCAAATTCTCCCCATTTTCTAAGAGTTTTACTCCATCTCACTTTCTATAATGAAATTTTGGCCCTTGTTATCACATATATACATATATATATATATATGAGGTCTTGTATACCATGTAACAAGAGTAAAGGGAGGAAACTGAGCTACATTTACTAAGTAACACCTTGCTGTGTCAGTGATACTACTTTAAGGAAGATGCCTGGATAAAAGCGAATTCTATAAGTGACTGGGGAGCCAGACTTTGCCTATACATTCTGTAATAATGGCAGCCTTCTGTTTGCCACCCAGACAAAGTCTTGGAAATTCCTGTTAACTCACCATTTAGCATTATCTATCTACTTTTGGCTGATCACTGTTTTACCCTTGAGTTTTATAAGTAATCTTGCACTGAGTGCTGATTTTGAACAACGTGGTTTGGATTAAAGGTTCCTGCTCATCATCATTACAGCCTGTGAACCACGTACTCTGATAGGAGTGTTTTTGTGTATTCATTAATTCATGCTGGAGAAGCACTTTACAAATGTAAAGCAGTACATAAATGCTGATTTATTGTTTTTCTGAGCTGTGCTGTTGTTGATCATCCTGCTCAGGTTTGTTTCAGAGCTTTCTGGAGACCGCACTGGCTGTACTATATTCTTGGCAAATCCACAGGCAGGGACTTCACAGCCCAAAGGAAGCAGAAGAGAGCTGAGTAATGATGGCACAAACCTTCTGCCACTTGGACAGAGATCTTGGCAGCCCTTGGGGCCCTTTTCACCCTGAGGACGCACAAAGTGGTGTGTTTCTGGAGTGGGCAGGTTCTCCCTCCTCTCCACTCTACTTAGGGAGAGTCCTGGTGCACCTCCAGCCCACCCTCACTGCACTTAGCGATCCAGGATCTCAGCAAATGGTTTCCCATCACGTTTCCAATCCTCCTGAGTGCAACAGCAAAGCAAGTTTGGCATCTCCCCCTCACAAACCTCACTGCCCTCACACATACATCACACATAGACTCAGATCATAACTTAAGTAGGATTTATTGGCATCATGTACTGCATGACTCAATCTGGGTGGTCAACGTCCATTTACATCTTTAAAGGAAAAAATAAAAAAGGTGTATTTTCAAACACAGCAGAGTTCACCAGATAAAGGAAAAGTCTCTTCCTTGTATAACATGTAGTTTTATCAGGCCATTAACTTGAGTTACCTAGCCAAACCCCAGCATAGGTCCTGGACAGTGGCATCTCTGAGGAATGCCAGTCTATGCCTGTGTGTAGCATCTTTCTGGCTAAGGGAACAGCCTATCCCTAATCCAGAAAAACACCTTAAAACCAGCCTACAAACTTCACAGACATTGTCATCAAGTCAAAAGTAATTTATCACAATTCTAGGAACAAAAATAAAAGCAACATCAAACTCTGTCTGAAATTTTCATTTTATTACTAGCTGCTCACACTGATCTTTTCCCAGGGTGTACCTCTCTGTCTCAGGCTGAAGCCAAATTCACACTGTCAGTGTGCTGCTATGGAGAACTGCTGCGTGGGACATCTGAGCCAGCAGAGCTGAGGGAACAATTTAAGAGGCAGTACCTGTAGTGCAGTGTGGAACAAACCTTTTGTTCTGATTTGGCTGTTGCTTATATGCTAGCTTGTTCATTGAAAGCAAACTTAGAGGGAGGCATTTTCATTGTGTTCCTCTATACCTGTAATTATAGTTTTGTGTAAAACAACCATAATTTATTTATGCTTATGTCAAGACCTAAAAGAGACACTAGTCTCATCTACAGTAAGAAAAGCTGTATTCCACCTATAAAAAGAGGATCTACCTGCAGCACAAATGGAGAACGGAGCCTGGAAAGGATTCTAATAACTTCACAGAAGCTGTTGCTCTTCTTTTTGGAAAATGTAGTATCATTTGTGGTCTCTAATGACACATGACTGCCTCAGCCTAACTGTGGCATACAGAAAAGGAGTCCTATTGCCATCCAGACTACTTCAAAATATCTAGCCCAAAGATTTGTTGAGAAAAGAATGAAGAATTATTCATCAAAAAATTGTCCTACCTAACATAACCATGCTGAGAGCATTCAAACCTACCCCAGCCATGAATGAGGCTCATTCAGTTTAACAAAGAAAGGGCTTGCAGGATTCAGATTCCAAGTTTGACACAATTAATAGTGTTTATATGTTCAAGAATGTTGTTTTTAAGAAAGAGCATATTCAAGATGTGATCATATTTCATAGCACACTTAGAGGGTGAAGAGGCACTTGACATAAGACACTCTGGTTTTCATAATCCAAATCATTTGGTTGTTTAGGAAGATTTACATTTTCCACAGCTTCTTTCCCTCCATTCTTCTACCAGTGTCATATATAACATAATTTCTGTTTTCCTCCTATTCCAGTGCCTTGCTTTTGGGAGGATCTAAACAGATAGAAAAAGTTTGGTCTGAGTATCAGCAAAACTGAATAGCAGCAAAACTAAAGCATGCTTTTGCATTTAGTGGGTCTGCAGTTGCTTGAAACAAGACTGTAGCATTGTCATGAAATTAATAACATGAAATGAATAACAACAATTCTGTCTGTTGCAGACATAAAGAGGAAGAGACCAGACTGAGAAAGGTACACAAAACTAGTGTATCTTGAACTAAATCAAAGAAATTCAAAAGGCACTGGAAAAATATCTAAATTTAGGGAACACAGAATTTGTTAAATGTGAATTCTGCAGTCAGAGTAACTGTGGCAACTGTGGCATTACCTTTTTTTGTACACTCGCAACATTATTTTTTCCCCACATGGCTATGCAACTATACTAGGACCACAAATGAAATATTGCACTGACTTTTGTTCTCTTCAGAACGAGAAATCATTGACAAAAAACAGGCTCTGCTTCAGGAAAGCACATGTATTTAGATGTCCAAGTTCCACTGAAATCCACATGCTTTAACTCTAGGTCATATAGATGTTGCCTTAAGTTGGGGACAAAAAGAACAAAAAGTACAAACTATCTGAAGGAGATATCTTTCAATAAAACGTATCTATAAATCAGTGGACATGTAAATCATGAACTTTTCATTTAGGCTGTAAAAGAGACAGAAGAGTTACCTCAATTACTGAGAAGCATATAAATGTGATTGATGGACTGGTGTAAAGGCAAGAAAAAAGCAAGATCAGTATCGAGACAGCTTCAGAGTACAGGAAACAGCCCGTCCACTCTATCTCTCATGCTACGTTTACATGCTGCCTGGTCGTGCTACAAAACATATAGAACAAGAAAATACTGCATGAAAGAACAATTAGTTAGATATTTAAAATGTATACTAGAAGGGAAACCTGTCCTTAATCAATTAACCTGGAAGGGATGTTCACTCTGCAGCCTTTATGGTAATGTGATTCCTCTGCTTCTCAAGTGGCATACCTCCTGCCCGAGGCCCTCAAGGAGAACAAGGCAGTATGTGGATCTTCTAGGGAAAAAGAGCTAGTCCCAAATTAACATGAATGAAACTTTTGAGATGCAAATAGTTCCTAGCAGATACAAAAATAACTGGAAGGAGCTGAGGCAGATGCAGAGCCCTAGACCTGGGGCAGAAAAGAATCAGCCTGCATTGGGCAACAAACACATACATAACACATTAGCCTTCCAGGTGGTAGACCTGACTTGTGCTTTTGCTGTTTCTCAACATTTAACACCGAACAACAACAACAACAAAAATCCAAGTCTTCCTTAACAAGGAGTTCCTTTCAGCTGGTTATTAATTAGAGATGCAACTGTTGGATCTCCTGGCCCTCTGCTGAGCTGCTTGCAGTGAAAAGTACAAAGTGAGAGCCTGCTGTGTGGGTAAACTGATGACTCACTTTTAATACCAGGTTGAGCCAGGACCTTGAAGGCTGCCAAGTTAACTCTACAGGGATCCCCACTTCAGCCCACTCACATTTCCTAATAACAGGGCTGCATTTCAGCAGGCTGTGCTTAAGCAAGGCACTTTGATTTGTAAACAGAGGCGGTCTAGGAAATAATGTACCAGTGTGGTTAGCTGTATAATGCCATAAGACAACAAGATATAATGGCAGTACTGCTATTAAATGGTCAGAGGGCATTGCTCAAATTTGAATGTGACAGCAATTAATAAGAGATAATTTTAATGGTAATTTAAAATTCCACCCGTGCCCTCTGTAGTCCCTGGAGAGGTATTACTGCCCCTCTTTGCATCAGATAAAGAGGAAAAGACTGCTGGTAAATGTATGCCTACAGAAGCACACATTTTAACAAGTTTTAATTTATAGCTAGAAGACGAAAAATTATTTTATACAAAATAGACTACATGTTCCTGTGTTTTGACATAAGGGCTTAAAACATCATGCCTGCTGGAATACTTCTATGGGTTCTTTAGACATTTATTTGAAGTGCCCTAGTCTCAGCCTGGTGAAATTTAGGATGTGCAGAAGCATGCCAGAGTACTGACTCACTCCTGGCAGATTTGCATCTCATTCTATCCTGGCATAAACTACAACTCATGTGCTGTTGCCACGCAGATCAAAAGATGCATGTTTATTGTCCTGGCCACATGACTGAAAATATATCGCTGTGTAAGCTCTCCGTTAGGCTTCCTGCTTGAGGACAAACATCTCTCTGTTCAGACATACAAAGGTTTTCTTAAAAGAGACGTCTGTTTGGTTATAAGACTCCACTGCCAAACTGATTGCAAATCCAGTAGTGTATTCTGAAATGTTAAACAACTCTGTGAAAGAGGTTTAGCTCCCTACCCACCCTTCTTACCCGCTTCATCCACTGGGGTAAGGCTTCAACTTTTTTTTTGTGGCAAGCAGCCTTCAACACGCTGTATACTTGGCACACTTTCAGGATTATGGTTTTGTGACTGCCCGGTATACACGGGATAATGTGCAGGAGGTATAACTCCTGTGGTAGGAAATGAGTGCTTTTTCCCTCTCACTAAATCACTCTTGCTTCTACTGGGCAGTCACAGAAAGCAAAGAGAAAAGCCTAGCCAAGGGATATTTAAAAATCTAAAACCAGGCAAATGAAAGGAAAAATCCCCAGCTAAATGATGCCATTGCACCCACCTAATCTCCTCCAGCCAAGGTTATGGGGGAGTAAGAATTCATCACAATCTTGGTCCATTTTTCCTTAGTCTGGGTGCAACAGGCTGTCAACCCTTAGGTCTTTGCTGGGGTTGCACACCAGAATATCCTGTGCTCCTTAGCTGACAGACAGATAACTTCTCTCTACATTAAGGAGCTGCTAGGTTCGGGATATGCCTTGGGTAATTATATAAACCATTATTTTTCTCCTTTTGTCTCTAGTGGTACAATATCACGTAAGACTTTTTCAAACTTTATTCATAGTTCAAGCAGAGAACTGATTTTAAATCTCGTATACTTCCCTGTCCATGAGCTAGTTCTGAGGCTCAGGCCTCCCCAGGGGGGATGTTGTGGTGCTCCTGGATGCTCAGTTCCTGGCACTCACTCAGACTCTTGGCTTTTATGTACAGCCCATCAAACTGGTGTGGTTTTCTGATGACAAGAAATTCAATATTTGCAATTGAGAAAGAATTACATGTAGGAGTAGCTCTCTAAATCTTGCCATTGCTACCAAGTAAAACATTAATTAAGTAAAACCTCTGTTTAACACACCCTTGTACACGACATAAAAATTTGAAATAAAAACTATTTTTAACTATTGGTAATTATTCTCGAGATTCTCTTTGCCTTCTGGGCTCCACAGATCTCAGCAGGCAGTAACACAGACACAAAGCACTTAATATACATGATCTATGATCACTTTTGACTAACATTTCAAGAATGGCTTTCCATTAATATGTATCAGTTCATAAATTTATAAAAATAGGAAATCTATTAATGGAGCTCTTTTTAATAGTGCACATAATGTCTTTATTTTCAAACCAGGGCTCTTTTTCGATCATTTGCAAATGCTGCCTAGATAGAAAAGATGCATTAAAATGTGAATGTTAGTCCAGCTGCTTTAACTGTCAAAATATTTAGTGCATAAAAGAGAGCTTTTTGACTGGTGTAAACTACAGTAATTATGCTGCAGTAAGAGAGACACCAGTGAGGATTTAGTGCTGTGTGCAGTCATGAACACAAACACACATGCACTCTCACACCTTTCAGTGGTTACATAGCAACGTTACCCATATATACCCGAAACACAGCTTTGTGAGATGTGAGGCTCTCAGGAAACAAATGGTTTTCTTGGGATTTCACCAATTACTGTTTAATCAGTTTTTATTATAAAAGGATGTGTATGTACAGGAGCAGAGGAGAAGGAGACAAAACTAGCAGAAGTATGAAAAAGGAAGATGGCAATAAAAGAATCCTAACGGTACCAGGTGTAGGAGCTCTTATATGGATTGATGACATTATACATCTGTGCACGTGTAAGGGAGTTATTTTGGCATGTAATCCTCAGCTAGCAGCCTGTTTAGAAGGAGGAGAAACAGCCATCCATTGTTTCAAAAGAAACAATATTAAACAATGATGTATGTCACTGTGGCATTCACAGTTCCTCAGTGCCTGGGTGGCTGATGATTCATCCTTCATGTCCTGAGTTATGTTTCAGATTGGAGGATCTTCTAAATTGCAATTTTTGTGTGAATAATCTCTAAAAATATATCTTTGCCTCTGATATAAGCCAAAACTCCGAGAACTTTGATAGGATTGTAGTGCAGGAAGTGCAGAATTCATCCCAAAGCTTATAAGTGCAGTTACAAAAAATGCCACACTTTGCTTCCCTATATATGTATGTTTGGCATTATATCCACCATGCTGAAGGCTGTGCAGAAGTAGTTGTTTAATTATAATGGGCCATCACACTTTTTGGCAGCACTAACTGCAACTGACCTTTGTATTCTCAATGCATTAAAAACTAGTTCCCTGAAATGTGTTCATTTTTTGTTGCAGGAATATTTTTCTACTGCTACAGAGGCAGACTGAGAAGCCATGGATACAGCTTGTTCTTCTCTGGTTTGATGAGAAAATGCCAAAGCTAAGCCATCCACAGTCTTCATAGCAATTAAACCTGGCACAGGTGCAGTATCATTCTTTTCTTGCTATTGGGACTAATACTGTTGGTATTGCTGTGACTGTTTCTCATTTCAGTATTTTGCACTTGCTAATCTTCTCAGAAGACAGCCTAGGGCACTGATTTTTTTGTTTTGTTTTTTTTTTTTTCCAGCAGTTTCCTAAACCAGGCACATGTTAAAAAATGCCCATGAGCCTTCTGTGGTTGCAGATGGCTCAGGACATTCAGGACGGTAATTAGAGTCAGAGATGTACACAAAAGAGCCCGTGGATGAGAAGTGGGAGTGAGATGTACTGTATCATTCTCATTTGTTTCATGGAAATCACAGGGATAAAGTTACCAACTTCTGTAACCCCCACGTGAATGTGGAGGCTCCATCGTGCATTGTGAGCACATAAGACCACAAGAATGAGGAAAGAAGCTTTTCTGCCCTACTCTGTTGGAAGACAGAAGCTTTTAACAGTTGTGGGGTTTTTTTGGTCCCCACCCCTGCTAAAAACCAAAACAAACCCCCTTTTCCGTCCAAATTAGCCAGGAGTCTCAGAGTCTGGGAACTCATCTGGGATGTGTAAGTAAGAAATGCAAATTCCTAATAGCTTACTATCAAGACCTTTCTGCAATAGATGATTCTCTGGAACCAGAACTTCCCTACAGGAGCTGAGGGAATTTATCACATCTCTTCCTTTCTGCAAAAGTTGGGTGTTTCGATATCAGGGAATTTTCCACCAGCCACTTGGCCAGAGTGAAAGGACACTGGTGCACTGACATCAGGGGATTTACATTTCTTTTATCTGCTGTGAACTCAGGACTAGTTAGGAGGTTTCAGTAAGGTCCTCCATAATTTAGAATTCCATTTACTTTTTTTCCACAAAAAATTGCAAGTTTGAAGTTCCAGCTGCTGGACTGGTTTAAAGATTCAGCTTCATTTGACAGCCTGCTTTATAATTGAAATAGTAACATGTAGGAGACCTATTCTGGGCTCTGAAAGATTAAACAAGATGAGGCCTGCCAGACCTCTGCAGAAACCCATGTGGCAATAAGAAGAGCAGATTCAGCAGATCTCTCCCTCCTTTCTGTATCCCTAGTTCAGCAAAATAAGTGTATATATGAGCACTTCAAACAGTAATTTGTGGATACTGAATGGCAAAGATTATAGATTTGTTTGAAGATTTTAGAAGGAGTATAGTTGCTTTGAAATTAAAAAAATATATAAACTGTATAACAAGGAGAAAGCCTAATATGTTGTTATATCATTAAAGCAGTCATTTGTACTATTTGCCAAAAGTTCAAGAGAACTGTAGTCCCACAGGATGTTAAAAAAACTTCTTACAGGATTTTATGTACTAATTTTCTTGCTTTTCAGCTTAGACCATGGCAGAGCGGCAGGGACTCCATGAAATCTTCGAAAGACTTTACTAATCATCTTAATTTATATATAAGATGCTCAGGTACTTTGGTAATGAGCAGTAGGTAGGTTAGGAGTGTAATAGCAACTCAATTTTTCTTATGAACGTTTCTGATTTGACGCCACTCCATTAATAAAAAAAATGATTAGCAGCTGATAGCAGACCTGATACTGGAATATGCCAGTGCGAATGACATTCATGTCCCAGTTGTTGTGCTTATACGGAACAGTTCATGAATGCTGATGCCTGTTACCTCTAAAATCAGATAATTCCTTTGTTATTTCATAACTGCTGTGATAAGGATATTGGGGACTCAGTAGGACCTCACCGATTTCTCCAGTGTAGTGCTTCATCTTCCCTGAATTGTTAGGCCAGAAGAATGAGTTTCAGAGAGCACACACACTTCTGTTTGCAGGTCTCAACATCAAATTGCTAATCTAATTAACATCCTCAACATTTTAAACAATACATTGACTCAGCTGTTCTTGGAGCCCCATGGCACCTGGTTATGTTACTTTTCAACACTGCTGTAAATCAAAAGAGAAAGGCTAAGGTCACTGTGTTTGCTGTATCTTTCAGCTTGGGACTCTGATGGCTTTACCAACTGCACATTGATGTTGTTTTTACAACTTGCTGAAGAATACTTCATCTCTTGGTCCAAGATTTTCATTTATATCCTCACCTAACACACAAGGTAGCCTCTAGCTCAAATACAATATGCACAAATTTAAAAACAAAAAAAATTCAGGAAAAGTAGTTGCAAAGGATTAAGTGCACAGCAAAGATTTAACATATCATCAGGAAAAACAAAGAAACAAACAAACAAACATAGCTTTTTGGTGTTTTGCTTTTAAGGTTTCTGTTCCAGCTGAGCATGATTCCTGTTCTTATAGGGAGAATTATGGACATATTCTCTGAGAGGAAAGTGAAAACTTGGACAAAATTTTCAAGAGTTCTGCTGAGGGAGTGGCCCAGCAAAACAAAACAATGGATAAACAGTGGATCAAAATGTTATTGGCTTGAACTGAGAGATGGCAGTGGCAAAGTTGGAGGAGAGAGCATAGCTTTGTGTGCTACCAGGTCCAGGGCAGGCTCAGCCATTGAGACAGATATCTGTGTTAGCATCACCCAACTGGATGGGACCATTTTTCTGCTCAGGACTGGGGTGCAGTGATTCCCTTGCAGGACCAGAGATGTACCAATACATGAACCTCTCACATGGAGTTTTGGGCAGGTCTGGGTAATGATGCCTGCTGTATTTTAAATAACTTTTGTTGTACTGAGTAGGTGGATGGGAAGCATCAGCTCCCAATTGTGCAAATTATGTCGCAATGCAATTTCTAAACTAATGAAACAAATTACAGTGAAAAATGGTTAACATCTACAGTAGATACTGCAGATTCCTGAATAGTGGACCTTTAATATTTTATGCCACTACAAGTTATATTGATTTCACCTGTCTTACTTTTGCTCTGCCTTTCATACGCTGTTAAAACCATTCTGCTGAATTTGAAGAAAAAAACAATAGTGTAGTCAGGAGTCAATGAAAGGAGAAAGTGTTGATAAAATTCACCCAAGTATCCTACTCAGGAAGTGAGATTTTTCCTAGAAAGTTTTCACTTAATTGTAGACAAGTCTGTTACAGTTGGCAAAACCTAAGGAGATATGAAATCAAGGGAGTCTGATGTGTTCTGTGAGTTTGGACACACCGATGAGTTTTCTTCCACTGATACAATTCTGCATAAGAAGAGGTAAATCTGATAATGAAATGGAATATATTTGATCATCCCTATTTTTTTTTTTTTTTTCAAATGTATTGATCTATAAAATACAGCGTCTGTATCTGGTACCTGTTGTTCAAACTTTTTACTACCTCTGTTTTTAAGGTATATGTCTGGAAGTAATCCTTATATTTGGGCTTGTGTGTTTGCTTATAATGTCCCATTGTCCCTTCTTAAAGTTGCACGCAGATTTTGCAGGATGAATACATTGTTTTATTTATTTCTAAATTAACTACTATTCCTCCCTTTCCTCAAATGAATCACTTACTACAGATATTATTTCTGAACTAAAGGACCTAAATCCAGGTCTCATCCAATATCCTACGTTTGGGCATTTCAGCCTTTTTCAAGACTCACAAAGTCTTCTTGAATTTTGAGTTGAGAGAGCAACATAGGACTCATAAATGCTGTGGATCTGGGTTGGAGATAACTCTACAAAGCTTCTGCAGCCATAACGTAAGCAGGGATCATTTTATCTTCTGAATTTGAAAAGCATCTAACACTGTGTGAGTGCAATTCTGATTTGGATGCGGGGATGTACTGTAATGCACTTTTCTGTTTCTGTGTTTGTTTGGTTTGGGGTTTTGTTTGTTTGTGGTGTTTGTTTGGTTTTTGTTTTGTTTTTCCCTTAGTATGTAAATGGATTTTCCTAAGTGTAAAATCTAGTTCAACATTTTTCAGTCAACTTGACTACCTTGAGGGTTTTTGTTACTTAAACTGACATATTTGATAATTCTTGGGCATCTGTTTTCTGTTAGCCTAGTTATTCCCTTCTAATTTTCATAGAGCCTATCAAACTGTAAAAAGACATCAGATATTATTTTTCTATTCCCCTGTGTCCAAACAAATTATAATTTAATGAATAACGTGCAGGTTTTAATCAGACTGGTTAAGAAGCAAGGATTGGCTTTTACAGCTGTGGTAAACACGGCCTAGCGCCACCCAGTGGGTTTGGTTAAAAAGATGTAATTTCAGCACATCTCACGTTTCCAAAAATCTCCATAAAACTTTCCATGATCAGCTGTGACTCCAAGCCCAGCATAGATACAGCTGTGGAATGGCTGGGATTTACCGCAGCCTCCTTCTCTTAATCTCTGGAGGATTTCTACTTAACTGTCTAAACAGATCACCATGTTCAATTATGAAGCAGCTCTAAGGCTGCAGACGGTACCATGAGGTGACATGATGGCACTGGCTGCTCTTCCAGCAAAGCTTACGGGACCCTCGGTGGCCACAGCTGAGCTCTGTCCCAGCGGCCGGCAGGCTGGGGTCTCCTCCAAGGGCTCTGATGGAAAACCACAGCTTAGCCCTTTGGAATTGTGACGGGTTACAATCAACCTGGGAGAGTGAAAGACAGGGCAGAAAAAGTCAGCCGAGCTATCAGGATAAGCACGTCATACCTTTGTTGTGGCTGCTGGTCTCAGAATAATGGCCTGCCTGAAATACGCACTCCTAAGTTTCTCCTCCAGTTTCTGGAAGTGATGGTTATTTCAGAAGAAATCAATAAATGTCAGTGTGCATGAAATATGGGACAGATCAAATAAAGGTATTTCAGTATTAAAAGCTATTAATTTTGTGCAACATACGTTAGAATTACAATATTATTAAATTCCATTAAGCTAAAATGATATATTTAACTCAGACTTCAGAGTGCTAATTTCATAGTCCCCTCCAAGCTGTTCCTGCAAAGGTGTTAGGGGTAATTAGCTGCCATTTTCTCAGTAATTCGGAATCTGCAATTAATCAAAATGCAGGGCCTGAGTGATTGTAGAAAACAGTAACACTTAGTTTATTATGTAGCACATTCTTATTCTGGTTGGTCTATGATGGGATCAGCTACACTTTTCCCCCAGAATTTATTATGCTTACCCTTCAGCCAATTAGTTTTTCTCACTTTAACTTAAAACCTGGTGAGTTTGTTATATATATGCATAAGGTTGCTTGTCAGTTATATTGGGCAGAGACCTGCAGGACTGCATGTGTTTAAGCAATTGTGAACATGGTATTGTCCAGAAAAAAGGGCAACTTTACTTTCTTGAAGCAAAGTTTTTTCTTTAAAAAATGGGAATGGAAAAATGAGAGCAATGGTAAAACTCAGCTTGCCACAGCTACAAGCGCCTGGCATGGAGGAACACCCAGAAGTGGCTGATGTCACACTGCCCAGGATCAAGTTGTGGAGTCCATGTCTACAGTTGCTTGATCATGGTACATGGATACAGCCACACTTCCAGATCATGCAGGCTGTACAAAAGTAATCACTACCAAGGCATTATGACACTGATGAAGCAGAGACCTTTGATTTTCATATTCCAAAACAAGCTTAGAGGTAGCATTTTCACTGAGGTTCTCATGTACTTTTGGAACTAAATCCTGGTGCTTAGTCACATGTTGATTTTACAGCTAGTCTCACAGGGAAGGAGATTTTAAAGTTATAGCCAGTTAAGTGGATAGTTTGCTGAATGCTACTGGTGTGGATAATAGTAGTAGGCCTCCAAGATGACCTGACAGGATAGTTGTAACTTGCTTAGTACATTTTTGCTTCCTAGCCATTTAAACCTGCATCTGGAAACCCTTCTCTAATTTCACAGCTGTGGTGCACACACATTGAGGTGCAGTGGAGTTTAATAGGTATTAAATAAATATAGAAACTGGAGCAAACCAAACTTTGATAAGATGACTACCAATGCAAAACCATAAAAAGGACAATACTGAAAGACTCTGCTGTTCCTAAGCGTGTTGGTTGAAGTTAATGTCCCAGTTTGATAGGATTAATGCTGACTGAGCAGCATGTTAAACATGCACAGCACTACAACTACTTTGACCAGGACATTTATTTAACACAATTATAATTTAACAACTTCTGCTGCTGGAGTCTTCTTCCTAGCCTGTGTTACTAACCCCATCT
Source organism: Streptopelia decaocto (assembly GCF_964273445.1). Lineage (NCBI taxonomy): Eukaryota > Metazoa > Chordata > Aves > Columbiformes > Columbidae > Streptopelia > Streptopelia decaocto. Next base: position 131,252,811 of record NC_138655.1, on the reverse strand, counting down.
CTCTGGGTACTCACAAAACCAGGCCTTTATACTTGAAAATAGCTCTTGGGTGGAGCCTGTGATCTTATTCTACCACTGTCAGAAGAGGTATCTTGTCCAAGTGTATTCAGAAGTCCTGCTCTAGGCTGTTTTTTTTTCCACTATTTTTGATTTACAAGGTGCTGATTAACACATTGTGCAAGAATATAGAATAATCCTTTTTGGTTAATTTCTATGATACTGTTGCTGGTACTGCCCTCTACTGAGAGCAAAGCCCACTCTCAGCTAAAGAACGGGGTTTGTTTGGCTCCTGGCAGTTGCTGCTTTCTCTTACTGATCTGTAGTGAACAAAAGACACTTTTTGATGAGGTCATGATCTAGGTCAAGAGTAGCCTGGATCATAGTGGCACGACACAGTGTACTGATGGGTGGAAGAGCTGAATAGGTCTACAAAGTACAGGTTTGGGGCACAAAGCAGTCCTCCCAACAGCTAACGCCAAAGAACAGGGAGGCAGAGGATCTTCATTTTGTAGGTGGCATCACTAAACAGCATGGGGATACAGAACAGAAAGTGAGAGGATCAAAACCAAACCTCTGACTTAAAATAAGTGTGGTTTTAAAGATACACTATATTCCTTTTGACTCATGTATCCTATTTGGATCAGGATAATCCTAATGACTTGTCAAAGTATTCGAGAGCACTGGATTTGGCACAAATTTGGCAAGAGAAACTGCATGCTTATTTCCGAGGGAGCCTAAAGAGAGGTGATATTGAAAGAAGTGACACGAAATTGAGATTTTACAGCATTTTAGGTAGACGGTAGATATATACCAGAAGTGGCAGTATTACCCAAGTGATCATTGCAGTGATGTAGTCGAAAAATGACAAGTGGTATTTCAGTCTATCTTGTGTGGCACCACACAGTCTTATTACTTTGTTTTCTTGAAAAAAACAGTGCCAACATATATTTCTGTGTCTTGGTTGCAAAAATATAAAATTATATAGAAAGGGAAGAAAAAAGTTTCTTGTATTTCTTTTAGGCTGAAAGAGAAACACACAGGAAAGTGAAGTAATAGAGAAATTTTGAGAAAAGGAAAACTTAGGAACAGATGTCACTGTTATTTTTATTTCTTTCCCCTCCCTCCCTATGATTATAATAAATTCTCTCTTATTGCAATGATCAGGGAAGAAGGGGATTACAGCAAGGTTGGACAGAAGCATCAGATAAAACAGAATATAAACCCACTTAAATCCTCTTCAACATTACTCCAAGATGCAATTAAAGCTACTGTATGAATCTGGTGCTTTAAATGAGTGAGGCTGCCAGAGTAGTGAACTGTCTTCAGACACAATTTAGGAAAAAATCCGAGATGGTTTTCTACCTGTTCCTTGAATTGATTTTTATATTCTGGTGTGGATGAACTAGATCATCCACATATTTGGCTATTTCATGTTGGTTAAAAAGTGAATAATAGGAAAGGCAAGCAAAGATTCAGCGATGTCAAAAGAGAAGGTCATGTCAAAAAAACAGGGCCACTCCACATAGTTCTGTGCAACTGACAATGTAAAAGACATTTATATTGTTGAAGAGAAGGATAGTTTGTCTGAACTGTTCATAACACTTTAAATTACTAATGCTGAATAAATAATTTAGTCAGCCACATTTTTCATTGTTCATCTTGTTTGCCTGCTTTTTTCATAAGTGAACTTGGAAAATCAAACCAGACAATTTCACAGCAGATTTTTAGCTCTTTGTTCCGAGCATGTTTGTCAAGTTCCAGAGTTTAGAATAAGATCCAAATCCACTGCTCATTGTAATGCACCCCTAAAGAATTCTAGGTTAAATAAAAGTATTGCCAGTCACCTTAATGTTATTTTCTAATACAAGCATAGAGGTCAAGTAGGGAGCATAAAGTAAAAATCCTAGCAACAAACCTCTGTGTTTTCATGAACATGAATATAACAAATTGTTTTCAAACTTCCGTAACACTAACTTCTGTGATAAATACTTAGGCGTATTAGAAGTTTCCACTTTGGAAACCCTCCTGTGTCAGAACACAAATAAAATGTGGTTTGGTTTGAGAGCATTTTTTTGTTTGTTTGTTTGGCATTTTTTGTTGGTGGTTTATTTATTATTTATTATTATTATTTATAGTCAGGCAAGTCACGCTGTTTATCTGTCCCATAGAGGAAAACCATAACGCAGTTTCAACAAGGTGTAACTGAGTAGAGACTCTCAGGTCATGGGAAGCCAACCAGGTCTCAATAAATTGATGTTGATGAACTAAAACCAAAATTATTGGAGAATTTCCACCCAGCCTGAATCACTTGGAAAACCTTAAACAGGGCCAAAACGTGTATGGATTGTCATAAGTCATGCAAATTCATCTTTTAAGAGGAATTGTGAAGTTTTCTTTTAATTTATTAATTATTTCTTCACACAAAAACATACGACAAATGACATTTCACCTTCTCTTCCCATAAAACCCTACAAAGTCTTTTGCTAGGCTAGTAAGCATTAGCAAAAATTTCAATATTAGTTTTGTATTGTGGGAAACTATCTCTTGGGATATAGATACAGTAGCATGATTTAAAGCTTTACCATTTTAAGATTCTGCACATGTTGCAATTTTAATAGAATGTGTACATTCTTTCTGCGCTCAAAAGTTTTTTGTATTACACTTTGTTCTCTTAAAAAAATGACAGATGAAACTGCATTTAGGATTAAGATATGACTACTTCATTACATAATTCTCGTACTTTAGGGAATGATTTCCTTAAAAAATGGTTTGAACTGAAACTTGGCATACAAAGTTCTCGCTTGGGAAAGGCTGGGATGCAGAATGGCTTTTCAAAGTTTTATGTAAATCAGTCTTGTCATTTTAAAATTATTTTTACAGAAGAGCACAACACCCATTCTGGTACCATTTCTAGTTCTCTTAATATTTGCTGAGTCTTAAATAGAAATAAGTTATTTTTCTCAGTTGTTTTCACAGCCTTTCCTTGTCAGTTTAAATGATTGTTTTGTCTTAAATAGAAAGTTTACCAAGTCTCAAATCCTACTTAGTACTTGTTTTGCTTCTCTCAAAGCATGTGCAGTGATGAATGTTTTAAGTTAATTTAGTGCTGTGAAAGGTGCCAAACTGTCAGACATGGAAACTAAAATAGTCTATTTGTGCTGAGAATGTTTATTTTATGTTATTGTTAAAATTGCAGTTGGAGGCTTCTCCAGCTTTGTGCAGCCATGAAAACCTGTAACATTGGCGGACATGGGAGCTGGTGAAAGGGATGAGGCTGTAAATGGAAGCATGCTGGCTGATCTGTGCAGTGGAAAAGATGACCTGGCAGAGAGCACTGTATTTTAAGTACTTATAGGACACTCATCTCCCCCTCGTCAGCCTATCCAAAATTTTTCTGAAGGCAAAGGAAATCACACTGGGATAAAGCTGTGTTTGATAGAGACTCAATGACAATATACAACAAAAAGATCATCAACATAATTTCCCATGAGACTTCTTAGCTAGAAAGTGTATCCAGTTGCTCTTCTGCAAATCTAATTGTTCAGCTAATTTCCCATGGTCGCAAAGGCAAAATAGTAGGACATGCATTTTCTCTGTTTAGGAGTAACAACTTCAATTCGTTTCTTACCAGTACAGTAAAAAGTATATCCTTTCTTCTTCTGTCTCCTTATGATTTATTTTTTTTTTAAGGTTGGTAAGGAATTCACCTATGTTTTCTAAAAAATATACATCCAAAATGACTAGCAGCTAACAGATTAGCATATATACAATTAAGACAAAGGATGGACATATTTCTTGGGCTGCAGAATTGGGCTCTTATTCCCTTTTTGACTGTATCTTGTTATTGTTTTGCATTACAAATAGTGCAGTACAGAAAGAGCAGACTCTTGTTCCTAGGGCAAGAACCTACATTCTCAGGTACAACCACTATAATTATATGAGTTAGGGATTATGTCCCAATGTACCTTAAGACCACTGTTTCTTATTTTTTATCAAATTTATATTCTCTCACCAGAAGCATTTTGCTAGTAACAAATCCATAAAAATGATTCAAACCCTTCTGGGTGTTTTTTGTTTGTTTGTTTTGTTTCATTTTGTTTTCAGATTTTGTATCTGCTACAGTCTGCTCAACATCACTGTGTTAGTACAGGAATATGGCTATAACAGTCTTGCATGTGAAACTGTACATCAGGCACATTTTAACAGATTTATGTCATCAACCCCCACACAGCATTAATCATTCTTGAAGGTCATTTTTAGCTATCAAAGTAAGTGCCTTAGTAAAATTGCCAAGGCATTTCAAGCCAGGCCAGTTGCAAGTTTTCAGGTGCTGGCAAAAAAAAAAAAAAGCTGAGGAATTAACTAAACAAGTTTCTTGGCAAAGTGTCCATGAAGGTCTGTGATGGGAGAGGAGTAAGCATTCATCAGCATAGATGCAAGCTGTCTCTGTTATGGAAGCCAGGGCACATTTAAAAGAAAAATAAACAGCTTTATCAGTCTGGTTACAATTTAATGAAGTACAAGGCTGAAAGGTTTCCCCTGTCTGATTCAGACCCTGACAAGATAAACTAGGCACGGCGGAGGCTGAATGTGTCCCTTCTGTCAGGTGCCATAAGTACGAAAAGCCAGGTATGCTTCACACACAGTCTCCAAATAAATCTCAGACAAAGTTTATGTTCTTTCATTTTGTTTTCCATATTTCATCATCACTGAAGCCAAACAATCAATGACATAAGATTTGGAGATGTTTATTACCACATCAAATGGCTGAAGTCTGCAAGTATGGAAAAACACATCAAATTGTTGGTTTTATGGGAGCTCATGCTGACATTTTGTAAAAAATATTTCAGTTATAATCATTTGGGAACTCCTATGTTTGCTTTACATTTTGGTGAACCCAGTGATAAGAAGATGCTGTTTTTCTGGGTCAAATTCAATTACAAAGGTTGTGCAGGCATAAGAGGCAGCCTGAAGGACAGTCAAAATACACTAGCATTTTATAATACCAGCATATGGGTACCAAATATCTGCTATGGAACAAATTCAACAGCTGATCAAAGCTCACAGTGTTTCTACATGAAGTTTAGGATTATTTTTCATGTAAATAAAGCTTTCGGGTATTATTATTTACATGTTCTTTAGGAACAAGTGAGGATGTCTGCAATTAAATCCTTTATCTTCTACTTCCTTTCTACATTTTGCTCCCAGAAGTCTTTTTGTTTAAAAGACACTCAAAATGTCACATTAAAAAGAACTTTTGAGATTGCAGTGGCCTCCTAAACGACATATATGGGCAAAGATAGAGACTGATATGAGAGAGGCCAGTACACCATATGATCCCCTGCCTTCCACAGCTTCTGGCACCCCACAAGTGTTGTTAAGCTTCTTCCTTAATTTAACTCAATAGTAATGTAAGTCACCACCATCCCTAGAGCTTTGTGGGTATTCACAACTTTATTTCTCCAGATCCTAAGAAAGATAGAAAAAAAAAAAAAAAAAAAAGGTGACAGAAAATAAGGAACAAACCTCAAAGCACATAGCAGGGAATGGAATTAAAAGACAAAGCTGATACAACAAAGATATAACAAATCAAGTTGTAAGGAAAAATATTGAAGGTGAAAGTATTTAATGTCAGGTTTTTTTCCTAGGTTGAGTTCTTTGTATTCATCTGTTTTTCTTTTCTTACTCCATGCTTCTCTGAGACAATTCGTACAACTGAGCTCTTGAGTGTTTGCCTCACTTTTATAGAAAACAGTACTGGTATCTTCACTTTGATGTGCTATGGAATAATTACTGAGGGGAGAAATTGTTGAAACTAATTATCAAGGATACACTTAATGAGAATAAAATTTTATCCACATCTTCAGCATATAAGGCAGCTGCATGACAGGGAAGGAATCTGCTCTATATGGTTTCACCCCCTCCACCTGGCCTGCATTCTTGTATGGTCATGCATGGGGGAGCCCAGTGTGCTGGCAACTAAGAGGTGCAGGGGAGCAGAGCAGTGTGAAGATATAAAAGGATAAATGTTCAGTTCCATCCAAAATGCTAGTTACTGAGCCAGAAATTTGTCCAGTAGATGAACTTTGCTCATTATAATCTCACTATAATCTCATTATAATATCAAGCCACACTGCCTCCTGCACACCCACTATTCACTTTCAAGCATGCTCAGTTAAGTTTTTACCTTAAAAGTTGAAGCAAGAGTTTTTACACCAATCAATAACAAAGGTATATATGACTAGAATCACTTAAACTCTGCCTAAATGTAAAAAATAGTATAAAATTCCCTAACAGCAGGGAAAAGTTAGGGAAGACACCATCACTGAGAAGTCAAGGGAGCAGCATAATAAGACTTCTGGGACCGGTCAGTGGGCTGTGCCTATCTTCTCCAGCCAAAGTGACACTTTTGGGTAAGATTTGTGCACTTGGTTATACCAGGACACTTAGACTTCAAGCTTGTATTTGTAATCACATTAGTAGTGCTATACAGTTATCTAACAATTTATATATATTTGGTCCCAATATTTATTTCTTGCAACTAATGTGTGTTTTTTACAACGAAAGTGTATTTTGCAACTAAAGAGTGCCTTTGCATTTTTTCAATGGCAGTCTAAAAGAGCTTGTACTTGTTGCTTTAATAAACATCATTATTTGTGGATCTAGTTGTGAGAATTTCTCATTGAATGCGCTCAGACTTATAGTATATATTATACTATTCATGAATCTGTGCAAGCGTGTAAATTCAACGGTCATGACTGCCCCTGAACTATCAGTGAATCCATAAATCGTGTGAATTCAACACAATGGTGGACCAGCTGTTGAGCACAGTCTGACTTACAGTGCTGATTTGAGGTCTTTTGATGTAATTGGGCATCACTCAGGAGTTAGACTCAGCTGTCCGTAGCCTCCAGTGAAATACTGAGGACAAGCTAGAATGCAGGGGAAATTGACTTCTGCTAAATTAACCCTCTTAATACATGTGCTTCCTAACCTCATTGCAGGATGGGTGGGTTTCTCAGAAAGCTTGTCAAGATGCTCAAACTGCCTTAGAGACAAGGCCATGAGCTGCACAGGAGCCTGCTATGGGCTCCCAGGTTCACATTCACCTTTGCTAGCACCTGCCCTATTGAAGAATGGTGATGTCGACTATTGGTTTTGACCTCAAAATTTGCTATTTACGTTCTTGTGGTCTCAGACAGCATCACTGTTATTCACCATGACCAGTTACAAGGACTGGAAAATGTAAAATTTTCTTGTGTAAATACATTTGTTAATTACAAAATCACAGAATGGTTGGGGTTGGAAGGGACCTCTGGAGATCATCTAATCCAACCCACCTGCTAAAGCAGGTGGACAGGCTTCTCTTACCAAAAAAGCTGGTATTTATAAGTAGAGAAAAAAATTGGAGGATTTAGAAGAGACATTGTCTCGATTATGCATAAAGACAAAAAATCTTTAAGCCTAAAAAAGTAATTAAAATAACCTGGTTTCCATGAGCTTTATTTCAACTTCTGGTAACTGACTGAATACCTTAAGCCTATTTTCTAAGATTAAAATTCAGTACTGTGAAGAAGACAGTAATGAAGGAATCCCGGAGAAGAGGCAACCTGATGTTCACAGATAAAAATGAACAATAGAAATGTACCTGCTGAGATTCTGAGGTTGTATTCAGTAGCTCCACTACTCTATGGTAAAAATCCTATTGACTTGATTGAGACTAGACTTTCAACCTTGGCTTTTAAAAGGGAGAAATAATTTTAAAGGAATAGCAGAGGCATCATGCCAAGTGCACATTAAATCCAGATGGGGATTCCCATTTAACTTCTGCTTCTGCTGCAGAAACCAGGCATTTGTGACTAGAAAAGTAAAGCAACATTCTTTAAAGACTGCAAGGAATAGGATTAATTTGTTGGGGTTATGTTGAGAAAAACAGAGTGACAGAAAGAGTACCTAGTGAATGGGATAAAAAATGGGAGTTGGAAATGGTGCTAATTTCTGAAGCACAGGCAAACCAACAAATAGAAAGCTGAGAAACAGTTCTAGAAGAAAGCCTCATAACATACTGTGCTCTGAACAGCAATTTTAAAACTGAGTAAGAGGAGAAAACAAGTATAACAGGTGTCACTGCCAAATCCTCCTAAAGCTAACTTTCTCTGTCTCACAAAGGTGAGGCACAGTCCAAGGTGTGGTCTCCTTGCACCCAGGATGCTTGCATGTGTGCTACCCTCTGACTTACCCTGAAAGCCTGCCCTTGCCCTGGTCCAGGTAAGAACCTTCCCTAAAATACTCAAAATTTTCAAAAATTAGTTTTGCCTTATCCAAATCCTGTCTCAGGAGTAGCTGCTAATGACTGGAACATGATGAAATATCATTTCATATTACTGAGACATACATGTTTAGCATGATATGAAGAAGGACATCAAAGGGCCAGCTCCCCTCCCAATTCATAACAGTTTTTCTGTTTTTTTTTTAATTATTCCAGAATTTTAATTAATCCAGAATATACTCAGGTCTTGGGTAGAGTACATTCCTTCAGCTACAATCATGCTTTGAATTGAGATGGAGCTGACATGTACGCCCATGGAGAGGAAAGATGGGGTACCAGCTGGATGGGGCAGCAGCACACTCCCAACAGTCCCTTTATCCTCCACGGTGGGATCCAGCTGGTGGAGCACGTGGCAGAGCTGCTGGCATGGCCATAAATTACCTACAGTGTGTGTGACTGTGATTAGCTGTTTGACTTCTCGTTAAGCAACACTTAAAATATCTGTAGGCACACAGTAAGCAGTTTGGAATTGCTGATTGCACTCTGATTTACGAGGGGTGGTGAAGAGTGATGAAGAGAGACATGAGTTTTGTTACTCTCACTGCAGTTTGGAAATGGGTAGCAAAACTTACCTCACAAGGAAACTAGATAAGACTTCAGTTGTCACCCCACAATACATACATTTGGGTCTTGCATTTTATTTATTTATTTCTAAAAGTAACTAATGCACTATTTTGCTTACTAGTTTCAGCTTGAAATGAGAGTATCAATATAGGGGAAAAAGTCTCTTTAGACAGCTTTTATTTACTATCCAGCCTAAGCAAAACCAATACTGATAAGTGTAAAATCAAAATACAATTCAGATTCATAAGATTTCCAGACCAAACAAGGTTAAATGTGCTTGGAAGAAGTTCAGCTATAGATCTGCATTTTGGACATGTGCCCCTTGGTAAGTTCCAAACTGTCGGACACTTGCTCATCATTTCTTTCTCAAATGATGTTTCCAGATCAACAGACTTATCCTTCCCTGGGATTGGTCATTTCCTAAGTCTTGCCTTTGAGAATGCAACCCTTTTTCTGTCTGTTTTATGACAATGAGTAACACTCTGTGTTCCAGCTCCATATGAATCTTCTGAGAATGTTATTTATTTTACAGTATTGGCACAGCAAGACACTTTCCTTTCCTTTTGACGAGGGCCCCTGGAGACAGCTGACACACTACTAGCATCCTGCCAAAATAATACTGTAGGACGCTCAGTTTAAATCAGCATAAAATATTAAGATGACACCATTACTTTTTCTTCTGAAACTGATAAGATTTATTGTTATGTTACATTATGTTATGTTCTATATTATGTTATGCTATGGAGCAGAATGACATCAAAGTTTTACTCTCCTGTAACCTCCTAACTGTCTTAGTTTCAGGCCTTCAGCAGACATTCTGCTGTTCCCCAGCTTTCCCTTGCTGTCCATACTGCACAAATTGCACAGGCATGCATAACTAAGAATTTACCTTACTTGTCTCTTACACAATATTTTAGTTCTGATCTGACAAACGGTCTGTTAATTTTATATGGAAATTATGTGGATACTACTCTCCTTTTACCTTGTGTGCTTTTCCAAACACAAAATCAGCCAACTCAGACAAAGGGGAAAAGAAGTTGTTTGGACGTGATTCCGTGACTAAATTTTGTACCCAAAAATAAATCAACACTGCCAATTTGCTAGCACTAAAGACAATTTAAAGAAAGAGAAAGACCATTTAATTTTTTTTTCAAAAGATATTGTTGGCGTTTCAAGAATAAGAGCAGATTAAATAGCTCAGTGGCAAAAGGCACTTTTAGTAAGACTAAGAGAATGAAAGTCTTTAAGAACAAATGGTATCTACCAAAGAAAAGCTTCCATTTTCTAGAGTTTTAATAAGCATGAACACTGGTCCTACATAGACTGTTTTTCTTGATAGGGTCCTACCCTAATTTTAATATCACATTCCACTAGAAAGCAGCATGACATCTTCCATAGTATAGTGCACAGTTCCATTATTTCCCATTAGCTGACATTCATAACAGATTATTCAATGCTTTTAATGACTAAGCCTGAAGCAATCTGAGCCAGATCTAGTGGTACACACCCACTCCAGAGCACAAACATACTTGCATTTTCTACCCCCAATATCTACACGCATGCCAGAGTCTTACAGATGTTTTTGAGTCACGTGCAGAAAGGATGCAAGCCCTGAAACCTCTCCCAAAAACAAATCACCCCCAAAGACGAATCCCCACAACCATTCCATAAGCAGAACTTACTTTGTTCTCAAAAATTAATTAATTATGAGAGGTAGAGTTTGTTGCCCACCATTTCTGCAAGATTCTAACAGTTACGTTGCTTACATGTAAGACACATGGATTTATGCTCAGGTATAGAGGGAACATCACTCAACATGCTAAGCAGGATTAAGACACCTTTTAACCTTCCCAGTGAAGCTTTACAGAGATGCACTTAAGATGCCCTTATCCAGAATAAGAAGCAGCATAATTGAGCACATTACTCTAGTTCAGTGCAGCCAAATGGGTTATGGCCTCAACTGCCAGGACAGCTTCTGTATTTTGTGTTGTGACCAGAATAGTGCACAGGGCTAAATGTGTAATTTGATGTCACCCTTTTAACAAATAATTCAAATGTGCCTACAGGTGGCATTGCCACCACACAGCAGCCTCTGTGGGTTGGTCATACAGAGATAAATTCCCCCACCTCCAATTTGCTTTTTAAAATCCTAATTCCAGGTATTGCATCACCCATGGAGACTTGACATGATTGATACTGAGCTTTTGCTGATTAACAGTGGCCTTATGTGAAAACGAAAATGCCCTGATGAGCTGAAGACTAACATGAACTTCTCAGTCTCTTCCTCACATATGAGAAGAGTAAAGAAGAATAAATTGGTACCAAGAGATGATACAACAATCTCAGAAAAAAACAGAGGTGTGAATAAACACAAAATAATCACATGTTGTAAAAACAAAAAACCACCTGAGTGCAGTAAAGACAAAACCAAGTTGTTTTCTCAACATCAGAGGTAGGGATGCCTCCCTTCCCATCTCACAATGCTAGTTCTGCTTGAAGCTTTTCCCACTGCCATGGAGTCCACCATGGGGTTTAGGGCTCACCAAAACTGAACTTGGGTCACTTTTTCTTCAAACAGGGAAACTAATATAATTTCTTTCCTCTGTCCCTTTCTGTTTCATTTCCATGAAACTCATAGGAATTCAGTATTTCAGTTAAGTTGACAAAAGTCTGCAAACGGGCCAATAACTAAAAATTTACTAAGGAAGGACAAAGAAAAGCACCTACAGATCAATGTATTTACACGAGCTTCTGCTCACAGCATGGTCACATAAGCCTCTTTTCCTATACAATCAAATTAAGGAAAGAATCTGAAATATGAACAGTGAAAAGCTGGATGAATACATGAATTAACTGCACTTTGAGATACATGAAAATAAAAAATAAACTAAACTACTATGGTCACAGCAACTAGGGTAGAGTTGAAGGTTTTGAGGCTGAAATACAGAGCACATACAAATTCCGTTTGTCTCTTCCAGTCTTATTTCAGTCAGTTCCCCAGCCTTCTCAGTTGTGATTGTATTATAATTCGCCCTGCTATACTATTATCTAGATTAAAAAAAAAAATGCAGCTTTGTATATTAGTTCTTTTTCCACCTGGACAAACAAGTTTTCTTTACCATCAGCTGTAATACAGAAGTACTTGCGATGTCACAAAGGAAGGAATGAAATGTGTCTGCAGGCTCTCACTGACATTATTAATTTAAGAGTCATTATGAATGTAGTCCAAGGCTGGAACAGCAGCAATCAAAACATGCAACAAAGTGCAGAATTGTCCTTTGTCATTCAGAACTTTTTGTGTTTTTGACAAGGGACTTTGTAATTGCTCCAGTAGCAGCATAGCACTAATAGAAGTAACACACTGAAGCTAAAATGTTCACCAAAAACTTCCTCTCATCAAATACCAGTTCACAGAAGTTTTGAGATCTTTAGATGACACATGTGGGGAAAAAGTCCTACAGAAAAGGCACTGCTCCACCGTGTGGCATTGCACAAGAACAGGCAGAGCCCTTCTGCAAGCCAGACTTGGTTCCAAGTGCTACATTGGTTTAATATATAAATTCATAGTGGATCAGAGTAGTTTTCTGGGAATCATATTCTTACAATGTAATTCAGATACTCAGAATGGAATACTTCTCTATTTGAAATTACTATCTGACGTTTTAAATATGTCACACTTCCAAAACATAGAGCAGCATTTTGAACGAACTGAAAACGTTTGGTGGAAAGAAATGTCTTTAAAGAGAAGACTTCAAGTTTTCTTCTATTCTTAGGAAAGACTTGGAAATTGCAAAAATTTCCTTAAACTGAAATTTTAGCCTTTGTACTCTGGGTTTATGAAGAAACCCCAGGATTTTTGCTTGTTTGTTTGGGTTTTTTTGTTGTTCCTGTTTGGTTGGTTTTTTGTTGCTGTTTTGCTGTTGTTTTTAATCCTTCTCTCCTCGTCAGTTTTCCATAAAATTAATTGAATTTTCTTAGACCATTTTCCAAAGTATGGTCCAGTAAAGAAACAAAAGAAGTCTAACCATAAATAATTGCAATAATAATAAAAAACTAAACAAAAACTGAAGTATCAGAACACTCTGAACGCAAGTTTTCCCAACCACTTGAAATACCATTTAAAGAATAGTTTTTGCTCAGAAGTAAGAAAAAAACACCACCACCAAACTAAAAATACTAAAAAAATGAAATTATATATATTTTTCCCTTGTTACATTTCTCATTATATAATTAGAAGCGTTCATTAGAACGCTGGGAGAAATAATCCTTCACCAAGTTTTCACTGTCTTTATGATATGAAGAAGCACTACTCATACTCACAGTCCCATGCTGGTGATGTTTAAGCACCTTACTGCATTGCAACCTGAATGTATTTAAGACTGTATCCTACCTCAAGCCCAGTGAGAAATCTCAGAGTAAGACATGGCAGAGATATTCAGTTTAGTTCTTCACTTCACATCCACAGCTACTATTTGGCTGAAAGCTGGCAATGTTTTTATTTTTCCTTCATGGAACAGAGCTCTCTCCTATTGCTGTTGTTGGTATTTGAATTCAATCCAGTTTGTCAACATCTTTCGACTACCTTTTCTTTCAAATGTAATTCAGAAACTAAATGCCTGTCTCACAAATACAGTAATTACTTCTCTATTTTTAAGATTTGTTCATAAAATGAGAAAATAGCCTTTAGGGAATTTGCATCAGTGCAGACCGTTCCATGTATTTACTTTAGTCTCATATAAGGAATTTATTCAAAAGGCAGCGGTCCTTAACTGCTTCTCTGTGTAGAATGTAGATACCCCATAATCAAGGTGTGTCCCTCTTCACAAAGCCATAAGCTAATTTTGACAGGCTCCATGAAGAAAGTACAAATACCTGCACAATCTGTGCACTTTTGTTGTTGGGTTTTTGGTTAGGTTTTTTTTCAGCAGGGTACCAAATAGCTGCCCTGCTAGGAAAGTTCTTCAAAACATAGGTCATCTTTGAGTACATGGAGAGCCAAACAAATCTCTGGAGAAAAAACAAGTCTTCAAGCACAAAGATAATAAACTGGTGTTGTCTTGAAAGAGGGTCTGGTGTTACTGGTTTGTTATCTGAAACAAAAAAGGAGCTGATGCAAAAATTTAGTAGAGCTCCAAACGCAGATCTTATTTCTCCTGATGTTAAGATTAATGATTGCTGATGCAGCATAGTTTTGCCTTTCTTTTTAGTCCAGGTTTTAAATGTTGGTTTGATTGATGCATACAGAATTTTTAGTTTATCCATAGACTCACACTTTTACTATGAGAAAACAAAAACACAGACCGTGTTTTCATACACAGTAGCAGACAAGCCTAACCAGTCAACTTTATCCAGGCCAACCCTCCTTGAAAACAAGATGACTCTTGCTTCAGTCAGCTTCATGAATGAGTGGGAGTTATTCCACACTAGTTTCCACAAAATGCTTTCAATGAAATCTGGGACTGTACTTGCACAGCCTGCATTCCACTAACTGCTGCACTCCCGAGCCTTCAGCAGAAGCTGTGTGTGCTGCACATGTATGTGTTGCAATGAGGTCTTGCCTGTTGATCATGGCATTGCAGACAGAACTGCAATATTATTTCTGAATGCAACCTTAATTGCAATTCAAGTCAAGGGATTTGACAAAGATCTGCTGCTTTCCAAACTTTCAGTGCATCAACAATACCTAATGTGAGCTTTTAAGCAACACAATACTGACGGACTAGCTCTTACAAGAGCTTCTTAAACACATGGTTCTCCTCAAACCATTTGTGCAGCACAGTGAAATCCTGCCCTTGAATGGGACATCATATTCTTAGAGAAGTTCCCATACACCAAAGGTAGCAGTGAAAGAAAGCATAAAAGAAGAAAGAGCACAGGGGCTAAGGAGCAAGGAAGCTTTGAAGCGCAATAGCCAGTCATATCTTGGTACCTGCATTCTTAGTAAGTATTGTATAGCTTCAGAGACAAAAGGTTACACCTCAACCTTCTAGTCATACAAAATACATGAAAATAATCTATAGAAGAGGAAGGAGAGATATGGATTTGACAGATGGACCACTCAACGGATAAGGAATTGGCTGGATGTTCACCCTCAAACACTTGTGGTCAATGGCTTGACATCCAAGTGGAGACCAGTGACAAGTGGTGCTCCTCAGGAATTGTATTGGCACTGGCACTGTTTAACATCTTCGTCGGCAGCATGGACAGTGGTATTGGGTGCACCTTTGGCAACTTTGTCAACACCACCAAACTGTGTGGTGCAGTCAACACACTGGGGGAATGTCATCCAGAGGGACCTTGACAGGTTGGTCCTCCCAAATCTCATGAAGTTCAACAATGCCAAGTGCGAGGTCCTGCATATGGGTCAGGACAATCCCAAGCACAAATACAGGCTGGGTGGAGAATGGATTAAGAGCAGCTCTGAGGAGAAGGACTTGGGGCACATCAGTTTGGGAAAGAGGAGGAGATCATCTGTGTATTCAAGGTGTTGAAACAGGCATCCTTAAAGTAGGAAAACTAAAGCTCATTGCTTTTTATCAATTTCTACTCTTTGCCTGGGACAGCTGGCTTCAGGGGAACTTGAAGCCATTGCCGGGCTGCAATTGCTCCTAATTGCTTAACATCATGTCAGTTGAGTGGTTTGCTACAAGACTTCCATCTGAATATAACCCAGCTCAAACTTAGTTATGCGTAAAGTTATGATAAAGGACACAAAAATCATGATCTGTGTCTGTAAAATACTTATCTACTGACAGTGTTGGAGAAGTGTGAAGCTTGATTTTTAGTCTTATTTTTGCCCGTGTGAATCCAAAACATAAAGTATCTTCTCCCTATCAACAGGCTAAGTCTACTGGATAGTGAAGTTCTTCAGGTTTTATTAAAATTACAGAATTTCTGCAAGCTAAACAGCAGAAGAGATTCAGCATTATGGTAAGAAAAATATATGCCTTATTAGAATGAAACTTTCAGTTCTTTCATAACCAATCCTAATAATCCTGAGAGCATCAGTTCACATAACCTCTTCATAGGTATCTGGGAAAAAAATACAACTCCAGCAGTTTGGGTACATAACTACCCTCATGCCTTTTACAGCAAAGGTCTGTACTGTCTGAGGGCTATCAAATGTTGGGAAGCTTCCAAAGACAAACTGTTTATTCGGAGGCAAATCTGATCAAGGTTCACATTTTCCAAAAGGCAGCTAGCTTACTTAGCCCCTTTTAAAAATCCTTTCCCCAGAGCTCATCCACTGGGCTGTTTGGGCTGCATATTTTAAGCAGCAGCAAACTGCCAAGTCAAAAGTACGTAATTTGTTCTTAAGAAAAGCAAGGAAGAGACAAAGAGCAAAAGTTAACACTCCAGATCACTGCAAGCTTCAGAGAGTACAAAACAATTGCTTTAAAGAGAGCTAAAAATACTGTCTTCTAAGAGTTCTTGCTCTTCTGCCAAAGGCATGCAATACACTGAGAAACATGTTTGCAGAATCAAAATATTTATAATACTATGAAGAAACAGTCCCTGCTTTAGAAACTTATTATAGCTGGTTAAGTTGGAACTGCATTTTTCATAATACAGACAAAGGATTATCAACCACAGACAGAAGTGAATATTGGCTTTGTTTCCAACTTAGTTAATGCTAAAACAGGAAAAATACCCATATGTTTTCTCTAGATCACTTGATAGTAACCATGGTGTAACTATCAATAGGACAAAACAGAATTTTGCCTTCTAACCTTCTCTTTGCTATGAGACATAAGTGAGTTGTACTAGAATGCACTCTGCAAAAAGGAACAGAAAGACCATGCAAACAAATAAAAAGTCACCTGGCCTCACTGGAAGCTTTACAAACATTTGTTCTCTGTACTCAAAAATCTCAGCTCAACTCAAAATTCAATATAACTCTTCATTTGTAGTCCAGGGGAACACAAAAAGCTAAACATTTGCAATGATCAAACTTCATAGAAACTTTTATGGAAAGTGTCAAGTTCGGCTTCTTTCCATTTTTAATTTCAAGTGTCAGAAAAATCCTTCTATTTTTTAAGGGGAAAAAAAAATCCAAACAAAACAAAGAGAAGTGATTTCAAGTCATTAATAGAGTGACAATCCACTTTTGAAAATCCAAGTTTTCTTGCCATATTTAGCTAATGCCGAAACAGTGTCTACAGCAACATCAACAGTGCAGCTGTGAGGCTGCCAATACTGGCTCCAAATGAGAAGAACATTTTTTTTTTTTTTAAGTCTTTTCTTTACTTTTTTCCTTTTCAAAGACACAAAACAGCAAAAAACAGTTAAGTTCTTTGTACAACTGTCAGGCAAAGGAATCTACTATTTTGTAGCACAGTTGCTATTTGCATATTAAACTAGCAATAATTTAATGTAACATGTTATAGTATTTGCAATGTTGGAACAACAACTTGTTCGGCAATCCTGGATTGACAGATCCTGCATTTAATTTATTTTTTAATTGCTCTCTTCTGTTGTAAGCCAAGAAAGAAAACAAAAAAAAAAATATCCAAGAGGGTGCCGACCACACTTGTGTGCCAAAAAAATTCTGCCTTTAAGGCCCAAATCTGAGATGGATTACATTAGG
The DNA here is from genome assembly GCF_964273445.1 of Streptopelia decaocto. NCBI lineage: Eukaryota > Metazoa > Chordata > Aves > Columbiformes > Columbidae > Streptopelia > Streptopelia decaocto. Next base: position 131,235,331 of record NC_138655.1, on the reverse strand, counting down.
CTTTCAGAAAAGTTGCTTAATACTCTCAAAAAGCCTGTTTGCATAGTTTGTTAAATTACACTAGGAAATTCTCTTTCAGTAAGAGAATGATAAAACAGCAAAGTGGAAAAAGAACACTGAAAGCGCTGAAAGCATTTATACTACGCATGTTACTTCATTCATTAGTTGCAACACCAGTTCTTCCCTCCTGAATGTCTCCCTTCTCTCCACGCTAATGAAAACCTGGAAGTGAACGAGACCAACTCTTGGTGCTACAAGCTGGTTCTATGAACTGGTGGGGCTTGGCTCACGCTGCTGTCGCCAACAGTGGGTGTGCTGGAGATGTGTTTCCCTCCACTATAAGGGAAAGTGAGCTACAATAATTTTTAAGGACTAACAGATGAAGTCACACGACTCTGAGAGTCTTTGGTTCATCTGCAATAGCAGCTGCCTCAATCCTTCTGTTCCCACAGGCATCAACAAAACATACCTGCATTTGCCATCCTCCTCTGATATATCCTCCATACCTACCCATCTAACTTATTTTCTTCCCTCTACATCAATCCATTAAAAATAATTAAAAAAAAAAATTGAGCTAACAGATAATTTCTGATTGTAAATTATGTCCCAACCTTCAGCTTGTCCTGTGCATTTAAATTTAAGCACATTTGGGTGCTTTGCGTTACTCTTTGCAACACTTAACACACCAGAATACTGCCCTCAGTTGACCTTGCACCGTGCTGTAACAAATGGATTACAAACATTGCCTGACTTCTCAGGTTTTGTCACAGTAAAGCGGACAGAGACGGCATCCACGAAATTGCACGTAGTTCAAGTGCCATCATTGTCACATGTAAAAATACAACAGGGACAATTCATCTTCATTTTGGGACTGTCCAGAAACTGGCTTCAAGATCAAGAACACTGAAGAGCAAATAGAAACAGATATACTGAAGTTTCTGATGCCCTTCAACATCTATTTAAGCTCACAACATAGGTCTTCAAAAACTTTTGGTTTTTTATGGTGTTATAATAACTTTAAAATGCCTATGATGTACTGCCATACCATCAAGCCCACAAGACATAAACTTAGATTTGTCCTGTTAAGTTTGGAGCTTTAAAGATACATAAAAGGCATTAATACAGCACAAAGTGAGCCCTAAAACAAGTACTGCCACACTTTCAGTTCAGCACATGTTCAATGTGTACAGATATGTCATTAGGGACTGTACATAAATCTAGTAAAGTGAGCTAACAGCATCAGCATAATCACTAGAGCAAGATGTTTTGTCACGTAAGAACAGGTAGATGAACACGAAATTTCCACATACATGCTGTTTACTTACAAGGTTTCCAAAGAGTTGGTTGCATCTTCTTGTAACAGGTAGATCAATACCAAAGTAGCTATTGCGTCCTACCTTGGCTGAAGACTTAGCCTACACCACATCACACCACAGTTCTTCCCAGACCTCTTCACAATAGAACACTGCTGCAAACAAAAACACTGATATTCAAAAAAATATCATACATGTACATCAGGAAAATTAGCTCTTAATAAAGGCACATTTGTTAACATTTGACTGTCATTGTCCCATTGTCAGAACTTTCCACTAACATTATTTCCTAGTTTGGAAAATACTAGCAGTAGGTACTCACTATTCTAGAGAGCAGTGTTTGAAAGTTACAATTAGCACAAAACGTTGGGAGTTTTACTTCAGCTTTTACAAAAACCAAACCAAACCAAAACAGTGAAGTCAATGAGCCTGATGCACAAAAATCAACTTCAAAGTACAACCCATTACCAAGTGCTTTATCAGCCTGTTTCAGCGGTTCTAACCCACAAGTAGTAGTTCATTACATTATTACATTAATCTTCTGCCTTCCCTGCTTGCTCTGAATCATCTGATCATACTGGTTTTCCCAAAGTACCACAGGTGTTTTCAAAGATCCAAGACACTTGACTCTGCTTAACCTTTAAGGAAGGCTGCAGAATCTCGTTCACAGGCATTCATGACCCCTCACTATAATTAAAAAAATATCTCTTCTCAGCCTCTGGGAATTCAGGTGTATTTCCCAAAACCCCAAAGGTAAGCCTAATCTACTCTTATAAAATAAAGACACTGAGCAGCAAAGATGAAATTACAATAGCAAATATCTTATCTAGCTACTGGTTCATGTGTTGAACTGGGAAGCAGATAAAGAAGTGATGCGTGTGTTGCTGTAATTATGCTACAAAAATGATGCATGTGTTCCTGTAATTATGCTCCACTGTTCTGCTGTGCCCTATTTCCAGAAAACAAAACAGACAGATACTGCTTCTAACCCATTTTTTCTGTCACTTCTTTAAAAGCTCCTGCATTTAAAGCTGCTAATGCATATATGCACATAAACATCCTCCCACCTAGCGGAGCAGATTGTTTAGTAAAGAAATATATATTTGCATTTTGAAAACAGGCTTTTATTGAAGCTTATAAAAAATGTCTGAAATCTTATTCAGGAAAGGCACTTCAGACTTCAGCCCTTTTCTTTTTAGCTCTAGGTTCTTGTGACAGCTGAGATAATTCACTTTCTTCAACTTCATTGCAATACTTTCTTTTCTTTTTCTTTGACTTTTTATGGTCACTTTGGTAACCACTGGAGTCACTAGTAGGCAATACATGTCCTTGTTCTTCTTCCTGATGTTTTTTCTTTTTTTTCTTCTTCTTAACATCACATAATCCATTTGCAGCATCAACACTTTGCTCTTCTGCATTTTCCCCCCCAGTGTTATCCATCTCAGCTAGAGGCTCCTCTGTGACATTATCTTCCTGAGAATCATTCAGCCCATTTTCTTGGTGGTCAAGCTTTTGAATTTCATCTGCATTTGTACTGTCACTGATGGTCTCAGTTTGTTTGGGCCGCAAGCTGTAAAACAATATACAAAATAAGCTGTAGTAGAGACATCTAAATGTAACTCACAGTAAAATGTCAAAATTTGCTAAAACACAATATTCATACCAAGTAGATAAACATTTCCTAAAAGCAATAAATGAAGAACACAATACTCTAGTTACAGAAAATCATAAAGCCAGTTTAATGCTTAAGGTAATTTCTATTACCCACCTAGCTTCCTTCTTACCACAGAATCAATGTTCTCCTCCAAATTTTAGCCTAAATTTCTTCTATAAAATGCTGTACAGACCATTTTGATATTTCCTCTTTTCTTGAACTCCTTCATCCACTAGTTCATAATTACTCATTGTGTAATAAAGCTTTTTTTTTAAGTTATTCACAAACATGCACAGCCAACAGTCTGTTAAATCATACAGGAGACAAACAGCTGGTTTCACAAAGCCACTACTTTGCTGAAGTCTATTCAGTAAAGAGAGGTGTTGCCAGAAAAGTGTAAAAAAACAAAAACAAAAACACAAAGAAACCCAGACAAAATAAAGAAAAAAAGCAACCCAGCAGGTACCTTGCAACTGAGAGCACTGGAGAAAATGTCTACGAAGACAAATATTGAAAGAATGAGGTTAAAAACCACAGAGATGTCCCCAGAAATGCTGAGGACAAAATCATTAAGTTTCATCATAAATTCACTGAAAAAATCCAAAGCATCCTTTCAGATTAAAAAAAGAAAAAACAAATAAAAAATGCTACGATTTTGCCAGTAGTAGTCATAGAGTACATACAATTAAACACATAACCACATTGGTTGAAAAAAATTGCTCAGCAAATGACCGGTTAAAAAAAACCCTGAATTAATTCTTTTAAAGATCTCACTACTGAGATTTTTAGCAAGGTGCTCTAAAACTTCGCAGGGCCATAAGGAGGAAGGTGATGCATTTTCTCATATCATCTTTGATATTCCTGTGTTTCAGCAAGCATTTTAATCATCCTCATATAACTATCTGTAGTTATGTAATGTGTGCCCACACCTGTGTGTGCATAAACATTAATGTAAACATTGTGTTCAGGAACTGGAGTGTTTTCACCCAAAAAGTCTATGTACATCCATAAACACAGCTACTCCAGACATTTGGGGGTGCTATTTTGAATATGTATTATTTATGCAATCAACAGTTCACTGGTCAGCACATTCAGATTGTAAAAACTCAACCCCCCCCTACTTTTATTTTTCCAGAGAGAGCTTCCATGCTGATCCTTTAACACTAGAAAGTTTAGTTTAAAATCACTAACATGGCCTATATATAGACATGGGTCCATGTAAAAATAAGAAAGCCTTAAGATTAAGATGTTAATTCAAATCATTTAGCTTGTAACAAACCCCTGAAAACAGTTTAAAATATTATCTATTAGGGCACAATACCTGCTTTTAGTGAGTTCTCCTCGAATGAAGAACACCCCAGCAGCATCAGATTCTAAATGCAATACTCGAAATTTCAGTTCGTCCCCTATTTTCAGCCCCAGCTCTTGCCACTGTATAATCGACATTTGTTCAGGTTTAGGGATAGAAGCATTGAAGCATCCATGTATCAGGCAGCCAATGTGACTAGGGGCCACTTTATTAACTACACCCTAGAAAAGAAAAAGAATGTCCTATGAAGCTATAGTAAAGATCATTCCTTTAATTGCACTTGATATACATTTAGTTTCCTATATGGGCACTTTCTGACAGTAGTTTATGCCCAAGTTACAAAGCCAGTTTATCTATGAAATAAGATGTCTTCTTCACTAAAATCAAAACTATTCCTATATACTCTTAATACACTTCCCCCCAAAATACACCTGAACCTGCATTTGCAACAGAAAGTCAAAACATGAGATTTAACCACAGTCAGCACATGAATAAAACAGGTCTTTCCTCACACTACAGCCATCGACTTTGCTTTAAAGCCATTTAAAGTCTGATTTTCTTGCCTAAAATGGCCTTCATTCTGGCACAGCACTAATTAGCAGCTAAAGATACAGATGATACATAAATAGATCTAAAGTACTCTATTGGGTGGGTTTCTGACACATTTGCATGTCAAACATAATTCACCTTTGTCTTCCCCAAGGATGAATGAAAAACACTGAGAGTTTTTCCATTCCTAGCAAAAGGACACATTCGTTTCTTAATCAAATGTATGAAGACACAAGTTATGCTGCAAAACACATGGCACCCTAATGAATGTAAGCCAATTCTCAACTAATTTTTTTCACAAGAACAGATGCACAGGCATTAACACGCTCGAGGCTGCTCTGCAAGCCATACATTTCCTTTTACCGGAAGGCAGGTATCAACGTGACGTACTGCTCTTGTACTTGAAGGAAAAAAACTCATGAGCACATCCTAAACATGCCTGCCAATATTAAATAAGAACAAACACGCCCGTTTGAGTATTATCTGCTCTCCAGAAAGAAGCATTGATATAAATTATATATAAAATTATGATTTAGTATTTACTGATACGAAATCACAAAATATTATAATGTTCCATGTGAATTTAACAAACACAAGGACAAACAGTACAGATACATGCAAATAAAAACTATTACTACAAACTGCAGTAGACTACTGTAAACTATTCTAATAAACTACTAATATAAACTAAAATATAACTCCACCGAAGCCCAAGACCTCTGCTGAGGATAAAGATAAGCCAAGCTTTGATTGCTTAATAAAAAAGTACCCCTTGAGACGTCAAGGCGTTTACATACCACCAATTTTTTCCCTTTCTTGGGGCTGAAGATGACGAAGTCCGCCTCGATGTTCAGGTGGATGAACCCTTGGTCGTCGTAAATGTCCCCGAGCTCGCCCACCACCTTGATGTTGTCGTAGGCCACCGGCACGCCCTGGAAGCTGGAAGGAGAAGCGGGGGCACCATTAGCTGCGGGGGCACCGCTAGTTGCGAGGCCGGGGTCAGCCCCCGGGCGGGCTGAGACCTGCCCCCCGCACCCAGCCCGCCCGCACCTCTCCGAGTAGCGCAGGAGCTCGGCGTCCAGCTGGGCGCGGATGCCGCTGCGCTTGCGGCCCAGGTAGCGCGGCGCCAGCGCCACGTGCCTGCGGTGAGGCGCCACCACCAGGCACGAGTAGCGGCGGCCCACCAGGCCGCGGGCCACGGCGAACGAGGGGATCCCGGCAGTGGGCAGCGCCGGGGCCGGCGGCGGCGGCTGCCCCTGCACGGCCATGCTGCGGGCGGGCGGCGGCGGGGACGCGCGGGCGGCACACACCGCGGCGCGCCGCGATGGCGTCACGTACCGTGCGATGGCAGCGGCCCGGCCGTGGGGAGTGACGCAGTTCCGAGTGCCGGCAGTTCGGGGCAGGGCGAAGGGGAGGGTTCCTCTGAGCAGCCGCGGTGCTCGACTCGGTGCCGGGAGGCCGTGTAGAGCTGCGGCTCCGCGGTTCCTGCCGGCCGGCTGTTGCTCTCTCCCATCCTGCCACAGCCCTGGCCGCTGGTGGCACCCAGAAGCACGGGTGTATCTCCCTAATTCATCCGTACGGCCTCAGTCACACGATTTAATGCCCCTTCATGTTATTCCTCAATCATAAGCATTGTTTATTTTCACCTTTCAACTGATTTTGCATCTGATGTTCCCCCTCTCGCATCCAATTGCCCCGTGAACCTAAACCAAACACTTAGCAGTTTAAACAAAAGTCTGGTTTACAAAGTCATTTTGAAATTAAATGTTTGGTGATTTGAACAAAAGACACGATGTTAAATTAACTTTAAAAGTTGTTCTTCATATATGGCAATTCTAAGAATACAGAATTTGTTTTCTGTTGTTAGAGACTGTGTCTAATTTGTGCTTGTAATGAGAAAACTCATAACACTTACTAACCACGAACTAAAAGACAGAAGGAGAATCCCAGAATCACAGAACGGCTGGGGTTGGAAGGCACCTCTGGAGATCATCTAGTCCAAGCCACCTGCTGAAGCAGGTTCACCTAGAGTAGATTGCACAGGAATGTGTCCAGGCGGGTTTTGAATGTCTCCAGAGAAGGAGACTCCACAACCTCTCTGGGCAGCCTGTTCCAGTGTTCTGGCACCCTCAGAGTAAAGAAGTTTCTCCTTATAATTCAGATGGAACCTCCTATGCTTCAGTCTGTGTCCATTGCCCCTCATCCTATTGTTGGGCATCACTGAAAGGAGTCTGGTCCCATCCTCTTGACACTCGCCCTTGGGATGTTTATAAACATTTGTAAGATCCCCTCTCAGCCTTCTCTTCTCCAGGCTGAGCAGACCAAGCTCTCTCAGTCTCCCCTCATAAGAAAGGTGCTCTAGGCCCCTAATCATCTTTGTAGCCTGCCATTGGACTCCCTCCAGTAATTCCTTGTGCTTCTTAAACTGGGGAGCCCAGAACTGGATGCAGTGCTCCAGATGTGGCCTCACCAGGGCAGAGCAGAGGGGGAGGAGAACCTATCTCGACCTGCTGGTCACATTTCCCTTAATGCATCCAAGGATACCATTTGCTTTCTTGGCCACAAGGGCACATTGTTAACTCATGGTCAACCTGTTGTCAACCAGAATTCCCAAGTCCTCCTCTGCAGTGCTGCTTTCCAGCAGGTCCACCCCCAACCTGCACTGGTGCCTGGCGTTATTCCTTCCCAGGTGCAGGACCCTACACTTGACCTTGTTAAACTTCATCAGGTTCTTCTTTGCCCAGTTCTCCAGCCTGTCCAGGTTTTGCTGAATGGCAGCAGAGAAGAAAGTTATAACTTACAAAAGTCATAAAAAGGGATGCAAGTGCCCTGTACACTGCCATGACCTATAAAGTGAGCCACAGTAATAGCAAAAGAACCCCCTAAACAACAAGAGCAAAAACAAACAAACAACAACAACAAAACACACACACACACAAAAACCCAAACAAACAAACAAAACCAAAACCAAACCAAACAAAAAACTCCAAACTTCTTGTCCTATTATAACCAATGAAACCTGTGGCTGATCAACAAAGACATTGCCCAGAAAAGTCTGTCAGGCTTTGTATAAGCACAAAGTTGCTCAGTATTGCCTTAAGAATTAATTTTAACCTGATATAACTGGACTTATGCAAAACATGGAAAAGATATTCTTTCTTTGATTTAAACCTCATTTATACCAGCTTAACTTGTTTTAGTGAAGGCACACTTTCAAACTGATTGAATCCACCTGGGGAGTTATAAAAATACATTTTTGAGATATCAATTTTATTAAAGGTGTTAACATTTCTTTATGCTGGAGAGGCCTCAGAAACACTATTGTTCTATAAAAACAAGCCCTCCATCAGATAACAGAAATCCTTGAACTCCCTATAAAAGGTTAAGTGATGCAAAAGTCTTTGAAACTACTCAAATACTATGTCACCAGGTTTTCTTTGACTGAACATGCTGTGAAGACAGCACATTGTTAGTTTTCACAGGTAAAACAAACAGTATAATTTGAAGTACTTTACTGCATGTTAAGTTGGATTAGTGTGAAAGAACTGACATAAAAATGGCTTTCAGCTGTCAGACTGAACTTGCAAAATTGAAAGACAAAATGAAATAACTTAAATCTGTATTCTCTTGTGGCTTTAATCCTCCAAGGTATTTAATGTCTGTTGAAATTAATTGTATGCTATGCACTCTCAGCATTCTGGAAGAAATATCTGTATTTTTTATTTCATCTATTCAGATCATATTTAATCATTCAAATGTGCTTTCAATCTCTGTTAAAGACCTTATACAATAACTGCATCCACTTCTGTTCCTAAATGAAATATATGTTTTATAACTCTTATTTATGAGTGGATTTAGTTTGCCGTGAGAATATATAGTGCACTAAGGGCTACAGTCAACTTTATCCAGGATAATAAAAATCCAACTCTGCTTCTTAAATAAAATCTCAGAATAGGATGGAAAGGCAGTAGGGACAAAAATGTGGACTTTTGTCTTTCTCCCTATAGGCAGGTTGGACAAGATGGTGCCAGAAGGGCTCCCTCCTCTGATCCTGCAGCAATCTGGAGTTATCCCCACAGACTTCTGTCCCCAGAAAACTCCTCACTCCTGTGTACCATGCTCAGCCTACAGAAAGTCTCACTCTGACAGGCTGCATTTGTTTTTCTTTGTATCAACCACTCTAAACTAAAAACCTACAGCAAAATGATAACATCTTAAAGCCTACAGATACTGTATGGGGCCTACAGAGGGCTGGGCTAAATCCTATACTATGTGGACAACGCCAGTCTTTAAAGAGAGTTCTGTTTTAACAGCCATGCTACCACTTGGCCTGGTAGCCAAGAATTGCTCCCCAAGGCAAATGGTGCTGTGGCCTTGAGTAGGTATTTTAGTTTAGATCACTTTCTAATTGAATCTCCATTTATTCCTGCTACTGTGCTTTGGTTTTCATTGCAAAGTGCTCTTGGGACTGCCAGATTTCCTTTCAGGCTAAAGTCATCTGGAGAATGAAGTTTAAATCCTGATGGTCATTAAGTCTATGGGGTCAGGCCAGAGCTAATTCAAAATAGTCTCCTTGAAACTCTTTTTAGTTACCTGGTCCTAGCACCAGCTGTTTTTCTGTGCAAGTCCACACCTGTCAGGTCACACTGCTTGCTGATGCAACATAGCCTATCTGGACCAAAAGCAGCATTGTCTTGCAGTCTCCTAGAGGCTTCAGACACATCATATGATTTGGGATTTCATTGCCTGATTGTAAAATATGTCCTCACGAAACACAGGAATCTCAGTCTAACTGCCACCTCCCCCAGTCACAGTTCAGTTCTTAAAACAACCTAGATCGGGGTGTCAAACTCATTTTTACCGGGGGTCACATCAGCCTCGCGGTTGCCTTCAAAGGGCCAAATGTGACTTTAGGACTGTATAAGGACTTTAGGACTGTATAAGTCCTAAAGTCACATTTGGCCCTTTGAAGGCAACCGCGAGGCTGATGTGGCCCCCGGTGAAAACGAGTTTGACACCCCTGACCTAGACCATAACACTTAAATCTTGATAGCCCCACATTAATTTCTTATCTTCTTTTTCTTCCCTAGTTGTATATCTTCTTTTACTTCTTGATGTTAGCTTTCAGTTTAAAAACAGTCTGGGTCAGCTGGCCTTTTAGCAGCACTTCAATGAGCCTGTGTGCAAAAAGGCAGCTAAAATCAATGTCTAAACCAGCACAGCATTGGTATGTTTGCCAAGTCTCACAGTGGCTGATAAAACTGTTCTGAGCCTGTTTTTCTCTAGCGGTCAGGTTGCCAGTAGCCATCAGGACCAAACCCAAAAGCTGCTTTTTCAATCATTGCCATACTTTTCCTTTCTGTTTTATCTGTGTTTGTCTTGTTTTCTCTTTATGGAAGAAGGCCAGACTCCAGTAAGGCGATTCATTAGCAGCCACATTTCCAGCACCTCTCAGCTGGTCTTTTATTCCCATACAGTCATTGCCATCTTCAGTCTAGCTTTCTGAATTGACATCGTATGTTGGGTAGAAGCCTTGTCCAACTGCCCATTCATGCTCTCTTGTGGCAGCTGCAGTTCGTTCATTCAGAGGGCAGCCTCCATCTAGCATTAAAATCCTGGAGCCTTAGCTGCACTGGAATACACTGCATCTTGTGCAGAGTGGAAGAGTACCTGTGACACTGTGTAGGAGTAGAAGATGCATTCCCTCTTAGGGCTGTGTGCTCAAAGGACTCAGTGCATTTTGAAACTGAATCCATGCCAGGCTCCTCACTACACAACTCATCCGCTACTGAAAACAAAACAAAACAAAACAAAACAAAAAAACGGAGAGAGAAAGAAATAAAGAAACACCTCATAGTTACAAAGAAAGAATGCATACAGTAGAGAACTCATGCTCAGAATTTTTTGTCAAATATGAGAGCTGGCTTCACAATTTTCATGTGATATCATAAAAACCTACAGTATTTTTAATGATACTTATTGCTGTGGTATGAAGAATCAGTACTCAAACTCTCAGTTTTGTTTGAAGTTGTACAGCCATAGGTTTGTTTCAATATCCTTGACCCTCCTCCCAAATAGAGACTAATGCTAGCATGTTTAATCTGTGAGAATTAAGCATCTAAGTGTCATTGAGGGTCTCAGCTTATGGTCCTAAATATGTAATTTTCTTAGGCTAGATTTGTGGAAGCTGTTTTTGAGAAGGACAACTTTCAGCTACATACAAAATCGATCAGTATAAGGGATTAGCTAAAGTAGTTCCAGCATTAAAAATTAATTTGACTGGAAATGTGGAAGGCATTAAATTGTTACCCTCAGGCAAAAATATAATTCAGCCAAAAGCAGAATAACAGCATCAACAGTATTGTTTTTTTCTCTAACAAGGGCACTGGCCAAAAAAAAGTAGATACTCCTGTCAATATATCAGGCATCTCTATATCACTAGGTTGGTATGTAAAATGTACCGAACGCTGAAAGTCCACCAGATGGCACACTAAAGCCTTGGTACTGAGGCGTGCTCTCATCCAGGAGAGCAACAGGAACTGCATGGCAGACTGAAAATTGTATTACAGTATGCAGACTGTGCTTTGTTTTGTCAGCGATTACTCAGTCAGTCTTTAATAGCTAGGAAATTACTTAGAGAAATATTAAGGGAAAGAAATGGGAGAAGACAGCAATTATGTTAATCTTTTTCAGCTAATAATTTGTCTTGATTTGTAGTGACATTTATGATGTCTGGGATGGACGTCTCCTAACAGCTGAGGACTGGCTAGATTTGCCTTTGGCCCTTGCTTTTCCCAGTAGGTTGTTGCCTGCCAGGAAATGACTGATACGGCTGGCCATCAGTACTGCTACACTGTGAATCACTCTTCTGGAGGTAAAATATCTCACGTATAAATATATTACTGAAAGAATAGTAACCAAGTAGTTCCCTGGTCTTACATCTGTGGAAATGAGAGAACCTGCCGTAGGATGGCTGGTGCTGGCTGTAGTGCCCCTCCCCAGCTTTGCTGGTGTTTGAAGGTATAGTTTTAGTGGTAGAGACATCATGACCCATGGAGATCTGGCTGTTGATCTGATGCTGAGTCTCTCCTCCATGTTTCCAGCCAGGGAGTGAAGTGTGTTCAGATACTGGCTGAAAGTATGGCAAATAATTCGAGAATGTGACTTTTCCATGTATACAAGAGGCAATGTTGCCACAGAAAGAAGGGAAGGAAGCAGCCTAAACCAATGTAAACAACAGTAGGACTTTTCTACAGCATTCTAAATGCTTCTGATAAATTGTGCTAACAAATGAGATAGATGCACAGATTGTAAATGGGATAAATGAGGTGTCTCCTAACAATCTGGCTGTGTTATTTTGCAGTTCCTGTACTTCTCCTGTACTTCTTGAAGATAGTACAGAAGAGAAAATAATCTGGTTCTACTAATTTTCTGTCTTTTTAATCTTCTTATCCTGTTAAATCACTTAAACAATTATGAAGACGTATTTATAATGAAATGAAGAACATTCAGATATTTAGACCTTTTTTTTTTTTTTTTTACTGGAAAAATGTTAATCCTTCTGGATTGGAGAGCACGTCCATAATCTGAGGTGTTGCCATTTAAGACAGATCCAAAGTAACCACATATTTGAATGAAAGACATTTGATTATATCTGCTAGACTGCTTTCAAACTAAAGGCTCAGTTCTGCAATCTGATTTTTGCAAGTGAGTTACAGGAAGGTTGACACTTGAGAAGTATTAAAAAAGAAGGATGAGGAAAGCAGTTATGTGTTGTGTTGTTTTGTTTGTTTTTTTTTTTTTCTTTCACCTAAAGACTTCAACAGGTAGATTGAGTATCACCTGTATTTATGGTAACAAATTACTCTGTTTTCTTTGTCTGTGTTTTCTGATGCAGTTAAAGATATATGCTTTTCTATTGAAAGGCTGGAAAAACTGCGGGTTTTACCCCAATGGAAAAAAAAGCTATTTAATTTTTGAGGTTCAAAAGTGTAATTTGTTTTTGTCTTTTGACTATATGGTTTTGTTTTGGATCAAATATGGACTTGTTTGGATATCATAAAAAAAGTTGTTCTCATTATATTTCCAGCCTACTAGAATGAAAAGAATACCTCAAATCTGATGGGAATTCTCTTCTTATTTTGTAAACCAAAGAGGTTGAGTAAGCACCATAACATTTGGCTGTTTATTCTGAGCAAAATCTCTGAAAATACTGGCATTCCTTTTCCAGGAAAATCCTTTGCTAACTGAAAGATAATTATTTGGAATCAGTATATGGTATCTAAAGATCTGCCTAAACAATGAAGAAATCCTTCCTCAATCTCTGCTTGAAGGTGAGCATAAAAAAGTATATCATCAGTGTAAAACAATTCCAGATTTATTATTTTTCTGCTGCCCTTCAAAGTCAGTGTATACTACTTCAGAAACTCTTTAATGTCATTGATTTTTTTAGAAGAGCTGAGCCTTTGACTATCAATAGAGGCATTATCTACCTTCAGGCAAATAAAGGGTAGTAGTCAATTATTCTGAGTGGATGCTGAAGAGCTCAGTGTCACCATTTGCATTTGAGCACTGCAGCTCCAAGTGCTAAAGAAAATGCACCTGCAGTAGTACAGGAAATCTCCAACGTACTACAGGCACTATAGTAGCTCTTATCTTGAAAAGGGTTTGTGTCACTCACCTCTGAGTGATTCATTGCTGGTATCACTTGATGCCTGAATGATATCTCTGAATGATAGGGTGCAAGAACAGACATTGACATAATTTTTAGGCAATTGCTAGGTTGTCCTAGTTTAAAGAGCAAATTTTCTGTTCTTGCTTAACTTCCTGCTGAGTTCATGGTTTAGTTTGGCAGTTCACAGGGTTCTCACAGGTTCTCACAGGGTTGAACTGGTTCAACTGTTTACCATCACATCCATCCACCCCCACACAAAAATCCCAACTTAACAAAAGTCATGGTTATAGTAAAAAACAAAACAAACAAACAAACAAAAACCCACAACAACAACAAACCAAACCAAACAAAAAACAACCAACCACCCAACAACCGAAGCAAAACAAAACATGAGAATTGGGGACTCTTCTGTGAGAGTCGTGACAAAAGCACAATTTTAATGTTCCCTAGACTGGGGAAAGTAGTAAAAAAATAAATGCAGTGTGAACAAAATCCTGCTCTCATGTCAGATTCTCTTTTCACTTACCCAAATCCCTTAAGAGCATGAGAAATTTCTGAAGTGCGTCATTGTCCTTTATGTAAATTTAAATGTGACGTTCATCAGCAGGTTCTCATCATTATTTTTACCATCATCATCTCCCTGGAAGCAAGTGAGATGCAATAGTCAAATCCCAAGACACTTTTTTAGTCTTCACTCAAGCAAATTTCAGGGGAGACCTCATGGCAGCTACAGCTTCCTCACAAGGGGAGGAGGAGGGGCAGCTGCTGATCTCTTCTCTCTGGTGGCCAGTGACAGAACTGAGGGAATGGCAGGAAGATATGCCAGGGGATTTTGAGGTTGGACACTGGGAAAAGGTTCTTCACACAGAGGGTTGTGGAGCACTGGCACAGGCTCCCCAGGAGGGTAGTCATGGCTCCAAACCTGACAGTGTTTGAGAAGAGACTGGACAACGCCCTCAGACACATGGTGTGAACGGTGAGGTTGTCAGATGCAGGGATAGGAATTAGACTCAATGATCCTTGTGGGTCCCTTCCAACTCAGGACATTCTGTGATTCCATGAATTTGTCTGAGTAGTGACCAGGATGACATGCTTGCTCCATCAGAGAGGCACCCAAGTATGGCCCTCAACATTACACCCATTCTGCAAGGCAAAGGTGTCTGTTTGATAGAACTGTAGCCCTTGGTTGCCCTCTAGACGATGTAGAGCTCTGTGTTTCCACTCCAGTCTGACAGATAATATCCTGCCAACTGTGCCAGCACTGTCTTCCAAACAGGATAGAATGTTGCTTACGCACCAAGTAGCTGGAGAGGAAGTCCCTTGTGTGTGATGGAGGGAGGGTGTAATTCCTGCCATACTGCCACTTGCTCTAGAGGTGGACCTCTTGAGTTGACCTATATTAATGCATATAGTCAGTGATTATTGCTGTCATTTTAAAACACATAGAAGACAAGAAATATGAGTGACATCTTCATGAGACAGTGGCAACTAGAAAAATGCATGTAGTTAGTGGCATCATGTAGCAGAATAAAATATTATGGTGCAGTGGATCTGCTTCTGTTTGGGCCTTAGAAATCTACAGAGGGATCTGAAGACTTAGTAATACATTATGAAAGTACATCTGTTCTGTATATGAGGAATAACCTACTTTGTTTCTAATTCTCATTTGTGCATAATGCATTGGTACTCTTTTCAAGTGTTTGTTTTACCTATTGAAAAATGCCAAGTTGAATCTGAGTGAGGAGAACTCACCTTTTTCTGTTTCACTGTGAAAAGAGATGTAAAGGTTCTGAAAAATTCAGTGTATTGACTTGAAGCCAAGACTGAGTTTTTGTAAGTGGTTTCTGCCTCTACTATACAGGATTGAGATAGCAGCAATTGCTGAGTGCTCTGGCTAGTAAAGACACAGACAGTTGAGTCCCACTTAGCCAGGCTTGCCTCCTTAATAAATATGGTTAATGAAATATTACTACTATCTTAAACGAGTAAAGGACATACAGTGCTGTGCCATATTTAACACAGGGAAACAATAGCATGGTGAGTCAATAATGGAAAGACTGAGACAGTTGAGCTTGTTCTATCTGGAGAAGAGAAGGCTAGAAGGGGAATTAATTTGCTGTCTTCAACAATCTAATGATTAGCTATGGAAAAGATGAACCCATAGTCTTCCTGACAGTGCACAGGGAAAGAAAGAGAGACAATGGGTGCAAGTTGTAGCACGGGAAATTCTGACTAGATACAAGGATTCTTTACAGTTAGGGTGGTCGAACACCAGAACAGGTTGCCTGGAGAAGCTGTGGCATCTCTGTGCTTTGAGACACTAAAAAACCACTTTGGACCAGATAGCCTCCAAAGATCCCATCTGACATCTATGATTTTAGATTATGTGACAGCTTCATTACAGAAGAATAAATATTTGACAGTGATGTAAACAGGGACATGGCAGTCTTTTAAATCCAAATTCATACTAGTAAAAGCTGTGGAAAGCAGAACAAATATGACTGTACTCCGCAGCAGCCCTCAATCTACCCTGTGTTCTGATAAACTCTTTCTTTATATGTCTCCATGGTAGTCATCAGCAGAAGCATTCTAAATACCTCAGGGAGTGCTTACAAAGTACTCTCTAGTTGCAGATGAGATAGTATGAGATACATATCACTATACTTCTCCTGCTCCAGATAGAAGCCATGACTCCGTTGTGTTATTTGTCATGGACAGAGACTTCTCCAGAGACCCTGGTGGTTGTTAGCAGTACTCCAGGTGTGGCCTCACCAGTGGTGAGTAGAAGGGCAGGATCACCTCCTCAGCCTGCTGGCAAGGCATAGTCTAATGCAGCTGAAGATACCATTTGCCTTTGCAGCAAGGGCACATTGCTGGCTCATGTTCAACTTGGTGTCCACCAGGACTACCAGGTAATTTTCTGCCAAGCTGCTTTTCAGCTGGGTGGCCCTCAGCCTATACTGGTTCATGGGAGTGTTTCTCCACAAATGCAGTACTTAGCACTTGTTGAACTTCTTGAGGTTCCTGTCAGCCCATTTCTCCAGGCTGTCAAGGTGCCTCTGGATGGCAGCACAACCCTCTGGCACATCAGCCACTCTTTCTTCTCTTGTGTTACCCACAAACTTGCTGAGATTACACTGTGCCCCATCATCCAGATCGTTAATGAAGATGTTAAACAGGATGTCACTGTTCAGTTAAACAGATATTGAACAGCAATGCCACTGTGGTTGTTATCCATAAAATAGTAAACACCTTTCACCAAAAATTACAATACTGTGGTTGCTGAGTTCTGCAGTGTTCCTCTCAACTGAAATCAGGAAATAAATGTTCTGGATGCCACTATGTGGTTACTGTTGGTTAACTGACATTTTAGTGATGTTTGTTGTGCTACTACTCAGCAGATATTTCAGATTGCATGGTGTATAGTGGATGAGGCAAAGCAAAGCCAACATCTTTACTCAGCACAACAGCAGTGTATTGCATCAGCATACTTCGCAAAGTGAAATAGGCTTTTTCAAAGCACTCTGCTCCAAAAATAATGTGACCTGCCAATTACAACTCTCAGCACTGCTCAGTGTAGTGACCTTGCTGATATTTACTAATGATCAGGTGCTGAAGGAAATTTGGAAATGTCACACTGCCAGCCTCTGGTTGCACAACATTTTAAATCTGAGCTCCAGCACTCAGGCACACAGATTGCTTTGTCGGAATGAACGTCAATGAAACTGCTCACGCTAACAGATAAGCACATGTCAAAGGGTTGGCAAGGGCTGGGGTTTTAGGTATTTCCACAAGCAATGTAGCTGCTCAGGCTAGCTGGCCTTTGACAAAGAGGGCAATCCATCAAGATTTTGAATTAGGAGTTTAAGTTATTCTCTCACCAGTGAACCTGTCTCCTGGGTTCACCCACCACTCTGCAGTGTCCCCATAGCACAGTCACTGTGGGGCATGTGGGGAGGACAGGAGTGCAGCCCAGGGCAGCAGGGCACAGAGCAGTCATTTTAACCACTTGTGCTTAATGCTGACCTTGCATATAGTCTATATACAGACCATGTGTTCTGCTTATATATTCTGTAAGTCTTGTAAGACATATAAATAAGAACTTGTATTGAAATGTACCTTCCTGCAGTGTATTTCTTTATCACACACATTTTTGTAAGGATAAAGACTGTGCATATTAGATATATGTGAAGGATGAGAAGCATGAGTGGGAAACTGAAATGCTAACTATATTTATTTATATAAGTTTATATTTGGAGCTTAATGAGCTAAAAGTGAAAGAATTTTAAAAAATGCATAGATGTTTTGAGGAGGAATTTGAATCTGCAGACAGCTTGATTAAATTGTGCAATTAGAATAATTTGCACTTACCACACAGACATTATCCATGATTTATTCTTTGTAAACATCTATACTAGCGTGTTTTGTATGGCTTTAAAAATACTTGGCTTCGCTTTCTTTAATTAAATTAATTTCTTGTCAATATTTCCAGATATTTGTGATACTGGTGAGAGCTCCCATCAATAAAAGAACTCAAATATCCTGAAAGAAAATTATCTGGTTTCCTGAAATACATCAGTTAAACATGCAGCTTAGCTGCTTGAGTATTCTATCTGTGAAAGAAAACTAAAAAGCATTCCTCTTGGGAATTGGCTACTATTATTACGGTATTATTTGAGATTAGTAAGAGGCTCATGGTGTATGATTTCCTTATTTTTTGGTCACTATTGGTTAGGTTAATACGTAGATAAAGGGTATAATAGCCCTGTTGAACTGGTGAGGCAAAGCATGCTGAAAGTTCTTACTGGTAGTGATAAGAAGCCATATATTACTGTTGCTAAAACACTTATTTCTGCTGTTGCTTTGAGTTTCTCAGACACCTAACGCTCTGCAAATAAAGCAAATTTTTCTTTTAAAATTATGCTAATGTAATTGATGGTTTCCTATACCATTTTTGTAAGCCTGACTTTGTGTTTATGTTGACGTGTGTACACATGTATATAAGGCATATTGCCTTTTTTTTTCCTGCATTGATGGTGGCAAGCACAAAGGATCAGTGATGTTCTACAGGTTCATGCCTGGATATAGCAGTGCAGGAAAGGTTGTCAGGCTACATTGTGTTTGTTGTACAAAAAGAATCAGATCCTATGGAAGACTTACTTAAACAACTAAAACAGGGCTGAGATGTATTTCAGGTGCCAATTCAGAAATACCATTTTAATCCTGGGACAAAACTCAGTATGAGTTGTTCTGTGCTGCCTGAAGCTCAGCTGGGTGCACCAGCCTGACCTGCCCCACTTCAAAAGGCTCCTTCTCCAGCTCCATCCTAAACTTTGCCAGGAGCCAGCCTCTAAGCAGAACATGTCCTAAGGGGCCTAATCTGTGACGTGATGAGAATACTTGTAAAATACATGGATAGTATCAACTGTCTGCTCCTCCCCCGTGCACACACATTTGTAGGTTTGTTTTTGTTTTTTGTTTGCTTGTTTGTGTTTTTTTGTGTTTTTGTTTTTGTTTGATTTTGGGGCTTTTTGTGTGTGTGTGTGTTTTGGTTTTTTTTTTTTCCCAAATGCAGGTGGCTGACAAGCCCTAATTTTATACAGTGGTTAGAAGACTGAGCAGGGAAGTGGCTTTGATTCCCTTCCCAGCCGGAGGAGATGCAAACCTACAGTGTCAAGGAGTGCTTTAACAACCCAGCTGTATGGCTGAGAGAGGGCAGGAAAAGCAAGTGGTATTAAAACTGGACTGTCCTGCAGCTGCTGGAGAGGGAGGTGGCATTGGGTAATGCTGATTTTTTTTTTTTTTTTCAGTAGTCCCCTTCTGCTTTCATGTTTGCTTAGGCAGTCCTGGAGGAAAGAATCACTTCCACCACCACTCAACCCTGAAAGAAACTGCAACAAGCTGACAGCGAAATTCAGGGCTTCTAGCTGTGGGTCCTAATCAGTGGTTCCTAGCCCTGCGCTGCTTTGTGTGCTCTTCTGTGCAGCACATCATGCATGCTCCATTCCGACAGAAGAGGGCCTCCCAGTTTAACTTTTAGCAAGACATTTGGTGCACACTGAGAAATTAGGACAGGGGCTTGAATGCATGCAGGCTGAGCAAAATGGGCTCATGTTGTTGAGATGTGATTTCAGAGGTAGAACCATGAAGTCCTCTCAAGGCAGCCTGTTTTTAAGTGCCCAGTTACTTCACAGGTTCCTGATTTAAGATAAAGATTCAGAGCTGTGCATCCTGAGAGCAGGCACTATTTCCTTTCCAGGGGCAAAGCTCACCCTTCTCCCTGACTAGCCAAATATCTAAATAAACTTTTGATTTTCGACTTTGAGAGCAAGACACAAGAGATATCAAGCTTGCAAGGCCTACCTTTCAACTACCCATAATGTTTATCAGAATCTAATGCCTTTTAGTGCTGTACTAGACTCATCAGTGGGATTTAACTTGATGTGGTCTTAAATTATTCTTAGGCTCAGTTTGAGTCCATGTTACACTATTTCCATAGGAGGCTTTCTAAGAAAAACCAGACCTGTTGTCAAACTGGAGTTCACCAGAATAACCAGACTAAAACCAAACTCTGGAGAAGAGTGGTGTGAGGACATTTTGTGCTTTGGTGTGCTCCCAGCTCCTTCATGGCCAGATGAGCAAGAGGTGATGTGAGTGTGTGCAGCCCGCTCCACTTACAGACAGCTGAGGGTCAGTTCTTGCAAAGCAACGTGCCTGCAGCAGCCAGGCTGGAAGCTCGTGGGAGCTGCAAAGGCCACAGGGTTCAGCACACTTAAACCCACGCTCAAGCCTGCTCCTAATCTCTTGCTGTTGACCTATCCAAAAATTTAAGTTATCTGCACTAAACCAGCACAGTGCTCATTCTTGGTGAGTAGTGCCTGTGTCTGTAATCACCCCCAGTGCAATCAGTGGGACTGCTCCTGTGGCACTCTGTAGTGAGGGTGTCGGTTGGAAAAATACACTTTTTTTCTTCTTTTTTTGTTATGTTTTCATTCTGTGTCTCAGAGCACAAGGCAATGTGTCTACATCAGTGTTGTGCATCTTTGGACCATCTCCACAGATGCTGCTGATAAAAGGAACTGAACAGCTCTCCCTGGCAGCCCCCTCCCTGCAGGGCTGCAGGCACACCAGTGAAAGAACAACTTGGGGTGTCTTTCTCTTCCTCACTTTTTGCTCATTTCCAGCCCAGCTGTGGACACTCTTAGGAAGAAAAGGTCTTCTGTCAGTTTTCACCACAACTGTATTCTTCTGAACCTATGGGATATTCTAACATAAAGTATAATTTTATTGGCAAGTCGCTGCTATTTCATACTAAGAGGGTATTTATTTATTTACCTTTGCTGGACATGTATATTTGTAATTATGCCTGGGCCAGTGCTTTATTTTGCATGAAATGTCTTGCACAGATTTATGGATTGAGAATGGTCAAATTTCTTGGCTGTCACACACTTTTGGTAGGAAATATTACACATGTTTGTATGGAAAAGGATTTAAAGTTCTTATATTTATAAAGTGAGCATGAGCCTGCCAAGTTATGAAACTTTATTTGGAAATAAAGGTTCTACTTAAGTGTTCTTAAGACAGTAGTATAAACATTGGAAATGTAAATGCCAAAGATATGAGTGTCACCAAAGAAAGAGATTTAAAATTAGATTCTTAATTCCAAATAAATATGCTGTTTTGACAGAAACTCTTCTCTTTGCCAGGAAGCTGGTGGGCATCTGTTAGGTTTCCATTCCTTGACAGAGCCAATGAATGTCCTGGAAGTCCCCAGACTATGCATTTGTTTGAAATCAAAAGTAAGTTCTTCCAAATAAACCTTCAGAGTTCAAGCGTGAACCTTTTTGGAGGTTAAGAGCAGTGCATTTGGGGGAACCATTAAAAAGAGTCATCCTAAAGACTTGCAAGAATTGCAGACTGTAAATGTAGATGCCGTGAAGGATGAAGGATGGTGCAGTCTCCCTTGGGGGACTGTGCAGACAAGGCAGCTGTTCTTGCATTGACTGATAGAAATGGTACCACTGCAAACCAAAAGTAGTTACTGGTCATTGGACTAATCTCAATGTCAGGCTGTCATTCACAAAATAAACCTTTTCTGAGACAGTCGTCCAGGTTTAACTTTAAATATAATTCTTAGTCCCATTGCTCTCAGTGGAAGTAGTTCCTTAGGGACATATTTACATATAGTCCTCAAAAGAAATATTGATTTAGTATTTTAGAAGTTGGGCCCTAAGATGCATGTACATACTACCCTTTAGTTCATAAAGCGTGAACAATTAATTTTAAATACTTTTCTTTTTTTTTAATGTGTGTGGGATTTTCAAATCAAATATTGAATATAATACTCTACAGCATACACGAGTCCCAAACATATGACATAAGAGAATAAATTGAACACACAAAACATTTAAATAAAAGTGAAGAATTTAAAGATACAGTGAACAAACCTAAGTTGTTTTTCCTTTTTATTTTTTTCCCTGCCATTAGATGTATGACATGCCAATACCTCATTAAACCCTTTTTCTCAGAATTAGGCTTTTTTTTTTCCAATTTTTCTGGTCTTGCAGCAGGGATGCAATTGGTTCCTTTGTGCCTACACAATCTCATCACTGCAGCCGCAGAACTACCACAGAGTTGAGAATGTTGCGACACTTTCTTGAATGACAAATTGCAACAAATTAGTATTTATATATCCTCGAAGCTGTTTTTTGGATGCTTATTCTGGCTGCATTACTTGCCAAGAGGCCGTTATGACTGAAGTCCACAGCATGGACTCTGAAGAAGCTAACATATATTGTAAGTGGGGGGAAGAAAGGTCATTCCCTCTTGAGCAAGCCATTTGACATAAGGCAAACGTCTTTCTTCTGACAGATGGAAATGTAATCTCCATGTCGTCTTTCAGCTTTGTTTGACAGTTGGCTTGGAAAGCTGGAGAGAGCAGAGCTCCCTGTGCAGACCCAGGTATGAGTTTGAAGCAGTATAGGTGCGCCTGTACAATGCAGCATGATCCTGCACATGATCTGTAATGTGCAGACGCAATATCTTTGTATATGTGTGGTTCTGCATTTGGGTTTGTCAGCATGGCTAATTAGCCCATGCTAGGAGTGCCTCATTAGTACAATAACTGGTTCTGTGTCTGAGGATTATGAGGGTTCTGTAGAATTCCTTATTGTGTGGTGTAAACCTTTTAAGATCCTAGGTGTTTAGGTGTTGGTGCTGAAGTAAACTTACCAGCCTGAAACAAATGCACAAAGAATGGCTGTCTATCCATTGATAGAAATCAGGGAAGGAAACAGATTATAAAACATAAAGAATTCCTTGTCTTCCCTCATTACTCCTAGGGGTAAAATAGGCCATTTTTTTCTGAGAAGAAACTGGGGAAAGAAAGCTGAGAGAGTATAAAATCTGATTCAATTTAAAAATCCTTATAGCACAAAGATTAGTTCAAAGCAATCAGGGAGAGGAGATGAGAACATAATTGCTATGCACAGGAAAGAAAGAGTAAGTTTACTTGGAAAAATTGGGAAGGATTTGGGAAAGAACTAAAATGTATATACATATTTGCTGTCTGGAAATCTGCCCCTCAGTGAGGAAATTGAAGAAGCTCACCCAGGAGAAGGTTAAGACATGACTTGATCCCATTTTCTCTCAGGCTCCTTAATTTAGCAGGCAATGGCATAGTCAGAGCAAATGTCTGTGAAATAAAACCAAAAATCCTGCATAGAAACATATTACTTCAAAGTGGGAAAGTTTTTGCTCATTGGAATAAGGAAAGCGATCGATAACATCTTTTGAAGTCTTTAAGTAAAGATCAGATTTCATTCTAAAGATACAGGCTGCTTACCCAGCTGTTACGTGATGGATACAAGAATTGTCAGATGAAGTATCATGTCCTGTGCTGTACAGAAGGAAAAACTAGTTGGTCACAAGGTGCTTTCTAGTCTTAAACTCTATTCAGGTATTTCTTCACATTTGAATGTCTTAATTTATAAACTTAACAGTGTTATTAATGGTTATATACAATATTTTTAGCAAGTAAAACCAGAAACAAAACAGAAACAAAACAATCCCTTGCATAAATACAGTCATACAGAATCCCATGCCTTTTGTGGTGTTCAGATCTAGAAATCTTGGCCCATTTCCAAATCTCTGCTGCCACCACCACAGGGTGGGTATCAATATTAATCTGCTGTCCTTTATGTATAATGGTTACCAAAGGAGCTCTGACATGTATGTTTTCAGGGTGCTACACAGTTAATAAATTGTCCTCAGAAACATATTAGCTGTCAGCATTCCTGGAGTTTATACTTGGATTTAGGGGAGAAGACAGCAATGATATCAGTAAGTGTAGAAAACCACAGGAATTTAATACTGTCAGTCTGGATGTTTGGAGTTCATGGTTTAGATTTAGATTTGCCTCCTTTGCAGTCTCTCTGTAAAATGAAGACAATGATCTGTGTTTGCTTTCTCTGGGCAGGGAAGGCAAGAAAATTTTCAGTACTAAACATTTTAAAGGATGCAGCTGTATTTTAACAGAAGAGATAAGGGAAGATGTAAGACGTGGCCTCCTAGCTTGAACTGGCATGAAGTCGGGGGAGGAGAGAAAAAAGGGTTCACCTAATGATGTGGGAGAGGACCTGCTCAAGTTTTTGGTCCCAGTTACATCACTGAACATGTCTCACACTCACTACTAGTAATGGTATGTGAAAAAGAGAGCAGGAAATCCTAATGTCTCTTAGCTCCTTTTAAATCTATATCTGCTTTCTTAGGGGTACAAAGCGAAGTTGTGTTGACTCATATCCCTGCTTTATATCAGTGGAATTATATGCAGCTCTGTAGTGACATTTTGTAGTTCAAGGACTTTTCAGTTGTGCTTGGGGTCCTTCTTCCTGCCCACCTTCCTAGTGTGTTCCCATTGAAAATTATGGAGTTCATTAAAACAGCTATTTCTATGGATGCAGAGTTATTTTAATGTAATTATTGTACATGTAATTAATGTACATGGTCAGCCTGTATTTTTAGAGGGACACATGTTGCAGTTTATGACAGGATTAAAACCGGGTTTCAGAAAGGATCACTGGAAAAACAAAACAAAACAAAATAAAAAAAAAAAAAGAAAACCACCACCACCAAAATCTTCTGCTGATTGCAAAGCAAAATTAGACTGATGTGGAAATCATTAAAGCAACCTGCTGTGACTCGGTGGTTAAAGGACATAAAGGATACCTTACAGCAAATCAAATGTAATTCAAGGGGAAAAACCAAACAAATTGCCAATTTTATATGTGCTCTGGGGTTGTTTGAGGGAATCACAGAGCAATTGCGAGGCTGCTCTGCACAGCTTGTTGTTAGTTCTCTGGCAGAAGTAGATGTGTATACCCTGTGTCTTCAAAGTTTCTTTCACTTCTTTGTAGAGATGATGAGAGAGACCTTGGCCCTCTGGACTTTTTGCTCCAAATCAAAGCTGCTTCTTTCTGAAGCAAAACAACACTTCTACAGCAGAACAAGTCTCTCCAGGTACACAACTTTCTGCTGAAATTCCAGCTACTGATTAATCTCATCCAGTTTCCTCTTTTCCTTCAGCACACTGAATCTCGTCTTCATAACTTCAGGGGGAAAAACGGCCTTCCTGAGCAGGCTTTCCAAGTTCACTCAATGTTCCTCAGACAGATGACACTGAACTAGGTTTGGTTTAGCATCTTAGCATCTTCATTCCAATCAAATTATGTTTTACCAAAAACATGCTGCTTTTTTTTCATTTTCCCCAGCTCCCTGTACAGACTGTGAGTCTGCCTGGCAAGCCCTTGTACAAGTTCTAAAAGTATTCTTCAAAATTTGTCTCAAGATGAATGGAGAACAGCTTCATGGAACTTGTTGGAAGTTTATAGTGGAGCTAAAGATATCACTTTGATACAGGAAAGGAAAGCTGGCTAGAATAATTTTAGGCAGATTGTGCAGTAACATTACAATGATATGATAGTCTAATACCAGTCTGTTTTTGGATATTTCTAAGCTTTTAAACTAAAAGAAGGCTCCTTTTACCTCTTAGTCTGACTGAGACAGGGATCTGAAAGGATTAAAAATTACTTAAACTGTTTTACTCTCTTTTCCCTCTATCTTCAAAATCACACTCTCAAGGAAAATTTTGGTATAAATATGACTATTTGTGATTATGGCTTACTACTTCTGTGGCTGGCAAAATTATGAAGAAGATTATTCTAGGAGTTATTGAAAAACATCTGAAAGACAATGTAGTCATTTGTCCCAGCCAGCACAGGTTCACAAGGGGAAAGTTGCTTCACTTGGGGGTTATGTCAGGCTGGCAAGCAGTCACTAGTGGGGTTCTACAGGGATCCATCTTAGGACCAGCACTCTTTAATGTCTTCATAAATGAATTGTATGCAGGACTTGATGGAATGCTAAGTAAGTTTGCTGATGACACAAGATTAGGAGGAGCTGTTGACACTCTCAAGGGCACAGAGGCCCTGTAGAGGGATCTGGAAAAATTAGAGAACTGGGCAATCACCAACTGCGTGAAGTTTAACAAGGGCAAGTGCTGGATTTTGCACCTGGCACACGGCAACCCTGGCTGTACATACAGACTGGGGAACGACAGGCTGGAGAGCAGCTCCATGGACAGGGATCTGGGGGTTCTGGTCGACAGCAAGTTGAACATGAGCCAACAGTGTGCCCTGGCAGCCAAGAGGGCCAACGGAGTCCTGGGTGCATCCAGCACAGCATTGCCAGCCAGGCGAGGGAGGTGATTGTCCCGCTCTGCTCTGCACTGGTGCAGCCTCACTTGGAGCACTGTGTGCAGGTCTGGGTGCCACAGGATAAAAAAGATGTAAAGCTACTGGAGAGTGTCCAGAAGAGGGCCACAAAGTTGCTGAAGGGTTTAAAAGCAAACACCAGATGAGGAGCGGCTAAAGTCACTTGGTTTGTTCAGCCTGGAGAAGAGGAGACTGAGGGGAAAACTCATGGCAGCTACAGCTTCCTCACAAGGGGAAGAGGAGAGGCAGGTGCTGATCTCTTCTCTCTGGTGACCAATGATAGAACCCAAGGGAATGACAGGAAGATTTAGGTTGGACATTAGGGAAGGGTTTAGGTTGGACGTTAGAGAAAGATTCTTCACCAAAAGGGTGGTGGAGCACTGCAATGGGCTACTCAGGAAGGCAGTCACAGCCCCAAGCCTGACAGTGTTCAAGAAACGTTTGGACGGCACACTCAGACACGTGGTGTGAAAGGGGCATAGTCATATGCAGGTACAGGAGCCAGACTCGATGATCCTTGTGGATCCCTTCCAACTCTGGACATTCTGTGATTCTATGATGTAAATTTTCTGTTGAATTTGACCTGCTCCACTGTCCTTCATACCTCCCCAGACCATTTGAAGGGAAAGACATTTGTCCTAAAACAACAAAAATATATTGAAGATTGTGCAAGACAAAGATTTAAAAGATATTATTTGCACTTTTCTGCATGGTTTGCAATAAGAACTGTTCCTTGTTGTAAATTTTGAACATGAGTGTTTTTCGTAGGCTGAGGTCCTATGAGAAGTCAAGCATAGCCCAAAATATTTAAAAATACAGCTAAGTCCTACACACAAAGTACAATAAGTAACCCCCTTCAGGAAGAGTGTTACTTGACCTGGTAAATAACAGCTGAATATCTCTGAGGGAATCTGAGCCAGCATCTGCTTTTACAGCAGTGTGAATCAGAAATAAGAGCATCAAGGACAATACATGCTTATTTAGATTAAAATGGATTTCAGTGCCCAGCCTTCACACTATTGATGTAGATGTCAGCTGTTCATATTTGGAAAAATAGAAGTTTTGTTTTTCCTACAGTTGGTAAGTGGAATGAGTATCCTTTCAACTGTATCAGTAAGGAAAACATACAAAAAAATATTTCCATTACTATTGAGCTCTGTATGCAGTTATAAAACAAAACTTCATGAAATGAAGTGAAAAATTTCCTAGAATTCCCCTACCACATCCATATATTATGGTCATTTACTTTGAATTTAAGAATTTTGATCCTTTTTGTATGTCACAGGTAGGAGCATTCTTCGTCAAATTTGTTCCTAAGTCTTTTGAATTCCAACTTTGTGTTTTCAAGGCTTTTATTAATGCAGGGACCAGCCAGTTTTTCTGCATTCTACAAGCTTGGCAGCAAAACAAGCAAACAAACAAAAGAACGATTGAATCTTTTGTTCTCTGGAGACCAGATGTCTTCTTTCTCCTTCCAGCACTTCCTGAAAAGCAGCTGAAGTGGGAGGGCTGTATTTCATAAGTTACAGTAATGCTTCAAACATTGTGAGCTTAGATAATGTATCCTCCTTTCCTTTCCAAAGCATGAGAAACTGACTACTGTGCTGGACTATGATGTCGGATGTAGAAGAATCACCTATTGCCCTACACCATCCCATACTCTTACTACCATCTTGGGAAATGAAGTGTTTGTGGTAAGAAAATGGGTAGTGTTATGGTGTTCTATGTCACTCATGAGTAGATTCTGAACTGATCTAAAGCTACCATTCCTAGTCCTGAAGTAAGTGTCACAAGATACCTCTATATGAATCATGATTTTACAGTTGTTATACCAGGCTAATAATGAACCTCAACCAGGTAGTTCTGAGGTGGATTTTTGAGCCACTTTTTATTTTATTCTTGCATTTTTTTGATAAGTCCCTTTTATACTGCATACTGATTCAATGAGGAAGGGAATCTTGCAGAAACTTTTCTTCTGTCCCTATGGTGTCCAGTATGGATTTCTTCAACCCATATGAAACTCTGCAGCCCATTTAGACACTAATCCTGCCATTGACAGATTTCTAGAAAGGGCAGATGCTGAGAACAGATTTATTCCATGTTTCCCAGTGCTGAGGGAGAGGAACATCAAGCCGAAGAGGCAATGGCACCTATGAAGAGCCCAAACAAGCTGGAATATAGTAGGTGAGACAGTCTAAAGACTGGTAGCACCTGGGAAAGGGACCACTTTCCTTGAACAGATATGCCTTAACATCTAATTTTTTTCCTATGACAGTATCTATATTCTTTATGAATTTCAACAGTCTCATTAGCAATTACTAATATATATAATACATAGTAGTATATCAGAGGCTTGGAGAAGATTCAAATGCCCTTTTACACAGCGGATAAGTGAAGAGAGGCCTTATAAGATGGATGAATTTTTGACTCACAAGTGTAGCCACCCAACTAAATAAGTTTAAATGAGAGCCTTAAATCACAGTGATGATGTTTTCCTATGTTGTAATTAGATGAGAAACTTCCTTATAGACTTAGAAAATCCTAAGACAATTGAATTAAATATTATTTTATGCCATATAGATTCACAAAGCAATTTAATATATTTTCTAGAGGTTTATGTAGCATGGCTTGATTAATAATAAGATTCTCTTCACACTTGTCTGGAACATGGGTATGAGTTGACAAACAAATCTCAAACTCATATTGAAGTGCTGGGCTTTGGAGCATAGCCATAGGCTCACTATGTAACATACATGTGTTTTAATGTGAATATTTTGTATTAATATTGTGCTCTATATGTTCTGTTATGGATATCATGTTCCGTTTGTCATGGCTATATGAGCCAGTAAGTTCTACAACAGAGTCTGGGATCAGTTAAAGCTGCTGCCTTAACATACACACTGCTTTAACAGACCCCAAACTCTACTGTAGGTGTGCAGAATCACCTCTGTTCAGCCTTCATTTTTCTCCTTTCTGAGCTTGCTTCACCACTGTAGGAAACTTTCAATGTGTTGTACAAACTGCAAGCATGACAGTTTAGCTTTGCAAGATTTTTTAACAAGAAAAAGCCTCAAAACATCTCTCTAAAATCTCTGGTTTAGATTTCATTTTATTTGTCATCTTTTATGAACAAATTACGAAATATACTTCATTCACAAACTGGAAATATTTACAATTTCTTTACAACAAGGCATTGTTGAGGTTTTGATTTATGGCATTCTTAGAGCATTCTGTCTTTCAAAACAAAGACATTGGTGGTGTTTTCAGCACACTGTTCATTTACGCTCTGAATGTGAAATGAAAGCCTTTTGGAGAATAATTTGCACTCTTTTTTTGTATGATCTACCGGGAAAACTGAGGCTGGATGCATTCGCATTGTGAGGAGAGGGACTGTGCAGATGCATTGCTGGTACCATGCCATATGATCTGAAGCCATCATATTACACCAGATGTTGCTAAGTGGAGAGGAGAAAAAGCTTCCCCTGAACCATCTTTCCTCTGCCCTCTTCTCTTTAAGAATTCTGTGACCAGGCTAAATGTGGTCCAGTTTAATTATTTTTTTTTTCTAGTTTTTGCGTCTTCATGAGAAGAAGAGTCTTAAGAAGTCTATTCCAAATACTATCACAATTCTGAAGAGTTATTCAGACAAAAAACCCCAAAAGATAGTAGCCAGGACGTGAATAGATATTGTATATCTGCAAAATGTTTAGGAGACAAATTTTGAACATATCTCTAAAAGGGAAATGCAACTGTGCTGTTCTGCCGTTGTGACCTCTGAGCCATAAAAGCTTAGATAGTTCAATTTTCTCAGTTTCTTGGAGTCTGTTTTTTCCTGAAGAAAATTCTATAACTGCTTCTTTCCATGGAACTTTTAAAAATCTCTTAATATACACTTCCATTATAAATCAGATGTGGGCCACCATTGCTTAGGTTGTCTGTAATTTCCTAGAAGAAGAATAGAAAAAAATGATTAAAATTACAATTATTTTTATGATGTTTAAAATTCAGGTAGCTGAGGTTGTAATAAAAAATTAACAAACTCTGAATTTCAAACAGTCAGAAAAACTGTACATTTTTTATTTGACATAAATCTCACTGTAAAAGAAAAAATCACATTTCTTCCTACATGAATTAAGTACATTTGAAAGCTGATAAACTCATTGATACTGATTGAGTTGGATACTACTCTCAGACCACATATACAGCACTGATGGCATCTGGCAAATTTTGTGACACTGTCCTTTGAAAGTGCTTCAACTCAAGCTTGTGTGGTAATCTACAAAGGAACAAAATGGTAATCAATTCTTGTTTCTATTCAAACCTGTTTGTATGGTGACATGCTACAAACAGATGTCATTCGATGCTAGCTGGGATAGACATTTGGGAAACAGGTCTAGATCCAAACAGCATCTAAGGGTTTTGACTGCTGGCCTTGGTATGGGACCGATTTTGGTTTTCCCTTAATAAGCCAGATTACAGTTTTTAGCAGTTCAGCAATTGCTACCCCAGTGGCAGATGAGTCATCCTGGAGTAAGCTGACCTGATCATGAGTCAGAATCTTAAAGCACCTAAATTAAGATTTGTTTTCCAACTCTCAAATTGCAATCCAAACAATACCTATTTAGCAGCTGTCTAAGTGTGAAGATGGCTACATTAATTAAACAATTCTCTGACCTTCAAGGCTTCAAAGCCACATAGAATTTATGTTCAGAACTGCATTATTCTGAAAAGTCCTAGGCCTATTTCATACTAAATTGAATCCAGATGCAGAAATTAAGTGATCTGGCGCTTATGTCCAAGAACAGATCCTAGACAACATCCAGCTATGGGCACACATAAAAATGCAGTTTGGGCTATTATTATTAAATCCAGGCAGATGAAGTGGAGGTGCTACTGTTGGCCTAGTTCTGAAATATTTACGTGAGAACCAGAAGCTGTTGTCTGCATAGAAAGATTAAATTAACCTCTTCTACCTCTTAGGTGCATTTGGAGAAAATGTAGTAGAAAAGGGGTTTGTTTGTCCCCCTTCTTGTGGAAGTTTCTATGAAGGAAGTACAGCAAGAGTCATTGGGCTAGGCAGAGAGAGATGGAGACAGAAAGAAATAGCCTAACTCTATAGCGTAGTAGCTGAGACTGTTGGTAAAGAGAAGAAAATTCTGGGACCTGATCTTTTTTCCTAATCTGACTCTTTCTTCTTTTAATCTGCAATATTTGATTTATAAACAGTTAGGGAGGGAGAGACTAGAACTCGTAGTTTGACATAAAGTGGAAACACTACTGCCTCCTCTCAGGTGTTACCAGCTACTTCTCAAAATAGATCACAAGACTTAATTATTCCATGCACACTTTTTGCAAGAAAGAGTGCCTTATTCCTCTATACAAAGTAAATTTAGGGCCATCAAACCAAGTAGCCCTGCCAATTAATACTCCTGAATCAAGCATAAGCTTCAGAGAAAATAAAGTGTGTAAACTTACTGAATTTTGAGCATTTTCTACCACCCAGCTCTCCATTTGTAGGTGATGGTGTTGGATGTTTTTGTATGGTGTCGTATTCTCCTTATATACTAAAGAGGAACATGTGTGCCTGCAGTGTCACTGTCTGGATCCCAGTTTGAAGGCTGCCTACTCTGTAACAAGGCACTACGCTTGAACCTGGTTTTAGGTGCCTAAGCCCTTTGTTGGATCTATGCTGAAGATACCAGTCAGCTGGGAAAGGGGCCGAGGATCCCAAAGCCATTTAATATTAACTATCAGTTGGCTACATATTGATAGTGATGACCTGTCAGAAGGCTGCGTGGCTCAGTGTAAATTTCCTTTTGTCAGCTTTGTCACTTGAATCCTCTGCAGACATCAGCTATTAGAATATCATAATAATTTCAGAAAATATTAAAAACCATTTTTCCCCAATATTTCCATTTTCAAAAATAGAAGTATTAATAAATTAAAAAATATTGCTGAATTCAATAAATGAAAGAGCACATAGATTAGAAGCAGAGTGAGTAAATCGTGGCAACATCTAAATAGGAGCATTCCGATGTCTATAACTAGGGTGAATATTTTAAATACTCGACTTACTTCCATATTGCAGCATTCACCACGTAGAATTATGTCACTACCTAGAAGCACCATTCCCAACTCAGAGTGACACCACAGCATCAGCCAACTTTGATTAGCTGAAGCTATGACTTCCTCTTAGAGGTGGCCTTTCCTGAAGTGACATAACAACATGGTAGCTCCCTAGCGTTCAGCGTACCTTGGAGGTAACTCTGGTGTCGGGGGAACCACCGGACAGCTGGGCAGGTCGGTTATTTCAATACCCCTCAATCTCTAATATAAATATAACAATTATACAATAAATATAGCACAAACAAATGCGCATGCAGTACATGTCTATATTACTGTATATCAGATATATACAAGATAGGCTTATATATCAGACACTTTAAAGCTATTTTCTAAATTGGGCCTAATTTAAGGTAAGTTTTTAAGGGGCATGCCTTGAGCTAATGTACTTAAACCTGCCAGCAGCAGGCAGTCCACACCCTATAGGTCTAAGAAGTCCCAGATCAGACCATCTACGCATGCATACTTGATTCTAGAACACACATGCAGGGAGTCCCCCATTGGTGGGGCGCATCCCACATTCACTGAGCATGTGCAAGAGGGTTGCTGTGCACATGCATCATGGCCCTGCACCCAAGATAAGAGGGCACCCGGCAGTCCCCACTGCTAAGTGTCTAAAAACTCAGTAGGTCAACAGGTCAGGAAAGGAGGGAATGAACTACTGCTATATGTGATCGTCTTCAGCCCAAATTGATAGGGCTGACAGGTGTTTGTATTTTGAAAGGTATTTCTTCCCAGGACATTTATTTTTTCTTTCCCTCTCTTTTTCTCTCAACTGGGCTCCATTTTTGTCCTGGTTGAGGCAAGAGCCTTTTTGAAAGGCAAGATCTAGTCTACCATCTTCAAAACCATGGTCACATTTGCCTACATGGCTCATCAGAATTCTACTTCATTTTAAAGTGAGAGAGAGAAATGTATCTCTTCTTTTGATTTTATCACCTTGCTTTCCTGCTCCTATTGTAACCTGTAATTTTTAACTTTTTAAAAGGTGTTTCAAGCATCTTCTAAGGTGAATTCATTCTATATTTCCATTTGAAGTCTCCTTTCAGTTAAGAAACCAAAGAATAGTGACAAGTAATTTTTACTTAATGGACAATTAACTGCTATATAATGTTTTGTCAGGGAATCTGAAAATATTCTACAGTCTGAGTGAATTAATCCTTGGTCTGCTGTTCAGAGGTCTCAGTAGATATGATACAGACTGCTGAACCAACTGTAACTCAAACTTGCACATGAAGGTTTAGATGGGCAGTCCACTTGGCCTTTGTTCCCTTCTATACCCATTTCTCAAACGAAAGGCTTTGGATACAAAGTCCAAATGTAAAGCACAGCATGTCAATGAATATTGAGCTCCTCAAATATTAATCAGATCTGTAAATCCAAAGAGTTGATTTCAAAATTCTTTTCCATTAATTCTTTTGATCCTCTGTGCTCAGCTTTGGGAGCTTAAATTTAAAAGTACCTAAACATAGACTTAGACACCTTAGTAAGCTTCCTTTTCACACAGAAAGGTAGTAAATGTTCAGTGCTACAAATCTGACCGGTTTCATTTAGGTATCTAAATATACCCTTAGGTGCTTAGGTTTAGTCCTCTAGGTTTGTGAAATGTGGCTTTTGTGTTCAAATAACCTACTTTATAAGCTGAGTACTTGGAAAAGGAAGAAATTGATTAAATCCTGGAAGCATGCAATGATGTGGTTACAGAAAGCATTCTGTGCTTTTTCACAGTACAATACATGATAATCCATATTAATAAGGCTTCCAGTTATTTATGAAGTGCTATCTTTAGCAGCTAAGCCCTTGAATAGCTATACAATGGAATTATGTTGAAAATGGATGTACTTTATTGAAATGGATGTACTGCAAATATACAGTACCTAAAAATAGTTCCATATAATGCAACATAATAAAGCTCACACAGAATGGCAGCATTTCATTTCCCAGAAGCTGTTTCTTATATAAAACTAAAAACTGGATAAATCTCTTGCCAATTGTAAACATTAACACATACAGTAGCATTTTAGGAGAAGCAGAACAAATAAGGGAGGACACACAACTCACTTTTTCTGCCATTTCATGGGAGTGATGCAATGAATGTTCTCTTTCTGAGAACATTCGCCTTTGTTCATAGCTGGCTAGCCGACAAGTAAGCCATGAAGAAAGGGTGCAACCACCAATTCCAATGCATGCAAGAGACATGGAGGCAAGATGCAAAGAATAGAGAGCAGTCGACTTCTTTGTCAGAGCACGAAGAAATTGAAAATTTAAGATTCCTCCGATTAGTCCACAGATGCAACAGGCAGAAAAAAGTATCATCTGTCAGGAAAGA
The DNA here is from genome assembly GCF_964273445.1 of Streptopelia decaocto. Lineage (NCBI taxonomy): Eukaryota > Metazoa > Chordata > Aves > Columbiformes > Columbidae > Streptopelia > Streptopelia decaocto. The sequence goes on along the minus strand of NC_138655.1, from coordinate 131,200,610 downwards.
CAAGAGAGGTTATGTCACGGTAAACATTTTTCAGAGACAGGTTCATTCATATACAAAATGAGACTAACCATAATTCAGTGCTTCGATAGCATCATGGACTGCAAAACACTGCACAGACGCTCATTTTTAACTCCCTCAGCTCCCACAGAGCTCCAAGGGAATACAATACCTTCTGGTGTACATGAGTTAAAATTAATGTTGCTTGTAAAATAAAGTTGCATAGAATGACTTGGCCATGTTGAAAGTTAGTTAATGGAAGGTCTACTAGGACACAAATCTTCTGTTTTCCAGCATTTCATTCAAAATAGTAACATGACAGAATGTGTCATAATTTTCTATTGTGCAGTTTCTCGCCACTCCTCAGGAGTGAACACCTCAGATATTCGTTCTTGCTTTGTGTGCCCTCTGACTCTGCCTCCAGTTCAATTCTAGTTTGTTCAGTCAGACAGCAGTTTGGAGGCTTTCTACAACTTTTGTGGGGACTTCAAAAGTGTTTGACATGAACGTGCTGGACAAAGAAGCAAAATAAACAACAAAGAAATTTGTGCTGCAGCTCTACAGAAGGTCAGTGTGGTGACTAGGTGTTTGGTTTTAGCTTGGTTAAAATGTTTCTGGGAACTCCAGAAGAATGTGAAACAGGCTGCAAATAATGAGACATATTTAAAGACCTCCTATCACTTTAGCCACAAAGGTGCCACCCGGATTCAGGATGTCCTTGAGCCACAAATGACTCTATGACAAAAGACTTTATTATGGAGACATTGCTAAATTATTGTCTTATTCACTTCCCTTGGTACTGCTGGCCTGTCAGATGTTGATCTAGGTGGCCTTTTATGTTATTCAACATGGCTTTGTGTATTTACTTATCTTCTCTGGTAGGAACAATTTGTGGAGCCTTACAGACCACACAACTGGGATGAGAATTTCATCGGGAATGTCACATTCAGGCTGTATGCTGCACTGCACTGGGAAGTGACTACTCCATGAGACCACCAAACCAGACAGCTTTTAGAAACTTGTTATGGTCTACATGCTTTAAGAAATGAGACTGTCATTGAAACAGAGTTTAGTATAACTCATTGATATTCAAAAATACTCTGAGAGAGATCTTCCCTTCACACTTGTGCTGGTTTTACGACTTCCATCTGTATGTGGCAGAATAATCAAGCTGACAGAAAACGAAGCCAGACATTGTCACCTACAATAAGATCATGTCTTTAACATAAAATTCTGCTGCGACTTATGTAGTAATAACACCATTTTGCTGCAGTCAGAAAAATTACTATATTTCTGATTCTTAGAAGAGAGAGAAATATCCACCATCACTTTAAGACTGGCTTATTCATTATTCTGATTGGAAAAATAACTTATTGAAATCTAGAACCAACCTTGGTCTGCAGCCTCATTGAGTGGTAGCCCAGTCATGCCACACTTCACAGAAATGGGTTTTTGAAGGAGAGAGGTACAATCCAGTGAAGTTACTAGGGAACTTTTTATTGACTTAGCATACAATTTTGTCAACAGGTTTTCCATCCATATTTACCCAGACAGGGGTAAATAGAGTCCTGTGGCTTAAATAAGCATAATGCAAATAGGTGATTTCAGACCTGCCTTGTTTTGCTTGATTTACCCAGAGTTCTGATTGTTTTTTCAGACTGCTGACTTTCAATTTTAACTGACCTTTTATCGGAAACACTTAGACACAAAAAGCCCCCAGTGAGGGGTTCCGGTTAGAAAAGTATGCCTTTCAAATATGTTATATATGCAGTGGAAAAACTTACGACAAGTCCAGATTTTTTTTTGGCGCACAATATTCCACATATGCCACAAAGCAGAAACTGGAAAGAAAAAAAATACCAATTATTTCAACATTTAAGGTCTGAAGTTTAAATTCTGCTGTGTTCCTGTAGTGGTGACCACAACAGTAGGTTAGGCAATGGTTACAGTAGTCAACATTTTTATCACAAACCTTATGTTTCAGGAAGTTATAACTCAAGCATAAACACACTTATCTGAGAAGAAGAAACTAGGATGAGAAGCCAGACTGAGGGTGATTACTCATAAAAAAAAATATACTACTTTTAAGCATCTTGGGTAAAAACAAAACACAACAACAACAACAAAACCCAAACAAAACAGAACAGAACAAAACAAAACCACAAAAAAAAACCCCAAAACAAAAATAAACAAACAATTGAAAAAAATGTTGCGTGCAAAAGATGTCTTTTTACTCTTTTTTTTTTTTTTTCTCAGAAAAGTTTAGCATGGTAGTCAACAGTGATCCAAATCATCTCCTTTCAAGCACAGCTGAGGTACTTAATGCCTTGATCCTACAGTGTGAACCATCGAGGGATCATACATGGATTGTGCTCAGGCCAATGGAACTCTGGGCAAGAATTCAATTCAGTCACCCCTGTGAGTGCAGGTGTAAATGCGAGTACGTTCTGTTAGTGTGGCTGCACTGAACATGCGGGAAAGTCTGCTTCAGATTCTGGATAGCCCACTTTGCAAGAGACAGCATGAAGGAATCTATATGTTTTTTATGTAGTTCTCTTTCACAAACTGGTCTGCTAATTGTCACACCAAGCATTAGGCAAAAACTAATTAACAAAATCTGAAACACCCCCTACCAGCTGATATGAATAGATGTTAGTGCTTTTTAGTGGCCTGTGTCAAAGACTGATGACATTCTCTGATATCTTTTTCCTCTTCCAAAAAGGTTTAACAAGAGAAACAGCAAACAGTCCCTGAGGGAGCAGTCATAGTAGGAACTACAGGAGTTGTATGAAAGCAATAAGGTGTTTGTAATACTGTCAAAAATTTCTTTGATACATCATAAACTCCTTTATTAAGAAATCTATGCTACTTATTTTCAGTAAAGCTAACCCTACACCCCTATTGGGAAGTAATTTGATAGTTTAAAAATGGGATTTTTCCACATCCTTTTTCACTGAGATTTTATTACTATCAAAGGCTCTGCTTGACCTTGATTTAGGATTAAGTCACAGAGCTGACCTGACTGTTACATAGAAGTGAAAAAATTTAAGCGGTTTCTATACAGCATTCATGGTCTGTGTAATATGGACTTTTACCCTCCAAATGGAGATTCACCCTCCAAAATTCTGAAACTTCAGTATCTCAGTTGAGGAAGCATTTTATCTCCCTCCAACTAAAGTAGTTCATACATATAGCTAATAGTAAGCCTTGAGATGTATTTTTACTCTGAGTTAGGCCCATTGAATCAGATCCCAATATTTAATATGGTTAACTTTTTTGCTATATTATTTAGCTCTATACTAAGTTTGGGGTGTGGACTTCATACAATCTGATTGCTGAATGGTTTAGGATGTACCATACAATTGGTAGTTGCTACTAGAGCTCACCCATTGGAATAACAATAAAAAAAACAATGGGTAGAGCTCCCTCTGATCCTTTACCTCAGACAGAGGAGATTTCAGCTCAGAACCATTACACCTGCCTTGTGAGCTTTCACTCCACATCTCTGTGATGTTTTGGAGTTGCACTCCCAATCCTATCATTGCAGATTGCCTTCAGCTGAAGGCATGCTTTAGATTTTCACATGTAGTGTTTTGTATTTCTTAACATCAATGCAGAAATCTCAAAAAATATTTTTATTCAAGACATCACTGTAATTAACTTCAATTCAGTCAGACTTGATAATGCAGATTAATAATATCATTTCTCTCTGTAGTCATTGAATAGAATTAAAAGGAAAATTTTGTGTAAGGAAACATTTATGAGTTCTGGAAAGCTTACAGAAAAAATCTGGAAGCCACTATCAAAGACAGATTCAACTTGTAGTAAGGATATGTTAACTAGTTTAAAAAGCATGCGTTTTGATAATTTACTTTCTAAGATGAAAGAATAGGTCATCCATCTTTTCAAGAATGCTCTAATTCTGCTTCTGTTAGAGTCAATTTATTTTTTACCATTGATTTCTCTTGGAGAATACTTTCTATTTCCATTATACAGTCTTTGCTAGCCAGAAGGGAATGTAATGAACATTGAATACGGCCAAAGGAGCATGCAGCAAATTACAGATTCACTCAGCATTAGAACCCACCAGTTGTGGCAGTTCTGCTATTTTTCACTGTTCTTGAGGGACAGGATGCACACTCTTCCAAACCACTTCTATGTAGTGCCATATACATAAATGTTACCTAAGGTATTTCCCAGTTGAAATCCAAAGAATACTGAATAAGCTAATTTGCAAGCCCTAAGGTACTGCTTATTCTCAAAACCAAGGGGGACTACTGTATTCCATAGCATTTAAATTATCTGGACTACCTGAACTAATGTTTTGGATGCAGGAGTTGAATGTACATTAAATAAATTTGCTGATGATCCTAAATTAGAAGGAGCTGTGGACTCCCTCAATGGTAGGGAGGCCTTACAGAGAGATCTGGATAGACTAGAGAGCTGAGAAATCACTGACCTTATGAAATTTAACAAGAGCAAGTGCTGGATTCTGCACCTGGTACAGGTGATCCTGGTTATACGTGCAAACTAGATGACAAGAGGTTGGGACCAGTCCTGTAGAAAGAGATATGGGAGTCTGGGTTGATGGCAAATTGAATATGAGTCAGCAGTGTGCCATGGCAGCCAAAGGGGTCAACTGTGTCCTGGGTGTATCAAGCACAGCACAGCCAGTCAAGAGAGGTGATTGTCCTGCCAGACTGCACCGGTGTGTCCCATCCTCGAGTACTCTGCAAAGTTTTGGGTGCCTCAGTATAAGAAGGACATCAGACTATTAGGGTGTGTCTACAGGAGGGCAATCAAGATGGTGAAAGACTTACAAGAAGTGGCTGAGGTCACTGGGTTTGTTCAGCCTGGAGAGGGCTGAGGGATGACCTCATCACAGTCTACAACTTCCTCAAGGGGACAGCGGAGAGGGAGCTGCTGACCTCCTCTCTGGTGACCAGTGATAGGACACAAGGAAATCGAATGAAGCTGTATCAGGGGAGGTTCAGACTGGACATTAGGAACAGACTCCCCAGGGAAGTGGTCATGGCACCAAGCCTGTCAGAGTTCAAGGAACATCTGGACAATGCTCTTAGTCATATGGTTTAGTTTCAGGTAGTCTTGCAAAATAGCAGGGAGTTTGACTCAATGATCCTTATGAATCTCCTCCAACTTGAGATATTTTATGATTCTGTGATACTATTGTATTGTGTCAGGGTCTGTATGTATGCTCTGTATGTATTTTCTCTCTCTGTGCATCTACAATATTTATACATATACACAAGGAATAAGGTGTCCCATAGTTAAAGAACTCAAGAGAGAACAAACTGAAAAATTCTATTTTCTATTCTATTCTATTCTATTCTATTCTATTCTATTCTATTCTATTCTATTCTATTCTATTCTATTCTATTCTATTCTATTCTATTCTATTCTATTCCATTCCATTCCATTCCATTCCATTCCATTCCATTCCATGCAGTTGGGTATTCCTGGCTCATCCACTTTCTTCTGTGTGAGCTCAAGAAGGTCATGCCAAAGTTTTATGATCCATATAACCACGAGTCAGGCAAGCTGTGAAACTGAATGCACTAGTGTGTCTGAACATGTTAAAAACCTTAGAAGAAAAGCACTTGTGCAGTAGCAAAGGCTTCATACAATTTGGGTTTTTTTTAGATGACAGAGAAAAGGCTTGCCCAAAAAGCAGTATGGTTATTTATTTATGACAGCAGGCATTTTGCTATTAAAACCAATGGATACATTTGAGCCACAGTGTTGGGCAATTAAACCTCATGCACAGCTTTGAAAATGATGAGCCAAGTTTACTGCTTTCTTAGGCTGCAGAGGATTCTGATTCACTGGAAACAGTGGAATCCTGCTTTACAAAGGGAATATTAGCAACACCCTGTGTTCAGGAACACTACTCATGCAGAGTTGCCTTAGCCAGGCTTCTTAATGCGGAGACCTCTAGAAAGGTTAAGAAATTAGTGGGACATTTTGGGACTGACTCTGATAATTGCTTTTTGATAGAATAGCTGGGGACTTGGAATTTTTTTTTTTGTTGATACTAATTCCCTGTAAAATATTTGATGTCTCAGTGTTGTGATCAGCGATAGTGAAAAGGAGATGGGAGAAACTACACTTAGCTCTTTGTACCAGAGAAGAATGTGGGTACAAATCAGACTCTAAAGGAATTTCCTATGTTTGTTCCTGTTCATCATTTAATTTTGAACTCTTCTGTTTTGTAATACCGCCAATTGTAATACAGCCACCATACAGCCACCTGCTGTCTTGCCACTCTGTCTGTTCTTGGCTATCCTGAAGGACTTAATCTTTATGCCAATGTCACACTGTTTAACCTTGACTTGTAACTGTTGAGCTACTCTGGACTACAGTTTACCCATGACTGTCTAATACTGTCATGGTGAGGACTTTCTCCTTTCTACATTAAAATTGATTATCCTCAGTCAGTTTTTACTAACTTCTCAGACACTTTAAATGTATTTACATTTTCTAATGATGTCAAACCTGAAGTAAGTTAAGGCAAACAAGTTACACTGAAAATAAGTAAATCAGGAGTGGAAAAGAAGTATAACACAGAAGATAAGCTCCTTCTAAAGAATGATCAATTGTTGAAGTGTTCACAACTCATGCCAAGAACAAAGTTATAACATTGAATAAAGGATAAGCTAAATTAATAAAAATGCCCTGAGAGCCAGAGAGGGACTGGAAGCAGATGTTTTACTGTTGTACTTTAATTTTAATTACTTTTAATCAGAAAAATCAAAATCTCACTTAAAAACCTATCTAGACCACTATTTGCAACCAGTTCACATTATTTCTGGACATACTTTTGGTTGCAGACTTATTAATGTCTCTTATGATACATGATATTTTGTATCAAGACTAGCAGAGGAGGCAGGGTTATATAACAATAGATATGGGCAGAACAACCCTTGAGTGATGGGTAAAAAATCCAAAGACACTACAAAGCACAAAACGTACTTAAAGGCTCAGTGGGCTCTGGGTAGCTCAGTTTCCATTTCAGTGGAGATTTCTTGGGGACCCAGCAGAGTCAGAGTCCCTCTGATAGCACTAATGTGATTGCAAGGTGATGTGAGATTGTCTAATTGTTGAGTTTTTGCCATTAACACTGCAGCTGTGGCTGTTTATATTCAGTATGCATATTTGAAAATCATAGAATCATATAATTTTTTAGGTTGGAATGGACCTTTAAGATCATTGAGTCCAACTGTTAACCAAGCACTACCAAGTCCACCACTAAACCATGTCCCTAAGCATCACATCTACATGTCTTTTAAACACCTCCAGTGTGGTGACTCACCACTTCCCTGGACAGCCTGTTCCAATGCTTGGCAGCATTTTTGGTGAAGAAATTTTTCCTAATATCTAATCTAAACTTCCCATTGTGCAACTTCAGTTCATTTTCTCTTGTTCTGTTGCTTGTTACCTACACTCACCTTGCTACAACCTCCTTTCAGGCAGTTGTAGAGAGCAATAAGGTTTCCCCTCAGCCTTCTTTTCTGGAGGCTAAACAAACCCCAGGTCCCTGAGCTGCTCCTTGTAGGACTCATGCTCCAGACCCTTCACCAGCTTTGCTGTTCTTCTTTGAACTCACTTCAACACTTCAATGTCTTTTTTGTAGTGAGGGGCCCTAAACTGAACACAGTATTTGAGGTGTGGCCTCATCAGGGCTGAGTACAGGGGGATGATCACTTCCCTAGTCCTGCTGGCCACACTACAGGGTATTTCAAAAGATGGACCCAATTTCAAAGATATAGTGATTTCAAATTAGGTCCATCTTTTTGAAACACCCTGTTTCTGATACATGCCAGGATGCTCTTGGTCTTCTTGACCACCTGGGCCCACTGTTGGCTCATATTCAGCTGCCTGTTGACCAACACCCTCAGGTCCTTCTCCACCAAGCAGCTTTCCAGCCACTCTTCCCCAAGCCTGCAGCATTACATGGGTTTGTTGTGACCCAAGTGCAGGACCTGGCAATTGGCCTTGTTGAACCTCGGCCCACCAATCCAGCCTATCCATATCCCTCTGTAGGGCCTTCCTACCCTCAAGGAGATCAACACTCCCACCCAACTTGATATTGTCTGCAAACTTACTGAGGGCGCACCCGATCCCCTTATCCATTGATAAAGATATTAAATGGAACTGGCCCCAGTACCAAGCCCTGGGGAACACCACTTGTGACCACCCACCAGCTGGATTTAACTCCATTCTCCACAACTCTTTGGCCAACCAGCCAGATTTTGGGCAGTGAAGTGTACATCCATCTAAGCCATGAGCTGCCCATTTCTCCAGGACAATGCTGTGGGAAACAGTGTCAAAAGCTTTACTAAAGTCTAGGTAGACAACATCTGCAGCCTTTCCCTCATCCACTAAGTGGGTCACATTGTCATAGAAGGAGATCAGGTTGGTCAAGCAGGACCTGCCTTTCAAAAACCCATGCTGACTGGGCCTGATCTCCTGGTTGTCCTGTATGTGCCATGTGATGGCACTCAAGATGATCTGCTCAATAACCTGCCCTGGCACTGAGGTCAGACTGGCAGGCCTGTAGTTCCTAGGATCCTCCTCCTGGCCCTTCTTGTAGATGGGCATCACATTTGCTAACCTCCAGCCAACTGGGATCTCTGCTATTAGCCAGGACTGCTGAGAATTGGTAGAAATCATCTCTTTTGGCCGTTGGTCAGTTGAACTTTGGAATAAAGAACCAAAGACCTCCCAGAAAAGGACAATCAATGTTTATTTTGAGCCTGCTTTAATTTACTTCATATTAAATGTGGGCTTGAAACAAAACCTCAGATCTAAACACCTAGAAATTTCAGTAGGCACACAGAAATCTCGAATTAGATTCAAGTTCCGTGATTTGGATCCATCCCTATTTCATATTTTCTGGAACAAAAGCCTTGGGCTCTTTCACTTTCTCCTCGAAAAAGGGGCCTTTCTTAGTGATAGTCTGAAAAAAAATATTCCGTTTTAGTTAGCTCTGCAGAGAGCCAAAGATTTGTTGTTTTCCATCATGCAGAAATAAAGGAATTATTTTTATTTTATATATTGAAGCTAAGAAACCTTTCTTTCAAGGAGGCAGAAGTGATGGTGACTGTAATTCCTGTGAGGAAATGAAAACTGTCTAAGGAAAATCTTCTGGAGAGAGGCTGAAGAAAATAGTGGAGAAAACCTGTTGAATATGACCACTGCTTCATCCCTACTTGTTGTTCATGACAAAGAAGTGGCCCAAAGTACATATACCTTGTGGAAAGCCCTCCAGCATTCTGGGTCATCTGTATTTATCTGATGAAATAGAGAAAGGAATATTTGAACATAACACAGTGAAAATGCAAGCATATAATACCTTTTCAAATAATCTCCTGCTTAGAAGGATAAACTATCAAGACAGAATCAACAGCTTCACTTCTATCTACTCTTGTCAGGTGGAAAAACAGAAAATCTCTGTTTTACTCTAGCACTATATAAACATGTGACTGCCATGAGAAGACCCAGGAATTTGAAATGAGTAATGTATAGAAAGGACCATTCTATTTAACAATCTTGTTGCTTTGACTCCATTCAATGAGAAGAAACTGAAATCCCTAATGGATGAACTAGGCAGAGAAGGTATCTCTTCTTCAAAGAGGTATTTCAGAACAAGCATTCCATTTTCTTAGTGCAGGCATAAAGGGCACAGAATCTGCTCCTGAAAACAAAAGCATCAAACTAGAGAAAAATGACAACAGGCAAAAAGAAGCTTAGGTAGTAGGTTTCCCTGTTACCTCCATAGAGAAACACAATAATCTTTGCAAAAGCGGGATGGAAACTTCTAATGTCCCATGCAGTGCGTTGTGGGGACAGGAATGTCCAGCTGGCTACAGGTCATCCAGACCCAGCACCAGAAGCAACAGCATTGCCACAACCCAACCCCATGTCCCACAAAATCTGTCATGCTGAGAAGGGACTCTGCTATTACTATTTGGAGTGAGATAGTGTTAAAACACATCTAATCTGAGCTAATAGGTTGACCTGGTAGTGTGCTGTTTGGTCTTATCAGCTCAGGTGGTGCTACAGTTCCCACTGTTACAAGCCATATGCAAGCAGTTTGAATTCTATCCCAGTCGCTCTGATTAGTGTTTCCATTCATCTGGTTCTAGGCCACAGAGATGCTTTAAAAATTGAAAATGGTTTTTAGAAACTCTCAAGGAAATTTAAAAGTGGGTCTCTTAACTTGAAAGTCTACCTGCCATCAGTGATTCAAAAAACCTTTGGTCTCCTGGAAAACTACTCAAATTCTCAGCACAAAATAATAATGTTTATTTAGTTTTTTTAGGGCCTATCAAATAGTAAATAATGCTTTTGTTGTTTTTCTATCAAATATTTCATTTAGAGTATGACTACTTTAATCTCAAAAAGTAATAGATTAAAGATCATTCCCTGCAGCTGAACTGAAGTCTTATCTTGGCAAAACATTTAAGCATATGTTTAACTTAGTTTATATTAAAGACATCTTCTTAAATGCAACCCAGGAACTACGGGTCTCCTTGAATAGACTGTCTTCCAGGTTGGTTTATGCTTCTGGAGTGTCTGAATGATAAAGAGAACCTACTGAAAGATTTCTCAGCTGGAGTGAATTGTCCTGGTTCCATGCAAGGCAAGAAGCTCCCACATTTGGTACCTCCTCCCTCATCTACAGGTACAGAGCTCTCTCCAGCTTCCACTGAGCTCACTGACAGTGCTATGATTTATTTCATCAGGAGCAGGAGCCAGGAAGAAATATGATCAGTTTGATGAAAACGCAATGCACATGCTAAAATGAAGTAGGATCACATCTGCATTTTGTCTGCATGCTAAACAATAATGTGAATTTTTAGTGCTCTTAAAAAAAAAAGAAAAAAAAAAGAAAAAAGTTTGCCTGTTTTTTCCAAATGAAACTTGGGAGCAGCAAAAACTAGATGCAAAAAGTAATGTCTTAAAATTTTAGGCCACCAACATTGATTTAATAGTCTAAAATGATGTTCTTGCTCTGGGAGAGTTTCAAACTGGCCCCTTTTCTTTTCTTTCAAACCTTGAGTAAATCAAAGTCATTGAAATAAAATATTTCAGTTGCCAACTTGGAGGAACTTACTATAGCCAAACTATAAATGCAGATTTTTAATGGGCAGGCAGACTTTCACTGTGCTAAAATCACAAATCATGGAAACAATAACTCTGCCCCTACAGAAAGACGGACAGACCGACCAACATCCAGAAAATGCATCTCTCTCAAATACATTTAGATATTTGTCTTTATAAGGGAAGACACTAATACTCTTGAGGGGCATAGCCATAAGTGGATCATCACGTATCTTTCTTGCATATGAAGATGAATGGCATATTTGACTAAAGAGGTGGCTTTTGTCTCTCATTCTCTATCTCTCTCTGTGAGAGAATCTCATTTATAGCAATAATTTATTCACCACTGCAGGATAAATAAGAATTAGAGCCATATACATATGTGTGTGTGCACAGTCACTAGTCACAGTGATAGTGATGCAACCATTATGTTCTAAATCTATATCTGTGAATACCTTTTGAATTATTATCTTTTGATTTTGTTTGTTTGTGCAGAAGCCTTTTCTCTGGATGCTGGCATTCCTGCTATGTTAGTGTTAGTGGTTCAGCATGCTTATCAGTCAGATTACAGTATGTAATGTGACTGAATTGGAGTGGTGGATTTCAGAAATATGCATTTCCATGCATTTTCAATGTAGACATTGACTAGGCTTTCAATTTCTTCATTCTTGTCTACTTCACTTTCCCTAGCTTGTTTATACTTAATGCAAGACATGCAATGATCAGAGCACTTCAGCCCATACTTAACTTCACTTGTTTATCTAATCTTATGGGTGGGATTCACATTCTTAAAGTTAGTTACATTAGTAATTTATCTACTGAATGGAGACAGTGAACAATAAGAACAACTCTTATAAGAAGAAAGATAATATGTGTTGAATGCAAAAATGCATAATAGGGAGGCAAGTATAGGAGATAGAATGTGCATGATTTTAAGATACCCAAATTTTAGGAATTCAGGTTAGGGTTTCCATGGTGATGCTATCATCATCTGCTTCCTTATGAACCTGGACCTCTGCTGAATTCCACCCACATAAAAGGATAGAATAGGGTCAAAACTTTTCAGTATATTTCCAGGTAAATTACAACAGGACATGACACTGTTCAACTTAACTCCAGTGTTTTGCATGTCAAAGTATTCCTTTTCCCTTTAATGTCCCTTTGTTTTCCTTAATGTTCATTTCTCAAAGGAAAACCTTTATTCAAGAGTGTGAATTGGAAAAAAAGTAACATAGTTTGTGCAAAACATATTCTTTAATACTGGCAACATGAGCTCCAGTGAACAGAAAGGTGGCTTATGCCATTTCTGCAGCAGGACAATTCTGAGGATTGTGCAAACAAGCCTTTCTCCAGTTGTTCTAATTTGGATCTAGCTATCCATGGCCCTAAGCATACCTGGACAATAGCAGATGTCTGGCTCCTTTCTTGTTCTATCTCTCCTTCTAGTCCTCTAGTCAGAAGAACACAACCTAACAGACAATTTGAACTGCTGGAGTGGTACAAAGAGGGTGCCATAATGGTGACAATTCAGACCAAAGATATTTAGTTCAAGGCAAAGTAAGTAATCCTTTATAACCATGTAATGCCATTCTGCATACGGCTGTGATTTCTCTTTACCACATGAAGCATAAGCTGCTTGCTTCCACTTCACAGTTTCTTTGTGGCCTCTCTGCCTACTCACCCTGCAGTTGCTTGCTCAGTTCCTAGTAGTTGATCCCTGCCTCTGCTGGTTCTCATTGTGGGCATCCTTCATCCACTTGTTACATTTTCAAACAATTCTCTTTGGGTTCTCTTCCATGCCTCTGAACTCATGTATGTGGAGAATTTCCTATAAACATCTGCAAAACCACTTCATTGTCTTCTGTCTTATTCCTCTCTAAAACTCTACCTAAAAGCAGCCTGAAATCAGCCAGACTGCTGGTGTGTTAATGCAACCACCTGTTATATCAATCAATTTTGGTTTGTTGCTTCTTTATACTCTATTACATCCTTTCATCCTATATCTGTCTCTTGCTTTGATTATAAGGTCCTTGGAGCCAACATCTATTGTAATAGGATCTTAATCTATGGCTAGTACAAACTCTGGGGTAACAGTAACCATAAAAATGACTGAGGCAGTTGGGCAGAAAATGTGCATTGTCATGAAGTGGTATCGGCTGTGATATTGTGTCACAAAATGAAATCACTGCATAAAATACTGATCTCACTGACTGGTCAAAACTCTTTGACTTCAGTGAAACCCAGGATATTGCCCTCTGTCATTAAATCTTCAGAAAGACACATATTTTTGAGTAATCTTTTTTCTTCATCAGCAATGATCAGAAAAATCCCTCTTTGAAGTGATTTTGATAATATCATTGCCTGTTGGCCACTGTCTTAATTGGATCTTCAATCTCATTTCTCACCTGCCTGTTCTGCAGTGCAGAATTATGTGTGTGTATATACTGCCAAAAATATTTATGGCTGTTGTCAATAATTAATAATTACCAACAGTAAGAATATCACATGAAGCACTTTACCAGAATGAATCTATAAACTACAAGAGATTACACTGATGAATAACCAAGAGTGTTTTGTATTTATCATCCTATCTCATGCAAAGCAAACAATCCTTTTCAAAATACTGCTGTACAATCCAAGCTGGCCAAAACCAGCTTTCGAGTTCGAAAATGCCCATTCATGTTTAGGCTCAATATTCAATATTTCCTACTCTTTGTTTTATAAATATAAATACACATTTGGAGGAGAATGCTTCCTAGAAACATGTACATCTCAAACTGAAAGAAATAAGAAACATTTTTGGGAAGTGAGAAATGCTATGTGACATGAACATGCTGCTTTTATTAACCCATTGTTGGAGTTTAATTTTTCTGTTCATTTTACAAGAAGCTCAGGGTGCCCAGATCATTAGAACATATCTTTCCTTTTCTATCCCATTTCCTCTTTCTCTTTTTCCTCCAAAAGCTCAGAACTCAGCTGAGATACCCTTGACATTATTTTAAAACACCTTTTGACAGTCTCGCCATAAAGGACAGGGTTCTTCTTTTTTTAAAAGCAGAACTCACAGTCAATTTAAAGATTGTAAGCTATGGCCCATGTTCCACTCAAGGCACTAGGCTTTCCCAGGAGTGAGAATGGGTTCACAGAAAGTTCAATTGTTCATAGCAAAATTTAAAAAAATGAAAAGGAGTGAGAAAGAAGGGGTCTCCCCCCACCCAACACACACATACATCTCTCCCCCCGCCGTGCCTCCCCCTCTCAACCCACAAGTACGCAGACTGTACCCCATGCACATCGGAAATGGACCCGGCGAGGCTCTCGGCGCAGCATGCACACGCGGAAGGGAAGAGAAGGGAAGGGAGGGGGATGCCTTTGCACGGTCTGATCATCACCATAAAGAGTTAAAGAGAGAGTGAAATGGCTAACGTACACACACCCCGCTCCATACCGGAGAAGAGTCTCCCAGCTGAGGTTTATGCTCTGTGAGGACCAGGCTGAAACTGACCGCCCCCACGGCCACGCTGGACACCCCTAACCCTATCTCCAGCACGGAGAGCACCAGGAGGCTCCCGATGATCTGGCTGCTGGTGCACATCCTCCCTCGGTCATCCTTCCTTCCCGATCAGCCGGGGAAACCGCGCATCCTCCTTCTCCTCCGGCGCTCCCGCCTCCTTAAGTCGACCCCAAACTTTTCTTCCTTCGCCGGCAGCCGGGGCGGAGCGGTGCATCCGTGGCCGGCAGGCGCTGCCGAGGGGCGGCGGGGCGGCCCCGGCTCCGGCTCCGCCGGGCCCCGCGCCGCGCCGCGCAGCGCAGCGCCGCGCCGGCAGCGAGCGCAGCCCCGCCGCCGCGGAGCTCTCCAAGGTGCCGGGCCGGCGGCGGGGACGGGGCGCTGGGGCCGGCCGGCTGGGCAGCGCGGCGGTCCGTATGCAGCACCACGCTCCTCAGGGGCTGCGCCTCCTCCGGAAAAGTCGACCTTGTCTGATCGCCTCCTGCGCTCTCATTGAAATGACCTCACTGGGATTTTTTTTTTTTTTCCTTATTTCTCTCTCTCCCTTCTGTCTCTTCCTGGGTTGGAGGTGGGGGCAAGAGGAGAGTGGCGAGCCCACCCCGGCTATATTTATGTATGGATCTAGACCCAATGCACAAGCGAGGCGCTACGGCAGCCCCGCCCCAGGGCCACAAAGCACGGCACCTTCCTGCGGTCCTCCCTTAGGCACCCCGGCTCGCACACCTCTTTCGTCCCGCACCCCATCGGGCTGGCGGCAGGACGCAGAGAGCCGGGGCAAATGTCAGCTGCAGGCTGCTGCCACGCAACGCTTGCGTAAAAGGTGAGCCCTCTTGACAGGGTGTGCACAGGCCTCCCTCCTAACAGGTGCTGCTGTCAAAATTCAGGAGGAAGTCCTGAATTAGTAAAAGGGCTGGAGTCATGTCTCACCACTGCAAAACCCTCTGGTGTCTTCCAAAACACTGTTGCCATAATAGGTAACTGCTGTAGCCATGCTTGTCACTTTCACAATGGCCAGAACCGTGTCAGTCCTAAAGTAAATGAGTAACAAAGCAAAATATCACAAGAGACTCAGAGCTGCTACTTGAGCTATACTGGAATGCTTGGTACCCATCTTTATTTCTGCTGCTCGGATACAGGGAATGCTTTGCCACCCTGACTGCAGTTTTACAATTGAGATGTGCTGCACAACATGGTAACATGCAAGCAATCTAGCACCTTAGGTTTCCTAAATATGGGCCACCAACCTATGAGCAGTTACCTTAAGAATGGGGCAAAAGTGCTCCTTCAACAATTGTATCCCCAAAATCTAGATCATTATTTAAAAAAAAAAATCACTGTCCTTCAGGATTAGGCTGATATTCTATATATATATATTCTAATTTTTCATTCTAAATATAACATATATGGAATTTTTCCTTGTACGCAAAAATATGGAATTATTAACCTCTCTAGAAATCCTGTACTCAAGTATCAGAATCCAGAAGGGTAGTCTAGACTTATCCGTTATTTTGATGATACAATTTGAAGGCAAGAGCATGAGATTAGCAAAATCCTGGTTGAACTTATTTTGGGGGCTCCAAAACTTGTGTCTTGTGCTTTGAGAAGACAACAATTGAACCACTGGCATGGGGGAGACAGAATGCTAAAGTGCAAGAGAACGAGCTCTACATATGCACTTGAGAAGACTAGATCCACCATTACAAGCCAGAGTTTAGTTCTCATTTGTAGAAATCTTGAATATTTAATTGCTGTGAGTGGAGTTTAGACTGGCATCAAAGTCTGTCACATTAAGTTGTTTATGTTCTCTAGGTATTTGAGAGTGAGAGAAAGGGGTCCTAAGATAGGATCTTAATGCTTTCTAGTTTAAAACTTTGGTTGTTTCGTGTTTTCACACACTCTTCCCAGTTCACAAAAGCAGAACAGGAAAGCTGCATTATATTTAAAGCCGAATTGTCCCCTTTCCATCTCTTATGTTTTAAATGGTACCTGACACCTCTTATCATTAAAAATCAAGGCACAGCATAAAAGTTCCTAAGCTACTATACTTACGTAGGAGGATGGAGAAAGCACAGATTTTCAAGTACCCACATGGGTGTAGGAAGGTGTTTCTGCAACGACAGTATCCTTATTATGTCAGATTGTTATAAACGTTAAAGTGAGCTAAGGTGCTATGATTTTACTGCTCAGAATATATTTCACCAGGACTATAAAAGCCAGTGGTGGTGAGAGAGGAATCTCATAATGACAGATGTAATTAATGTATTTAATACTTGCAGCCAGATAGAGTGACTGTCATATCAGGAGAGAGGTCATGTGACAGAAATAAGATTTCCATAAACAGCTTGTTTTATGTAACGTTTCCACTTCAGTCATAATAAGCTGTCAGAAAGATGGGGGGAAAGAGACCTTGTGAAAAGCATATCCTAGATGGAGATCACTTCATGCAACAGTTATCAAAATAGGAGTGTGAAACTGGAGTTCAATGGCAGGAGAAGAAGTGCTCTGGGTGCCTGCTTTCTAATCTGCAGCCTGCAGAGAGGTGAAGAGCTAAGCAAGACCTTAGTCAGAGTTTATGAGATTACCTATGAGAAGCTGTGTGAGTTATCACTGTTTTGCACCCTTTCAAATAAAGGCAGGAAGGAAATGTAATATTCTGATCATTATCATTTTAAAATGAAAAGATACAGTCATTGTCCATGTAATCACTTTAGTTTATTTGTACTATGGTGCTGCATCATCATTATCTGCTGATCTAGGCAATTAACTTTACACATGGGACTGTTCATGCATACATTACAGCACATGCTTACAGCTTTGCAGCACTGAGGCACTCGAGTTATTTAACTGCTTACTGTCTCAACTGGCTGGTTTTGAAATATCTCCTGTATTTCTGATTCCTGTAACAAAAAGATTATGATGAAATACTAGGAAAAAAAAAATAATTCAATGTGTGGGCAAGTTTTCATTATAACTGCAGAAAGTTAAATACTGAAATCCCATCTCCAAAGTACAATTAACTACAGTCATGAGGGCTTTGGATTTTTTAATTTAAACTGTTGGATTCATGAACAAAAGTCATCAATCTTATTCTTCTTGACTTCTTTGAAGGATTTTTTTTTTTAATTATTTGGGACTTTAAAAATGGTTCATTACAAAAAAATTCTAGTCACACAGTGCGATGAAGGGTAATTGAATGACATAGTACTGGCAATGAAGAAATAGAAATCAGAGTACAAAGATTAATTTATACTAACTTCCATTTATATGGCTCTAATGGCCAAAAGGAGAGAGACTAAGGAGGTTATAGCCTCTCCATTGGAAATGACCAGGTTTATATAACACTTTTGAGCATATATTCTTAGCTGAATGCATCCTGTTAAAGTGGCTGAATTTATTTATTCACAAATTCCATGCATCTATAAAACAGTACTTTAAAGAGCTTTATTGTGAATAAGAACTGGGCCTATAGCATTAAATCAGAATTCAGGCCATTGAATCCAATTCCACCTAGGTAAATTGTGAATAAAGTAGAAACTGTACAGCTGTCCTATGGCTGCTTAGAAGATGAGAAATAAGTCAGTGCAGTTCCAAGAGAGGACATACTCACCCTGTAAACTTTGGTGTTGCTAATATGCAGGTATAAGGTCTTGGCAAATAAACAGATGTTTGAGTGATCTTGGAAGCTGGATTACTCTTTTACCTTATGGATTTATTTTCTAACCAATCCCCACGAATATCAACTGAGCTATCTTGGAGTAAATGACACAGACTAAATTACTTCAACCAGAACATTCTTTAGGAAATGGAAAAATGAAGCCTCAAGGGCAGCTTGCAAATCCTCTTCACAGGCACGTTCTGCTTTCACCTTACTTTGTAGATTCCATCTCTTCACACTGTTTTGTCACCTGGATCCCTTCAACTAAGTTTGACTGAAGCAGAAGCAATAGACAGCAGCAGTCTAACAAATGGCTTTTAAGTGTTTGGTGTGATACAGTGCTTTGGGTTCTATAAAGAGATGCTCATTGATTTAATTCTAAAACCAACTGTATCAACTGCATCCTGTGTATAGAAATGTGTACAAAACAACCTTTAGAACAGTCCTTCTTTTTTTTTTTTTTTTTTTTTTTTTTGCAAAATCAACTCTTAGTACATTTTATTCCTTAGTTTATTCATACTCTACAGCAGCATGCACTGATGTTCTAAAATAGGAAGCAAAACCCAGCAGAATCTTGTACAGGAGAAGATACAGAGAGAGACTGTCATTGATTTTGTCTGTTTAAAATTCAATACTCAGACAAACTTTCTGCTGAATGGGTATCTCAGCCCCAGTAAAGCTAGGATCTGTGGCACTTCTGTGGCTGTTAAGGTTGTTAGGTCGCAATTGTTTTTCTTGGTCAAGTCGTTAAGGTATTGGTTTATAACACACAAAAAATCTGATGACATATGCTAAAACTTGGCACATGTTATCATTCAAGAGGAGTTAGAGGATTTATGACAGTCATTGATGTTGGGTGGAAAATTTCACACGTTCTCAGGTTTTGGTTGGGTAGTGAAAACTGGATGGACTCTATGTAACCTAAGTTAAAAATGAGTATAAATTACTTTTCCTTGGATTTATTCTTAACTACCCCCTCTGTCTACAACTCAAAGAAAGTGTGTTCCCCTCAAGACACCTTTTACTACCTTGATTAGATGGAAGAAAGATTCTCCTTCAGTAGAAGAAATCAGAAAACTATGCACAAATTTGGAGTCTTCTTCTACTGATCAAAACATTAATTAAGAGTGCACGTGAAATTGCTTACCTCCATGCTACATACTGAGATATGAGTAACAGGATCTTTAAAGTGACTTGCTTAACATTGTACATAAAGTCTGTAGCTGGAGGTAGTATCTGTCTAGGATTGTAGTCTGCTGAGTAAGATCTATATGTAAGGAAAAATGATCTTGACTTGATATTTCCATGGGATTCAGGATTAAAGGAGAATGAAGAAGTTCTCCATACCATGGGGAAGAAAGGCTTGGAGCTATCTGCTTTTGGGGGCACAGGAACAAAGAGGGCTGGGGACTGAGAAAACTGGAGGTCAGGAACTTATCATTCTGAGCTGAGCCTCTCTTTTATGCCAGAAGGGGCGAAAATTTTGATGGAACCTGTTGTGTTTGTTTCCATGGGAAAGGCAAACAAAGCCAGTACTAGTCTTAACAATGTAGGCAAGCAATTGGTGGTTATTTTGATAGGCTGGAACTATGAGAGAGAAGACAGGACAGTTCAGTAGGGGCAAGAAGAAAATGGGAAGTGAAAGTGTTTGGAAGGTAGTGCAGGGTCTCTTTGTCTCTTGCTTATCCTTGCAAGTATTTATGGACTTGCTGCGAACTCAAGCCCTTATGCATGAATATTTTGAATATGTGAGGGGAAGAGAAGGGCCCCATAATGCCATTCTTTCCATAAGAAGGGAAAATAAGAAATAGCAGGGGATAGAAGACTCAGAAAAAACTTGCTGGGGACTTTTTGTTTTCATGCCAAGGGATTGTGAGATAAAAAGTATTAGGGCAAAGACTTCCTTGCACTCTCTAACCTAAGCATTAGCAGGAACAGAGATCCATGTTGATTCATTAAGTCCCTGTTTCATCAGATGTATATCTGATCGAATACTCTGCTCCCCTCAGCAACCTGATGACTAAACCTATTAAGGATATTTTTATGAGAAAATGAGGCAGGAACAGGGTCTTAAACTGAAGGAGTGAGTCCTTGTTGCATGCTCCAGCTGCTCTCTGTCTGATGTGTATATTACACTTCACATCTTATTGTCTCTTAAGGTTTCTTAGTAGGAGAGAATGCTCTGAAAAAAATGGGTCAGGAGAGGAGGATTTTTATACCACCTCTGGATCTAAGTTGGAGGGAAAGTTTCTATCTAGGACCTTAACCTAGATGATTGCCTAGAAGATGATCTGAAGCAAGACAGTAGCTAGAGGCACTTTGAATTTCTCATTTTTATTTTTAACTGCTAGAAAAGTTATTCCATAGCTCCATAGTACATCTCACAGCTCCACTCCAGAAGGTGTGAAGCTCTGGAAAGGTGTTATAGAGGTATATAGCATGCGTATACCAACTCCGCAAAGAAAAAAAGCCGTTGCAGTGGGACTTCCCTCTTATACTCTACTCAGTAATCATCAAATCTACAGAGATAGTGAGCATTTTGTTCAGACCATTTCTGAAACCTGATGACAACCTTGAAGCCATTGCACTTTAAAGTAATGCGCTGCCATAGTAGGTGTGAGCATACTCAGGTTACCAGATACAGTTCCTAGCACCAGCTATGCCACAAGGATCTCACTGACATCTTCTGAATACATCTAATATTCATCTTGTCCTCCACAATAAACTGAGTAGTTTTCAAACGACATTCATGTTGTCACTGCTTGCAAGAAGTCTTCACCAATTTACTCTGGTGATGGGATGAACACCAAGCATACTGACCTGAAATAAAAAGGAAACATATTTTTTTCCAAATAATTCATTCCATGCAATGCCCAGGAAAAATCCTGACTTAGTCACCTTTTTTTGTTTTAATACATTAACCTTGGATGTTCAAAACAAAGCAAAAGTGAGATAACATCATTACTGTCTTGCTATATAAACAGAATGTATAAACAGTCTCTGCAGGATAGTAAATTAATGTGCTCTTTGAATTGCATGACTTACATAACCTGTCTGACATTCTGCCATCTCTCAGACTCTGGCCTTCACTTTGTGTGGTAAGTTTCATATCCCACAGAAAGTCCATTAAATTGAGATTTAATTAAACCATCCAATCTGAATGCAGACAAAATATTTTCTTACAGTGCAGGCTGTAATAAAGCATTCTCAAACCTAAAATGCTATGAAATGAGTGTCTAACTAGAACCTCATTACATTATAGATCTGCCATCATTTTTTAGAATCCTGAAGTACTTCCAAGTAATAAAGGTTAGAAGATGTCTTAGTAATGTCAGCCCTGATACAGTACAGCATCCAAGTTAGTGTTCAAAACCCACCTTATGAATAACACTCTCCTGAATGAGGATGAACCTAACAGCTAAATATGCACTAAAGGGCTTTGCTGAATCAGAGTCATTACAGCCTCCGTCATGTAGATTCACAAAGCTCACATTTGCCTAAATGGGAGCACGGCCTGAACAAGGGCCAGAACAAACCTACACATGGTAAGTGGCCTGACAGACCATATAACTCACTCCTGACAGGGATTGGTGCTGCTGTAGTAACTAGGAACAGTGCCAGTCCAGAAAGCAGCACTGGAGAACCTCAGGACCAGTGTCTGCTCTCAGTTTTGGCATCCAATACACAGGCAGAGTCCAGGCTCCAGCTGTTGTTGCTCATATTGTTTGGATGAGTCATGAAAGAGATAACAGCTGGGACGAACCCTGTTAAGAGCCCTAACCTGAAGCCTGTTAGGACACTTTTGCAGATGAGTAAGAAACATGGTTATGTCTCGTTTGCCAACTCGTTTAATTAGATCAGAATCTATCTCCCACCGAGTGATTTTTTCCAGTGATGAGATGCATTGTGTTGGGTAAAGTCCTTCAGCATGGGACATCTGAGCTGTTACTTGAGAAAATTTGGAACTAGATTTTCTTCTTTTTTTTGCATTATACTTTTGTGAAACAATTGTTAAATTTTTGTGCCCAAGGTAAAGTACAGAAGAAAAATAATAAAAAATCCAAAATAAAAATGAAACCATTTAGGGATTAAAGCTTAATTATTCCCATAGGAATTAATGGTTAAAAATAGGGTTTCCTTCAGCTGTATCTGCCTCCATCAACCGCTTTTCTCTGCCAAACTGTAACAATAATTTTTATAAGAAACAGAGTGTATGGAGAAAGTGAAAAAATAGACCAAAATGGTAAGATCACAGGGTACAGAGTTGAAAGAATAACTTTTCAACATGCCTAGAAATCATAGTTTTTCTTGGCATATACCCAGCAAATTGTAAGTTTCTGCAACACATGCTATTTAAAAAGATCTGTAGTCTGATACAATTCCCTGCCTACTTGGGAAAAGTCTTACTACTGGTTGAAATATATGTTGAATTGGTGTCACTGTATAACACCTATTCATTTGTCAACACTTAAAAATGTTGAAGGTTGTCCAGTCACATCACTGTCATGGGATCAGGGGTATCATGCAGAAATGGCCAGTGTTAACAGCAGAAGGAGGCCAAAGGCACCCACCTAAGCTTTATATGAATATATGTTATAGATGCAAAAAAGCAAGTGTATCTGAAGAAAGCATTCCTAGAGACACACCTTGAGTCCTCTGAACTGCTGGTTGCCCTTGGTGCATTTGTTTCCCATGGGTTTCAGTCAGAGCAGTTCACACATATCTGACAAAGAAACCAGGTCCCATTGCCAAAATCTCCCCTCTCATAGGTACTGCCGTGCTTTGTGCCAGCAGAGCTCTGCTTGCTTGGGTAATTGCCACCTGCATGTGGTGAGACAAGATAGTGCCCTGAGGTTTGCATCCAACTCTTAATGATCTGTGCCATCGTACTGCACTGCTAATCAGTTCTCTGACTCCTCCTAATTAAATGCTAAAAATAACAGTGCATCAACGAAGCTATATTCTGTAGCTAAATTGTACAATGATTAATTTAGTAGCATCTTAACCTGGGTGAGCAAGAAAATAATGTACCTCAGCAGAAACTGTTGAGAAACATCTTAATTGCAATTGTTTCAAGTTAAAATACTGAGGGCACAGGAAGGATTACAAATAATGATCTTAAAATTGCATCCATCTGGCAGAAATTACTGTACTTCAGCAATCAAAAAAATCCCCATACCTTCCCAACTAGCAGAACAGTGAGTACTAGCTGGTAGTAAAGACTGATTTTGTAATAATTTCTAACAGCCACATTGCAATAGTATTTTCACTTCTGCTTAGTGCTTTCCATCTTGAACATGTGATCACAGAGCTGGTTTCTGATTCAAAGCTCATTCCCTAACATGTGTTCCTGATACATTTTTTGACATTCTGTGGTATATCTCTGTATGATAATTACACCAAACTACTTTCAGAGGTGCTTATTACTGCATGATTATTTGTGAGGGTTGTTTTTTGTGTGTATGTGTAGAGAGAAAAATCAAAGCATCTTAAAATATAACAATAGTAGTCTAAGGAATGTGCATTTTAAAAACCTTCACAGACTCTCTCAGGCCTTCCTTAAAATGTGTCTGCGAGCACCACAGTCTGTGATGGCACAGAGCAGGTTATCTTCATAGGTGTTTTCTTTCAGAACTGGGACTGAGCTACTCTGAGAGAAAGCAAGAGAACTTCCATCAGACCTTTGGAAGGGGAGGAAGAGCATTTTCTTAGGTCATTCCAGCCATCTCTAGGAGGCTTCATTCCCATTTACTTTTTACATTTTTTGTTTCACTGAGCCTGAACAGACTGTCTCTTGTGAAAGTGTGATTTCCCCTCACTGTTGTTCTAAACTCAGTTTAAACCTTACTCGCAGAAGTCACTGATTATGCTTTGCATCTTTTGACTACTTTAACACTGCCATGAAAAAAAAATGAGAGAGGAATCTATTTTTATGACCTACCAGTCATTTCAGGATGTTTCCCTTTTAGCACATTTAATATAAGCCTTTTCTCCCAAGTGTATTAGGAATGCTTTTTAATGCAGTTTAACTATATATTTTTCTCAAAAAATAACTTTTAATCTAAATTAAATTCCCTTAAACCAGTATTTTCCTTTTGAAAATAAAATGCTAAATCTACATATAATTAAATATTTTAAACTTATTTGTAAAATGAAATTAAAATATGATGTAAATTGTATCATGCCTGCAAGATGCCTATATGAAAATGGTGACAGTTCAGAAATAGATGCTTTAATGAAAAAAATATTTTGGAGAAAAAAAGAAAGTCACTTAAATGTAATAAAAAGAAAACATATTTTCATTCTGACCATGGTACCTCATCTCCCTTCAATAGCACTGTAGAAATAACAACGTAGATTTATGCTTACTCTTCCATGATATTTGGAAACTGGATGGAAAAGATAAAATATAATTGAAATAAGCATATTTTAATTGATTCCTAGCTAATGTGGTCAAGTGCAACTCAGCATAGGTCAAGCAAATAAATTTCTGTAATTTACAGACTGAACTACACTTAAAAATCAAGCGTTGAGTGCGTTAATGTATTTTTAATCTGGTGGAGATGAACCAATGAATTATCACTCTGATAAAAATCTACCCTGTAGGAATGAATATGGATAAAAGCCTCCTGTACCCATATTTAACTACAGAATAATTATGAGTTTTAACTTTGCCTCCTCCTACCATGTCACATACACCTTTTTATTTGTCATCTGTTTCTAAGAACTGTAATACCTCAGGGAGAACCATCACCCTCGGAAGACTGTCTTGTCATTCATAATTCATTTATGGTCCCCTTCACTGTAGATATAGATTGCAAAGCAAGATACGTAATTTGAAGAATATAGAAAAAAACCCCCATGTTATTTACAGGAGACTGTCTTTTTATATTATATGTGGTTTAGCATTTCTTCAAATTATTTAATGTTCCTCCTTCTGGTTACTGATTTAGAAGGAGTATTTGTACTTTCAGAGAAGAATGTTATTGCCCTGGTGAAGCATTCAAATAACTTAACTCTGTCAACCAAAAGATTTTCTTACTTGTTTAGGATCTAAACAAAGCCTTTTCTGAAATCTTCATAGCATGCAAAGCCAGATAAGCTATTTGTATATGGACCTCCCGATATGATATTGATAAAGAAGAAAACAGGACTTCACAACCTGAAAAAAGCTAAAAATAGAGAAAACATTCAACAGAGTAGAATCTGCAAGGCTAGTGAAATATGCTGCAAATTTACTCAGCCAATTTCACAGTCACATTTAAAGTTAAATAAAAAAGCCACATACATATATACTTTGTATTCCCTTATCTCACTATAAATCAGGAACATGTGACTGAAACTAGTGTGCCATCATCAGATGTAAAAAGGAACACTTCTGTGACAATGTAAGTCATTTCTACACCACATGGTCTTGTATAACTACTGCATTTCCATAGCATCGTAAAGACATCTAAGTAAATATAAGAATAAAAATATTTGCTTATCATTAAGTCATATGTTCTGTTAAATAAGAACCCATTATTCACTCAAAATAACATAAAAATGAGTGAATAAACTCTTCCACAAATAGAGTAAGTACAGAGACACACAGTAAGTGGCTTCCTGTGCCCTTGGATTGAGGGTGAGTAGTGGCAGGGTCAGTTTCTAGATTTGCTGATGAGTTAGAATCACAAAATGACAGCATGACTGAGGTTGGATGGGACCTCTGGAGATAACTGGTCCAACCCCTTTGCTCAAGCAGGGACATCTAGAGCATGTTGCCCAGAACCATGTCCAAACAGCTTTTGAATATCTCCAAGTATGGAGAGTCTGCAACCTTCCTGGGCAACCTGTGCCAGTGCTCAGTCACCCTCACCATTCAAAAGTGTTTCCTGATGTTCAGGCAAAGCCTCCTATATTTCATTTTGTGCCACAGCCTCTTGTCTTGCCACTGGGCAACACCGAAGAGAGCCTGGCTCTGTCCTGTTTGCACCCGCCCTTCAGGTATTTATGCACACTGAGACCATGTGAGCCATCTCACTAGGCTCTTATTTTCTTTCTGCATTTCCCATTTGTAAGATAGAAATAATCCTTGCCCTCTCCTTTTGTCTGATTCAATTTAGAGCATGCCCTTCTCAGAGGCTGGTTCTTGTTACACATCAGCACTGTGCCTTCTCCAGTGCTGTTTGTTTACACAGAAGAAAGCAGTAAATGTTGTCATTCCAGGTCTGAATCAGTAGGGTTTTGCTGAGATGCCAGCTCAAGGCACAATATTCTGTGGTTTTGGACAGCCATGAGGATGCTTCAGCCCAGACCCTGTCAGCAAGAGGGTATCCTCGTTAAAACAAAGGTCCCCAGCTGTTTATTGGATCTAAGCAAGGTTTTCTTGTGAGACGGTTCATGATAACCAACCTGCCTCTTGAGGACAGGCTGTGTCCCTGACTTCCACTCTTATTTAAAGCAGGATAAAGGCCTCCAGTTAACTGAAGAGCCACTAAACCAGCCTTTCCTTATTTGGAAATAAAGGAGTGCTTTTTGGTTTAAATATTTTTGTTCTCCATTTACAAAAGTATGTGAGGAGAAACATTAATTACAGGGATTTTTTTTTTTTTTTTAGTCTTTGCTGCTGGGCAGAAGGAATGCTATATAATCTTGAGAATTCATAACATCCATAGGCATACAGTTTTCTTAATTTAAATAAATAAAACAATTAGTAGCTTAACAAAAAGGGCTGAAGTTATTTCTTGTTATTCAGTTTCCAAAACAACCAACTATTATTCAGTGTATTTTAGCTTCAGAGCAACATTTTTCAAATTATATTAATTCAAAGAGATCACAGGAAAATGCCTAAGGATGAGGTAAATACAGCATAATCTCTGACACAGGCTATTTTAATAGATGCCA
This sequence comes from Streptopelia decaocto, assembly GCF_964273445.1. Classification (NCBI taxonomy): domain Eukaryota; kingdom Metazoa; phylum Chordata; class Aves; order Columbiformes; family Columbidae; genus Streptopelia; species Streptopelia decaocto. The sequence continues at coordinate 131,173,440 of NC_138655.1, read as the reverse complement.
CTGAATTCAGTCCTTTGTGTTGCTATATAAGCATAAATCACAATTTGAAATTTTTTAGGCAGTAATGCAAAAAGAAACAAATTAGAAGAGCAGTATAAACAATTTCTATAAATAGATAGGGTCAAACAATTTGAAGAGGATAGTTCTTTTGAGAAAATCTAAATTACATGGGAATGACTTGATTTCAATAACATTTTTAATTGAAAAAATGTGAAAGATTTGCTTTATTTCCTCTTAGTCATTTTGTTTTCCATTTTTTTGTGGATTGATGTGAAATTATTCTACATATAATAATAACTATTAACTTGATGTTGACATTCTGTGGCAAAAGGAAACATTTTAACTTGACTTTGTTCCAATAGGGCAGAAATCAAGTCAGAAGTATTTATCACAGAAAGGAATGTAAGGTTTCTAACACCCTGCACAAGTTATTGTACCAGTCATCCTCAACAGCTACAGAGATTAAGATGCAGGTCGCCTAGTTTGTTTGCCCTGCATGCAACTGATGTTTTCCATGTATAAAGAAATCACCTGACCTAAGCTCCTAAATCAGGTACAAGGCATTTCCTGCTCCATTGGTCAACCTGTAAAAGAGAAATAGTCCCTCTATATATTCTGAACACCTTATGTTGTTCCCTACTCATCCTCTCTCATCTTCCATTTCTCACTCCTCTGTAGGTAAAACAGAAGTCTCTCAACAGATTACTGTGGTATTGTAGAAATACTCATATCTATGAATATTTCTTTCCTACTTTGGGTTATTTAAAATCACTTTTTTTTTTTTTTTAATATTTTAAATAATCAACTTCTTCCTGTATGTGTCTGCAGGTACTGCTGTCAAGTATCACAGACGTCATCCTGCTGTCACTGAAGTCAATCAAAAAACTCCTGCAGAGATCAGGTACCTTGGAATAGCTGCTGCGGTAAACCCAACTACAGGATCGTAGAAAATAAATGATAGCAACATTATGGAATATATTAATTTTCTACTGGGTGGGAGTCCATCCCACTGGTTTCATTGGGCTTCCAATCTGGCAGTGTGGATGGAGGTACGTATCTGCTTACTATTCCATCACCACCACAAAAAGCTATTATGTCGGCAACATACGGCTGAAACAGTTTTGGAAGAACAATCTGGATTTTCATCTGCCTCATGTATCAGCAACAAAATTGCCAGCTAAACCCTAATTGTGGATTCTTTATGACAGGTAATAATAGGAGATGCAGAGAAGAGCACAGCTTGTATTTCAGCTACCATGCTGAGCTGAAAGAGCTAGCAGCTTAAAAAAATCCCCATGTTTTGATTTGTAAGCAAAGCACATTTTATTTGGATGTCACCAAGAAAGAATACACAAGGGACCATACTGTAGATAGAAGCTGACCCTGGGGAAGTCAATAGGAATTTTCCCAATGACTTTAGTGGAAATGGGATTTCATCCAATATATATTTTCTCAATATCCTGTAGTTTTGCAGGCTTGTAAAACAAACAAACAAACAAAAACACACACACAAAAAACAACAACAAAAAAACCACAACCTCGTAAGAACACAAGAAAGATTGCTCTGCAGAAATATATCTTTATTGCTTTGTCAAACTCTCTGCCTTCCAATGTAGGCATGCTGCTTTGGCAGGAGCAGGGTGTACTCATGTGGTGAAGAATTTGACGCCTGAGCTTCGTCCCCACTCAGTGGGGCATGCAGTTTGGCAGTTTGGCACACAGTGGGGCTCAGTTTGGCACACAAACACCAGATCCTTTGGATAGTGGTCTTGATCCTTCAGCCTATGCATTAACTGGAATTTAACTTTATATCCACAACTAATCTAGCTCTTGGTAGGTCTGAAAGCAAAGCGCAACCTCAGACCGTAAATGAAACTAATTCTTTCAAATGCATATGCCCAGCTAGAAGTTTTGTGATAGCAGATGCTTTCTAAGTTAGCTTTGCTGTAATGTAATATAGGATATTTTGTTTTCATCAGTACTATATGTAACTTTTCCTATAGCTAGTTTTGTTCAGTGACTGGCTCAGTAAATCTCTCATTTAAAAATGTATTGGAGTTGATAACTGAACTTGGAAACACAGAGCAGGGTTTTTAAGATGATCCTCATACACATTTCCTAGAATATGAAGCCTCCTCAGGTTAGCAGTTTTAAATATAGTCTGGTTGAGAATGACTTTTGCCCTCACTTCATTGTAGTTGTCAATTATTTAGACAGGCATCTGACATTTCCAAATCTGATGTCTCTTGTAAAGTCTCATGCCTGGCAGCAGAGAAGAGATCTTTGAGCTCATTCTTTTCTGCTTTGCACCCACCAAGCTCATGCTCAGAGAAAGTAGGAAGTGATTCTAAAATGTCACAAAACTGGAATGAAGTCATCTTGCCTCAAGAATATGTGTCATGGACAAAACAAGCTAACAGGCAGGGGAGAGTTGGACCAAATTCTGCTTTCTCATATGTAGTAGTACTATTATTTTTTTTAAAATTTATTATTTTCAATGACAAGATAAAAGTGTATCAGATCTTCTAAATCTTAAGCCATGTTTTCCCTCACTGTAATAAATGTTTTAGACCAATATCCTTAATTTTTATTCCATGATCTTTCTGGTTGATCTTTGTCTGAAGGCTTCCATTATGTAAAAAGTGTTTATTAAGAAAAGTTGAGTATGAGCAGAATTTGCCCTGCATATATTTATCAATATGCAACCTCATTTTTTTTAAATGCTATATATTGATTCTGCAAAGTACAGAAGAACCCCTTGACCTAAAGTTTCACAGAAGAGTAATTAAGTTCCTAAACATAGAGCCAGTAACAGCTACTTAAAAAAATGTATTTTGGTGGAATTCATCTTTTCACTCCTTATTTTCAAGAAGTGTTTGGAAGGAAAAATCTTACACAGACACTGTTCCTTTAACTCCACATCCTTTTTTTTTTTTTCCTCTTGTGCAACCACAGAAGTTCTTGATATCAGGAGATCTCTTAGAATATAAGCATCTTTCAGAAAAGGAAAGGATATGCAGAGGTCAGTTCTTCTCTCCATCACAGCTACACAGACAGGTCGTTCCAGTCTCCTTCAACTTGTGAAAGCCTCTGAACAGGACAGCACTTTGCTGTTCCACACATCGACTGTTAGGGGGAGACCTCATCTCCTCCAACAAATTGGGTGGCTGAGAAAGAAACTCAACTCATAAAATAACAAAAAAAAAAAAAAGCAAGCTGTTTCCTTCCTTCCATGAAATTGATTTCCCTAAATTTAGCTACTCCTAAGCTAATTTTCCAAGAAGTTTCCTTTTAGCTTTTTGAGCACTAACTTGTGAGATGGAACTGCAAAGGTGTCTCTCAGGGGCACACACACTGGTCTGAATCCATACCATGAGGCTGCCCGCCATTTCTCCACCTAAACCTTTTGAGCACAGGAGTAAGAGGCAGCTGATCCTTGAGGTAAATTGATTTAGAAAAGCATGACTTCCTAGCAACTGAATTCACGTTCTGCAATGATGTTGCTAATGTGTGGGTATAAATGGCAAGGTTGGGAGGTGGAGGGGAAGCTAATGACCAGTCTCTGTGTGAGAAGGTCACGGACTACCCTGTGCCAGACACCACCAGTTCCAGTCCCCTCAAAAATGGACCCACTGCAGGACACAGCTGAGCCCAACAGTGGAGTTGGTGTTGCCTCTGATTCAGTCAGAGGAGTTTGTGGTGACTCAGTGAAAACATATTTCAGAAATTAGAGGAAAGGAACAAGGCTAAAGGAGCAAGAGGTTCTCCATGCTGGAGCAGGATTACCCCTCAAAGAAACTGCAGCCCATAGTATTAAAACATTTGTCATCTTTTGTTTTACAATACCTGAATCCGTAATAAGATGATGTAAATTTAGTTAAATTCCCGAAGTTGAGCCTTGTCCGTGACGGCATCTGCTGAGTGATTTCCCTGTCTTTGACTCAAGAGTTTTCTTTTATTCCTATTTTTGCCCCTGTTCCACTGGAAGGCGTAGAGTGAGTGAGTGGCTGTGTGAGTGCTTGGCTGCTAGTCAGACCCAACCCACCATGTGATGCTAATTAGATACATCCATATTGTTAAGGTTTACTGATGGAAGCAGAAGTATTATTTCCCTAATAGCAATGTTCATATGTTTCTTTGTCTGTTTTCAAATATTTAAGGTTTTATGGATTACATGTAATTTTCATTTCAGTTCAAAGTAACCTATTTGGGTTAGTTTCTTCTAATTTTATAGAAATCAATTATTTGAAGAAGACAAAATTAGTAGACATGCATACATGCAGGAAGCCAGCTGTCAACATCGGGGTCAAATATTCATGTTTCAATCCATCTCAGAGTGTGTCCAGCCCTTCCTTGTCTCTACACAAAAATAATAGTTGAATTCATCCAATCACAAGCTGAGACCTCACTCATTTTTTATCCAAATATTGCATATGCCCAGGTATATGCGGTAGGTAGCTTCCTGCTGTTTCAGCTCAGACAAAATTCAGTATTGATAAAACTGCTGCAGCTCATCTCTTCAGTCATCCAGAATAATTTTTGTATTTATTGGCCTCTTTATCCCATTTCAAATATGATTAGAAATGTTTTGGGTTTGTTTTTTTTTTTCTTTTCTCTCTGATGTGCCCTTGGCCTCTATTTATCCCCACTTTGTAGTTATTTCACTCTTTAATTGCACCTGGGCTTATTCTGAGGATTGATTTTTCATTACTTCTTTATTATTTAAGGAGAGATTCTCTGAAGGTAATAATGGCAATATTTTTAATTAAATACAACATTTTGCTAAAGATAAATATGATACTTACTGACATCACTAAAAGTAAAGACTGACGAGAACAGTGTTGAGCAAAAATAACAGAACTTACTATTAGACTTTGTAAACATCATGTGCTGTACAACTTGTTTGAGAAGACTCATGTCAGTTTTCAATTTTCAGTTCAATTTTCTCTCTTTTTAAAAATATTTTTCAAGAGTGAGCTCTAGAATATGAGTTTTCTGTGAGTGATTGTCCAGCTGGAGACATTGCTGTACAGATGCTCTGAAGTACAAAGAAGTATCTTTAAAAGAAAGCCCTACGTATATTTTAGAGAATGTTCCACATCAGCAGGAACCCACACAGATGAGATGGTGGGTGACAAATCTAAAGAAAGAGGGAATAGGTATTCCATTCTAAGAATCTCTCCTGAAAAGAGCGGTAAAGTTATAAAGTACATGACAAAAGAAGGGATTTGGAGACCCTAAGAACTGACTTTGCCTTGCCTTTGTTAAAAAAGGAAAAGTATATGAAGACTTTTAATTCTTTTTGTTTGTTTCTCTTAGTAACTAGTTCTTCTTTCCATAATTAAATCTGTCTCAATATACATGGGTTTCACACACATTGTGATGATGAAAAAGTGGTTTGCTATATGCATAGTGAAACATCCTGCACTGGTATTTCACAGTGTTATTTTTGGAAAACCTTAAATAAACTCCAGATAAATTAAAAGCCATATACACTTCATAAGGTTAAAAACAGTATTAAGCACACCAAGAATGAGTATTCCAGTATTTTTTTTCTCCACAGTATCTTAGGGCAGGGTGATTCAGCTCAAAGCATCTGAAGTGTGCACAGGAAGAGAAGCTGGGATGTTTGCTGCTGATTCAGATCGGGTGTACCATGCTCAGCCTTGATCTGATCAAATCATAAAGTGATTGCTTGGTACTATGCTGAGGTATAAGCACTTTCATGCTCTCCTGTTCAGTAAAGCTCATTCTCTGTTTTTCTCTGGATATTTACTTGGCCTTGAAAATTCTCTCAGTGTTTATTTTGGTGAAATTGCTAAATACTGACATCCCATTACCTGCTTACTTTTTCTAGATTAGTGTACCATATCAATGGTGCAATTCATTTTTCTACCAGGTGACTGACAGAACAAGAAGAAAACTGTGTTTTCTCATGGTCAATTTTCAATTTAAATACAAGCCCACTTTTATTAGTGCCCTTCTCTTACAGTAGGTTTCTAGTTTGGAATTGTTAATGGAATATTTTCTACAAAATGCGCCTTAAAAAGTAATGAAATCAGCACGAACAAACACAGTAAATCACTTATTTGTCTGGCCACATAATTTTGTAGATCTTTCTTCTGTTTACTTTCATACACAAAGAAAAACATTCACAGTATTAGTCCTATGTGTTTGTGGGGGTAGATGTTTTCTCTATATCCTAATGATGATGGAAGTTTATTGCCAGACTTCCAGTTCTTCATTCATTACAATTCACAAACAATAGAGCTTTGACGATGCCGTCAAAGTGCAAAATAAGTATTAAAAAAATAATGTAAGTGATATTCATGATACAAAATGTCCACCCAGGATAGACTATTTATGCATACTGAGCACAGACAAATCTACTGTAGTAGCATACGTAAATGCTTCAAGTCCAGGACTTAGTGAGAAATTTTGATGGTACTAAGACAAAACGAATATGGGAAACAAGTCCCCCAGCCCTGACTTTATGGGGCTGTGGACACAGCAGGGTACATTTTGGATGTGATCAGAATGAAAACAGTAAACATTGATAGCTTGCTGTCTCCAGTACCTGCTGTTATAGCCCAGAGCACTCAGATGGCTAACAGGATATCTGATTTTTCAGGAGCTCTTCTTTCAGAAACTCACTGTGATCCCATTGGCCTTGGTGAGAGGACTGTATGATCAATGCTGAGTGTTTTGGCATCCCCAGCTGGGCAAGCCATAAAAAGTTTTAGACAGTCTAATAGTACTCCTGCAAAAGTTACCTCTGAAAAAAAGAGGTTAGGTTGAATAAAGGAGACAAGTTTTTTTCTGTATTACTCAGGAGACTGAATATCTGTCTGTATAGCCAGATTGCGCTGTAAATCACATTGGGAAGTCGTCTTGCCTGAGGAAGAAATCTTTCTAGATAGTACTGGAGACAAGCCAGAGGGATTGGTTGTTGTAGGCTGGCCTGAGAAACAATCAGTTCTCTGTGGTGGTTCACAGCAAGGTAACAAAATTTATTCTGTGAACCTTTGCTTATTCTGAAGCAGATAGCTCTCTTGAATGCTGCAGAAATAAAGCTACTTCATTAGAACTTCCCCACTAGATTCTTCTCTCTCTATGAGTCATCAGGGTCTTTATTGTTATCCTAAGAGTGACTACTGCTTAAGCAAAACACAATGAGGATCTGCTGTGAGGTCTGCCACAAATCCTCAGTGAGGTCATAAGAAATTCAAGGCCAAAATAATGGTCACCTATTACAAACCTATTACAAACCCAAGTGGCATGCAAATTAACCATTGTCTATACAGAAATAATAACTCTAATAGTCACATCAGCTCCCAAAAATTAATGTTAAATCCCTCCTAAAACTTAATCCATAAGAAAATATTTGAACATTCTTTTCTAGTCTCCTGCCACATCAATCCAGATAAGCAATTCCACCCACCACAACAGACTTGCAAATGATGGATTTTGAATGATCTTTTAAAGCCAGTACATTTTGTTGCTGATGAAAAGAGAATAAAATGCTGACTGATGGGAATTCTCTCAGCTCTTCTCCCTCAAACACACCCTAGCCAGGAAGTTGCTGTATGTGGTGTAGACAAGGCCATACTGACCGTGTTTTGCAACACATCAGCCTCAGTTTTAAAAGTCTTTGTCTTGAGATGTGGCAAGAAAATATTTGTTAGTAGCATAATCTCCCAAAGAGAAAGAATATATCTAAGAAGAAAAAAAACTCAAGAAATTTCTCCATTTCAAGATGAATCAAAGAAAATAAATGTTCAGTCTAGAGCAGTCAACATCATCTTCATTTTTATTTTGTTTGGTACCACAAAAGATTTAATAGATACTGGGTATACAGTATGAGCTGCGCTACACTTTCCAAGACTTCAAAATAGTTGTTGAAGTGGAAAATTTAAAGCATTACTTCAATTGCAGAGGACATCCTCCAGCTCAGTAAAACTGTCAACAAAGCTACAAAACACAGGATTTTACACTTTTTGGAAGAAAAAAGAAATAAATTGAAAGCTCCCAGCTTTTAAAAGAGTAGAAGAAAAGAAGTAATTTGCAGTTTCTAGCAGGAGAATTCCTGGTACCAAAATTTACTGATGGATGCAACAGCCTGAGCAGGAGAACAAGTCTCCAAAAAAATACTATCTAATAAAATAATATTTAAATGCATCAGTCCTGAACTACAGTACAGTACATTTCAGAAGGCATTACTGGTGTCATCTATCCAAAGGTCACAATACAAAACCATCACATACAGTTTTGTGCAGTCTTGTACCTGTAGTAGCTTTATCTGAGACAACATTGAACTCCAGTAAGTCTTCTATATGTGGCATACATGAAAATATTGACAAGGAGTTATAACCAATGTAGTAAAAAAAAAGCGAGGGAAAAACATATTACATTCACAGTTAATACAACTCCATTATTGTCTATGAAATGCTACTTTGTGATGTTTGCCTCAATTCAGCTACAGAAGAGATGAGTATAACACAGTGTCTAATTCACCGAGAGCTTAAGAACTAAGTGTGCAGGTAAGTTATATGTGTATGTATCTAATTGAAACAGACTGATAAAGAGACGAAGATGCAATTAATATCCTATTAATGCCAATAGCTAGCAATGTAATGCTAAATATTTTTAACTCATGCTTAACCTGGCATAAATATCATTTTACACCAAATAAGGATCTGCATATTTATTCATCACTGATGCCCAACAACATTGCAACAGATTTATTTCTAGTTTAAGTGTATAAGGTCAATTTTGCTCTGGTCTTTATTAAAGCATATTATGGAACTGAAGTAAAATGTACATCTTTGAGTAGATATAACTGGGTTAGTAGATGAAGGAAGAGCAGTGGATATCTCTTACCTCAACTTTAGAAAGGCTTTTGACACTGTCTTTCAGTAGAATATTGTCTCCTGGATACTATATGCTTGTATCTATATTGGGATGTTGCAATACAGATGAGTGAAAACTAAATGCTTGAAAAACTGGTTGGACAGCTGGGTGCAAAGAGCAGTGGTTAATGAGCCATACACTACCTGGAGTCTCTAACAAGTGGAGCATTGAAGCCACCTGTATTGGCCTAGTCCTGCTTAATATCTTTATTAGTGACCTGAAGAATGTAACAGAGTGCTGCTTGCTCATCAAATCTGGAGATGAGACCAAGCTGGGGGTGCAGTTCTCATGCTGGAAGGCAGGACTACTATCCAGAGGGCTACTACTATCCAGAGATAGGCTGGAGGAATGGACTGACATAAATATCATGAAATTCAATAAGGACAAATGCCAAAGTCCTGCACTGGCTTGGACTAACCCTTTGTACCAATTGTGGCTGGGGACTGCCAGGCTGCAAAGTGACTCTGTGAGTATTGGTAGGTAGTGAACATGAGCCAGGAGTGTTTCTTCAACAGCAAAGGACAGCAGCATCTGGGGCATATTAACAGGAGCAGTGGATGGAGGGAGGTGATTATTCCCCTTCACTTGGCACTCATTAGGCCACATCTAGATCTTCACTAAAGAAAAATATTGATACATTGAAGTGAGCACAGTGAAGGGCTACTAAGAAGCCTGCGGGATGCAGCACTTGCCTTGTGAGGAAAGGTTAACAGAACTGGCCTTGTACAACCTGGAGAAGATATGGCTCCAGGGGACTTGGCAGCAGCTTGACGGGGCCTATGGTGAAGTTACTGAGAAGACAAAGTTGAGCTCTTCACAGTTGTGTGTACAGTTGTGTGTGGCAGGAGGCTGAGAGGCAATGGACATAAGATGAGAGATTTCAGAGAGCTATTCAGACCAGATATAATACACACAAAAATAGACTGATCATGAAGACAGCTAAGCAGTGGAACAGAATGCCTAGAGAAATTGTGCTGTCTATATCCTGAAAGTTTTCAATACCAAGCTAGACAAAGCCCTGGAACAACATCTCTGAGCTGAACCAGCTTTGAGCAGGAGGTTGGGCAAGAGACCTCCTGAAGTCTCTTCCCACTTGTATTGCTCTGTGATTCTAGAACAGCATTCAATGTGTATTCATGGGAATACGGGTAGGCAAATATTTCTCATTTCAGATTCTTGCCTATCATCACAAAGCTCCCTGGTCTATCTATCTCAATGTGTTTTTTCCTAAGGAAAGTTCTGCAATGCAAGAAGCAAACCTTAGTAACAAAACTGACAAATGCAAGTAAACTGTGAGTTCCTCACACTGCATTAGATATGATTCACTTAGCATTTTAAACAGACCTGAGTCAGTATTTTATAGAATTATACAAATATTCACCACAGAATAGTGAAATCTCAGATGATTCAGTACATAGGTCACATGGTATGATTCTGTCTCATTCCTGGATCAGTATATTAATCTTATTCAGGCATGAATATTTACAGTTATGAAGGATAAACTTCCCTTCAAAAAATGTTTTGTAATTCTCCCTTTGAAGTCACTATTCTGCTAAATTTTCCTGAAACTGGATTAATTTATCAGAACATTTGCAAAAAAGGTGATGCAAATGTAAACAGTGGAGTTGGAAGGTTTCTTAAAGTCTCTCAGTATATTAATATTTAACATTTCTGGTTTCCGAAGTTTTAGCTGTTGTTCAATGACTGGTAACTTGTACATATGACAGGAGAGTCAAAGCTCATTACTCTTCTAGCTCAGCAAGTCATGGAACAGATGAGGGAACTATGAAGACAAATACAGTAGTAGGCTGGTTTAATTTGCCTTTTTATCACTTATATATATATATATGTACATATATATATACATATGTCACCAAAAGAAAAATAAATACAAATCTCATGATGAATGGTAAATCTTTTAATTATGTTAACTGTTAAAGAATTTATTGAAAAGATAAAATTAAAATGTATTATGTTGAAAACCCTTATCAGTATTGGCTATTCTTTTCAGGTTTCTTATACAACCTTTCTTTCCATTCTAATCATCCCAATCATTTTAAGCTCTCAAGGGTATATGCTGATGTAATTTTCCCATAATAATTTCCTCTTAAGGTTATAGAATATCTGAAAACTGTTACTGCAGAGAAATTAAAATTTTACTAATTTCAAAGTAGTATAATTTAAATACAACTTGAAAATGTGAAGGGCTACTGCAGAGAATTTCATATGAAGGAGAATAATCCATTACATTGAATATTTCTAAGTGGAAATTTAAGGCTACAGTTGTAAAAGATTCACATACCATTTATGAAGCTTCAGTTATCCTAAACTAGCAATGTCAAAAACATTATTTCCTAAATGCAGTGCACATCTGTGTAAGTTCCAGGGTTTTGGGGCTTTGCTCTTGCTAGTAACTTGTTTGCCATTACACTTGAGACACAGAAGACACAGAACACAGATGTTCCACTGTAAAACAGAAAAAGAGAAGTGGAGAGGAGAGAAAGAGAGAGCTGAAATATGGCAAAAGTGGCATAATGAGTTTACTAAGTATTTAAAAATATAGGGAATGATCAGAGAAATAAGTTGTTCAGGGGACAGGTCAGAATGGTTACTGCCAGAGTCCTCATCAGCTAATTCTATATCTTCATTAAGACTTGACCCAGATGCCAATTCCTCAGCAGATTTTCATAGTGTGATGGGACTCCGTAGAAGCTGATTACTGTCCACAAATTAAAAGCAACAGATTTCTCATTTTTAAAAATAATTAAATGAGGGCAGAATATTTGACTGCAAAATCAGATGTACAGGAGTGAGGAAATCCAACCCACCAACATTGCAGCGATTCAGTATAAAAGTCAGACATTAAAGAAAAAAAAAGGTAAAGGGCTTGAAGTACTGTGGCTACCCAACGGAATTCAGCCCATGATACACTCCTATAATGTAAAGTCCAGCAAGTCAGATTCTCTCCTCAGCCTAAATCCATTTGTTGCAAAATAAATTAGTGATCACTGAAAGTGAACTGTATATATGATATATTACATATAGTTTAGTTTGCTGCTTAAAGCTCTCCTGAACGTAACCTAGGGCCACTTTAGGGCTACTCTAATCTAGAATGATTTCTTAACAGCCTAACATAGCATATTAGAGCTCCCTTCTGCTTCCTGTCTTTGTCAGGTACGAACATCATTTGGTCAGTTGTAGCCAGCCAAAGGAAAAAAACAACTTCATACTAACAGGGCCAGCCCACTTTGGCTGTTTTGTTGGAAAGTGGTCAGATAATTTGGCCCAAGGGGCAGAAAAACACAGATTCAAAGTATCTGAAGTACAAACGTGGCCTGAATATAACCCAGGAAGTTTGGGTTGTTTTTCCAAAACATGACCTGAGCTAAAACATCCAATCAATATTTGCAAGAATAAACAAATAAAAATAATAAAAATCTTTGTTTTGGTTATATTCTCTTTTCCTGATAGATTGGTGTAGAAAGATTTTACATCTGCCGTATGTAGGCAGCTGCCAGTTTCGTCAGCATTTGGGAATACCCAGGTGGCATAAGAAAGGACAAAGCATTTGCACAACATACTGCAATAGTTCTGGGCAGAAGAACATTCCTAGCAGAGCTAGAACAACACTTGGGAGCTTGTTCATCACAGTGCTAAAATCACTGAAAACATTCAACCAGCTGAGCTGGTGAAAACCAAAGCTGTGTAGCCCCATTGTTTGGCCCACAGTGTGGCCCAGGAAGTGATAATTGAATCAATATGACAAGCAGTTCAAAAGAGCCCAATCATTTTGTCTTCTTCTCAGGAAAGCAGGGAATCATTTTAAGAGAAAACTTGCATCCTACTTTCTTGTCCACTCCTAAAACAGAAAGAAAACCCAGTCCCCAGCCTTTACTAGGGAAAGTCAGAAATAAAATTCTGCAAAAAACAAAAACACTTGCCATCGTGATGTCTTGATTTTTGGACAGAAATCTTAAGAAATGCACTGAATTGCCAGTGAATCTGTGTTTCCTATGCACATTAAATATAAAATGCCATTAACATCTGCTGTCCTCTGTCAGCACAAGTCCCATTTGACAATCCTTCTTCACGAGGATGAATAGCTACAGAGAGCTATGTATAGCTAGACCTTTAGGTAGAATAATTAATTATATTTCTTCTTATATATCTTAAACATCACTGTTTTTTTTAGACCTGCAGTAGAACCAGCCATGTAGATTACAGTAATCTGGTTCCCTGACTCTAGACTGCTCATTGTGTAACTACAGTGCCCTCTCATTAATTATTTTGGATTTATGGGGAACTTTCATTTTCAGATTATCATTAGAAATATTTGATTTATCAGGGCTTTGCATCATTAAAGGAAAGTAGTCATCAGCTCTGGTCAGATTTCATTCTTTCTTATACCAAAAAAGGTATCTTTGAAATAAATGCAACTTTCCTATAATGATGAAAACAAATATGAAATCCAGCTTCTGATTTGTGGAAGATTTCTGGAAAATTACTGAGCTTCTGCATTAATGTCTACAACAATTATCCTCTTGCTAGTGTGCCTGGCTAGCATTGCAGTTAGACAATTGCCAAAAACATCTGTTGTTTGATATACAGTGTCATGTAGATGTTCCCATTTTCTTCTGCTCATCTAATATCTTCATCCTGACTTATCTGCCTGGCTCTGCTTACTTACCACTGAAGTGTACAGTTCCTTTAAATGCTCTTTTTTTCAGACTAGCAGAACATTGGAAACAGCAAGCTTGCTGTCTGCAGCCAACAGATATGGGCCTCTAGAGAAGGATCTTCTGCTAAGGAAAGATTTGTGAGTAGCCCAGACCTTCAGCATAGTACAAAAAATTGAATTTAATATTGTTATTTTCTTCACAAATGTACAAATTGGGACAGTAAATAATTGCATTTTTGGCTCTCCTATCTAGGTTGCTTTTAGTCTTTCTGTTCAACAAGGAGCAGATTTTTCTCCTGTTACTCAGTGTAAGCAATTGCATTAACGGTTCACTAAGGAACCCCAGTGGAATTTCGTTTTATATATACATAAAAGTGTGGAAAAAAAAAACTTTCTATCAACACCTCTATTATTGCCCCTAAAACCATTTGCGTCATGTAACTAGGCCAATAGGTATTATGCAGGATGGGTTTAATATTAGTCTGATGTTGTGACTGAAATGCTACTACTTACTGAGACATATGGTAGGACCTCAGAGAAGTGGCAAAAGAACTAGCTTTCAAGGAGTTCTATCAACCATTTTATAGTAATTATATGAGACCAGAAGCTGAAAGACAAAAGAAATATAAAATATAAAAATGATTTCACACATGAAAAGTTAATCCACAGTTCCATCAGAATCCCTGTTTTTCAGAATAAACACTTCTGAAGCAGCACAAGCTGGCATATGTCATTGAAAATTTTGGAAGTCCTTTTCCCTTTTGTATTTCATTTTTCTCATAATACTTACAGAATCATAGAATGGTTTGGGTTGGAAGGCACCAAATGCCCTGCCATGGGCAGGGACACCTTCCACTAGACCAGGTTGCTCAAAGACATGTCCAACCTGGCCTTGCCGACTTCCAGGGATGGAGCATCCACAGCTTCTCTGGGCAACATGTTCCACTGACTCACTGCCCTCATAGTGAAGAATTTTTTCCTTGCATCTAAGTTAAATCTACCCTCTTTCAGTTTAAAGCCATTACCCCTTTTCTTATCACTGCATGCCCTTGCAAAAAGTCCCTCTTCAGCTTTCTTTTGGGACCCATTTATGTTGGAAGACTGCTATATGTTCTCCCAGGAGCTTTCTCTTCTCCAGGCTGAACAACCCCGACTCTCTCAGCCTGTCTTCATAGGAGAGGTGGTCTCCAACAGGTCCATGTCCTTTTATGTTGGGGGCCCCAGAGCTGGATGCAGTACTCCAGGTGGGGTCTCACAAGAGCAGAATAGAGGGAGAGAATCACCTCCCTCAACCTGCAGGCTATGCCTCTTTTGATGCAGCCCAGGCAACAGTTGGCTTTTTGGGTTGCAAGAGCTCACTGCTGTCTCAGTCACTGTTTGATTCAAACAAATTGAGGGCAGGTGAAGGAATTTGCAAATTTAAGTGTGTAAAAAGAGTAATGTGAGAAGCATATGATAAAAAAATAATTTCTTTCAAGAGAGAGGCACAGAAAAGTTAAACATGCATCACTGTACTGAGTGATGATAGGATATGAAAGGAGAAAATAACACAATGAAAGATATTCTAAATTTCAAACAAGCTTTTTGAGGAATGATATTTGGGGACCAACACAGAGCTAAATGTGTGCTGTTGAATCAGATTTTCCCTCTATTTTCATCTAAAATGTCTTATGCAGTAATTACTTTTGCCCAACAGAGTTTATTTAAATACTAAATTATATAAGGTATAAAGTTAGATATCCTTGTACTTAGGAATTGTACATTAATTTCCATGGTAGTAGGACAGCTAACAATACACCTACAAGCTACCATTTTAATGTGGTGATTTTGTGCTTAATTCCTTTAGATTGCCTTTGTAAATTTTATATTACCGTTTCCAATTAAGCAAATGGCAGCATTTTCCAATTACATTCAGTGAAAGCTGTGAAAAAAAAGTTGTTTACTTTGGTTTTACATTTCCACAGATGCAAGAAAATTTTCACCCAATGCAGAGCTCAAAGAATAAACTCTTTAAAAACAAACTGACACGCTGAAGAGCAAGCTTCAAAATGACACAGGCTTTTAAGCAATGAAGATCCAGGAAAGACTGAAAGAATATTTGCCTAAAAGCTTGTATGAGAAATATTTCTCCACTATGAGAACTATGATTGAGATTTGTTTGACGTTTTGTCACAATGAGCCCAGCATAACTATACGCATTTGCAAGCTGGTTACAGCTCTGTCAGGAACACTATCACTGTGAATTATTTAATCTACAGTGCTATGATCCAGGGAAAAAAAATTTGAAGACACTAATAAGACGTAATTTCCATGAAGTCCATGAATACATGTGGTTTCGGGGTTTTGTATCAGTTTCACAAGTTGCGCTTGTGAAGTCAGGGTTCAAATTAAAGTGTATTTTTGCCTCACAGCTTTCATGAGTGGTTTGACTTATTACTTAAAAAAAAAAAAAAAAAAAAAAGGAACTTCGTGATTTCTTCTGTTTACTAATTGTATCAGAAAAGTGACAAAAGTCTGTAAAGCTGGAGGGGTGGGGAGCAGCAAATATAAAAATAATTTATTAAAATTGAAAAGCAAGCTACCTATCTTAGGCACTTGAACTTTACTACAGAAGACAGAAAAACTAAGTCAGAGCAACATATGTGTTCTGAATATACACTTGCTTTGAGCTTAGCAAGAAATTTCACACAAACAGAGAAGATGATTAATGATGAATACATAATGAAGAGCTCTTTCCATATGGCCAAACAAACCTTTCCTAAAAAATTTTGCTAGCTTTTTGTAAAGGCAATAGCAGAGGTGACTTCACCATGTGATTCATGAAACCCATAGACCTGCCTCAGAAAAAGGGGAGAATATAAGTAAATTGGCTGAAAGCATGTGACATAGATTTCTGAGAGCAACTGGAACTGATTTCTGCTCCAAGAAATGTATGCACAGGTAGCAAAATGCCCCTGAAAAAATAACTAATTTAGGCATAAATATCAGAAAACTTCACAGTCAATCACTTTGAAA
This sequence comes from Streptopelia decaocto, assembly GCF_964273445.1. Lineage (NCBI taxonomy): Eukaryota > Metazoa > Chordata > Aves > Columbiformes > Columbidae > Streptopelia > Streptopelia decaocto. The sequence continues at coordinate 131,156,837 of NC_138655.1, read as the reverse complement.
CTGCATGATGATCTGCAGGTCACAACTTTGGGCACACTTTTCCACTGTCTTCTGTAAACTCTATTTCAAACTTTAAACTTGCAAAATGCTGGTAGTGTTCTCGTTACTGTGCATGTAACTTTCAAAATAAGCCAACCTGGCATGGGTCATGATTTCTACACAGGGTAAAGTTAGAAATAGGAGATTATAGAACAGGTGTCTTAGGACCAATAGACCTACAGAATCTCACAGGTGACTTACTTTCTCTGATTCTGAGTTCAAAGTCAACCTTTCAAAACAATGTCTTTCATATCTGTAAACACAGGATTCACTTGCTTTTTAGAAGAGATAGTTATCAAGTTTCCATGAGTGTAAATTCTCTTTACAAACATTTGAAGAAATATCAATTGAGTACTTTTTCTGGCCTTGTTGATACCTACTTGTCTGTTGTTTTGCTCTCTTATATATGGGAACGAATAGATGAACAAGTTGAGAGCACACAGACAATAGTGCTATAAAACATTGTCATTTTCTTCCTAACCCTCATTTAATACATGAGCTAACTAACACTAGAAGAAAAATGAAAATGGAAGGATATGCTTATTAAGAGAAATATGGCAAGCAAGCAGTTTTGCAGTTTACTGTTTGATAGAATAAAGCACAGCTGGTTTTAGGATTTTTGTTTTACTTACGTGGTCTTTTGTATCAGTGTTATCTTCAATTGTCTTTCATTTTCCATTTGCATAGTATGTGATTGCAGGGCCTATGTCATGATTTGATGCAATTTAGGGCAATTCATAAACCACAGTGACCTAATCTTTCAAGGTTTATTTTGTCAGGTCTGTGATGATGTTTTCTCTTCACCCTAGCATGCTCTCCCTAAATAGTTCAAAGTATTGTCTCAGAGTTGGCTTCTCTACAGACTCTTGAAGTCTTGATGCATGGAAAAAATTACCACATGCTTGTATTTTCACAACATTACAGCTTTTCTAAGCAGAGATGATGGTGTGATCTATGAAGATTGGAAGACAGACATTTGGTGCTAGCTTCAGCGTTCCTGAAACTATTTTTGTACTCTTGACCAAAATGGGGTTGCTACATTCTGTATACATGTTAACTGCCCCTGCTCATGTGCTGTACAGAGCTGTTGAGAAGATAAGGGTCCTCGTAGGTACTACCCACAAAGACAGAGCAACTGCTTCAGCTTCATTTTGAACTATGTTGTTCCTAGCTTTCATCTTACTGACATCAGGTGCGGTAGGTATCTGGGGCAGCGACCCAGGAACAAACGAATGTGTTTGTGGTTGTCACACTTTATTTCATTTAATCTGACGGAAATCTGTGTTTTTAGTGGAACTGCTCTTTCCCTAGCCAGTATTTCAAATTGAAGCATGTTAATTCTTTGTTATATATTAAGGAAGTCTTATAGTAATGAGGACATCAATTTCTAGTTTGTACAAAAGCTCATCTAAGTAGTCTAACTATTCAGGTGGAAAGACAGAGCCATGAAAGCATGTCTCAAGGTTGACTGTATGTTTAGACGCAGAGCTTCATGCTTAAAACTGCAGCTGGTACTTAATTGTGATATTGATAGCAATGTCATAGCACAGGAATATCTTCCACTCAAAGCTCAGGGAAGGTTATGTTGTTTTACCTTGAAAAATGATGAGCCAAAGATATACCTGTAATGATTTCATGATTGCAGTCTTTTTCATATGAAGGCAAGCTAAATTTATACTACCTCTACCAAGCTTGGCATCCTGCAACAGGCTCTTTGTTAGCAAATATTAGTATTTTCAGAAATAACACTGTCCTCTCACTACCTGATTATGTCTTATTGTGTCTGTGATGATATTCTGTCTTTGACAGTTTGCAAACTTCCTTTCCTGGAGGTATAATTTAAAGGATTAGTTGACTATAAAGATAAAAGAAAAGCTTTTAGGAGTGGAACCTCCTCCTACACAGTTCAGTGATACAGTAAGGTTATCTGTAAATGCTACCTTTTGTGTTTTGTTTCTGTGCTGAAAGGTTCATAATTACAAGGTTGGCAATTTTGCAAATTTTATGGAGCATTCACTACCATTCAAAAAGTGAGTTCAGACCTGCAATACTATGAACACAATTGCTGAACAATTTTGTAAGATTCAGTGTGAGATTATAACATAGTCCAGCTGTCTATTCTTGAGAAATTAGAACACCTATCCAGAAGCATTCATTCTTTAACAAGTAAAAATGTTAAATGTCAAGACTGAATTATTAACGTACTAATAACTCATTCTATAGAGTTTGTTACAAAATCATTCTTAAGTTATTATGATTTTTCCCTTATGTGGAGGTATGAAACCAATCACGTATCTATTGTATTAATAACTTAACAGAAAGCATGGTTTGACTGCAATAATGAGACAAGGCAGATGCCATTAAAATTCCTCATCTTTGTTTATCAAGTACCTTAAGAGAGTCGAGGAAGTAAGAATAGAGGGAGGCTTAGTGATAAAGCACTGAAGGCTGAAAAGAAAAAGAAGCATTAATAATATTTTTCATCCTTGTGGTTGCTATCCACCAGTTTCTCTTTCTCCATTTCACTGTCATTAGGAATAAATGCCATTGAAACACTGTGGAATAAGTCTAATTCTAGCTTCTTCCAGCTGAGATCCTGAGCTGTATGCATATATAATACCCACACGTTTGGTTTTTGCATAGCCCTGGGGATTAATCCAGTAGAACTTTATCTGCAGCCCTAAAATAAGCATATATAATTAAATACATATGAAAAACAGATCCAGTGAGTAAGAATCCATACCAAGTTTTACTATGAAAACCAATTATAATTTATGCTCTTCATGGCTTAGCCTCCTGGACTGCAAGAATTATCCAGCTGCCAGACAATTTTTGATAGAAATATTCATGCTAGGATATATGTTTTGCAAAAGATGCTAATGCCAGAGGCAGGCTACGCATGCATTTATTAGGAGGTTTATGAAATACAGGTAAGCCACAGTGTAGGTCGGCTAGGGTAATCTGAAACGACAATACTTTTCAAATATAAAGATTCATTATTTCATGCTCAGCTGATCACATTATCAGCCTCCCCTTATTACTGTTGTGGGTTGGCCCCAGCAATCAGCCAAACACCCTCCCACTCCTCCCTTCTCCAGCAGGACAGGGGAGAGAATAGGAAAACCAAAACCCAGAAAACTTGTGGATCTAGGTAAAGACTGTGCAGTAGCTGAATGAAGAAAGGGGGAAATGAACAAACAAACAGAAGAGGTCTGCAAAAGCAATCATCACCTTCCACAGTCAGACTGATGCCTAGCATGAGCAATGGCCATGGCACAGACTAGCTTTTCAATGGACCAGAAGAATATCTTGTTCATGCAGTGTGTGAAGTGTTTGTGTAAGACTGGAGACAGCATAAGGTTTTCATATACAGCATTTATTTTTGGGTTCTGAAACTAACGTTTTACAGAAGAAAGATTCCTGGCTGGAGTCTATAGTGGAAAGTAGGGTTGGAAATATTGTTAGAGTTAGGAGTTTGAAGAGAGAGGTTGGCATGATCAATGCTTTATAGTGATTTGGGAAAAAGTTAGGTGACCTAAATTTATGACAGAATTAAAAGGAACATGCTGAGTTTTGGTCAGTGCTCTTCAGTTAAATGTAAGATTGGGGCTGGGGTTAATATGGAGGTTAAGGTCTGAGTTTCAAAACAGGCCTGTGAGCTAGAGTTTATAAAGGCACTAACTTTAAGCAGGTTTACCAATCTAGAGTCAGAGCTGATTCCTTAGAGAACTAAGGAAAAATGCTGAGTTTTAGCCATCAATGCCGTATTCTTTAAGGAGTGAACTAGGGCTAGGTGAGTGCTTGGAAATAAAAGGAGTTAGGAGTTGTAAGCAATACTGAGACCAGAAGGGCTATGGTAACCTGATTTTGTGTCGGGTTCCATTTGGGCTTAAATGAGCGTATTGAACTCTGGTTTCTAACAGACTGGTGCCTTAGAGTTTCAGCTTAAGTTTAGGGTATACAAACTCAGGAAATTTTGGCCAATCTGGTGTTACAGACTCTCTAATTAATACCTCGGAAATAAGTTACATTATGTTACATTTTCTACCATAGGTAGTCTGCTGGTTTAGACTGCAAAGCTTCATATACTCTCAAGATCCTATGTGAACAATACATAATCCTAAAGACAAAAGCTTGGAGAGTAGAATTAAACTTTGAAAGTCAATGGAGAGCTCACACACTGTGTTTCTAAAGGTTTGACAGCTTATTTTCAGAAGTGGTCCTCTTACGAGCTAAGAGAGCTGCCAGTAGCTGCAGTCTATTGCTGTCAAGTAGAGGACTGGGATGAATGCCTCAGATTTACAATTTCGGAGAAGACAAATCTGCAGTTAATTCTTAGTATAAATAAGTTTTTCAACTTATTTTTAACCTTGGCTCTGCTAGGGTATGTAAAAACATAGTGAATTTTTACCTCTTGCAGCCCAATGTTAAGATAATTATTAGGATTAGGGTTTGAAATAAGTTCATAGTTACAGGGAAAGGTGAACAGTAGCCAGCTTGTGATTTCAAAAATATTGAATAGTTATGCTGCTGTTTCCATTAAGTGCCTGATGAATACATTGAGTTTTATCTTAACGTCAACCATAGGTTTTAAGTTTAGAAAGTGCAGGGAAAAAAGTTCTGGTGATGAACTAAAGCAACAGCTCTCTTTTGAACTAGAGAAACAAACTGAGACTAAATTACTTCCTGTCTGGCTGTACCCCATCCCCAGCCATACACAAATAAAATCCTAAACCTAAATGAAACAAGGAGTCTCTTACTCTTGAGAATTATAATTACTTTCGAGGCTACTCACTGTGGATTAAATCTCAGATTAATCACTTATTAACTGAATCACTATTGACTACAAAAAGGTAGGGCATCTTGCTCACAAGCAGTCACATATACTTAAATGCCTAAATTAAGGCACTTTAATCTCAAACTGAATCCCTCCTTAAATAATTTATATGAACTATCCACTTAGTCTCTCAAAAGCAGTGGTTCCAAAATGACAGCAGGTAACAAACCTGACATTTTCTTATATCCAATCCTAACTTATGACAAGGGTGGAAATGTAGCCCAAAACACTCAACAAAATCTCTTATATCCAAATGATACTGCCCTAAATTTAGCCCAGTCATGTTTTCTAACCACAATATTAATGAACCCTGGTCCCTTGTCATTCGTTATCCCAAACTCCAAATTTAATGCAGGTACAACATAATGGAAATTATGGAAAGTCACTTAGTGTATTACCTCCTTTCGCATACAAGCCCTAGGTTAGTGAACATTTCTAAATCAGAGTTGACTACAGCTCAGAACTTTTTGCATTTCAGAATCCTAACCAAATTTTAAGCCTTGTAACCACAACATCATTAGAAACCTAATTTTGTATAGACATTGGAATCTAGGCAAGATACCCTGAAAACAACCAGAATTTAATATGTTCCTCTAGGAACCAGCCATAAGCCTGGGTCAATTAACATGTCTAACAATAACAGGATCTGCTCAGACTTTCCATTTCCAGAATACCATATGCAAATGTGAAGAGATTCTATATTGAACTTCGTGCAGTGGCCATCACTTGTCTTAGCATGAATTCAAGTCAGGGTCTGACTCAGAAATGCACGAAGGTCTAACTGTAATCAGTGCTGGCTTTAGCTGAGTTAACTGATCTTCAGATTGACCCTGTCAGACTGATTGCTTTAGGATGTCAGGGGAACATACTATGTTGCAGTCTCAGGTAGTACAATTTTCTCATGCAAAGCCCAGGCTTTATGTTCAAGAACAGGCTTTATTTTTGGAAATACAAGTGGCCAAAGGTTGTCACTACCTTCCAAACCTTTCCAAAGACAGCAGTTCAGCACCCCCTTGATTTTTGTACCTTTATTTTAACCTTAACTGGAAATATTAACTCTGGAGGAAAGTATTGCTACACACATCATTAACTTCCAAAGCAGTTTTCTGGATTTTTATATCCTAATCTGGGTTTATAATTATAATAGTTGACTTAATTCTAGAGAAATAAATCAAGTCCATCAAGTTTTAGGTCATTTAAAACAGGTTAGCAAACCTAGCTATACTACGGTTCAGCTCTCTCTCTGTTTCCGAACATTATTGTATCCATAACCCAGAGCTCTTGCTCTCGCCCAAAGAAATGCTACCAGATTTCTCTTTGCCCTTGCAGAACCAGCTGTAATATTAGGGAAGCAAACTTATGGAAACCCAGAAGTAACTGAAGTTCATCTTTCTTGGCCTTCCAGGGCAAAACCTAATTCTAGACCTAACCCTAATCCTAAATGTTTGTGTTGTTTGTTCCCTACCACCAAACTCAAGAACAGAGAAGAGGCTTCTGTTTAACAAGTGAATCCTTCAAGCAGAATACTAAGTATAATCTTCCAGCTCCTAGCAGTACCTGTCCAGACCCTTCAGATAACCCTGCTGCCAACTGAGAGCAGCTGTCATGTACTAGCACACACCACTCTTATCAAGAAAAGTTTTAAAGATATAAACTGCGTACATGTATCAGAGGAGCTCTCGCTTGTATTCTGCTTGTCTTTTTTTTCTCTTCCTCAGTCATCCTGTCTGCGTGTGGAGAATACCTTACAGTACCTCCCCTATCTGCCATGGCTTTATTAGCAAGCCAACAGTTTTCAAAAGAATAAAAGGTGGCTGTAAAAAGAGGAATAAGGTACAAATAAAACAAATAAGCACTGCAGCAAGGAAGATTTAGGCTGGACACTAAGAAAACTTTTCCACGGTTTGTATAGCTGATTAGCAAAACAGATTCTTGAGATGATGCTGTTGTCATGGAGGGAGGGAAAAAGGTGCAAGAGTCTACGCAGAAGAGCAACAGACAGTGCTTTGTTCATGAAGAGCAGGCGTCATAGTCCCTCTTAACTTTATTTTCTGTGATTTGTATCTAAATGGCAGAGTCAGGTAACACGAGTGAACTCCTATAGCTGAACAAAAAACTCTTCCCTACAAGACTAAGGAGCAGACCGTCTCCAGACTCCTGCAGTGAACGGTGCTGTGTCCCACACAAGTTCCATGTCCAAATGATGCAACTGGTTTCTTTTTAAAATATTAAGCACAAAATGGTTCTGACATTTCTTCACTGCATCTTGATTTGAATATGTTCTTTGCATTAATGAGATACCAGACTCAAACTCTGAAGTGCTTCAAAGGAACAAAATGTTTACCTTCACGAGCATAATAACTCCATAATAATAGCACTATAATAGCACTACAATAATAGCACTACTATTCTTAAGGATATTCACATCTCTTTGTTCACATTCTTTAAATGAAAACAAAACAAAACAAAACAAATATCTGTATTACTTAGTTATCACACTAAAATAGACACTTTGGTTAGAATATCCTCCAGAAGACATTACAGAGCCCAGTCAAACACTTATGTTTAAGTGAGTCTGTTTTGTCAAGTCAAGTATCTGAGCAGGAGTGGAAAACACTGTGAACCTCCACCAGTGAAATATAGAAAAAGAAAACATGATAGAAGAGAATAACACAAATGAAAGAGATACAGAACACAGATAGTTTAACTGAAGTTTAAAAGGTATTTTAGGAGCTGAAAGAGAAAAAAATCTCTAGGTGATATACAGAAGACGTAAGAAATTATGTGCTTTAGCACTTATCATTGTAATAATTGCATAATGCACTACTCAATTGCAGAATGCCTTGTGATTAATAAAAGTGTTATTTCTTTCTTGTAGACTGTACTCTGGTGCAACATATGTATGATAGAACAGTTAGCAGGAGTAATATCCTAAATGGTCTGATTAATATAAAACATGGCTGGTTTTAGCTTCAGTGGTCAAATTATGCTTGTAGGAACCATTTTGTGTATTAGCCTGGGACATGTTTCTCTCTCTCTTGAAATAAATAGGGATTTCTTGGTGGTTGTTTTTTTGTTTGTTTGTTTGTTTTGGTTTGTTTTGTTTTTCCTGTGGATCCTCATCTAGCACTAGAAGAGGTGTCAATCATTGTCCATTATCCTTTCTGAATATCTCTTATGGGTGTCACAGCCACCCTACTCTGCTCTACATGAATGCAGAGGGTGCTTGTCTCATACTACCAAAACCACAGCTCAGTGAAGTAGAGACTGTAACAAGTCAAATTTTCAGTTACATTTGCAAGAGGTTAAGAGCAGCAGGTCATAGCAAGACATCCCCTCCCTCTCCATCCCCAAAGGTGATATAGAACTCAAGGTCTGCTCAGCCTCGCCACATTCCATGGGGTAATTATGTCCATGAGAGTGTTTATTTGTTCATGCCATGAGCAGCATGAGGGCAGCCATGAGCAACATAGAGGCCTTAGCTCAGTCTTGGACCTTACAGCACATTGATGTGGGCACACACTACCAGGCAGGTAGAAAAGTTGCATGCAGGATATAATATAGTTATGGGTCAAGGTGAAGATAGTTATGAAACAGCAAACAGCAGCCACCTGTACCACCACTTGCAGGAAAAGCATAATTTATTCATGTCAAAAGCCATGAAGGTTTGACATCACAGACAAGACCTTACTGAGGGCAGTGTACCCATATCCTCTGTGTTCTGTGCCTTGAGGGTAGTTTTTTCATTCCTGTGGAGACTTGCACTATATCCAGGTTTAGCAAACTGAATAAAAATGCTAAAACTCCAAAACCAGAAACACCAACAAGTGGCAATGAAAATTTAACTTCCTGGAGGAAAATAAAAAATTATTTGACTACAGTGCTGTTTATCCCTTGAAACAAGTCAGGACTTAGGAGAAACATAACTGATGAAATAAAAGGAATTGAAACAATTCCATAGCCCAGCGGGCTTTATATGTATGTATATGTTTATACAGTTCATTAAATTGGTGCCTAAAAAAAAAAAAAAAAAGCTTTAGATCATTACTGTAGTGTTATCTCATTCCTGATGAAGAGTACAGTGGCACAACATAAAAAATTCTTTGTCATCCAGAGGCTCATATCACCTATGACACCTCTATAAATCTAGCTCTTTAAGATCCTTTCTTAAATTCAGAATATTCTGTGCTTCCCTTATAAGATGTTTCACTGTTGGATGCTACAAAAGAACCTCTGAAGTCTTCTATGTCCTCACCTGCTGATAATTCAGACATACTCCAAGATTCAGTGGTGTTTCAGCTTCTCTAAAATACTGATGTTTTAAAATTTTCTCTTGCAATGGCATTTGTAACAATCCTCTGAAACCAAAAACTTGAATGAATAACAGTTCAATATCTCAGTTCTCAAATGGCATTTCACACTTCACAGGAAGGGCTGTTTAGCACTCTAGAAATAAGAGCAAGTATGTTCTGTTTCATTTAAACAGTGTCTACTCACATCCTTTACAGGCAAACTGTTTGTCTTTTAAAGAAAACATTTGGTTAGATGCAACCACAAAATGTGTTTCTTTGATCACTGTAAATAGCTGACTTCTGTTTATACAATGCTTCCATCAGCAGAAATACTGTGATTTAAGCCTCAGCACAACTAGTAAGATGATTTAGTACAGGTTTTCTTTGGTAATATTTCTGTCTGAGTTTTCTGTAGTATTCCTGGAAGATCAAAACCAAAAACTGAACTGCAGGTACCATTATGAGGACTCTAGGTCTGTAGATGCATCTCAGGCCAGCTTCTCATGCAAGGCATTGCGGGCGGGACATAGCTACAGATGAGATTTTGGCTGGAGGCACCTATGCTTCTTCCAGTATCAAGAAAATTGTTGCCTGGTGGAGCACGTTCCACACATATTCAGGGTCAAACTGAGTGCTAACCTGTGGTCAGGAAGGAGCTTTCACCTGATCAGATGGACAGAGAATTTTGGTGGGGGAGGTGGTGGGGGAAGAGAGGCTGCCTTTCTATTTGCTAGTAGTACATTACTATTTTGGGACCTCATTTTCAAAAGCGAGAATTGTGCTGTCTGTTCCAAGAAAAGAAATATAAGTGCCCCCATAAGGTATGTGCATGTGTTCAGAGAGTGTAAATAGCATGCTAAGCAAAGGTATGTGCATTTGGCTGCTTTCATTACCTTCAGGAAAACAAAACACATTTAAGCAGGTTGTCAAAGCAGAATACATGTAGGAAATAGAGGATAATATTGCCTAAAATACTGTTGACATTTTATTCGGTTTGCTTTGCTTACACCTGCAAACCATACAGTTTTCTTAAGACTTGGTTGCATGCTTACTCACAAACATTACTGTGAGCCAATATTCACAAATCAGAATTGACAGAAGACTTCATAAAATGCAAAATTGTGGGTCCTCAAAATATTCTTGGAAGTTTAAGATTTATGAAGATTCAATTATCGCAGCAGGAAACAGAAACAACATTTAAACCCATGGTGCCAATAGTGGACTTTTATGAATAACATATAGTAGGTATTCAATTGGAGAGAAATTTTTACCTCCTGGTAATACCTGTCTTGTGCTATGTGAGCACATACAGCATGCTCCCCTCCTGAGCAGCTCACTACCTAACAAGCACATTTCAACAGAGTGTTCAGAAAAACTAAACACATATTTCAGCACATTCACCGATGGTTTGTGAACTAAAAATGGCTACACTTGTCCTCTATGTTATTTTCAGTCAAACATTTCAGTAAAACATTCACTGTATTATTCTTGTAAGTTTGCAGAGCTCAGCTGTCTTTTGCCAATGCAAAGGAAATGTAGAACATACAACTAAAAATGTCATTTGCAAGGTACACCTTAAATTAGATCTTGTATATTACTAAACATTCTTTATTGAGGGACTGGCAGGTTTTGTATTATATTCACAGTAGTACCTTGCAGCAAATGCTCAGCTTCTCCTAATCACTTTTCTCTACAACATTTCCCAGTTTCAGCAGGGGCATAATTAAGCAGGATTACTGAACAGCTGAAAATAAGCTATCCCTTGCTAGGCATTTATCTGGAGACATTCATTATGAATAAATAGAACTTCATTTTAAGAGATGTTCTTTTAAGAAAGATGTATATACATTGCTGTTATGTCGCAGCACAGATATTCATGATCTCTAGTTATTCAGATTGTTTGGGATGTCTTATTTCCAATTTAGCAAATATTGTGTTGCAAGAGGATGGGATTTGGAAAAGAGCTGTCTAAAAATAGAACTGCTGATCCCACAATGGTCATTACTTTACCCTCAGGCTTTATGCCTAACTGAACAGAAGTGCTTGCTGAGGTGCCGATGCAATAACCTCATTGAATGTTCTCTGCTATTTTGGGCTTGTCACTTGAGCATCCATACAGATTTCAGCTCTGAAACCTGCATTTCCTAAACTCCACATATTACAACAAAGAGCAGTGTTCTGTGCAAATCTCATATTGAAATAATTTGAAGATATAAAGAAGACTAAACATGAAGACTAAATATATGCAGAAGCACATCTACAGTAGGCAAAATGTTTATGATAGAATTGTTAGTAAAGGAAGGGAGCTTATCTCATTATAAACTATTCTGTTTGTTTTTCTGTGAGTGACTGGCTTTTTCCCCAAATTTTTCAAAATATATTCACTGCTAGGTTCTGGTACCTTCCACAGACTGTATTTAAAACACCACAATCATAAATCATGTTCTACTTGATACCTGCAGGCACAATTAGTTATAATGCAATTGGTTAGCCTTGCTAAATGCTGCAAGGGTCCCAACCACCCAGCTGAGGTGAGGTTTTACCATCTGCTTCAAAAGAGTAGCAGCAGACAAAACCTAACATAGCTGACATGCAAGTCTCTCAAGGAGAAAGGAAGCCTTGGGCTGCTAAATGTCAAAACCGTTTACTTCTCAACCCACCCAAGTGCCGAGTCAGCTGTGTAGTTTGAAGATAAATGACCCACTGAGCCTAAATACAACTGCTTTGTCAATTTGCAATGCCTGAAAGGAGGGTATTTTAATCTACCATGTTGCTTCCTTTACCGAACCCATAACACCATCTGAAGTATAATAGCTTTGTTTCCAAATTAACAACACATAAACCTATGAGCAAAACAGAATAGTTGTAAACCACCAGTAGTCTCTTAGCTGCACTTCATTTTCTAGCAAATATACAGCTGAGCAGATGCAGTCGTGGCCTTGTGATAGAGTCAAAATGGCTGCTGTGCTCTCTTGCCATGTTCCTGTGAAAATGCTGTGCAAATACCAACCATCATTCTTTTAATTTATTTTCTTTTTCCCTCCTCACTGAGCACAGACTTTCAATACTGAGTGATTAGCAGGGTAGTGCTTGGGATGCTTTCACCAACAGCCCCTAAACAGAAGCTAACCCAGACACGGGATCTCGTTTACAACATCCTGTGTTATCATCACCTCTGTTTGCCTCTTTCTTGAAAGAAAGTTAGTGTCCATCAAAAAGGACAATAATAGAACAGATTTTATTTCAACCCAGGAGCATTTTCCTCATGTGTACTCATGTATTTTGCAGCCACTTCAAGGAGAAAGTGAAAATAATGTATCAATAATGCCTTTTAAAAGCAGAGCAAAAATATGCTGCACATTGCAAGGAGAGGACAGGAAAATAGGGCATAAATGAGAAAGTGTTCAGATGCTAATCCATGGAGTGCAAGACTTGGTCTGCTTCGATGTGGCCTCCCCTGGCTCTGTGAAGATGTTAGGATGCAATCCAACTGGCATCTAGTGTTTCAGGCATCTAGTGAACCAGTACCCCAAATATTAGCAAAGAAATTCCTTAACTAGTTCACATGACAGAAATTTTTCAGAAAGGGATCCTGCATAGCTAATTTTAGATCTCTGCAGCAGTATGGACAGAGCTGCTATACGAACCTCCAGGGGCATCTCTTCTTGTCACTGCCAGGGAGGCAGCCTGGCATTTATTTCAGGAGGGTACATCTAATTAACATTGTTTATATGTATCAGTTAGGTGTGCTGCTTATTTCATACATAAGGACACCCTGCTGACCCAGTTAGACACTCTGGACTCCAACTTCTCTCATATTAAAAGTGCAATAGAGAGATACAGATGTGGTGTGCTTCACAAGAATATAATTGAAATTTTCAATAGTAAGAAAGCTTTAAAGTATTTTTCCCATGATCTCACAAATTCGTGTAATTTTTTGTCAATTACTAGCAGTGAATTTTTTAAACATTTGTACATATATTATTTCTAACAGTAGATGCTTTACATAGCTGCCAGATTTCCATCACACTTCATTATGAACAAAAACATATTTGATACCTTAAACTTTACACACATGTTAATTAAAAAATGTCATTTTAGGCCTGAGCTAGGCCTAAAATGACATTTTTTAATTAACATTTCAATAAATGTCTGACCATTCCAGCAAAATGAAAAAAAAAAACCTTCCATGTTCAGAGTTTCCTTTGTAATTCTACATCACCTTGAGCCCAACAGTCTCAGCAGACTTTTCCAAATGCCAGTCAAGTTTTGCAATAGATCTATAAGACTGCATTAAGACTAACAGAGCCACTGCTGATAGGAAACTGCTGATGTTCATAGGTGGCTGGTCCTTAACAGTAATTTTCTCCTCAAATGTCAAATATGCACTCCCTGTATTTGCTAGTGGAGTCACGATTACTTAATTCTCACAGCCAAAGAGGGAGATGAAAATATGAATTTGAAATAGTTATTTGCATTAAGGGATGGAAGCAAGAACAGTGCAAAATTATTAAATTAGAATTCTGAACTCCGGCTGTCTTGATTGAAGTTGAGGATTCATTCATAAGCACAATTCATAAATAATTTAATTGGAAGGATTATCATGTACTCTATTCCTGAAGTTGTCCCTAGCTGTGTGCAGTGTAAGACCGCTGTTTCCTAGCGAGCCTTAAGTCAGAATGGTATTTGCAGAGATGATGTGACATTTCTGCTACAAATGTTATGATTTGAAGAGGCTTGGATCCATCATACTTACATTTTGCATAGCAATTCTATCCACTGTATTGTTATCTGGTAAACATAAGCAATTCAAATCCAACATAAAAATCTTCTAATTCCTTAAAACCATTCCCTGTGCTTAGAGACTGATTTGATGTATGACAGAATGAGTCCCTAAAATACAGCTGAAGTCACCTAAACCAGTACTATATGAAGATTGGTTTTAAATTAATTCGGGATTTGCTGATATATAAGGAGAGAAAAAAAAAGTACAATTGTGGTGTCTCTGTGTCTTTACCTCTGAAGCCCAGGTAGTAATCATAGGAAATATGTCACCTGAGATTTCTTTCTGTATGCATTCATCCTATTTTCTTTCTAGTCATTTTACCCTCACCTTGGTGAAAACATGTAGTTTCTTGCATTTGCTGTATTTCTGGCTTGCTTGCACCTATCTACCTAAGAAATTGGGTCTCTTAGAAGCAATAAAAAATCCTTTATGCTCAAGGGTAAGATTAGCTGGTTAAGAAACAGCCCAGAAAGACAAGGATTTTTCTTATTCCTGATTACAGTTTAATAAACCCCAAGTTCATTTTATGCATCAAGATCCCATAACAACATCTATAATTGATCTCTTTGTCACTTTCTTTAAATAAACATTTACTTAGTTATGATTAGAATAATAGAATCATAGAATGTCCCGAGTTGGAAGGGACCCACAAGGATCATCGAGTCCAACTCCTGTCCCTGCATATGAGAACCCCACAGTTCACACCATGTGTCTGAGGGTGTTGTCCAGTCTCTTCTTGAACACTGTCAGACTTGGGGCCATGACACCTCCCTGGGGAGCCTGTTCCAGTGCTCTACCACCCTCTGAGTGAAGAACCTTTTCCTAATGTCCAACCTAAACCTTCCCCGGCACATCTTCCTGCCATTCACTTGGGTTCTGTCATTGGTTGCCAGAGAGAAGAGATCAGCATCTGCCCATCCTCCTTCCCTTGTGAGGAAGCTGTAGCCACCATGAGGTCTCCCCTCAGTCTTCTCTAGGCTGAACAAACCACATGACTTTAGTGATTTTAGCCGCTACTCATATGGCTTCCCCTCCAAAGCCTTCACCAACCTTGTAGCCCTTCAATGGACACTCTCCACTAGCTTTCTATCCTCTTTATCCCATGGCACCCAGAACTGCACACAGTGCTCTGGGTGAGGCCGCACCAGTGCAGAGCAGAGCGGGACAATCACCTCCCTCACCCAGCTGGCAATGCTGTGCTGGATGCACCCAGGACACAGTTGGCCCTCTTGGCTGCCAGGACACACTGTTGGCTCATGTTCAACTTGCCAACAACCAGAACTCCCAGGTCCCTCTCCATGGACCTGCTCTTCAGCATGTCGTTCCCTAGTCTGTATGTACAGCCAGGGTTGCTGTGCCTCAGGTGCAAAGTCCGGTACTTGCCCTTGTTGAACTTCATGTGATTGGTGATTTCCCAGTTCTCCAATTTGTCCAGATCCCTCTGCAGGGCCTCTTTGCCCTCGAGAGTGTCAACAGCATGTCCCAATTTAGTGTAATTGATGAAAAATCGCAGAGAGAGGTCTCGCAATGACACCAGCTAGCTCTTCAAGCACCCTTGGATGAATCCCATCAGCTCCCATCAACTTGTAGGGATCTAGCTGGAGCAGCAAATCCCATACCAGTTCCAGAGTGATTGGGAGTTTATTGTTCATGCAGCCATGGTTCTCTAACCCAGGCCGATGGGGATCCCCAAGTCCATCTTCGGTTACGAAGACCGAGGGGAAGAAAGCATTAAATGTCTTGGCTTTGTCTATGTCCCTGTTAATAAGGTGAGCATGCTCATCTAGTAGTGAGCCAGTGTTGCTTCTGAAGTATTTCTTTATTCTGATCATAAACACAAAAAAAGTCTTATTCACTGATTTAGTAACAGCCCTTGTCTGTAAATTAAATATGACGTACTTTCTATTGGATATCAATTACAAAGAATTCAATGTTCACCTTAAATATCTGCATCAGATCATATCTTTTTCTCCTACAAGGAACAAAAAACAGTAGAATATTTTAGTGCACAAATTAAGTACTTAATTTAAGATAATTTAATACAAACGGAGAAATCTGATATCTTAAAAATAATAATGTTTATCTAAATTAGATTTTTTAAATGCTCCTTTTATTAAATCTGAAGAATATAGAAATTGGTTACCTGTGTTTTAAAACTATATTTATTTGTGATATTAATCTTTAGAGACCCAAGCTGGTAAAAAGTTTGTTAACTAGGATATACACTCACCAGAATTATAGGTTTCATGCAGAAAAGACTATGCACTAAGGTTTGGATCCTCACCTGCAAAGTTAGAAGGTAACAACTCCAAAGCAATAAACAAAACCCAAGTTTAAGTTAGCAAGGACGGTCATTAACACAGTCTGTTTACTGTCTGAACAGGAGATGGCTCCAGCTAGCCATGCCCAAGGGACACTAGCATTTCTTAAGTGCACTGTATGAAGTTATAAATGGTGAGAAATCTTGCAGAGTAGATGTGAATGTAATGCAGTCTGAAAGAAAACATGAAGAATCACAGAGAGGTTTGTTTCCAGATCCAAATCACTCTAACTGTGAGCAGTCGCCAGAACTTGGGAAGTTAAAAAGAGGTAGTGATCCTCTACAACATTACCTTTTCTAAATTTGGTAACCGTGATACTGCTGGGATTACAGAAAATACATATTTAGTTTACATTAGACAGTTGTCTGATGTGGAAAGTTAGTGCTGGGAACGACCAAATTAAATTACATTCCATCCATATCAGTGTAATGATCACAAAACCTGGAGTACAGTGTATCTTATATTAGACTAGCACTTTCTAATACTCCAGAACAGTAAAAAACACTTGTTTGCTTTTTTGAAGGCAACACATTTTAAGCATAGTTGCATCTACTGTGTCTTAACAGAGCTGGAAAATTAATGAATACAGCTCTTATCTCTGCTACAACTGACTTCGAAGTTCCATGGCAGAAGAGAAGTTTAACTCAAGGACTTCACTCTTTACAGACAAGAAATATTTTTTGGAGGGTAATTTTAGTGCATATCTGCTTTGGGAGTACAAACAATCTGCCTAGAATCATTACAAGAAATATTTACATTGCCCCTTGCTTCTGTATGACTAAAAGTCTAACAGCAAATTTTAGTCACATGAACAAAATAATATAACACAGAGAACTGTTTCTAGTAACAGAGAACAATCCATACTTGTTAGTTCCAGGGGAAAAAAGAAAGGGGGGGGTGGAGGGGAGGGACTAAAAAAAGAGTATTTTCTCAATAAAAATCAGAATAATGGAGGAAAATTGTTTCAAGACATTTGAGTATTCACATACGTGATATCAGCATTATTCCAGAGCTACTTAAATCTTATCCAAACCTAGAAAAGCCAAAATCCTTTCAAAATCTCTTGGGAAATAAGGGTTTGGGCAGATGCTCAGAGAGAAAGTAGCCTTGTTGCAACTGCAGCTGCTAACCTTATTGGAAATTTGAGTTCACAATTGCTAGCAGATATCATTGTCCACCTGGAAGTGCATGTAGAGTAAAGCTGGAACACGTAAATTGGAACCACTTGCTCCCATTTCACTTACGTGGGACAATTTTTTTTTTGTATTTTTATTGCACCTATATATACAGATTAAAATGCAGTTCCAATTCAATTTTTGATTTTGACTAGTTGTCCTAATTGCAAAAATCTAAAGGTAAAAGAGAAAATCATTAATTCAATACAGAATATTTTCTAAAACATTTGTTTTTTAAAAAGTGCACTAGTTAATGTGTTTCTGTTTTTTTTTTCTATATGTAATAAATGTCTCATTTTTTTATCCTCTCCAATTTTCATGTGTTTTGCCTTCCATTTTACCTGCGGTTCCTCAAGAAAACAGTTCAGTCATCTTCAGGCTTTCCCCAGGCACAGATCTAAGGGGACAGGGTGGCTATGGACATTATAGCTCTTAATGTTACTAGTACAACATGCATAGAATCATAGAATCATTTGGTTTGGAAGGGACCTTAGAGATCACCAAATTCCAATCCCTCTGCCATGGGCAGGGACACCTTCCACTAGACCACGTTGCTCAAAGCCACATCTAGCCTGGCCTTGAACATTTGCAGGGATGGCACATCCACAGCTTCTCTGGGCAACCTGTTCCACTGCCCTCATAGTGAAGAATTTTTCCTTTGTATCTAATCTTAATCTACCCTCTTTCAGTTTAAATTCATCACCCCTTGTCCTATCACTACATTATCTTGCATGCCCTTACCTCTTCAGCTTCCTTGTAATCCCCCTTTAGGTACTGGAATGTTCCTACAAGGACTCCCTGGAGCCTTCTCTTCTCCAGGCTGAACAACCCCAACCCTCTCAGCCTATGTTCAGAGGAGAGGTACTACAGACTTCCAAGACCACTTCCATGGATCACTTCTATGGCCTTTCTCTGGACTCTCTCCAACACGTCTATGTCCTCCTTATGTTGAGGGTCCCAAAGCTGGATGCAGTACTCTAGGTGGAGTCTCACCAAGAGCAGAGCAGAGGAGGAAAGTCACCTCCCTCAACCTGCTGGTCACACTTCTTTTGATGCAGCCCAGGATACAGTTGGATTTCTGGGTTGTAAGTGCACATTGCTGGGTCATGTTGTGTTTCTCATCAAACAACACCCCCAAGTCATTCTCCTCAGGCCTGCCCTTAATCTGTTCACCACATGTCCCAGGTTATGTCTCACTCCAGTCTTGCAGTTGTGCTAAACCACATATGCACAGTGCCTGGACTCCACCTGGTTCTCTGAACAACATCTTCAAAACCCTACTGGGTTATTGCTTAGCAGCCTATGGTTCAGTTCTTTTATCACAGTAAGAAAAAGACACGGACACAGATCCCCTCATTCATGACAGACATCTTAAAGCCTATTAAAGGAAATATTTTTCTGCCTTTGTATTTTGCAGATTTCAATCAAATCGGCTTCCTTATAGATTACCTCATAGGTACCATACATTTCTGTCCTCCCATCCAGGAACATAGTGTTTTGAGCTATATATCCAGGTACTGATAATGCACACAGATTTCTATTCCCCTTTGAAGATATTTGAACTTGCATTTCCCTGGGAAATGCTCCAACTACACAACTGTACCTCACTGTAAAGGACGTTGGCTGACTCCTTCCTGTTAAAACTAATCCCCTCAGACTAATTAAATGTCTATTCGGTCAGGAAGAAGCATGATGTGGCTGCCTTATAACTAGCATATTCACCTGGGAATCATTTTTAAGTGATGAAAAATTTTACATCAGACATTGATCCCCTTCCCCTGCAGGAGGAGATGAAATGAGAGTATCCGACGAAGTCTGTCTAAGTGCCCTAGCTGCTGAGATACCAAGCCTCCAATGAGCTTCGGTCTTCACAAGTAGAACATCTTCAGCAGGAGAAGCCATGATGACCTTTAGACCTCCAGGCATGCTTGCTAACAAATTAATCAGAGACAAATGATATGTGGGGTCAATTAAATTGAATACTGGATAACTTGTACCATCCCACATGGTGGGATCTTTTGAAGAAAAAACGACACTTAGAATGTGCTCTAAAACCTGGCTGCCAGAAGCGGATGGACTCCATGGAGCCAGGAGATATGCTGAAAACATACATTCTCCTTTGGATTTCTCAATGGAAGTTATCAAAAATTCATAGTCACTTCTGTGAGTTTTAGGAGTTCAGTTCAGATGTGCCTATGAATACCAGTATACAGAGCCTATGTATCTGATAGAGGGCTTTGGATCCCATGAGGTCAAAATCCTTTTGTGGATGTGGCTCTACAGAGGTGGCTACTTTGGAGATGGAGAAAGGAGCTCTATTCGTTAATGCCCCAGACTATCATCTTAGCAACTGGGAAAAGCACAGCCCAACCCTCCTAATGAGCCCATCCTCTGCACTGCTTTTATAGCACTTGTTTTTATAGCACAAAGCACAATGAGACAAGGGAAGGATAAACAAAAGGAGATTCATTTTCTAACTTGCAACAGCCTTTTGGGTATAGAATGGAGTGGGATGGATGTGGAAATGGGCTGTAGTCATTAAGCTGTGGAATCAGCAATTTGTTTAGCTCCCTCAAAGCCCATGACAAAACATTCATTGAATTAATACAAATGTTTCAGCCCACAGTAAGATGCAGTGATGCTCTACAGTCTTTTTATTGTGAAAAAACCCACCCAAGCAAACAAAAAAAAAAAAACAAACACAAACAAAACCAACCCAAAAAAACAACAAATGAACAAACCAAAAAACCCACAAACAGCAACACCAAGAGCAAAAAACTAACCAAATTTCCTTCTGTGCTGAAAAGGCAAAATACTTAATACCACCTTCAAGGAAAAAAGTCTTCTCTATGCTTAACAGTAGTTAATTTAGAAAATTACTCCAACTGTGATGTCTCTGCTCCCCAGTCAGCTGACATCCCTTTTTGGCTTTTTGGAATGTTGTCTTGTGCGTGTAAAGATATTTGACAACACCGGTTTCCCCTCTGTTCTATTTATTTGAGATTTAGATTCAAAATGCATATATATGGGAAAGAGCATATACATTGTCTGCAATAAGCAGCAAGAGGCCTTCACTGTTTGAAGTTTTGAACAAGACATGAAGATTGGTCAGCCTACAGTTAGACAAGAAGCTGAGTTCAGAGTTCAGCTCTCACACGATTTCTGTTTCATTTACAGGCTCCTCTCTAAATCATTTAAAGTGTAGCACACTGCATCATATTTCACTACATGGAACATAAAGAAGAATAATCATCACTTGAATGTGAAGCCAGAGTAGCAAAGATGCAAGCGAAGAACAGTTGGAAAAGGGTTAGTTGAGGTCAAAGAGCTGCTATGCCCGCTAGCAGAGAGCATATGAGTCAACCACTGACACGGAGAGAAACTCTGAGGATAAGCAGTGGCCTCACATAAGAAGAGGGAAGAAAATGAGTTTTTAAAAGAGCACCAGGAAACTCTTTAAGTATTCTGCCAGCAGAGAATGATCCTGTAGCACCTTGGCAAGGCAAGTGACTTCTTCAGTGAGGCACAGTGGGTGAACTTTTCAGTAGTTCTATGCAAAAATGAAAGAACAACCTTAGAAAAAAAAAGAGGGGGGAGGGGAGTATAGCTATGAAAAATATATATTCTTCTCAAGTATACTGCAAAGAACTTGGTGTCTGTGGAAGCAGGAAGTTATTCCAATATCCTAAGTTATCCATTTATGAAGATCTTTACCATAACCACATTTACCCTCTTTTGATTAACGAAGGCTGGTCTGACATTGTTAGAATTTATATTTGTAGACTGCCTATGGCAACAAATTAGAAGTCTACAATCTAAAATTCACCTCTCAATGTCTATGTTAAAATACATGGAAGGCGGCTAGAGAACTACATTTTCCCTTGAAATCTTCAAAAAGGGACTCCCAGAATAAAATCAGAAGATTTGATTCCTCTTTCAAGGCACTGAATACAGGTACTCCTAAACATCATGAATAATTTTACCAGGAAGAAGATGTTTTACAGTAGATTAAGAAACAGGTATTTATTTTTCTAATAGTGGCTGACCACTTCTCAATTGTGCATGCATACAAGCAAACACACAATTCCCAAATATTTTCCTTCTATGAACAACCTATCAAACTCAAAACAATAGTGTCCATTTACTCATTTTTTGGTAATTTTTAGTTAATTAGTATAAATGAAGCAAAGAACATCTTCATATTAACAAAAGCATTTAACAGGGAATAAATGAAGAAAATGCTTGAATTACTTCATGTTTTCATCCTGTAGCAAGATCACAGATCTTTTTATAAATTAAACTCTATGAATTCTTTCTATAAAGATCTATAATCCCCCTTAGACTGGAGTAAAATTCCTGAGCTTAGAGAATTTCTGATCCAGGCTTAGGTCTAAGATATGCAGCAGAAACTTTTCTTCAGCACATAAATACTAAAACTAGAAAAAGTATTCATAAACTGATGTGCAGAACACACAGAACTGTATCTGTGTAATTTCTGTTCTACAGATCAAACAAATGCTTCCGTGCACACCAACTGAAAAAATAAGTCTTTTAAACAGAAAGTAGCTGCAAGCAACCTGAAAATTTGTATTTGACTATTTTTTATTTTATTGCTGTTGTAAAAGGAATGAAGGTTAGAAAAGGTAGCAGGATAGTTGGTTTTGATCAAACCAAGAGATGCAGACACTCAACATACCTATGAAACCGTGCCCAGTAGCTGGCCAGTCAGGAAGAAATAACAACAGATTTGCTCTTTATTTGGATTCTCACCCAGGAATTCTCCATATATATAATAGGCAAAAGACATTTTTTTAATCACATTTTAAAAAGGCAGAATTGTGTATACCAAAAATGTAGTATTTAGACATACTATAGAAAAGATAATAATTTATATTCTTTCTCCTTTGGGGAACTGACAGGAGGAAAGCATTTTAGCAAAGAAATTACATGAAAAGTTAGTCCAAATGAAAGGCTGAAGAAGCAATCAAGTAAACTTATCAAAGAAAAATATGAATTGCAACAAATTCATGTGTCTATTCTACATGACTTAGAGAAACAAAACTGAAGTAGAGAAGTGAAAATGGTATTATTTGAAGACAATCTCTAAGATTTTTGAAAGACAGTTAATATTTGTGACTTGAATTTTCTTTATTTAAAAATAAATTCTTTGAGGAACACTCAGGCCGTATTTATAAGCTTCTCATTGAGTAACTGTGAAGTAGTAAATGTAATTGAGAAAAAATACAGCTTGAAGTCCTAAGGTGATAATCTAACTTCTAAGGTCAACTTAAAAAAAAAAAAACCAACAAGTGAGGAATGCAGGATACATTATACTTAAAAGCCACAGACTCTCCTTGTACCTCATCCTAGCATTTTAGTGGAAACCTCCATACCTCCATGGTCCCATCTCACCTGCTTCCTTCCTCCCAGTCAAAGGGAACATGGTAGATTACTCCCAGGAACTGTTTTTCCAATGCTATGAATTGGCCAGGGATGAAGCCTACTCTAGAGAAGTATTCCTCCAGCACCGTGAAACCCCTTACTTAACAAAATACATCATTAGTCTCGACTCCCACACAATTTTCCTCTTATGCCAAGCTTCAATGCAGCAACTTTGTTCTCCATCTCACCAAGCTGGCATCAAAACAACTATTCCCTCAACATTTGCGTGTTTAAATACCTAATGCTCACATGTCAAAATGAGAATACAATTTGAGGAGGAAATTACTACAACATTGCAGGCCTGAGTCTAATTGTGCTGATCTTATGGAAACAATGTCCCACAAACACATTGTGCCTGTGCAGTATGCTCATGCTAAGTGTTTCAGGTCTGCTTTCCATGAGCCAAACTGTTGATCTCACTTATGAAATGTGCACAGGACAATTTCATACTGTATGCACAGCCCTGCTTAGCAAATGTCCTCCATGCAATGCAGAGTGCTTTGGTATAGTCATTAATTCAGCTTATTAAAGAGCCTTCTACCCCACTCGATGGCTAAGGCCTGAAGGACACAAAATGCACTGGACTTCTTTACTGCTCAGTGCCCAAAATCCAGAGCAGGCAACACCCTCTTCTGTATTCACTGCCAGTAAAGAAAAAGTGGGGATTTTTCCATTTACACATGATTCAGAGTTTGCTGCAGTGATGCCACCAAGCCAGCAGCGTGTATACTTCAATACAAATTAGCAAGGGCTATTATTCTGTCATTTGTCACAAAAGCTCTTTCTCGGAACAGAGAGTACGTATTTCATCTCACCACATCAGAAGCAGGCTTGACAGCAAGGCCCAACATAGTGAACCTCCTGCAGTTAGCAACAAAAAACTTGCAAATAGTTTCTCAGATAATAGTGACGTTTCACAAGGGCACGGAATTTTGCTACTGTGCCATCCCATTGAGGGCCTTTTGTCTGACAAACAAGAAACAGAATTCTTTACCCCAATACCACCACCAATTCCTATTGAGCTCAGTAAGCACCCTGGGATCTTCAGCTGAAAATTAGCTGAAGATACATTAGTCACAGTAGATCATATTGTTACTGACTGTTAGCCATTGATTTTCTATTTAGCTTTAATGGCAAATTTATCACTTGCCAAAGCTACATAATCAACAGCATTGACTAGAAAACTGAAGTCACTTCAGAATTGGAAAAAAAATTAAGGGCAGTTCAAATTTTTCCACGTTGTCAATATTTATTCCTTGGAGCAAGTCTGAAGAAAATGGTTCTTCTATATTACAACTAATTTCACTTTGGTCTCTATAGAGACAGCCCAGAAAAGTGCTGATTTATGGCAGGATTTCAAAACCTTGACAAGATTCCTTAGTCATACTCTCATTTCATTTCCCTGATAAAATTCCATTAGCTGGCTATTAGTCTCCAAGAAGAATACACATCTTATTAGAAGGACTTCTCTACTCCATATCTACCTATTCCCTCTGGCCAAATTACTAGAATATGGAAGGGTACAGTATACAGCTTAGTATAAAGCTTCTGTATTTGTGGGTGAGACTATGTTTGTGGCTTTATGCAATCACCAACCACAAAGGCAGCTCAATCCTTTAGAAAAAGGACACATTTCATAGTTTAAGCAACTTAATCTTTGTACTTTTTGAAGTCCCACATTCTATTATATTGCAGACTAAGATATAGGATTTGTTTCAGGAATTGTACTGGTAAAAACATTGGTACTTATTTCTAGAAAGTTAATACAACCATGGTCAAACTTTGGTTTGAACTAAAGTAAAATCAATAAATTAATTTCTCTTCTCATCTTACTAGGGTTGTAAACATGGCATAAAAATATTTTTTTTAGAAAAGTAATAAAACCTAAGTAAGAAGGATATCAAGGAATTGCAATAAATAGATGAGGGAATTACCAATACACCTCTTACAAATACTTCCACCTTCACCTTTATAGGGGAAGTCTTGTGAAAGAATGAAAATAACCTTCTCCCCTACCATTCTCCAACACCAAAGACCCCTTTTTCTCTTACTAAGAATAAATAGCCTACTAAATCTAGCCTATTCACTTGTAAGAGTCAGAGGAGGGCATTTAGCAAAGGGAAAAATACATAACGAAGTCACAGTCTGGCATTATTAGCGAACCGAAAAATGTCATCATACTAATGAGAACTTGGAAGATGTGAGGAATGTAAAATCTAGCACCGACTGCTGATAGTAATCCTGCCAGCAAAAGGCAATATTTTTCTTAATGAATATTTTATTCAAAAGGCTCTCACCTCCCAAATTCCTACAGTTGAAAATGTAAACAACTAAGCATGAAGTCAAAATATGAAAGAATAACAACAAAAAACCCAATGCCTCCCCAAACCTTTTGCACAATTGCCAAATCTTGAATAAATGAGATGAGAACTTACCAAGAATCATTAGTGTCTGTTGATTTTAGTAGAGGCTAACTGAATGCAAGGACTATCAAAATGTAGCAAAGAATTTCAAATTTTTTTTTGAAGGATAGAGAAAACTGGCAGGGCCTCAGTCACCCCACTATTTTCAGCCCCAAAGTGCAACCCAGATGCTCTGGAGCATATTAAGTAATATAAGTTGTTACTAACTACTTTTCAGTAGTACCCTTAATTTTTTTCCTTCCCTCTTATCCTCTCATATCCCATGATACCTTTTAATTTCAATTTTTAATCTTTGTTTGTAGCACTTATTAGAAGGTTTTAGAAAATGTCTTACAGAGTGGCTCAGTTAGGGCTTGTGAACTATTTTCTATAGACCACTGAAGACTAAATGTTCATTATATGGGTTCCTGTGTTGGCAAGAACAGAAGTCCACACTCAGTGACATAAGTTGTCCTGTCAAGTCTTACAGGCAAATATATCAGGAGGAAGACAAAGATAAAATCTCCATCATTCATCTGCTAGGAGTGGTATGTGAAATAAAAGCACTGAGACAGCAACAAACAGATCTGACAAGTACCTTCATTCTGACTGGCTGCCATACACTGTGATTTTTTTTCGACATTGTCCCTTCCTTTTACACTTGATTCAACACTACTTTTCTTAAAGCCTGTATGTGACACAAAAATCCCTCTTCAGGCTCCAAAAATTTTCTTATCCCTCAAACTGGTTACTTTTACTTAAATACTGTTAACAGTGATCTCAGATTATTTGAAGATTTATTTATTCTAGTCTGTGAAATGCTAGTGTTTCAAGTATCTAAACCCCATAAAATGGGGTTTAAATTCAATTAAATGTATGTGCAAATCCCCCAGAGTAGAGAAAACAGAAGCCTGATGTTCCAGAGTATTTCTGCTACACTGGTGACAAGCCCACCGACTCTGCTGGAGTCACACTATTACAAATGAAAGGACATTTTTTACATCCTATGAATATTACAACCATTTTTACAGGTCTTTTTCATACAAATCACATTCTTGAAGACAGTGGAATTATTCCCATAAGTATAAGAATGACGATGTATAAGAAATTATAAAGGGAGCCAAATAATTGAAATAAATAAAATGCTGATGGTAATTGACATTAATATATTATGCTAGAGCATGACTTTAAAATCAACAGAGCTTCAGTTTGAGTATAGTCTTAGAAGAAAAGAGGCATAGGCATTAAAATTTTCTATTATTCACTACTGCACAGTTTTCTGAAAATCCCCCAACAAAGTTTCCATATATTATTTTGTTTTCTACTCTCTTTTATGTTCAAATGAAGTTGGTCTCTTAGAGCTAATTGACTCTCTATTTTTCAGTGCTACTGTACACTAGTGGATACAGAAGTAGATCTGATTGAAAGCAGGAGATGCACATTAGCTGATTTACTGGAAGATACTGTGCTGTATAAAACATTTTCAATCTAGCATGACTAATCACTTGACAGTGTTTCTGGTCAGGAAAAAGAACTGAATTTCTTTGTGTCTTCACCCTGCCAGAGTCCATGTAGCTACAAAGAGTTTGCAAACAGGGTTGCTTGCAAACAACCCTGAGATGACCAGTGCAGAGGGTCATTATTTGGTAGCAATCAAGGGATCTATCTATTCAAGTGATGCACAGAAAACCTTTTGACAACATTAGGACGGACAAGACATGAATATAAAAGACAGGAGGATAAACCCATCTCACTTTGCCCGTGAGTGAGTGGGGCATAGATCAGTGAGATGACTTCACACACTAAGAAAAAGCAAAGAAGTGAAGCCAGAGCTCTCAAAACCCCCAAGTTTTATTAATTTTCTTTTAACACACCTTCATGGCTACTGTTTCAGACTGTCCTATCCCACCACAGCAAGTGTTTCTCTCTCATCCTGCAACTTTCACAAGAAAGCAAAATGCCCTGATGCACCTCATTTCCTGAAGCACTACAAATGTTGCTGGACAAGTACAGAGTGTTTTTTTTGTTGGTGGTGGTGTTTTTAAAAAGCTGCATTCTCTTTTTGGAATCAATTATTAATGCAAACAGGGTAATTTATGATGTACTTCCAGTTAAAGTCTAACTACATCAGGTTTTATGTATGAGTTTAAGTCATGCTGAACTAAGAGTTTAATAATACAGCTGTCAGAGCAACTGAAGTTAGCAGAGCTTTAAAAGCTGTCTCTCAATAAAATGATGTCCTAAATCTTATAAAGGATAAAAGATGAAAAACAAATTCTAGGGAAACTAATCCATGGATCTTTGGCCCCAGCTATTTGCTGTGTTGTCCTCTAAATTTCTTCTAATAAATAAAATGGATGTATGAGTGATGGGAAAAAGAAGTTCTGTGGCTGCTACTCAGTTTTATAATTTGAAAACCCTTAACTGGGATGTTGTAGAGCTGTAGTTCCCTTGAAGACTTTTTTTCCCTTCTCCTCTACTTATTTAGAAAAATTTCCACTTCAAGCCACAAATCATTACCTCTGTCTGGCACGTGCTTAATTTTACTCACATAAAGACTGTAAAAGATGTAACATAAATATTACTGCTTCACTAAATAACCTTGATCAGACAAATTCATCAAGAGACATAGTGAGGGCAATTATATTAAAATTTAAACAGAGAGAGCAAACAAATTAACTAGGGAAAATGTCTTCCTAAAGCTAATACTGTTTGTTACCTATAACTAAGGAGGAATAGCCATAATTTTTCAGCTGTTTTTAAAAATAAAACACGTCCCACATTCTGCCAGAAAATATACTATAGGAAGAATAAGAAGCTATAACTTAGTTTCAGGTCAGCTTGATTTCAATAAAAACATTAACCAGGTTTTGCTTTCTGCTTTGATGTGTCCAATGGAGTCAACATATGGACAACTCTTGTAGTGCTGAGGTCTGCAAGGAAGCACAGTGATTTCTGGTCTAACTTGGCTCTGCTGTGAATCAAAAAAGTGCTATGATTGCTGTTGCTTTATGTAGGCTGGCTACATGTAGACTTTGGCCTCTATAGCTTAATGACTGTAAAGTGTAGTGTTTACTGAGGCTACACCACAGTCTAGCTGGATTACTGTGAAGGGAAGCACAACACATGAAGTCCTGAAACAAGATGTCTGTCCAGCTTTGGGTGGTATCATCTTGTTTGGGACATGTGGCATCCACATGGAGTTCACATACAGTACTCAGTCACAGATTGCATCTTCTCCCTTCTGCTGCATCACGTCCTGACATACTTGAGTTTAATTGCCATGTTCATCATTCAGTACAATTCCAGTGAGTGCAGATGCCTAGAATGAAGTAATGAAACAAGTAAAAAAATAGAAACTGTTATATCTGAATTTATATTCTGCTCACAGAATTACCCCTTTTGCTGATAGTTAGATGTGCACATCAGGTTAGTATGGCATTTAGTTTTATACAAAATTCAGGCACGTAGCCTTTCTCAGATAATTATCTTAATAACCATTCTTTCCTCTCTAAACTGTTTTTTGCAGCTGTAGTGTTTCACAGCTTTATTGCAGGAGGATTTTGTTTTTGTTTTTGTTTTGTTTTGTTGTTTTTCTAAAATAATATTATTTTGATAAGAAGAAAACCATGAGATAAAATCATATTCTGATTGTGGCAAATTCTTGATCTTCAGCTGTAGCAGTTAAAGTCTTTCCATTCAGTTCTTCAAGTCACTAGAGCACACTTATTAAAATACATTTCTTAAAAAGGTGGAGTCTAGCAGGATTTTACTTGCTTTTTACTTTTTCTCAATTCAGAGTTTACTATTCACATCAAACATTGTACTGGACTACAAAGGACTCTCATAGTGCATTTTTTCTCTGTGCTATTTTTTGCCTGTCCATTACCTTCTTCCTTTACGTTTTCTAAGTTTTGATATAGACTGATTATTCTTTTGGGAGCAGAAAATTATACTCTTCCAAAGCACCTCCTCTGAATCAGTCTGAGGAGGAGAAATTCCTTCTCTCTCCCTGTACTGTAAATAAATTTTGTGCTAAGGAGTTGAGCCTTTTTCTATATCATCATGTCTTTTTTTTATTTTATGCATCTTCATCTTTCCAATTGCATTAAGAACACTATTATAAGTCAGTCTGGAAAAGAGAAAAAAACAAAGGGAAATGCAGGATTGCCTCTGCTTTTCAAATCATTAGGTATTTTAAATTAAGATTATGGCATTATTATCTCTCAGCTAATATTTAGTTTTCCCTTACCAATTGCCACTGTGAGGTATATTTAATAAAAAGCAAGATGTTTTTAGGTCCCTAGTTCTGCAGAAACTTTTACCATCCACATTTACCAGTCCCTAAATTAGCAATTAATCTTCCAGTCAAGTTCTAAATCAACCCTGATCCTTAAATCACTCTTGATTCTTGAGTGATCATTTGACAGCAGTGATATTGATCCTTCAAGCATCCTTGTCCCCCATATAGTCTACCAAAACTACAGGCCCCAACCCAGGCACAGCCCTCAAAATTCCTGTCTACACTGTCCCACAAGCCCTCTCCCACCAGTAGCCCTGCTCCTCAGTTCTCTCATCCTCTTCTTCCTGCCCTCTACCTCAAAGCTGCTTCATGAGGTCCTCCAGCATCCTCCCTTAAAGTAGCAGAACATCTCAGACCAAAAGCAGCAGACAAGCCATGGGAAAGCAAAGAAGAGGAGCCTTTATTGCTGAGAGAAGGGAGAAAAGAGAGTGAATCCAATTCCAGCTGCTGAAGGATGTCTCACTAAACAGCAAATATTAGGAGAAGCAGATGTCTCTTTGCCAGGATGTAAGCCAATGCGGCAGGGATAGATCAGAAGAGTTCTCCCTCAGACAGAAATTTCTTTTATTGTGAGATCCTGCTCTGGCAAAAATCCCATCCCTGAGACTAGAACTGAGGAGTTGATGACCCAAATGTCTGTATAGCATTCAGGATGTTTGAGAAGAAGACCAGCATGCTACAAAGAAAACAGTGACAAATCCCCATGGTATCTAGAGGTGAAGTTCATTTGATGTAGGCCAAAGCCCTGAGAGAGAAGGACTTTGGTGTTACACCTGCACATGAAAATAAGAGGCTTTGTAAAACCCTGAGTAGTGTGTCTGTCTCTTAGCTGGCAGAACAGTAAGAGGTGGGGAGTAAAAGAGCAACTTCTGAAGGGCTGCTAGTCTCTATTTGAGTCTACTTGCTAGTTTCTACTTGCTTCCAGAGGCAGGGAAGTTAACAGATCTTTGGTCTCATTTTTTTCCATGGCAATGTGGTTATTTTGCACTCAGAGCTGAGTGACAGTGAAGAATCATGTTGCAGCTCTGGTTCTTGGTCAGCAATACCATGTGCTGCTCTAAAGCTGAGTCGTGCACACCCAAGTCATTACATTGGACCTCAAAAAGTACTGAATTAGAAAAATGAAGCCCTTTCCTGAATAAGACCTCCCAAGATGAGCACATCAAGGCTACACTGGAGCCTACCACAGTGGTAACCCTTAGTTCCAGTATTTTATTTTGTTAGTATTTTTCCAATTATACTTCGTACTATTTGTTTTGCTACAATTTTTGATCCCTGCTCCCTTCATCTATGTGTGCCATCCATCCATCAGTGTTTTGTTTTATCATAAGTAGTGAGTTTTTGTTTTTCTGATATTTGGCCTAAGATATGTATTTCATTTTCTCTTCACGCAGCTTAATTTCCTTCCTCTCTAAATCTCTAAATTGCCATGTAGAAAATAAATTACATCAAATACATGCTGCTATAGAAGCTGAGATAAATTATTTGGCACCTGGTAGATGCTGAGCTGCCAATTTAGCACTCCAAAAATCTGCTGTCTCATCATGGAAATGCTAGTAACTTTCATCCTTTGCTCACATACACTACAGAGTTATAGGAAATAAGCAGAAATCACACTGAATAGACAGTCTTACAATTTAGGAAGATGAAATGGGGAAAGAAAATTCAATTATAAACTTCTGGAATGGTTTTGTAAGACCTTTCTCCGGAATAATTTCCTTCAGTACTAGTGTTCTTAATTACATCCTCACCAACTCTGCACTGACTCCGGGGCAAGAATTACCATCCTTGATCTTTCTATTGGAATTTCTAAGCTCTTCCCTCCACGAATTTCAATTCTCTTTTTCAACTGACCCTTTCTGTATTTCCTGCTTGTAATATGCCATTTCTTCTATCTTTCCCATTTCTGTATCCTCTTCTTCTTAGAGATACTGTTATTAGTGGTGACTCTGTGTTTTAGTCCTAAAGTCAAATAGTCTTAATAATGACTTTAATAATACTTTCCTTCATCCATTTTCATGGGATGATCATACATGGGATGATCATACAAAGAATTAGATGGAAAATATTAACCTGTACTTGACATCTCTTTCCACCTCAGTGGATTTCTGCTCGATGTTTTGTGTTAACTTTTCACAATAATGTATGCTTTTCTTTGTATTTGTTCTTCATAAAGAGTCTAATAAAGATTTTTTAGCTATTTAAATGCCACTGTGTTTAGCAACTTCCATACATTTTTATGGGATATATTTAATGAAACTGGTCCATCTGTGGTTGAAACTACATAAAATGTTCCTTGCTTGAGATGAGTTAATATGGCATCTGTAGCAAAATTAACTAAACCAGAAGTATTTTATCATTTGCTTATCCACCAAAATTATGTAATTGGGATGATTGCAACTGAGATAGGAATGACGATACAGTAAGAAAATACATAGAAAGCATGGAGATAGAGGTGGTGGAAATGTTATTATCTCTTTTGCAAGAACTAGTTGTTTCTTCATTTATATTGTCTTGTGTGGGACATTAAATTTGTATTTTATATTTGCTGTTTTTCCCAAGCAGCCCTCTGAAACCTTGACGTCATTTGTCTTGATTGCTTAAATGAATGATGGCATTAATAATTCCTTTGGGCTTTTTCTGGACTGTTTTCTGCATGCATTTGCTTTGGTTTTGTTTGTTTAATTCTTGCTGTTCTCATTTTATCTTTAATTAGTTCAGTGTTCTTTTTTGCAGTCCAAGTTGCACAATGCCTTTTGAAGTAGCAAAGAAATAAGTCAGGAGGGAATAATTCCATTCTTCAGGAAATGCTGAAATTTTTATTTTCTTTTTTTTTTTTTTTCCATTATGAAATGGAATTAAAATGACCTACAAAACACTCTTTCAAAAACATCATTAAAAACATTTGGGGGAATTATATTGCTTTGTAACAACAAAGTGAAAACATTTCATTATTAAAGCATTTTAAAAACGTGATCTGTATTGAAATGGAAGTTATTTTAAAGTGACTTTGGAAATAAATGAACCAAAATTTCCACAAATATCAAAATGGGACAATCCTCTAAATGAAAAAATGTGCCAGATTTTCCAGTATTTTCAAATTCATGATCTTCCTTTTCTTGTAATTTGGTCAAGATTCAGTAATTTCCACCTCAGGGTAACCTTCAGGCAACACAGAACAGCCATTTCAAAAAAGAAACACTATGACTTCCTTCTCTTACAGAGCTTTTCTCCTTTCTCTCTGCTCCTGGCTCACCAGCTGGGAGGACACTGAATATTTTTGGTTTTATTCTGCTTCCTCATTGACTTTCTTGCTCACCTTTGAGCTGGCTTCTTCACAGTCAAAATGCAGAACTGACCCCATCTGTAAGGGCCACCAGCCATGCTTTACACTCCCCTCCCATTCTGGCATGTGGCTTCCCTGGCTCTAGCTGATATTTTAATGTCATCTCTCTCCAAACTTTAAATTTGTCCTCCTTCTGCCAGGACTTCAACACATCCAGAGGTCTTTGACACATTCAGTTCTTCCTCTAGACCCATTTGTGTGAATACAAATTCAATTGCTATCCTGATACTGATGCACCCTACATAGAACCCTTCTATCCAAATAAAAATGTTAAACTTTTAGTTTGTCTCCCTTTTCCTCTCAGTTCAGCACATCCAAAATAGATGTCTTACGTTTTGTTTTCCATGTTTTTTTCTGCTACTTTGCTTTTTGATAAGTACTACCCTATTTGCTATACTAGTTTCCAATTAAATATTCACTTTGATTCACTATGCATATGAAGCCCCACAGAAGTTTATAACTAAGTATTCCTGATACCTTTCAGATAAGGTTAGTAAGGACACATCCACCAAGACACAAACATTCAGTCAGTAATTCATCATCTTCCATTATAATTTCTGCAGCATCCTGAAACTGGGACCAAACTAGAAACCTTGAGAATTGAACAGGATAACCAGGTAGAAACGAACCTGGAACAAAGGATGCAAGGGGACAGGGCAGGTAAAGGTATAATTTATCAGTGTTCAGGGAAAGAAGCTAATATTTTGTACGTGCTAAAGTGCATACTTTCTGAATTTTGATCTGGAACCTATGTTTCCCAATTGTCACTATTTTGCCTGCCATTAAATGGCAATTTGGTTTTCTGGTGATTAACTACTGTTGTTACCAGTTATTTTAGTTTCTCAAGTGGCAGAAATTTACATTAATCTAAATACTATTACTCTGCTGATGAAATATGGAACATTTACAGTTATGACAAGACGATGCTTTTAGTTTTACAGTCTGCCCAGGAATCATCAGAAGTAAATTTGTCCAAAAGAGAAAATTTAAGCTGGGAGACATATATCTCTTCAGGGAAATTGGTAAAGTAGAAAAGCAGATGAATGGTTAACTTTGTGCAGGTGGATGAAACACTGGATAAAAGCACTCTTATCTTAACTTTAACCCCTCTCCAACCACAGCTGAATCCACTTGTACAAAAACTTTGCCAAGCACCCTTCAAGGAAAATCATAGTATGTTTGTTTCATTCCATGTATGTGAAATATCTGCTCTGGGGTTGAACTGGGGATTTATAATTAAGGTGACTGTCTCATATCATATTCCTACTTCCTTTCTTGCAGATGCTGGGAGTGATCTCTATACTGTACCAATTAGAAATGGAAAAATTGCAACTCATTCTGAAGTTCCTCTGCCTGGAGTCTGAATTGCAGAACTGCTTAGCATGCTTGACTTCCCACTCATGCCAATGGCAGCCATGCTTCATATTTTAAAAGTATGGATACTGTCTACTTATTTAAAGGAAAAAAAAAATATATTTGGTTCAATCATGTTTCAAGTTGAGCATCAAAGTTATTTTTGATCTCTGTAGTTTTGCTCTCTTCCACCTACACATAGAACAGCAACAGTGTGCTGTTGTTTCAGAAGGATCTTGAAAAGATTAATTCACCAATACATATCTGATAGTGCCTGGAGTGAGGCCCAGCTGAGAGCCTGGAAATGAGATCCAGTCCTAGCTGCTACTGATGTACTAACTTTAACTAAACTGAGGGTCCTCAGAGCAGGCTCTGATCCCACAGCTCCCAAGGCTTGAACACCATAATCCTTAAGTGATGTTTGCCAAGGACAAACACAGTCAACTAATATTTATGTCTTCAAAATACAATTTGAAAATGAATAAAGCTTTAGAAATTATGGGGTAAACATAAAAAAACCCATAAAAATATTAAATAACTGGTCCTTCCAATCCCTTACATTCTGTGATTCTGTGATTCTGTGATTCTGTGATTCTGTGATTAAATGAGCATTACTGATTTTGTGCACAAGAAGTAGCAGATATTCTGTTGGGAAAAAAAAAAATGTATGTGAGCATGTTCTAAGGTATATACAAAAGGAAATTAATTATGAGTGATGAGGTATCCTTAATGATTATACTTCTTAACTGGCAAGTGTTTGACCCTATAGTAGTGTTATTCTAAAGTAGATATGTGTGTACAATTGAACTAATGGATATTCTGCACATCCTCTTTCACACAGTTGATTTCTGACTGGTTCTTCTCAGCTGCTCTCCCTAGTCCCCAGTACCCAATAATATCTTTTGCTGCAGTCATGCTGACTGCTCAGCTGAGTTCTTAGTGAATAAAACCTGTAATACAATCAGTGCAGAGGAAGTATAGCACATTGCAAGTAGACAGCACAGTCAGCTCAGATCACTTCTTGTGCATTGGAAACAAAAATTAAGCCTAAAAGCTGTGTTGCAGCTCAGAGTCGGTGAAGCATGACCCCCCTTTCCCAGAGCTTTCTAGTGACACATTTTAGTAATAAGCCCAGGATCTGTAATCTGACTTAATGCACAGAGTTGTTCCTACCTCTTTTTTTTGGCATATTTTCCCAGTAATGTGTGCATTTAAAGCCCTCTTTAATGGCTGCAGAAGAAAACAGAATGGAAAAGAGAAAAATCAATGTATAATTTAAATAAAAGTTGAACAGAGCACATATAGCAATGCAAAGTGTAAATAATTAGGTTAAACTCTGAAAGTAAGCCCTGTCTGTAGACTAGGATTAATGATCTGGTATCCTAACTAGCAAACAAGCCCTCAGTTGGCTTACTTGGTGCAGTCGTGTTACTGAATGTTACTGGAACTGTACTCACCAGCACTTTGGCCCAGATGAATAAGTATCCGGGAGTCCTGAAAGAGCAGAGAAAATAAATGGTTGATCCTGTAATTTTTTCATTTCCACTCTCTTTGAATTTGAAGCAACTATGATCAAGTTTTATTTTACAAATTTTTATAACCAGATCAATATAAAACACTAAGGAAAACATACATCCTTGTTTAACCACCTTAAATGTAGCATGCCACTGCCATTGTAAGTAAAAACGGGGAAAGGAACTCCTACATTTTTTTTCCTGTTGATCTCCGGAAGCTTTCATCTTCTGCTCTGTTTTGGTGCAAATCATTTACAACAAAGCCCACAGTCTGCCTTTTTCCAGCAAGAGAGAATTTGCAGGATACATTACTGTAGCACTCCCTCTGCTGTTATGGCCACCCAGCATCAGGCAAATTCCACGTTGCAAGAAGCTCCTAACCGGTAAACACTGTGTTACAGGACATGCTCCCTACTTAGCACGTGAGCTATTTCTCATTCTTTCCCAACATTTCTGTTCTAAAGGAGTGACTTTAAATTTTTATTAAGCAAAATTACTTCCAAAATACACTGCCATGCATTGTTAAACAGAAAGATCAGAGAATGGGTAGCCAAGGGGCATAAGGCTGAAAGCATGATGTGCCATTTACATCTGGCGAAGGTCACACAAGGAAAGTTATCTTCAGCATTGAGACTGGAAATTTCAGAAAAATTAAGGTGAGGATCTGCCCAGGGTCCACTAAAATATAAGGCTTCAGGAGGTACATTGTGATAGTGATCACATTGAAAAGTGAGGCTTGAAACAAAATGGTCTAAAGTAATTTAAAAAAAAAAAATACTCTGTATAGCAAAGCTGCAACACAGACACCAATGAGGTTTATATACGTCTTATAAGACGTACACCTATCATTCAGTTGTACTGTGACTGTGGTAGTTTAATTCTCTCAACTTTAGCAGATGGGGCACAATGTTTTGGAAGAAGGAGTACTGGATTAATGATTTAGGATATGTTACTCATTTACAAATTTGTTACCTTTTCTGCCTCCTGATTAATGGATTTTTAAACCTAGGAGGAACTATTGTGATCATTTAGATGGATTTCTTGCAGAACATGGACTATAAAATCACTAATTAATGTCTCAAATCAATAAATTATGCCTGAGCTAGAAAACATCTTTCAGAGCAAGTATTTTGCCATGTTCTTTCTTCTCACCTTTACCTGTTCCCTTTGCTTCCCTTTTTTGTTCCTCTGAAAATTGTCTATTTTCATCCTACAGCTCCTAGCAACACTTCTTCTTAAATCACACAAAAAACCTGAATGCATTTCATTAGATACTGCATATGACAGTACATTTATTTTTTGAGCACCTGCTCTGTACAAACTAACCACTTACTGACATGACAGTAATAATCTCACTTCCATGTTAAACATAAAGACATATAATTTGTCATATGTAAAGAGACAAAGCAGTCAGGAAGGCAAGTGTAGTGTTATCATGACCTAGCTTGAATAGTTCTTCCATGTGCTCTTGTTACTGCCACAGAAATCTTGCCAAAGGAGGACACCCTGAGATGATAATGTTACAGGTGTGTTCATTCGCCTTCCTGACTGAGTCAGATGAATGGTCTTCATTTTTGTGTGCAGACCTGCAGGGGTATGACCAGGGAGGCAGCAAACATGGTTAAGATAAAACCAGAACTTGATTAGAATCAGAAAATGGATCTACCTTCACCTTTCCTTTTATGTAAGCATCTTCTAAGGCACCAGCAAGACCCAGCTTTTAAAGAGAGGTTTCATTGGGACATAGAAATAATGATCTAGAAACACATTTATCTTTAAATAAAGAAGAGCCAGATCTGCTAGGAAGGAGAGAATAAACCAAATGGTTAGAAACCAAACCTGCCTACAATGTTCCTGGTGGGAAGTGGAGGAGACCCTTCAATTCTGCATTTTAATGCAAGAATTTCCCATGGCTTTCATTGAACCCATCTGATCTCTTCCGCATCTTGAGGGATGTCTCCTTCTTTTCTTCCCTCACAAGGTCTAGCCGTGGGCTGTCCTTTATAGCACACAAGACTCATCGCTCCACTCTGCAGCTGCCACAGCTGAATCGCTATCTGCCCCAAGTTCCTGAAGAGTCAGTGCCCTGGCTTCAGCCTCTGGACATGCTCTGGGAAAGGTCCAGATCTCCTCTTCCTTCCAAAGTATTCTGCCACAATATCTTCTCAAAATGTGCAAGATATACTTCTGCATTAAGCACTGGAAAACAAGACGAAGACTCTGGAGGGAACACAGCAACAGCCTCATGATCCCTAAAGAAAACTGTATAGCAAGCTACTGTCCCTACCTTGAAGGAGAAATGTTCCATGTCCCTTTCTCCTTGGTGCAACAAGCCCAAAAGAGAATACCTCAAACTACTGAACGAAATACACCATAATATAACCTAGTACTCCATCAGAATTGCTGTATTTACTGTATATACTATATACGTACATATATATTTATATAAATAGTACATTCATGTGTACCATACTTGCTGTATGTACTACATTTTAATTTACTATATGGAATTAATCAAATATGTTGTTTCATCCTATGTCCAAACCATTCTAGTCTTTCCCTTTCATGTATCAAATGGTGTTCATAAAGGCCCAATGAATTCTTTGTAATGAAAGGAACAAAATTTACAGCTGCTTTCAAATGTAGTTGCATTCAATAAAGTGCATTGAGATGCACTTTTTCTCTGACGGTTGGAACACTGCAGTGTTGCAAAGAGGAAAATGCAAGATTTATCCATGAAAATCAGATGTTATAGTAGCAGAAGAAATGATGATAATGTGCATAATTAATAAAAAAGTACCTCTCGTACTTTTGTCTCTAGGTATTACACACAGGAAATCTGCACCATCCAACCATGCATAACATCTACAAATAGCACAAGCAGTGCATATGCAAAATGCTGATACTGAATTTACTGTAAGCTAGGCATACAGAAAAAACTTGAGTGATTCAAGAAATTGCAATAAATGGTTTCTACATTTTCTTTATAAGCAAATTTTGTAATTTTTTTAACATTTTGTTTCACCGCTTTGTGCTTATTGAGAATTCTGTTTAGAGAGTCTCAAAGCTCTGAGATCTGAACATGCCTAAGCGATGAAAATTATACTGATTTTTGATAAACTATAACTGAGACTGAGTTAATAGCCAAATCTGAAAAAGAAAGATGTCAAACCCACTGGGCACCTTTGCTGGGCTGAGTGGCTGTTAGAATTAGATAACCACCTCCCTGGAATTATTTTAAGGGCCTTGCTGCATTAAAGGCTTTTATCTTCTGAGTTATCCCTCTCTAAAGAGCTTTCTAAAATATGGTCCAGGTCAACTTAGGTAAAGGATGTTGTTTTTAGAAGAAAAGAATTTAGGGAACTCATATTTAGTTATTATTTCAGCCATTTTTAGAAGTACTATGATGCCACCAAAAATAGAATTCCAAAATTAGGAACAAGTGCAGTGTGCATTGAAGCCACTGGAGACACATTTAATAAGTGATGGATCTGGCCTCTACAGAATCAAGTATAACTTGCTATATTATAGATACACTGCCTTGTGTGTTACCAGTTTATTTGAAATTTGAAATCAGAAGTTTTATTAAGCTTAGTCCTCATCCATTGTTACATTCATCTTGCTTTTAACATTGGATTTCAATGGTAAGGTTCTCAGGTTAAAATTTTAAACTTAATCCATCCTCTTTTCACCTAAATTTCTCCTTAAAGTTGTAATCTAATAGAAAAAAATCAGGGATAAGGTGCTTAAGAATGCAGCATATATAAAAAAATTATGTCTGGGAAAAAATGACATTTCTATGTATTAATGTAACTGTGCAGCACATCCACGGTGCTGCATTTTATGGATATATTTAACAGCAAAATGAAACAGAGAAAATCGTCTCTCTGCAACCAAAAGAGAAATGTAGTTTACTGTTTGCACACTATAAGACAGTTAATGATTCCAGAAACTTAATGCTTCTGCTAAATGCAGTACACCACTATGCAACATCTAGAATTCCCTGACTTCTATATTTTTCCAGCATCAACTACCACAG
Source organism: Streptopelia decaocto (assembly GCF_964273445.1). Lineage (NCBI taxonomy): Eukaryota > Metazoa > Chordata > Aves > Columbiformes > Columbidae > Streptopelia > Streptopelia decaocto. Next base: position 131,116,988 of record NC_138655.1, on the reverse strand, counting down.
GCGTTTTAAAACATGTTGAGGATTTAGAAGCTTATTCTCTTGGAGATCTTAATAAGCTTCCAAACTTGTTTGGATATGTTAACCTATGATGCAGGGCCTATATGAAGTGTGCAGGATCAGATGCTATTAGCCGCTGTGTCCACTGGCAGGGGTAGAAGCAGAGTATTTTCAGAGCAGAATGTCTATACTCCTTTGGTATAACCAGGATACGATATTGTTTATATATCTTGTACAAGGGCACAAGCTTGTGTTGTGCTGTATTCATTTGGGGGAGTGAACGGTTGGAATTTGAAAGTTTTTCACCCAGGTTATTTCTTCTATGTAACTATGTTAGACTGTTACCCTCATTTCCACTCTACCCTGCCTTTACAGGCAAAGACAGCTGCTGCTTCCTCCATGGCTGTACCTACTAGGGAGGTGTTAGAAGAAACATGGTAGCTCTGCATGCAAAGTTGTAACCTCTGGCGATGTTGCAAGACCAGAACTTGAATGCTGGTTTTATGGTCCTGATTCTGAATATGAAACCAAAAGCCTAGATTTGGGCATCTGGATTATTAATAACTTTGTTCTAGGTCTCAGACTCCCTATGCAGTGTCGAGGGCAGCACGGCAGCCCAAGAAATCATATTGACATCGCACAACTGAGAAAATGGGAATGACTAATAAAAATCTAAAATGTCACCCCTTTCCAGATCTAAAAGTTGAACCCAAGTTCAGGATGACATCTCCAAGCACAGAGAACCAACACCCTATGCAGGCAAGCACTTAAAGTTGCCCTTGACTGTTATCAAATGAAGTGAACTTAAATGAAAACAGCAACAGCAAACAGCCAGTGAAAAGTGTTCACCTGCCATTACCTTCCACATGGGGCTTAAAAACTCATCCAGGAAGTGAGATCCTGCAGTCCAGCTCTCACCTTCTTCCAAAGAAATGCAAACACACACCTTAAGTACCACCAGGCTCCTCAGGGTACTCAGCTGCTTTCCCTGATTTGTGCACTCCATGGGTCAGAAAAGGGCATGCTGTTCCCTGGCCATGGAGTGAATGCAGAACTGCAGGCTTGTGGATGTTCCTCAGGGCAAGTGAAACAGCCTATTCAGTTTAGAAATCTCCATGGTTATGAGGACTTGAGAAACATGGTTTGGCATTTTGGATTTGGGACTAGAATCTGTCCAGATGCTGAGGGGCTAGTCCTTTGTGGTGTTTGGTGAGACAGTCCCAGTTTAGCAGTCCTAAAGTAAGGCACCCTTTAAGCATGAAACAGGTTCAAGACATTTCAGTGGTAATTTCATTGTCTTTACCCCAAATATAAAGTCTTTGGTCCCTATCCAGCTCTTCTTTACCTTAGAGCTTTCTTTATAGACATTTTATTCAACTACCCCTTCAGTAGTCACCTGTTGCATATTTACTAAATTTCTTTAAATAGGATGGACAGTAACTGTCTTGTGTGTTACAGAACTGCCACCTTATTCAATTATCCTCTTGCCTTGATTTAGAGTCTTTCCTGTGTATCCTACATCAAACTTAATCAGAGAACTATGTAGTTTGGAAATGACACTACTGGCATCCCTGAAGTTCATTACCACCCTTTAAAATTTCTGAACTGTCCCCTGAAGCATGCTATTTCTCAAGAGACTGAAATCTTAACATTGCTTTTAATCAAGCTATATTACTTCATTATTCCACAGAATTATAACGATTTTCACTAAGACAGGTTATTTAAGGAATAGCAATATTCAAACTCCACAGTTTAAATCCTTATATTACTATCTGTTAGACAAAAAATTTCTAAATGTGTTTCTATGGAGACCTAGTAGGAAGAAGATGCAATTTATAATCCTGGTAAATTCAGACCTTTAGCTTTCAGATCTACATAAAAATGCCAGTTTGGATAAGCTCTTTTGTATTTTTACTTTTTTTTTTTTTTTTATCTGACACCAAATTTTTCATATAAAAAGGAATTTTATGTTTGAAAAATTGTCGACAAGAAGATGACCCAATCAAAGAGATGTTAAGGTATGCTTTTCAAATGAGTCAGGGACTTAGAGAGAAGTGTAGAAAGTGTCTAGGCTTCTCTGACTCTAGCAAAATAGCATTGCAATTTAAATTACACCATTCTGTTTTATTGACTCTTTGACTGTGCTGAACAGCAATAATTCTTTTTTCATTAACTTTCCCTCTTAAGTCACTCTAAACTGAAATTTCCTGTGTCTACCCAGCATAGTTGTGCAAAGAGAATGGGGGCTAGATGCATATGTACCACCAGCAATTTACATGTTGATTATCCAGACCTATTTGTTCAGAGTATTCCATCAAGTTACATCCATTCTTTAGTGTCTACTAAAGGGGAGAAAACACTGATAGAAAAAAACAAACAAAATGTTTTCCCTAAACAGAACAATAATCTAAGGACTTTTCCCCTATAATTTGGTCCATTGCCACTCCCTTGATTTACTTTACATCTTAGGCTGATCCACCTAATCAATCTTATTTGGGTCAGAGCTCAACAGGCTCATGTGAGGCTTGTTCAGTTCTACTTGAAGAGCTAACTACACTCTAGATTGATTAAGCAAATTCTATACCAAGTATACAAAGAATAACAGAATAGTTTGGGTTGGAAGGGACCTTCAAAGGTCATCCAGTCCAACCGCCTGCACTGAGCAGGGACATCTTCAACTAGATCATGTTGCTCAGAGCCCCATTGAGCCTGGCCTTGAATGTCTTCAGGGATGGGGCATCTACCACCTCTCTGGGCAACCTGTGCCAGTGTTTCACCATCCTCATTGTAAAACATTTCTTCTGCATGTCTAGCCTGAATCTCCTTTCCTTTAGTTAAAAACTATCACCCCTCATCCTATCACAACAGACCTTGTTAAAAGGTCTGTTCCCATCTTTCCCTTTTAAGTACTGAAAAGCCACAATAAGGTCTCCCTGAAACCTCCTCCAGGCTGAATAACCCCAGCTATCTCAGCCTGTCTACCTGTATCCACACATGAAATGTTTTACTGGTAGTAGGCCATGACATATTTTTTATTTGTGTCGTGCCCCTGCTACAGATGTGAGATTCATAAATCAGTGTCTATGGCATGGTACAAAAGGGGAATTCCCACTACAGGGCTGGCTGACTGCATGTCCCAGTGTCTGACTGTCAGTCCTCAGAAGAACTCCAGCTCTGCACTGAGTCAAAACAAGAAGATGTCACTTAAATGTTGCACTCAGTTTTGCATCATCAGTGAAAAGTATTCCTGTTTCTTTATATTGGGCTAGCATGTATTTGCTCACTTTTGCATTCAAAATTTGCTTAGTTCTTGTTTTATTGTTTGATGTAAGTAAAACAATCTTTAGAAAAAAAGTCTTATCTCTCAAGGGTCATAGAAGGGGAAAACATTTCCACAGGTCATATTTTTTGTTATAGAATTCAGGATTCTGTCAAATGTATACTGCCTTTGTGTCTAATATCATTAAATACACTGGGTAAAGAAAAACACAGAAAGAAATTAATAAACTAATTCAAAGAATAAGTTTACTACATGGAATCTGTATGACTATAAAAAAGGTTTGCACTTCAGCACTAAAGATTATTATTTTATTAAACAGTTGTATTTTACATTCATGACTTTCTGAAGGATATTTGATTTCCAAGTTCTCAAATTCCTAGAAACCATCATCATTCTTGCAATATGTGTATCTTGTGATGAGGTTTTGTTGTGTGTATGCTACTGCTGCATATGCCTCAGAAACCTCTTCAGTCCATACTGTAACTCAGCAATTGTACTCTTTTAGGGAAGAGATTTAAACCGCACCCTTTGGGTCAAACCAGACACTGAGAGGTTTTGCACAGTTAACTTCCATAGGCTGATGGCTGACTTATGAGTGGTGCTGGCATGTCCACAGCTGCCACACACAGAAAAAAAGGCACTGATTTTAAATCCTGTGATGTGGAGGTGTACCTGCTTGCACCCCAGAGCTCTGCCCAAGCACCTGGCTGGAGGCTGACCATGTCACTTGTGCCACTGCATGGCACAGGGTGCAGGGGAATTGCAACCCGTGAGATTATATCAGCTGTACCACTTCTGTGGACCACAAAATGAACCTTAGGGACTATCAAGCTATGGTTCTCTTTTCGTTTTCTTTTATGCTCCTAAAATGACTTTCAGATGTGTTGGCAATCATAGCTCTTGCTGAAGGCAGTTGGGACTGTAAGTGCTCAGCTTAAAGCTGATTAAAGATCAGCTATGTGTAAAATATAAATATTTCATAACATAGCTTTCAGCGTATTTTGAAGCAAAAACAAACTTAAGTGCTGACTAAAATCTTTAGTTTGGTATTGAGAAGTGAACAATTTCTATACTTTGGTATTTTTTGTTTTCACATCTATTATTTAACTATGTCTATTTAATAATCTGTATCACATAATCAATACAAGTGTAGAATTGGATGTAGAATGTGGATGCTAGGTCAGGTAGAGTTCTTTTGCTACATTAGCAAGAGCTCCAAAGTGACCATCCTTTGGTTGAGGACTGTAGTGAGCCTGATAAAGTGGCACTTCTGATAACATAGTCTCATTACCTTTCCTGTGAAGCCACGCAGAAATAGAACTGATGTCTAATCTCAAAGGAAACGAGCTGGCCAGCATCTCTGTGTCTGGCTGAAACTAGTAAATAGATCTCTCCTCTGCTCACAGGTAAGGTAGGTTGGTAATCGGGCACATTGTTGCCAGTTGGAGAACATTTTCATGCAAAAGTTATGTAGCTGTAGCAAAGGATGGTTGGGTCTTTCTTTGGCTGCTCTGACTACAGCTCTGAATAATGGTTTTCTGGAAAACCGCTCTTGTTCCAGTTATGCTAATACAGCTTGGTTTTTGGTATGTATATTTAGAAACTGAGGTGTGTACGGTGTCTTTCTTTTTCAGTATCTACTTTGCTGGACTTCTAAATTCCACTAGTCAAAGCAAACCTTAACTAGTCTCGTCAGCAGTTACTAATGAGTATATATCACTTTGACACACCATTGCTAGTAGTGCAGTGAGTTCTGCTCTTCTGTAAGTTAACACAGTCCTTGAATTTCTAGAACCTAGAATTTAGTATCTAAAGAATCAGGCATTTCAATACAGCATTTACTATCAAGCACACTTTTTATTTACGTGAATTAGACCACACATATGGTAACCTTTCCTGAAATACATGCCTGGAAAAACTCAATGTTTCTTGTACACATTTGGAGGTTTGGCCCTACCTTCATTTAATCAGTTTCTGGTATCTATTAGAAATATCTCTCCCTCAATCTTTTGTGCTCTCAAAGCTAGAGCAGATTACTCCTTATCACTTATTTCTTCTGTCTCTCTGTACAATAAGAACTATTTTCGGGACAAAATGTTTCTCTGGATAGCATGTAATAAAAGGAAAACAATAACATCAGAATTCATAAACTGCCTGAAAGCCCATAATTTAATTTAATTTGAACTAATTATCCCTGGAAATCAATTGTACTAGTTTTATGGAATTATCCATGGCTTTTTCTTTCACTGTGACTGAGCACATGGCTGTGATATAAATTTTCTCTCTCTGAATCTAAAATAACATTAAACTGTTCTGCAAAGGAGCTAGATAAAATTAGGGAGGGTACATATTTTACTGACTCAAATGAGTATTTAAGGTGATTCAGAACTCCTTCAACAAAACACCAAGAAAGTCTTTGACACCATATTAAAAGAAAATAAACCTTCAAAGATGATGTTTTATAGGGAAGATAGGTTCAAAGACAAGATCGGGATTTCTTGAATCTGTTTCTTACTCCAAATGTAGATGCTTGTATAATCTTAGGTAGTGTAGTTGCTCAGCTTCTGTTTGCGTTAGAGTGACTCTACTGGTTGATCTAGCCAATACAATAATATGTCAAAATATAATTAAATCTCTCTTTTAGGCTACTTTAACCTATTGGGCAACATGAGAAGAGACCTAGTATAAATGCAAATCAGATGTCTCTGCTTCTATTTTCCTGTTTCTAGGTCAAATGGGATGAGAAATGAGCAGAGAAGTGCATTTTGGAAATGAATTACTTGGATGATCTCAGAGTAAAAATTTGTCAGTCAATTCTAGGTTTATTTTTTGGTTTTGTTTTGAGATTCTTTTTGGGGGGAGAGGTAGTTGTAGGGTCTTTTAGGCCATGCAGTCAAAGATAGTTATTCCTTAGCATTTCTGAGATTTGTTTTGGAAAAACAATTTTTTTGCTGGTGGAAAAATGAAATAAGGGGCCTTAGCAGTGTTTTGCATTTGCTTTATTTCTCTCCAGATCAATATTACACTTAAAATGCCAATGATTTATTTTTGTTGTTTGGTTGGTTTAGGGTGGTATATTTTTGTCCTGAACCACACAACTCCACTGTTTTCTAGTGCTGTTCTCTTTCATTTGGTTAATAGAAGTCCCTGACTTTTTCAAATGGCTACAATTTTCTTTCTTCTCACTAAAATTCTTGACTTGCTCAAACTTGACAATCAGTGCTCTGTGTGTAAAAGCACAGAAGATTCAACTGAATGCAAGAAACCATCTCATGTTTTTCTTTGCATCCCTTGTTCCAAACTGAGGTATATCTAACTTTTGGGGAAGCTGAGGTGCAATCCATTGAAAAGGAAAAATCATATTGAAAGAAGTAGGTAGAAGAGAATCAGATCACAGACAGCTTTGGCCATGGTCTTGCCTGCTTGGATATTAAAAGTAGTATTGTAGTGAATATCAAAAGTGTTATTGGCTTATAATTTCTTAACATGAGTTATTTAAAATATACAACTCTAAATAAAAGTTTTACTTTTTTATCATAACCTTAATGCCCACCTTCATTTTGGATTTTATTGCAACTTTTAAGGAATACAATGCCAAGCAGGTTTTTCAGTTAGTAGTAACTGATTCTCTGATAGAAAATTCTTGGTGTTTAAAGCATCTGCCATACATCTTCAGTATACACTGTATATTGCTCATATACTATTATTGTGTGTGTGCATGTGTAGTAGGCATCTGTCTGCCTACTCAGACACATCTTATAGCATATAACTTAGCATTTAAACTTTTATCAATCAACATGTTTTACATGAAATCCAAGAGTAATGTTACTTGCCTCAGAAAATTTCATAAAGAGGAAGGATTTGACCTAAGGCTGTTGTAATTTCTTTAGCATACCCAACAATTGATTATGCTACTTATTTTTTTTCTAAGACATTAAAATTATATTTGATCTATTCCACACCATACCCATCCCTTTGACATGAGTAGAAATTATATATGTAAATTCAGTGAGAGAAAATTTAGGTCTATGCTATTAAACTTACCATTAAATGTATAGTCTGACAATAGCACTTCCAACATGAAAACTAAGAAGTAGCTTATATCATTTATCCCATGCAGCCTGTCATTTTCTTATAATATTGAGTAAAATTTGTGCTTTTTTGTTAGTTAGAAGATCAGTCTTTTTCTTACAATATTTACAGGTTTATTCTATTTTAAATGGTATACAGATTGTATTTTTTTTTTCCTTTTCCAAATGGTCATTTTTACCCCACATTCTAGTATTCTAAACTAATGCACTCTAAGATGATTTAGGATTTCTAGTGACTACAGAGATTGTGTACTCAATATACTTAACAATATGAGTATGATTTTTAGTTGGAGTATTGTCTGTGGACAGCAGAAGCTAGAGAATTTAATTCTGTTGATTCAAAAGGATTCTGAATCAAGACCTTACCTTCTGGATGAGAAACAAGCAAAATTTCTGGCAAAAGCACATCATTAATTCATAGCTGGAGTTCATACCATTGTGGCTATATCCCCATAGACAAATCGAAAGGTCAGCATTTGAAAGAAGATTTTTACCAATGGCTACTTCACTGTGAAGTCTGTGACAGAAATTATTTCCTCTTCCAAATGTCTGCAAATGCTAAGTTTTTCAGGGAAAAGGAGATAGGTAGTGAACACTGAATATTTACAGGGAATTACTGTGTCTGGTTTCCTTTATGAAAATCAGTTATGCTCAAGCAAAATCTTTCTTGTCCAAGGGAGGCTATTTATAGAGACATCTGCAAGGACTTCAGCACATGTTTAACTGCTCACACAGTGGCTTTCTCTAGTTAAAGTGACAGAATTGCACAGTACTGTTAAAATGAAATGTATATCTTCTGCAAAATTCAGGCAAATCTGGCGAAAAATGTATTTTATTTGTTTTTAATGGATCAAGAACTATATGCCTTTGGATAGCTTAAGAAATTAACTTTTTTTAGAATTTGATGCATAAGAAGAAACAAAACAAAACAAACAAAAAACCAAACCCAAACATATTTCCAACTGACTTGCAGGGTTTCTTCTGTTCTTCTTGTGATTCCTACCTCTCCCATTTAAAAAAATCAAAGGATTAAACTTATTCTTTCCTTCTGTTTTGATTTGAATTCACACCACTGTTCATAGGCTTGCAAATTAATACATGGTAGTTATCACCATTAGCAAAAAAACAACAAAAGATTTTAGCTCAGTTTTTAAGAGCCTTTTTTGATGAACTGACTCTCTGATGGGACCATTACATTATGGTTTTCCCAAAAGCCTAGCAGAAAGGTGCACAAGAGGTAAAATGTTTGAACAATGCAGTGAGACTGGTGAATAACTCACTGCAAGAATAGCTACCAAAAAACTTTTTCTTATTTTTACACATTCATCTAATTTCTGCAGCTTATCCCATAAATGGTCCAGTTGTTTCTATTGCAGTCCCCTGATAACCAGAAAGTTTAAATGAAGACAGAAGATGCACATGGAATGGAGAACACGTGTTGTGCATCCTTATTACCCTGTTTCTCTGAAAATAAGACAGGGTCTTATACAATTTTTCCTCCAAAAGATGCTTATTTTTTACATGTATAGTTGCCTGGACACTATTTAAATTGACTTTTTTTTTTTTTTTTTTTTTTTAATAAACTGTAACTAGAACTTATTTTTGGAGTAGGGCTTATATTTCGAGCATCCTCAAAAATCCTGAAAAGTCATGCTAGGGCTAGGGTAGGTCTTATTTTTGGGGAGAGAGGGTATGTTTTATAAATAAAATAAAATAAAATAAAATAAAATAAAATAAAATAAAATAAAATAAAATAAAATAAAATAATAAAATAAAATACATAAGTAAACTGAATAGCTGAAAAATGTATTTTCCCTAACCACATTTTCTCACCACATGTAGTCAGCAACTCTGAGGTGGCATGTGCCTCCTATTGCACTTAATGCCTTTATAGATGTGCAGAACAAAAGAACACAAACATGGAAGAGACAGTTAACACGAGTAGTATTAATATGCCAATATTCCCTCTACATAAAGGACCACATAATCTGCATGAAGCTCAGGAGCCCCTTCAAGTTAGTGAATAATTAAGGACTAAGGTGATAACTCTCAGGGAAACCCATGTATTTCAAATTATGGCCGTAAGAACTGCTAAGATTCTGAATTTCAGGTGCTGAGACCAAAATAGAAGGCTCTGAAAAATAAGAGGATTTTAATGTAAAGGAGACAGAACTTGGGATAAATTTGGGAAGCTTTTTCATTCACACAGGTTCGAATGAGGTTTGAAAAGCATGTTGAAAGAGCATGGTAAAGCAAATTATAATGACAGAGGAGAACGTAGAACAGAGGGCTTCGAAAGTACTGCAATCACTCAGGAGTGAGATTTTGAGGTTTTAATACTCCCATGCAAAAACCTAATGATCAGTGTTCAGTAAAGTGAGTTGCCAGCACAGGTTTAGATTGGATATTAGGAAATATTCTTCACCAAACATATTGTTAGCCATTAGAACTGGCTGCCCAGGGAAGTGATGGAGTCACCATCCCTGGAGGTCTTTAAAAGACGTGTAGTGGTGGACTTGGCAGTGTTAGGTTAGTGACTGGACTCTGTCTTAAAGGTCTTTTTGAACCTAAATGATTCTATGATTCAGTAATCTCTTATGACATGGTAAGCATCAAAGCAGCCAGATATCTCTCTGAATGAGGAACAAGAGGTTGAATGTCACAAAATGGTTCATATTAAATCTAATGAAAGCAATTTATCACCAATATTTCATTTTAGTATTTTTTCATGCTTTTCCTTTCATGCAGTATAAGAATTGAGGAGAAGGGAAGATGTACTTTGTAAGAAAGACATACACTGAACAAATAATGTTTTCTTTCTGTGAACTCTGCAGAATACTGTGAATTGTAACATATCAGAACATCACAGAGCTAAACAATTTCCTGCAACTTTTGCACAGACTGCATTTTTTACTCTTGATAAAAACAATTAAAATAAACAGCAACATGATGAGGAATGCATAGATCACATGCAGCAGCAAGTTCTAGGTGCTATATGCGTCATCCTGGTCAAACTTTTACTGTGAGGAAACTTATTCAGGCAAATCTCCACTTACCAAAACATCGGATCTAAAATCAGAGAAAACTAAAAAGAAAAAAAGACTTAATCTGAATTAATTATTTCATTAGATCTTTATCTACTTCTTCCAGAAATATTTTAATCTTTTTCTTAAGGAAATTGGCATTCTGAGCAAAGCCTCGAACTGCATGCTTTATTTGATACTGGAAAGGTAAACCATTTCAGAGATTTGTATGTACATACAAGCTATAAAAACAGGGAGGACATAGTAAAAAGAAAAGGAAAAGTCAATTCTCTTTTCAAACCAGATTTTAATATATAGGGAATTTTAAAAGATTCATCACTTATTTTGATAGTGAATTTCTTTCTCTAATAGAATTGATGGTCAGAGATTTCATTTTGTATGGGAAATGGGGAATTGTTCTCCCTTGCTTACTTAGGGTTACAGAGAATTTCTTCAAATATAAACACTGAAATCTCTAAACTCAACTAGAGGCCTGTGATTGTGTGTAACTTCTCAAAAGGTGTGTGCCATTGGAGACCACCATCCCTTCCCACAGAGCTAGGACATGGATGAAGGCCAGCAGCAGTCTTGCCCTTTAAAATGTCCTGGAACACTTGACACTCATAGCAACTAACATTAATCCTGTGTTTGTACAAGAAATATCACAACCATGTGGGAAACATTTACTGGCCCAAGCAGCAAAGACTTTGAAAATACCATACCCAGTATATTTGTGGCTAATGAGATTTATGTTAGTGGGAGGAAACACAGGTATTAGATCAAGAGTTATTTATGCAAACTTCATTTTAATGTATATTTGGCCTTATTATGAAGTTATTTATAGGTTCATTTTACTTAACTAGTGCTTCTGTGTCTGGCTTCTGTTTCAAAAATTCATAAAAAATTCATCATCTGGTCTGTTCAATAATAAATGCTTTGAAATGGAAAGCAACAAACTATAAATGACATAGGAGGAAAAGAAAACACATGCTGCTATATATTCATTTTTAATGGATATGAAGCATGAAAGTGAGTGCATGTAAAATAAACGTGAACACTGGCTTGCAAGATAGTAAACAGAAAGAGTTAAAAGATGTTTTTCTTTCACAGTTTCTGAATTTTGCAGTTACTGAAATTTAATGGAGGGGGTACTTTTAACGGACTAAACATCAGGAATCTTAACTTCAGATCATTCTGCCATCCTGCAAAATGTACTGCATTGCACAGATCCTTACTTGGTTTAAAGGGCCCCGAAGTCTGAATACAAAGAAACTACATTCAGCACCTGGAGAGAATTGGACCCTTGGAAGTCATCACTTCTGAACTCGTAGCTAAAGCTTTGCTGCAGGGAACCAGTCCTGTGCTTCCAACCTGGCTGTAGGCAACAGCACAGAAATGGTGAATGGATCTCAATGCATTATTTACTGTAGATTTCACTACCTGAAAGAAGAATATGCACTGAAACCAACACAAATATTGCTATGAGCAGTGAATGTGGTGGGCTCTCAGACTTCCAGCTTTGGTTTTGAATGTAGTAAATGTGGAGTAAGAGGAGGCAGCATTGGGCAAATGGGGAAACGGGATTTGGAAGAAGCCTTCTTGTGTAACCTTTGATTCATCCTTACAATAAAACCGTGTTTGTGTCATTTTTAGTGACAGGAAGATGAGTGTAATCCTTGCGGGATTTATATGTTGGTGAGTCTTAATCACTTCTTCCCGCAGGCTAGTGAAGGGCTCATGTCAGCAGTTAAGATACAGACAGTGACATTTGAACAAAAACTTATGTAAAGACTTTCTGGCAAGAGTCCTTATTTTGATGCCAGTTACTGCCAAAAACACCACTGAAAACTGAAAAAGTCCCCAGGCATTTTTTAAGTAATCAGGTGAAGGATTTCTCCCAGAAGAAGATGGACAGAATTAGAGACACATATTACACTGCATGAGGAGTGCTGGGTTCTCAGGAGAGCCCTAGGCAGAGCTTTCCAATCAGCCTCCAAAACTGCAGCAAGTAACTCCAGATCAGAGAGACTTACGAAATGGTGAGAAGGACAGAAAGGATCTTTGTGAAGGTAACCAGCATTTGTAAGCTTGGAAGAAATTAGGTTATTCTACTTTTTGGATCCATGATCAAGAGAACTGCAGAGGTCCTAGATAAATGTTTCCCAAAAAGTTCAAGATCAGCTGCAATATGGAATTGAGAGTCACATTTTTTGTAAACTAGTTATCAAAGCTATTAAATAAGAAGCTTAAACTTGAGCTGAGATTTCTCTTGTTGAAATCTAAGGGTGCTTACCCACCTTGCTATTAAATACCAATGTAAAAATGTGAGCTCTGTGGTCTGATGGAGCTCTAAGCTAACATGTGGGCCTGGACCTCTCTCTGCTTTGGTTTCTTGCTTTCAGAGCCCAATTCAAGATTTCTGCTGTTCAAAACCACTTATTATGTTTGGTCCAAATGAAAATCTGACTGGAGAAATAAAGTAGGGAGGTAACAGTAGCAACAAATACTTGAAGTCTTTGGGTGGTAAAGTAGGGGAAGTTATATATCTCAGAAAGCTAAATATAGCTAAGTAACATACTGCTTAGTGGAAACTCAACTTTGAAAGAGTTGTTTCTTCCCAACATTATTTAGCAAGCTGTAAGACTGACCTTCAGGAAAAGTTATGAATAAAGTGCTAAACAATATATCTTACTAGGAGTTTAAGAAACCTTTAATATTGGGCTCAGGACTATTTCTTGCCACCTGTGGTATTTCTGAACTGCTTGTTCTATTTTCTTTCTCTTACTGGACGTTCTCTTGACATTCTGGGGGAGTACATGCAGCAGTTTCAAAGTTTGGAAAAAGTAGGGTTTGTTCCTCAAGGAAAGACTCAGCCTGTTTTTTGTGGAGGCAAAAATGTAGAGCAGTTTCCCCAACACTTTGACACTTCATGCCACTTTGTTTTGCCCCCCTTATTGGAGTGGATGTTGGTAAAAAACAACAGTAATGAAAGATTCTATCAGATTCTTACTTTGTTCCTGCATGAATCAGACATTTTCTCAGCTAAAAGGGAAGGATATTCTATCTCCTCTGGACACCTGACAAAGTGATAGTATTTGTGGTTGTAATCATTATCGCTATCTTATCCTATTATTAACTTATTATTATTTCTATCTTATGTGCTCTGATGGTTTTATTTTTTGCGGCTACCCATAATGTAAGATTTGAAATGAAACAATGCTGTATGGGTCAGTGTCTTCAGAAGAAAATATAGTTGACAGCATGCTTCTCATTTGTGTGATAGGTATTTGTATTAGAACTAAATTGCAGACTCCTCCTCTCCCCTGTTCCTTTTAACACACCAGAATAATTATGGGTGAACACAAGACAAAATATTTTATCTTTCCCTGGAAGCTAATTGTTCACAATAGTAAAAAGAGATTATTTGCATATTTCCATAATGATGTACAAATGAAGGCAGATGGAGTGTGAAGAGAGAGCAATCACAGCAGTGCACAGGGCTTCATGTGCACATGAGGGTGGCTGGTAGATTTGTTACACTAAATCAAAAAATGATGCAAATACCAGTATACCAATGGGAGAGGTTTCTGCCTGCAGCCTCCTGTGAGTTGAACTCCAGCTCTGTTTTTGTGAGTCATTATGTTTACATTTTAAGATGCATTTATTAAAGTACAAAAATGTAAATGCCCACAGATTTTCTGTACACAATTCATTGTAGGGGGCACAAAAATCCCTTTGCTTGGCTTTGTGTGTTTAAGTGGAATAATTAATGAGCCTGACAATTTAATTCTGCATAATCATATTCCCATAACCAACTCTGCAACTCTTCATTTATCAAATTCTGCAGGACAAGCAGAAATGGTATAAAAATAGACATGAAACCAACCCTGGGCTCCACTGGGTGCTGCCTGCACCTCAGCTTTCGAAGGGGAAAAAAAATATCTCTATATAAGTATGAAAATTAAACTCTTCCATCTTTAAGCGAAAGATTTTGTGCTGCATATGTGAACGACTAGGTAGTAGATTGGACCCTTCACTTGAGCCAGGTTATTGGTGAGTGAAAACCATGAAGAATAACAGGAATCAGGGGATGCAAATGGATGATGTGGCCAGTGTCAGTTCCTAGGAAAAGTATATGTCTTTGAAGACACAATTGCCTTTCCTAAGGAATTTTTTCCAGTTGAGAGAGACCAAACATTGCCCAGACACAAAGTCTAGAGATTCTCTCTTAACACCATCCAGATGCAGTTTTCTAGAGTAACCTGAAATAATTGCGATTACTGTTAGATTTTTCCAAAAGCTGCTTAAATATTTTGGAGGTTAATTGTTAGTGGAAGACAGTGGGACATGAAGTCTAATGGGGAATGACTGATGATCATTTATCATATCAGAGTTTAAAATAAAGTTGCTTTATAGTGCACCTGACTAAAAAGAAATGCTGCACCACACGTGCAAGAGCTGTTTATACTGCAAAGCACAAACCCTGATGCTATTCATTTCCTTCCAAGGCACAATATTAAGACTCAACCCCCAAGTTTATAAATTATATACAATTAATATAATTATTTTAGTTCTTAATGAAATTATCTATAGTATTATTTTATATTCTTAGGGACCATGTATTAGTCATGCAGAGTTTACAACAGATAAATGGTCTGCTGTTTTCTCCATCTCCATCAGGAGATGGGAAGTCTCTATATTTCTATTCAGTTCTGGTGTCTCTGCCTGATGTTAGCAGTGACCCTTGAGCAAAATGACAGACTCTGTTCTCTTTATGGTCAAAATTGAGCAATATGTCACCTATTTCTGGTAGCATTGTTTGTTTGGAGTGACAACATTATAGGACCTTGGGGCAACCTATTGTGACACATTACTGTTTGCAAATGTTTTGGGTTTTGTTTTGTTTCTTTTTGGTTTGATTTTGATTTGGGTTTTGGGTTGCATGTTTTGTTTCCAAAAGAAGCATAGCACTAGTTTCATGCTTTTAGGACACCAAATCATACCAAACAGTCTTTGCCTTGCCTTTTCTGTCTGTTTATTCTTTTATCCCTACTAACCAGGAACACAAGTGTTTAAACAGCCATGGCATTCTTATTGAAAATTTCTTTTTGAACAAAAAGAATATGTGTTATTTTGTAATAAAATCATGGTAAATACAGATCAGACTGACTCTGCATTCTTTCTATTTCAGATGTCTATTCTTCTGTCATTATCATTCTCTACCACAGCATTGCCCACACATTCTAAAGGGTGTGCTTATGCAAGTTTCTATGCTTGTTTTGCACTGAGATACTAGGCCCTGGATTATCCACTTGGTGGATCTTAATGCATATCTGGACTTCACCCAGGGACAAACTAAATAGCTGCTTTTCTGAAGAAGCCTGGCCAAGAGGTTAGTGCTCCTTGAGGTCCCGCCCCTCTGTATACTATGGCAGTAACAGACCTCACAGGTTTACATGGACTCCAGTGACTGCACACTTCTCTCCTGTTTAATCTAAGAAAATCCTCTCCATAGGTCCATATGTCACATAGTCTTGGAGGGACAGTGCTCGAACTGATGTATTCCTGCACCACGTCTGTACTTACGGCTTTGCTGCAGGAAGATTTACTGTTGGAATTTGAGGAGACAGTTAACAAGATGGTACAGGCTGGTTTCTAGAAACCAGCAGATCATGTTGGATCAAATTTCAAAAACTGAGAAGTATGAATTTGAAGTTTAGGAAAAAAGCTTTTATTCAGAGGCAAGTCCATATTGCTTCCAGAATCTGAGACATCTTTGAGAAGGCAATCACCAAGTGACTGCCTGTCCTTTTCCACCATCTTCAAAATAAACACATAAAAGTTGCTTCATCAATGACTGTCACTAATATCAGAGCACTAAGCAGATCTGCCTCCCCTGGGCTTTGTCTGCCTGGACTCAGCATGCATGTAGGTAATTGTGCTGGTGTTCAGTCTTGACATTTTTGAGAACACTTTGTCAAGAAGGCTTACGCAAACATTTTCTCCCTGATTTCACCCTCCACCCTGTTTTAATCAGGAACTGCTTTTAAGCTATGTTGCAGTCTTATCTGTGGCTGTTCTCTTTGACTTGGAAAATTATCATTGTTCTTAGTCTTACTATTGTCTCTACAGCTGTTCCAGATTCAGTCACCCATAATCTCCCTACCAAACTCATTTCTCCTTTTTCTCAACACAGAATTTGAAATTCTTGTGTTTGGTATTAGTTCAAACCACTTCCAAAGTCTTCTCCAGGTTCATTTTCTCACTGTGCTATCTAATTAAGATAACAGCAAGACAGTTTTTTATCTGCCAGAACACTGTTCTCTTCAGATGTCACCCTGCAGTTTCATCATTAATCTGTCAAGTCTGAGTTAAGTAAAAACAGGTGACTATTGGTTCTCATGTGTCAGAATCAGCTATTATTTGTATTCAGAAGACAGCATCTTTATTTTATTCCCTGCCAACAGTGTGCCCTTGCAGCCAAGAGGGCCAACTGTGTCCTGGGGTGCACCAAGCACAGCGACAGCTGCTCAAAGGAGGTGATTGTCCCCACTCTTCTCTGCACTGGTGCAGCCTCACCTGGAGCACTGTGTGCAGTTCTGGGTGCCACAGGATAAAAAAGATATTAAGCTACTAGAGAGTGTCCAGAAGAGGGCTGCAAAGTTGGTGAAGGGTTTGGAGGGGAAGCTGTATGAGGAGCAGTTCAAGTCACCTGGTTTGTTCAGCCTGAAGAAGAGGAGACTGAGGGGAGACCTCATCATGGTCTACAGCTTCCTCACAAGGGGAGAAGGAAGGATTGACACTGACCTCTTCTCTTTAGTAACCAATGACAGAAGCCGAGGGAACGTCAGGAAGATGTGCCAGGGGAGGTGTAGGTTGGACATTAAGAAAAGGTTCTTCACGCAGAGGGTGGTGGAGCACTGGACCAGGCTCCCCAGGAAGGCAATCATGGCTCCAAGTCTGACAGTGTTCAAGAAGAGACTGGACAACGCCCTCAGATGCACATTGTAAGCAGTGAGGTTGTCCTATGCAGGGACAGGAGTTGGACTCAACGATCCTTGTGGGTCCCTTCCAAGTCAGGATATTCTATGATTCTATGATTCTATGACTCTGCGTCTGTGGTAGGTGCCTTTGCAGGTCAAATGAAACACTTCGTATTTTCTCCAATATTCTCTGTCACTGCCTAAGTCCTAAAAATATGTAGCTTATAACAGTTCTGTCCTTCAGCTTTCTCGTATACCTGTTTTCTGTTTACTTTCAGCCCTGGTCTGTGGTCACTTAGGACTTGAAAGAGATGCTTTATTTTATCTCATTCCAAAGTCATGCATAAAAACAAGTTGTTGTTACTTCCTCAATACCCACCACCTTTCAGTTCTCCAAGAAAGTCTACAATTAAACTTCTGCCAGTGATCAGATGGACTAGGATGAAAAGGAGGAAATGTACTGTGTAGAGGTACCTGTCACAGAGTTATTTAAATTCTAATATCTGTGAATATAATAAATTTACCTCCTTGGAGGAAGTGGGTTGTCTTCATTAGCGAAGAAAATAAAAGCTCTCAGCATTAGATGTCATTCTTGGGGTGTTATGGCTCTTATCACAAGTTTATTAATTCAATTTCATAGGTCCCATTCCCAAACCATTTTTATTCTTCCTAGACTGGGTAGATATAACGAAATGCTCTTTGCAGTGAGTCATCAAAACCCATTACTCCTTCTCTAGCAGGAGCTGTATATGCTAAAAGGCAACATTTCCAGGAAAATGCTACAGCCTGTTATGGTTTGTAAGAACTAGTGTGTACTGTTTCTTTTTTGTGACGTCTGCAAGTTAGAGGACAATGGCTTGGAGAATGGGGATTGGAGAATTATGTTGTGGAAAGAGTTGGCACTAAAAGAGGCACAATCAGTGAAGTGGGGAACTGATGGCATACTGTAAGGTCTGTAACTGATCATGACTCGAGAGCTGATGATAGACCTCAGTTCAGCACATATCGCTGAAGTTCCATGATTACAGTGAAACAGTTAAGCAGTACCAGCATCTAGCTAGATCAGAAAATACCATTCCTTGTTTTCCTTGCAAGTATGCTAAATTAAATTCAAAACATTAAAGCATTTTTTTTTAATTAACAGAGACTTTAGAGAACCCTTATAATGGTGAACTATGAGGGCACATTTAATCGAAGTGCTACCCCAGATAGACAAGAAATGCAGCTAGCAGGAGAACACAATGTGTTCAGTTTTCATGGAAATTTACTCAATGGAAAAGTGAAGGTAAGCACTTATTCTATATGTAAGGCAGGAAAATATTCTTAAAAACATCATAAAGTTACCTAATCTACTGTAAAAAAATCAATGAGGTGCAACAGCAATTTTCAAATTCTGTACCTACAAAGATAAGCAGTGTAAATTCCTAAAGGCAAAGCAAGCAAGGGAAGAGTTCAAAACTATACCTGTTAGTAAGTTCACTTAGTAACAGGCACTGTCTGCTGAGTGAGCCAAAGCTGCCTTTGCCAGAGTAAATCCTATTTTTAGAATGATTACCGCATTCTGCAAGTTCATCTATGACTTCACTGGTTAAACCAAAACATTATCTAGTCTGACAAAAGCCAAAACCAGATGATGATTTTTATGACTACATCTACAAATACAGATGATGCTTTTATGACTTTGTCATTCATCTTCATTTTATACTGGTGACACTTGGTTTTGTCTAAAAAATGCAGGAGACCCCAATTCAAGAGTGGAAACAGGTGATCTCTAGAAAGGACGCAATTACTACTTGCAAAATACAAACAAAAGAGTTTATTATTTTCTTGTAAACAGTGATATATATTTTGCTCATATATTTAAGATAAATATTCATTTATTGATTTGTTTGAATGAGTGTGTATTCATGCTTTTATATTTTTTATGATGCTATTTTTATCATTTGCCTGGAGTCTGACATACCATAAGGGAGTTAGGATGAAGACTTTTACAAACAATGTCTGCATCAGGTTAGTTATTGATCAACAGCATTTCAGAAATGTAAATATCTTTTTAGCAAATTAAACAACATTAATCCAAACACAAATGCTAAATTCTATGAGCATAAGCTGTAGGAGGTGATTAACGAAATTCAGTCTTCCTAAAGTAATTTCTGTTGCCTGAGGGCTATATATTCAGTTGTACATTTAACGGAAGTCTGCCGGTATTTTCTGCAACATTCTCACATTTTAAAGGTAAATTAATCTTAAGTACCTTGTTGAATGAAGGCCTTATCATGAAATTTGTGAGAAATGGCCCTTTTCTCATGTCATGTCTTGGGAAGCAAAATGGTAATTCCTGGTGATCTTAAATCCATGGTACAAGCAACTTCAATATAAGCCTTCCCTCATCCCTCTTTTCTTTCCAACCTACTGATTGGCAACAAGGGTCATGCGATAAACGTCATAATTTTTCGTCATAAATGTTAACACTTACTACTTTGACAGCTAGAGGCTTCTTTGTTTCTCACTTTCCATTATATAAATTTTGAGTCATTTATATAGAGCTATAGTAAACCATAATAAATAATTAGGTCCATAGTCTCTTGCAGAGAATTTGCTATTTAAGTTAGCTACACTGGAAACGTGAGATTTATGTCACAATTATCTTTTGCTGTTACGGTCTGATCCAGCTTCCACTGATGTTAAGGTACATTTTATCATGCCAATAGCAGTTGGCATAGGCCTTTAGGGGTGAACTTATTAAAACTAATGATAATTAATAATTAAGCATGGTCTTGTTTTTGGATTAAAGTAGTATCACATTAAAGAGATAATTGGACTTGCTGAAACATAATGGGCTTGGCAGTCAAATACGAAAACCATTTTGGAATAAGAATTTTATTTCAAAGATCATTGTTAATCAAAGAAAAGTAGTGTTAGGTCAAAAGGCCAAGTTGAGAATTTTGCTAACTTAAATTTCTGTTACCTTTTGGAAGGCATTGGGATTTGTGCTGAAACAGAGCCGTGTCTACCCAAACAACACTTCTATGCAAATGTTTGTAGTCACATTTGGTGACTGCACCTTTTCTTTTAGTCATGCATCGCTACCACCATATTAAGTAGATATTAACAAATATAACATGTTAGCATGCATATTGCATACTAGATTGGGTGAAAGGATGGAGCATCCCTAGTGCAGTGACAGAAAAACACTGTATTTCATATTACCCTCAATGCTGAATTAAATTGCTCTGCACTTGCATGGCATCTGGCAAGCAAGAATTAAAATACCTGCAATGCTGACGATGTCTTAGTTATGATGTTCCTATTTTAGATCATCTAGAATGTATGTGGCATATTTATTCCTGAAATATTTCCTCTGAAGAGCTAAACCATTTTAATGATGTGATGAAACCCCCTCCAACCCAAAACAAAAACAAATGAACTTCTCAGATGCAGATAATGAAAACAAATCAATAGCACCATTTTTAAATAGTATTAGCTTCAGGAGACAGCTGCAAGAGTAAATAGGTCCATTTGTTTTGAAATCCTTCCTGAACATCATGACTCATCTTCCAGATCTATTTTGGGCTCTGTCGTATGTGTGTGTGTGGCTGAGGTCACACAAGCAAGTAATCCAAGTGGCTGAAGCAGTGCAAGTTGTCAAAAGGAATAGTTTATTACGTGGATTTGCTGTATAGAAATGTCTCTTCATGCTCTGCCTGTTCATAAAAGGATATGAGCAATAATCTGCCTCAGCTGCAATGACTTAAATCTTCTTATTCAGAATCAGAGAGAGCTTCAAATTTCTTCTCCAGATAATGACAAATCTAACACTTTATTTCCAGGGAAATCAGGTAAAAATAGCTAAGATGGCTTTTTATTTTATCTGGAAAGCATGTTTAGGGGGGGTCAGAGAAACAATATATATTTCATATTAATTTTTAGATTTACATAGTACCTTTTGCTCTAATAATGCCCCAGATGACTAAAAAGGTCACTAGCTGATTTCTAATTAGGGAAATTCAGTATGTATGAGTTTGATTATAAGCATGATCATGAGTGCCTTTTATAGCCTGGCCATAAACTCTGAGGGCTGCAAAGAATGCAAAACACTGATGCTCACTCACTGAGACATCTGCACAGAGAGGTGTTGAGCTGGGGCTAGTTCAGGGTATGTGATGCGTTATCTCTGGCTGGTGGCGAGTGATGCTCAGCTGGGGGAGCAAACCTCTCCAGTGGTAGGGAAGCAGATGTGTCAGAAAAGGAGAGGAGTGTGTTTTCTCCAGTTTTAAAGTTTTTCATTTAGTCCTTCTGAGAGATGAGAACAGTGATGTACTTTAATGGAAGCATCTGGATGAAATGATGATAGCTCTTCGAGTCAGACAGTGAGAAGAGTCCTCTAATTTCAATAGAGTACTGTCAGTGTGCCCTGATCACCTCAGAGCAATTCTCGCTTTTAGGTTTGTCAGTTTTGGAATTTTGGGAACAGTATCGTGTTATAAACGAATGAGAAAAAAATAAAACCTGTGATGTGCACTACTCAATAAAAATTCTGGGGCACTTTATGTCTCACTTAGATTCTGACTTTCAAAGAAAACTTGATTGGCAGTTTGGTTGGGGGTTTTTGTTGCTGTTGCTGCTGATTGCCTATTTCTTTTTTGAGGTTTTATTTTCTTTTTTTTCCCCAAAGCTCCTAAACCCTTCACAGTATAGAGAACTCCTAAACTTTCTAATCAAATCATATAGAGGATGGGTGTTTCTTGAAACCCTGAGATTTTGGAATCCATATAGGGGACTTTGTTGGACTCTGACCAAAACCTCCTATCTAGGTTTAATTCTTTTCACCAGTGTTCTGGGAATAATGTATGATGGGAAGCAAGTCACCTTATGACCAGGATGAGCAGGTCAAGTATGTCAGCCACTCTCTGACATGTTAGCCACTCTGATTGTTGCTTCCAGGTCTTGCTATAGTGGACAACCTGATCCTATCACAGCAAAGTTTTGGAAAAAAAAAAAAAGAAGAGAAGTCCTTGGCAATCAACAGTAAAATGACCAATATAAGCTTATTAAGAGTCTTGATCACAAAGGTATCTGGGCATCTTGGAGCCAGCAGGTATTTATCAAACAGTAATATAAAGTCCCTTATATTTCTTATTCTCTTACTACATATCACCAGTACGTTTTATGGTGGATGACTTTATAATCTTTCAAGATCTTTTCAGAATAACTGCTAAAGTAAGTGAAGAAACATCAGTTATATTTTTCTAATCAGCTACCCAGAGAAGAGGTTATTCCAGTT
Source organism: Streptopelia decaocto (assembly GCF_964273445.1). Classification (NCBI taxonomy): domain Eukaryota; kingdom Metazoa; phylum Chordata; class Aves; order Columbiformes; family Columbidae; genus Streptopelia; species Streptopelia decaocto. The sequence goes on along the minus strand of NC_138655.1, from coordinate 131,094,330 downwards.
CCTGAAGGAAAACTGATGTTTGCAAAAGATTTGTGCTCCACATAAGTTCCACTCTCTGCTACATACAAGTGAATTTATCAGTGTTATGTCTTCCAGATTCTGAGTATTTATTTGTCTCTTATACTACTGTGACAAGAGACCCTAGTATTTAGAATAGTTCTGGCAAGAAACATATCAAGAGGTATGAACAAACACCAAAACCTAATAAACACTAATTAGAACAACATATGCTGTTATCAAGCTAGAGGCACTAAATCATACCCATGTTCATTCACCTGGAGCAAAGCAACCTCAGAAGCATACCCAGCAGCATTCTAATAAGTGAAATGTGCAAAAAATCCAAATAGCTATGAATTTATCTTAATTTTGTGGGATTTATATCAGGATTATATGTTAAAGGAACAAGGACATTTCTTTAGCATTAAGTCAGCTGAGTAACTCCTGTCACCTGTAGAAGCTCATGGGCTAGTTTCTGGCAGATATCAAGCTAGCATGCATAGACTCTAGGAGGAAGGGGTAACTTGCTTTGCAGTTGTTTTGATTCTTCAGGATGTAGTCTTCATAGCAAAAGGACTGACTGACATTGGTATATCCTGCTCTAAAAGAAATAATTAAAAAATGTAGTTAAAAAAGGCAGAATATACTTTTTCCAAGGCACAAAAAAAAAAAAAAGAAAAAAAAATTAAAAAAAAATATTACTCTGTCTAAATCTCATGTTTACCAGGTCTGGGATGTACAGACCAACCTGAAGAATCATCTTGGCTGTCTATATAAAATCCTTTAATAAGGTAAGCCCGTAGCAGCTTTTGCTTTGGCATTTAGTGAGTTTTTTAATCCAGACCATAGTGCTTGCCTACCTCATGGCAATGTTCTGGCATTTTAATTAATGCAAATCATAGACAAGTTGCAACAGAAGACAAGGTGCAATGGAAACATAAACTGCTGATATGTGTTTATGCACTCTGCTAGAGAAATAGGGGAGCTGCAGTACAAAGGAATCTGCTGAATGCTATAAGAACACTAAAAAATAGGCTTTTTTTCAGAAGTATTGGCTGTCAGTTAATAAGCTCATTTTTCTCTCTAAGGAAAATAGCATTTTCTTCTGTAAAGTTTTTTGGTTTTTTGTTTTTGATTTTTTGTTTTTGTTGGTTTTTTTTGTTTGTTTGTTTTTGGTTTTTTTTTTGGTTGGTTGGTTTTTGTTTTCTTTTCCTCACAGTGTTCAGTACAATAAATTACGTGCAAGGGACTTGGTTGGAATTTACAAATGACTATAGCCTTTTATTGTGTTTTATGCACTTGTAAAACTAGAATGGCTACTGTAACTGAAATAATATAGTAGGCATTTTCTATGTAATTTGATTTAGGGAAATCTAATGTCTGATGAGAACTTATTGCATGATTGAACATTAATATTCTTTCCTGCTCTTTTGTGGTTTAATACCTTCTTTCTAACATAAAGTTCATTGGCATTCTTCCAGTCATGCTCAAGATTATTCATGACGTGATCATTTACTGCCTACCTTCAACTCTTCAGGAATTTTCAGTCTCAGACAGTTACTGTGTTTGAAGGACAAGAGGAAATGGCCTCATGTTGTGCCCAGGGATGTTTAGATTGGATATTAGAAAAATTTCTTCACTGAAAGGGTTGTCGAGATTTGGAACAGGCTGCCCAGGGAAGTGGCTGAGTCATCATGCTTGGAGGTATTCAGAAGACATGTAGATGTGGCACTTTGGGACATGGTTTAGTGGTGGACACGGCAGTGTTTGGTTTACGGTTGGACTTGATGATCTTAAATTTCTGTTCCAGCCTAAATGATTCTATGATTCTGTGATTTTAAAGTTTTGCAAAAATCAAAATAATTATTTCTTCAGCACTGTCCAAAACTTCTGGCTACTAGTGAGACAACCTGTCCCTCCCACCATTGCCCCACACGAGGAGCTACAGTGATAACCACCAACAGCACAGCTGTAGCTTTGTTCCATGCCGATACCCAAGACTGATGGTGAGTGAAGTTTCTAAGTTGACAAGGGCCTTTAAGGGTTCCTCTACACCACTCTTGTCCTTTTGATGTGTGACTTCTATCCCAGTACACTTAAAGCTATTTCTTGAAATGGATTTGTGCTAAAAATAAAGACCATTGAACCCAAATGTGCCTTAACTCTATAGGTTTGATTTGCAGGGAACATGCCTTTCTGCACTGCCAACTTTATGCTTTTAAGATGAAGTCTCCTCACATTTGCTATTTAAGTTAATGACCTGTCTCTAGAAGACTGGTGATTGTAAGACTGTCTGCTTTCATTTAGATGAAATCTCTAGGCCTGTAACTGCATGGAAAAGTTACTCTGAGCTCACTTTAAATTTTCAGAAACAAAGTCAGGATCCTTCCAATTAAAAAGAAAATTGGCTTTTTCTTGCTTTGTTTGCTTTTTGGTGGTGGTGGTGGTCGTGGTGGGTTTTTTTGGTTGGTTGATTTTTTTTTTGGTTGGTTGGGTTTTTTTCTTTTGGTTGCTTGGTTGTTTTTTTTAATAGGATGGCTTTTTTTCTTGTAAAGTTTAGGGGTCTCATTTGAAGTTATAAATTTCTTCTTATCATTTTGGATTGAAGCACCTTTTCTAAACTCAAATCTTTTGCACTTGGCAAAACAGCACATTACCTTTATTGTTATTTTTGTCACTCTCATAGAGAAATTATTGACTCTTGAAAATTGCTTTGAGGATCTTTCAGATTACCACTTCTTATTAAATCAGGCTGTAAATGATCAGAGTTAGCAAAATATACTGAGTAGTCAACTGACCCATTGATCCCTATGTGAATATCAATTACATTAGATTTTTCAGAAATTGAATGAAATGAAACTGCATTGGGTTTGTCAGATGCCCTCTTTGCTTTTGACCAAAGATATCCTGTCTATAATAATGTAAGCAGTTTTAAGCATAAAGAAATTAGGCTACAGATGTCAGACAGGAAAAGAAACAGGGAAGGGAAGGGAAGGGAAGGGAAGGGAAGGGAAGGGAAGGGAAGGGAAGGGAAGGGAAGGGAAGGGAAGGGAAGGGAAGGGAAGGGAAGGGAAGGGAAGGGAAGGGAAGGGAAGGGAAGGGAAGGGAAGGGAAGGGAAGGGAAGGGAAGGGAAGGGAAGGGAAGGGAAGGGAAGGGAAGGGAAGGGAAAAGTTAGAAGGAAAGGAAAACTGAGAAAACCTGAGTAATTCAAGCAGTTTCAATTTGAGAGAGCTGATTAACAACCAGAAACTGTAACTCTTGACACTGACACCCTACCCCAACGAAAAATGAGATTGCCATGTTATAATAAAATGATTTTCTGCTCTAAGGAAAACTGATTTTTTTTTAATCGGGAGATGTTTTATTGCTTCACGGAAATAAAGCAGTGGGATATGCAGGATGCTGCACTATATATACACCGTCTGGCTATATTACCTGTTGACAGATTCCTTGTAATAATTTTCTACACCTTCCCTCTTCCAAGTGTCAACTGCCTACTGGATGGAGAAAGGGGCAGAAAGGGCCTCGGCCTGCTTTAAAGAGGATAAAGAGGGAACAGTCCAAGTTTGGAGGGGAAATCCTCTATCACAGTTATAAACCAGCGTGAAGACAGTGTTGGACACGTAAGTGCCTTTCATTCTGCAGGCTAATGCTTAGGGCACTCGATTGGTAAAGACGTTGTTCAAGATTCATGCTCCATGGGGATACGTGAATGTAGGACACCACCACTGAATTAAAAACAAACAAAAAACAAAAACCCAAACAAACAAAAAACCCACCACAAATAACAACAACAAAACCAACCAACCAAAACAAACAAAAAACCCCACAAACAAGTAGAGACAAGTAGGTTTTCCACTCTCATATCAGTTTTTACTCCCCAGGCTAAAAGGCTGGGATATTTCTTCTCTGTTGTCCTTCTAGCCTTCTAACCATTGCATTTTTAGATATAGCTAAGATTTTCTTGAGTCAGAACCATACATTTAAGTTTATAGTGTTTCTTCTGTTTAAAACCAATTCTGAGGCTTTAGCTCCTTCGCTGTCTTGTCTCAGCTCCAGTCAGCATGTCATGGCAAATCTCACCTTGTATTGGCAACAAGTCCACCCTGCTGAAGGGTAGCAAGGGGACTATTCTGTTTCAACCACTGTCATTCTAAGCTTTCCCTGAATTTCTGTGCCTTCCTTCAGGCACCAGGAACAGCAGGGTTTCTCAGCCTTCCCAGTAGTTGTCTGCCACTTCATAGTACCAAGAGAGTGTTCAAACAGCATATTCAGCAAGTACAAAAAGCCTCATTTGAGTATTCAATTACTGCTACCCGGTAGCTGAACGTTAGCCAAGCCATGGCAATGCAGAAAAGACAATGAGACTTAACACTTCATGGCTCCCTCTTTCATCTTGCCAGATTTATTTTTTTTTTAACAATAATTAAGGAAGTATATGATGCAATACAATATAATCTAAACATTTCTTCCTCATAAAGTTTGAATCTTCACTGTCTGCCCAGTCACCACTCTTTTGAATCAGTTAGTCGCCTGTTTGTTGAAGAAGCAGAATACAAAGTGATTTTTGTAGCATAACTGTAATAGCATTTGTTATGTACTAGCAAATCACTTAGAAAGGGATTTCCAAATGCAGAGTGAGTACAGAGGATCTAGCATTTGCACAGGACGTGTCAGGAAGCTTTGGAGGTCAGACTGATATTCTTATTTAATTAAAAACCAAAGCATATTGGAGGTTTTTCACCTTTCAATTTCATACTTATCCTCACCTTTTCATTTTGTAACTCTTTTCCTTGTATTTTCTGCTTTTCCCCCTTCTCCTAGCACATTTCACTTTTTCCACCTTCTTTTCCTGTGCAGTTCAAGCTTTGATTACTACTAAGTCTTGTCCTCAAAGTAGAGTTAAGCTGGGATTGAAGAAAAATCTTTACTTACTGCTCTGAAACAGAAGCTGTCCAGGAAACATGCACAGTGCCTGTGACCAAAAAATAATTAAAATGGTAATAGATGTAACTCTGGAGATAGGACACTCTGGGGTGTCCTTGCAGGGGGTGCTAGAAGACCATGTCTAAGGAAATCTCTCAGTGTACAGCTAAGAAGATAATGAAACATTAACTTTCAAGAAACATTGACCACAGGAAAGATTTTTTGAATGAAAACTAAATTGAAAGATTGTATTGACAGAAATATAAGGAGGGGGAGAAGAGGGTGCATGATGTCATGCTTCATGAAAAATACCTCAAATGACCTTCAAAAGAGAAAGTCACATCTGTCATTCTTCTGCCCCTGCCAGGTCAGTCAGTGCCTACAAGCAGGGCTGCTGGCTGCACTTGGGGCATCTCACCAGCACTCTGCTTTCATCCACTTTTTCTTGCTCAGTCTGGATGACAGGTAGTGCAGTATTGTGGAGAAATATTAAGTAAAATGTGCTCATCGTGCCAGAACAACAGGTTGACCAGAAATTCCAGGGAAAATTATGAGGGAGGAGAAAAAAAAACATAAAGGAGCTGATGTTACATAAGGAACCGAGATACAAAGGGGCAAGGGGGGTAGGAATGTCAACATTCCTTATTGTCAATGAACAGTGAGAAACAGGCTGATTTATGACAACTGTTGCTCTTTCTCAGATCCCTAAAAGTCACTTTTACAGCCATAAATTGACTGATATGTATGAAACTACATCTGCCTTTAAAATATGCTGCTAACCTTGCAACATACATACAATTAAGTCTTGTTTCACCATTTGAATAAAAAACAGGATGGCTTTAGTAAACAGAGAGTCCCAATTTCTGTGTTTCAACTGATCCTTGTGCTCAACTATGTCTCAACTGATCCCTATGCTCTAACTAGAAACGAGTATTTCTAGTGCATGATAAATATTTATGGCTTATTTACCCCTTTATTTTCAAAAGAAATCTTGTGCACTCTGGATGAATGGATGTGAGAGCTATAGGAAAGTGAGGTGTTTTCCCAACAGTAGTCATAAATGCTAAATTCTGAAGCAAGCAACCATTAGTCTTAATATTTGCAAAAAAAACATTGATACCAAAAGGTGCTATTTTCTTTCACAAAGGTAGATGTATGTTATTTAAAGACATGATGCTGAACCTGTGTAAAACTTCATTGTGAGATAATTTTAAAAAATCCCGGGTGAGTAGAGGAGTAAAGGTGACTAAAATACAAAATGTTCACAAGGACTGGAAAAGAGAACAGCCTGCAGAAGACCCTGCAGCAACGCCAGTGTTGCCTTTGTAACATGGGAGAGACACGGCCACTGGGGAGATCATTATGCAGGGGCTGATATCCAAAAGCTATCCAAAGTCTTCAGGTTACAGTGACTGTGGTATCACTGTTTTGAGCACATATTTTGGATCTCCGTGTTTTTGGATAACCTAATTATGTTGCGGCAGAAAAAACAACTCTGGAGACCAGTTTGGTGTAGGGGATCCCAGGCCAGCAATAGCTTTGGGTTGCTCCCTGCCTCTCACTGAGGCAGTGGCTGGTCCTCCCCAGTGCCCTCAACCCACTGCTCTCCAGGGCACCCCCGGGATGGGCTACACTGGCACCACATCACCCAGCCCGGAGCTCCTTTCAGAAAGGAACAATTCCACATGAATTGGCACTCCAGGACAGGTTTTTAATTAGTAGCATTTCTTTGTAACTGATGCTGTCTCCTTTAGGCAGAGGCCATTGTGCAGGAGTGCCAAGTGCTGTGGCATTTATACAGGAACAGATTTATACATTTATAAAGATTTCTGGTAGCCCAGGATGACATCAGCAAGTGATACATTTGCTTACTTTTGACATCTCGCAAATGATACAAGAAGTCCTTTTTCTGTAGGACTTCCAGGCTCCTCCTTCTACCTCCAGATGTTTTTGTTTTTTGTTTTTTTCTTTTTCCTGTGAGTTAGTGGTGAAGCACACTGGTTGTTTATTTAACAGCAAGACAGTACCTGAGAAATGGGTCAGCATCCCTTCACTCATGGAGTTTTTCCTTTAATCTCCTATGAGAAAATATTAACGTAGCATGCAGTCTGTGACTGTCTTTGAACTACTGTTTGCAAGCAACACGTGTAGGAACAGCTCTTGTGCAAAGAAGCAGTTTTGAAGCAGGAAAGTTGCCATATGTATGCATATCTTGTTTTCCAGAACAGATATTAAGAAAAGGCAAACAACTGAAGGAGGTTGTTTTACCCCAATAAAATTACTTACCTCTTCATTCTAGTGAAATCCCATTGCAGAATGACAAGGTTTGCATTTAGCTGCTGGAAGAAAAATGTGTACCATTGCTAGCTTTCATTTTCTTTTCTTTCTCTTTTTTTCTTTTTTTTTTCTTTTAAAGGGTGTTTATGTTTACTTTGACAGAAGAGGGCTAATGGTGTGCATCACAAGCCCCACAGCAGCTGGACTGGGAGGCCAGGGTGGTGACAAAGCAAGAGTTCCCTGCCCCATCTCCACAGATGCCTGGGTTCCAACTCGTACCCAGGCACCTGGGAGTCCCAAAGTGATCCTTCAGAGCCAGGGAATGGGATTAAATTTATTTCTCTAACTCTGAAATTCAAAATTGCAGCTACTGAATTTAATCATCATAAATTCCATAAAGGTTCATAGAAATTTTCCAGGTGAAGTATTGATGTATGTGGAAATGTTGCATAGAAAAGCAAAGAACTGACTGTTTAGAGCTCATCGATCAGTAATGCTAAACCAAAAAACTATTCAGAGAGTGAGATAATTAAAGGAAGTCAGATCATACAGAATACAGTATCAGAATGTGAAAGGTTAACATCGGGTAGTGAGACTGTTTCAGAAACATCTCAGCCAGAACTGACAGTTTTATAGCCTCCTAGAAAATATACCTTTACTTTGCTCAGCAGAACTTCAGAGCCTTCATATATCAATTGGGCCAGAAGGAAAATGTGAACGTTATTGTATTGTCTAAACAAAAAAAGTCTGTTCCAATAAATTTTGTGACCAAAATTAATGGGACTAAAATTACATGTCAAAATCAATGCGTGCTTAATATCAGTGTGATGTTCACTTATCTTCCTTTGCATCTGCACACTGGCAAACCTTTATAGGATATGAGAATCCTTATAAAGTTCCATTATTATGGAACTCGACAATTTAAAAATACACGTGATTAATGACCAGTACTTGAAATAATACTTCAAAAGTATTGGTAAAGGTCAAATTCTTATATGCCCCTACTCCATCTTGTTTTCTATGGGAAATGTTGGCATGTGTGTTGAAGTCCCGGTGTGGTATGTATGGGTCCATTTATGTAATTGCATATATCTTTCAAACTTCTCACTGATCAAACCATTTTTCTGGAGGTAACTGTGGTTTATGAGGAAGCTGTGGCAATTTCAACCAACAGATATTAAATTCAACAGAACGCAAGGCACTTTTTTTTTGCATTACAGCTAAAATCTCATAACCACCTCTACCCAAAAGAAACATGAGCTTTTAACAGGTTTCAGGTGAAACTAATTATAATAACATTTGTATGTAGCATTTTTCATTTCAGGATGGCACAAAGCACCTTGATTCATGGAATTGCTTTTAAGCCAAGAGAAATAACGATTTTGCTCTCCTGTAAAGCACAAACCTGTAGTTCTTCTATAGTGCCTTGTAACTTGTGGCCACTGCAGTAACCCTGGGATACCCCCCTCATGAAAGTTATATCAGTCTAATTTTGCAAATAGGGAAAGTTTGATATTCAGTTGACTGGCTGATTCTTAGAACACACAGCAAGAAATATAATGCTCAAAATAAATTGAGATTAATCTGAGAATTAATTGTTTCACCAGCTGCAAAAAACTTTACTATTTTCAGATGTGCATTTGATGGGGGAAAAACAAGCTTCTGAGTATAGTCTCTTCTTTAAGTCTCAAGAAATTGTATGAATAGATTTAATTGTCTTTAATTGAAACTGTAAGAGCAGCAGTTGCTGTTAATTATTTTGGGGTTTCATTATAGTATTTGGTGTCACTATGTATTAATAGCATTGAGGAGGAGAAAGTTTAGCGTCTCTTCCTCACATGCCATTAACAAGCTGGTGGTAATGAAAATGGGTCATATGGAGTGCTTTGGGGATAATTTATTATATTGCATTGCCACAATAAAACAATGAAATATTAATAAAAGAGAGGCAAAACAAAGAGCAGCAAAAGAAAATGGATATTCAATGTTGTTTATGTTCCATGTTAATGAAGAGCTACTTGCTTTTGTGTTCGTGATGTGCTAACTAGCAGAGCTGTATGGATAGATATGGAGTAATGCAGACAGAATGACAAGTACAAGGGGGCTGTCCCTTTAAAACAATTTCTAATAGAAATGATAAAATTATAACATTTATTTTCATCTACAATGGTGACTTTTTGAGATGCAGTGCAAGATAATGCTGTGCAATGTTAGGATCAATGAAATACATTTAACAGATCCAGTTTATGGCTAAACTAAACACAGTTGTTGTATCGTTCGCTAACTACAGGAAAAATCATATTAACATCAACTCAAGTTGCATTTAAGTTTTTAGACTTGGTTTTAGAGGCTATCACTAATAGCTATGTGAAATGTGTAATGTTCCCAACTCTGCTAAATTCTTATTGTGAGGCTTCATTTCCAAGTTTCCCTACAGTCTTTCTAAAAGAGTTACATGGATATTTTATTTTGGTGAGATCTTTTATCTACTTTTCTTTGGTGAAGCTGATTTTTGCTGTTGCTACTTCACCAAAACAGGGGATTCAAAATACCTGGATCTAGAAAAAAGTTTAGGGTTTCTAGGGAACATCATTCCCTACAGAAATGTTTCCGCTGTTTTGGGAGAACTGTTTTTTACTGATTTGTGATTTTTTTTGTCTTTAAATCAGTATCAAAATGATCCACTTAATTATGCAATATAATAATTTATTTCTCTAGGAGTGCAATATACCCTTATATCTATTTAGACTTCTGATAAGTGTTTGTTATGCTTTGAGTCAGGTCCTGGGTATTGACAGAAAGTCTGCATCCTGTTAAAGGCTGTCTTTCATTGTAGCATTAACTAGATAAAGGGAGTGTTCATACAGGGTCACCTGGTTGTTTATCTGGTTTCTCATAATTTCTGAAGAGACGGAGTTTTCAAGCTTTGCTGAAAAAGCCAATGAAGCAAAATGAGGAAATAAAATTACCTGTTTCTTAACCTTGCAGACTTACAGCCACTCAAGAATAGTCTGCTGTCTTTTGTCTTGGCAGTATACTGCTGCAAACTCCATCACAGGAATTTGTTAGGATTTTTTCACCTGACTGGTAGAAATAATTAATAACTGTCTTTTCATATTACTGACATTTCTTTCAAGATAATTCTGTGTTGTTGTTCAAGCTGAAATACCACATCATTGATTTTCAGCACGAAGAAGTGCCTGATTTCCCACAGATTCAATGCTTCTAGAACGTCTGGGAAAACTGCAGCTTATTCTGACTTGTTTTTCAGAGTTTAGGTGTTAAGATTTTACTTAGCTAGCAGTGTATTGATTTTAGCTGCTAAGAGACCTATGATTATGGACTTATGTTCTAACATTTGAATGTAGACAGAAAAGGGGAAATTACTTTCTCTGTATCAATATTCATTTTTCCTTTAATGGCTAGGAAGCCATGAGAATTTGAGATAAGCTATGACGGTATGATTTCAGGGGCAAAATGTTGGGTTCAAAGCATTGAGCTTATTTCTGAGCACGAGGTGCAATACAGCACCATGACTTCGAACTACTGAAGTCTTTCATCTGGAGTCTGCATTCACCACTAGTAATGTCAGAAACCAAGTCTCGTGCTAAAAACAATGAATAATTTAATTTCAACACTGCAGAAACACTACACTGGAAGAATTTGCTCCAAGTAATACAGTAAATTGCATATTGAGCACCTGAAAATAGTTTGAAGTATATCTTTCTGGTTTACTGTGGTTATAAAATGACAGATTTAACAAAGTAGAGCATGGGCAGAGAACAAACTCTTTATGTAGTTGAAGAGCTATCATTAGTGTGTTGCAAAATCCATTAAAATAATACATTGCTTTGTGCAGTGTCTTTGGTAATTCAGAGCTTTTAAAGTTTTTTTTGTGCTTGTTGGTCCATGCCACCCCATAACTGTACCATGACATGCTAGCACTGTTAAAGGAGTTTCACTGCATAATGATTATCTAATTTATAAAAAAATGAAGAAAGGTGTGTAATAAAATTATCAAAGAAGATAATAAATATGAAAATTAGGCAGAGATTAGGAACATTACTTAAAATGTGCATACTTCATTATCAGCTGTGTTACTGAGAAACTAGTCTTCCTGTATCTTATTTTTGCTGTTCTTTGTGTTACTGTAACATCTAGAAAATCCAGTTATGAAACCATCAAGGCAATCAAATACTGTTCTAGATATTTCATATTTACAGCAGAAGGATAATTCTGTCCCAGAGGAGCTAGCAATATAGTAATTAGACATCTAAGAGATGGTGGATATATGGGTATACACTAGTCCAAGGGACAGTTCCCTGTAACCTCTCACTCTTCAAAAATACAAGCCAATGTGCTAGCAAAAAGATCATATTATGACATCTGATTGCTTTTTATTAATATCTAATCTGGAAAACCATAGGTACAAGCTGCTATAAAGTTCTTTTGAAATGGTGTTACAGAAACAAACATTCCCCTTCCCTGTCTAAACTACTGCTTCTCTTTTGAGTTAACTGGGGAAGTGCTTGGGATTTTAGCATTTTCCAAACCACTCTAATCATGTGCTTATGTAACAAATATAGATGCAATAGCTTTGGAAAACAAAAATCTAGTTCTTCGATTAGAGGCAAGTGGATGTTTATTCCACAATGCCTTTGTTTATCTTAAAATCTAAAAAGCCAGTCAATACTTTTTATGGATTCATATGTCAAAAAATCACAGGATTATGGAAAAACAGAATTGGAAGAGATCTGAAAAGGTCATCTACCCCATTCCTCTGCTCCAGGGGTGAACCAGTCAAGTTTGTGACATTTTAAAAGTGGAGATTGCACAACCTCCTCAGCAGTGGCTTCATTTTTACAGTCACATTGCTCCTGATAATGAACCTGCACATTTTCTCCTGCAAGTCAGGTTCACCCAGGTGTTCTGACTGCTCCTGCCATGGTAATATACTCCAACACACTGTATCACAATAAAGCTGAACAATTATCAGTAGGAGATGCATCAACTTTTTAATTATGTTCCCTTTTAACCCAGTTGAGTATTTTGCTGGTAGGAACACTGATGCAAGTAGAAAGTGAGGAGACTGACTATCCTTTAAATTAACATATTTTTCTAATGGAGGTGTGACTGAAAAATAGATCACAGAAGAAGAAAATGTTGTGCTTAGTGGTTTCTGCTGCTACTGTGATGTCTGGGATAATTGCAGTGCTCTAATTGCATTCTTGTAAGTAATCAAGCAGAAGTAAAGTTTTCCAAAATAATTGTTATTTCTGATAGTCATATCTTCCCTAGCTTCAATATCTACTTATCCAATTAGAATAATATAAAATCAAACTAGACAGAATGTTTTTTTCATATTTTTGACAACCACTCTACAAAATTTTGTGTAGGGTGAAGGATGAAAAGCTTAATGGAACATTCTAGTTTGACAGTTAGTGATTTTTGTCAGGCAAAATGGCTTCTATATAATGCCCTAGTATTTTATTTGTGATTCTTTTTCTGAACCCAACATTATTTACATGTTCATTTTGGTGTTACAAATTAATTTTATATTAAATAAAATATTTAGAAATGACAATTTAAGGTTGATATACAGTATTATATAAATCACCATTGTGGTGAATACTACAGATGTAATGATAAAGGGTCTATCTAGCAAAGCATTTGAAGGATTAGCATAAAATCTTTGATTTCCATGGAAATTAAGTTGAATTGCACTCTGAATCTTATTAACACACTTGTAATTTGGTTAATGCCCATTTTTCAGTAAGGAAAATAAAAAATGCCATTTCACCTAACTCACAGAGTTTGTCAAGAGCAAAGGTAAATTGTTTGTCTCCTGCATCTTTCTATCCATTACTATGCTACTTCTCTAGAATAAAATAAAAAGCTGCCAAAGGGGAAAATGTCCACTATATCCTAGCTGTCAAACACTAGATATTCACTAAGTGTGTCTGGTAACTGTTGAAATAATGAAACAGACAGTGCCATTCTCTTTCCAGTAATGTAACAGAAAAATAGGGAAACAAAGGCTATCCAGGCTTAAGCTGACAGGCAAATGGGAGAGACAACTTCAGTGCACTCCTCTGCTCCAGGCTTCATATTTGGCCTCAGGTAAATCAATTTTCTAGCTATAAAATGAGGATAAACCTAACTCCCCATTCCTTGAAGCACTGCAAGAAGATGTATTATTTATCAGATGCTCAAGATTGAGAATACTAGCGGTCTAAAAGATTTCAAAAAGATGGACAGTATGTTGTCTTCTAGAAACTAAATGCTGGGTGATAATTTAACCCCTGTGAAATTATTATTAAAACTCTTTATGGCTAGATGTTTAAGGGAAGGAATGTGTTAAAACTTAAAAGAACAGTAGTTAATTTTACCTCGTAGCTTAAGCCACTGAAGAACAGTAAATGCCTTCACGTCACCAATATAATGTTGAGCTGCCCAAATCGCTGATCCTGATCAAACTTTTTTATCAGACTAAAGACTTAAAGTGCCCAATTTTAGAAGAACATTTTCTCACACATGATCCTTTACATTTGTCTCAGATGAGTAATTCAAAAACAGCTTATTCAAGTCATTAGTCCACTTTGACCATCTCTGTCTTCAGTTTAAAATGGGTCATTGTATTTTGATGAATCCATTGTCTTTAAAGAGCTCTATAAACTTTCCTTCAGAAGTGTGGGACATGATAGTTAATGTAAGCAATTTCTACAGCATAAGTCGTGGGGATAGGTTTCAGCTTAGCCTCAAATTCTGGTACAGTTAAAGATCAGAAAAATGAGTACAGAATAGAAGGGCTGGCTCAGTATTAACCTTGTGCAATTAAATCAATACTGTAATACAGACCCTTGAGCTGAGACAGCATCACCCTTCCTGATCACCCCTACTTACTGCATGCTGCAGTGCATTACATAAATGCTTCCTTTAACATTACAGGAAAGAATTTTCAAATAGAAATGAGGTGCAGTGGTTACCTTGGGACTGGCTTTTGGAAAGAAGGATGTTACAGACATTAGAGAAAAATCTTATCCTTTCTTTCTAAATGCATTGGGTGAGAGAGAGAGCTTGCATTAGCTATGTAAGCTGTACTCTGACTCAGCACTGGTAAAACTCTCACTTTGCAATCTCCTGGCAAGTTTAAAAGCCCAAAAGTAGGACCAGACCCACATACTTGATGCAGAATATAATAGACTGTCTTCTGGCTCTGGCATTCCAGAATTTTTCCAGCAGAGTTGTACAAATGATTCTGCGGTTGGTTTATTGTAGTTCAGTGACTGATCTAATAGAATCATCAGGTAGTCTCAAAATATTTATTTTTTTTTTCTAGCTAAGACTAAAAACTTAAAAACAAAACAAAACAAAACAAAAACCAGAAAAACCCAAACAACAACAACCAAACCTACTTTTCATTTTCACTTCCACTTTTGAAAGGCATGTTTCTCCAATGAATGTCTAAATTGGCCAATTTTTTTTCTATTTAGAAAATGTCAAAAACCCTTTCAAATATTTTACAAAGTATTTTATTACCCATCATTATATATTTCCTAAACTTGCCCTAAATTTTTCCTAATTTTGTCCTAAAATTTTGAATAACTGTGAGAGGGCAAGATTTCTCTGTAAAATAGTTTTTATTAAACAAATAATCTATCTTAAAGCTGTGTCAAGCTCTGTTCAATGGTCTGTTTAAAATATGTGTGTGTGTTGAGTCCAATCTTTAGCATTATAATCAGCTTAACGTCACTGTTAAGAAAAAAGGTCACTGTCAAAACTGATTCCATTATTGGTAGTCTTGTCAAGCAGCTCAAAGACTGAATAGACTGTGATGCTAATTAGGCATCTGGAATGGGCATATTTCTCATCTGTAAAGCTTGGTTCATCAGAAGGAAACAGGGGAGAATGGTGAGGGATGCGAAATATGAGCTTTTTATTTTGTGACATGAACCTACTGTGTCATTTCCCATTTCATTTCATTAAAACATAGAAAAGTAGTGCGTGCCAACCTGATGATTTTAATAGTCATAATGAAACTATAACAAGATGATCCAGGATTTTAAAGATTTGAATCAAAACTCTGACAACTATGGAATTCATCATACTAGTTTCCAATTTAGTCAGAATTATTTTCCTAAAGGTCAGAATATTTTTTTCTAAAGGTAACTAAAAGCGTAATATAATGTAATAAAATATATTGAAATACTATTAAGGAAATAGTAATTAATCTAATAAAATAATATCCATAAAAATTAAGAAACGTATTTTAAATCTTGCATAGAAGAAAACAAAAATAATTAACTTCAGTAGATTTTCTTTTTCATTTAATTGTCACTTTTGAGAATTCCACCCATGGGGATCTTCAATATGGATTTAGGATTCTAAAATTAAGTTTCTATTTTTGCCCAGATGTATCATTCTCTCTTCCATCGGTACTCTTATAAAAGAAAATTTGCCTGTTATTATAAGGATTAGTTTATTAAAACTCTTTATCTTTTTGCTTACACATTCACTTCTGCTGCTTGAACTGATATACTCCAGTAATTCAATGCTGAATTCAAATCTATTTTTCTACATAGCTGCCAAAGTGGCTGGTTTTGCTAGACAGAAATCTCTCATTTGCAATTGTATTATAATTTATCAGAGAGCATTCTTTTGTGTTACAACGTTGGGTTTTTTGGTTGCTTTTTGATTGTTTTTTGTTTGTTTGGTTGTTGTTTTTTTTTTTTTTTTAATTGTGATGATTAATAGTCTGCATTTGAGAAATTAATTTCAGTGGCTTCTAGACAAGTGTCACCCATGTTACTTCGCCAATTCTAAAAATGTTTCTGAAAGTTCACCAAAATTATTTAACAATTATGTGGCGTCTTCATTATCTTTTCTCAGCATGTAGCAGAAACATAAGACATTTAAGAGGATATTAGAAGATCAACTGTTGTCTGTACTCTATCACAAGAGTTTTGTAATTTTAAGACAAACCTCATAAAAAGATGAGATTTTCTGGAAAGAAAGCGGTTCTAAAATACATTTAAAATGCTTGATATTTAACCTCTGGGTTGTAAGCTTTTAGATAGGCACTTCAGATGTATTTTGTACCCTTTTCTTTGCAAACACTTGAACAGAGATTCCTAAAAGAAAATGTAAACTGAGATTTTCTTAAACATAAATTTCTAGCAACTGGAGGTTAAAATGAGATTAAGATTGTGAGAGCTGATAACTATGCCTCAGGCTCTCCTGAGTTAATATGAAAAGCAAGTGTTACTGCCACGACCTGACTATAACCCTTTAGACTGGAGACTTGAGAAATAACTGATTTAAATGGCTATGATGTTTATTAATTAACTAACACACCACCAGGAAATTACTGATTCCTTAATTATCTAAAAAACTCACCTGTATTACTAGGAGTATTAAGTCACAATTGCCCTGCCATGGACAACCCTTTCAAGTCACACAGAAGCCCTATTATTTTTCCTTCTCTATTTAGTATTAGGGTGCCAGTCTGTTCCTGCTCACTCCTCCCTGTTCTGCCAAGTCTTTCGAGCATAGACTTGATGGGGAGCCCAGTGGACTGTCTGGGGGGGTTCTCCCAGCATCCCATGGGACTTGGGTGTGCAGGTCATCTTCGCCGCCACCAGAGGGATACCACCCAATCTATTCTTTACTCAAGTCGACAACTGATTCTTTTTTTCTTATCTTTTTTCATCACCCTACCTACCATCCACTTTTTAACTATGTTTTCCTCATTGGTCCCATTTCGGCCACATGCAAATCTAAATACAGTGTTTCTGACACCCTTACGTAGGCAAACTCAGCCCATTCTGGTATCACTGATGCGACTACCCAGATACCAGCACCCTTTGCATACCAAAACTATCTCCCATTTCTCTGTTCATGCTGCTTAGACTTAACTGACCTGTTCTCTCTACATTGTAATTCAACTTTAGTCTTGACTCCGGTATATAACTTTAATGAAGCACATGCAGTTTCTTATCTTATGCTCTTAGTAGTTTGCATACTAGATCAACTGAATAGTATGTTTTTGTGCTCATATAGTATCTTTGCCATTGAATAGTTTGTATGGTCCTCCTGATTCCCACTGTACTGCCTAGCTGATTGTGGGACCTACTGTTCCAGTGGTATCTCTGGCTCACAGTAATTTTATTACACTATTTAACACACGGTACAATGAGTCTCATTAGACATCTATTCATTTTCCTTCAGCACAAAGAGCAGGTTTGAGAGTGAGGGTGCTCAGATGGTAGCACTGTCCAAGACTTACTGCTGTTTTCCAGCAGATGACATGAAGATGGTGTTACCTGTGTGCAAAGTCTCATTAGAGTCTCTGCCTTTTGCCAACTGTAAGCCAAAAAAAGAATGATACTGCTCAAAGTCCATGCAGGGCAAAAAAATAAGTCATATTTGCACCATACAGTTTCTTGCTGACACATGACCACTGTAATTTCTGCTACACATGCATGTGCTGTCAGGTAAATCATGCACAGTACAGGGGAGTCACCTGTGCCCTTTTCCTCCTGCCTCTTCTTGGGACGGCACCAAAGCTGATGGAGGACGCAGCAAAATTTATCACACTAGTTAGTGTGTTCAAGAGCGCACGTCAGTCCGAGCTTACTTGCAGTGTGAAACACAGCAAGACCTTGTGGCTTTGCATTTCCATAGTAGCCTGGGGGCAAAGATGTTCCACAGCCTAAGCTTCCTTGTTGAGAATTATAAAAAAATCTTTTGGATTTCTTAAAGGAGGAATGAAAAGAAAACAATCCTATGAGATTTGCTCCCCACTTATTAAGAGTCAACGCAGACTCTTTGAAATTGGAAGGGTTGATCCACAGTTTGTAGCAGCATTATAACTACCTTAAATTCAGGCTTTTGCTAAACACTTGGGTCATCTGTGTCTTACACATTGGGAATGTCTTTTTCATTTGCTTTTGTTATAGGAAGGACTCCTACGTGCCTTAAGAAGCAGATTTTTGTTATGGAAACATATACAATGTTTTTCTGGTGGTGGTTGCAATGAGTCTAATACAAACTATAAGCACTTTTGCCTTATTTATTCAGTAACATTCAACATATGTATGCACACATAGACGTATTTCATACATTGCATATGAAACATTGATTAGCTCTCTAAAAATCACATTCATCATCCAGACTTCTAAATCAAAACAAATGTTGCAAGCTGTATTGAAATATTAATAGATACATAGAAAGCTCTCAAAGTAGTTTCCTTTGAAGTACTGTCTTATTTGAAATTGTAGATTTTTCTTATCAAAAGCAAAAGATTCTGGACTGAATTACTAATGCAGAATTGCATATAAGAAATAGAGTGTTAAATATGTCTACTTCATTGCAGAATCTGTATTTATTACTTTGTAATATATTTCCTCTGAAATAAGAATCTGAAAAGGACAGCAGCACAAAGTGGACACACTGCGCAGCAGGATTTGCCTTTTTGTCTTTGATGGTGCCAGAAGTGTATGCTTTCATTTCAACATGAATAGATAAAAGATATTCTCCACTGTCGCCTTTTTGAGAGGTCACATAAAACATCCATGGCTCAGGGCACTTGCAATGACTGTAATTTGAATGTATTTTATACCACAAAAAGAAGGTAAGGCTCCTTACACTTGAGGAATTTACCACACAGTAATAAGCTAGGTTTTGCTTTCAGATGCAGCAAAATATCATGTCTAGGACCAAATTTGTGTTATTATTTAACATACTGACTCTTCGGTTCAGTGAGTTTGACGAAGTGTCAGACAACTACAAATAATGTGTAGCTCGTAACCTGTACTTCCTCTTGGCAGCCAGATAAAAACTGCATGACAACACAATGCAAAAATCCTAAAACAATGAGCAAGCTGCTGAATGAAATATCATCAAAAAACATGATATTCAAGTCCATTGATTCTGAAATGAATTTCATTCACCTCTGCAGCCCTAATTTCATTTCTACAGAGACTACCAACTACATGTTAAAACCATTGCTCATGCATGCAGGCATTTTTAGTCATTTTGCTAAGACTAAGTTTGGTTTAAGTTTTGTGATGTTTCTCAGCTCTACTACAGAATTTTTCAAATAAGAAACTGCAGAAAGAGACTTACTTTTCTATCCATGTTTAGTGACTACCAGTTAGATTTAAAAGATATCTGACAAAAATGGCAAGAATGGATAAAGGAACCATTAACACTTTATTTTAGTACACTGTAGCTGCAATGACTCTTAGCTTATTGAATTAACACCTTTCAGATTATTTCATTTGATATGACATGTTTCATTTGCTAGAGTAATGAAAAGTAGCCAGTTGTATATTATTCTTGATAAGGATGCTTGTAGTCAGCTTATTAAACTGGACTAATAAAGAATACATGACAGAAAATTTTCCATCATCCCTTAATTAGCTTGGACTTATGTTTCTTCACATTCTCCCCTATAACCGATATGTAAAACTCAATCTTAAAAAGTACAGTAGTCATTACTAAGACTCTTAGGTACCTCTTACAATTAACACACATTCAACCTGTTCATAATTTTTTTTTCAAATCCTGTTTGTACCGAAGTGCAATTTACAGCTAATCAAGTAAATAAAAATGTATTTATCACCTTGGCTTGTGTAATAAACGTACAATAAGAAAGGAAATACATAATGAAAATCCTTGTTAAAATCAAGAAAAACTGTGACAGTTATAAAAAAAAAAATTGTAAAATGGAGTAGATGCATCTTTATGTGAACAAATACATGGTCAAACAGTAATGTGACAAAGAGAGAAGACTAAAATAAAAAGCTTAAGAGAGTTAACAGCAGTACGCTGAAGGTCTTTGGCTATTTTGAAGTGCTGGATAGTTTTCTACTTCCCTCTAAGGAAGCTGATGATAGTTTAGTCAGGATGACCTTCTTCTTCGCATGAAAGAAATAAAGAAAAGAAAAACAAACTTGTCCATAAGAAAACATATGGCCCATTGTTCTTTTTGAAAAAGTCAACATTATACTGAACTGAGCAGTTGTTCCTGGAATTCTGAATTGTTTTAACTGAATCTGGATCTCCTGCCATAATTCTGCCTCCTCACTATAGAAGTCTGTGGTGTTTATCTTCTTAATTATGCATTTCTCATCATGTGTTTTGAAGATGGGTTGAAGATCTTCATACAGGGCAGGTTTTCTGTCCTACTTTGCTTATTGGGCAAAGCAGAATTCTTTTAGAAACAGAGGAATTATGGAGACACATTTAACATTGCAAAGCTAAAGGGCTGAGGTTGGGCTGAGCTGATACTGAGAACTTAACAGGAGGTAGCTGGAAGGTTTAACCATCACAAGTGAAATTCTATGTCTTAAAACTTGTACAGTAGTCTCTGAGCATAAAATACTAAGATTATGAGCTTGTAGCATTTTACATCTGTGTTGCTCAATTAACACTAGTAAATGGTAAGTCAGCACTCTAAGAGGTACAATTTGGCTCAGTCATTTGACTTAAGTTACTTGTGGTTTTCATTAAAAGAAGGAAAAAGATACTTGCCCAAGAGAGTCAAATTCATTACAGATATGAACTGTGAAAACTCTAGTGACATCATTTGGCTTAGTTACAACATAAAATAAGATAGTCTCCAGTGCTTAGAAAATATCTGATCTGTGTCTAAACTACTTTGCATCCCTATTTAGAATAAAGAATATACAAACAACATGTTCTCTCTTGCTTTCCATTTTAAGTAGGCTGGAAAGTCTTACCGGGGCCATATGGCGTGTGCAGAGTTAGGCATCCCTCAGCTGACTTGAGAATGAACAACTGTTACTGTTATGGTCAGCTATGCTGTAAAACTAAACCATCATTCAAAGTCCATAAAGGGGCAGGTGATACACCTTCCTAAACCAGGATGTTAAAATTATGCCAAACTGGGTATCTCTGAAAACTGTTCTGTATTTTTTAGGGTTTTTTTCTCTCTGCAAAGGCACCTGTTTGAAGAGAGAGAAGCATTTCTTCCTTTTATTCAGTGCCTGGCAAATGCCGTCACAAGGAATGAACTGAACACCTAAAGATGGTGAGCAGCCAGGGTGTAATCCAGCTGTATGCAAAAGGCTTAATCTGAGGCCCAGGTATCAAGAGTGCAAGAAGTGGTGCCAGTGTTTTCTGCTCACACACCACACGATTTTGATTTATTCTCCTTGAGAACCATACTCTATAGATTTCAGGCAGTGGAGTAAACAACAATATTTTTTCATTACCATTTAAAACATATTTTCTGCTAATTTTACAACACAGAAGGAATAGGAGTGACAAAGATCCCAGTACTTTCAGTTTATGATCAGAGAGTATTTTGGAAAGAAAAGAGCTCACAGTTGAACAAACAGAGTGTTAGTGAAAAATAACTAGTGTGCTTTTCCCTCAGGGGCATTGCTTTTAGCTCTTACCCGGTTTACCCTGTCCTTGGCATTCTACTGCTGACATCAAATGGACATTTGTCAGTTAGTTACCTAGGCTGTGTCACAGACGTATGTGTCGCAGAAGCTAACCATATAAAAGCAGCTTAGCAAAACCAGCAAGTCATTTATAATGTATGTCGAAATACTTGCTGGCTTTTGCATTAAATTCTGATGGCAATTCCCACAGCTTCCAGAGTGCCACAGAGCCTACTTCTGGTTTGGATGGCAAAGGGGATGGCTAAATCTTTTTTGTCACTGATGTGAAACTGAAGCACACTTGCAAGAAGACTTTAAAATTATTTTAAAAATTGAGTTGTTTTTTGGTTTGGTTTGGTTTGGTTTTTTTTAATATTTTATCATTTGTGTATATTTATTACCTTTGGAGGCAAGCTTCATTTAGCATATGTTGAAATCAGTGGTGCTGGGATGACATACGCAGATGTTGTGCATTTGACCTACATCACTAGTCATGTGATTTTGATAAGAAAACCTCTATATCTGTTTTATAGGCAGAAAGTTTAAGAAGTGGAAAATTTTGAAGGTAGCCTCTGCTATTGAATGAATCTGCCACAGATTTATAGTGCTGTCCCAGAAGGGCTGTAGCTTTTCCTTAACCTTCCCAGTTCAGTGTGTTCACTTTGTGTCCTGCAATGCTGAGATGCCCAGTGTAGCAGGGCTTCTCCTGTTCTGTCTGGGCAGCTGCGGCTTCAAACCCTGCAAGAGTGGCAGGGTGTTCAGCTATAGGCAGCCAAGCCAAGGTTTTCCAGTTGAGAGCTTAAGATTACATGCCAAACTACCTGTACTAGCATGTGTTGTGCCATTCTTAAAAGAAAGAGATTGTTGCTCACCCTGACCCATTTTCTTTCCATCTTTTCCCTTGTCATTTTCTCCAAGAAAATGATCCCATGCTCATTTTAATTCAGAATTACCAGATATCTCCTGGTCAAGCAACTGATTCAAGGTGGGCTTTCACAAGACAGCTGAGCTGTGCTCTGACCCTGAAGGTAGCCAGTTCAATTCACTGAATCAGTAGAAAACTAATTTAGGAAAACAAAGGATTGGTTTCCTTTTTGGTTAGTAAATTCACATATTTTTTCAGAGAATTGCAAAAGAGAAAGAAGGGGCATACACCTATGAGCACTGACCCTTTAAGGAGCAATGGCTCATTTAGTTGGTCAGCTGGAAATCTCCTTGAGGAGACTGGCTATAAAAGTCAACATGCCCTACTTGACACAGGTGTACTTTCTAATGAGATCTGTCTAATGATCAACTTTCTAACAGTAGGAAGTTGGGACACACATCACTTTGGTAAGATATGACAGCAGACCACTTTCATAATGGGCATAGAAATAGAGACATTTCTGATTTATTAAGTTCATTAGGCACACCAGACTTTTTTCAAATGTACAGTTGTCTTGTATAAAGTGCAACTGTATTGCCTACTTTGGAATTGTGTGGATGTGTGCTTTCATTTGAATTTTACCTTGACTTGCCTTGAATTAAGTGCAACTTCATGTTAAGTAAACAGCAGGAAGGCATTTTTTGTACAATAGTGTGACAAATCTCTGTGCAACCTGTGTCCCTCCAGAGGATCTGTAAAATGAAAGCACTATTCCAGCTGCATGGGTCTTGTACTGCAGTTGTCTGAAAAAAGTTTCCTCCAATAGAAGTTGGTGATCATGAAAACTTGTAGAAAGATACTGAGATGCATGTTTGGACTCCAAGTCTCATCCAGAAGTAGCTCACATCACTTAGCAAAGCAGACAGTTCTGGAAAGAGCTTGTGTTTGTTGTTCCTGATAACTTATACTGACAGTTATGTGAACTCCAACAAGTGAGTAACCAGAGCAGACAAACAAGGTAGTTGGGTCAGTCTTGAACCCTCATCATGTGTTCAACATCACAGGAAGAGCCAATGTAAGAAATGGCTGGGGAAATGACTGGGACTAGAATGCAAGAGTTTCTGTTCCTTACTTCATACCAATCGCCTTGATTTGTCCTGTACAGTGGATCATGAATATTCAGGTATGTACAATCCTTGTTTGAGGGAGAACTACATCCACGATACTCAAAATGCTATTGCAGAATCAGATGGCTAATAGTATTAAAATAATAGCCATGATCAAAGGGACTAAAGGCAGTTGTAAATTAGTGGATGTCCATGACCTTTCTGCATAGATGAAAAGCATCTCTGTGCCTTTTACAGCTGAATTTTGTAGTTGCTCCAAGGAGATCTTGACAACTGCTTTTTGCTCTGACTTTATACAATGCCTAGCACAACAGTACTGATGCTGTCTGTTTCTGGATCAGTTACTACAAATAGCACAGTCCCATTAAATATATTGGTCTAAGTTATCTCCTGACCTTCAGCTGCATCCTATCAGCATCGGACTACAAATATCCACAGTATGGCTTTTTCACTGTTTACATCAATATCCAAGATGTGCAAAGAGGTGGAAGGAGGTGCAGATGTAATAGAAGAGTAATGAAAGACAAAGATAGGATTATAATATTATGTGTTGCCTTTAAAGTAATCTTAATGTGTCTTGATGTTAATGTGACAGTGCAGGGAGAAACAGTAAACTAGTCTTTAAAAAAGAATAAAAAACAATTGGAGTAGAAAAAAACAGGAGAGAAATTTGAAGGCTGAGATTTTGGATGCCATCACTTTTCTGTCTGTAGGCGCTTTGTAGGTATTTAAACCTTTTAAACTATCTTGTGATCCTCTCCTTCATTAATTCAGCTACTTACAAATAGGAGCACAGGCAGGATTAGGCAAGCTATGCTTTGAAGGCTTTGATTACTGTATTGTGCTCAAAAATAATTGATTGTCTTGAGGGAAGCACTAGTCACAGAGGAATATTTTCCATAACTGTATATGAACTAAACAAGGCTAGAAAAATGAATCCGTATTTTTTTATTATTGCATTCATGCATGGAAACTGTGAGGCATCTTCCACTAAATGAAACACAGAAAAAAGAAATAACTTCAGAATGATGAAGAGTCACTCTGCTTTTTATTAGTCTGTGACTTCAGACAATGGCTGACATTAGTGTTTATTTCCTTTTATGTCTAGTTGTTTTGCAAAATTTTGGTTGGCTGTAACTAGTAACATCGTACAGGAACTCTATAACTAAGCTCAGCAATTTTTTCCTTGCCAGTTATTCTGTACTATGCTGGCTTCCTCTTAGCATTTGTGTAAGCACTTTTGTGCTCATTATCATCTTAGTCATGTGCTGCCACTATTTCAGTAAATACCTCCCACAAAAATGTTGCTTTGTACTGTACACCAAATGCTGTGTTCTTCTGGTGCACAGAAAAGGAGGGAGAGCGGGAAGAAACTAAATTGGAATTTCAAGTTTCTTTTCTAAAAGAGAGAAAAGCATGCTGATTTGTGGTATAGGCCATTTAGTATAGGTAGGTATGGGTTAATAGTGTGGCTTTTGGAAGGGTTTTTTCTCAGCATTTGCAAGACTGCAGTCCTAAAAGTGTAACACTTGGTGACATAAAACCAATACAATGCAGGTAAATGTAGCTACATAAATAAGATATTTTAATAGGTATAGTGAAAACTATTATTACTGAACATAATGAAAGGCCAGAGCATCCTTAGCTGATACACATATTTTAATGAGTCCCTTCTGCCTTCATGAGAAAAAAGAGCTAGCAGCACTATTCTAAGTTAATGGGTATCCCTGAGTACAAAAATAATTGGACTTTAGGGAAAAAATGTATGCTAAGCCAGTACCTTATTGGGAGGCTTGTAGGTGGGCCCAGGTTCAAGATTTGTCATTTAGATTAACTAGCCTGGGTTGCTATTTTCCTGTACTAAGTGATATCCATTTCGAAAGAACCAGTCTGCTAGAGAGAGCTCATGTGAAATTATACAGTTACAAGAATGCTGTTCACTTTGGGAATGATCCAATTATACAGTGAAATATTAAATAATATTTCAATTAATAAAAAGTGGTCAAAATTCTCATTGTCACCCATTCTGGAGATACACCTGACATTACATAAAAAAGACACCTGGATTATTTAAATGTTGTCTTTTCTCAAGATAAACTTGCTGGTTAAGTGTTAGAAAGTCTTGGGTCTTACTTGCAGTTGGATACTGCACAGAGAGACAGAGGGACTCTTCTATCAATGTATTTGGCTGCTAAAGATATTTCCCAGCTTTTATTTCTGCTGGCCATATGTACATTGCCAAGGCTGAAATAAAAGAATTACAGCAGTCAGGATTTCTATAAAAACATCCTGTCTCAGAGGTCCACTGGCAAGTGAATAAAAACATCTCTTACATAGCTCATCTTATAGCTTTATGGCCTACAGTGGCAATCCAGGCCAGCTCCTCTCTCCAAAAGGTCCATCCCATATCTGCACATGGTGTGAGGGTATCACTGACCCCTCACACAAGGGCACCACTAATCAGATGTAATGTACTTTCTCCATGTGCAGTGTATGCCCACAGTTTGGCCAGGTGATGGATACATCTGGTTAAATGACAGAAAAAATACTTGCTGTGTACAGCCTGCAAATGCTTCCTGTGAAGAACCTGTGAACCCTGTTGCAGCCAAAAGACCAGCATTTCTTAACATAATGCTTTATGATAAGCCAGTTAACTATGAAGGCAGCAATGCTCAATGCCTGACCAAGAGTTTGGAAAAATCCTGGAGATATCCTTTGATATCCTTAAAAAACGTTTTATCTAGGTTCACTTTGCTTCTTGTGTTTTTTCTCTCTTTCCATTGTTGAAGATCACTGCACAATGGATCTTCAGATTCAAACAAGCCATGGAGGTAGTACAAATAGACAACAAGAATAATCATCCAAGTAATAATAACCTCTTCCCCCCACCCCACCTTACCTCTTTTACCTTCTCCTCTCCAGACATACTTTACAGTACACAAAAATAAACTGTCAAGAGGGCTTGAAATGTGTTGATTGGCTGTAAATATCTTGTAGTGGTTTTAATTACTGAGTCTTCTGCGTCCTTTTTTGTTATATTTTCCTTCCCTGGTGAAGTAACATGACACGAATTTCAGTAGGAGTGCAGTAGCCCCACATAAGCTCCATCAACATACTTCTTGGACTCTGACATGCTGAGTTTCTGTGCCAGCAGTGCTTATCTTTACACAACTCCGTCTCCCAAAGTAAAATCCTGCTTCTAAAGTCTTTCAAAAGGTCAAAATCCATGGCAGGTTAAAGGTACTGTTTAAAACAGGAGACTGGCCTTAACTAATGTGCTGCTGCTAAATTTGTTGGCTTAATTCATTACAAAAAAGTATAAAATAGCAAGAAACCAGAAACCTGTGAGAAGGTGTCTTTTGTCTACAGTCAAAAATCACACTTTATCTTTGGATGATGTCTATTAACAGAAAGGATGGGACTATCACATTTTTGTGTTTTCTTTTGATTTTTGTCTGGATATATTCTTCTCCTCTGCTTTCCAAGTTGTGTGTGGGCAGATTTTTTGGCTGGGGCAGCCTGTGTCCAGGTTGTTTTCAACCTCATCAGGGGCCAGATCATGGAATCTGCTCCTGAGCAAAAAGCCAAATGAAGGGCTGGGCTCAGCCACTGTGGCAATAACGGGGGAGCATTGCATACGGCTGACCAGGTAACCAGCAAGTGGTAACAGCAGAGTTTGTAAAACCCAGCAAGGACCCACAGGGCTGTCAAGTGGTGGGCATGGGGCAGTTGAGAGCTAGAGAGAAGCTCATAGATGTACTTTACAGGTGGTAGAAAGCCTGGGGGGAGTTGAAGCTGTTGGAAGTGGGGGTCCAGCTTAGGAGAAGCTGTAGGAAATGAGAAAGTGCAGAGGGTTGGGGGTCAGAGGAAATGGGGGTCTCAGAAAACACCAGGATCCAAAACATTGGGCGAGGGAGGATGGCTGAGATGTGAGGTGAGATGGGAGTCCACATTGAATGGCTGCCAGTCAGGTCAAGGAGAGTACATCTCTGGGGAAAGAGGCAAAAGGTTTTGAAGGGATGAGCAAGCCTGAGAAGGCAGTTGGCAGCATGGTTTGCAAAGGCGTCTATGTAATCAAGGAGCTGATATGCACAAGACAACTCTCACACGAGTCTGCACACCTTGGTCTCATTCTCCCCATCTCAGCTACACCATCACTTTTGATTTGTGGAGAAACATAGGCTTTTTACAGGCAAATAAAAAATAACAGAAGGGCAAGGTCCATTTAGTTTTTCTATAGTACTTTGAAATGTTTGATACGCTGACATGCAGGGTATATGGACTGCCACTGAAGTCATCCTGCTGGCTGGAGGTGTCCAGGTGAAGAGACTTGTTTGTATGTATGAAAATGGAGCTTCTGATCTAAAACCTTTAATGGTGCTTGCAGGCATACAGAGCTAATTCAGATTTTCTTTTCCATGAGATAATCCCCTGGCACTAATGACTACGGTCTGTAATTTAAAAGCAAAATGTCCCAACTCCTTCTTGCTTTGTGACATATTATCTTCTTCCTGGGGCTTAAGGGCTTTGGGATTTTTTTTTTTTTTTTTTTTTTTTTTTACATTTGATAATCCTATTTAACACTCCTGCAAATGGGACCCCAGGGAGAGCTTTTGAGTTACACACAATTAGTTTTATAAGCAGCATTATTAAACCATCCATTAGCTGCTTTTTTTAAAACTCCTTTATTAATAGCAATAGAGGCTTTTGTATGAAGAACAGAGGGTGGTGTTATATGAAATGGTTTCAGACTCTAATAATAACATTTCCTACTTGTGAGTAGAATTAAGAAATGAGCTTTCTTGTCTGAGATTTCGTTTAAAATCTGCCACTCCTTTCCACTCTCATCCTTTCCCAACTTCATGATTTTTTCCCTCAGATGCATGAAATAGGGCTATGCTGGATCCTGAGAGAGAAGAAAGGTCATGGGGTTGGGCCAGCACTGAGGAGCCTGGTTAGGTTGCCATTTCCTTGACTGAAGTTTAGGATCAGGTTTCACCATCAGCGACCCCTTTGCCAGAGGACACAGACCACAGCTCTGTCCAGCCAGCTGCTCTGGGCACTTGAGATCATGGACCAGGAGAGGGTTCATGGTTGTTGCAGGATAAATAGAGGATCTATCACCTCGGCTGGGGCAGAAGGAAGGCAGGGTGCTAGAAAGGACCCTACCAGGATGTTTGAGGACTGTGTGAGTCTCCTGCTTATAAGAGCGCTGGGAAAGTCAGGGTGAGAGCAGGCGTCAGCCGCACAGTCTCCAGGGGAGAGTGTGAGAAACGGGGAGAGAGCAGGATAATATTTCTCCCTGCTGCATTTGCAGCAACCATCTCTGTGCTATACAAAGCTGGTGGCTGTACACAAACCACTATACCCACAAGGCACTTTTTTCCATAAATGTGACTAATGGCCTTTTGCACCCATTTATGCTTTTGTCGTTGACAATATCCTGTATCAATGAATTCACCAATTCCTCACTGTGTGAAAAGACACATTCATTTATTTTTAAACCCATTGCCTGATAACTTCATTGTTATGAGACATACTGAGCAGTCATTGCTTATTCACTTCCTCCCTGTCACTCCTGATTCCCTTTGTTCTCAGAGTATTGTATTTGACAAGGCTGTATTTTAGATCTTGTTCTGAATTTACCACAAACGAAATGTTTAAAGCTCTGAAGTTGCAGAGCAGAGCTGAATGCACTTCTTTTTGTCTGCTCTCTTGGGACTATTGTGCTGCCATCCCTATCCTGGCAGGCCAGTTCATTTACATTTTAAGACATGGGATTTAGAATTGATATGTAAATTCACCTTCCAGTTGGTATAGTAACTCCCGCTACTTAGTTTTGAATTAAAATCCTAATAATAAATTTAGGATTTGAGATACAGGCTGTATTCCTGGCTAATTTGGAAAGGATCATAAGTAACAATTTGAGTTGAGAAAACTGAAACAAATGTCCAATTAAAATTAATCCGCAGTATTATTTCTATTGAGGGTTCAGAAGCTTGTGTTAGTTTTGACTGACCTTTTCAAACAAAGATTTGCCTTTTCAAACTTACATTCATGATTCTCAAAAAAAAAAAAAAGAATCAAGAGCATCTTCTTGTCAGGAGGCCTGTCTTCCCCAACAAGCCCAACAGACAGCCTTCTCAAGAGTGAGTTCATTCTGCTCCTGGAAGCAGTATAAGCAAATCACTTTTGTTTATGAACATGCTAAAAGGAGTGTACAATCAGCCTTTTAAGACACGGAATTTTTAAATGAAGAAAAATGTGCATAACGGCATTGCTCATTTCCCTGGTATTAAATAGAACCATGATCTTTCACGACATAACTGTCTTTCTCTTCTCTGTGTTACAAAAACAAAATAAAATCCATGCAAGGTGCCAGTGGACAATATTGTTTTCCTTTGTTTATTTTGTTTAAAAATATATACTGTAAGTTAAAAAAAATAGATAATATATATATATACACATTGGCAACAAATATAAAATGGCACTTTCTGTACTAAGAATAATCACAAGTTATTTGAATAAGTATATCCTATACTGTCTGTAGTCATATATTGCCAGCGGAACAGTCAGGAACAACAGTTATCACCCACACTGGACACTTTCTTTACATATCTACAATTGTTCTAGGACCTCTCCAGAGAAATTAATAGACTGGTTGGTGTCTCACACTAATATTCAGAATATCATTTGCTACATCCTGTTCCTGGGGGTTGAAATTCAACTCCACTTACCATTTTATTGACTTTTCATGAGCAATTTTCATAGCTATGACAAAAATAGAACAAAACAGCAAAGCTCTATGTTCCTATTTAGTTCAGCTCTTCATAGTTGAACAAGTTATTATTTGATGAAAAATCAGGATCACTGGGTTTAGCTGGGAACATGGTATTGCCATCTGCAGTTCTAAACAACAGGCTTTGTTATTTAGTAGGTCATTGTTGGCTACATCACTTACTGAGTCCAGAAATACTTTAGAAATAAGTCTTTAGAGTCAACTGAACACAGTGAAACTGTTGTTCCTTTGAAGGTGCTTGTGTTTGCTTTTCACAGAGCTTAGTTTTACAGGAAGAATTTGTGAAAATCAGTCATTTTCACAAAAAAAAAGCCTTAAGAGACATCCACTTCTCCCCATTTTTCTGGCCTCGGGAAGAAGGATGGCTGAAGCCTGCTCTGTTTTTATTCCCTGGAAAATTCCATGAAGTATGCTCCTCAACCTGCTCAACCTGCAGCTTTCTCTTGACATCCAACCTGCTGCCTGCACACTGGCTTAGGGAGTAGCCTTTTACTTATATTAGAAGAAACTTCATTTTCCTACCCTAAACCTCTGCTTCCCAAAAAAACAAGTGAAACCTAAGGAACTGACTCCTTCGCCAAACCCAAGTGGAGGACTGGAACTTATGTGAGGGAATAGTTTGCCTTTTCTCTCCTGTCTCGACTGTTATTAATTCAGAAATAAGTCACCACACTGTGCCATTAAATGGCATGGTGCTGAGATGACTCCGTACTGTAACAACAGGAATGGCTTCCAACTGCACTGAAAAAACAACATTTCTAGCATGAGTAACAGCTAGATTTTTCTTGCTGTTGCTGCCCAGTATGGAAAATATCTGCCCCATTCAGGTGCAGCCAGACCCAAGGGAACCTTGTCCAGCTTTCATGGGTAGATGGAATAGCAAAGATATTGGTGCACTTATAAGTGTTTTTTGCTTGTTTGCTTAAGTATTGTATGCATTCAAAGGTTAGAAGGAGGGTGAAAGAGGGTTTTTTTTTTTCTATCTGCAGTTACAAAGGGAAATGGAACTGGCTGACACAACTCTTTTCCCCAAGATACACAAAGAAATTGGGAAACCTGGAAACAGAGGGTCATTTAAGGCAAGGACCAGGGGCTGGTATTTTTTCCTCTTCTCCTCCTCAGGAGTTGTTAATTTCATCCCACTTCACAGAAACCCAAGAAGGTATGTGTGCAGACTCATGGGAAAGCTGTTCTCTCTTGACAGGGTGGGAGGAAAGGAGAAAAGGTCAGGAACAGAGCGTGTTTACCAAAGCCATGTGCTTCTAGCTGTGTGCTGCTGCTGAGTGCAGCTGCTTCCACTCTCAGCTGGCATTTTGTGGTTTTGAATACTAGAGCACTAAATAAAATATGGGGTTTAAATACCTTTTTTTTTCTTTTTTAATATATCCAGTGTGGGCTGCTAAAGTAAACAGAATATATTGCACGAGTGCACATTTCATTCATATGAGCAGAAGCTTAAAGCAAAAACAGGGAACACAATTAGCAACCAAAGCCCACAGTCAAAGACCCTGGAGTATGGCACAACTACAAACAGATACAAATTCCCTTTTAAAGAAATCTACTTGGAGGACCAGTTGCATAATTCTGCAAGCTGAGGAGAACACTGACTCACTAAGTCAATATTTGCTAAACTTACTGGGCCAAATTCAACTCTCGTTCAAGACAGAAACAACTTTGCTGTTGTTTCACAGCAATGAGAGGGCCTGGCCATGAGAATAACAGGCAACAGCCTCTGCTCCCTAGGCACTTCTCATCCCGAGTTCCTGATCACTGACCACCTTCTCAGGATGGTTTGTCCTTCAGCCCTAAAGTCTTTGGGCAGCTTGTCCTTCATATTTGGTAGAATCGCACAACTGGAATGGGTGCTTCTAAGTAGCTTTCCCCCCCACCTTTTGACTAGTAGTAATATTATAACAGGAAAATACAGGACTGAACTTGGATATTACTTTCTTTTTCAACAGGGCATGCAGTAAATGCACATTTACTAAAGGTAAGAAATTAATATGTGCAAAAAACAGATGGAAGCACACACCTGTTTCAGAAGCAGAAGTAAGTTGAGTTGTTTTGCTGTTGCAGCCAGGTTAACAAGAAGGAAAGAAAAAAAAAGGGGTGGGTGCTTAACAGGGCTTTCAGTAAGAGAGCCTGGCCTGCCAGAATACATGGAAATCAGCTGATGAGATAACGTGGTGAAGCTGAAAGATTTTCTCTGTGATCTGCTCCGGTATTTCAGCTCTTAGGGAGCTAAAAAGTATTTCCCTGCAGTTTTAAGCAGGGAGATGGTGTGTGACCTCTTGCACCACTGCAAAATCCTGTTCAGGTTTCAGAGTGTCTGCTATAAGCAGGGGCTAGGGTGAAAGCAGCGGCAATCTGGGTAACCTGCAAAAAAATTTCCCTGGGAGTATGCAGTGGCATGTTGTAAATATTATTTTAAAGGTTTTTTTTTAATTTAATGTCTATTTTTAATATTTATAATTTAAATATTTGAATTTATACTTTTGCCTTTGAAGAAGCCTATTTTCAAATGAACCAGAACGCACCTTTTCCTTACCCAGCACCACAAAAAAGAAAGACAACAGAGACTTTCTTTCCTTTGGGGGTCGAGAAGGAAGGAACAGCTGGTCTCTGCCCAGAAGTACTGCTAACAAGAGAAAGGTATTTCATATTTTCTCTGCAGCTTGTTTTAAAACTGCACAGGGCAAGACATAAAACAGGTGCTAGCACCTAAAACAACAGGGAGCTCTAATAATCCGATTCCTTTTTCTCCACATTTCTTTGATCAGCAACACCAGTTACTGTTCTGTGGGCTGAATTCCTTGTTCTGTTGCAAATCAGGAGCAAGTCCAGAAAGGCAGAAGCTTGCACACATGCTAATTCACTCATGCCCTGATGCTAAAGGGCCTTTTGATGAGTGAGCTTCCCCATTGCTGGAGCAAGTGCTCTTTCCTCAGCCTCCTTCCTGAGCTATGCATGCTTTGGGAAAGCTTAATGAAAGCAGAAAAAAAAGCAAGTCAAAGGAAAGGAGAGGGGAAGAAAAATGTTTATATGTTAAATCACAAGACCTCCCTCCTTAGAAGAGATCAACTAAAAAAACAGTGGAAGCACAGATTCTGGACTGAGATGCTACTACTTTGTGGTACTCCTGAAAGAATTTGCCTTTGGCTTCTCAACTGCACCTGATAGCAGAACTCCAATTTTCAACTGGTTATCATGAGTATTTTCTGATGTTTCAGAATGAAGAAAGATTAGAGATGTTCAGAATGTCTCTAACCTTTTAGATCTATCACTTAACTAAAATATATTTTTAAAATCTCATGTAAAAAAAATAAAATAGTTTGGTAGCCCGTAGCTATTATTCAGCCTGTACTTTCTGTATTTATAAGAAGCTACTCAGCTTTTTATTGGTTGTATTTAAGCAAGGTTCTTTTTTAAAAATGTGACTAATGATAATTAATTGCTCCATAATAAATTAATCTAAAAAGCACCCAACTGACAACTTTTTTTAAAAAAATAATAGCCATCACTTATTATTCTTCATACAGTAAGGCAGAAGAAAATTATCAACAGAAGTGGGTATGAACTATCTACAGCCCTTGTATCTACAAAGCCATTCTTCCCTATTTACTTATTTAATAATGACAGAGTAAGAATAAGCAAATGATCAGAGGGATGGACAATGTACACCAAGAAGGCTTCCTGAATTTTCCTGAATTTCCACTCAGCAGAATCTAGACACATTTGCTGGAATTAAAATAAAACAAAACAAAAAACCCCAAAACAACAACAAAAACCACAAAAACAACAAACAAACAAAACAACAACAAAAAAAGAGAGAACACAAACCCAGCTGGTTACATCAACAAACCAATAAAAACCAATCATCTTTGACCATTACATTGCCCATCTCTCTTCCAGTCTTCAAAAAAGATATCAGAAGCTGTTTTGGAAGGACTGAGCAGGATTTCCCAGGTGCAAATAACTGTTGAATTTCTGTTTTGTGAACAGATGAGATTAATTTTGTCCAAGTTGCAAATTAAAGTATCCTGAAGGTTTTTTTCTAGGCTAACCTGTACCCATTGAGTTGAGGGGTTTGGACGCCACTTAAAATAATGTATTAAATACTTAGATTTTTAATACCTCACACAAAACAATGTATATCTAGGCCCCGCAGACTGAACTCATCCATGTGTAGTTCTGTTTTTAAAAATGATTTCCACATAGAAGTCAGTGCAATCAGAAATGGCTCCTTTTAGAAACTACCCTATAGAATTCAAGTAATTTTTGTTGACCTCACTAGTTCAATCCCCACTCTTTTCTTATATACGCAGTAGCCATTAGCAAGATCTGGCGATCTGTAGCTGAGAACCATGGGGCTAGACCCAGCATCAGCTCACAGAAAACAAACTGCATTCTGTCCTGCTCTGCAAGCATCACTGAAACATAAATATCAGCAGTACAGTTTCCCAAGTGATTTTTTCAAAAACATATCTTGGTGTCCTATTCTTCCTCCGTTTTGGAGAAAGCACTTGCCCTTAAAACCTCCATGCAGTTCACAAGAATTAATGTCCCAGTTAACTCTCGCCAATGTTTTGTTACTGGGTTTTTCGTTTTATCCAAGGCTGATTGCAGGTCCTGTAAGACATCCCTGTAACTGTATCCATAATGGGCAGCCCACGTGTAGAGAAAGTCATATGCAGGTTTCCACATCATCTGAAAGTAACAGAAAAAATAAGAAGGTTTATTTGCAGAAATTGTATTATTGGAAAAAAAAAAAAAAGCTAAATCTTTCAAATGGTAGAAATGTCACAAGAAAAAAAAAAAAAGGAAATAAAAGAAAATAAGCATTTGATCCCTAGCCACGCTAAAATATTTTTTCATAAAAGGCAATCTTTTGCTCTTCATTTCTATGAAACTCTTAAATTCCTTGGAGGAGTAAATAATAGAAAAACAAATTCATCATTCAGGTCATTACCACCAAGTCAAAAGATATACTTGTCTGAAATTATTATTCAAAGAACAGGAGTGGCAGGAAAACACCTTTCCCTTTAGTCATTTTTGCAATGCATACACCCAGCAGCAGTTTCCCTATTTGGAGTTCAACTGTGCTTTAATGGCTGATGCTTCCCTTTGTGTCATTAATCAACATCCCACTGTCCCCCTACTTAGCCTGGAACTTTTAAACATGTTTCTTTTCTCTACAAAATGTTTTCTGGTAACAGCGGCAGGAATATAGCAGATAGTCTATCTATAAAATATCTGATTTAGAAACAAACAAAAACCAACAAAAAAACCCCAAACAAAGCAAACAAACAAACAAACAAACAAACCCACTACACATACACTCCGAAAACAGGAGAGTCGAAAGCCTTTACAATTACTTTTTTAAAATCAGGACATAGAATTTTAAAAGTGTCCTGCAAGAAACAAAGGAAATGAAGAGACAGGTTACCAGTGCTCCCTATTTCAAACTACAATATATTTATTTTATGCCAAACAAATATAGAGCAGATCCTTAGCATGTTTAATCAGTCATTGGTCTAGTGACATTAATTAAGCCATGAGAGCGTGATTCAGATAGCAAGTAGGACTTACATCTTTTAAAATGCTGATGTCCAGAGTAAGTTTGCTCTGTTTACAGATAAAAGATTGTTTTCCCAGCTGCTGTTTTTCCAAATCTAACTTGAACTATCCACTTTCTATTTTCCCACTCCTCACTGACAACAAAGGCTTAGGCAAGAGTGATTGAGTTAGCGATTGCAGGGATGATGCACAAGACCACAAAGAAACACCTCACTTTCTTAAAACGTACTGGCATTTGCTCTTTTAACAGAAACACATTTATACATAGCAATAAAAGCTTATGGACTGATGTGTGTACATTTATATATACATGCACAGAAGTGATCAGAAAGTACAGACTTTTTTAACATCTCTTTCTCTTAATGAAAAAGTGTTTTTCATGGTTCTGAAGGATAATTCAGAAGGAAATTGGTTATTTCCTCAATATAATCCTATTAATTTACAAATAATACATAACATAAAGCTCCATTTCCTTGATTTAAGCTTTATTTACTTGATTCCTTGAGTAACTGAGTAACAGGAGAAATTCTTTGCTCATAGTTCTGAGCTTTTCTTCACATTTGGGCTAAGAATTCTCAGCTTACCCCAAGACTGAGTCTATCATAGGTTCTGTAAACATCTCTCTTCTGCTGCCTTTCTCCCCCATCCCCAAACCCCATCAAACTCATATTCTCAGTAGTGTATCTCACAGCCTGATTAGTCTGGCTTCTGCCTTTAGTCTAAGCCATAAAAAAGTGCCTGTGCTTCCAGGGAAGGTTCTTATTTTAGGTCTACAGGTGGGAAGGGTATCATCATTTGCCCAAAACAAATGGTGCCTACTTCTCGCTTTAAGCAAGTCTATCATAGGTCATAACCATAAGGTTACAAATGGAGGAAAGAAAAATAATGTAGTGGTAGGTAGGAAGAAGGAGAGCAATGAATTCTTTCATTTTATTAGACAGGCTATGCTGAAGAAGATTTTAATGTACTACCGTAAATACTAGATATTACAACATATTTTAATGAACTAAGGCATCTCACCACAGTTACATTTATGCTAAGACCAGAGGGTTTCTGTATTCCTATTTTTAGCTTGATAACCAAGGTAGTCAAAAAGAGAAACTGGGATTTCCTGATATTCTGCTGCTGGCCATGCCTTTTCTCTGTCTTCTGTTTGCTTTCCTTATACTCCTGTTAGACCAGGATGTTTGAAGAATTAAGGTACAGCCTTCTGTCTTCACTGGAATGTGAAAAGACAGTGAGTGTGAAAAGATGCTCTGCTTTGACTTATGCTGAAGGTCAGTCTGACACTGTGCAATCAGGGAATTGGCTGAAATTTGCCTAAAATACAAACCCTGGTTACCTTTACTCTGTCACCATTGATTTTTTCCTGGGATTAAAGAAATGGGAAAGGAAAAAAAAAAAAAAGGGGGGGGGGCGGGAGGAGGAGGAGGATCAAAAGCTTTACAAACTGGTCACCAGCGATGCATGATCAATAGCATTAATCTACACAATCATCACACTGAACTAACATTGCAAAACAGGCTTCTTAGACAGGTTCTTCTTCACACCCACATACTCTAATGCAATGGATGAACTGAAGTGCATTTGACAGTCCTGAATTTTATCAATGTGGATTTTCAGACAAAATATTAAATCAATGCAGCATCTTGGGCAAGTCTCATCTCAGCTGTGTGCATGAGTTTTCCCTCTGCTCCCACTGCCTCTGCTGAGTAGGTAATAATAATACCTACATCCTCTGTAAAGTGATTTGGAATTTACTGATGAAAAGCACTTCAAAATCTAGGCACCAATTGTATGTACCTCAGGTTGTCTCTGTGATCATCTGGTAGAAGATTTCTCCCACTAAGAAAAATATTAATTTTAAAAGCGATCAACAAATCAATCCTCTTGATGGTAGAACAGTCCTCCATAGGTAACAAAATGGTTCATGTATTCAGGTAATCCTCAATAATTAGTCAAAATTTATTACTCTGCCCTTTGTTTGGCTTCCTATTTTCACACCAACAACTACTATCAATGAGAAAGCTTTTCCCCTAGAAAATTCCAGGCCAGGGTAAGATGGTTTAAATCAGGGTTCTCTTATACCTGATAAGTAAATGTGAGGATCAGCAATCATTCCAAAATTAGTCAGACTAAAGCCAACCCTGTAACAACGCTGGGAGCGTCTCCACACAGGTACGAATTTACACTGCATTACCTACATTTGTTTTGCCTCCCTACTGAATA
This sequence comes from Streptopelia decaocto, assembly GCF_964273445.1. Classification (NCBI taxonomy): domain Eukaryota; kingdom Metazoa; phylum Chordata; class Aves; order Columbiformes; family Columbidae; genus Streptopelia; species Streptopelia decaocto. The sequence goes on along the minus strand of NC_138655.1, from coordinate 131,056,118 downwards.
ACATACACAAAACTTTACAAACAGTTTTGCTTTCTCCGTGTAGAGGTTCAAATTCTCCAGAACACTGGGAAGTTCAGAGGTCAGAAGAAAGCACTGAACCAAGTAGAAAGTACTGAAATTTAGGGTTAGATTCACAGGACAGTGAGGATGGTGAGTGTCCATGTGACAAACCAGTGCTAGAAACCTAGTTTGCTTTGAACTCACACTTGTATGGACAAGCACTGTTACAAGGCTCACACTAAACCAATAAATTGTCCATTGGACCATCCTAAGCCTTGAGAAAGGCACAAAAATAAAGCAAAATTCTGAGCTTTGTATGCTTATTGAATGTTCTCTTAAAAAAACAGAACATTCTCTATTATTGGATTTTTTTTAATGATTTTGACAGTACTATCTTCTGGCAGCAGACACTCGCTGAAAGGTGATGAGTCTTGTAGGTGGTTTATCATAAAAATAATGTAAAAAATTCTGGAAGACAAAAGAATAGACTGTATGAGGCAGAAGATGGGTTTCATGTAAATACACACCGATTTAAAACAATAATGGGGGGATGATAGTACAAGCAGAAGGAGAGTCGTGCCTGAGTGTAAGCACTCAAAGCAGAAAGGTCAGCTTGAGCATCATTCAGCAGCAGTTATAAAAGAGGGTGTCCAGTGTAAAACCCAGTCTGGGAACTAGATGTCATTGGCACATAACTCTGTAACTCTGTGGGAACAGTGGATCTACTGTATGCTTTGGTCTTAAAGTAAGAGTAGAGAAATGCAGGGAGCATCTTGGCTGCCCAGGAAAAGTTGTGCCAGGAGCACAGGCTGGCCTTCAATGTGAATCAGGGCCCACCGTAAGTCTTGTGACATATCTGACATTGCATGGATGCCATGGCTACTCTCTAGGGAACTCAAATTGCACTAGAGATAATTAGGCACCTAAACTGCTCCTTAGATGCATATGCACTAAAATACATCTGAGAGGACAACTTGACTTTTACTTAGATCTCGTACTTCTATATGAGCAGAGTGCTTTCCAAAGGAAGATAAATAGTGTGACCTACCTGACAGGCTATGAAATTAGAACATGGATTTGCCATGTTCATGTAATAGGACAGAAGTGGAATTGGCATCAGAGCTTCCAACCTCTTGTCATGCTACTTAAGCTAAATGATGACAAACATTATAGAAGCGCAGAAAATAAAAGTGTTCATGGTGGAGATAAGCCTCCTTTTAGTGGAAAGAGCAAAAGCTATGCTTAGGGTAATTTGAAATGGCTCCTGCAAGGACTACAGGGTCTTCCTCACTGTGTCTGAAATTACACCAGAGGAGTAAGATTAACAAGCAGACAGGACAATAAGAAGGGACTGAAAGTGGCCCTATGGGTGGGAGCAAAAAGCTCATGCTCAAGACAGAGACCAGGACATCCACAGCAAATTAATTGGGCACAATTACACTGAACAACTGGCCTTAATGGAACATCTAAACAATTACAAGCAAAATGTGGTGAGAATTCCTCGCATTGAAGGGCTTGTAAACTAAATAACAAGGCTAAACTGCAAAAGGAACGAAGTGCACAAAGCAAAGAAGAAGGAAGGGGCCTTGGCTGTGTTTGTGCAGAAGAGAAAGTGTGCACACACTGTCACACCAGAGCCTTACCTCCAGAGCTACTGCTCCATTTTTCCCTTGGTGGGGTTTTTCATAGGCCTCAATTTGCTGCTTTGTGAGCCGGGCTAGCTTCTCTGCAACCTCCCGCCAGTATTTGCCAAGCTTGACAGCTGAAGTCAAAATGATGGTGTCCTGAGTAAGACGTGCCACTAATCCCTGGCAATCTATTTTCAAAAGTGCCTGCAACAATAATTTACATTAGTGTTCCTTCACCAGTAATTACAAACAGATTATCATTTATTTTTATAGCACTATTCTGCATTTCTAAGCAGACAAGAAGGTTTTTTGTCTATTTTTTGTCCTTACAAAGATATATATATATTTCTTTTTCCTACAAAAAGATGTTGCCAACATTGTCATAGGAAAACTGCGTACAAGCTTAAGAAAAAAATTGAGCTGGCATTCAGCTGCTTCAGCATTCCAGTGTCACATGGATCCTGCCAAGCTTACAGAACCTGAAGGAAAAAATTGCTTCTCCAATAAAAATATTTGGAACATCAAATTTAGCTGCTTAAAAATATGACATGAAACTTGAAAATGAAGCTAAAGCACTGTTATACTAAGGTGTGGTCATTCATCTACTGCTTTTCTGAAAAATCATTTATTACATTGGCCAGCACCTTTTGACTTAGCTGTCCCACAGAACTGATAATTTGCTGACAATTAAGCAGAAATGCAAGTGTAAAACTCTTCCTTCCCCCTTGCCAAATGAGTTTTAATAAACAAATTAAAATGGTTCCAGGAGTGAAACCCTCAAATGCAGATGTGTTGCATTCTCTTTCCTTTATTTGTTTGGATAAGAGCTATAGAGAACAATAGGTGCTTTTTCTTTCTTCTCAAATTAACAGCAAAATGTTCCACTGTAAATGTTGACTTTTTCTGTGAAAGATCAAGAACAAAATCCAGAAGTTTTCCTTGTTTTTTAGATACTGATTTTTAATAAAATATCAAGCATTTCTGCAAAAATCGGACATTTGAGTGATTTATTGTAGAACAGTTTTCCATAAAAATCCTCAGCAGAACTTTTGATAGGCACAGTAGTGAGAAGCAGACTATAGTGTACAGTACCAAATCCCCTGTACTTTGGCAAAGTGGAGACAAGGTTGTTCAGTTTGGCTTTGTTCTGATAATCAAGAATCCCATTAAACATAAAAATAGGCTATAGATTCATTAAAAGAAATAACCAGTAAATTCTAACTAAAAGTGACATGGATGACATCTAGCTTTAAGTCTAGCTTTACAAACACAGGGACCGGCATTGGCAATTCATAGCTCAAAATCATACACTTCTCAACAAAATGGGACATCTTGTTAATCTAATTAAGCCCCATTTTTGCCTGTTCTATAATGAACTGTGTTTCACTGTATTGAATTAAAAGTTTTGATAATTTTCACCTCAGCTTTTTGTACAGAGGCACTGCAGACTAAACCGTACTTCATGCCTGGTCAGTTTTATTCCACAGAGTTTAATGCAGTCTTAAGAGTTGTAAGTAGCCACTGCTACTAAAATTTTCTGAATCCTGCTGATATTGCTGTCAGCACTTCAAAGGGGACAGAGTAGTTATAAGAAGTAAACCCCATTAAGGTTTACAATTCAGGACAAATGAAAGGCTACAATATGAATTTTTAAACATCCTTTCTCGTAGTACCTTATTTTCATATCACAAATATAATTCTCTTCTGTTCCTAAGTAGGCTGGTAGACTTTTCAGTCAGAACCAGGGTAGTATTGAGCAATCATTAATTCCAAATTAATTTGTGCACTGATCTGTAAGTAAATTAAGACGTTGAACAATGCAGCCTATTACCTGGAAGCATTTAGAATAAAACCATTTTCAATTTACATGTAACAGTATCGAATCACATAGAAGTTGTCCAGTGGCTTACAAACGAGGCCCATGAAAACACATAAGGACAATATTGCAAGTATTTCAGTAAGTTCCTACAACATTGACTAAGAAGTTGTCATATATGGAGAGAAAACCATGTCTTCAGCCTGTGGATCAGGACATTCTTGCTTTAAAAATATGAAGCTAACATAGACCTCAGGGTACACAAAGTATATAAATAATGGAGTTTCCACACTATCAAGTTACTAAATACTTAACAATGGGAATGTCAATTGCTCAGGGAAGCAATTTACCATGGTGACTTCCCTGACAAAAGACAAAACTGTTTCATTCAAGGCTGTTTAAAAACAAAACAAAACAAAGTCAACCCAGTCAACATACTAAATGAGCAGAGCTCACAGAACATTTGTAGAGCAATCTTTAGAATTAATTCATCAAAGTATTATTCTTCATGAGAGTCTGGACATATTTTCCATCTATAGGTGTCTATAACTTTTACTAGTATGTTCTGGTTTGTAAAGATTCCCACAGAGGTATAGGACCATGTTTTCTTGTTCACGCATTACTATTAAGTAGCTTCTTGGCAATGCAGTCCCAATAACCAAGTTAATTCGTGCAATACTTACAACAATGAGCTCATAAAGAAACAGTCTTTTTTTTTTGTTAGCATGGCAGTCTTCCTTCATCCTCTTCACTACATGTGCAACTCTTTCTGATTCTTTATCAGCATGTGCCACATTAAAGTCATCTAAAGACAAATGTGAGTATCCTAGCACCTCAGCCAAAGCTCTCCAGTCATAAACACTCTCTGTTACTGTAGACAGAACTACTGAGTAGATGTAAGTCAATTTTTTGAATGGCAATGCAATTTGTTCAACAAGATTCCTGGTTGTTAGCTCACTATCAGCAGTGTCCATAGCTTGTTCTTTGGAAATTACTTTTATGTTTTTGCAATGTACAAGACCAATCTTTCTTCTGAGAATGCCTACGTACCACTCTTTTATTTTAGTTTGTCCAATGGCTTTTACTTTATCTTCACCAAGAAGTGCTATTGTGTCCCCTTTAAAATATTCTAGCAAATAGTCAATCTTATTTTGACGTAACACAGTTTTCAAAGCCACTCCATAAGTATTAACACTCAAAGTTTTATCTTGAAACTTTGGATATCTAACTGTTGGTATTAAAAGCAAAGGTGCAGACTTGATTTCTTTACGGTTTTGTAAGCGTTTTGGCCTATTGATAATTCCGCTCAATTTTGGAGCTGGGGCAGGACTTGTAACATGGAACTGTGTCACTTGGCTACTTTTTAAGACTTTAATCTGAACGAGGAAATCGAAGAAATGCATCTCCCTACATCCAAGCATGGAAAACAGGAATTGTTGGCGGACCATTTCACCACTTTTCAGCTCCTCCTCTTTAATATTTTTGTTTTGGTCTTCCATCTTCACTTCAAAATCTGGATCACAGGATATCAAAGAAATGTTTAGATCTTGTGGCTTTTCAAGCGGAAATGTATGTTTTCCCCACAGCTGAAACACAACGGGAGGCATATTTTTCCCTCCCTTTTTTATGTCACAAATTGTGAGTTTTCCTGGAATGTAGTTATGACCAAAGACTGTAAAAACTGCTGTAAAAGAAGGATGAATGTATTTGGGACCATAAATTCCAACTGAGACCATTCTATGAACATAGTCCCAGACATGAGTTGCTGGAGGCTGGATTTTGTTTGCTTGTATGGCAATCACAGCATACATCACATGACTTAGGTCTGTTAGCTTCACTTGTATGGTATCTTGATAAGTGTAGCAATTCTCTAACTTCTTAAAAGGCCCTTCTTTATTGAGACTAAAAAAACACACCATTTCACTCATAACTTGGCTGAGTGGATCATTCTTCACTTTAGCTGCAACTTTCACCTCTAGGAAAATTGCTTCCCTCGTGTTGAGGTTGCTCAGCGTAAGTTCTATTAGAGGGCTTACAGTGCTAGACAGCTCATTGTTAAATGATGATGGAGGGTTGAGGATAGCCTTTAAACCAACTTCTTGGAATTCCCCAGGTAATACATGACCCACAGGGACATGAATGTTAATATCTGAGTCAGGTAGCTGTACTGAACCGCCTTCATAATTTAGTTTACAAACTACATGAATGTCTGTAGCTTGCGTTTGTGCCCATCCAGGACTATGGCTCATGGCTTCTAAATCTAGGCAAGACCGAGTGAGTTGTCGATGACTCAACCAAGCCATCTTGTAGGCTTCACGGTCTTTTTGAAGCCATGTCATATCCCAAGCTATAGTTTTTTGAGGTGTTGTCTCGTGAGGAGTAAATCTTCTGTTTTCAACAATATCCAGGAAGTCAGAGACACTCTTGGATCGTCCAGATCTTCTTGTTGAAGTCTTTCTTAGAAGACAATCAATATCTAGCTCATCACCCGAGGAAGCCAAAGAATCCCTGTTGGTAGAAGCTTTAGAGAACAAATAGTGTTTTTCTTTTAAGATTGAAAGGTATTTATTATTTTCATTTCTATTTGAAGCAGCTATATCATGTACGAAAGGGTTGGAGGCTGACAGTTCATTCCAGAAAGGATTAGTCTTGGAAACAGCACGGGCGTGTTTGAACACATCAGACCAGTCAATATCCAAATCCAATTTACGTTCATTGACATCTGTTTAAAAGAAAAAAAAGAAGCATTTCCTAAAGCACAGAAACTTGAGGCATTCCATTCATTTCAAACTGATTGTCTGTTAAGCTAACAGGTGACTAAATTTATGTTCCTAAAATACATTTAGGTCATTTATATATTTCTCCTTCAGGTTTTTAAACAGTATCAATATTGACTTCTAAGTAGCATTAAGAACCTTTGCTAATAGAAACTGTCCTAACAAATCAGTGCTAAAGGATGTAAAGCATCTTCTGTGAGGTGCTGATAATTATCAATTTGCTAAGACTCCAGTTTTTAAAATGGGCTAACTCCAAAATTACCTTGCCTTTCTGATTCTTAAAACCCCAAATTCATGTAGTTTGGCTCAGAATTCTCTCTTCTCTTTCCAGTCTCAACCCCCAGTGAACATACCCTAAATGGCATTTATTCATGTAAAGTTAATGATTCCAGGTCTTCCTCCCAACCTGCCTGACCCACATTTGCCATAGCAGGGGACAGAGGACTTCTCTTATATGCCAGTAAGTTTCTTCTGGGGGACCCCGTGAAAACCCCTTGTGTTCTGACTCCAGGAAAATCTACAATGAACTGGGCAGTGCAATACACAAGCAATACAATAAAATAATGTAGAGGCATTTACAGAGTAACTATAGCTCTTGACACTATTGAGACTTTTGCAGAAACACAGACTTCAGGTAGAGAGCCTTAGTATATGAAATAGCAGAAGAGACGTACTGTAGCTGGCTGAAGGTGTCCTGTCATCCACATCAATCAAAGTCCCCTCTGACCTGCTCCGTGGAATCTCTCCACAGGTTAGGGAATCCGTTCCACTACTGGAAGTGCTTTCCTCCTAGGAAACAGTTAATCATATAAAACATCATCAAATATCCAACTGGAAAAAGGGGAAAATGTTGAAGAATAATGGAGCTTTGCTGCTGTGTTGTGATACAAATGAAGAAAAAAAGTGAAGTTATGGTTTATGACTAAATTTATGGAGTCTGCCCGAGAGCATGAAAATCCTGAGTCTTACTAATTTGCAGCAAAAACACCAGATGCTACAGCTACAGTACAATATAGTACCCAAACCCACAATGAAGTCCAATAACTCACATAATTAAAGATCTTGCAATTGGAACTGAGACAACTGTACAGCAACTTCCATTCGGAAGGTCTAGAATAAAAACTTTTCTTAAAAAAAAATCGACACAACAATTCCTGTTTTCAGATAAATTTTGCTAGAATGACTAAAGGGGAAGAACTAGATCTGTTACTTTGCCAATTAATACAAAGTATTTCCAATCCTTTTTACTTTATTATTCTTCCTATACTCTTCCCTGGGTCAGATTTTCCTTGTAGTCTGTACAAGAATGACTTAAAGTACCATTCCTCAGGGCCCATGACAGCACAGCAACAGCCCAAGAGAGGCTATTCAGGTCTCTCTTCTTCCTTGTTCTAGCTACAAGAAGTTCTGTTTGGTTTTGACGTCATTTACATGAGGACTGTAAACCAGATGCTATGGGTGAAAGAGAAAGAGTCAACAACAAACCTATCTCAAGGGCAGGGCAGGAGGAGCAAATGTGTCTCTGAAGCAGAAACTGGAGGAAATACAATCTTGTGGACCTTTTTGTGCAGGAGAGCTCATTAAATTAGTGCTGTAAACCAAGAGACCACTCAGTGACTTTCCTAGAATCCTCTCACTGATCCTATACATAGCGGGTTATAAATGCTGATGGAAAAAAGAACGAAAAAAGAATTTTCAGTTACAGTTCTAGGAGGTGTGTTATATCAAATCATTACTGAATAGAAACTGAAAGCTGGTTGTCTGTTTCCATTGTGCAATGCCATGGTTTAAGACGTGGGGTTTTTTCACTGCAAGTGTAAATTGGTACTTTTTGTTCTTCCCGTAAGAGCTACCTGCAGTTAACGTCAATCTGTTCAGGGCCTGCTTTGCACTCAGGCAGGACACAAGGCTGAAGTCAGGCTAAACCTGACTGTCACCCAACCACTCTGCTATGACAGGGCTGTATGGACTTTCAGGTTCCTCTCTTTCCAGAAATCTCAGCTGTTGGCCTAGAAGTCCTGATTTCAGATAGTAGTGAAAGCTTCCAAGACTAATACTTTGTGGCTTCTACTATTATTGTTCCACTGGAAATTAAAATGCCTCCTTAATTCCAGCACCATAATTCCTAGATTTGGCATCCCACATCTGTATAGAAATCTCACTGTTCCTTCTGCCTCTGATATGAGACAGTATCTTTGATAATGTGTTCAGATTCCTTCAAAGGAAATATATTTTGCTTTACTGCTGCATCTCAAAGTGTTGAAAAATTGAGCACATTGTATAAACATGCAAGATTTTATATCTCAGGCTTCTACTTCAGGGACTGGGGAGGTTTAATCACACCAGATTAAGGTATCCATAGTCTAAAATCCCAATTAATGTACAAAAAGAAAGTGTGCTTTTTACAGAACCAGTGTATTTGTTGCCAGCACTAATGTCTGACTGATGAATTACTGAGAATTGACACATGAATCTAAGAACAGTTCTTTAAATAGTTAAAACACCCACAATTCTTTCAGTATCTCTATGAAGTGGAGGCAGCAAGTAAGGATAAGGAAAGAGCACAAGAATGCAAGTAGATGCACAGGGGCTAAAATAAGAAACCCATGGGGAAAGGGGAAGGAGAGAGAAAGAGAAACAATATCTTTACACAGTGGAAGTATATTGACAGAGATATGACAACAAGATTACATATGGAAGTTTTATAAACACTAAGAATTTCTGCAAATAGAATAAGCCATTTCCAAAAAGTTCCCTCTGGGAACTCCTTAAAACCTTCACCACTAGGCTGGCACAAAGACAGAAAAGGAGGGTAATGAAAAGGAAAACCACTTTCAAAACTAAGCACCCCACCTCCCAAAAGCATTCCTTTGTATGAGAGCATAATGAGGGAGCCCTTGTGATTGAGGTATGTCCTCAGGCCTGCCAAGAAGACGATGAGAGAAGGAGGGAAATATAAACATTGCTGGGCAAAAGATGACCACATTTGGTCAGCTGGCCAAGGGATGTGGGAAGTGATGGGACAAGCTGTACACACATCATCGAGTACCAGGCAATGTGCCTGATGATCTTACATTATATGACACCAGGGCTGGGTCTCATCTCTCCTGTGTTCTAGGCTTAGTGCTGGGAATGCATAAATCCCCAGTGCCTTTGTAGGATACTAGGAAAATAAGAAAACCGTTTTCCATAGGTACATTCAGTGATAAAATATCATCCCAAATGAAAATTTTGATGGACAGCCCTATTAATTAGGAACTTACCTGGATAAATCCAGGTAAGAGAAGAGAGAACAATGCACATGGGATATAAAGCTATGCTGATTAGTGGGGAAAGGGAAAGGTATGAATCTCAGGGAAAGGGAAAGGTATGAATCTCTTTTGCTGCAAAAAGAAGGAATTCTGTATAGGAAAGAAAAAAAAAGCTAAGCTTTTCATTTGCTGTAGCTACTGTGTAAGGAAGACGTAAACTGACAAGTGCTTAATGGTGCAAAGTATTATTTGACTGATGATCATGCTCACAGCATGAAGTGAGCAGGGAATGAGGAAGTGAAGAGGCTGGAAAGAGATCAGCTGTGCTGATGACCAGTGAGTGAACCCGAGTGACTACTGAGAGAAGTGGCATTTTTCTGTATAAGGGCAAGAAACAGTTTGCCAGGTGCACTCTGCTGTTCAAGCTTGGGATGCAGTGCTTGACCCATAAGAGCAGAGAACTTGGGATGCAGAGTGCTGCTGTCACAGAGGCAGAAAAATGCATTAGAGGAACAGAAAAGTCTCAGGTAGAAAGTTCAGCTTCACAGAAGTCAGGAGACAGATTTGCTGCAAATGGTATTTTTGCTGCATGTGATGCCTCCAGAATTCTCTTCCAGGTCTTTTAAAATTCAATTGCACTGTTTTTTTTTAATCTTTCCACTCTAGCTACCAAAACAAAATATTTCCTACTGTGCTTAAAATAGTGGTAAGGGAGAAAATAAAAAAAGCTCAAAAGAAAGCACTTCTCTGCTGCCTTTGCCCTCAAAAATAGGAGACAACACATTCCTTTGTGGTTTCAGAGTATCAACATCCCAGAGAAAGACACTAGCAATTTGTCTTTCATTCAACCTTGACCCAGTGCAGTCCTCTTCAAAAGCAGGTTTTGTTAAGAGCAGTGATCTCCTGTGGCAGTGTCTCCCCACAGACATCTACATGAACCTTATACAGATAGTGCTACTCAGCTATACCATTATTCACAGTGATTTGTGGCCTTTGTATACAGAAGATGAAGTTTATGCATTTGCAAAGACAGGACAAACAACACAAGAAGGTGATGGAGATGTGCCTCATTCCTCAGGCTCTCTTTTAGCTGTCCTGCAGAAAAATGACTTGCTAGTTACATAGGTTGGATTTTTAGACTTACTTTACAAGTTTATTTCTAAAAAAAGAGTAAGGTATATTTACCAGAATGTTAAATACAGTGTTCCTGATTTGATCAAGTATTAAGTATACTGGATTATTTAAATTCCATGAAATAGAGAGAAGAAAAGGAATTCTAAAGAGAAAGCAATACAAAGAAGAGAAATGGTTTCAGAAGGCACTAAACATCATCATCAAATCTAAAACACTGCCTGTTCTCTGCAGATTAACATGTTTCTAGATGAACATTAGTTACAGTAATAGGTTGTATTTTAATAGTCCCTTGGCACTTGTGGCATGGAACAGTTTTACACAACTCGCTGACAAGTGGTTGGACACAAGTTTATCAGTCTTTGATAACAGGTCTCAGCTGTGGTACTGTGTAGCTTGTGATAGTAAAGGATAGCAAATGAAACCTCCAGTTGAGGTTATAAAGTCTGCCTTATTCTCTTAGACTGCTACATGTAAGTCAATCACAGAAAATGCAGCTGTATCTCATTCTGAACAGAGATGGAAACGGCTTTTAATGTTCAACCTTGAGAGATCTCAACCCTATGTATCACTGATGCTTTGCCACAATCTTAATGCTTTAGTATGACCCTGTTACTTGTCACTCTTCCTATAATGATAGAAAAGCATTTTCAATTGATATATCTACTTATTTACTCTGTTGTTAAGTAGTTGATGAGTTTGGTACCTACTTTTTCAAAGTTCTGAAAATTTATCACCCCATGGGAACTTCAGAGCCATTCACACTCCATCCTGAAGCCAGAGTTTAAATTTTCTGCAGACCCACATATGTCTACACTGCTACTTGTAACTGACATAGTGCTGCTCAGAGTACTTCATCTGAGCTAGCATTAAAGGGTAGAGCTAGCAGTCTTGGCATAACAAAAACAGGACTTGAAGTGGGTCATCCTCTCAGTAGATTTCCACAAGTTGACAGGTGGGTTTTTGCAGCCTCTGCTCAGCTCTGCATGACCCAGAACTGACTGCTTTACCACCCGGTTGGGGAACACTGTGCAAGCAAAAATTACTATATCACAGACACTCCCTCTACAAGACACGTATGCTTCCTTCTGTTTCGTACAACTGCACTTCTACAGTTCCTTGTTGAAAGCATAATGTCTAAAGAATTTATTTTCAGTTATGGACTTCACATTTGGGAATATTGCTTTCCAGAAGCCTCAAGAATGTGTAGTTAAGTTTTGATATTATCTTTCAGGTTTCAGCTATCACTCTGAAATACTTCATGATTTCTCTTTGGCCTCAAGTATTACAAAAAGAAATATGTTGCCTCCTACTCACATTACTAGGTAATTTTTTAAGGAACAAGAAATGGAAAGTAAAGGTGAACTAAAGGATCCAACTTTGTACTATTTGCAATACTTCTTCTTTCTGCTAAGCAGAGAAAACTTTGCAATTTTCTTAGCTTAATTCTTCTATGAATTCATTTCCTTGCCACCTCTCAAAAGCCTCTAGAAACAATAATAGTTAAATATCACACTGGGTTCACACCTATTTTATGTAACCATGCATACTTTGGAAGCATAGCTAGTTTCTTGACTTTCGGAGGTTCTAAGAAAACACTTCTGGCTCCTTCACAGAGATTAGAATACTACAAATTGTGACTGATTGTGATGCCAACAGAGTTATTCCTTCAAAACAGGTGTTGAAAACGCTCTATAAGGAGCACCTTTTATTTAGCAATTTCATTAAACAGTAAAGGTTTCCATTTCTAGGTGCTGCAAGTGTTTCAATGCCATCATAATACATGCAACATTACAGAGCAAAGGCAACGTCTCTGCGTATCATGTTCTGCACACAGACTAGAGCCCTGCTGCCCATCCTTGGGTACTTTTAGTGTTTGCTAGGATGAAACAAAAACCTCAAGTGTCAACATTGCTTAACAAGCTAGGGAGTGGATATGACTGGGAATCTCAAAATCTCTGCTAGCTACTTATATCCCTGTGAACCATAGTTGTGATCACAGGTTTGTGAGTACAGGATACAACTAAAGTACTCAATATATTATTTTGTTACTCTGATTTCTTCTCCTCTTTAAATTAGAGATTTATTCACATCCAAGCTGCATGCAGAAGTAACACTGGGTCTTTAACTCAGCAGCTTACCTGCTAGTGGTGAATGGATATAAAGCCTTAGACACCTACACACTACCTTGACTTAGAGACCACTCCCAACTCTGCATAGTATTTATCATGCTCATCCCCAAGAAAGTCTCATGTCTCTGCTTGTTAATGCCAAAATTCAGCTTGGCAGAAGGACCGAGATGAGCTGTGGTTTTTGAGGGCAGGAAGCAGTGAGGGGGTACAGAAGCAGCAGTAGCATTACAGCAGTGAATGATTTACAATCTAAGAGCTAACTTCAAGGATAATAAAGGAAATTTCTTAAAAACAAGCAAACGACAAAACCAGCAGAAAAACCTTTGTATGCCTCAAAGTCACAGGGTCAGGAGCAGAAAAAAAAAAAAAAAGGAAAAGGTTTCCTGTGTCCCAAAGATTTGATTTTGCAACACTTACTGTCTAACACTCTTCCAATTATATATAGAAAATGGCACATCTAATATCTGTACAGAAAGCAAGTAAAGGAAAACAGTTTCCAGAAAACCAAACCCAGGTCAAACAGTGAAGTAGTTCTTCATTAGGAACTGACAATCAGGCACTTGTATGTTACAGGTTTCCTAGAAATAATTACTTTAAAAATCAAGGCCTGAGCACAAGCAGGGGAAAAATCCCTCTTGACTTCCAGTGTTTAAATGTCTCATCTGATCCACTGATGTGATAACAGAAATCCTGTGAGAGCTGCTCTCTCTTCACAGCATCAGGGCAAAGCAGATCATATCAAGAAACCCACCTGCAGAGAAAGGCCAGTATTTTACTTGTTCACAGCTCTTAAATTTCTTAAAATTATAATTGTAATTAACATTAACAACAGATTTTAAGCACCCATATCAGCTGGATAAGTTGCAAACATATAGGATTTTTTTTTTTATTTATTTTTTTTTTTTTTTTTTTTGCTAAAAATGATTTAATTGAGCAATGTGCCTGACACTTTGCCAGGAACCAGTCTTGAACATCCAGCTGTAGAACTGAATTGCCTGTCAGTACACTGCCTGGATACTGACACTTTATTTTGGACAGATGTAGATTGAAGATGCATGGGAAAAACATGCAATGTGAACCTTGAGGCAAGTTGAACCTGATATCCAGATAGATACAAGGTGCCTTTACTCTTCTGATGTTCTGTTTTCAAGAAACTGAGGTGAGCACCTGGAGAAAGATACCGGGGGCACTGCAGTGTGCTGTGCTTTTGATGAGCTATGGGACTAGAAAGGTCTCTTTCCATAAGCATGACAGACTGTTGCTCCAGGGGAAAGCAAAAAAAACATCAGAAAGCCTGCACTGTCAGGTGGGTCTTTTTCTATGGAGCCATGTTGGTTTGGTGTTAGTTAGCTTGGGGGGACAAATAAAAACCACACCGCCTCCAAAAAATAAGTTAATGTGGCAATACGCATGAAGAGTTTGTTTTGCAATATCTAAACTACGTCAAGCAAGTTTTCAAAATGTATAATCTAGGCAAGAAGAAATCCCAATGTGTAGGGCATGAATGGGGAACATGAAAGGGGAACGGGACAGGACTCAGATCAGACACTTGTTCCATCTCTCCTGGGGATTATAAAGGGAGATCGATACTCAGAGGGCAAAAATGATGACAGGTAGCTGACACGTGACCAGATCAACATGGAAAAAATAAATAAAACAGGCAGCCGCCTGTGTTAGGAAAATAATTCCATTAAATATGGCAGAAGAAAGTAAATCTATTTGGCAAGTACTCCTCTGGTTATCATTAAAGGTTAGGTTAGGGAGTTAATAACACTAAACAAAATAATTCTTCAGTGCATCCACAAATTACATTTTGCTCTACCTGAGTGCCCACGTAACAGACACAGGGAATATGTAACAGCACAAATAGTATGTTTGATAGATTGTGATGATATTTACAAGGAAAGACTGAAACCTATTTTTTGTGTATCGATCTGTTTTGACTGAAGAACTTGTTTAATAGTCCTTGGCACTTTAGGAACATAGTGAAGAGAGCATCAGAGAGGGAGTGTTAATCACAGGGACACTTTCCAAGGTATACTACAGAAAGCAGACTTTTTCTTTGTTGGTTTGTTTTGGTTTTTTTTAATGGCAAAGTTTGGTGAGAACTCTTCTCCAGCAGCGAGACTTCATCACATTTGAAACATTTGTGCCTGTGTTGTTAACAATAGGCTGAGCTGTCCGTTAAGTTACACCTGCCAATATTTTAAAGTTATTTCTGAAACTGTAATTCTGAAGGGAAGAAGGAAGAGGAATTCATAAAAATGTTTTTTGTTCTCTAAAAGCCAAATCCAATATCTCTCATTATATTACAGACTCACCCTTTACATAGGAATTACACATGCTCTTGATGGGCAAAAAAACATTCTTATTTCTGTCAAATCAGATTTATGTTTTGATGGATAGTTTCTCTACTAATTAATGACATTTGAATCTCTGAATTTTACTCTTACCTACTTCTTATTAATAGTATTGTTAATAGGATACATTTACTGAAATAATATGGCTGCTGGATTGCCTCTAAAATGGTAATGGTCCAGCAACAAAAATGAAGTCAGAAGAAGATAAACTGCCATGCAACAACAGACCCCATTTAATAATCTATCTCTGATCACAGAAGACTACATATTTCAGAGGAAGAAGTGAGAAGTCCTACATATGAAAATGAGAAGGACCTGCTTCCAGTATTGCTAGTAGTTTTATAATCAAAATAGGAGTGATTCTGTCTTTAAAAAACAAACAAACCAACCACAGTCTTCAGTACAACTGTGGATCTTCTTCTAAAGGAATGGTCAAGTTCAAGAAGATTTGAGGCAATGAGTTCCCAACATGCATGCCCTTAAGTGTCTAAATTTAGTTCTCAAATCTAGCTGACTTACAGGCTCAATGACAAAACTGTCTATTCTTGCCTGTTGATAAGGCATCTATCCTTTTGTTTCTTACTGTTTGATAAGATAAAAAATAACATGTCCATTTACGCAGCGGTGACGAAGTCAGTCTTCAAAGATTTTTTCTTCTTTTTTAGAAGTGAAAGTTAGAATTATGTGAGAGACTTGTTCCAGGTCTTGTCTTCCTCCAGTCCCTCTATTCTTTATCCACCTTCATTCTCTCTCTTGCATCACAGTGTTCAACTGCCTTTCCAGCAGCAGTTCTCCCTTGGGTGAGTGTACCATTAGCCTGGATGCAATACCTCAGCAGAAAGCTAGTTTGCCCACCCAGGAAAACCACACTATTATATTGTGAAGGATAGTATTAAGCAATGGGAGCATTTTAAGAATGTGTATTCCCTTGTCCTGCCTCCCTGAAGGATTCAGAGACAGAACCATTCCTGAGGTTCTCACCAGCCAGTTGTCTGACCGCCAAAATTGATCAAAGAATTGCTCATACAACAAATCAGAGAAGTCCCCCATGTTAGCCAAGGCATTCCTACGTTGACTTTATCTACTATTGTCTCCATTCACTCCCAAAAGAAACCGTGCAGCTCCAGCTTGCTCTTCCTAACAGCCCTACACTTCAGGCTGCTACAGGCACCCTGCCTCCCCACTGGTTCCAGTTCTTCCTTCTGATCCAGCACCACTGACTTCTGAGGGCAGAATTTGATAAGGTTGAGAGAGTTGCAATTACTCAAGAGTAGCATGAGCAAGCCCTATACACAGGTGGGTGCCAACCCCTTCAAGAATCTTTGCCATTCAGCTCTATACTATCTTTCCATGCCATTTGCCATGAAGAAATCACTTAATGATATTTCTTCTTTGCATTTAATATGGCAGTAGTGAGACGAGAAAGAAGAAATAAAGCTGTTGCTTCCTTCTTTTTTATTTCTTTCCCTAACACTGGCTACAGCACTGCGTTAGACATGTGGAGGGCATTAGCATAGGACAGAAAATTAGGGGGTCAGTGGTCAAGCTCTACAGTAAGGAAGATTTTCCACTCAAGTTACACGTCAAAAGGAAAGGAAAAACAAACAAACAAACAAACAACCCACACACATACACCACACAAACCCAAACCTTAAATTGTCATGGATTTCATCCTTTTATACACAAAAAAATAGCCAGTTTAGTTGAAGAAAAGTTTTCATCTGCCCCAACAAATCTGGCTGATGCTTTCAAATAAAAATAATGGTTGGGGTGATGCAGTTGCAAATTGTTCAGAATGTTGGACTACAACCAAACTTTTCAGATTCCTAAACAGTGCCTCTCAGATAGCCCTGCAGAAAATCTTCAGGAATACAACTCAGAAATGCTCTGGAAGATACTCTATCAGTTCAAAATTCATGCCTAGTTTTTTATTTCACCTATTCTACTTCAGCAAGCTTTACTATTTTTCACCACAGCGGAACTTATCATCTTTCTAGCAGAAGTGGAAGACTACAGATCAGTAACTCTCAGATACAATCACAGCATTTCAATATGTTATCTCAAACTTCCCTCCTCACCCCAGTCTGTCCCTGGTCCCTTCCTTCCCCCCTCATCCACTCCCCCCCAAAAAAGCCCCCACAAGTCCAGTCAGTCCTGCACTCCCTCAAGCATTTTTACATGCAGTAAATTCATTTTCACTCATTTGGCAGTCTCTGCAAGACCTGGCCCCTGTCCAGCCTTGTGAAGATCCTAATGTCCATCTTTTGCTTTCCTGCACCTTTCAGAGACACTGAGCATGGTGATCTTCCAATTTCATATAGACTGATCAAGCTCAGTATTTTATACTATTAAGTTTACAAAAAGGCTGTAATTCTTTGACTTCCCTGGCCTGCTACACAGAAAAACCGTGGGCATCATTTATCATCCAAAACCATCTCTGCAGCCATATGATGCTCCATTCACTAGAAAGAATAATCACCTTATACGTGAAGTGAAACTGCTATATAGGCTATTGTCAGGCTACAGAATTACAGAAAATTTATTTGAGACCACTAGGATATTCAAACATCATGCAAACCACATTAATTTCAAAACTTTAACTCTGAAAGTATATTTTCATGCACTGCCTAGGGTTGAGGTTTTTCTGACAGCCAGTCTAGCAGGAGAGGAGACTAATCTCTCCTTGCTGTGGGGACCTATGAACAGTGTCCCATAGATTGGCTATAGCAGATTGAAAGGAACAGACAGCCATCTCAAATATCACTAAATAGCCCAGGGAACAAAGCCCCAGCACAGGCCATGTCGTTTGAGATCATACTTCTATGAAGCTGGAGTTCCTTTAGATGGCCACTTTCAGTCTGATCAATAATAGCTGGGTAAACCTTGCTTCAGACAGGAAGAAACCAGGTGCATGGTTACAAGAGAAATAATCTGAAATTCATATCACGTTTATAAGTGTGTTTTTTAGTTTTTTAGTACTTTGACTTTCCTAGTTAGGAACGTGGAAACACCTGCCATGTGCTAGCTCAGAGAATTCAGCCTATTCAGCAACAGCTTCCAAATGCCATCACTAAAGAAACACTTTTTCTGGTTTCATCTTCAAAAGTTTACTGTCCTTGCTCCATTTGTACCAAAACGTGGGAGGAGGCATTCACAGCTTTTCCAAAAGGTCACTGAATTTGAAGGTCAAAGCATTTCCTTACCCATCGCACCTCCTTGGCAGCAAGTCTTGAGCTTTACACTGTTAACGAGCTCCTGCCTCTCAAGATAAGGGCTCAAAACATGTGCTGTGTTATGTGAATTATACATGCGAAATTCTACTGTTTGGGTTTTTTTTCTAATCAGATTTGTTATTTTATGGGTTTTCTATAGCGATCAACATTCACGACAGATTTACAGTGCAGTTGAAAGACTGTTTAAATCAAGCAGCTCACTCCCACCATTACACATGTATCCTTGTCATCACTGTCAGGGGTTCATTGGTGAAAGTGTACAACTGTCATAATGTGTAGATATCATTTTAACATTTAACTTAAAATCATCAAATCAAATACACAACTTGTTGTGTGATGGCAATTTACTTTGCTTAAGATATTTTTCCTTGGCTGTAGTGAGACAGGAGACTCCTGTTACCTCTGTTTGCTATAGACACATGTAATCCTGGCCATGCAATTTACTGGATGAGGTTTTCAGTCTTCCTTTTATAGCAATTATTCTTCTGTTTCAGGTCATTGATGATGACAAGCAGATATTTTGTAAAACATAGGATTCTCTAACAAAGAGCTGTCTGGTACAAAAAGTGGAATAAAAGCATGAGGTATAAAAATCGAAACTCAAATTAAATATATTCTGCTTCCAAAACTTCACCTAAACTTTAATTTGGCAAGTGTTCTTGGAGATGCATGGTCCAAATGTTGTCCAGCTTGAAGTTAGCTTAGGTCAGCTCCTGACAGATCGCAGTCCAGGGTTCTATTTGTATAGCTTTCTTCATCCATAATAAACAGAAATGTGTACAACTTTGCTCAGAACTTGAATCATGATCTAAAAAACTTCTATAATGTAGTGTTTTACTGTTAGCTATTGTAAAGCTATGACACATCCACCAGAAGTGAGGAGTATAAGTCGGCAGATCATCAGTAAGAACATGTGAAGATATTTCTCTAATTTGTGCAAGTTCTAATCTTCAGAACTTCAGGAGATTTTGCTTAACTTCACACCAAGCAGAAATGACTCTACACACAGACTTGATAAACATAGCTAAACAGTTTGTTCCGTTGTGAAAATTAGTTCAGATAACTTTATTTTGCAGTGCAAATTCATCTCACATTGCTGATTTTGGCAAGATTTAACAAGGGTAAATCTATCTCTGTCATCTTCCTTCAGTCTGCTGAATCACTAGTGTCCACACAAGTAATTTCATTTTTAAGTTCATTAGAGATTAGCATTTAAAAGCCCCTAAGGTTTAATGCATAACCATATGTGAACCTTTTGCCTGGAGGAAGAGTGAGGTTTCACTCCACTTTCTCCCTATTAGGAGTTGATTTGCCACCTAAGCAATGTTTTTCATCCTCCCAGATCTACCTGTCCCAAGAGGAATGGGGCTTGAGACACACAGATTTTGGCACCACAGGCAAAGAAGCTCAAAACCTGGCAGCTCCATAGTTGCCAGACTGTTTCAGAATTACTAAATTTGATTTATGCACAGATTTCAAAGCCAAAGGAAACAAAGCAATCATCTTTACTCTTCCTTGATGCAGGATCAAGGCCACAGACTTTTACCTAGCTGTTATTGTGTCAAGTTGAATACTTCTTATTGAACCGAAAATGCTTAGAAAAAAAAATGCAATTTTGAGCCCCAGAGCTGATGTTTATATTCTGTTGGGACTCAAATCAGGGTTTTCTTTTACTTTTTCATTTATATACTAGTAGAACTAGCTGGAGTAACATCTCTCTGCTAAGCTTTGTACAAATACATAGCAAGCACAGCACGATGACAAGGAACTTATTGTTTAATGCACAAGACAAGGAAGGGCAGGGATAGGGGAAAAATGGAGATAAACATGTTTACAGATAGAAAGACTAAAACACAAAGAGACTGATAACCACATTCCAGTGTCTTCCACCCCAGCCATAAGAACTGTGTAAACATGTGCTAACCCCTTAAAAATATGGCTCCAAACAACTTGTCTCAGAGCACTCAGGAAATCAGTGACAGAGCACAGGACGTGCAAGTGCCATGGGAAGTAAACTGCCACCAAGGCTTTGAAAGGAACTGCATAAATATCACAAGAGCCCTTCTCTGCCACAAAGTGTTCACACCCTGAAAAGGCAATTAACTTGAGAGCAAGGCAGGTATTCATAACACCTCCCAACAGGTTTTGCATTGCTAGGTTTGGCCTTCCTTTCCAGCTATCAGCAGAAATCACATACCAAAATCAGATACAAGACAACTGTAGCTATGTATAACAGGTAGAAAAAATTACTGGTGTTATATAGAGAGAAATGCCTCCCCACACACACTGTTTTCTCTCTCCCATGTTTTCTTTTATCTGGTAAAAGAACTGACCAGTAGCCAAACTTAGGAGTCTGAGATCATCCATTACCTTTTTTTTTTTTTTTTTTAATAAATAAATAAGTAAATAAATAAATCATAGTGATGTTGGATGAAACTTCCATTAAGTTCAACCTTCAAACAAATTGTCCTTCTGTTTCTGCTACCATATACTACATGAGATGAGAAAACCTCTAGGGAAATTCTTACTTTTCTGGGGAGCACGTCACTAGTACCTATAGTACCTCCTGCATGTGTGTTTTGTCACTGGAGTACAATCATTACCAGTAAAAATACACCAGGGAATTCCAAGATGGAAAGGTCTGTCTCATATATTTTCCAGATTAGTATCACTTTTCTGCTCAGCAGCTGTATCAGTAGCCACCCAGTAGTGCAAGCCAGGTAAGTAACTGTGGGTGAAATCCAGCTGGCAGAGCATTATCTTTGCTCTGGCAGGCAAAAAGGTAACTCTGAGAGCTATTAAATGTACCTCTTTCTCTCCAGTGACGAGACAAAGAAATTAAGTTATTGATGTTAGGATGATGCATGCCTTAAGCACTTACAAGAAGATTCACACACACACTTCAGAGAGCAGATGCTTCCGAGTTCTCAAAAAAAAAAAAAAAAGCAGATATCTAAGTGGGAAAGCCATGCTACCTGCCCTCACTCTCCTCAAAACAATATGAAGTTTAGCTTCAACACTTTTAAGCTGGGTTCAATCAGTGTAACCTGTGTCGTGTACCATCTAGTTGTAGATGGCATACAACTTTGCTCCTTGTCAGATTGCAGTGGACTGTTTGCACTGTATATGGAAAGTGAGGGGACATGTTTGAGTTTAGCTTTCCTCTTCTCATCCTTTGAGACAGATACTACGAACACTTCAATCAGAAGCTGCCTCTGCTGAGAACTGTTAGATGTTTCCTTGGAAAGCTAATGAGATTTTACAAATGTATTTTCAATATTGTTCATTTAACTTGATGGTTGGCACAATTTATTGGAAGCAAGTTAACAGTCTCAGTCCAGAGGCAAAGAATTGGTGTCCACATTAAAGAACAGACTACATTTTTAATTGGAAGAAGAAAGAAAAAAAATCACTGAGCAGAAGAACAAACTGGCTTTACTCATGTTTGGAGTATTATAATTTCACATGGAGCAAGAGGTAACAATTTGTGCTTTGGGAATGAGGGCAGGACTATGAATAATTTGAGAATTCTTGTCTCCCGGCTGCACTATGGTCCTCCCACCTTTACAGGGGTCCTGTTAAATTAAGGCTAGTGGGCCAGTGGGAGTGAACTCATAAAAAGATTATCATCACATCATAGGCTTTTCTTCAGAGCTCAGAGTTGATATTATATGAGGTTATTTATGAATAAAAACAAACCACCTAAAAGTCTTTCCAGCTGCCCCTCCTCTCCCGCCAGCTGTTTCAGACAAAGTAATTTCCTTTTAATTATGCAGCTTAGTACATGTAGAAATACAGCTTATTCTCCATGTAAATGCATATCCAAACTTCAGTCCCAATGAGATCGTATGACCAAAATTAGGCTGTAGGATCTGCAACTGATGGGTCAAAGGCTTCAAGTCTTCTGGTGAAACTTCTGTTTTTTTACAGCTGTAGGCTCAGACGGGAGCTTGAACATCTCTTTGTCAAGTTGTTGCACAAATGTTTTGTGAACGGAGTATTACAGCCAGTGGCAAAGAAGGTGTTTGCTTTGGCATGATTGCAAGGTGACTGGCACAATGGACGAGCAATGCTGTTGGCAGTTTGTATTAGTAAGTAAAGATGAAACCTGGATTAATACCATTATATCTAACTAGAGGTCAGTTCACATTAAAGTATGAGCCAATACATTTTAGAATCAATTTAAATACTTGTGAACTCCTATTTAATGCAGGGGATGATTAATGCCTCCATAGAGAGACGGAGATTAAAGAATTAATTCAGACCAAGCTTGGGATAGAACTAAGGTCAAATCTCAAATCTCCCAAGTTGTTAAAATATTGGGCAAAAGACAAGATCACCTAGCATTGTGCTTAAGGCTAAGCCTGTTCTTGGGGATGCCATCTGACTGGGTGGCTGGCTGGTTGGCTGCTCCAGAAAGCAGCAGTCCTACGTCTGCTTTGCATCAACACTGGTGTTTATCTGGTCCCAGAGGGAGCTGCCCAGGCACTGATGAGTCAGTGTTCACCTGTGCTGGCCTGTGGGAAGTAATGGCAATGTAGGAGAAATGGGACTGCCACATTCAGCAGCAGGTAGCCATTACAGCAGCTTAAATGTAACACAAGGACTTAACCAAAGTAAAATGGCAGCTCCCTATCTCACAGGCATGTTGTGAAGAGGAACACAAATATTATTAATTATTCAAAAAGATCCTTTCCTCATTGAGAAAGTTGAAGAAAATGGCAAAGAGATTCAACTGTTTACATTTTCAATTCAAATAATTGTCATCCAGAGTCGTCTTTAAATACATATCCCAAGCAGAAGACTTAGAAGTATCTCTTCTCAGCTGCCAGCATAATCACTGGGTTTTCCAAGCATTTCAACTTGCAGATTCACCCACACAGCAATGGGGAAGCAGCATTCAGGGGCACATAAAACTGTTTTCAACCAAATAATCAGCCAGCATCTTCCTGAGCCTGCTGGCTTATGAGGTGAAGTCAGCTACAAAAGGAAAGGACTTCTACTGTTACACAAATTAAGCCATATATCCCTTGATGATATATTCCTTGAAAAGAACGTCTGGATACATCCAAACCTAGAAGCTTTTCCTCTCCACCATGAAGATACCAAACCAGAGCCCAAAATGTCACTCGTTGCAAACTATAAAACTTTCACGTTTTTAAAGTTTCCAATGATTCAAAGTCCTGATGCAACTTCATCACCCCTCCTTGGTAGGGAAGTGTTCCAGTGCCTCAGCTTGTTGCAACGTACAAAAGGCACTTCAAGTGAATTCTGATGGGTGTGAAGAGAAGGTCATTGGAAAGCAATATGGCAGTGTTTGTTCACAAACCAAAATTACTGAGGTTACTAATGCTAGGGCAGACTATGAGAAGCTATTGGAAAACTTATTGAATTGAACAGCATAACATTGTTTGCTGTAGCTAAGAACATGAAGAGATGATTTCAGAGGAGCAATTTAAAATTCCTTATACATGTTGGTTTCTAAGCTAGCTGTAGTTTCTCAGAAAAATATGTTTGCTCAATGTGCAGAAATGCAAAAGAGATTAGTCTGTACAGGGAAGCAGATGAAAATATCGTAAAATATTACAGAGCAAATACATTTTTTTTCATGAGTATGTGACCTCACCTTTTCTCTAGAGTTCAGTTTTGGAAAAAAAGAAACAAACAAACAAAATCTACTCTTTAAAATACAAAGCTGAAGGAGATGAACTGAAAATAACTCAAGAAAGAGGATAAGGGAGGGGAGGACTTCCATAGAAGTAGTTAAAAAGACAGAAGGTCAAATTAGACTAATCTTTTTGTGGTAGCAGCAGACTATGGGAATGTCAGGAAAGAAATGTTGTTGAAATATCTCCTTTCTCCTCTCCAGTCACGTTACATTTCCCATTGTGAGACCTGGGAGGTAACTTAGGATCCTATATAGTATTTTGTAGCAGAAGGGATGGAAGAGACAGTAGTTCCAGACAGAGCTATGCTTATTGTTTTACAATTTTTTTTTGCAAGTACAAACCATAGCTTGTGGTGCAGAAATTTGCCACACTGCAGTTGCTACTACTGCAGAGTTCAGCTTTTCAGATAGGACATCCTTCAGAGACCATCAAATTATGTTGACTAAATGGCTGTTCTGTCCAAAAATCCTTTTTTTTCTTTTTTTTTTCTTTTTTTTTTTTTTTTTTACAGGAACATAATTTCTATTTCTGCAGATATCTACAGATAGATAGATAGATAGATAGATAGATATAGGTGTTTCTTCCTATACCTACTCTGTATTCATATTTCAAGGATAGACTTCTCTGCAGGAATTTATGCCAAAGTTTACAGTAGCATAAACATGTAGTTTCTCAAGGTGTTTATCTTTTGTGGAAAATAGAAAGGGAAAGCGTCCAGCTTCAGAAATGGTGAATTTCTAATTTTTTTCTTCACTTGCATACCCTTAGTAGAAATCTCTCAGAGATAGTCCACCAAACACAAATATTGCTGGGCCACAGGCCAAAAGTTATTATTATAGAGTTAAAAAGAAGTTAAATAACAAAGAAGACAGCAATTGAACCCAATTAGCCATTCTCATAATAAGGGGAGAAAGGGGGGCAAGAAAGCTAGCAAAACATTTTGAAACAAATGTTTAAATGCTCGATGAGCTTTACATTGCAACATATAATTAGCCTGTTGCACACGTTCTCATAGGATATTGTACTATATAGTTTAGTGAATACAACTGTAGATATTTACCCAAGGTAAATACTATTTTATGACTTCTAGCATGACAATAACCAGCTAGTACTTGGGTTGTAAATCCTGTTGTATATCTCCCACCCAGCACAGACACCATGCAACTGGTTTCAGTGTGTAAGTTCTGCGTTGGAGCATTTCACATTAACCGCTGTCAAATACATGGTTTTGGGCTAGGGAAAGTGTTGCCAGTGTGGCAATTTGCACCTCCCCAAGTTCTACTCAGTGCGATCCTCTCCCTATTCCCCTCCTTTTCTCACTTGCTCAGGAGGATGCCTATTGCAATTTTCTAGTAAAGCCAGTAAAAAATTATACCCAAGGTTTTGAACCTGTCTCCTTAAAAAAAGAAATCTGTAACTATGAAGACATGTTATTAGCTGAGTGGTAATAACAGGTGGCAGGAGAATAAGAGCTGTTTCTTTCTTGTCTTTCATTTAAATGTTTATATTTCTAAACAGACCCGCCAGTTCTGATTGTCATTTTTTAGCCATAAAGGGAGTTGGTTCAAGGTCTGTCAGCATGATAGGTCTTGCCTCCACAGAGGTCTTGCCTCCATTTAGCCTGGAGATATTGCCTTTCAAGTATTCTTCTAATAGCAAATGAGCATTTTAAAGTTCAGAAGAATATGTGCTCTTTAAACACTGTTTTTCTGATTTCTAATAGCTGCCTTGTTAGCAGGGAGGTTCGTTTATGCAGTGTTCGGCATCCTATTGCACATTTCTGATCCCTAACATACAAAACCAGGAACCAGTCCAACTGCTGCATGCGGGAAGACAAGTATTTCAGTTCATATAGTGCTTCAATAAAACCGAAACAACTAAACAAACAAAACCTCAACCAAACAACAACAACAACAATAAACCCACACAGGCACACACACATACAAAACTGCAGCAGCTTATTTTACAAAAGACAGAGAAAGCCAACTTAATATTGGTTTATTTAAAATTTTAGGAACTTGATCATCTGTGCTCTCAGGAAAAACAACCAACAGCATTTAGCAAGCTCTGTGCCTTTCTCCACACATCCCAAACCACCCTAGGGTACAATATTGTGCAATTCAAATTGTACACGGGTTCTGCACCTTCTCCAGAGGTACCTGGCACTAGCTACTTCCAAAAGGAGAGTATTGGACTGCAGCATAATACTAGGTAAAAAAGTACGCTGATACTTCACCCCTTCCAAAATATTTTAAACAAAACTACAGAAGACATTTGGGAAAAAAAAAAAAAAAAAGAAAGAAAACAAAACAAAACAAAAAACAAGCAAGCAAACAAACAAACAAACACTCACCATTCTGGAAACTAAGAGCTTTCTCCTGGATCCGAATTATGTCATTGGTCAAGACATGAAGACATCAGCACTGTTGAAGAAGCACCTATTGCTGCTCCAGCTGCAGAAAACTCCGGCGGGCTCGAGTAGGTGCTGGGAGCACACCTGGTGTGCCTCACTCTCAGGGGTGCTGAGCAACGCCTGCTGGAATGTGCAGTCTAGCAGGTACCTGGCACCACTTGTTCAAACAGACAGGAGGGAACGATTGAACTACATTACCCATAATTGCCTTTGGCTGGTTTATGATTACACCTGAAACCAGAAGAGGTGGTGCAGGAGTTTCGCCTTAGGGAGGAGAGATAGGCACAGTCAGGAAAGAAGGAAGCATGTGCTCCTTGTGCATCGCTGGAAGGGAGTTAGGGTTTTCTATTAATACTTTCACACGGCATGTTGCAAACATATTGAGCTTTCTGGAAGAGGGAAAAAGGATGTCCTTCTGATAAAGATCAAGGTTAGAAATAATTAGATTTACTGGCAATGAATACAGTGACCAAAATCGTGTGAACCTGTATGACCGGTTTGGGCATCTCTGTGCTTGTGAGAGAATCAGACAGCTGGGTATGAGGAAGCAAGTGAAATGGGGGCGGCAACGGCCTGAGAAGACATCTACAGAGAAGGGGAACTTTCAAGGTCAGGTTGGACGGGGCTCTGAGCAACCTGATCTAGTTGAAGATGTCCTTGCTCATTGCAGGGCGATTGGACCAGATGACTTTTGAAGATCCCTTCCAACTCAAAGTGTTCTGTGATTCTATGAAAGCAGAGACATTTGGGAGGGCAGGGGGGAAAGAGTTCCTTTTTGCCCTCATGAGCTTGAGGAAATAACAAGTTTTCCCAGATATTGCAGGTGTTTTTCTCAATGATTTCAGCATTTTATTGAATAACATTAAAGGGACAAAGATTACAGCCACAGGGAGATAAGATAAATGGTCTTTGCACGAGGAATGTCATGGGGAGTTGGAGAAGAGATGATTTGCCTGTCCTGTTGTTATTTGCTACCTGTGTTTTTGTGGCACTTAGGACTCACAGCTGGAATTCCCCTTTGATGAAAAGAGGCTTCACAGGTTTTCTAAGCCTGTCTCCAAAAAGCTGAAGTATAAATCAAACAGGACAAAAATGTGGAGGAAGGCAGAATATGGATTGTTTGTGGAGGAGATAGTGTCAATCATGGTGTGCAATTTCTAGCAAATGAGCTACTTCCCAAAATAAGTGGGTTTGTTTGACCAAAAAGTGGGGTTAAACTCAGCAAGTAGTTTCATCTGGAAAAAAAATGAAGTTGAAATGGTGCCAACGCCATTTCAACTAAATGGTCAGTCCACTGCAATAACATTCAGTTCCTTCAGAGAACTGCACACTTTCCCTCCCCAACTGATAATACAGAAAACAGCATTTCGCACCTGACCATATGCAATTTGGGGATGTTAATCTCTTCTAATTTGTATAATAAAGTAAGGCCTTGACTGTGAGAAAGATAAGAGGTGCCCTATCTCCAAATGCTTTAACCAAGTAGATATATTGTTGAGAGAGCTCTGTGCTGTTATCAGAAGCCAGAGGTTAGAGCAGGGTTATTCACTTTGTACTTTCTGCTCCCATTGCCTCTCTAAAGGTATAGTTTATAAATTCAAGATCTGGAAATAGAATACGTAGGGCAGATAAAGCCCTGTTAGACATGAGGAGGAGAAGGAAAACATTTCCAAAGATACTTAGTGGTTTACTCAGAGCTATTAAAAAAGCAACTATTTAATTTTTGTTATATATTTAATTTTCTGGGTTTTGTTGTTTTGTGGGGTTTTTTTGAGGTAGGTACGATCTATCATGTGTCTGTAATGCTAATGACAATGATATCCCAAACCAGTTGAAACTCACTGTTAGACTATCATAATTTAATAATAAATTAAGATCTTAGTGTCTTAAACTCCAGATTTCAACTTCTTTCCTGTCATCTCCGACTACTCCTTAAAATTTCCATTTAGATAAGATACTTTTCCCTAAACTTCATTTCTCTGAATGGACCATTAGCTCATAACAGAAATGTTTGTTCCCAGTAGAAGTATTTTCAGAGCAAGATATTTTTGACAATCCATTCTTTTGATTGAAAGAATAATTTTTAAAATAGTATTGGTATTTTACCTTAAACAGGAAAACTTAAGTTCAAGCTGATGATTTTTAACATCACTTTTCACAGGGATGAATCAAAATTAATTAAATCAAATATGCTTCTCAACTGCTTCTCAGCTAGAAAAATCACTATAGAGGATATTTGTACCATTAGATTTGTGGGATCCTGCTGACCCACATAAGGCATCTACATTATTTCAGTTTACTTCTGGGCCTCAGAAAAGGGCTTGAGTATTAAGAAAGTCTATCAGGGTTTTCTGTACAAGGGTGACCAATTATTAGTTCCCACATTTTTATCAAACTCTACCACTTCTGTCTTGTTGCATAATGGAGTTTACCTTGAGGGTATCTCAAGTAGGTGTTTGAAAGACAGCACTGCATACCCTGCTTACCTCTCCAAAAACATATCTGATCAGTCAGCTTGTTTCCACCTTCCACTGAAACTCATACTCTGTAACAACTTTTCTTTGAACATCATTTGATGAGACAGTGTGGCTTTCTGCACTTTGACTCATTTTCAAGATAAAGACTTTCAGAAAGCAGATTTAGACTGTTGGGTCTTAGGAATGCTAAGCATGACCTGGAGAGTTAATAAGCAATTTCATGCATTTAATTAACTTCACTGTTTGTGTACGGGGAAACTCACATGCTGTACGTGCAGACAAAAGCAATAGCAGATGCTTGCAGGCTCATTTGGCAATACATTTTTCACATTTTTTTGTTTGCTAAGCTCAATTCATTTATCAGATATATTTCTGTCATTGAAATCAATGGAATTTGGGGAGGAATATTTTGAGACAGAAGTGGGACCTATGAGGTTAATTTTGACACAGGAACTTTAGAAGCTGATAACACATGTACGTAGGAAGTCCTGGATGAAAGCTGGGCATGATGGGTCAGAGCATATGAATGTGGTGACTAGTGTAGCAAGAGCAGGAGAGTCAGGCTGCAGGAACTAGGGCTGCCAACTCCAGGGCACAAGCAACATCATCGATCTTACCTCATTTTGGAAGTAAGTGAATGCCAGCAAACCACATCCTTTCACTTTTGCAACCTTACTGGTAGTGGTGGCAGGATCCTGGAAATCTTGGGAATGTAAACAGTCACATTCTGGCTTGACGTAACACAATGTGTATGGGAAGTGGCAGCTGTGTCATCACTTTTCATTTGATTATAGTATGTACTTTCCACTTCACTGATGTTTTTGCATTTCGTTTGTTTAAATAACTACATATTTTGACAGTTAAACTTAGTAATGACTGCAGAGTCAAAGAATGCGCTTTGGTTCTATCTGTAAACATATTTAATTTGCCTGCAACAGATTGTGTAGCTGGGGTGGAAAGTAGCATATCTTTTTGGATCTGATCTCAATTTTGCTGCAGTTCTCATTAGAAGAATGATAAACACCAAGGCTTCAGTGTACGTTACATATTGTTCTCATCTCATTTGTTTTGGTCATTCCTAAAGCTCATGAGAAAACAAATATGAACCCCCCTGCCCATCAAGCCATTAGAAGAGGGACACCATAAACCCTAGGCTATATGACAGTTACCTGTTGTCGAGGGTTTAGTTTGCGGGGTGACAATAAAACCCTGGCAGATGTATTGTTAACTTCCTCTCCCCACCACTTCCCCCTTTTGCCCCTCCCTCTCCCTCCTTCCCACTAAGGACAGGCAATCGGGAGGGAAAGAAGGACAGAGAGAAGAGAGTTGGAAAAATTAACGTTTTACTAATGCTACTAATAAGAATAGAGAAAATAATACAAAATATACAAAACCAATCTTGAAAGTCTTAGCAACTGCAGAGCCAAAGTCCTGGATTGGACTCTGCAGCCAACCAGAGCTGGATTCAGTCTGTCACTAGGCCTCAGTTCGCAGGGACAACTAGCAAGGTCCTCTCCTAATGTCGGCCACAAGCAGAAGGGAAAAAGGAAAAAGAAAAAGGGACGAGATCCTCGTGACCTCCCACTTTTATATGAAGTATTCATGTGAATGGAATGTTATACACGGTTGGTTAGTTTCTTGGTCACCGGTTTCTCGTTGCCCCTCTCGCGAGATGTCCATCCATGCTTATCAATAAGTTTGCATTCCATTGCTAGGTTTACCAAAACATGTGTTTGGTTCTCCAGGAAAATGCAGCTAATATGAAGGCTTTAGCTGACAGGCAAAATCACTAAAAGAGAAACTTGTTTTTCACAAAACCAGGACACCTGTACAATGATTTCCAATGAAAATCAGCTGTGGCAACTACACCATGATTTATGCATGTGCATGTGAGAGGAAACAAAGGTGCAATGTCAGGCCATTCTGGATATAAAGAAGCCACTCAGAAATGGTCAAATATTTTTTTTTCTCTCCCCCATCTCCACCAGTGAACGAAAAACTTCCATGGCAGAGAATGTGCTGGCCAAAGGTGTTTACACGTGAGATAGCATCTTGGATATACCTCCCAATGAAACAATATTTAATAACCAAGAGTGGTGTGGGGGTGAAAATTGGGTTTCTGCCAAGTCTGTGCTATAAAATGTTTTATAGTATAGTTATGCTAGTAAAAGTGGTTTGGGCTGTTTTTACTGATTCCAGAACCCTGAGTATAATCTATACCAGCAAAAGCACTTCTTCCGCCAGTTTTGTGTCCACATTAGGGTTGTTGCCAGTATCAAACGTTGCCAAAAATCACATTCCTAAGGGACATTACTTATACTAACAAAAGTTTCTAATACAAAGCAGGCTTTACAAACACTAATGAACACTCCACCCAGGCAGGCAAAACCACCTTTCCTGATATACAGAGAACCAAAGCAATCAGAAAGCTTTTACCTGGTTTCTGAAAGGCAGCATATAGTTCTGTGCAATGTTGAACATCAGAAAAAACAACTCTCAAAGCATGTCATATCCTTAACAGGCTATGTCTCAGACTTTAGTCAAGGTGAAGACTTGTTTAAAAAAAAACTGTGACATTGCATTTTAATGAACACATAGAACTTGGGGCAACAGTAATACAGTATGGGAAACTACTGCCAAAGTCTGCAGCAAAAATATGTGCTGAAACTGCTGCAGGCAATAAACCAAACTGAAACAACACTGTGCAGCATGGAAGTTAGTAAGGAAGATGTTATATCGAGCAGCAGAAGCTGTATCTGTATTTACTATACCTGCTTGTGCTGTGGAAAAAAAATAAATAAATAATGGAATCAGTTCTCCATGGTGAGCTGGACCAAGAACTGAAATTTGTTGGTTGGTTTGGGTTTGGGTTTTTTGTGTTTTGTTTTGTTTGGTTTTTTTAAGAGGGAAAAATATTACCCAGAAAGCCCTAGTGAAAACACAGTTGTTCTGATTTGCATGCATTAACAACTCGAGTAAAATAATTGCTTTCCTCTAGTATTTATCTTAATGAAGGATTAAGTATAACGTGCCGTTATGCTGATTGAACATTATTTTAAAAGATCTTTTTTTCTAATGAAGACAAAACTCTAAAGTGGATTATCGAATCAAAATATTAATATGAATAGATAGCTGGTAAATTAGACTGAAGAGTATCAGGGCAAGAACTTTTCTGCACGATGCGCATGTGTTTGCCAAAAGGGACTTGGAAGAAGGGCTCTGAAAGTGGTGGAGAAAGATCTCTTTCTCTCTTGAAATAGCAAGTGGGTTGGAACTTGTGCCCTAGGGAGGGACTCACAAGATGTCTTTTGTACCATGAAAACATTTGTGTTTCCTCTCTGTAACTAAAGCTGTTTAGCTTTGTTAGTTGCTAGATTACTTTATACAAAGTGTGTTCATTAAACAATTTCTTTCTGTGTTTACACAGTTTTCACTCTGTTGCTAGCAAACCTCTCTTCTCCCCAGCCAAATCTGCTGTGCTCTGTAGGGAAGGTTCACTCACTCCATTCCCACAGAGAAAAGGCACCAGGTGACCTCGAAAGAAGGAAAACAGGTTTGGCTGTAGGGCGCAAGCCCAGCACCTCAGTCGATATAGCACAGGCAAAGACCTCCAGGGTCCATGCAATACTTGCAGAGACCCATCCTAGAGAGGTGCTTGCAGTGATGCCTCTGGATCCAAGGCAGGGGCAGTACTAAACAGGGCCACAATGCACTTGCTTCTATAGCAACAAGCTGAGCAAAAGAATAAAATTTTTCAGGTAGGAAAATCCTATTTTTGTCCTAGTTCCTCATTAAATACCACAGACTTGTTACAGTAGATCACTTCACTTACATTGCATGTCATCAAGGAAAATGTTCCATGTGACAGTAAAAATTCTGCAGGCAGAAGCGACAAGACAAAAGAACAGGTTCCACACTAAAAAATTTGTGTCTTAAAGAGTAATGAGCAGTGAGACAAGAAAAATGCTATTCTGTCTCAGATGATTTTTTTATATTGTATTTCTAGAAATGATTCACACACTGTACTCAGCTGCACTTGGGTAGAAAATAACTGACTACTAGAGGTGACGTGAATAAGATTTTTTTTTTGTTGCTGTTTTTAGTCTGATTTCCTCATGAAAAAAGGTCTATACAATCATGCTGTGTCTGTCTAAGGCTCCAACTGATCCTCCTCAGCACTAGCTTGTGAACCCATTAGCAAGTTCAGCTCAATGCAGGGGCAGAAATCTCAGTTTAGGTAGAATGCCACAAGTTTCATGAAAAGGCTCATCAAAGTAAAAGAGAAAGCTGAGCATGTCTGTGGGGGGTAAAGTTACCATATTATTAGGACCAAAAATAAGCCATAGAAAGATTTTTCAGGATTTTTGAGGATGCTTAAAACATAAGCCCTACTCCAAAAATAAGCCCTAGTTACAGTTCATTAAAAAAAGTCAATTTAAATAGTGTCCAGGCAGCTATAAATGTAAAAAAGTAATAAGTTTTGCAGCCAAAATTAGTATAAGACCCTGTCGTATTTTCAGGGAAACAGGGTACGTGCATTGATACAACCAGACGTGAAGAATCAGAATCTGATCTCAGTGTAGATCCCAAGCATCTCTGCTGAATTAAACAGTAGGTGGCTAGCTTTGACCATATGGATTGTCAACATGGACCAGTTTTTCAGCAACAAGTCTGTTAAGAACTTGAAAATCTGGCCACGGGTGCTTCACTGGGAGTCAGGAGAGGCCAGATGCTTTTGAAAATCAAGCCTTTGTTTAGATGCCTAAATGGAAAGCAGGTGCTTCTGAAAATGAAATTTAACATACCAGGGTAAGACCTGAAAAATGTATTCTAGAATCATTACAAACTTCAAACTGATTGTGTCCATGTTACATAGGGGTTGACCACTGGCATAAATAATAGGAGTATCGTGTTCTTTATGCCATTTAAAGCTGAAAGTAAATATTTACTGGCTGTGGTTTCTTCCTTTTACTTCAGATTGATAAAAATGCAATTTTGGAAAGGCTCAAACACATTAAAAGTTTTGTGTTATACCTCATTACCCACTTGAATAATTAGCTTAATTATTTGCTAAATATCTATCAATTACAGTATAATTATAACTTTTTATCTATAAACCAACTATTCATGCCTTTAACACAGATTCGATCTTCACTAATATAGCAGTTAATAAGGCCTGAATACCTAGGACCACAAATTCAGATTTTTCTTCACAGTAAAGTAAGGGTGGGTTGGTTTGTTTTGCTTGTTTTCTTGTTTGTGTTTTTTCTCCAGTTGAGAACATTTCCTCAGTTTAGTAGAAAATATTTCTTCTATTTCTAGTTTAATAATGCTTTAACCTGTTTTTAAAAATAAAAACAAATATAACTGATTTGCTGAACTGTGGTCTAAAAATTAGCTAAATAACTAGTCAGAAGTGAAGCTGTGAGTGGGGCTGGAGGCTGACTTCTAGTCCCTTCCTGCAATCACCTGGCATCCTTAATCACAGCATGTTGTGGCTTACTGTGACATTTCCTTGAAATGTGGTCTGCTTCAAAAAGCCAAATGACTGCATATTTCTACAGTAACTGAAGCAATAGTCTAGGTCTACTGCATTTTTGTCCTATCATACTTCATATCTAATACCTTAAGTATTCATTAGTCATGTTTACTGTGTGGTATATCAAATAAAGAAGTGTAAAGAATTCCTTTCAAATGCTGTGTACAACTAGAAATAGAAGCCAGGGTTTGGAAAACGTCTGTAGCATGAAAAACCAATTCATCTGTAAAACTATCATAGAATTGTCTGAGAGACTGGACTGATCAAGTTTTATTCAACAGTTACACTCATTTATGTAGATTTGAAATGTACAAGTTTTTGTTGCATTTTTCATATATTTTCCTTATATAACTTGATTAAATTATTTTTTATAGCGGCTCTAATCAGTTAATTTCTACTATGGCTTTGTCACAGATCTGAGATACAGAACTGTGGATCTGAACTCTCACTTTCCATGTACTCATTACCTGGAAAAAGGCACTTTGTCACTACCAGGTACATGCAGCAAGGGAAAAACGTTTTAACAATACAAAGAAAACGCACATCACTGATAAAGAAACTATTCAGCTATGTAATCACTCAGGTGTTCAATTAGGTTTCTGAGTCAGCAAGACATCAGATAATCTTGTTGTTGTTGATGTAATGCAGATCCATATTTAGCCGTGTATTTTGGTGTTTTGCTCTTTAGGAACGGAATTATCATACTTACATTGCATATGTATATTTTTTTTTTTCTGAGCTGGAATCTAAGCTGCAGAGTACAGGTCTCTCAGCTTCACAAGCAACTGATACTAACCAGACACTGTCACCATCCTGGTAATACCATCTCACCTTTTAATAACTGAAATGTAATTTTCCAAAAGCTCTACAAACACCCACCTGATCTGCAAAACTCTATTTCTGGAACTGAAATCTTTTTCCTATAACAAGAGATTTCTAGTACACTATGAGCAAATGCCATTTGTTCCTAATGCAGACTGACCCTGGTCCTCTCAGAAAAGGCCTGGCATCATCATCCTTGGAAAGGAAAAAACAGGACCTGCCTTTAGTTCCCAAGTGACCTCACATGGCTAATCTGAAGCACACATAATGGCCCTGAGACCTTCCTAGATGATCTTTAACACATCCTACCAAAAGGGAAGATCATTTCTGGCTGCCTTAGGAGCCATAGGGCTGAAAACCAAGAGCATTTCAGACGAAGAGCCACTCCCAGACCTGGCTAGCTCCTGGAATAGCTGTTGTCACCTCTGGGCCCATGGTACTTAAAAGAGATCTTCTTCTTCAGAAATACCGCCAAATTGCTTCTGATTACCATAATGACTGTAATTAATGCCTACGCTACCAGAGCAGTGTGTGCTTGTACAGCAGCCCTCACCCACTGCCAGCACCCCCAGCCATTCCCCACAGCATCCAAGGCAGCAGCAGCTGAATACTCCCTGCATGTACTGACATTTTCAGCATTGAGGCTGCTAACATGGGAATAACAGTATTGCAAGAAGACAGTATTCTGACCTCCTCTTCTGTTAATATCCTGTTTCTCTTTGTTTTAAGTTGTCTTTTAAGGCTTTCAAAGGTTCCAAATAAAAATTACTTGCCAGCTTAGAGAAAACCTACAATGTGTAATAAATAGTATGATTTAAGTGCAGCATATGCTGAGAATGCAGTTGTAAAATAGAAATAATACTGCATCTTCAGCTACTATTAATCAGAACAACTCTGCTGAAGTGAAGGGAGTAATTCCATTTTAGATCTGCTGAGAATCCAATTCCTACATTTACCACTAAAGCTGTTAAATATGGAACATCGCTTCAGCACACTAGGTCCCTGTTTACTGAAAGCTGTGAAATAGGAGCATATTTGGTTTCAAGTCCTTTATGGGACCTTTTCTGGAAGGCAGGTTCCTGCAATGCACTGAATATGTTCAGTGCTGACTGGCTCAAGGGAGTGCTCACTCAGAAATCTTGCAAGGTTTGTTCCTGTTGCTTTCATTTTGAATGTAATGATTTCTCTTTGTTGACAACTACAGGAGCAAGATAAGATCAAACAACTAACTTCTTTAAACTTCTTTAAATGACATGGGTGTTTTCAGGAAACACTTTTCAGCAAAATAATACAACGGGTGCTTATCCTGGCATCTTTCAGTGTCATACACAATTCTATTTGGCTTTTAAAACAAATTCAGTGAGGAAGCTGTGATTATTCAGGGGTCACAAAACTGCAGTTCTGCACCAGAGCTGATTGTAGTGTTAACAGCTGTGACTTCGCTGACTTCAGACAGCAGTGACCAGCAGTGATGCTGCTCTGTGGGTGGAAGTTCAAGTAGGAACAACCAAAATAATGGGCTGTAAAGACATCTCAAAAAGTAACAAAAAAACCCACAGTTGTATTTTAGTAAACACACACACAAAAATTAATCAGTCTATGAAGTAAGATGGTTTCAAATAACAGTTTGGATTGTAGAGGACCAATGAGGATTGCCTTTGCATGCATTTCTTGCCGAAGGCCAAGTTCAAAACATACACAAATTGGACAGTGATGCTGGCATGCAACAGTAAAACTTCTGGGCTACAGTAATGCAAAAACACATAAGAAGTGCTCATAAATACCTGCCTATATAAAAACCTACATTTTTGCTTTCATTTTATAAGCTACTCTTTTCACCAGCTAGTGGATAAATTTAATCATAGTAAAATACTATTCATTAAAACATTAATCTTTTAAATTTGAGAAAAAGAACAACTTAGAAATCTACAAAAAGTCCAGAGAGTTTCCTGATGAGCTTCTTGAAATAAATTCTTCAGCAACATCTGCAAGCTGTAAGTCATCATTTTTTCCACTCTTAAACATGTAAAATCATATGCAAGTTCAGTCATGACTGTTAAATTATGGATCAAAGCCACAGTTCATTATAATGAAGAGAGTACTTAAATACGCCCACGAACAGCATTCATTATCTGTGCCACCAGGCCCGTTGTTACCACCTTCACTGCATTTGAAAACAGATGGTATTGGTGTTTGGTTGAGCAAATATACACCTTTTTGATCTCTACAAGTTGATAGAGCCTGATAGGATTCATCCAAAAGTACTTAAAGAGCTGGCTGATGTCATAGTGAGATTTGTCTCCATGATTTTTCAATGCTCCTGGGAATCTGAAGAGGTCCCAGTTGACTGGAAGCCGGCAAATGTTGTCCTAGCCTACAAGAAGGGCAACAGGGATGACCCCGGCAACTACAGGCCTGTCAGCCACACTTCTATGCCTGCCAATATTATGGAAAAGATTATTCTGAGAGTTATTGTAAAACACCTGAATGACAACACAGTCATTGGTCCCAGCCAGCATGGGTTCATGAGGGTTAAGTCCTGCTTGACCAACTTAAATTCTTTCTATGACAAGGTTACCCACTTAGTTGACCAAGGGAAGCCTGTTTATGTGATCTTTTTGAACTTCAGTAAAGCCTTCGATACTGTCTCTCATAGAATCCTTCTGGACAAGATGTCCAGCATACAGCTGGATAAATACACAATACAGTGGGTGAGCAATTGGCTGACGGGCCAAAGGCTCAAAGGGTTCTAGTAAATGGGGTTATATTGGGCTGGTGACCAGTCACTAGCGGGATTCTGCAGGGAACCGTCTTAGGGCCAGCACTCTTTAATGTCTTCATAAATGTCTTTGATGCAGTACTTGAAGGAATACTAATTAAGTTCACTGATGACACAAAATTGGGAGGAGCTGATGACACTCTTGAGGGCAGAGAGGCCCTGCAGAGGGATCTGGACAAATTGGAGAACTGGGCAATCACCAACTGCATGAAGTTTAGCAAGGGCAAGTGCCATATTTTGCACCTGGGACACGGCAACCCTGGCTGTACATACAGATTGGGGAACGACAGGCTGGAAAGCAGCTCTGCAAAGAGGGTTCTGGCCATTCTGGTCAATGCTGGCCAACAGTGTGCCCTGGCAGCCAAGGGGGCCAACGGTGTCCTGGGTGCATCCAGCACAGCATTGCCAGCCAGGTGAGGGAGGTGATTGTCCCACTCTGCTCTGCACTGGTGCGGCCTCACCTGGAGCACTGTCTGCAGGTCTGGGTGCCACGGGATTAAAAGGATATAAAGCTACTGGAGACTATTGAGAAAAGGGCAGTGAAATTGATGAAGGGTTTGGAGGGGAAGCCGTAGGAGGAGCTGCTAAAGTCACTTGGTTTGTTCAGCCTGGAGGAGACTAAGAGGAGAACTCATTGCTATCTACAGATTCCTCACAAGGAGAGGAGGAGGGGCAGGCACTGATCTCTTCTCTCTGGCAAGCAATGATAGAATCCAAGGGAATGGCAGGAGATGTGCCAAGGCAGACTTAGGTTAGACATTAGAAATAAGTTATTCACCCAGAAGGTGGTAGAGCACTGGAACAAGCTCCCCAAGGAGGTAGTCATGGACCCAAGCCTGACAGTGTTCAAGAAGTGACTAGCCAACGCCTTCAAACACATAATGTGAATTTCAGGGTTGTCCTATGCAGGGATAAGAGTTGGACTCTATGATCCTTGTGGGTCACTTCCAACTGAGGACATTCCATGATTCTATGATTCTATGACTTCAACAATCTTGTTGTGAGCTGACACTGCCTCACATACTGAGAGGTCAAGGCTCATGCTGGTGACTCCAGCCTCTTGCTTCTCTGTAGCTAGGACCAAATCTCACACACTGGCTGTGCAGCACCTTCAGTCAGGTGCCTTTACTGCTGGTTGTTTGCTGACCAGCTGCACCTACAGAGTTTAGTTACAGAGTAGGGGAGTGTGTTGGGTTCCCCCATGAGAGGACTTCTTCCATGACTCATTTCTTTGGTTAAAACAGTGTTACTTCTATGCCACTTCAACTTGTCTCTCAACCTCACATTCCTGTTTTTATCAACCAGAATCTCCCTCATGCTTTGAAGCAGATGAATCTTGAAAGGAAACTTACTAATAAAGCTAGAAAATAAGTCAATCACAGTTGCAATTACAACCATTCATGCAAAGCACGTCTGCATGCATGTTTCTATTAAGGCTGACATCTTTATGAATTTCCAGATCTTATATAATTGGTGCCTCTTCTGTTTAAAGTTTGACTGAGTGCTGGAGATTGGGAAATGTATTTATGAGCCAATGCAAAAGTCATAAAATACTTTGATGAATTTGAATGTCTAGTTTTATTTATCAGCCATTCTTTCTTTGGAACTTTCCTCTTCCCTGGAATCTCAGGCACCTCCAAGAATTTCTAACTTTGCATCATTTTGATGGATTTGTCCTAGAATATAACCCTTGGCAAATCATTCCCTACAAAATGTCTGTGTCAGTTCAGAAATTACACCCTTCACAGATTTTTATCCTTGCTTCTCTGCCAGGGATTCTGTCGCTAGAGCTCTTCTGGCATAACGTATCAGGTGAGTGCTCCTCATTGCATACATAATACGAAACTGTACCATGAAAAACCTCCTACTGCAGCCCCATTCTGTCATTTGAATTACAAGGTGCTAATCTTTGCTTGATATCTTATTTCTAGATTTCAGCAATGTGAGTGGACAGAAATATAATTTTCCTGCTTTTGCTGCAACTTGCATTGGAAAGGTCTACCCTGTTTGGAATTTTTCCATAGTGTGAAAGAGGGTGATTTTTAAAACTCACAACTCTTTGCAATCAGTTCAAACAACCATTTAAAATTCTTTCTTTGCAGATCTCCATTTTCCTATTGCAACACGTTCTAGTCAGTTCAGAAATTAAAACCAGTGTTCATCCAAACATATGCTATCCGTTTGGTCAAATTCCTTATGATGTCATGATGACTCTTCTTTATTTGATCTGAAAAATACCATCTCTTTTTGTCACTTAAATTAAATTTGATAGTTTGCTAAAAAAATGCAGGATATCACATACAATAGTAGTATTTTACCATGTGAAGCCATGCCAAATTCCAAGCATGGGCATTGTAATGAGCAAACAGAGCCCCTGCCAAGTCCATTTTTCTACATGTGGTACCAAGCTTTCCACGGTATTGGCATCCTTGCAGAAGTTTCCATGATAACTGTTGAGCCTCAGGACTGAACAAAATATTGTAACTTTACCATTACAACTACTTCTCCACATTGAGTAATCCTGCAGACTCTACATGAACCTTCTGTAATCCATGTATGCTTGGGAAAGTTGCTTTTTCTTGGGAAAGTTTGCTGTTTCATCGACCATAACTGGGCACTGTCTACAATAAACCAGTGTGAAGATAGCCCTTACAGATTTAAGATTCATGATTTCTGCTATCTTATTTTGAGTAACTGGAATTGTGCATTTGTTTTGGCCCTTTTTCAGTTGTTGTAAAGTCCCAGGATCACATTTGCTTGCAAAAAGCAGTTGAATCAAGTTGCACTCAGCTTCTGAGAGGCAGGCATGTCTTCAGCTCATTCATTACAGTGATCTTGTGGTGCAAATCTTTGTCTTGTAAGATGATTAATACAACTAAGAATTTTGTTACCATTTGCCTTTTTCCTTCTTTCTTCCATGAATACTGAAAACTTACCAAGTCACTGGCATTCTTTGTGGTTGCTTCAAGAGTAAGAGCTTTGATGCCTCAAATTTCTTTTCCTATTAGAGGACCTAGGCTAAGTAAGTGCTTCTTCTGAGTAGTTAATCAGAAGTTATTCACAATTAAAAACTGCATGATCACAGAAATGGTGTGCATTGTCACAGACTTCAAAATAGAAACCCTGAAAATCTTCAAATTACAGTGAGCAAAGGAAGGGCTTAATTTCCTAGAGCTGCACAGAAGGACAGGCTCCAGTGGCCTCTGATGAAATGTTGCAAGTGTTTTCCTGGGATCAAGCACTGATAGTTCTTGTTTCAGGTGCTGATAAGTATAGGCCACCACTATATCAAGAAAAAAGGTTCACTTTTTTGTTAGAAATGGCATTTTGAATTTTAATTAAAGGTTTTTAAATACATTTCTTTTACATATATTTCATCTTATTTAAAAAAAAAAAAATTACACTTTCTCATTATTTTTTTCAATCACTACTTATTATCTTATATATATATATAAAGGACTCCTGACAAATGAAAATGTTTAGTTGAATTTAGCTTTACTTGTCAACTGTTTTTTATAAAGCAATCTGAAATACAGCAGAATAATGAAGGGAAATTTAGACAGTTAATTTCCTGTTTCTCCAGAGAAGTAGTACTGTTTCCTGGTTCTGAGATAACTAGTTATAGCCAGTTTATTAAAATAAAATTTTAAAGAGAAGGGAAGGAAGGGAAGGAAGGGAAGGGAGGGAGGAAGGAAAGCAGGAAGGCAGGAAGGCAGGAAGGCAGGAAGGCAGGCAGGCAGGCAGGCAGGCAGGAAGGAAGGAAGGAAGGAAGGAAGGAAGGAAGGAAAAAAGCTAAAAGCATTTCCTGTTAATTATTTTTGGGAATAAAAATACATTTGTTTAAAACTATTTCAAATAGCAAAAAGTAACTAAGCAGAGGTTTTCACTGAAAACTTTTGATATTTTCTTCTATTTAAAAATCTTCCTGAAGTCACATATAGATTTTGCAAAAGACTGATGCAGATTTTTTAATCATAGTTTAACCTCACCTCAAGATCCAGCTTTATCTCAGTGCTTCATGTAAAGTTCCCAAATGACATAGGCCAAATTTTCACTAAGTGCCATCCTTGCTGTAATTGCTACTTGCTCTCACTTTTTTTTGTTTTTTGAAAAGCCGGAAACCAGGAAAAGAGCTATTTCTTGTTAAAGGAAACAATCTTACTATTTATTTACTTTTGGAGATGTCCGGCCAAATGCTTCAGGTTCATTTTCATGAGAAAGAGCAACATTACCAGAACTGAAATACGTCTTTGTGGTTCTAAACATCAGCAAAATACTGATGAATCAGAGAGACAGGAGTATGCTGCCAAATCACAATTTCAACAGATTTTTTTTTTGTTTCTTTAACTGAACACTGTGTTAGAGATAAAACACTATTTTACCAAATTAGCAGACTAAGAAATCACCTGTCCTTTCTTTGTCCTTCTATTCCCAGGAACACAGTGGCTCAAAAAACTAAAAAGCCAAGAGCCACATCTCAGGGTTTTCTGGTCTAAACAGAAAATCTGGTTACATCTGTGAAGTATGAAAGGTATATTTTTCTCCCTGTCCCTTTCCTTCACCTTCTGATTTCTTTTTAAACTATCCTTTACTCAGTCAATATTCACCATAAAGACCAGCAGTAGACCACTTATACAAGATCAAAAAACTTTGCATTGTTCTATAAGTTCAGGAGTTAATGGCAGCACAGGTTTTGATTTTAGGTATTTGGCTGTTACTGATGTGTTTCTTAATAAAATAAGTGGTCATTTCAGCATGTATAATGACTTCCTGTATACCTTAACAACTTTCTTAATATTATGATTTTTTTTTAAGTGTGGTTACATTTTCTATAAAGACCTTATCCCAGTTAGTCAGTGATCATTAAATTCACAGTGGTACTGTGAATCATCATTAATTTAACCTCTGGGGAATAAAAGTTTTTAGCTATACATTTAACTTGAAATGTTTGTATTTAATTGAAGTGTGTATTTACATGTTTTTCTTATGTCAGCTATTTAAAAAAAAAAAAGTGTTTAAAAGTAAATTTCTACAGTAACATGCACTATTTTTAAAAATGGTCTCTATTCTGTAACAGATGTCATACGGAAAGTTGAACAAATTATGTGATGATGAAGTGATTTTTATCCACATCAGCTTACTTTCAGATGATTTGAATCAAGAGAGAGATTATTGAATGTGATCTGTATATAAACATTCAAAATCAGGGTTAACAGACAACTTGAAAACAAAAAAAATACTCTAACATCTTTTACAAACGTTTCCATGGGCAACACCCATGACTCATACTTTCAAAGCTTTGCAATAAAAAAGCTGCTATAACAGGGCTTTATTCCACACGCACACACAAAAACGGTTGGAAACTCACATTAGTTGAATAGTGGAATAATTCTATTCCAGAACATGTTCTTTTGCCAACTTTTTTTTTATTTTTATTTTCCTATGGAAACAGCAGATCTTTCCCCATGAAGTACAAGGCTGGAAACATAGTGTACTCAATCACCAGAAAAGCGTGTGTGTTTTGACAGAGTCTCCTTGTAACACGATAATACAATTAGAAATAAAAGCATATTTTGCTTTTACTTACATTTCAGTCAGTGAACTCATATTTCAAATGAAAAATTTATGTTTATCATTAGAAGTAGAATTAAATATTATTGATGAGGAAAACAGAAGTAAAAAAGAAGTTTATAAAGCATTTTCTAAAACTTTGTATTTTCAAACCCTAATGAAGCTTTGCTTTAGTTTACATAAAATTATTTTAAAACTTACATTCTGGATCACTAATTAATATACTTGAAAAACACTGGCTTACGTATTTCAACTAGACATTAACTTACGCAAGCAGATGCAAATCAGGTGTGTTTGTGCCTAGCAGCATTTGTTCCAGGAGCAGAGCTTTTTGAAAGCACAGCAGAGAGATGCTGCACACTACGATTTCTTGTAGGTGATGACCTGAAGAGTAGTCAGCAGTCCTGTCACGTGGCCACCTATGATAAAGCATACAATTTGCTATGCAGATCTTTACTAGTGAAGTAATATCAGAAATAGTGCTGACAGACAAGAGTCCAGAAAGTGAGG
Source organism: Streptopelia decaocto (assembly GCF_964273445.1). NCBI lineage: Eukaryota > Metazoa > Chordata > Aves > Columbiformes > Columbidae > Streptopelia > Streptopelia decaocto. Next base: position 131,012,010 of record NC_138655.1, on the reverse strand, counting down.
AAAGTATTATATCAAAATATTTGCCTGGCATTCCTGGACAAGAAGCCTACCAAGAGCTATCAGAGAGGTCTGGGACAGATCTTACAGCACAAGCAAAGTTTTATGGTTCAGGTGCAGTCTTTTTTAAAAAAAAAAAAGTGGAGTGTTTTATCTGGGAGGGTAAAACAGACAGTCACAACAATCCCCTCTACCTTTATGATCTATGAAAAATGAAGGATCACATAAATGCCAGAAGAGTATTTGAGACAAAAATATGGCCAAGCCTGTGAAGAAGAGAATTTATAGCACCAAGATTGGCCTAATATACTACAGCAACAAAGGGCAGGCCAGGGATGGTTTGTACAGACAACACTGTGCTAACAGAGCTGGAGAGTTTGTGAGAAAGGGCTGAAATAAATCAACTCTGGAATTTTTAATGGGATGAAAAATGTAGAAAGGCTTGGTAGGGCCATGTGATAACTGAGTGAGGTGCATCCAAAAAATGCTTGTTACGGAGGCTTCTCTTGACAATACACTTTTCGGGCAATGCTTAAGAGTAAGGCAGATTTAAAATTACTTTTTTCCTTTTTAAAAAGACCTGAGGACCCACTTTAAATCCCATCAGGCTTAAGAGCTCTTACAAATACATGAAGGCTGATTTTTTTGCATTAGTATCGTGTTAAGCATAATTTATCACTCACTCCCCTATAATAGTATTATTAACTAAACACGGTGAATGCAGAGGCACACAAGAGGATTTCCTCGCAAGTCGTGACACCATCATGGGCAAAGTGGGATACTCGAGGGGCTCACGGCAGCGCTGGCTGGCTGTAGTAACCTCACCAGCTTCAGGAGCCAAGGATGACAAGAGCAGAGTCTCTGTTGCCGTGGTACCCCTTCCCATCAAATGGAAATCTTCCCTGGGGTTTGTAAATGATGTTGCCCCGTTATCCAATTGAAACATTTTTAAACATCTCTAAGTTAGCAGAGTTTATGCATCCTTTCGCTTCTTTTTCAATCATTGTCTTTAATGTTCAGACGTCATCTTAAGGGAGAAAGAAAACTTTCTTCTTGCTCCAGAGCAGATTTTGTGTGTTTTCATAATACTGACTAAAGATAAAACTCAAGGTGCATACTTGATTGTTGCCAGATAGACTGCAAAAAGATGCTAGTGTTGCTCCAGAAAGCCTACAGATATATGGGGGATACCTGTTTCAGTTCTGCATTTGTTCTGTTGTCTAGTAATAATTATATTCCAGAAGAAACCCACAGATAAAGGGGTGGCAGGGAGAATGAGGACACTTGGGGTTATCTGAAATGCCCCTCACTGAAAGAGTTGTAACAGGATCTGAAAGGAATTTGAGACCTGTTAATCCCATGGGTCAACAGGACCTGGAAAGAAATTGCTTTCTGAAACAGAGGTAAAAATACTTTGAAATCATATAACCGTGCACAAAAAGAATCTTAGCTGCAATGTTTCCCAACTTCTGAGCCCTTGATATTGTGACATACATTTTCAATGGAGCCGGGAATGGTAGAGAGGAGTGGGCACGCAGACCACCTCTCTACGATCTTAATCCGGTGGAGGGAACACAATTTTCTCAAGTTTAATGGCATACTTGCCAGGCCTCTGTGGGATAATTGTAGCACCTTTTCCTTGTGCTAATGAACGTTGGGAGGAAATTATCACTTTCAGTCTACAAGTCAATGCTCAGGAAAACAGTTAAGGTGACTTTAACGTAAATTTTGTTCCTGGTTATCCAGTAACTCTGGGTGACTAAAGCTCTTTAGTGCTGATCAGAGCTAGTGACTGCTATCAATATTTCAAGTTTCTCACAGAAGACCTCTTAGTATCAAAATTTGACTTGTGTATATATTTCAATGTCCAGTATGACCAGCCATTGTCCACCAGTGGTCTGCAGACCACAGTTCTGGAATCTGTGCTTTAAAATACTAGCTAAATTAAACAGGATGGGAAAGATTTGGAAGGTCTCTCATAATTATTGGCAGTAAAAAAAAATTTTTTTGTTTTTCTGTTTACTTGTTTTGGTGGTTTTGTTTTTTTGTTTTTTTTTTTTTTTTAAAAAAAGGCTTACTGTGTGCTTTGTAGGGACAGTTTGTCACTTTGAAAGAGAAAGCATTGGTCTCAGAAGCTAATTGTAACAAGTTAGGTGTTCCATTAAAATGTCTTTTTTTTTTTTCAGCATGATTAGCACTTAGAAACTTCTCCATTTACAGGAAAACAACTCTAGTGTTGGCCTTCTTTTGCAGTCTTTCATCAGAGGTCTCAGTGCTGGAAAAAAAGTCACAGTTGTCAGTCAGAGTTGTTAAAGGTTTTGAAGGCAGATCTCCCATTAAAGTATAGTAATACTGTTTTGTATGAGGACACTGTTACTCTCCTTACTGTTTACAGATCAGCCCATGGATAAAGTAAAATTGCTATAAAACCACTTTGAATGGTGGTGGACTCACCGTCCCTGGAGGTTTTTAAACTGAGACTGGACATGGCACTTAGTGCCATGATCTAGTAAATGGACTGAAGTTGGACCAAGGGTTGGACTTCATGATCTCTGAGGTCTTTTCCAACCCAGTCAATTCTGTGATTCTGTGAATAAAATTCTTTCTTTCCTTTTCAAGACTCCATCAAAGGAGGTAATATACAGAAGAGGACTTCAAAAATGAACTGAATTCCAGCTTACTTTTGTCATTGGGATGTAAAATAATGCAGAGCTGCTTTACCTTAGAGAGAAGCTTTTTGCTGCTCAGGCTCTCTGGCAGTCAGAGAAGGAGCAGCCATCCCCAGCCGCCTGCCTAGCTACTCAGCCTGCAATACAGCAAAAGGAGAAAAACGCATTGTAATCATGAGAATACCTACAAGTAATAGTTTACAGTCATGCCTACCTAATGTGTGACTGTCAATGCAATGTGTAATTCACAGGCTGCCCCTCCAAAGTGCAGCCTAGATATAAAATGAAAGTGAAAGATGCTCTCTGGCAGAGCACATTGTACAACCACTACTGCTTCTTTAGTTCAGCAGTTTCAAAAGTGACAATAATCTCATAGGATTTAAAGGACCATGTGTTATAACAAAATAAATAAAATGCAGTTAAACACTTAGAAAGGTAATGTTGTATATTGGGAATTTTGTTATGTTAGAGCAGAATAGAAAGTATATGTGTTATTCACCTGGTGAATTAATGTTTGCCATATAGGTAATGTGCAGAATATCAAAGACTATTTTGTAATTTTTAGCCCTAGAAATAGTAACAACCAAGATACTACAGGCTCTCTGCACATTAAATTTTGTACTTTCACCCATCATCAGGATATCAGCATCTCATATAAGAAATCAACACCTTTTTATTTTTTTCTGGTTTGGGTTATGGAAAGCTTTGATTTCTCTAACAGGGGAAAACAAAGGTAGCAAATAGTGGTGTCATTCTGGTCCTGAGAAGGAAACTTTGTCAAATAAAAGGCTGGTAATACTTCTGCATATTTCTCATTTAGCCAGCGTCCTAGTAAGAATGTACAGGATTTACATGTTTAATTTTTGTTTTGATGATCTGTAGTCCCTGGAATAATACAACCTTATGAATAGTTCATAAGATTACTGTAAAAATTCTTCTAGTATAGCTTTATGTCTAAGCTTCTGCATTTGCAAAACCTTGAATTCAGCATTTGTGTTTGTTGTTTCCTATGTCTGATTTGAATTTAAGAAAGAAAAAATGTAAAGTCTACATTTCTTTGTTGGAAACAGACTCAAACACATACATATGAAAAACGGTGAGTCTAAGACTTGAGGAAGCTTTGGGATAGGGATGCTTTGAAAAATTGATCTTTAATCAAGTGACTTGTCAAATTCTCAGGAAGAAGTTAGGAAAAATCTGGGTAGAAAACTCAGTTTATTCAGATAAAAAGGTGCAATTCTTCAGTAAAGACTGCTTGGAAGAGTGCTTGTACCCTGTAGCCTGCGTTTATTTGGCAGAATAAAAAGTGCTCATACATTTCTGAGGACCAGCACAGGGAGCGAAACATTGAAGTAATCTTCTAGGTGAACAGTCCTGCAAAATACTGTGTACTTTCAATTCTCAAAAAAATTAGTGGGAACTGAATGCAAGTTCAAACCTTCATATGGCTAGCAACTTTTTGCAAAAGATACGGTTCCTTTTTTCTTTTTTATTTCCTTTCCCTAAAGGGATTTCAGCGGTCTCTTCTAGCAGTACATTACCTAGCCTATTATACAATGTGTGAGGTATCTTACCCTGGAATCCAAGACCTTACTTTGCTCTATATTTTCCATATGATCTTGAACAAGTCAGACATTTTAAATATATTTTTTTAAGAAACTAAAACCTTTTGAAGGTCAGACCTTAATCTCGTTTCTCTATGTTTTCTACCATTTTTCAGTGTATAAACTGTAGACAACAAGACTTTTCTATCTTACAGATCATAAGAAAAAATAATTTTAAAAAATTAATGCAGTCAGATACTGAAGGTATTTTTTTTTATAAGACTGTTAATGAAGTATTATACATGTAATCTGCATATTTGTTCTTGCTGGGAAAAAATGATGAAATTAAACAAACTATAATTATAGACTTATAAGTCTTTATCCTTGAAAGTAGGACACTGCCCATAAATTGAGTTAAGATACTAACTTGGAATTTAATACAAGATAAACACTAAAAAATTAGGCTACTTGTAATTGTCACGACAAACCTGTTTAATCAGATAATTTTGAAAGAACTTAAATACAAGATAGGTCATTATAAATGGAAGACTGAGAATATGCATGCAGACTTGAAAGAGTTTATATAGCTCCCTGTTATCATGGTCCCAACAGAACAAAGCATTTTCTGGCAGACAGGCTATGGAAAACAGACATTTTGGGTGTGTGCAACTGGGAGTGATTTTCCTCTGGAATGAATATATATATCTATGTGGAAAAGTAAGAACTATTAACTGACTTTCACATACTTAGACATAAATATATGAAGGTACCCACAGGTGTGTGTATCCAGTTTATATAGATTGAGAAAAGTTTTAAAAAATGTAAAAGATTAAAAAATTACAGGCAAATTAAAACATCATTTCACAGTTCCAGGAAAATGAGCTATGGCTTATTATTTTGAGAGCTTGAGTTAGACAGTAATGACTCTCTAATAGAAACAACACCAGTAGTTCTCTGTTTTTTGACATATTACCTGGGACAGAATAATTCTGGAATCCACAGTTTGTGGTAGCATTTTCTCAATTTTATTTAGCATCAATTGAGAATTCATTTAGAGTTTACATACTGAAAGAACTGGGCCATATACACATGCACAAACTTATGACATGTATGTAATACTTAACTCAGCAAGTAGAAAATGTGCTACAATTGATCCCTTTCTTCATAGCTGTCAGCCATACCACAATTTGTTTATTCATTTTTCTTGGTGACTGTGATAAAGGACACACATGTTGTTGCCATAAAAGCCCATCCATGAATGGTGAAAGAGTAATTACTGTCCATCAGAAATAAGGATTTCTGATTCCAGTATCAGAAAATGCATACTCTTACACATACACACACCACTTCAGCACTTCACCGGAACCTTGTGAGAAAATAAAATCCTATTGTACCACTCAAACTGTCAGTCCTTTAACTCTAGACAGTGGCTTTAAGTCTCTAATATGGCAATGTCTGATGCGTCTTTATCAAATACAGGGTTTCTGTATTTCGTAAGCCTTGTTTTCCATGCATTAAACAAACTGCAAAACATAATGTCAGGCACCAATTTATTGAACACACACAGGCAAGGAAGAACAATCTAGAACAATCAAGAGAATAAAAACATTACTAGAATGACCTATCATTATATGAACGTTCAGCTGCATGATTAGTCATTAGACTTTAAAATTTGTATTCAGGAATGAAGAACTGTATTCTTTTATTCTGAAGCATATCTTCAATTCGGAAAACAAAGTGGTAGCTCTACCGAGGCTGTAAGGAATATTCACTCTGCTATATCAAAGATAATTTCCTCTGATGTGTGCCAATGTAGAAGAGGAATATCTAAAAGCCTAGCTTAAATTTAAAACTCCTGCATGATTTGGCCACGTATGATTTCTTTTGCAAAAGGCTATGGAAGGATGCATGGTGAAAAGAAGTAGGGAGTAAGATTAAGCAAGGAAAGAGCAGAGGAGGCCTCTGACAATATCTACATGGGAGTTGAAGACAAGCTTATTGTGGTGGGGTTTGCTGTGAAGAAACGAGAGCTTGTATTGAAGCATCATTTTTTGTTTCTTCAAACATGCCTTGATGAAGAAATTATATACTATTAGATTAACTGTGTACTGCATGCTACTGTCATCCAGTCTGTTTCCTAAAACCTAAAACTTCACTTTTTCACATGGCAGACAACTTTTGGTCACCTTGGTCTTCCATCAGGACTATCCTTTTGGTAGCTGGGAATAGTAAAGTTGCTGGAGGTGCAGAAAGAACAAAACTTGCAGTGAAATGAAGAATGTAGAAGACAGTTGAGGTGTTTCGCAATGGGAAAAATGGAAGGTGGAAGGATAAAAGTCACCAAAATACAGAGAAACTCTGGGGCTGAGAAGAAGCAACCTCACAATCAACTTTTCTAAGTACTTGACATTTTGTTTTGTATTGGATGCTTTTTTCTGCCTCATATTTTCCATTAATTATAATTTTAATTTGTGTCACAGTGTGCATTTTCAATCAGTTGACTCAATGGCGAGATTTGTTTATTTTTGATTTCAACCTTTCTAACCTTTCAACCTCTCTAACCAGAAGAAATATGTTAATTACACAAAACCTGAAATATTGAAAAGGTCACAAAAACCTACCGAAGAGTGAGATGTAAATTATACATCTTGGGACAGATGTGTATGCATGTCAATCTATCTGTATTCACTCAAATGCCAAGCTTATCTTAGCCTTCTTCAGGCATGCACTTTACAGACTTTCACGTTGCACTTCAGGTAAGTTAGCCAGCTCTTTTCTGGTCAGTCCTACTTCCAGTCTGACTTTTCAGCCTTTTTTTTTCTAGACTATGCAGCAGACCATGCAATAGGGAAGAAACTACAGCATAAAGCTGCTAGAGAGGGACACAAACCTGGAAAGGTTCCCCTGCAAATGGGGCAACAGAAGAGTCATGAAAGCTGCCCTGATGCTGTGCTGTGTGGGAAAGCAGGGATGCAGAAGAAGGCACAGGTCTGCCACCAAGGATGTGAGGCTTGACACGTCGGCCCTGTCCTGTGCCTGCCATGAGCTCTCCCCTCTTGGCTCACAGTTCAGTTTTAAGTCAGAGGGGGAGTGCCACCTACTGGGTGACCTTCTGAAATGAAGTCTTTATCTTATGATTTAAGAGAATTGTAATGGGAATTTATACAGAGCAAAAACACAGCAAGGGCCTAAAATTAATGAAGTGGCTAATCAGACCTGATGAGAAGGACAAATTGCACTTAAAGTACCTCCCCTACAGTTTCATGACCAGCTTGCTGCCACTTTTAGTAAACTTTTTCTGGCATGTTGGTCAAAAAAATCTGTAGAGCTCATCATAACTTGCCCTCTTTATGTGTAAAAACAGATGGCATGCAGAAACTACCTGCCTGCTAAATCTCTCACACATCTCAGGGTTTGATTCTAAGGTGCAACTACTATTGTATTTATACACAAAGGAAAAGAAAGAACTGTCCATCAGCTACTGATGAGGTCTCACATCCACACATACCAAAGTCAATAACAGGATATTCTGAGTCCTCATGAAGATCCTGAAGTAATTTTCTACAGTTCATTCAGTATAGCAGTGAAGAGACAATGGATGAGACAGATCCAGCTTTTCTGAGCAATGTATTTTATATGTGTGCACATATCACTCTGCTAATCCTGACTCCAGGATTCCTAAAGTGGGGAGACTTACAGCACAGACAAGGAAAGGCAGGCTTTTTTCTTAGGTGGGGACATCAGAGAAGATTAATTTTATAAATCGTTTTAGGTTTTCTTAGCTATTTAATCTCTTAGATATGCCTCAGAAGGCTGGCCTAAGGAATTTTAAGGAACATTTTTATATATAGAAAATGTTGCAAACTATATATAGAAACTGCATTTCTAGTACTTTCCCTGGTAAGGGAAGGTGTTCTAAACTAAGGTGAAGGTATAAAAATGTGGTGCTCTATGACCAGATTCGAGCAGCTGTGACACACCAGGTACAGCACATTGTCTGCCTAAGAGAAGAAAAACTATGTTTTCGGAACAAAAATAGTATGCTTGGTTAGATGATGAAGTTCACATTACACGATATCTCAATCTTTATCTGAAATTATTTGGGGAAAAAAATCAAAACAAAATGTCAAAAATACATAATATTGAAAAGAAAGAGGAAGAATTCAAGAGACAGCTGAACTAAAAGAGTGATAAAATCCCAGAGGTTCAGCATCCCTGGGCCTAAATGGGCTGCAGAGGAAAACACAGCAAAGTCTGTACTGAATGTCTTGGCTTCAGAACCAGAAAGGAGGCTGCCCAGAGAAAGACAGGGTCCAGCACCTGACTATTGCCAAAAGGCACATTGGAAAGCTAGAGGTGAGGGCTTAATTAAATGCAACAACAGTGCTATTATTTCCCAATCTGACTACCTCCTGATAAGAGAAAATGGTCTAAAACATGGCAAAGCAATCCTGTGAGAGCTGACTGGAGTACATTTATTGACTTCTATGTGAAAAGGCTAGCAAAGGACACAATGCAACTGCAGCAAGGGTAAAGCAACAGAAAAATCACACATACTGGCATTAGTTTAGGTTTTTAAGATGATGGTCAATGACAAAATAACACAAAGGTTTCAGTTCAGTGTCCACATGTGAACAAATAAAAGGGAATTATCCTGCTGAGAGGATTTCAAAGGAACTACCTATAAGAATAGGGAGTGGAAATTAGAAGACAGAGCCATGCTCTTTATAGAAATGGGGGGAGGGAAGATGAAAGACAATGAAAAAATTGAAATTGAAACAAGAAAAGTTCAGACTAGATATCAGGATAAACTTTCACCATGAGGACAGACAGGCAGTTGGAACAGGTTGTCTGGTTATGAGGAGAGTCTTTTATCTCCATCCTTTGTTCTCAATATCATGACAAAGCCCAGAGCAACCTGGTCTGTCCTCATAACTGCTGTGAGCAGGAAGCTGGACTAGATGTCTCCTGAGGCTTCATTCCAGCAGAATTCTCTGCAAGGCTATGATTATAGTATTCTGTGAAAGTAAATAACTGGAAAATTATTTAGACTGATAGAAATCTACATTAGAAAAAATGGTTTAAAAATTGGTTGGCAGAAGAATTATATGTTGATTTAAAAAAGCCCAGTAAAATTCAGTTATATAAAGATCACACAAGCATTCAAATACATGAGTCAATGTTTAAAAGATCATACAAGAATTGGAATACTTCAGCTGATGGATAATAACTGTGAATAACGATGTTATTTCAAATGTTATTGGTCAGGATGAATAGACTGAGAAACTGGAAAATCCCCACAAGTATATGTTAAATAAACTGCAATGTCGAGTGAATTAGATGATGACTAAGCAAGTCACAAAGTACATGTCAAATTGGTGGCCAGCAAGGAGAGCAGAAGAATGACTACTGCATAGAATGAAAATGGGATTTCTCAGGAGAGTTCTGTATAAAAGGGCAGACATTATAATCACAGACTAGGGAACCCCTCTCACAGGAAAGCTGTATGGGATGAAAAAACACATCATGGCTAAAACAGAAAATTTATAAAAATTTAAAGAAATCATAGGAAAGAATAGCAAGAACTGAAAGAAACTGCGGTCACCTTGAAGGTAATGAATGAGATCTGCTGACTCCAAAAGAGGATAATAAGACTAATTAATTTCATAGATCTGGATAACACTTGAGAACATAGAATGCAATAATAGTCACGTTAAAAATAATAGTCACTGATACAAATCAAGCCAGAATTTCACCCCTGGGTTTGTTTCCAAAAATCTGATAATCTTTAGATGCACCCTAGGAGGACTATATTTTTTTGAGTAGTCCTGCCCTTGGTGTTATACTAATAAATGCTATGTGAACATGCAGTTCTAGGCTGAATACAACACATGATGATGCAAATGGAAAATACAAAAAGAAAACACAGATACAAAATTGATCCATTTTACCTGCTATTATGAATATTTTAAAAGAGTTGCATTGTCATGCTAGTACTAATACATTTTCTTGCATTTAATACTGAGCAGATCAGTTTTAATAATAATAACTTCCAGCTTGTCCATCTCCACTTAGCCTTCCCATCTTTTGCATTAGATATTGTTTCATACATGTGGTCTTTTTTTTTTTTTTGTCTTCCCATCATTCATCTCTGGTCATTTTTCCAGCAACGTTTCTATTTGAAGCTGGTCGGGAAGCACAGTCCTGTTTCCACACAAACAAAAAAATCATTACTTCTTAAGAATCAGAAATCAAGATGAAATTCTGAAAGCTGCTGACTTCTTTTTAAATAGAAGTCTAGAAGCTATAATTTTTAAAAAGGTAAAACATTCCAAGAGCTGAGTCCATGCTTCTGAAGCCTAGGCTATGTCTACGCCTATGATGCCTGGCTTCTAAGTGGGTGGATGTTTGGACAGTGAGTTCCCAGGGGCTCTGAGCTTCCTAGTCCTTTCGCACCCTGCATTGCAGTGGCCTGGAAGGACTGAGGTCCAGGGACTCAGGAAGCCACAAGTTTGTGAAGAACCAATTGATGAAAACTCTGGGATCCTGCTGCCTAGGTCAACTGCCAAGGAATAAAACCCACTTCATAAAAAAGCCAAACAAGTGTCTACAGATCCCTAGAATATTTCAATTTTCAGAAGATTAGGTTTCTCCAACAGAAAAACTTCACAACAGAAAACGTCCAGCTGTCCTTCTCACCTTATTTACATTTTTGCACAAAAGGCATGTATACACAAAATATGGCATTTCATCATGGCTCCAACTTCCAGCTTCACTGATCATACATTGACCTCTTCCCAATTCCAAATCTGCATTTACCTTTCTAGACAGTTTGGAAGCAAATTTTATTATAAGGTACATGAACCCTTCCAATTTGTGCAATAGTCCTTGATTTAGATGATTTGTGTTTCGTACTAATACAAGGAAACATGAGCTTTTCCTAGTCAAAACATTGTGAAGCAGGCATTCAGTAATCATACTGACAGCTTGCTCTTCCCAAGAAATTCTTTGGGCGGGATATCATTAGCTCATGTTATGTATCACAGGAAAGGGTATCATGCCCAGTCGTGCATGGTGACAGCTTTGCATTAGATTAAATGAAAGACCAAAAAACCCCCACAACACTTACCCCTTTACCAAACAAAATGAAATGAAACAAAACAAAAAGTGCAGTTTAAGAAGTAGAAAAGACCTGTTCAGTTTTCTTGTGTAGTTGCCATATGTTTGTTCCTTGGCAGTAGAGTAATGAGTGTCCTTTGGAATAGAGAAGTTATGGCTTAGTATTACAGAACTGTGTCTTTCCCCTTGGTTTAGCACAAACTGAAATTTTTTATTGGTGTCAAAGTTTCAAGACAGTATTGTACCTGGTTAATAAAGAAATTGTAACATATCAAACTGCTAAAACCTAAAAAAGACAAGTAGAAAAGGTTATAGCTGAGGTAGACAGGGAACGGAAAAGCTGAAAACAAAAATGGGGGAGAGATGTGAAAGTTCTGGGGAGACCGACTGGTTATTTGAGTGGTCATATGCTGTCAGAATTGCTCATAATGTGAAAAGAGCCTACCTGATTGCTCCAGATTCTCATATTTTTACACTCCAAAGTGATCATTTGCATATAGGACATCTAATTATGAAATACCTGGTGATACATTTATTGTCTTCCGTTTGATATAGCTGGAACAACATTCTCAGTGGCTTCAATCTCATGCCCCTTTTACAGCATCAGAATTTATACTGCTTGCTTTGAATCAAATCTGTTCTGACATTGGACCCTTCCCTTGAAATAATACTTCATTATATGACTTCAGATATTTTACAGTGGGCTTTTTTTGACTAATGCTCCCATGCAAGAGAAGGTGCAGTTGTAAGAAACTCATGCAAGTGAAAGAGCAGTTGTAGGAAAATAAGGTCTTCTAATTATCATTTAGCAATATTTTAAATTCTGGTGTTTGTTTATTTGTTTCTTTTGTTGTTGATTTTGTTTTTGGTTTTGATTTTGGTTTTGATTTTGTTTTTTTTTAATTTTATTAAATGATCTTGTATTGTTTTCATCATTCTAGCAAAAGCTCAGTCTTAAAGAAAAGTGATACCACTTAATTTCGTCAGAGTTTTCATTATAGCCTCTAGTCCCTGGGCCTCTGGATATAGAAAATAAAAATACGTTTGTTTCATGAGTCTGTCGCTAACATAAAAATGTGCCATAGTCAGTTCAGGACTTCAGTATTTACATCTAGAAAGTAGAGAGCATGTGTACTTGCCTTTATAAAATATTTGAAGATCTAAAGTAATCAAATTCCAACAAGCGTAAGAGCAGAAGGTTCCCCTTGGGATTTATTTAATGGTAAAATTGTGCTCCAGTTACATTTTTCATTTTTCCTATGTGACTACATGTTGCTTTTCTCAGTTTTATTCACTTCTGCTATTCCAAGGTGAACCAAAATTTGCTTGCAATGCACTTTGAATTTTAAGTAAATTTTAAACTGCTAAATCCCAAAATAATGTATATCATTTGGATTTTCCCAGTAGAAATCTGAACACCTGCGCAAACCCAGTTTTCCTTTAAAGTATAATGTGGATTCCCCCAAACCAATATTTAACATCATATTTTGACGGAAAAATCTAGACAAGCATTAATATCACTAGATGTCACTTAACCGTCATTTCCTTTTCAAAGATTTTACTTAATTACTTTCCATTTGGTAAGACATTTGTATTTCATTAGTTTAGATTTCATCTCCAGATATGACTTTGTCTCTTACGATTGCTTTGCTTATCACCAACACTGTGTGCAAACAGGTCTGCTGCACGCCTCAGTGTGGGGGAGCTTTTTCGGTCATTGCACATCACTGTGTGTGGGGGCAGGTAAAGCCTTCTTGTGGGTTTGTTTTTATAAAGTATTCTGTTTTCACATACTCCAAGTAACATAAGAACCTTTATTTGTGGTAGCTTCATGCACTTTTTAAAATTAAAATACTAAAAACTGTCTCCATGTTGAGAATATGTAAAGAGACTATTCATACCTGGATTTCTGAGAAACTTGCTTCAGGTTTCATATGTACCAAACTACATGTTTTGCTGAAACTTTTTAGAGGCAGCAGAAAATGAATACGCAAGAGCAGAAAGGCAGTCATCACTATGCTTCTCATGTCCTAGTTTTCAAAAAAAGCCAGACTGGCCTCTGAAGTCTGCTTTGAAGGGAGTATGCCAGCTCACAGTTGTCTATACACATCTGCCTAAGAGGGACAGAGGACCATCTATTCCAAAAAGCCTCTACCTTGAGGCTACTCAGTTAAGGAACTATCCTGGCCCTGCAGAAACAGCACAAGAAATCCAGCCGTGCCACTGTGCAAACACCTGGCAGGCTCTTCATGCACTGTGACAGCACCCAAGATCAGCCCTGGAGACCTCACTGCTGACTGGGAGGCCAGTGCCACCAGTGACAGCAGAGTAATCAAAAGGGGAGCTCACTCTCTGCAATGCAAGAGAAGTTCCAGCATCACCTCTTACCTTCTCATTCCTGGCTCCCAGGCTTTCAGTTATATTATTCTATGTTGTCAATATTACAATATCTCATTTTTGTGCCATACTCTACCACCACCAAAAAAATTGACATGCTCCGGAATACATGGTGTTGCCACAGTTTATTTAGAAACAAACATCTGGTTTTAATGTCTTTCTTGCTCACACTCAAAGTGCATTTGTTCTGAATATAGTAGCTCAGCTTGCCTGAGTGCCGTCATTTTAATGCATTGCTTCTGCCCGGAGAACCTTGTAACCACACACTGATTTGTCATCTATGTAGCATGGAGCATGCATTCTTTGCTTGATGGGATTTTAATATAGCTGTGACTCTCACTAGTTCCCAGAGGTCAGATTTGCCATGTTTATTTTTGATCCCTATTTTTCTTGTCTGTCTGTGGCATATATATAGCTTTTTCAATAAAAGCAAAACTTTCAAACTAATTATCTTTTACACAGCATTAATGTTTTCCCCTCCTGTTTAAGTTCTTAGTTATACCCTGGTTGCAGAAACTTAGTTACCCTTTAAACTTCACCAAAACTTCAGTCAATTCCTTCTCTGTTTCCATGGACCAAACCATTTACATCACATGCATAAGTTAGCCTGTTTCAGACAGTACTGGGAACACTTGTAGTTCTTGGAAATTAAGCTTTCACTATTACTAGACTTCACAAACATACTTACATTTCTTTTAAACCTGACCTTACTAGTGAGAGACTTCCTAAGTGTGAGCCCCTAATAGCCCAGCTAGTGTTTTGGTAAAGAATAGGCTCAAATATTTCTGAACTTCTAAGGGCATTATTTTAACAAAATACCTCCAGAATTGAGTGAAGGGGTAACAGTCCATCTCAATCAAACATTAGTGACCACTTTTTAAAATGGTGTCAATGTGTTCCGAAAACATATTTTTAGAAATTGAAATGTAAGAGATCCAGAAAACTCATATTTAACCTTTAAGTCCTCAAGGAACTGGAACTCATTAAAGAAGAGGTATTTGTGCATATACAGAAGGAGAAGAGAAATTGGTGCCTACTTCTTATTTGATCCAGCAGTTATTTGGAAGGGCTTCCCAGTATTTCAGTTCTCTAACAAGATTAATTCTGAGCATAGACACACGTCTATATTACATCATAGATACAATATAGAGGAAATATAATAAAACACAGTCAAGTTCACTCAAAAACCTGGTTGGTGGTCACAGATGTAGATAAATACTTAGAAATCTGTGCCTTATTGCCTCTAAAACATCCCTGAAGTCCACTTGCTTTAATAGCTTCCAGATGTAATGTCAAGAATGGGGTATCCGTGAAGGAGGTCTATTTAATTTATAGCTTGAATATTTTCTTCTTCATGTTGTGGTACTACACAGAGATGAAATGCTATAAAAGGCCATGTATATTGAATTCCACAAGCTACTTGCAGAAAATAAGACCTGTGAAAACAATGCTTATGAGAAAAAAGAAATACAGGAGGGGTTTTAATCAGTCCTTTTGGATACAACGTGCTAGGATTCTTACTATTTTTACAGAGAGCTAAAGGAAAGTGATAAGCAATGAGATATTTAATCTAACATATGGCACTGACCTTGGCATGAGTTTTCACTTTGGTGAATTACTATTGAGAGGGCCTCTTATCTAGAAGTTTAATGATGATTTTTTGCTTATGCCAAGAGGCAGATGTATGGGTTTCATCCCCTTCTCTCTCAGAAGTTCCACATGGGCACAGCAAATTTCATAGCAATGAAGAAAAAGGAAAACAGTTTTACACATTTGTACAAACTTTGAACTTGTAGCAAGCAAGATCTCTTTATATCAGCAAAGTCCACGCCACTGCTTTTTCTTCAAAGTGTTATGCATTTTATTGCTGATTTCCCCTTTTATTTTAAAATGGGTTTGCTATTAGGCAATAACAAAAAAGTTTCTGTATTGTCCTTTATGGAAGAAAAGAAGCAAAAGAAATATTAGAAGAACGACTGATCTTTTAAAAGCTATTCCTAGAACAACAACAGATCATTTAGGATTAAGGGTATTTTTGATGGAGAAAACAAGGCATACCAGGACAGTGTTTATACTGTTTAAGCAGTGTACTTATGCCTCAAATTACATCCCTCTGGGGAATCTATCTGTATCTATATTTTGTCTTTGCTCTGGTCCATCTCCATAGCAACATGTTTGTTCCTGTGGAGAATCTGGGTGAATAATTTCAAATTGAGCCTGAAATTTTTAAAACAAGGTTTCGGTTCTCTATAAAATAATTATGGACAAAAACGATTTTAAGAAACCTCAAAAAATAAACATACTTTTGCCCTTGTTTATTTTACTCTACTCTAGACATGGTTAAGTCTGAACAATCCTTTGATGTTTCTTTCCCGTGATGTTCAGGCTGGGAGCAGGCTTTTCCACATGACTTCAGCAGCTGTTATAAAATCTGGTGGAGAATTTTTCATTCCAATTTGAATGGCTCGCATACTGTATTCACTAATTATGTTGTTATATACACATATTCCAAATGTTTAGTCAGAAACTGGGATCTTCACTTAAAAACTTCACTTAAAAAACCCCAACAAACAAAGATCTCAGGAGGATAGGGGGAAGAGAATAAGGCAAGATGACTTTAAAATTACTTTCAAAATAATGAAGGTAATTTTAGAGGTGGTCTTTAATTTATAGCCAGTATCACTTCCTGCTCATATTTGTAGCTGTTCACTCTTTCACCTCGGGAAAGATTCTATGGCTGAGAACTATTTATTGCTACAAAATACGAGCATTAAAAATAGTTTAAAAAAAAAATACTGCTCTTTAGCATTAACACTAATGAAGCAATTGTTTCTTCATTTTTTCAAATGTATGCACCCAGATAAATCTACAAAAAAGGGGAAGATATTTCCATCAGAATAAAATAATAAAAACAAAGAGGAAAAAAACCTGATGAACAATTGTCCTTAATCATATAGTATGTTTTTGTATCATGAGTTTTCATAGACCAATAGGTCTTTTAAGTCTAGGAGTAAAATGATCCAGCTAGTTTTTCACTTAAATAATTTCAGGAATTCTCGTGGACCTGCCAAATTTGTCTGACCAAAGTCAGCTTTCCTGAATTGCACAATACAGCAAGACTGAAAATCCTGTGTATAAGCTGGCATGAAAAGAAGGGGCCTTGTTTTGTTTAATTGCTCAGGTGGTGTCAGCTTATTGAATCCAGCTCAGAAAATGCCATTCATCCAACTTACCAGAATTACTGATGTTAAGTTTGAACGGTTCTGCAATATTTAAGGCAGACTCAGCATATGTATCATCTGGAGGTAATGAGGCTTTCATTCTCTATGCCAGCTATTCAAGTCTTATATCTGATACTCAAAAAGTTTTCACAGATGGTCCATTCCAACCCGCTCTTTTTCTGCTTCCACCGGGTTTGTATTTTTGTAAGTATTTCCCATCTGCCTGCTTTAAGATCTTCAAATAGGTGGAATATTCTGGTGAAAGGAATGAATACTTTTATTCTTTCTCCAAATTCCTTCCCAATGATGCCACATGCACATTAGAGCTGGCGCACCCATACTTTGAAAAGAAGCATGAAGTTAAGAAGCAAAATATGGACCTGTTTTATATAACAGTGAGTCACTGCTGCATTTCTAGACTACAGACAATAAAAGAGAAATTAAATGTCTATGATTTAATTGGCAGTAATAGGCAAAGGCTGTATAGAGACAGCCTTACCTCTTTTAAACTACAAAAACATGTTTATTTACAGGATAGGTGCACTGCCATCAGCCAATGAAGACAGCTTTAAAAGTCTACGTGATATAAGTAAACAAGACAGACAATTATGGAAGTGGGTTCTGGATATCACTCAGAACAATACACTAGAATGTTAAAAAAATAGCTGAGAAACAGCTACTGAGTTAAAAAAAAGATGGTATCATTCATTTTTAATAAAAGTATTAAAATATACATGTTCCTATTCTGCAAAGTAAAAAAAAAAAAAAAAAAAAAAAAAGGCAGTATCTGTGACCATTTGTTGATAATCATTTAAACCCACCTTTCCTAGTTCAGCTGTGAAATAAAAAGAAAAATCAGCTCCTGCCTAAGTGAGATACCCAAAATTGTGTTTCTCAGTTTCAATATACTTTGAATCCCAAGGCATTTTTTATAATTTGAGCTCAGTGTATAGCAGACTATATTAACCTGCAGAGTTCACTCATATTTGTAATTCAGTACTTCTGCTTGAAAAACCTATGAACACCTGCAGAAAGACAGAGGAGCATGTTCATCAGAATTAAAGGTACTGAACACAACTTTTTTACTCAGGTTCATGCAGTTTTAGTGTTTTCTGTCCTAAAATTCAAGCTGATAAATATATCCTTCAGTGTAACATCTGTGTACCATCCCACAGTGAAAAACATGGGCATTCATCAACTCTGTGAAATATAAATTTAAAAAAGCAAGACAGTGAAGTACTGAAGGATGTTTTCTATGTCACATGAAGAAATAGGAGAATTAATATGCAAGTCAGGAATGAAACACTGAAATGTTGAGAAGAAAAAAACCCATCAGATTCATTTTAATAAATTAAAATGATCAGCAAGTGTTACACGCAGGTTTTTTTTAAAGCTGGTGGATAGATATTTCAATGAGATGTTATTAAAAGGCTAAAAGCCTCTTCCTGACAATATTTGGAGACTTGCCATCTAACAGCAAACAGTCATGGACAAATAAGTTCTTCTTTTCAAATCCAACACTGTCTCTAAGTGTGTGGAGACATCATAGGAAGCCCCTGGGAATACTGTCTGTGTTTTGGATCATATAACAACTAAATGACTTTTAACTGTGGTTGTACTGGAATCTATGTCATACTAGGGGTTATATGAGGATACATAGGATAAAAGTTAAACAGCTAGTGAACTGAACAAAACGAACCATATTACTATTTATCCATCTTTGATACTGTGTATATTTTGTATAGACTCATCTCATTCTAAATAAACACTACACTGTCCTCATGAAGGACACAGAGGCACGCTATGTTAGAATGGGTTATTTTCACAAATGTCTTTTCTATGTTAAAGAAGGTCAGGCCAGAGAAATATGTTTTGCACTTGAAAGAAAATATGGAAATATCTAAGGCATTTTAAAACATGTAGAAGGCAATTCCACTGCTCTTTTACATACATAAATTTTGTTTTTAAAAAGTAAGAAGAGTTTTACAGAGATGGAATAAGGGCACAATATGTCATACCATACATGTAGGACAGAGACAGCCATTCCCACTCACCAAAACAGTAAGCCAGAAGTTAAGGCGCCTCCCCAGAATTTGAAGCTTGTTAATCCAGGGAGTGCCTTAACTAATACATTAGCTTTTCCATCTTGAGTTGGAGAGCTTTTCCCCAGGACAATGTATCCAAGCCTATGAATTGTCAGAAAATGTTCTGGTTTCAAAAGAGGAAAAAAAATTACGGTTAAAATCTTTTTTGCTGGCTCTACAGACAATTATAACATTTACATTTCACAATAAATATAGATACACTCATTCCCATTAGAAAAAAATCCCTTACATGCACCCTTATACACACACACATATATTTTAAATGACATATGCAGAAAAAGACATAACAAAAAGTGTTAACAAAATAACCGAGTTACCTAAATATAAATTACATCCCTGCCAACATTCCCTGAAGTCTACATATTGCATTGAGCAGGCTACAGGTCATGCCTTTCTCCATGGCAGTCCTTCCTAAGCAGCTCTTCCTGAAAAGGCGTTCATGGAGATGTAGACGTAATTTGTGCTTTTTATATTTCATCTCCTCCTCTGTGGCTCTGGCCCTCCATTGTGTTTCTATTTAGAGAGCAAAAACACTTCTGCTTTAGTGTTTCTCTCTGTTTAATGCTGTTGTATAGCAGTCTATGGGTGTTGCCTAATTTGAAAGCCTTGGCCACTTAAAACGCGGCTGCAAGCAGCAGTTGCTAAGAAACTACAACTTAACTGCTTTCAAATACAGTTCTACTAAAGTGCAATTACCCACACCTGCTATTATTATTTATATGAGCTAATGTGTAATTCCTTCTTCACCACACTGGACACGTCCTCTCTTACCTCCCATTGCACTAAGCCCTGTCTTTCCAGCAACTTGTGAGATCATCTCATCTAGACAAACATTTTAAAACCACCCCTATATCCTGAATATTTCCCGGGCAGGGGAATGTGTCACAAAACTTAGTGTAGCTCAGCACAAGACAGAGCATAAATGCCCAGCAGGTCACTGTCACTTAGAAAACCACTATTACGAGGCAGAGCCTCCAATGAAATTTTACCTCTGGAGAGACTGAACAGCTGAATAGGAGGCGCATGGGCATTTTTATATTGAAGAAATCTTTTTGCAGTAATAAAATATTTAACTAAAAAGTAAGTGGACCATTTAGTAACTCTGCTTCTATTAAGTCAGCCTCTAATATTTTGTTATATGAACAAAATGCCAGTAATAAGCAATATACATTTGAGAGGAATGGGTGTCTTTTGAGTTGAAGACTTTTGTCTTAACCTTTCTTTATCATGTAAACATCTATTGGTGTCTCTTGAATAACGAAGGTACCTTTTATAGTATCTTGGCTGTATTCCACATCAGCTCAGACCATTGTGTTTACTAAGTAATTTCAACTATGTGAATTAGATGCCTTATTCTTTGCTTCCTGGAGATGAATGCAGACACCTTGTAGCCAATCAAGCAAGGACTTGAATAAGAGATCAGTTTTGAGCAGATCATGGGAGTGAACAATTAAAATGCAAAGAATTTGTAAAGCTTGATGCCTGGCCTTTTTATGCAACAGGAGGTGAACCAGCATGCAGCAACACAGGGTAGTAGGGGGATAACAACATTAAGAAAAGCATGGCACCTCTCCATAGGTGGGAAAAGTCAGGCTTACTTACCTCTTTGCTTCCACTCTGCTGGCACTCAGAGCTAACTAGACATAAACCAGTTAACGGCATCTGCAGAGAGGAAGATGTATCAGCCCCAGACCAGTTGTGTGTTCAAACAGCCCTAATCTTCTGGAGAGCCCTTTGCTTGTACCCAAAGATTCAGAAATACTGGAAATGGGGCTTACGTATGTCTCCCATCATTCACATAGGTTCACACACAATAGAGAATGTGAGAGAAAATAAGAGAAGGGGAGAAAACCCAAATCTTATCTAATAAATACCCACACATCCAGACAGACTTTCTATACTTCCAAGCTGTTTGAAAGAAAGTTATATTTTCTAGTGCAAATCTCAATGTAAACCCATCTTGTTAGTCATTGAATCACTAGTCATTTAAGTTAAACTACCTTATTTTTAACATCTGGTTTGTAATCAGAGTACAATTACTTGTCTCAATGCTGAGTTTGGATATCTGTTCTCCATGTATATAGGTTTCTGACACCATGATGTTGAAAAACTTCTGTGGCATAGTGAGACAATACATGCTGCATTAGACTGCAGAGGTAAACAATGAGATTTGTAGCTGCATGTCATTGTTAATTACACAAAGAAAAGCTTTGGGAATGGTACAGTAAACAGATGGTTATTTGTAAATCTCTTATTTTCTGGTTTTGACTCCTAAAACACGTAATACAAATGTGGTCATGTTTTCTTGCATGAAAATGACAGTAAGTTTTATATATATATATATATTTATATATATATATATATATATAAGAAAAAAGAAAAAAGAGTAAGTTCTATATCCAAACATGTCATTGTGCAGTTATTTGTAAAGACAAAGAGACAAAGAAGCACTTTCTTCCCTAAAAGAAAGTCTCTAGAGTCTACAGTTTCTTTCAAATAGTTTTATCTTCATTAACAAATATTTTGACATCTCTAGATCACTTAATAACATATCGTAATAATATATTCCAGCAGAACTTCAAAACATTTACTGCATAACTACAGCAAACTAACCTCATGATTTTGACAAGTCCTTTTTATGATTGAAAAAAAAAAAATCACAAAGCTCAGTTTCAAAGTGATATGGGGATAATAAGCCTGAAGGTATCATTTGAATGACCACCTTTGGAGACACATTGTCTCATGGCATGCCCCATATTGCCCAGGACACTTGCAGAGACACTGCAGTGCCAGGGCGGCACAGGGACCAGCAGCCCCTGCAGCCCTGCTGTGATGGGCCGTGGGGCAGAGGAGGTACATGCCAATGGACCACCAAGTGTTTCCAACCTCCAGTTCCAGACACACATTATAATTCACAATCTGAATGCAACACAAAAGCACTGGATTGATTGCCATTTTTTTTAACAGATTTATCAATAAGTGTAAGATGTTAGGCATTAGGTTGTGCCTTTAAGATTACTTTGAAGGAGACAGCGGGTGGCAGAAGGGCAACAGATTACAGAGAGAGTTCCCAGGTGCATTCCTATATATCCAGACATATCTAGCTCTTTAAAAATTGCTTCACCTGTGTGAAATTTCTTCAACTTTACTTTTGGATGGATTAGAAATTAATTCTTCTTGCTACCTGAAGCAGAGACCACACAACTAATAAATCTAGGGATTCAAACAGTAGCCCTTGGCTGCCACCTAAAGGTTTGATATACTCTTTTGGAGGAATACTATCAGACTCCATTCCTGTGTTTGGAATGGAAAAATGCTTGCCTACTATTGTTACAGACAGCCCCTACAGCCACTGTTGCTGAAAGAGATTAAAGGAGAAAAAAATGCTCTGGAATTTAAAAAAAAAAAAAAAAAAAAAACAACCTATTAGTCCAACAGTGCTCCAGAAAGAATGATTTCTTCTCTCTGCATATACTTTGGATTTGAAAGCCAAACTGAAAAATGGGGGAAAAAAAATGTATACATTACTTGGTTTTGGTATATAAGAAAGCCGGAAAAAAAGAAACAATATAAAAGAAAGCATAAACTACTCAACAATGGATTGCTCAAGAGCAAAAGGGGGTGGTGTGGCCAGCCACCATCTGGGTAACACAACAGGGACAGCAGGCAGGTTGTGCAGGTCTCATGCTCTCCACAGAGGAGAGATTTCTCTCTCTGGGCACTCTTCAGAAATTCATGCTACCTGAAAATAGTAGGAGCTCAGATGAGAAAGAAAACCCTAGCCACTGACTCCTTTTTGCACCAACAGACAGAATTCTGCCTCAACACTCTATCTAGCACTGTATCTAGATACCTCTGTCTGTAACTTTCATCAATTAATTCAAAATCATTCTTATACCCAGTGTCTGTACTAGATAGGCAATACTGACTTCTTTCACAGATAGTTTGAATCTACTACAAATTTTTCAATTGCAATGAACTACTAATTTTACATAATGAAATAACATGTTGGGAAGCCATTTTCAAATGTATCATCTGTGTATCTAGAATTCATAACATTATAAAATGAATGTCATGTTTTCATCCTTACATAAGTGGAACTTATCCAAACGTTTTGGTAGGCAATAGAACATAAAGTGAGGATCTGAATAAGGAGAAAGAGGGTTCTGAAGTGATGTGGCCATGTAGTATAAATGTAAAACTACCAGAGAATCAATCTACAGTTTGAAATGAAGTTGTACTCAACTTTTTAGTGTTAGAGTAATATTAATGCACATTCCTTTTATCATTTCTGTGATATATTTATCATGTATGTCTTACATCCTGGAACACAAACAGCAAACAAAAGAACAAATTAGGCAGGAGATATTTCAAGAGAAAAGAACAACTATACTTTCATAGGCTCAAAGAATTTCTGGGCAACAAAGAAGTATATTTCTTCTTATACATCCAACTCCATTTTGACCCCTAACAGGATCTGATCTGTTGTATTTTCAGTTTATCCTCTCCTACAGGAATTACACCTCTCATGTTCTTATAGGGAAGGGGACTGACCAACTGACAACAGTGCACTAACAAACAAACCAAGAGTCTACAGAGAACTAGCGGTTTCCACCCACACATGGGAAGAAGCTTAGTGACAGCATCATTTTGGCCCCAACTGCAAAAATGAAAACCCACAAGTAATCAGTAAATCCATAACTGTGCGTTTTCAAGCTATGATCATAGCGTATTTACAGTATTCCCTGGAAGACAGTTAATGGCTAAGAGCAAAAGATCTAGTCATTCTCTTCTGGTTTTTTGAGGGGACTATGTGTCTGTCTCCAGTGGAACACACAGTTATATTTGAGTTTATTACATTGATCATGCCTCTTGAGATCATAACCTTCCATGGCAGTTACCATGATGACGGTTTGTGCATAGGTAAGGTGCATGTCACTGTATTTGTATTTGTACTGCTTATGGTGACAGCTGTTCTCTCTTTTACTTCAGTTTTAAACCTGTATTTTCCTGTTGAGCATCATGAAATTTTAGTTTAATTTGATATAATGTAATCCTTATTGGTTTCAGAGTCAGCCAGGACACATCTTCTTCAAATTAATATTTTGTGTTTCATTTTCTTCCAAGGTCAAGTCATACAGTTTTTTTAATTACCTATAGAAGTGTGGACACTTAGAAGACTGATAGAATTTAAATCAAGAAAGAATTATAATGATCATCTTTTTTGACATTCTGTGTTGTGCAGGCTATATATACAACTTCACCTAGCAATTTCTCCGTTAACCCTAACACTTTTGTTTGACCTATAGTCTGTCTCTTATACAACTGTTTGGTCTTGAATTAAAGACCATGCATGATGGTAAATGGTGCCAAAGAAGATGTTTAATTAGAAACATTTTTCTTCAAACACAGTTAGGCTTACTAAATTGTTTTATAACCTCTATTTCCCCTCACCTTCCAGTGTTCATTAGTGTGTCATGTCACACAAGGATTATTTGCTGTTAAAGTATCATTAACCAGGTCCTAAAGGAACAAATTACTAGTTTGGCTGTAACTTAATTATGTAAAACATTTTCCATTTGAGATTAAAAGCCTGGCAAATCTTAAAGTAGCTGTGTACTCTAATCAAATATATGCTAACAGTGTGACCTTAATTTTGGTCCTTAGTTTATACCGACTCTTCAAATACTGTTGAACAATTCAATTACTTCTAGACTGCGTCAATTTGGGCTAGAAGTACTTGTCCCTAACAAAGGGGTATCTGTCCATTAGCAACACATGGATCCCATAGTCCCTCTCTTGTGCCTTATCCTGACTTCAGCAACAATCGGTACCAGATGCTTCAGCAAAGGTAGAAATCATCTTCAAAGGACCACATCACTATATGGCTGCAGGGAAAATTTCTCTGCGGCCCCAGACATTGACTGGTTCTTGTTCTGAAGTATGAAAGCTTACCTCTGTTATGTACTTCTATCCTGGCTAGTGTAAAGGCACATAAAATGCATATAAATACCTTATCTATCTCTAAATCCTACAAAGTTCTCATCTGAAGCCAATGAATTCCACAGTTTAATTATATATTATTTTAAAAAGAGTCTTAGCTTTAACAGAGCATGAAGGAAAAACAGTAAAACCAATAACTATAGCTCTACTGGATCCTGGAATTGGACAAGGGAAGATTTATTGATATGAATTAAAAAAAATCAGAAGTAGGGATCTCTTTCAGAAGAAGGGATGAATTTGTGTGAGGTGCTGCCCAAACATACATGCTCCTATGCCAAAGTGATAACAATCTAAGGATAAGCAGGATGTGAGAGGTGAGGAGACATATATACAGACACATATTTGAAACAATTACAAAAATCAGTAAGTAATGGGCTTTTAAATTATTTCTGAATGTCCCCATCTGCCTCCATTCTTTCCCAATTTCACTATTAAATATTTCTTGATTTATTTTAGATGTCACGTTAGCAGTGAGTCTTGAGCAACAATCCCGTGAGAGAGGGGATGGGATATGCAGATAAATACCCCACAGAGAGCATCCTGGCTGTAATGTGCATACCACATTTCAAGGCTTGGGACAAGAACAGATGAAATCCTATCAGAAAGGCTGAAAACCTTTGATAATTCTGGAAAAATACACCATCCCTGTCCCTGTTCCCCATCCCTCTCAGTTCCCCCCTCTGCCACACACATACACACGGAGTTTGCCTGTGGGATTTTTCCACTCGATGACCACTGTGCAATGTACCAGATTGAGCAGCTTAACTATGGACATGAACAATGATTTGTACTTATCCATCACCCAGTTACAAACTTCTGCATTGTAACTGTAGGATACATTTGACCCTGATCTATAGAGGCCCTGTTGTGCTAAAAATAAACTTTAATTTCTGTTAAACAACACTAGTGCTGTTTTTAAACCACAACTTAACTTTCCCTTTCAACCTCTAACACTTAATTTCCTCAATAGTTTCTCAGGAGGAACTTCAATCTTTCAGAAGTCCCAAGAAATATTTCCTGCTATTTGTCCACTAAATTCTACCTTTTTTCTACCATTTCCTTGTAAAACATTACATAGGAAATCTCTGGGGAATACGAATGAGCTAATGGTGACAGGAGTTTACCTGGGAATTTTCTCTAAAAACTTTACACAGTGTTGTCAGGCCTGCTGTATTATTATGGAATATTTAATCTCCGCCTTTGGTAACTCAATATCTTAGATCCGGGTGATAAAGAAAGGATGAAATCACCATGGAAAGAGGATGAGGGAGAAATTGCAGTGCTGCTTGAGAGAGACCTTGGGACTCCATTAGAGAAGTGAAAGAAGCAGAGAGGGTGGAGATGAGGAAAGCAAGAGGCCTGTGAAGCATCTGAGGATCCATCCAAAGTGACTGGAAAGAAAAAAAAAAAAAAAAACAAAGAACAAAACATGAGAACAGTAAAAAAGTAATTTTAATGCGGTGGAGGAGGGAAACAGAATGGGAGTAATAGTCCTCAAAGAAAAAGAAGAGAAAAAACTAAATTTTGAGGAAGAAGAAAATGAAACAACACAAGGTGTAACAGTCACTTGATTGGCACCTAAGCTGGCTCTCAGCACTAAGTGTAGATTACATACCTTTTTCAAGTACCAGAGAGAAAGGTAGGAGACAGGCAACAAGAACAGAAGAAAATGGGTGGAGGCAAAAGGAAAACACATGGAGTGCCAGCGTAATGTGGATAGTTTCAGCTTGCAATAATACAAAAATAGTCTAATAGAAGTATGTGACTGTTGCTGAACTTCACAGTGCTGTTTGTGTCAAAAACTATCATTTGAAATGTATATATTCAGAAGAGTTCAGAAGTCTTATAATCTGTGGATCTACACCTATATCTATCAAGAGGAAACCTGGCCTTCACCCATCCTCCATGGAGCTGGAAAACCACACAGTTAGCATCAAAATTATAATGGTTTGGGGTGGGCTGCAGTCATCCATTAATATAAAACTACGTAAAATTACATGCTCTTCATTTTCTGTTAGACAATGAAGGAAAACAGGAAAATGGCACAAAGATGAGTAACATGGAGTCTGATCTTCAGGCAAAAGTCCCACCAAAATTAGATTAATGAAATAACTTACCCAGCTTACTGCCCTTCTAACCTATTCCTTCCAGAAATCAAGCTGCAGTATCTGTAAATGTTTTATTTAATATCAGCAAAATAATAATGACAGCATTTAGAAGAACCCTGGGTAAGTTTTATACTTTAAAGACAAGCCATAGGGGAGCTCTTCTGTCTGAAATCAGAAAGGCCGTCATAGCACACCACATGTTTATCTATCAAAAGGAAGAAAACACTTCTATCTGAAATACCAGTTCCGTCACATAAAAAAGCATTGTGGAAGTACCAAAAAATCTTAGCTTAGTGGTGTTCTTTAAAACGTTGCATGTGGCAACAATTAAAATGTTCTTCTTTTGGAACAGGTCTGTTCAAATGAATATACTGCTTTTTTTTTTTTTTTTCAGTAAATACTTCCAGAAAGAGATTGAGCATTTCACTAAACAATCCTAAGCTTTGACCACTTGTTACAATACATGTTTTTATGCTTTTGAGCATCTTTGTTGGACTATAATGATAATTTCTTCTGCTTGCTCATTTCTAGAAAAATCATCCTACTCTTTCTTAAACAGAGGACAAGGCCACCTTCACCGAGGCCCCTCTCAGTGCTAATTTACAGATCAGCTGTCTATACTGCAGAGGTACTAGAAAATTAGTTTCTGCACATAGATTGAAGCACTGAGTTTGACCTAGTAAACCCTAAACAGACTTTTACCTTTTCACCCAAGAAGGCTGATATTTTACCTTTTCACCCAAGAAGCCACTGCTGTCTCTGCCTCAAATGGTGTAAGATGAGATCACAACCTCATTCTGACTCTTTCAGTTGAGAGTCCGTCTGAATTGCAACTTTTTT
Organism: Streptopelia decaocto; assembly: GCF_964273445.1. Taxonomy (NCBI): domain Eukaryota; kingdom Metazoa; phylum Chordata; class Aves; order Columbiformes; family Columbidae; genus Streptopelia; species Streptopelia decaocto. The sequence goes on along the minus strand of NC_138655.1, from coordinate 130,984,007 downwards.
CCTCATGGTGTGAAATATCTCAGGTTTATTGTCCTATAACACACACTTCTTCAGTGGGCTTCTAGCAAGCACTGAAGCACACAAGATCAAGATCTGGAATTTCTAGAGGACTACATACTCTCTTTTTAATATACAAGTTCTAGAATGCAATGGGTTATATAAGAAAGGAAGATAAGTGTACTGTTGGGGTTTTGCAAGTAATTCTGTACAGAAAACTAAAAGGAGGGAACATTGCTGACACTTAGACCAGAAAAAGCTTCATCTTATATTTAAACCTCTACAAATAAATGGTGAATAAGAAGAACAGTTAGACACAATATACACAAATGTCACTAGGCTGGAATGTATGGACAATAGGAGGTGTTATTCCACCTGTCTTTGCATAACATTGACCAAACTGTTAGAGTCAAGAGGGTAAATTCAAAAAGATAATCCTTCAGATTTTCCCAGGTTGTTTCGTGTAGGCCTCTGGAGCCACTGAAGTTGCAAACCCAAGTAAGATTTGTAACCCCACATGAAAATGTCCTTGTGAAATCAATGGAAGCCTTCATAGAATCATAGAATGTTCTAAGTTGGAAAGGACCCACAAGGATCATCAAGTCCAACTCCATGAAAAACTCTAGGGTATTGATCAGTTTGGATTATTGTTTTTCCTTAAAATGCACCATTTTCTCTTTGTGCTGTATGCATCGGGAAGTTCAGTACCCTGTGGTAACTAAGGTAGGCATTAATGAAAAAAAAAAAAGAAAAATACTATTTTGGGGAACAAATGTTCCATTTTGAAAGTTGATGTTACTAGTTCTCACAGTGAGAACTGAGCCTAGAAATGAGAAACAAAGTATATAGTTTGACTATCTCATACAGAAATGCATCACAACTTTTTCAAAATTACAAAATTCCATTTTGCTAAAAATTTTGTATATGGTATTGGGCAGATGGAATTTTATATAGAATTTTACTGGATACAAAAAACAGTGCATTGTTCATAGTCTACACTACTGGGGGAGAGGCCTATGACCATTGGCAATCTGTTTCTTGGGAACGGCTATTGAATTTGAATTGTTCCCTTATTTTAAATTTATCAGTTATAAAAGATTTGCAAAATACACTGAATTATTTATATGAAACAGACACAGTCTAGATTCAAATATTGTGTAAAAAAATAACCCAAGCTATAGCAAATACAATTGTATCTGACAGAGAAGCATGTGACCCTTTTTTTTAGTTACATAACAAAGAAACACAATTCGCATGTCAGTGGAATCAAGTGAAGTCACCAAATCCAAAGTAATTACTGTACTCCAGCAAGATTTTACACTATTAAAATAGGGAAGTTGGAGGAAATTGCAATTAATTTAAGTACACAAAAATGCTTCCTATGGGGATTTTAATCCTCTCTAAGATGCCATGATAATATAAGAAATCAAGTGACAAGCTAATAAACACATAAAACATATTTTAAAAGTTTTGATATTAGAAGTTGTAAAACACCATCACTCTTCCCTTTGTAGTCTTGGTTTGGACTCTCCCCCATGAAATGGCACATGAAAGATTGTTGGAAATGTTCAACCAAAAAAGGAACATGGTTTTTGTAAGAAATGTTTTGGGTTTTTTGATGAGCATTCATTGCAGATGCAACATTTTCAAAACTGTTTCCTCAAAAGAGAGCCCATTCGCTAACACTATGATAGGCACTTATACTTTCTTTGCAATAAAGCAAATGTAAATACTGGAAAGAAACCACAGGTGTAAAACTTCAAGAAATTTGGTTTACATGTAACATGAGAACAGAGAATTACATACTTTCTACCATAAAAATTCATAGAATAACTTGGGTTGGAAAAAGCCCCCCAAGACCCACCCAGCTCTCTGCTCAAAATAGGTCCAATCAGACCTGACTGCTCAGGGACTCTGCTGCTGAGTTTCAAATATCTCCAAGGATGGAGATTCCACAAGCACATTACTTCAAGCATTCATAGCACTGTGGATAGGACAACAGACTGAGACTTAAACCCAGTTCTAGTGGTCTTACACTCCTTGTTACAAGTGTCTCTGATTATTCAGCATCTCCATTTGTAAAAATTTAATTATTATTCAAGTCTCCTGCATAATGTTGAGATGAGACCGCATATTTTACATAAACTAGCAGAATACTTTGAACAATTATAGTGTCTTTAACTGATAGAGGCCTCAACTATTGGCACTTTCAGCTCTTGACTTCTTTGTTACTGCTGTTACTGGGGACTTACTATTCAGGGTGCATAGTTCTCACCAAGTCTGACATCCTTTTCATTGTGTTCATGGTATTTAAATTAATGACTAGAGTATGTTCATTCTGGTTACCTTATTCTGAGATTTTATAGGAAAATCATCCTTTTTTTCCCCCCATATTAGTCAGTAGGTATTGTCTTTCTGCCCAGAATGCCAAATCCTTGGACATCATTCTGATCAGGAGTAGCGTGTGTTAAGACACTGTTTCCTATTTGTATGGTGAACAGTTCATGCTCAGGAATTCAAAAGATAATTAATGCTGTTGAGAACAGAGCCATTTTCTTTGTGATGCTTACGATAATTCAAGTTCTGATCTGATTTGGAGATTCATACAGAATGTACCCATATGAAGTATTAGCTGTATTCTTCCTCCATCGGCACTACTTAGACTATGCAGGTGAAAATCCCAAAGTAGAGAGATCTCCATTTCAGCGACTTTTGCTTCCACTGGGATTTTGTTCAAATGTACTTAACTGAATTTCTTTATGTCTCATCCTGAACCCTTTTTTCCAGCTACATTTGAATCACCATGAATTTGCAACTTCATAACCCAGGAGTTAAGACACAGTGTCTAGTAGGAGTAAACTGAGTTTAGTTCACCTGTCACGAGTGTACCTCATTTCAAAGTATAGTGCCCAGCTGAGCTCTCAGGGGACATGCAGCTCACCACTTAACATAGTTTGAAACCATGACCTCTGAAATCATAGAGCTTTCAAGTTAAGAGTGCCACAATATTTGAAGTCACGTGAATGCCACCCTTTTTTTTACCATCACTGCATATGGCTTTCTCACATCCCATAGCTCCATTTGGGTGTTGGCCACCTGAGGACTGACACTGAAACATCTGAAATGGGGGATTTTTCCAAGATGAAGCAGGAAGATGATACCGTGCTTTAAAACTCATGTGAGTATAGGACTGCTCCCTTGCCATCTCTTCCTCAGTGACCTTGAACAACCCCTTATGAGTTTAGTTTCTGACCTTTCACGTGCAGATGATAAACCATCCTTATGTCAGCTCCGAGAGGCTTAGCACATGATCTGAAAACAAAGCAGTTTCATTTGTAAAGACTGTGAAACAGCACAGTATTTACACTGCCTGCACTTGCATGATTTATGAACATCATACCCTACGCAGGCAAACTTGGAGGCTGCGTTGAGATACTATTTTGGGATCCTGTGTTCACTGACATCTGTTCCGTAGTGACCGAAATGATGACACAGCGATAGCTGTCGCTGGCTCTGTGCCCAGCCCAGAGGCCCCGAGGCCGGCACACCTACCGCCGCGGTGGGGCCCATAAGCCGGTGTGACAGGACGAGGTGCCCAGGTGCCTTTCACCTGCTGGGAAAACGCCACCCACCGCCTCCTGTGGGAGCGGAGCCCGGGGGAAAAGCAATAAAATGAACGACAGGAGAGCCGGGGAGCGGAGCGGGGCTGGGCGGGCAGGAGAACGCACCTAGCCCCGGCGGGGCTTTCCTGGCCCGCACGGCGAGGTACTTTCCGCTCAGCCCAGGGCACGGTTAACCTTTGCGTTACACCCACTTGACCCGGAGGGGTGGAAACTCCGAGCAGAAATTACTCGGGGAGGGTGATAGGCGCGATGAAAGGGGGGTGAGGTATTTTTAGGTAACATGAAGTAATCGACAGCGGCAGGGGGGCACGGGGTGCGCTGTGAGAAGGCGGTTTGACGGCCCGCACCAGGGGCCGGGCGCGCTGCTGGCAGCAGGCGGAGGGACGCCACGAGCGGGGACTGGGCTGTCTCTGAGGTCGGGGACAGCGACCGGGGAACGGGGAGGAGGCGGGGGCGAGGGTCGCACGAGCGCCCGGTAGCGGCCACCGGTTTCACACGGAGGGAGAGCCAGAACGGCCGGCTGGGCGGGGAGCTGCTGACAGGACCGTCCCCCGCCGCGCGGGGCCGAGGGGCGGCGGGGGCGGGCGGCGCAGCGCCGTGCCCGCGGCCTTCGCCCGCCTCCCCGCGGCGAGGTCAGCTGCGGCGCGAACAATGGGTGCTGCGAGCGGCCGCTGAACAAAGAGGCGCGGGCGGGCGCAGTGACTTCATCGCGGGGGCCGGCACCGCCCCCGCCCGCCCCCGTCCGCGGAACCTGCCCCGCTGCCGTCTCTTAGCAACCGGGGGGACCCGCGGGCCTGGCGCGCACCGACTGCCGCGGGGCCCGACGGCTCTGCGGGCCTGGGCGGCGGCGCGGGCCGCGCTCCCGTGCTCCCCTCCACCCCAGCCCCGCGACGTGGAGAGGTGGCCCCAACGGCAGCTTGGGCGGGCGGCGGGCAGCGCCCACCTGGCGGTGCGCGACGGGGGCGGGCGGGGGGCGGCAGCCGGGGAAGGCGGGGACCGCCGCCGGGCGGTTGTTCCCCTGAGGGAGGTGCGGAACCGCCGCCGCTCCCCGCGCCGTGCCAAGTGCCTCCCCTCGGCCGGGCGGCGGGGCGCCCCTTGAGCGCCGGGCTGGAGGCGGAGGAGGGAGCAACTCTCCGCGCTTGGCCGGGGCCCCGCCGCCACCGCTGCCGCCGGGCAGCCGCCTCTCGCGGGGCACGGAGGCGCAGCGGGCGCTGCCCCTGAGATGCGGCGTCCCGCGCCCGCCCCGCTGCCGCCGGCCGCCCTACCTGTGCCGGGCCCGCCGCCGCCCCTCCCCCGGCCCCGCCGCCGCCCCCGCGGGGGCCGGGACTGAGCGCGCCGCGGCGCCGAGACGCGGCCCCGAGGAGAGGGCGAGGGAGCGGTGCCGGCCGCGGCGCATGATGTGGGTGCCGCTGCTGGCGTGCCTCACCGCGGGGATCATCTCCGTGCCCAAGTGCCAGCGCGGCCCCGGACCCCTCCTGGGGGCGGCCCGGCTGCTGGCGGCCGTGCCGGGACTCTGCCAGCGCCGTAAGTTGCCGAGCCCCGCGGGCTACTCGCCGTGCCCTTGGCTGGTTGGGGCTGTGGTGGTTGGGTTTGGTTTTCGCACGGGGGCCGTGCGTGGGCGGAGGGCATGACCAGGCTCGGCGGCTACTCTGGGGCACAGCCCTGACAGCCGGGGCGGCCCGGCACCGCGGGCACACGGTCGCCCGGCCGGCCCGGCGGAGCTGGCGGGCGGTGGGTACCTGAGGGGAGGGCGGCTGGCCCTTGCCCAAACTTCGCACTGCTTGAGCGCCATTAGTGCGAGCTCGTGTTCTAATTGTCCATCCCGGGGGCATCCAGCTTTGACAGAGCCGTGACAGCTCTCCGGGGGTATGGGGAGCCCACGGGGAGTGTCGCGTTCCAGCGTGCTGCGGGTCTTGAAGTGCCCGATCACTCCCTGCAAGCCTCCGAGGAACAGCTCACAGACCCCTCGGGGGATCACAAGCTGCGGATGGACAGTTCTTAAGGATGAATACACTCGTTTTTACATCCTTTATATGGCATTAAGTGGCAGAGTTAAAAATGGGTAGAGTTACGAGAAGATTTTACCTTGGGGCGCGGTGTATCCTGACACAGTACTGGTGGTGGCCAGGGCTCTGGTAAATGTGGGTAAACTCAAATCGTGGAAGGGCTTCCAAAACCCCTGGGCATCAGGTTTGATGCATGCAAGCTGAGAGGACTCTGCAAATGTTCCCTAGATCGTTACAGCAGTTGATCAGACAGAGCTATCAGGTTAGTCAAGTGTTTTGTAAAGGATCTTAATTTCAACTAGTAGTCAGAAAAGCAGATCAAGTTGTCAATCACTTTTCCTTTTTTTTTTTTTTCTTTTCCCCTTGTGGAGTGATTGCATATCCCAAGTTTAAGCCTGGACTTAATTTAAAATGTTAACATGTAACCTCTAAAAATAAGATTCACAATGGGAACAATGTATTAGTCTTAAGTTCTTTATTGCATATGTGACAAATTCATGCCTAATTCAGTGGGATTCTCCCAGTGCTATTAAAAACAATGGAATAATTTGTTAACTTTTGTAGGATAATTTATTTTGCTTTTTTGGCTTCATATTTTGAATTCAAAACCAAACTAAATGTCAATAGGAAAAATGAAATGTAATATTATTAAATTTCTTATGAAACATGACATCTTGTATTTAGTATCCCACATTGGTTTTTATGCAATGTAATTGAGTTGAAAGGCTAATTGAAACTTTATGGAGAGGATAGTTCTGTGTCTGAGTGCAGTGTTGTGCTTGCTCATGAGTGTAGCTCCTGGATGCACACTAGTGCAAATTAATGCATCAGAACAGAATGCCATAGGGGAAGGTTGTGCATGGGGCTTTTTCTCCAAAGGATGCTTACTCTCTTCGTTGTGCTTGATTGTGAAAATTTACATGGGTGATAACGTCATGGGTTATGTGTTTATTGTGACAATAGCTCCCAGATTGGGCAGACTATAACTCAGATAGACCTTGTTTTTTCCTCTTCATTTGAAACCTCTGCTAATTTATGAAAGCTGAAAGTCACACTGAATTCTTTCCTTCATACATAATCACTTTACAGGGTAGAGCTACAGTTGAAGCAAAAAGAGTATTCTGTTTTGTTTTTCTATGAATGAACACTATTTTTTTCATTATTATTGTTGGTGTATGCTTTTTATTTTTGGTTGTGATAGCTCTAGCATCCTGTACAGCACCTCCTGGATTCTTTGAACTTCTGCAGGCTGCTCTGGGAGAGGCTCTGGGCAGCCGCTCCATGTACAGCTATTTGGCAGCACAGCTGTGTCGAAGCAGCCACTCCTCTTTGCTTTTGCCTTGGCAGGGCTGGGCATGGAGAGGAGCATCATGCTGTTCCTGTGCCATCAGTGAGTTCATTTTATGTATGTACAGAATTGGCAGAACCTGTATGTCTGTTGCATTGAGTCTCCAGTTCTAAAAGAGACTGGAATGAACATGAAATGTACATGGGACTCCAGTTTATTCATTCTTGTTGGAGCCTTTGTGGCTCTTCTAATTGAAAAGTAGACAGTTTGATGCTACTGAAGGTATTTGTTCTGCAAGCTGCAGTTTGAGATGTGAGTTACTGCTCAGGGATAAGTAAAGGTAAGGTAAAACTACAGGTTTGGAGTTATGAGGAACACAAAAAGAAATCTCACAACACTATAAAGTTTCAAGTCCCAAATTAAAGGTTCTGCAAGCTTGGATAAAAAGGTTAGTGTTGCCGCCTTCTACAAAGGGTCCCTTGTTCAGTAAGTTTCACCAAAGGAAATTTGCAGTTCACTAAGCCAACTGAAACAAATACCTGAGTTAAGAATGGAGCTAGTTCCATAGTGATTTATACAAATCCCAAATTTATATTTGAACAGTAAAACCTGACAAACTCCTAAAGATGTAAACCAGTGAACTGAATAAAAGACAGATTCTACAGCAAGAGAATGTATATGCATTATGTTAATCAGTTGTGTAAGTGCTCACTTTAGTAGAGAGAGTTCACTCACCTTGTGCAGAAACTAAACTGTTGAAACTCTTTAGTTTTTATCTGCTGTATAAGCACATGGAATATGTAGGGCTTAAATAGGGAAGACTGATTGGTCAAGATTAACAGAGAACATTGGTTCAAAACTCTATAGTGTCTCAAGCCCAGTTTTTACATATATTAAAATCTGAAAAAAAAAAAAAAAGGTGTTTAGTGCTTTCAAAAATATCTAGGTAGCCATTCCTGTACAAAGCTCTAGTAAGCAGAGTTTACTTGTGATGTGCACACAGGGGTGGCGTGAAAATCTTTATCCCTAATTTAAGAGTTGGAGAACCACCACGCAACAATTCTGTTACATAGCCGTGATTGACAGGTGTCATTTGGAAAGACCGGTTAGGGGTTTGGGGAAAGTGATCTGTGATTGTAGCAGGGACAACAATTAATTGACTTATCTCAATAGCATGACTTCTGATGCCAAACATAATTCATTAACATTCCCTTGACGGGGTCTTTGGTGCTTTGCCAGTCTTGTCACATCAGATTCTTATGTGTGTTCCCTATAGTTAGAAAGTTTCAGAAATCATTACTGTGTCACTTCTCAAAGGAATAGAAAAAGTCATTCAAACCACCCATGGAAGATCTGTTTCTGCAGAGAGGTGGTGCAAGTCTGTTCCTGCACACACAAAAAAGTCTGAAATAAATGATACATTTTGGTAACTTTAACCAGTGTTCATCTGCTGATTTCTGTGCTGGCCCAATTCCTTTTGGGGCTCTGGAAGAAGCTGTGTTGTATGGGGTACTCAGCACTGAGACAGTACTGTTTTTCCTAAGGCTTAAAACAATCCAAGAAGAAGAAAAAAATCCATTTTTAATTTCCTGAGCCTGCGTGGGTGATCTACTCCCTAGGGGTATAGGACCATCTTCAGGAAGCCAACCTGGGTTTTTGAGAGGGAACATGGTTGTAGGTTGCAATTCTGAGGAACAGCAAGGGGGAGGTTTGCTGATCTGCACATTGCCAAAGGAACATATTTATGCCAAAGTTACACATACATTTTTTCAGAAAGTTGGATTAATCTTCTCAGTTAGAAAGTAGGGATCTCATTTTTTTTAGAAAAGGCCTAACATAGGAAACATTGGCTTTATTGTACACATAAAATCTACAGTACATACATGAATTAGTTTATGTATCATCAGTGTACATTTTAAAAATGACGTGTAGCAAAACTGTTCTTTTTTTTATTCTTAGATAGGTGTATTTCAGGCAGTGGGTTTTAATGAGTCAGGATAAGAAAGACAAGCAGAATGGCCTTCTGTCTTGAACTTTTAAGTTTGCTCAGTGTTCTTGAAATACATTGATGACACTAAAATCATATGTTATATTTAGAAGGATCATATGTACTAACTGTGCTTTTACTGTAACTGGTAATGCAGACATCTTGGTATAAATCTGTTTTGTCAAGTTGAATGTGCTGAAAAAAAAAATCTGGAGAAGAATATCGTTTTCTTTGTGTTAATAAACTATTTTTTTTTTTTTTAATCAAATTCTTAAGGCATCGGTGTTTCTACTTACACCTTTCTTTCCAGCAAAATCTGTCTTCAAAGCTCCTGTATGTGTTCATTAATAACTGCTGACTTCTGTCTAACCAGTGGAAAGATGTGATACATCATTCTGATCTGCTTAAACAGGCATAATTTATGATGGACAAAGTAGGATATGGTCTGTTATTCTTCTCTAAGCACTTGAACTTTATTAAAAGATAATTTCTTTTTTCTTTTGGCAGTTTACATAAATGGACTTGGGCTATTTAGTTTAGCTTTTAGGAAGGAAGTGGGGCTCTAATGAATTAGTTCACTGTCCACTGTAATGGAACCTTTCTTCAAGAAGAAAAGTAAGCTTTTTGCCAGCCATTCAGGATTCCCCCTTGTTCTGGTGGCAGAACAAGAATAACCCCTCGAGAAAAATGTGTTTCAGGATGATCAGAATTTACAGCATTAGAAAGCTGCCAAAAAGGCAACTTCTAGATGAGACTATATTTGCCTAAATTTAAAAGTTGGCAAAGCTCATAATTTTTTCTTCATATAGTTTCTATGCTTCCCATGACTTCACTGTCATATGACTGCGGTGATTTCTGCCTGCTATTACCCATGGTGACAGTAATGAGTCTGAAGTATTTATAATTATCAGAAGATACTAAGACAGAGATTTTAAGTATAATTATTGGAGGAGAAAAAAAAATTGTAGCTTCATGCAGGTGGAATAATGTTCCTGGATGCTGGGGTTTTATTTTTCTTAAGGCTCCTTCTCTGCCCACTGACTTGAGAGTTAAGTTGTTAGCAACAGTATTTCATTGGGTTCAAATCTTGATTCGTTAAGTATATTTGTTATTTTAATGTTGTTGTAGTTGTGTTAGGAATACAGCTGCATGATGTATGGTGGCATCACAAAAGTAGTCCAAGTCTGATTAAACCAGTAACTGCTCTTTCCAAAATAAATTCTATTCCTTTCTCGGTATTCAAGGGAATTAGGCTAAGTGAATTCCACTTGTTCTATTGTACTTAAGAGTACAATTTGTTTCCATTTCATCTCTGCAGGATAACAGGGGTTAGTACTGTGCTGAGGACAACTTGCTTATCTCAGACTGGAAACTCTTGTTGGAAAGCTGAACCGAAATCACATCTTCTTGTACAAACAGGACTCCCAGGAAATAAGAACATTTGAGACAATTTATACTCTGGCAGAAATGATGCAAAATTACCTAAATAAAACTAATGACATCAGCAAACACGCTCTTCCAATCTAAGCAAAACTGTTGGATTGCATTTTGCTGTCAAAAATGTTGTGCCATCACTTCAGAACATTAAATAAACCACTACCTGTTTAAAATCTAGAATTCGTGTGTTTGAAGGCTGTCCCTTACAGAGCATTTAAACTGCACCTGCAGACCATACACATACAGGAATACTCACTTGCAGAAGCACAAGCAAGAGCTTGCATTCAAGCAGTATATGTGCACCAGTAGTTATAGTTAGTATGCGAGACTGTATATTTTGTAGGCTGTGGTCATGTTTTGTGTAATCTTTGCCCCCAAATTATAAAAACTGACCAGGCTCATATAAACCTAAAATGAAGGTTCGCCAGTGTCTGTTCATAGACAGGTATGGTTGGGGGTTGGTATATATATATTTTTTTAGTGTTTGCAAACAATGCATGTATCTCCTATTTGAGGAACTAATTTCTCAGTATTCTCATAGGAGAGCCTTGTGTACATCCATTTTTGATCTATATATTCAGAAAAGCACTGTAGTTTAACTTACTTTTGAAGGACTTGTAATTTAGCTGTTAATCATCAAATGGGATCTTAAGAGGTTTTTGTGCTGTTATCACACTTTCTGCATTCAAAGAGCATAAAAGTAACAGAAATAATTGAGATAAAAATCCCAAAAAGTTTTTACCACATTCCATTTGTCTCAGGGCCAATCGCCATGTTTGAAAATTGAAAACCCTATTGAAAAGAAAATTACTGAAATATCAAATACCAAATGCTTTGTATTCCAGAAGGCAGTAACATTTTTCAAATAGCCCTGCTGAATAAATGCTCCTCCCAAACTTGTGCACTACATACCACAAGTCCTTGAAGAGCAGTGGTTATCCTCTCTCATACCAGTCTTAGCTTTTATTTAATATTCTTGAGGTTTTCTTAATGTGAATGTAAACTGTGTAATATATATTCATTGTTTTGTTTTAACCCTGACATGTCTTCCTAAGATACATATGCACACAGTTTTTGGTTTGGGGTGGGGCTTTTGGTTTGTTTCAGGAAAAACTTTGGTAGCTTCACAATTTGTTACCATTTTGTGTTCAGAATTGAATAACTGGTTCCATTCGGTTTTCAGCCGTGTGAATTACAGTCTGAAATACAGAGTAGGTTTGTTCCAAATCACAGTATATGCAGATAAAAGTAAGTGAATTGAGCTGTTTGCATTGCTGTGGACTAAGAACCTGTGGACTGGGTGGTCTATGGTGATGTTCCCTGGAAAGAAATAAGTTTGAGCTGTTGCCCAGATCTGGTGCCCATTCTCTGCATTGCTTCTGGATTTCTGAATGAAAGCACAGCGGCAGGAACAGAAAGCAAGAATTTGGTGAAGACTAGATGTGTAATAGAAAGGTAGATAAGGGAGGTGGTTGGAGGTGGAGGGCCTGGTTTGAAGAGGTGAAGCTATAGAAAATGGTGGGAAATACAGTTTGGACTTATCTTTGCAGGCAAAAAGTATGCATTCGTGTCTATCTTTGTACTCATCATGACCTCAAATTTAGGTAAAGTGTATACCAGAATAGTATATAGTTTATACAGGAATATACTGTCCATTTGAAGTTGTTGATGTGCTACTTGCTGGTAGTGCTTACTAGTACACAAGAAATAAAATTAGTGATGAAATATGGCAGTAGCTGTTCCAGGCTTTGCTGGAGCAACATGACTGTATCCAAGCTGGCCAGCTCCGAAGGAGATTCTAGCAGACGGAAATTACTGGAGTCTAATGATTGCGATGCCCATTTTCCCTCCTAGGAAACAAGGGAATTAACACAGCATTGCGCAGCCTGAAGTTCCCTTTAAATCAAGGGATTTAATAAAAAAAAGATTTAAGCTCTCTGGTTCCATATGCTTTGCATTTTGATTGGTGCAGAGCTGTGAAAATAGGATCATCAAACCTGTACCATAAAAGCTAATGAATGTGGGAAATGAGTATCTTCTAATGATATAATCAGAGTAAATTGACCAGTATGCTTTTATTTGGAAGAGACGGAATAGGTTGGTTGCAGAAACCAAATAGTCTTTGACTCATTGTTTGCAGGCATGGATTGCATCAACAAAATTTAACCATCTCCCATAAAAGCAGGAAGTTTCATAGAAAGGAGAGGCTGCAGCAAAAATTGGCCAGGGAACAAAAATTGTGCGTTGTGAGGAATTTCAAGGTTACATCGCTTGTTTTCATTCTGTATTGCAGCTTGGGAACAAAGTCAGTCTGGACTAGCCAATAGCTCTGCCTCCCACAGTCAAGGTCATGTTTGAGGCTGAGGTTTGAATGTTGTGTTTGTGAGTCCTTACTACTATACCAGTATCTATTTTGGGTAGTACCTTTTCCAAAATGCTGCTTTATGCATCTTTCTGACAAATTTTTCTAAATCCTCTAAACTGATATATTTACATGAAAATCTTGACTAGTGTGCAATACTCATTGAGTGATGGAACTTTTCAGAGAGATGAGGCTAGGCTCTGAGACATGTCAGGAATACCTCCTTGAGGCCTCAGATCTAGATCATTCCCTGATTATGGAAGTGTCCATACACTGCTTGGGAACTCCATCTCCATGTGCCATTACACAGCAGACTTCTGATATATTTGCTGTCCTCCAGCATCAGCTACAAGTGTTCTTCTCTGCCAGAGTTTTCTTAATGCCATGTTGACAGAGGTGTCCCCCTTTTCCTCGTCCCCTGATGCCTTTGCCTTGTTCAGCTGATATCCAGCATTGTTTCTCTCGAGTAGCATCACTCATAGCTTACACAATGTGCAAAAAAAGGAAGATCTTGGTTATTTTGCTGCTTAGTTTGCAAAGGCATTAACTTTCACACAATGAGGCAGACTGCTGCATTACTTTGCATTTTGATGGCTTTTGAAATCGTTTGTGTAGCTCTCAGTACTGCCTCTTGTCTTCGTAGGGTACTGTGTTCATATGGTAATGCAGATTCATTGGGGAACCCCAAAATTCTCAGGGGGTTGTTGGCAGTTAGGAATGGGAGGCCATATCAGTCATCAGGACTTCTTCACTAGTGATTCTTTTCACTGCATTTATTCAGATGCGCATGTGTACTTCTTACTTATGTCTCATTTATATCTCTTATCTTCTCTGTAACCATGTTATGATTTATCTCTTCCAGTAAATATGCCATTTTTCATTTCAAACGCTTTTCTTTCTTTTTTGAATGACTAGTAGAAAAAGGTGGCCTAGGGTGGTTTTTTGTTTGTTTTTGTCATTTGTTTGTTTGTTTTAATGGACAGATGCTTTTACTCACTTTTCATATTTACAGAAGTATTTTTCCTTTCCTCACTTGCCAGGTTTACAGAAGTATTTTTCCAGGTCTCAGGATTTAATAATGTCAGTCATGTTTTTCACCTTTCTTTTACACACCTTCTTTTTCTTAGCAAACACATATGTCTCTTACATGTTGAGTTTAGGTTTCTGTTACTTATCTTGCTGCTAAATATTTTCAAATCAGTGTACCTCTTAGCCCCTGTCTAAATAGCGGAACTAAAGTGAACGACCATTAATAGAGAAGTGAAACCAATTAACAAATCCAGTAGGTAACAGAAAAAAGGGAGAGGGAAGAAAAGTTGTCTGGTATTTCAGTTTAAGTAATCTTAGGAATTCATTACAGAGCATAACAGAGGTACAGTATTCAAGTTGAAATCTCTTTTCCTGGGCAGGGGTGAGTACCTCTTAAATCTGATTTTGAGGTGTACCTTGTAACCCTCTTGGAAAAACTGGTGGTGACAAAGTGTGTTTTTCAAACATGCCATTGTGCACAAAGGGTAGAAAGGATTATTGCTTGTTTGGAAAAAAGATGCAAAAAACCCTAATGCCAGGATTAGGTTTTAGGATTGGCGATTAAAGCACAGGCACTCATTTTTAACTTGTAATTCTAGCAAGTAAGTGTCAGACACCATAATAATGGAAAAAATCCCCCCTCTGTAGCATTTTTACAATGCTTTTCATTGTATCTGCACATTCAGAGCAAGTGAATTGGGAAGCTGTGTGTTGGCTGGGACAGTTACTGCCTGTCCCCTCTGCAGGAATCATGTTGCTTAGCTCCTGGGGACAGAGAAGTGAAGATAACTGCAGCATACTGCATAAAAGCTGCAGCTTTCCTCCTAAGTGATGCTGTGGCACACAGGTGTAGTAAAGGCCACATTATTTGTGGCTGATGCTGCTCTAGAACAAGAGTGGATGTAAAATTTCAGGAAAAAAGCTCTGCAGAGGCTAGATAATTTTGGATCTTCTTGCCTTAACTAACGTTTAACAGTGTGAGGACCACGATCAGGGAGTATAAACTGCTGGTTATATATTTTTTTTTCTCTTTTAAGAAAGCAAATGGTACACACTCCAAAACCAGCACAAACGTGTACCAACAGAGCAGTTGATATAAATCCAAATTCTTGGCTGTCTGTTTGAAAACATGTTTAACATCCTCTTTCAAACACCAGTTTGCGTTATTGTTATTCCATCTCTGAGATAAATACCCTGATCATGATAAAGTTATTTTCATAATAGGGAGGCAGGATATGATTATAACATATATTATATTTGTCTTGCCTTGATCCCTCTTGTTGCTGAGGGTTTAGGCTTGACACACCTGCAATCACTGTCAATAGCGGCAGTCGTTGGAGCAGGTTTTATTTTGTGGAGGAGGCTGGAAAAGTGCATTTTAACCTGCTGCACTCACTTTTTATTATATGCATATGCCTATGCAGTTCCCAGCACAAAATTTGGCCCTTGTTGAAAATACCTTTTGGCATACATCAGTTATAATGAAGCCAGTAGAAACTTGCCCTTAGCTTTGGCTGAACAGTAACTCAGTCTTGTCTGGACTCTGTTTTTGGTAAAGTGGCAGGAAAAATCTCAGTTCTTTTTCAGCCAACTAATTTAAAAAATGTTTCTTGCTTTAGCATATGATTTTTAAAAGAAACTGAGAAGTTTATACAAAATCAGTTATGGTTTTAGAGTAGGCTTATAACTAAATAATAAATATTCGGTGGATGAAAGCATGTCCATAAATGTTACTGCTCTCAGGGACTATGTACTTGGGAACGACAGTAGTGATGTAGCCAGAATGTGTCTTGGGCATTAATAAACCTTTTTCAAGTTTCTCTTTAGTCCAAAAAAAATTCAGCTTTTCAAGCCAATGGTACCAAGGTTGTCAAGTGCCAATCTGTGACTTCATGTTGTGAAAATGGGGCTCTTGAGACTGGAGAGTTATCAGCACAGAGATTTGCATCCAGCAATACTGTGTATCTCATTTGTTAAAGCATTTCATCTGCTATGATCACATTGAAAACCGAAACTGGATTTTAAGATCTTTTCTTCTGCTGTATCAGTTTAGAAAGACACACTCCTACATGCTCACCCATCACCTCATTTTTTACCACATAGGCTGTATTAATAAACTGGATCAAGATTCAATAGGTTCAGTACCTAAACTAGCCATACAGAAAAAAAAAAGGGGAGGGGCAATTATTTTTTCGGCAGTTCTCTGGTGCATCTGTAAATACAGTACAGTTGTTCCAGTCTATTTTTTTTAGCAAGTGCATGTTACAGTAAGACATTCATGTTTTCTCACATGGTCAGTGGCATTTAATTTTGGGAAATGTATGTTATGCAGATAGAATTATACATTTATAAAAGGACTCTCAGAAATTACTGCAGGAAATCAATTAGGCCAAACTCATTATTTGATTTATTTTAGTTTACTGATTATGATGACCAGGAATTAATTTGACTTATTCTTTATCTGTATATCTAGATACACAGCTCTCTCATTTCTTTCTGTCAACTATTTATTCTTACCAGAACAGCTCTGTCTCTTATGGTGGATGTTACTTGGTTGATAACTTCAAAGTTCAAGTATTCTCTGTCATGTTTTGTCCCATGGTCTTTACCCACTGTTAATGCTGCACATCAGCAATTTTTCTCTTTCCCTATCCTTTGACACTTTTACTGAATCCATCACTTTTTACCCTCTTTTTCTTGTAATGCCTTTCATCTCTGTTGTCTTTGGTATCCAGCTGAAGATGGGAGTGGTGTTTCTGTGCCAAGAACAATTACCTTCCTTTTATTTTTACTCCTTCAAAAACTTTTCATCTTGTTTTTGCATTTTACCAATGCTGTCTAGAAGAAGGTCTGTGGCAAGCTCCACAGCCCTGTGTATGTTGGTACCTACCTGGAATCCTCACCTTCATTCTCCTCTGCTGCGTTTTGTGGTAACTTTTTCTATGGCCTCTGGGTCTGCTCTTTCAGACTACAGAACATAAAGTGCTGTTGCCATCTTCTTATAAATGCAAAGAAATTTTATTGTGTCAGTGCTGAATGATCTTGCTCTCATTGCACATCCAAGTCAAACTTGCTGTGTTTATTTTTATAAGAAACAAACAAAAACCTTCTGGATTTTATCTTATTTTCTCTGTCTTTAGTGACTCCAGCTTTATTTATCCCTGCCCACCTCTCCCACCACTTAATCAGCTTTCCCTTTGTTCTGAGCTGCTTTTCAGTTTATTGTTTCTATCATATCTGTAAAAGTTTATCAATCTTTTCTCACATTGCCTGCATAGCAAAAACTATCAACAGCTGTCTATATGAAATAGAAATACAGGTCTGACCTTTGAAATTAATGAAATTGCTACTAACCTGTATGTTATCAGTATAATGCTGCAATTGTGCTGTACTAGGCTTTTCTGTCTTAATACTCATAACAGTATATGTGTTGTTGATAGTAATAACTTGCAAGCTGTGATTAGTTCCTCGGATCATCAGTTATTCAGAGTGACCTGTTGAGGACTAGCTGTTTGTGTGACATGGGATCTCATCTTTGAATCCATAGTTGAAATCAGTTAAATAAAGATACAAATGTATTTTAGTACGTGTTTTCCTAATGCAGCTTTCCACTGTGAGAAGTTGCTCTCATTACTCTAAAAAGAGAGATGGTTTGCATTATTGCAGGTTGGACAGAAATAATCTGAGAGACAGTGCATGTAGCCAAAAACTTTGGATGAAAAACAAACCTGTCTTCAGACATTTTTGGTATAACAGTATGCACATTCTCATGATGGGCCACTTAGAAAATTTAGCCTTTCCAGTATGCAGTAATTAATTTTTATTTTGTTTCCAGTATGCTTTAAAATAATAAAATATGCCATTCTCAATATGCAACTAAACAGTGTTGTTAAACAGCACTGCTACTGTGCTATGCACTGAAGAATTGTATCATGTGCCTTCCTCATAGCTCCTGACAGGTGAATTCTGTTTTGCATAGAGGCACAACTGGTCTACAAGAGTCTTGTGCTGAATGTGCTGAAGGGATACGCTGATGATGGTGCTCAAGTTGAGCTGACCGAGTCTCTTGAAAAGGCTATCTCTTCTCAACTCCGACTGCCAAAGTTTCACAGCAAAGACTAGTAACTTAAATAATGACCTATAAAACAAATATGTGAAAAGGATATAAAGGACTCTGCTGACAGACCTCTTAGAAGGCACAGTTTTTACAGTTTTTGTTAGTACAGAATGGTGTTTCTTCGATGTGTGATACACATAGTATTGGAGACATTTGAATTCATTTCTGAAGAAAAACCTGCCTCTTCTGGGAAACTATTCATTCCAGAAAATGCAGAGGGAGAATATTTATAGAAGGTGAGAAAATATTTTCGGTTCCATGCAGAGTGAATAATGAATAACTCAAGTGTAAATGACTTAAAAGGAAAATGTTTATGAGATAAGCTACCTGGTTATTTTTTTCTGTTACACAGTAAGTCAACAAGGTACATGCCAAAGATAAACTTTCACTTCAAAATTATTTTAAGTCAGGATATTAAAAATTTGGCCTTGAGAATGGAGTTTTTTCAATCTGTACATACAGTTCTAGACTGTCAATACAAAAAAATGCTGCAAGTATTCCCTCACCAGGCTGCCTTTGTTCTGTTTTACTTCTGTTTGGATACGTTGTCATCATTCTTAATCTGGTGAAGTAATTTTGGAAATCTTGGTTTAAAATTAGGTATTTTACAATTCCCACATATCATCATAAATCATGAATGTTTGGTTTTGTATTTCATTGCAGCGGAAAACAGATGTGCCACTTCAAATGCAGTAACATGCACGAAGTGTCTTGCTTTGGGTCCAGAGTGTGGATGGTGTGCTCAAGAGGTATGGCATTTTGCATATTTGTGTTTGGCTTTGTATTTTAGCTTCTTCTGATCTTTGTAAAGATAAAAGACTTTTAAACTGTGAAAATTATAGTGAGAAATAGCAATAAAGTCTTATAATAGCCCCTGGAGACAGAACCTGAGAAATCGTGTGAAATATATTTTGTTTCCAAAGGAGAAAATACAATCTTTTATTTGGAAAATTGCAGTAATTTTAAATAAAGTGAGAACTTTTTAATGCATTCCATCTGCTTTGTAGACAGCTTTGGCAGACTTATAGTAGCTTTGAGAGTTCAACAGTTTTTGGCTTCAAACGCAAAGTTACTTATCAGTAATTTATATTAAGTCCTCATTATATATCAGAGCAAGTCTATACGTATATACCTATTACATTTAGCAAAAGCTTTACTAACAGTGAAGTTAACTTTGATTTCACCATTTCTTATGGCCCTGTCATGAATGGAAAAAGTGATCCTTTTCTTATTTTGATACTTGAAACGACTGGTTCTGACAATTATCACAGAAGATAGATCTTAGGTAGTAAGAATTGTTCTGAAATTGTTATTGTTTTGCGAACTGTGAGAATATGGCTTGTTTTCCCAGAGCAGCCTTAGGACGTGTGTAGGTGGCACAATGGATTGCAATGTGGTCTGGTCCATTATTGTGGTTGGTTGTCCTGTCTTACAAAGGGCACAATTTTACCCTGCTACATCTGTATTTGCCATGGAACAGCACTTATTAGCTTTCCAGTGCTGCGAAGCTGCAGAAGGTCTCCTAACTAGGTGCTCAGATTTGACCAGGTTTCACTTCTGCTCTGCTTCTCTTTCTTTGCTTCTCGTGTCAATCCTGTGAACTGTTCATGGAAACCAGGGGTTTGTCAAAGCCACTTTGACCATTCTTGATGGCCAGTTCTCCTCCAAACCATCCTTGGTTATGGAATGGCAAAACCCATAGTAATGCAGATAAACATTTCCCAGAGTGAAGTTACAGGGACAGTTTTCAGCTTAGCATGCCTGCTTCATCTAAACAATGTTTTTAATGAGAAAATCAGCCCCAAGGTACACTGGAGATACTTCAACTTTATACCCCCACACAGTGAACTTCACAAAATGCTACATATCTATCAGTCATTAGTGATAACAATGAGCAGCCAAGTTCTTTATACATTTAAAAATCTACCTTTTTGAAATGTATATACATCAAAAAGATGTAGTCTCTGTTTTCTACATTAAAGATGGTTATGGAAAAAAATATCAGAGATAAACTACAAAAATGAGTTGAAACTTGGAGAACAAGATACATAGCTGTCAAGTCTCATTCTACAGGGACTTTCTCTGGTCTTTTCAGGGTCTGGATGTCTCTATTCTCTAATACACAGCTGTCTGTATCCACTTTTTGATTGTTTATTTTCTTCATCTGCCTCTGAAATATCAGAGATTGTCCATTGTTGGGTCTCCAGCTGTAGCTGGGATGGACCAGTGCTTTGAAAGAGTACAAAGGATCTTGTCTTTTTTTTTTTCCTTGCATGATCAGGATCATGTTAATCACCAGATTTGTGGTCAGGAAGGAATTTTGCATTGGATCATGTTGGCACGATTTCGGCAACTTTGCTCTTTCACTGCAACAAAGGATGTGCTGCTTCTGAGATCATCCTACTCCTAATCACTTTTCTGTTGTTACAGGGGCTTTTTTATGCTGGTGGCATCTTAAGCTGTCCAGGCCTGTAGTTCATAGCTTCCTCTTTCTGGGGATTGAAATGATATAGTCCAGCTGGTCTTTGGATTTGGTGTAGTGCATGGGGTAAAACCTAAACATTTGTGATAGACAAATTCAGGTTAGATAAATTATGAAGCTAACTTCTGCTGCTACTTTTAAATATTAGGCTGAGTAACATTACCAGTGGATTCCTCTGAAAACTAACCCATTTTGATGTCATGTGAATGACACTTTCTTACTATAACTAACTCATAGCATAACACAGAACTTTTTTTAGTGACATAATGACAGTACATAGTTTCCTTTTTCTCCAAAGTCAGCTTGTTCTGATTGTGCAATCCTCTTTCTCATACAAAAGTTTTGTCCTTTGTAGAAAAAAAGTCATCGTGCCAATTAGGTTTAACTTCTAATTTAAGTATTTTGTCATTGCCTTTATGGAAAACATATGGCTTCCGTGAATTCATTCTACAATCTATGCAACTGTAGTAGCATAGTTTACTGTTTCAAAGACTATTATTTTGTTTTACTCTTTCCTTTGAAGATATTACAGTTGTTTTTTTCAGCTCAGATTGTTTTGTACTTTTTGTCTCTTATAAAACAGGATTTCATGGCCGACGCAACACAGAAGGGACGCTGTGACACTGTTTTCAATTTAATGAAAAGAGGCTGCCAATCGGATTTTTTAGAAAATCCCACAGTTCATGTCACAATACCCAGTGACCATGAAACAAATACACAAGTGACACCAGGAAAAGTTTCAGTTCAACTGCGTCCAGGTTGGGTTGTCTCTAACAGATTGATATTATAGTCAATTTAAACTAAATATGATACTATTAAGTACAGATATTTTGTGAAGCAGTGTCTGGATTAATTATTTTGAAGAATGATGCTTTAACATTATGTTGTAAGACTATGATGGTGTTGATCCCATATTCAAGTACAGTTTTCAGCAAGAAGCGTTTCTGTCAAACACAGCTGAAGGTCAGAATAATGCAAGTAGTAAGAGGAAAGGGATTTTAGGTAGTTTTTTCTGTTTTCTATTGTGGTTTCTCTGGATTGTTTTTCTTTAGCCACTTACACAAATAGTTCTCTTATCCCTTACACGCATAACTGTATTCCTTACTGAAAGTAAATTGAATTAGATTTCCTAAATTAATCATTTGATAACCTTCTTAACTATTTGGTTACTTTTGAGTGCGCTGGCTGGACACCTATGAAGCCACCAAAGCCAATATGTAAGAAAGGACTGGATTCCTAAAGGAGACTTAGGTGTTCATTGCCTAACATTTCATTTCTAAAATGTGAGACACCTGGCCCTAACAGAATCTACAAGTCCCTTTATGGATCCAAGATTTTCTAGTATATCTCTATTTGCTTTCAGCTGAACTTGAGTTAAATCAATGTTCTCTGTCTCTAAAACAGCTGTAGCCAACAGCAGAAGTGGAAGGTGATATAAAGAGATGCAGGGTGTGTTTCAGATGTTTCGAATATAATTTCTTTCTTTTCCAAACAATAGCTGGAAAAAGTCTTCGGTAGAAAATCATTAAGTGAACAGGAAAAGCATCTTGCAGTCTTCACTGTATAAAAGATGATTTTCTGTCAATTACAAGGGAAAAAGGAAGGATCTCCATGAGTGTAAAGCACAAAGGAGCTCTGGTTTTCCATCTTAATAAAACTGACAAAGTTACATCAGTAGATCCCCTCCTTTCTCCACTCTCCTTCCGAAGAAAAGACTGATAGAGTCATAGAATTCTACTGCATAGAATCCTACTCTGCTTTGTATGGAGAAATACTCTCAGAAACTAGGCTAGCTCTAGATGTGCCTGTAATCACATTTATTTCCAAAGGCATGCTGGATTCATAGAAAAAAAAAACCCTTAGCTTTCTCAGATTCAGTTTAATGAACCTTTTTACTAGCAAATAGTGAAATTAAGTTTGGGGTTCCATAAGCGTTGCAGAAGTTCTTGCTTTGGGGGACAAAAGACTGAAATTTTGAGGGCTCCAGAAAAGTAACTTTTGATATATAGACATCTTGCCCTACTTTAAACCCCAGGGAAACACCCAGATGTACAGCTATAGTTGTGCCTCAAACCAGAAATTTGATATGGTATAATCATGCAGACAAAGATGGTTTTGTTTTGATACTGGCTTTTTTTGTCACTGTTTTCATATATCAAACCGTCAGGATTTATGTGGGAAAGAATAAAAGCTCCACTCAGCATCTCACTATATGCAAACTGGAGACCTGCAAGGGTCATTTACAAAAAGTAATTCGATTTACATTGGCAAAGAGGAAACATAAATTACAGCACACTGAAATTCTCTTTTCTTCATGCAAGACCTGATACAAACAAGTGTTCACATTTTCAGGTGGATTATGTTCAAAGACCATTGGAGAAAGTACTTTGCATGTTTAACTTTTCTGGATCAGGTCTTTGTTACATGTACTTTAATGATGCTATCTAGTGATGCCATATGCACTAGTAGATGTCACAAATAGAGAAGTCACATTTCAGGTGATTTTTTTAGTGAATCTGTTTCTGAATGTGTTTGGATAAACCTGGAAACCTGCATAATTCTTCTTTAGTGTCTCCTTCCTTCTTTGCTGTGTTTTCATTGCATAATACTGAATTAGGCTCACGACTATCCTACTTCTTTGTTTCTTCTGTGAGCTCACACTTTGAGTGACATAAAATAATGAATAATTTGAAGTCATGCATTACGGTACCTATGCTGCCCATACCCTGGTCACTTCACTCTTTTTGCTGGCATTAGAGAATATTAGGCAAGCAAAAATGTGGGGCCCATTTTTAGTGACTTCCAAGCCATTAATGTTTTTATTAATCTTCTTATTACATATGAGAATGTGATGTGGTTCTGCAGGAGTGACAATTTGTCATCCTGAAATAAAAATTCTGTTTTGTATTTGCCAAAAGATGTATTTTTTGATAGTAAAACCCCTGCTTTTAAAAAATACTTTGAATCTACTGAGTTTTCTCATTAAATCTTTGGAAGTAGATTGGTATAAACTTGAAGCATCATTTACGTCCATTTTTCAGGCTGTGCTGTCTGTATGGTATACACGTAGTTTCAGACTCATATGACAAAATATTTGCAGGATAGACTTACAAGGTTAGAAGTGTCAACCTTGAAGTGACTGACCACAATTTATATGCAGATCTGTGTCCTTTGTGAGCCATAACTGCTTTTTGGTATAATGTCAAGGGGATTGCATAACCAGGAATTTAAAAGAAAATAGGGAGATGACAGATTTTTACAATAAATTGCACACTACTCCTGCAAGAAAAAAAAAAAAGGAAAGATGTTCTGCAAAGAGCCCCTTTGTGGCTTATTTTTGAATGATGCTTCAAGGTTTTGTTTGTTCTTGGGAGGTTTTCTTGTTTGTTTGTTTTTCTGTTTGCTGACACAAAACAACTTTGTGCTGAGGTTGCTGCAAAAAATAAAGTATTTTTAAGAGTGTCCATTCAAGAATAGTAAACAAACTTATTTGTTTCATTTGAACCAGGAAGTGAAGCAAACTTTATGTTAAAAGTTCGTCCCCTAGAGAAATACCCTGTGGATCTTTATTATTTAGTTGATGTCTCAGCTTCTATGCACAACAATATAGAAAAACTAAATTCCGTTGGATCTGCTTTATCTAAAAAGATGGAGAATATTTCTCTTGATTTTCGACTTGGATTTGGATCTTATGTGGATAAAACTGTGTCACCCTATATTAGCATTCATCCAGGTAGAATCCATAACCAATGCAGGTATGTAGCCTCTGTGCATTCACTGTAGCATTGATAAATTATTTACACAAATATGCATTATGCATATTTATTTTTAAAGCTCTTCAGAATCTGTCTTTGTTTCATTATACCTCCATCCTCCAGCAAACTTCCTAAGAAAAATGCTGAAAATTTTTATACAATGATTACTTCTGAATATCTGGTGAGTGATTTCAGAAAAAACTGTTTCTGTATCAGAAAAAGTGTGCTTTATTTTCTTTAGCAAAACGAGCCAAACAACGTGCTGCTTTGGTGTATTTGAATATGTTTTTCATTTCATTTTGTAGTCAACTAGTGTGTTTTTGGTTACTTTGGATATATGTTGCCTAGATTCATCACAAAGTTTTGTACTTTCTGACCTAGGACTTCTCTTCTGGTGTGTGGTTTTGTATTCATTAACTCTTTTCTTAAAACTCTGCTTTTGTCGATATGATGCAGTTTCTTTCAGCTCATTTAATGAACAAAAGCAATAAAGCAATCCTCTGATCTAATTCCACAGCTGTAATATGAATGAACTCTCATTTTAAATAAGAGAGCTGTTCTGGCTTGCTTTTCTTTTTTCATGCCATGTCTTTTATACCTTGTGTTCGACACTTACATAAAGTGAGGGATGACTTCCAAAACCCTCTGGAGAACAAGATTATTCACAACAAATTCAAATCTGTATAAACTATAACACTTGGAAAAGTGAATATTAACTGTTCATACTTTCTTGCTCATTATTATCTTTCCTGGGAAGCATGATCCAAAGTTCTGTGAAATCCATAAGTATATTTTTTGATCTCAGTAGTTTTTGAATTGGGCACTAGTAGTGGAATTCATTAGGTTGATGTAAATGTCTATGTATAAAGCAGTCATCTAATCTGCCTATATAGTGAGTGGCGATCAATTAGCACTTCTAGGACATGATTTATTTTGCCTAACAGTAGACATCTGCAGAGGTATTAGTCCTTACAGTGCCAGTTTCTCTTCATTGACTGTAAACTGATATGGGGGTGGGCAGGTTGTAGTCTGGATGCCTACACTATCTGCAACAGAATTTGAGTTGAAGCCTGCTCAGCATCTCTGGATCAGATGAGCACTTCAGCTTGTGCTGTCAATTCCACTGCTGTAAATGAGTCACAGAGCAACCGACTGTATAAGTGCTGTGACATTAGCTTATTTATGTCAAACTCCATACTTTCTCCCTCATACACAATTTCAAAAAGTATCACAACTAAGATAATACTGAAAATGGAGATTCCCATTCCTTTAATAAGGTAACTGTCACTAATCTCAATATTCGTTTTATGTACATTTACTTACTACTAGTGGATGTAGGAACTTAATTTTTATTTTCCTTTTATCCAGTAGCTTGTGTATTGAGCTGTTAAAAGATCTTAATGTTGCGGTGTGATAGCCCTTTCTCAGGATAATGAAAAGCAAATCTGTACCGCTCTGTAGATGTTCCAAATAGATCACATACTCTCTGAGTTCATATCATCACTCATGTTGTGTTTCTTTTTGCTCTATACAGGATCACTACATATGTACTGTTACTATATTAACTAAGTTATATACATTTACATAAAATAAAAAAAATACATTGTTCATAGTAAATTACACGTAATTCCCTCTGAACTTAGTATCATGTAGAGTTATTCTTCTTTAAGTGTTTCTTTTACTGTGCGTATATACAACTTAATTAGTAGCAAGATTTTATGGGTTAATAGGGATGCAATGTTTATAAATTGAAAATATGGAATGTGTTAGAGTTTTGCTTTGTTTTGTTTTTGTACAGTGATTATAATTTAGATTGTATGCCTCCTCATGGTTATATTCATGTGCTATCCCTGACTGACAATATAGCGGAATTCAGAAATGCAGTGAATAAACAAAAAATTTCTGGGAATATTGATACACCTGAAGGGGGTTTTGATGCCATGCTCCAAGCAGCTGTGTGCCAGGTAAGGACCTTATTAACAAAAGTGTAAATTCTAGTTCAGACAAAGATATATATATATCTTGGTACAAGAGTGCTCAGTGTTCCTGAATTCAAAATGGCAGTTCTAGGCCTGATAATAGTAAGATATTTTCCTCCTTTTCCTTTATTTACCCTTTAGCTACACATTACTGTTTCCCATTGAAACTGATAAAGGAGAGCATAATGAAATATTTTGGTTAATGGTGGTCTTCAAATTCTGGCTTTACCGAGCCTAACCAAGATAGGATGGATGATGAAAGCAACTGCTTCTTGCTTGAACAGGCACATGTATTAATTTCAGTCAATTACAACTGGAGCAGTAGAATGAGTCAAGTTCAAAATGTAATCCTAACTATGCTAGAAATTAATACTTTGGCCTAATTTTATTTTCAAATTTTGATTAAACAGGTAAATAAAAGCCACTCTTCATAGCTCCTGTGATCATAACTGTTATAAACATTTATTCTGGAGTTTTGGAAAAATTCCTTAAAATTCAGCGTTTCTCATTGGATACATTCCACACTTAGGACATGTGAGGTCTAGAATAATATATGCTCCCAAAAACAATAGAATTGAAACATTCTTGAGAATGGGGAGGCTTTTCTGCTCACTGAATTGTGAACCAAAGTAGATGAGAACAATGTCCAATTCATAACTACCATCATGAGCTATAATTTATATTAATGTGGACTCATTTTGTCTGCAATGCAACTTTATAACTTGCTCCATCTTGCTTTAACCAATACATCCCTGTTGCAAGAGGTAGGAGGTTAGGACATGAAGCTACTTTAAAATTTTGGTTGCTGTGACGTATGTAGGTAGGAGTCTTGAGATGACAAAGTGATGATGGAGTCTTAGGAGTAAGACATTTTTGTGGTGCTGGAGGAGAATTTGGGAAGGTTTAAGGTATAACCAGTTTATAAATAAAACTTAAATACCCCTTCTTTAGGGAAGTGCTGTCTAGGGTTGTCTGAGGGAGGCTGATGCCCAACATGTAAGCTAGAAAAGACACCAGACCCCTCTGTACTTATTATCCCTACTCTTGTGAGATACTTAATCCCCTTTCAGAGCTAGCAGGGAATGAGCCTGAGAAGGGAGCTAAATCCCTCTCTGCAAAGCAAAGAAAGGAAGGTAGGGAATAGAAGCCAGGCGTAGTATTATGGGATGTATTGCAGGTGCACATCTCACATAAGATACTTGGCATTGCTAAGGGAAATGGTAGGGATGAGACAGCATTGTAGGAAGGATGAGCAAGGAAGGAGGAAAAAGGAGGGGAATCTTATTTATTGAAGAAGAGGATAGAAAAATTGGGAGAGGGAATAATGAAAAAGTATATCAGGTGATTCATGTGTGCCTCTAAAGTTTAATTTAAAGCAGCCGTTTATTCCTTGCAGGGAAATAAATGTTATGGAAATACAGATTGGCACCTAACCCAATTTAGATATAAGCTTGCCCTGCTACCTCCTTCACATGACTGAATCCTAGAAAACATTAAATTCACCCTTGTGGATGTCACTTTGCTATTAATCCCATAAGGTAGTGGATAGATGTAGTATTTTGCTGCATAATAAGGAATTTCTCAATTTTCAGGTGTATGGAGACACTAAAGCTTTAGTTTATTGATTGGCTGATCATATACCAATGTCCTTTCTGGAAAGTTGTGTAGGAAAAGTAAATTATAGAATGATGAGAATATGAATATAAAGTAAAACTATAAAAGGACACCAAGTACCAATGCGAATGAATGTATATATATTAGTTGTAATGCTTTCTGGATACCAGAGAATTTTGCAAATGCATGGCATTTGCATTTATATGTAATAGTGACACACATGATGTGGCAGCTGTTAGCCCAGCCCAGTGTATTATGTGTAACTTGTATATGTTTTGAGAGATATTTCTTTAAAAAGCAAAATAAGTGGATCTCTGACTTGCAGAGGTAGTTTTCAGGTGTAGGACATGACATATATTTCTACACAAAATGCTTTAAATAGCCTGGTTTAAACTCAGTGCTGCTAAGCAGTGTAGTATCTGAAAGCAGATTTTCACATTATTTTTTCCTTTTGTTATTTATTATTGTGGAAAATGGTTACTTACTGCTTTCTTATGCATAATTTTGTTTTCTTTTTAGAGCCATATTGGATGGCGTAAAGAAGCAAAGCGACTGCTGCTTGTGATGACGGATCAAACTTCCCATCTGGCCCTTGATAGTAAATTAGCAGGGATTGTAATTCCCCATGATGGAAACTGTCATTTGAAAGATAATGTATACATCAAAGCTACGAGTATGGTAAGGTATATGTCATAGATTCTGCCTTCAGAGAAGCAGGGTAAACCTGCGTAAAGGAGGTTTTTAAATTGCTGTCGAAGCGTTGCTTTTATTTCAGTTATTAGAATAGTATTTTTCCAGGTAGGCAAGTTGTGAAATGAAGAATCAATCACCTGGAAATACTGACATTCTTTTTGTCTGGGATAAAGTATTTTGGAGTCTGAAACAACAGTACACAGCAGAGGAGGGAGTGTTACTGGTTTTGGTGTGGCTTTTTATTACCATCTCATAAAAATCACAAACATTTTGTATAAAATATAAGTAAGAAGTGTCTGGTCTGGTATTTTGCACAAGAAGCAGCTGGTAATACATAAGAATTGCACAAACCTGCTGATAAGGTAGTGGTCATTGTTTATGGTCAGAAGAAGCATAGTTGCATTGATTGAAAAGGCTTGGTATGAGTAAAACAGAAGATGTACAAGATCAAACAGCAAATACAACCATGATGGACTAGAAAATATTCTTGTGCCACAATGATTTGCTGTGGTAATGTAGCATTAAATACATTTGAATCTCTCAGTATAAAGCCAATGTGTGGTAATACATACCTATGCAAAAAGTTGCATCAGATCCACTGTAGTAAAATAATACACTTTCAGCAAATATTTTTAACTTTCAAAATATTTTTTTCAAAAATGCATAATGTAGTCATGAGTGACTGAAGAATAGAATTTTTTTTTCTAAGATTTGCAGGTTTTAATTGCTTTGGCTATTTCCTTGAATACACATGAATAATTTATTTAAGAAACATGAGTCGCTACCTAATTGCCATGTAATCACCAGAAAACAGAAGTATAAACTGTGATATCATTAGAGCACATTCCAGTTTTATTCTCAGTGCTAGCTGCACTTAGTTAAAATACATAGCCGGTGTTCAGCCCAATCCAGCAATGTGCTAGTGAAGTCACTGAGGGCTACAGGTACATTAGGCTGGACCTGAATTTAATCCCAGCAACTGGTGTTTACAAGGATGGTGAGGCAGCAGGAAGCAGCCACCGTATGGTGTGTAATCATGAAATATGGGAGGTTTCTGGGAATCGGTGGTTGTTCAGGACCTTGCAGAGCGGAGGAGGGAGCTGAGCGTGTGCTAACACGAAGGTTGTTTGGATTTATGACTATCTGATGTTCTTGCACTCATACACTCCCTCTGTCACCTCTTGGATATTCCCTCACAGATGTCAGGATTATTCATTTCCTTCTAGCCAGTCTGTTCAGTTTCAGTATTTCTACAGTATCCCCGAAATAAAAACAACCCCTCCCTTTATTCTGCTTTAAGCAGGTAATCCCAGAAGTTTCCTTTCCCAAAGTAGAGCATGCATACAGGTTGTGGTGTCTCTATCTCCATATCTCTGTCTTTCTGTGTTTTCTTTTTTTGTTTGTCTGATTGGTTGGTTTTTTGGTTGTTTGTTGTTGGGTGGTTGGTTGGTTTTTGTTGGTGTTTCTTATTTTGTTTTCCTAATTTCAGTGCTATACCCGAGAGGAATTTTACTCTGGTTATTAACAATTGCTGAAGGCACAAATCTCATTTTGGTGTTCAGGATGCCTTTGGTAACAAAGATATAGTCTGTTTCAGAAAAAAACTGTATTTATTTACTCTCCAAGTTGAGAAATTAACTTCTGTTTCAGCTGGAAAACCTCACCAGTATAAAAATACAGAAGAAGTTAATCAATCTCTTTCTAAGGAATGATGACCGATTGATCACTGACTAAAGAAAATGTTTCCTGGATTCTGGGCTGAAAGATCATGGTTTTACTGTTCTATATAGAATAAGAAATCTCCATTATTATCGCTATTGATGCCTTTTGTGAAATGAGGTAGTCTTTTTAGCCACCAAAATGAAATGACCTTTAAAGATGCTTAGATCTGTGCTGGCACATTTTGGCCCATGTGTATTCTGACTGCTAGGCCATATGGTTTTTTTCAACCAGAGGCTAATTCTTGCATGCCCACATGTAATGGGGGGCATGTTCTTGGTAACAGAAAAGGGGTAGAATGGAAATCTTTCTCAGTATTAGATATTTTCTGGAGTAGATTTGACATGACAACACAATAGTGTCTCTAAGGGTACGTGTACTGGTTTCCTGCTTTTTTTTATTTTCACTAGTATATGTTGTTATTTTAGTCATAGAGATCCATAAAGAAGCTTCACATGAACAAGTAAAATCAGGAGGGCAGGGAAGGCTATTTTATATTTAAATGAAAAGTCATGAGGGGCTGTAAGCTTTTTAAAAAATACATCATATGAAATATATTTTTGCTTTTTTTCCTTATCAATGCAATTTTCTTGTGCTATGCTAAATTAAAGAGCCATCTGTAATCACATTGTTTTCCTAGTTTGATTCTTAGATTCTGGTGGTCTTGAGAAGATTGTGTTCTGGCATATTTTTATTTCCTCCTTGTGCCAGTTAAGAGGACTTTGCTTTATTTATTTGCATAAGCTTAACCTTTACATCAGAAATGTTTCCATTTAGTCACTTTTTTGCCTGTTTCTTTCTAACTTCTGCTAAGCAGTCACACAGGGGTCAGCAAAAAAAGCATAAGACAGGAAAGAAGTCTAGTCCACTTTAATTAGATCTGTGCTTGGTTTACTCCCTTTCTGAAATACTTAACATCTGCATTAGTTATCTTCTCAGTTTAACACAGTAGGTTAAAGTTATAAAATAAATGATGTAATTGGAACAAGAAAGATGATCTAAAATGAAAGTACGTTCGCCTGAGCAGTAGTGGGAAGAGATGAGATAAAAATACATAAAGTACAGCAAGGTTTTTACAGCAAGCAAAGTGAGGCTCTATGAGTGGCCAAGAGTTCCTTATGTCATCTCTTTACACGTTTAAAATGAAAAAAATATTGTGGTGCTATTGGTGCTTTTTTTTTTTTTACAGTCCTTTCTAATAAAAAGAATTTTTTTCTTTCTAATCCAAAGTGAGATATTTAATATACCACTAACCAAGCTGGACACTCCAGTGAGTTAGAGCTGACAGCAGATGAAAGCTGAGCTTTACTTGTAGTTTGGGGGTTCAGTCCCTGCTTGTATATACATGTTGTCTCTTGACCTCCTCAGTAAGCTCCATCTTGCTCAGTAAGCTTCATCAGTTCATGAGGGCTAGGAAACCCATTTCTGGTACCTCTGATCCCAGGGTTTTGCCATTAGTTGCCACATTAGTTGCAGAGATGTTGAAGGGCCACTGTTCTGACATTCAGACATGTCTAGTGCCACGTGTTAAGCTGGAAAATTGACTTATTTGACCATCGTCCCATGATTCCTCAACATTGTCCCCATGTTTCAGACATTTACAGTGCAGGAGGTGTTTCCAGAACATCTGTATTCGGTCAACCATGTCCTGGGCCAACCTGGTACATCTGTGATCTGCCAAACAGTTGTGTGTGGCCTGTAGGGTTGTGCAGCACAATGGAGGCCCCACCACTGTGCTCTGTGGTCAGGGAGAAGGAAGGAGGGATTAGTACTGTGTTGTAGGCTACTGAAAATGGCAACGAAGCCACTGCTGCTGCAGGTCAGCCACAAGCGCTGTGTGGTGGGAATGCAAGCTCCCTGGACCCTCGTGTATGACATATTCCCCAGCTGCTGTAAGACAGCCCGTTTATTGCTTCGTTACCTACGTTTCATTGTTTATCTTAAGGAATATAATCTCTTACCAAAGAGTAGAAAAGTTGAGAGGGGCATGAACCCTGGCTAAGACCAAACCACAGCAAGGAACTCCTTTGTTCTTTCTATACACGGCTCTTTATAATGGTGCAATATGATGGAAAATGGATTTTGCCCCCTTGCGTAACTTCTCAGCTCTCTTGGCATTCGGATTTCTCTTAGAATTGCAATTGACTTGCAGGGTGCCTTGAGTAACAAGTGGCACTCTGAGGAGGAATGAATTATGCAGGGAAACAGGGAGAGTGTGTTTGTGCAAGGGAGAGACCATATGGTACAGATGATGAAAAATCTCAGGAGGAGAAAGCCAGCAGAAATATGTGGGGGAAAGAGACTGAAGGACCTGACATGAGTGAGGAGTTGTCCAGATGAAATCCTGGTAAGGGGAGACACAGGCCAAGGCCCCAGTCACTTCTCTGTTTCTTCATGAATTTTAAATGTTGAATTTGCTTCTTGAGAAGTATTGGCAGCTGTATGGTAAATAAGCAGTAACTTTTAAATGCAGTTTGTTTTCCAATACTGGAACTGGAGGGATCTCATATAACCCAGGTGTGCAAAACCCACTGGGACCACACAGACACCTTTGTGCTTCCCCAGATCTTGGATGAAGAGACAGCAACACTCCTCTTGTTCTCGAATCCATGTCAGATCTGCCAATGAGAAGTGTAGAAGGACGGGTCACTGGCAAAGGACATGCTGTTCTTCACCAAATAGAGCAATGTCATTACTGAGGAGAGACATGGAACTCATGTTACCTTCTTCAAGCACACACGTGGTTAAGAAAATGTAGCAAGTCGTTGCAGTAAGGACTGGAGGCATCACTCCTAAGGCAGGTCTTTGACATACAGAGAAGGAGAAAGCTGTCAGCCATAAGATATGTACAGAATATTGACATCCCTAGAACTTGGCCTAGTGGCTGCATTTAACTTATGTGTCTGATCCGTGGTGCCAAAATACATTTCTGAGACACAAGCTTTTAATTACTCGCCTATACTGTTCCAAACAGCACACCTCATCTCGGTGTCTTCATATTGTACTTTCTCCCTAACTGTTGCACAAGAACTCAGCTGTCATTCTCAAGAATCCTGTTATTCTTCAAGGCAGACCATGGACAACATCATATCCATGTTTTTTAAGCATCAGACTCAAACCAACACCATGGTACTATATGAGTTAGTTCTTCCACTGTGCAGCACCATTGCATAGCTGACAACAGATAAGCCCGTCAAAGCTTGGCTGATGCCCTGATGATTCTTTTCTGTCATGATCTGTTTGTTAGGTTGGTTCTACCTTCTTTTGGGTGTAGGCCTAGCATTCCCTGTACATTTAGAAATAAGGATTGGGGTGGTTTTGTGATCCTGTATTGTGTCATATATAGGATTTTTTTCCCTACTAATCTGCAGTCTTTTCTGTTGTATTTTTCAGGAGCATCCATCTCTTGGGCAGCTCTCGGAAAAATTGATTGACAATAACATCAATGTTATTTTTGCAGTTCAAGGAAGCCAGTTCCATTGGTATAAAGTAGGTTAGAAACCTGGTTTCTTTTTCCAGTTTTTAAAGCACAATATTTATATTAAAATTTAAAACTTCATAAATTATTTTATTTTTCATAGGATCTATTACCACTGTTGCCTGGTACTGTTGCAAGACAGATAGAATCACAAGCAGCAAATCTCAATGATTTGGTGGTAGAAGCCTATCAGGTATGATCAGAGTGAAAATGTTGTACGCTGTATTTGTACAGGGATTTTTCACCTTTCACAGCCTAAAGTTGGAATTGACATCTCAGATCTTTAGTTACAGACCAGCCACCACTGTATAGGCACCATATAAATTCAGAGCAAAAAGATAGCGCAGTAACTAGAAGGTTTTGCAGCACAATTCTTAGAAAATGTACAGCAGGTAGGAATTTACAAGGAGGTAGTGGATATTGTGAAAACCAGGATTTACACTGCACAAAGCAGTGTAATGTCTCAGGGTTTTGAGGCATGGCAGTGAAGAAGAGTTTTGATAGGGACTGGGCAGAAAACAATGAAATGGCTTTGTGAACTCTTGCCTGGAGTTCTCAGCTGACAGTATGAGAAAGTATTATAATAGTATGGGAAAGAGCATAAAATTGTTTTTCACAAATGTTTGACAGCAAATGGCAGCTGGAAAGTGGAAATTGGCATCTTGATAGTGAATGAAAGATAGCCTGGTAAGAGTGGGCTATTTAATAGCTTTGAGAATGAAACCAAGTAGTATACATTTGATGTTATAATGCAAAGGGAGCCCATACAACAGCAGCAAAATGAATGTGATGGGTTAGATGGTTGAATGCTGTTAAGGTGTGCAAGTTACACAAACATAGAAGTTCTAAAAACTGAAAAATCAGTTACAAAGCCATATGCAAGGTATCAATGTGTATCACATTTTTTTAAAATTAATTGGACATGGGAGCACAAAAATATCCATTGAACTAGGTTAACCATCTAAATCAGGCTGTTTGCTTTCATCAGATTTGCTATAATGAAGAGCCAAGTTCTCTGTCTGCTCCTAGTCAATAGAATGGGTTTGTACACATTTTTCTCTGTGTCATGTTGAAAACATTGTGCAGAAGGCAAAGACATTCAAAAAGCAGAGGAGGTTAGGTGTAATCAAATTGCAGAGAAGTTCTCACTGATATTGTACTTCCTCTTATAAAATTGAAAAATCTAATTTTGAATATCAAGGTTTGCAGGAAGTTGCTGGCAAAAAATTCTGAAGATCATGATCCTTTTGTATGTCCAGTCTAAATTGTATCCCAGTTCTGAGAGCACAATGCAGAGCAAACATTTAAGCAGAGGAAGCAAAAATTTACAAAATAATAATTTAGTTCAATGGAAGATTCTGGTGGACTTTCCTGCTCCAGCCACGCACAGTTTGCTTTTGCTATTATTTTCATTTTTTAGACAGTATCTTCCTTCCTGTCCTAAACTTCATTGGATTTGATACTTAGAGATTTTTATCATCATTTGGGGGGCTTGTAATATACAAACACATGCTGAACAGGCCTTGAATGTTTTGCTTTCTTGAAAACAAAAGTACTTAGATAAGAAAATAAATTTAGTGTTGATGTTTGATGACAGTGGGCCTCTTGCACTCTTGTTCTAGGCAGGGAAACCTTAGGCTTAGTTGTGGAAAACCCTGGCTGAAAATCCCTGGCTAAAAAGCCAAAGATGACTCACTGATTTTCAAAAAGTTACTAAGATAAACATGTGTTCAGATTCATGTAATTGAATCACCATTTGTAGCAGTAAGATATCCCACTAAACTGATTTTTAAGTACTAATATGCCAGGAATCCTAATAATCTCTTTGTACAATTTTCAGCTCATAGGTTTGTACAGAGCTTTAAATTTTTTTTTTTAAAGGTCAACGAACAGTATTCCTTCTTGAAAAGAAGTAGGATTTTAGAGCATGCAGTAAATACAAGTTACAAAGTAGCTGACTCTTCCATTATCTTATATTGCTAAGAGGCCTTATGGGAATCAACCAGTCGTTGACTTATATAGTCCTAGCTGACTGAAATAAATCAGTAATAATCATTAAAATAGCCTTTAGATCACCCTAAAGTTTGTTCAGATGAAACTTTTCCAAAACAGATGCAAAATACCAGACGTTTATAAAGTGTCAAGTCAATTAGGAACCTTTTCTGCTGGATAACAATAGTTGTATGTATGTCTGCTGTTTCATTTTAAATGTGTGGCTAAAAGGTAGTATAGCCTCTCAAACAATAAGCAGGTTTTTTGTGCACATTTTTTAGAATAGATTTTCAAATTGCCAAAAATACAGTCTCAAAACCATTTTAGAAAAGCTGAAAATGTTTTTATCTGGAAAACATAATCCTCTTTATCAGAATTACCAGCTCACTGGTTGTGTATATTTGGAATGTAATTGGGTCTTTATATGGGGAACAATGCTTTAATTTATTCCTTTATTCACACAGACAAGCTTTCTTCATTTTCAGTCAGACACAGTAGCCGTACTTGGTGTTAGTCACTAGTGCACATTATATGTTGAGATGCAATGCTCCTAAAACTTGTTTTCTGGTTACAGAAACTAATCTCTGAAGTGAAAATTCAAGTGGATAACCAAATCCAAGGTCTTCATTTCAATATCACTGCAATCTGTCCTGATGGAAGTAAAAAAATTGGCATGGAAGGATGTAAAAATGTGGGATATGATGAAGAAGTATGTTGAACTGGAATACTTATTTTCTGTTTGCTTGGGTTCAATGGTGTGCAATCTTCTAGGGATTACTTAAACTGAAAATGGATTTATGTGATTAATGATCACAGACTCTCTATTATTCTCTGGTTTTATTTTTCCTGAATCTTATTTTAGTTCTCACTAATCTCATGGAACTAAGGCTCAAAGCTTTTCCTGAAAGCTAACATCCATTAAAACTCTCCTCTTTTGTCCTCCACTGGACACAATGGTCATGTTCATCATTGTGATGAAATCTGTACATAAGAGGTTGAAAGATCATCACCCAGTGGAAAGGAATCATTGGAATTTGTGTTCCTTGGGTCTGTACAAGATGTCACTTTTCCCTCTCCTTGCTCTATTAGTCTTCATGCACACTCAGGGTTGGGCATAATTAGTTTATTTTATAAATCAAATTAATAAAATGATTTATCCCTATTTGGTTTGATGCCACCTACTCAATGAATTGGATTATAAAACTGGAGCATTATGCACCATGAAAATGTGAAGATGTCTGGCTAATATAAAGAACATGGTTTTCTTCCCAGAACAACTACTCTGTGCCTTGATATATTTATTTAATTGCTTGGACTAGTAGAGTAAGTCATTTAGCTTGCCAGGAAGAGGTCTGTGTTTCTGGAGAGCAGGGTCAAGGAGTTCTTTCCTTCTGGACATGCACACACGTTTCAGCTGGTGTGGTTTTACAAATCAGTAGATTAAATGTCTGAATTTTAAATACATTCATTTAGATGTATTTTATACTCTTCTGAACTTTGTCTGCACGACTTGCTGCCGATTAGCTTCTACAGTTTGAGGGGGATTTACAGTGTTTTTCTTCTTCACTCATCTCTTCAGTGTTGTTCCTGTGCATGTCATAAGAAAAGGACTGGAATTTGTTCTGTTTAATGAAAAGAAAAATATTTATATCTGTTTCTTTTTAATAAAAGGCCAAGCCAGTTGATTATAAAAGATTGCATGTGGTCCTAAACCTCTACTCCTGTTGAAAGTAAGCCATCCTCAAGAGATTAATTTATTTTGACCGTAAATCCTCCTTTCAGTATTTGTTTACAAGCAAAATGCTTTTCCTTAATTCTCACATTCCTTTCATTGTCTAATCCTTCCTCCTTCCTTTTCTTACCAAAACAGAAAGTGTATTATATTCTGGAAGAATCCTATGGCCTCTTCAGGGTGCAAAACTAACTTTGGCCATTAGCAAGTGTGAATGTTAATGGTGTCCTAATTATTTAGTTGCAATATGTTTAATCTTTCTGCTACTGTGTGCAAACCCATCAAACTTCAGAACTTGCATGCAAGACATGATTTGCCCTTCCCTCCCATCTGCCTGCCATTCCTCTGTAACTGTGTTGTGCATGAAGATGATGTTTTCTAGCAGGGCTCTGCGTTGAAATAAAAACACATTCTCTAATTGAAGCCTGTCCTCCCCATGTGATACGCACCTGCCCTATGAATTCATGCATTGCCACACTTTTGTCCTGTAACCAAAGGGAAGAAGTCTCATGCATGGAGAGTGTAGGCAACAAGGGCTTATATGTGTAGTGGTGCATTTAAGAAACAAGAAAAAGAAAAGCAAAGGGCGAGACAAAGC
Organism: Streptopelia decaocto; assembly: GCF_964273445.1. Taxonomy (NCBI): domain Eukaryota; kingdom Metazoa; phylum Chordata; class Aves; order Columbiformes; family Columbidae; genus Streptopelia; species Streptopelia decaocto. The sequence goes on along the minus strand of NC_138655.1, from coordinate 130,946,119 downwards.
CTGTGTGCCCCTGCCTCAATCTGACATTAAGAAGCGCATGCTTCTGTATGGCATTCTTCTCCTGTTGTCCGTGTAGGCACAAAGCCACCATTGTCCCCAAGGGCTCGGCTGTTCTCATGTGGGGGCGCAGCGGGAGGGGGAGACAGTGGTGAGAAATGAATGGCCTTAGTCTTTGTGGGTAGTTTCAGCCTCCTGTGTAATCAGTTTCTTAAGTTTTCTCTTTTATTTTTTTTGCACTTGGAAATCTTTGTTCTTTGGCGGTAAAGAGTGAACGTATTTCCTTCTCTTGGGCTCCTTTCTCTCACCTTTTCCTCTTGGTTGTATTTTCTATGTGAGGGGGTGAGGAAAAGTTGTTTTATATCAGCAGGCTAAATAACCTTTGTGAGAATACCCTGTCAGAAACCTACTGCTCCAAAGAAACCAAATAAACAATCATGAAATACAAGATTGATATCCAGTGAAAGTATCACACATCAGAGCTGTCAAAGTGTTCTGGCAGCAATTGATGCAAGCTCTGTGGCAGCCACCTAAAACCCAAAAAGATCCAGCATCTTGCACCAGGATTCTGGAAAGCCAGAGAGGTTGCTGCTGCAGTGGGCACTGCTGGGGTGAGGGCCTGGGGCATGGTGGTGATGGGCTTGGCACGGCCAGGAGCTGGGCACTGGGTCCACTCTGAAGCATCACTTGTTCTGCTCGGGACCCCAACAAGAGCAGCAGGAGTCTCCTGCTCTGTCCCCATTGTAGGAACTGTGACAAATAAGCTGCTACTAAGGTGTGAGCCATTTCTGTGGTTTAGTAGGAGTAGATAGGGCCATCCAAAAAACCTTTGTGGCTTCTATTTGCACAGACCATTTCTTCAGCAAGAACATTCATTATAGGTTCTTTTTATGAAGAGTATCTCTGTTTGTGTTTGTGTGTTGCCTTGTTCAATCTAGTTCAAACTCTTATCTGAGTATTTCTATAGCAGAGTGTACACGTTAAATCATAACAGAAGGATGATGATGGTAATTCTATTACTATTTAACTTATATTAAACTTATCTTTTGCAACTATGCTTTCTTAACATGAAAAGCAGAGTGCCGTCAATCCTCTATTGTTAGGATTTTAACTGTATTACTAATACATTTTGTTTGACAAATGGCCACTGTGTATTTTTTTTATTATTAGCTGGTACACAGTCATATAGAATGCAAGATTCTGCTTTATGTATTAAAATTTTTAACCAATTTATGGAAAATAATAATGATGTAAAATCTGTATTTCTTCTTAGGTGCTTTTCAATGTGTCAATTACAATGAAAGGATGTGATACATCTGGAGGGAGAAAATATGCAATACTTAAGCCCATTGGTTTCAATGAAACTGCCATCATTAACGTGCAGAAAAGCTGTGGCTGTCAGTATGGAGACAGTGCAAGGCAAAAAAGAGTATGGGCTGATGAAACTTCTTCTGATGGCAAACAGTCCCATTGCAGTGACAGTAACTGTAGCTCTAATAGAGATGTGGTTCCTTCTGAGAGGTGCAGACAACACCAGGACCAGCCCATCTGCAGCGGTCAAGGGAATTGCGTAGATGGAAAATGTTTCTGCTACAAAAACAAGCTAGGCAAGGTGTATGGCAAGTACTGTGAAATGGATGATTTTTCCTGCCCTTATCACCAGGGAAACTTATGTTCTGGTAAGCTGCAGAGTTTATGTCTGTGCTCTGTTTTTGTTTGGGTTTTTGTTTTGTTTTCCTTTCTGAAGCTTATATACATGATGCAGCTGAAAACAGTTATATAAGGCTGTCAAGTACAAGAACTGTGTGTGAAAAATTAGTGTGCAAAATGTCCTGAACAGACTCGTAGGAATTCACGCTCCTTGGCTTCACCACAGAGGTACACACTGTCTTCTAAACTTCAGCACTGCTTTTTAGGGGATTTATTGATTTTTTTTTTTTCAGCTATTTTAAGATTTAATCTCAGACTTCTTCAAAGGTAATGATACTGATATCTTGAATAAAACAGTAACATTATTCAAGAAAGTAAGTTGATACATTTCAGTCTAATGGGAATATGAAATACTAAGTGATTAGGAGGAATCGTAACTTCCAGATGAGGTTCCCATTTTCTAACACCCTGAAGCCTTGTCAGAGATACTGTGACAATTTCAAATGCTCGTATATATGCTAACAGTGTTCTGAGCACCTGCTCCAAAAAGAAGAGAAGAAGTGAAACATGAACAGGGAGAGTTGTTTGAAATTCTTATTCTTTTTGTGGCCTACTTTATGTTTTTTAAGGCAAGCATGCAAATGAAGACTACGTTTGAACAAAATACAAAACATGTAGTTTTAAGTTAGAATTATTAAGGAAAAATGGGATCAAATCAGTATCACTACTTCATTTCTACCAGGATATTTTTCCCCTTAGAAGTAATTGAATATTTAAAAATCCGTACTGCTGTCCCGCATGCTTTCATTTCACTGTATACTGACCAATGACTGAATTGTGGGACCAAATTTTTTTCCTTCAGTTGGATACATTTAGGGTAATACTATGGACTTTAGTAGAGTTATTTCAGTTTTGCTCTGCTGGTGACTGTGAACCTTACATAAATGAAGAGAAATAATGTTACCTAATCCTTTAAATACTTCATTTCAACACAAAGAATTACTATTAATCTTCTCACTCTTCTGCCTTCCCCCCATCCAACTTTGCATATTTACTATATCTTACCCTAAGCAGACCTTTCATCTTATAAGCTTCTAAAGCCTGAGATGTGGCACCCTGGTCAGCAGAGGAGATGTGGAAATCTTTGCCTCAAAGGTGTTGGAGATTGTCACACATGACGAAGTCCTGTGCTGGGGTAGCACAAGGGGAACCTGCTGCCTGGGGCCGTGGCTGAGCAGTGTGCCTCTCCATGGGATATTTTCCAGTGCAAAGCCTTGCTCTGAGATGTCCCAGGATCCCATCCCCCGCTCCATTTTGCCCAGAGGTGAAAAAAGGGGCAGCCTATACTTGGCCTCACTCCCATTCAGGGGATCCCATCTGTGAGACAGGACTGTCTCCCTGCAGCTGCTCTGTGGGTCCCTGGAGAACAAGAAGAGCCATCACAGTTTGTGTGAAACTTGACAACTGCTGAGCCATAGTTGAGGAGGCCTTGTGAGATTCACCTGTGCTTTATGTGCTCTCTATTTCTATATTTCCTAAAGGTGCTCTCACGCACTCTAAAAATGTAGCTGAAAATTATCAGCATGACAGTTGTACACCTGCCTAAATGTGCTACAAGTTGGAAAACATATGGATTTTGCCTTATAGTTCGCACTGCTTTGCCTGGGAGATTGTAAATGCCACCAGAGTCATTTGAATCCTTGAGGCTGTGCTTTTTAAATTCTTATTAAACAACCTACAGTTCATAAGCACAGCTTACCCACCTGTCCAGCTCAGTTATCTGTCCTTCCAAAAGGCAAAAAAGTAGTGCTGTCATGTGTGCTTCTAAGGAGGGGAAAGGAGAAAAAGGAAAAGGAAAAGGAAAAGGAAAAGGAAAAGGAAAAGGAAAAGAAAAAGAAAAAGAAAAAGAAAAAGAAAAAGAAAAAGAAAAAGAAAAAGAAAAAGAAAAAGAAAAAGAAAAAGAAAAAGAAAAAGAAAAAGAAAAAGAAAAAGAAAAAGAAAAAGAAAAAGAAAAAGAAAAAGAAAAAGAAAAAGAAAAAGAAAAAGAAAAAGAAAAAGAAAAAGAAAAAGAAAAAGAAAAAGAAAAAGAAAAAGAAAAAGAAAAAGAAAAAGAAAAAGAAAAAGAGAGAAACAGCCTGACATGTGCACATGAACTTGAAACTCCTTCCTCCACCAAATCTCGCTGCTTATTTGAATTGAATGTTTTCTTGCTAAAGAGAAGTTCATTTAGTTTTCCTGAAGACTGTTTTCCTGATCGTTGTGTCATTTTTAATCCCTACTGTTTTGATGCAAGGCAACGGGGAAAAATTCTTGTGAAAGGTTTTAGGCTGACATCAAGGTAGCAGCTTTTGTTCAACTTAACAACAAACAGCAGCCATAAATATGTATCATGCTGGTAATCTCAGCCCATTTCATTAACTTAAAAACTAATTAGCAAGTCAAGGTCTAAATTAGCTCTGTGTAATGTAAAGCACCAGAAATACAAACAAATGCATATAAAAATTGACCTTCTATGTTTTCATAGTAGCATATGACTCAAGTCCTATCTGATGTTGCAGGTAATGGTGAATGTGAAGCTGGTAAATGCAAATGCTTTGCTGGCTGGGAAGGTGACCGTTGCCAGTGCTCATTACAATCAGCAAAGCACTGCCTGAATTCAAAGGGCCAGATTTGCAGTGGAAGAGGAAAATGTGTATGTGGAAAGTGTGAGTGCACAGATCCAAGAAGTTTTGGCCGTTTCTGTGAATATTGCCCTACTTGTAACAAAGCCTGTGAAGAAAACTGGTACGTTTTTTGTGTGCTAGACTTGACTTTTTAACTCAGTAGTGTTGAAACAAGGAGAAATATTTCTGCTTGGCTAGCTATGTGCTGTATTTCTTAGATATTTAGACTGTAGAAAATTCAAACAATTCATATTTGAGACTTTTCTTTGTGTAGCTGAGAGGTTCACACTGGCAATTAAGACAATTGCACATCCATATCTATGTTCATGAGTCTGTGTCCAAGTTTCAGCTTTTTGAAGCCAAAGGAGATGTGTCCTATGAGTATCGTTTTTTCATGTTTTTTCATATGAAATCTTCTGGGTAGGAAATAAAGCCTATCGATTTGGAGTTTTAAAAATGGGCAGTAGATCCTACTCTTGAATGCAACCAAGTCAAATAATATTCTCCAAATTTGTTTTTGCACACTCCTTGTGCTTCTCAGCTGAAAGAAGGAGGTGTAGAACAAGAGCAGTATCTGCACATTGGTCAGCAGAGCAGAACTGGTCTTACCCAGAGAACAACATTCTCCATTAATCAGTTTTAAAACACTTAGTCTTTGCCATGCTAGTTTTAAAGTATGTCATTTTTCCTTATCCAAGGGACAGTTTGGGAGTCAATATGAGCAGCCCCAGGGAGGAGACAAGTTAGAGCAAGCTCTCACTGATACAGAGTGGTGCTGGCTTAAAGAGTTGATGAAGCCCTGTCCTTGAGCATGGCTCTTTTATGCCCTCCCATCAGCCCGTGTGATGTTCTGCATCCCACTGTGGCTGAGAGGGTGAGAGATCAGCCTTTCCTTGGAAAGGGAATAGCAATCAAAACAGAATTTTTATTTGTATTCACTTGAATTATAGCTCATCTGGGGACCCAAGCTGGGCCATGTCTGAAAAGATTCACTAGATAAAATGCATTTAGGCTTCACTAGATAAAATGCAGTTAGTCTTGCTCGCTTACATTTGTTCAAAGTCACTGTGAAATGTTTGCCTTTAATAAATTCAGAAGATGGCATAGCTTTGTTAAAAATTCAGGCAGGGCTTTTTCAGGATCACTTGTGACGTCCATCTTCTGCAAGGCTATACAGTAAAGATGGTAGGACTGACAGCGCTGCCTCCTGCTGCACTGCTGGCACTCTGAACTGCCCAGCATCGGGAACTTAGTGTGGCTTTGTCTTAACAGAGCAGCCAAAAAATTATTAACGAAGCTGTGTTTCCTACCCCATCTCTACCCTTAAGTTCCAGTGTGCATCACAGGAGATTTATAGATAAGGAAAGACCAGGGCTGAACTGGAGGTTGATAGCTGAAGAAAGGGGGCTGGACCCTGAGCTACACACTCTGAAAAACCCACATCACAAAATGCAGAGCAGGGGCCGGATGAAGGCGGTTCGTAGCCAAAGATATGTTTTGCTTTACAACTTCTGACTAGTTGGTTCTGAGAAGCATTACAGGGATAAAATGCTGAGGGAGGCATCACATTTCAGAAAAAAATAAATATATGTCGCAATGTTTTTACTAGCAACAGGAAAGCATTATGTGTAAGCAGTATGTCAGCCTGTTGATAAATTCTCTTTAAGGGAACTGCAGAGGAAGACATAGGTTTTTAATTACATTTTTACTTTACAGGAATTGTGTTCAGTGCCATCATTCTAACAATGCATCTCAAGCAAAACTTGACCAGTGCACAACCTCATGCGCTTACCTGGTGCATTATATTGACCAAACTTCAGGTATGTGACATTTTCTAGGTAATGTTAATAAGAGATTGTTCGGATTGGTAATTGAATTCACCACTGTTACAGTGTCTTTCAAAAGTGTGTCATATTACTACAATAACAAAGAAAGCAAGCAGGAAAAAGAAAAAAATCACTCATAGCTTCAGGGAAAGTAAAAGATAAATAATAACAGGAAACATGATTGGCAAGCATTGCTAAACCAGATTTCCCAGCTCCTTGAGAAGTCACATCTAATAATAACGAACCTTGCCTGAGCAATGCTTAAAGAAATATTTATAAAAATCTGTTATGGCAGATGTATGTTTTATTACTTTGGATATGCTTACATTATTTGACATTGCCAGAAACAAGGAAGAATGAAGTAGAATGCTTACCTCATGATCAGTAATGTTTAAATATTCCTTTCAAGTATAAAAAATGGCACAGTTATGAGGGCTGTGGAAGAATAATTTTTTTTTTAATAAAATCTCATAAAACCTAGTCAGTCCATGCTGCAACAAAAATGGTTACCTGTTGTCACTTCACATTTTTGTACATCTTTTTATCTTACAGTTGTTCCTAAATGAGGAAACAAACTGTGAATACTTGTCTCATAACTTTACTATTCATTAAAGAAAGCTTTCTGTGTGAGAGAGGTCTGCCAGTGAGGAGAGCAACTGGACAAGGATTCAATAAACCACATTTTCTTTCATATTTTGCCAGTGGTCTGCACTGTAATGTTGTGAAGGTTAAACTGTCATGGCCCTGTACATCTCTAACACTTCATCCTCGGTTTTTCAGCTATAAACTCACTGACTTACAGAGAATTTACAGTGGCCAACAAAATGAAGCCTGAGCCTTTGTTCCGTAGATTAAAGGAATAATACTTTCACCATTTTTCTACAGTGAATCTTCATTGGAGTTGCCTTTCTTGATATTCCCCACTTTAGAAGCATACACATGGCAACTTTTCCCCTTAACTTCCCTTAAGTTGTTTTCCCTAAACTTGTCAGGCTCGTGTTACATTTATGCGACATTACTATGCAATGGTAGGTATATATGTGTTTAAGGGATGTGCCTGTTCCATACATGCGGCTTTACATTTGTGTTTTCCTTTCATTGCAGAATGTTTCTCTGGACAAAGCTACTTTAGAGTCTTTTCCATAATCTTTATAGTTACGTTTCTGATCGGGTTGCTTGTTGTCCTTATCATCAGGCAAATAATTCTGCAGGGAAGTAGCAATAAAGTTAAATCTTCAGCTGATTACAGAGTATCTGCAACAAAGAAGGTAATTGATTTCAGAGCAATCACATTTAGTAATCTTTTTCTTGCATATAAAAGCTAGCTAATGGTTGATAAAAATTCTATCTTCTCCTTCAAGGATAAGATGTTTTTGCCTACTGTTTGTACAAGAACAGTAACATACAGACGTGACAAACCAGAGGAAATAAATATCGACATCAGCAAGTTACGATTAAACGAAACTTTCAAGTGTGAATTCTGAAGACTGTGTGTTTCCTGCAAATGCCTATTTCCATCATGCTTGACTTCTTCAAAGTTACCTTTTGCACTCCGTCAGAGTCTTGACTGTTGCCGTATGGTTTTGTGTCATTTGTTTTGTTCAATACTGTAACAAAGTGACACGTAATCACATTCACGTAATGTGACTGTGTTTTAAATGATAGCTGCTGTATTTTTTTTTTTTTTGAAAGAGAAATGTGCGTTACTACTGTTCAGGAACATTAGTGTTGATGTAGCACTTTAGCATATTCTAATTTATTTAGTAATGGCCTAGAATGTAGATATGAACTGGTCTGACAAAGCACTGATCTCACTCTACATGTAGCTAGTACTGATGTGCTCTGTGGGAATGGACAAAAGCTGTGACTGAAATATTAACATTGCTGTATATTATAGCAATAAACTATTCAAATGCTCTTAAACAGAGTAAATGGTACTTTTATAGTTTTCTCAGTTGACAAATTGCACTGATTTGTCTGCTTTAGCCTCTTAGACTTTCCTCATTTCTTAATAAAAATGACTGGATTAAATGAGTGCTTAGTTACTAGTGTGGGTGTATAGTTGTGTGTGTAAACAGACACACATGCACAACACACACAGGTAAATTATATATATATATATATAGTCATATGTATGATATCACTTAAAGATAATTTATATCTGATCAAGAGTAATGTTTAACTTTTTTACTCATTTCAACATAAAAACTTTTATACAAATTTTAAAGGTATTTGGAAACTGAGTGGCTACAGAAAACGAGAGATTTCCTCTGTCCAACAGCATAGTCACGATCACTGCCAGCTGACTTCACCTTCTGAGTCAGCAGCATCAACTTCATTGCAAGTAGATAAATTACACCAGAGCTGTGTTTGGTTTGCTAGCTACATGTCAGTGTTTTGCCAAATAAGGGCTTTGTTTTTTTTGTATAATATCAGACATGAGAGGCATACTCTTTTTTCTATGTAAATTAATTGTCAGGATTAGTTTTTGTGAATTCTTAGATAACCACTTCAATTTCTGTGACTGTGCATTGAGAAATGTGTCTCCTGTGATGTCAAAAAGAACCTGCAGATTGGAAGATGAGGAAAACAGGAGCCTCTTTCTCAAGAGAACACATTAATTGACTTTGTAAATTTGGGATCAAATTCTGCCTTCGAAATGGGCAAAATTCTTCTAAACACAGTGGGACCAATATAAGCTTATCTGAGGGCAGAATCTGAGCTACAAGTTCAAGCAGAAGCATTTTATCACCCCTGAAACTGGCTACAGTGGTAGAAGATGATATTGTTATATGCTTGTCAGAAGAGTCAGCCAACAGACTGATTTACTAACTTTATGCTGCCAAAACCCTACGAAAATCTGATCAAATTCTAATGCACTAAAATCTTGCTGGCAAAAAGAAAAATCATCTCAGAAGACATTATACAATCTGTCATTTTAGCATCATTACTGATACTAAATATTGGTCTGTACTTGTCATCGATAAGAGTTACAGAAACAAAACAGGGCCTCTTTATATGCACTTTTTAGAGACTATTTCCTATTCTGTGTTTCTTCTGTAAATTCCCACTGAAATCTGAGTAGTATCCATGTGAAAGGAGGGCAGGATGCAGAAAAAATGATAAGTGTTATGTGAGTGTTCACCATTTCTTGGGTCACGGATCAAGTAGGATTGAGAAAAATCATGTAGAGACAATAAGCCTTCCATAAAACTGTCAAAAAACCTTCTGATTTTAGGGTTGGTTTTTTTTAAATGTAAACTGGACTATTAAGTGTTTTTAAAGCAGTCTTAAAAGTAGTCCCTGGACTTTTCACTGTAAAGGTAAAAGTGCCTTATTTAGAGAAAAGGGGGTTGCCTTACACTGAACCTGATTTCAGTGATAGCTTAATTGTAATATATTAATTATAGATTAATTCTGTATTCTCTCAAGTATACCTTAAACTTTCATTTTCTTTTAAAACACATAGAACCATTTTCCTCCTGTGTAAATTAGGAGATTCCAAACAATTGGTTTCAGTAGGATAAAGAGAAAAGATTGATAGTGGCTTACATGTTATTGTCCTAGTCCTAGTCACAATTCATTAATATTTTTGAGTAGGAAACAAAGTCTCTGGTTATCTGTTTCACTCAACAAAACAAAACAGAAAAAAAACCTAAAAGCTCAGCGGAGAATATCTGAGTATATAACAAAAGGTGTGATTATGTTTTTAAACGGTGTAGTAATTTTTCTTAACAAACAATATTCCTCAGAATGTATTTGCCATAATGACCTTTAAAGCATTTACTAAAGTGATAACTAATGGTTTTTTATTTAGAAGTTACTTTTTGCTGTTAGAGGGACTTAAAATATGTGGCTAGAGGACAATGGAGCTGAGTTCTTTGTTGGAGAAAGATTTGAGCTGTAACACTCATCTTCCAGACACATCACACCGCTACTGCATTTCTTCTGTAGCACTTGTTGATTTTGCAGTACTGCCCATGAAGGGGCACAGCCAGTATTTCCTTATCGGACACCTGCCCGAATGTTTAATATGCTCTGGTCAAATAGAGCAGGCTCAGAGGACAAATTGCACTGTAAGCTGCTTGCTCGGCTGAGGTTAAAAACAAGTATATTAAAAGAAAAAAAAAAAAAAAAAAAAAAAAGGAAAAAGAAAATTTTGAGGGAAAAAAAACCCTAAGAAAAAAAAGCTTTTCTTGCCTCTCCCTCATGGCTTTGCTGTATTGTGGAGAAGCCCAGTGAAAAAGAATAAGCTGCTGCTACTGTGACAGGTCAAGGCTTTTAGAAGGCCCGTGGGGAGCTTATACAGAGCAGGATCCTTGGGAGGAGGCTTTGTTTCTAGGGATGGAATCTATCCATGAGAAACTCTGGCTTTGCTTGGTACTTGTTTCTCTCTGCCTTTGACCATGTTTTTCAGAAGAGCTGCTGCAGGAGATGAATAGCCCAACAAAAGCCTCACTATTTAGGGAGCTGTGTTCCCTCAGCACATGACCTTAAATGAGAAAGCAGCCTGTAATTCACAAGGCATTTCCTCAGTGATTGCAGAAGGACTCTGCTTCCTATAGTGCTTAATGTGGGAGATATTAAAGACGAATTAGTTCATATTCGTTTTCAATGTATTGTGCGTCAAAGATGCTCGTAAAAATAGGGTGAAAATATCTAGCCTCAGAATAGAACATTCCAAATTTCTTAAATAAAACTTCTTATACTGGGCTGCTTCAGAAAATTTAAAAAAAAAAAAAAAAAAGAGTGAAATAATTTGACTGCATGCCTATACCCAGAAATACACTGGCAGATACTGTTGCATCTCATCATTTGGTTTGGGAGTTGTTTTTAGATTTGCTCCCACAAACAGAGCATGTGCGTGACTTTTTGCAGCAGATTTTAATGTCAATATATATATAATTTTCAAATTCTGATCCCATTTTTTTAGCCTTTAACTGGTTATTTGTCTAACATTTCAGAAACCACATATTTATGCAATTAAAAAGCATGCATTTTACTTCAGATGTTTTTTATAAACTCTGAAATGAAGAAATACTATGAATTGATTATTTTCAAGCATCATAAGTACATTAACAGCATTGCTACAGAAGCGTGTGGGAAAATAGCTGTTTCATCCAGAAAACGTGCACATGGTATGCGAGGAATTTTCATTGTGCCCAGCTGAAATTCCCTTTCGTTCACAAGGAATGTTGAAAGTGAACCTTCGAAAGGAAGGACGTTTGTATAGGCATAGTTTACATTTTATCCATTATTTTCAACTGGATTTATTTTTTCCTCTCTATGGTGTCATGAAAACCTGCTATGTAAAGTATTCTTCAGGCTGAAGAAGAAAAAATTATTTTCCCAGTCTGGTCATATATAATATCTATTTCCTGCTTACCGTGCATACCTAAGTGTACATGTGCTGCAAACCATGGGATTGAACATGTGAAGCAGCTTCAAGCAACCCTTAGTCCTAAAGTAGCCCTAAGACCCAGTGATGCCCCAGGCAGAGCAAGGCAAGGGCACCACCTCCTGTGCAGGGACTTGAAGAGGGGAACGCATCCTCAGCAGGCGCAACACATCCTACAATTCCAAAGATCATCCCTCTGGAGATGGTGCTCTGAGACCTCACTTCTCCATTTGTCAGGGCAGAACGCCTCTTCAGAGTAGGTCAGCTTGGCAGAGGTGGTGTGGTTTGTGTCCTGAGTGCTTGGTCACACGTTAGAACTGTGTTATGTGAAGTCCACAACCATCAGCACTGCAGTTTTTTCACAGCTTTTCTCGTCAAAAAATGCAGGTAACATAGAAGGGAACACTTGTGCCAATGCATACTGTAAACCTGGGTGCTGCAGACTTCCATTAAAGCTTCCAAGAAGTCTTTGGGCATCTGCCCATTGACTTCCCACCAGCCCCAGGATCTCTACCAGCCAGCCTCAAGGAATGTCAGCTGTAGCTGGGAAATGGCACTTCTCACAGAGGCATTTGTGCTGAGTCAGCGCTGGGTGACACTCAATCTGCTCTGACTGTGGGTGTGGTGCCAGTGTTCTGGTTGTCCATTCACAAGAGAGGGGAAAGATTTATTTGCTAAGGAGAAACAGAGCGGTAGTTAAGGAGAACACTACTTTTTAATGATGATCTTGACACTGCACAGACATCTCATGGATCTTACAGAGAATTGAAATTCAGGCGGAGAGAAAAAAGGTTAAAATTAGCCAGCGTGAATGCATTTCTATGGTGAGCCAAATCAGTGGGGTTTCACTGAGTGCAAGCCAGCTCAGAATGGTTGGCCTTTCTGGGGCAGAGGTGGGGGAAGAAAAAGAAAAAACCTAAAATTCTTAAAATAATTAGATTCTTAAGCTTCAGAAATGCTGCTCTGGATTGCATGTTCTCTTTGTTTCCTTTTCTACATACGCTCTTAAAAAAAGGTACCTACTTATTTAAAAACAAATACTGGCATTTGTTAAAATAATGGCTTTTACCCAAATCCTAACACTTCATCCTATACTGTGTTTGGGCTGTTTCAGTTATATTTTGAAGGGGGATGTTGAAAGGTGGAAGATTCTTTTGGGAAGACATTAGTGTTGGACTAATTCACTGTGCTAACCCCTTCTTCACTTTTACCTACTACTGCTTTAAAAAGTAAAGCTACTTTACTTGTCTTATTTAGCAATGGTGTGACAGCTATTAATAATACTACAGTTTTTAACTTTCTATTTAACATATGCTATGTTTTGTAAAAAGGTATATATAGATAAATAATGTTTCTCTAGATTTTATGCATAGAGAATGTTAGTAAGGGAAGAGATTTTAAATAAATTTGTAACTTCTTACTGTTCATTTTACATGATACTTTTAAATCACTACTTTTGTTTGTCTAGAAATATACTGAATATTTTATTATTTAAAATAGTATACTTTTATAGCTGTTTATTAATTTCAGTTGACCACTAACTTCTATTTTGCTATTTATTAATGAGTTGACACTGTAGTATATTGAGATGTTTATTTTTCTATCAGAGCTGTAACAATTATGACATAGCATTATTTTAATGCAACATCATTGTACTTGCTCTCTAAAAATAAAATCAATGTTTAATCCATATGGTCTTTTAATATTTTTAATGTTCAAATGTCTGTCATAAGTTGAGGAAGAGATGCTTACCTCCTTTTTTATAAAAAAAAAGGCACTTTCCTAAGGTGCACAAATGTCTGCGAAGGGAAGAACATGTTTACAGTTGGTTTTAAATGGAATAATACTATGTCAGGAGAGATAAAATATTAGAAATACTGTGTTTACCAGATGTAGGCAAACAGATGAGTGCACGTTCAGGATGAACTTTGAGAGGGTAGGAAGGGACACGGTAGCAATTAGCAGTTTGGAGGTGCAGCTGGTTTATTTTGCCCAACCCAAATGAAACATGGATGCACAAGGAAGTGTTAGCACTTTGTAGGGACAAGAAGGTACTTTTTGTAGAAATATGATCTATAGATTATATAGGTTACAATAGCCTTCTGCTTTGCTCTGTTGGGTGGTAGAGGAGCTGGTTTTCTGGGAATGGGTACATCTCTCTGCAGGTGCCCCATCTGTGGCACTCACTGCAGGCTCCAGTTGCTGGTGACAACACATCGCTGTTTTGGGAAGGTGGCACACATTCTGTTCTTGAGCAGAATCCATAATAGCATTTGCTTTGCACAGTGCCATGAAATTTCTCATGAAAAGGACTTCAGACATGCTGCATGTAAGGACACTCAAAATTTATTTATTTTTGTGTCCTGAAATCCAGCAATTAAATCATTCCTTTATACCTTAAAACATCCAGGTAATGACAGACAGGGTTTTTACACTAGTGGCATAGCATTTAGCCAATTTTTATTTGCATCTGCAAAGTTGTCAGTGAGGGAACATCAGTGCCCTAATTTGGCTCTAATGTAATGCAACTGGTATTTTGTTGCAGATACCATTGGCAAGAAGAAGGCTTGCTGCTCAATGTCTCCAAAGAGGAAAGAAACATAAGTTACAGCCTCTAAAGCAGGAGGAAGAAAGAAATCCTGATTTCAGCCACTATTTTGACACCAGTCATGTAGGTGCATACTATTAGTTTCTCTCCCTGCATGATAGTAGGTGCAGAGTTTGACCCAATATACACAGAGGGCGGAAGCAGAACAGTTCGGCATTAGAGGCAGTTGGTGCAAGTGAAGATCTGAATACACATAATAACAACCAAAAGGCAATAATTAGAATTAAGGATAAAGACTTTGTTAACAGACTGATTTAAACTGGTAAGGATTTAACCTGAAAAGTCGGTGGTTTTTTCTGCTTTCAGGTCTACAACAAAAACAAGAACCTTGGAGATACATTCCTGCTGCCCTGGGTTTAAAACTGAACAGTTTAAATGCATTGTATGTATTAAATAAAAAATGTAATTTTACAGAAATCCAAATGGTCTGAAGCTGTGTTTAGAGCGCAGGTACTGTTGGTGTGGTGTGGGGGCTTCTGGCTGCTGATCTTCTGCCTGGGAGTCTTGCGCTGGTCCAGGTTGGGTTGGACTGTACAGAATTCATGTTGCCTAGACATAGGCAGACAGTCTGATTTATTAACACTAGAGAGGCCCTGACAATATCTCCTGGTCCCTCATCCCAGGGAAACTATGGTGGGTGGCAGAAAGCAGTGTCTTTCTTTTTGCAAACATTCTGTCATCTACTTAGCCCAGAGCATAATATGGCCTCTGATTGCTTTCTTGGCCTTGAACTGCATGATTCATGAAGGACAGTTACTGTTTAATACAGATGATGTGTATGCAAGCTGATAAAACTAAATGATTAACCACAAAAGCATAACGTTGCCAAGTTCTGTCACATATGCTTATTGAAATCAGTGCATATGATGTATTCTTTCAGCTTTGCAGCTTGCCAAGTCCCCCTTTTGGGGCCCTAAGCCCCATCCTAAGCTTCTTGTTTATGCCTTGGCAATCTGGAGAGCCCAGGACCTGTTCCTGAGTGGGGTTCCTCTGCTCTCAAAACTGCTCACAGGAGCAGCCTTTCCCACAAACCCCCTTCTGACTCTTTAGCCTTTGACCATAGCCTCAATACTTCCATTCTGAAAGCATCATCCAGGCTGTAAGATACGTGGCTGAACTGCTGAGGAGACAGGGAATATGTCAGTGGATGCATTTTCCACTGAATTTTTAGACACACATTCACTTCGGTATGGACAAAGCAGGAATTTGAACGACTTCTGCAATTTAAACTTGGTGCTCCCTAGATTATCCTTGTCTTCGGAAGTGTTTAGGGTTGGCTTCTGTCCTTGAAACATTCTGCAGCTGCACCCTGGCTCTTGTGGGGGAAAAAAAAAAAAAAGCCAACTAAAATAAATTCTTCCCATCTTCTTGTGCATCTCTCCCTATCTAAATTGGTCTATCAGAGACAATTTTGCTCATTGTGCCTTCTTTGAAAATTGCAGACACTGAATCAGAGGGCTTCATCAGTGAACAGCTGATGAGGAGAGCTTTTCTATTTTTGGGGAGACAAGAAGTGTGTAGTGCAAAGCTAAAGAGAGGATCTCTGAACATGGTCAGATGCAGCCACATTCCTCTGCTCCTTTCCAGTGTTAAAAAGTCTTGATGAACTAGCCAGCCGTCAGATACCCACAGGGATTTTCCTGCTGTCAGCTTTAATTCTGACACCCTCACAGCTTTAGCAAGGTGTATGCAACATAAAAACCCAGAGATACATTTCCCTTCCGGTACCAATTACTGATGGAAATTTGTATAACGCATAAATATTTCTTCATGTACACCTTTATGTGTGTGTGTGTGGCTGCATACGCTATCCAAAGTTTCCTCAGCATCAAGAAGTACATCTCTGATTGCTAAATAGCCTGTCAGACCAAATTATATAAATACTGTACTATATATACAGATATAATATCACATATCTTTTTTGTATATGTTTGTCATGGGGTACCTCCCTATTTCTCACACATAGCAGGATCTTCCTTTAAAAATTTGTGTACATATCTGAGTTTCTGTTAATGGTTAGGCCACTATCATGTTGAAACCATAACTTGAATTGTTCCCCAATATTCATCTCCTTGAGTCTTTGCACTTTTATCTTTTTTGGCTGTTGCCTCGCACGTTAAACCTAAAGCATGGAAGACAGACACAGCACCTTACACAGGGATTCTTCATTCCCAAATAGGTTCTAATCGTGATGTTAAAAAATAAATCTTTAGCCAATTTATTCCTCATGCCATTGAAAGGGAGGTCCTGCTTTTTAAAAAGGAAAGTATCAAAAAAGAAAGAAAAGATAATGTATCAGACAGATCATTTTGCAAACCAAAAAGAGTGGGATACTCAGAACGAAGATTATCGTGTTGTCATATGACAGACTGAGAGTGTTTCATGCTGCCTAAAATGAAAACCAAGTAGACTAGTTTCCAGAAAAAACAAACCAAACCAAACCAAAACAACAACAACAAAACCTTTGGTTTTAACTGTGTCCAAGGTTCAGTTCTATGAAATTGCTGTGCCCTTGTGGTTCAGCTGAAGACTACATCGGGAGTGAACATGCTGAGCATCTTTGAATATCAAGCACATAAGGTCCCCTTTGAGATCAGATATATAGCAGATCAGAACTGTTATTGTAACATGTTATATTCTTAAAAAAAGGCCCAATACTTTACAGAACCTGCTTTGCAAGCCAAAACATAAGAAACCTTATTTATTGTATTAGCTGATGTTCCCTCTTGGCTCACAAAGAATTTATGCTAGCAACTGTTGTGGAGTATTTTTACATTTTCTATTTTTCCCCTTCTCACTCACTGAAAAAAATAGTTTGAACTACCTGAAAATAATGCAGTGTATAATTCAGTGTAAATTCCTGTACTACTGAGAAATTTTGCTTGTCTAGTTAGCTGGCTTTTTGTCAAGTATGTCAATGTACTCAATTATTTTTGAGGGAAAAGAAAAAAAAATTAACAAACGACTGTCAGCATCACTTGAAATGTCTTGAAGGAAAGTGTGTTACTGAGTTTAATGCTATAATTTAAGCTATTTGATACATTTGGTGACCTAGTTCCTATGGAATTCAAGTGCTTTTGCCTTGCCAAGTTTTACTCCCTACTTGGTCAGTGCCCAGTTCCTGCTGCTTCCCTGGGCCAATGCAGGTGCTTGCCAACAAAGTCAAGTCTGCAATGTCCTTTGAACCAGCAAGATAAGAGAATTGTTATTCTTGAGCACACTTTGGCAAAGAAGACGGTATTATAATTTTGCTATGATTACAATACCTGGGTTGAAGTTTTTTTGTGTATAAAATTTATAGTCAATTTATACACAGCTACTCCTGAAGTCACCAGTATATCATACCTGAAATCTTGCTAATTCTAAGGTTTATTTTATGATGGACTTGCTTGAAGTACCAGTTTTTTGAAATTTGAATCTTTTAAAGATGTTCCTTGGAATGACTTTTTTCAGATACTTCATTTCCCCAGGGTGCCTCCCTAAAAGACTTTAAAACAGGATTTAATTTACAGTATTCTCAAAGAAGGTGAGCAGCACTGTGCCTTTCTTACCTTAGGGATACAAATTGATGAGTGCTCTCACAGCACCAGAACCACGCTTTGATAAGAGACCTTACTTTTTATATCAGTATCCCATGAGAACAGACAGATTTTTTCAGACCTAGAGTCCATCTTGCCCAGTGTAGCTGTCTCCAACAGAGCAGATGAGCTGCCATGGGAAGCATAAGCACACTCTAAGTGTATATTATTTCTCTGAGTTTCCCCCAGCCTACAATCATTTTTCAGCTCAGGGAATTTCCTACATCTGATTAGTTTGTTTAATTAGTAACCCTCACTTTCAGCTATGTGCCATTAAACTTATTGAAAGAAAAAATCACCAAGTTTGGAATTGCCACATGAAGAACTGCTTCCTTTTGTTTTGAACCTAGTGCTTTGCTTGATAGCCCATATCTCCTGCCTTCAAACAGAGTGGACGTTGAGCCCCAGCCACTCCCTTCTGCAGAATTTGTCCCCAAGTCAATTTTACCAGACTGCAGAGTCCAAGCATATATGTCATTCTTCATATCAAAGCCTTTCATCATCTTTGATCATCTTTTCTGATCCTCTCCTATCACTCGCATCCTCCTTTCCTTCCCTAAGGATGAAGGAGTACAGCTGTTTTCAAGATTCAAAATGTACATGAACCACCTATTTACATAGGGATATACTGATGTGAGTATTTTCCTATTCTTTTTATAATACTTCATAACATTTGTATGACTTCATTTGATACAGAATTTTCATGTCTTTCTCCTTAACAGAGGTCTTATACTGAATTATCATCCTACCATGTTTGGCTCTGAAACCACTGAACAAAGTGGTTTTCAGACAGAAAGGGACCTGGGGGTACTAACTGACAGGAAGCTCAACATGAGCAATCAGTGTGCCCAGGTGGCCAAAAAGGCCAATGGTATCCTGTCCTGTATCAAAAATAGCGTGGTCAGCAGGACAAGGGAAGTGATCCTTCCCCTGTACTCTGCATTGGTGAGGCCACACCTGGAGTATTGTGTTCAGTTCTGGGCCCCTCAGTTCAGGAAAGACATTGAAGTGCTGGAGCGAGTCCAGAGAAGAGCAACAAGACTGGTGAAGGGACTTGAGCATAAGACCTATGGGGAGAGGCTGAGGGAGCTGGGGTTGTTTAGTCTAGAGAAGAGGAGGCTTAGAGGTGACCTCATCACTCTCTATAACTACCTGAAGGGAAGTTATAGCCAGGTGGGGATTGGTCTCTTCTCCCAGGCAGTTAGCAATAGGACAAGGGGGCATGGGCTTAAACTCTGCCAGGGGAAATTTAGGCTGGATATTAGAAATAAATTCTTTACAGAGAGAGCGGTCAGGCATTGGAATGGCCTGCCCAGGGAGGTGGTGGACTCGCCGTCCCTGGAGGTTTTTAAACTGAGATTGGACATGGCACTTAGTGCCATGATCTAATAAACGGACTAGAGTTGGACCAAGGGTTGGACTCGATGATCTCTGAGGTCTTTTCCAACCCAGTCGATTCTGTGATTCTGTGAAAGGAAAGTTGATCACTCACGTCTATCTTGAATGCAAATGCTAGCAGTTTGATTCCACTTTGGTTCAAGCAGAATCTCTCTCTCTTCTTCATAGCTTCTCCTTAGTCTGCAAGTAGCACCATTCCTAGTGAAGCAAATATCTCCTCCAGATACTACCCTCCTAGAATTACAGCTGTGCCTTTCTACTTCTCTCTCCAGTCCTGCACAGGGTACGGTGAATGTTTCAGAGAAAGTTCCCACCAAAGTCCTGGTCTCCAGGTTTTTTCTGAGCAAAAAGTTTTTGCATCCAGAATTTCCTACCTTTCCTCTCCTTTATATGGCTGATGCTCACCTGAGCACTACGAGCTGCAACCCACTGCCTCTGAGGTTTACTAGCTTTGCACTAAGTAGGCATATTGTATGTTAGTCTGTATGTCTGAACCCCTGTACATCTGTTTGCTGGCCCAGAGCATCTTCCCCCTCTCTCCTTCCTGCTGGACATCCTAATTTGAGAAGGACACTCATATTAAAAGAGGGCACATATATATAATCCAGTAAAGAGGAACCTGTTATGGTAGTCATGTTTCCTTTCCATTGCCAGTATGATGTTCTTGGACATCTCCTCTGTCAGCCTGGCCTCAGCAGAAGTAAATGGCTTTATAGAAGACAAGACTGTCCAGCAACCTCAGTGTGCCCTCAGTGAACATCTCCATTAGCCCACTTTCCTCTGGGTCAGCTGTCCTACACTGATATCCATACACACTCCCTGCAGGAAAAGCACTAGCGTTCTTCCTTCCTTTCACCTTCCTGAATAGGTGCAAGAGAAATTCCTAAAGCAATACCTTTTTCCAGATGCTCCTTCTTCCATTAACCTCCCATAGCACAAAAACCAGAGAGGCATCAACCTCTTCTGCTCCTCTCTCTCTACAAGAGTGAAAAAGCTTGTCCAGTCACTTACTTCTAGACTCCTACTCACTCCATGCTAGAGCTGGCCTTAATAGAGGAAGGCATCCTCACCTTGCCTCTGACTTTACACCTGTGCCTGGCTGACATCCTCCCACTCACCCCCCTCCATGCCCCCCAACCTCTTCCTAGACTGGGTTGCTGCTCTTGAATGCCTTTGGTTGGCTACTTGATTGGCTAATTAGCACCTTGGCTCTATACAGAGGATTCTTGAAAGGGGAAAATTTCTTAAATGCAATATTGAATTAGTCCTACAACCTGCAGAGTTGTAAGAGGGATATGGAGAAAAAAAATATTTAAGGAGATTATAAGATTTACAACTGAAAGGTTTGCAATACTTTGCAATACAAGTTCCTGTAACAGAACTAAGTTCTTCTTTTTATCTTTTCTTCCTACTACTCAGTCCACGACCTTCCACAATGGGGAAGGTATCACGTTTGCTCAGCAAATCTGCTGCCTCCTGGCTAAATTTCTCTGTCCATTCTCCATGCTTCATAGCACAGCTCTTCCAGTTCCTAAGCGTGGTTTGCTGTGCATTGATTCTGCATCCTTTGGGATCTGTCCCTTCCTATCCTCAGAACTTCTGCAAAAGTATTTTTGGGGAAGGGTAGAAGCAAAAAAAAAATACAATTTTAATCTGTGGTTGGTTAACTTAGATTCTTAGAAAAATTGTCTAGAAATTTGAGGAGGTTTCAAGGTTTGGAAGCTAGAGTTAAGGGATTATGCCTGAGTCATACAGATGAAGTTTTTATGTATGGGCCCTAAACTGTCCTGCTCTAAATAATATCATCTAATAACCACGTCATTTAGTAAGTGAGACTCTCTGAATTATAAACTGAACTATGACAGTGGGAAGGATTGTTTCTAAGACAAAAAATAAAACTATACAGAAACAAGGGTGCATCTGAAAACAGTTAAAACAAGGATTATCATGTTCTCTACTATAGTGACTCTCACCTTAAAAATGGTCTTTTGAAGGTGGGAAATAATTTTTTCACTCCTAGGTTTTGTTCAAAGCCTAAAGCTCTGAAAGTAAAAATTTTGGCAGAAATTCCTCCAACTTTTGGCACAGCACAGCCCCAAAGGCACTCCTATGTTTGTTAAATCCCAAGAAGTGGAAAGTTAAAAAACAAATAAAGACTACTGGGATAACTCTGAAAGTAAAAATCAGCAGAGCAGAAATCTATTAAGATATTTTCCACAGTATGAATCTCTTAAGGTTTTTCGACATGAGATGGGCATTTGGATTGTTACAGTCTTAACAGACCGGAGGCATGGGCTAACAGGACCCTCATGAAATTCATCAAGGGCAAATGTCAAGTCCTGCACTGGGGCGGACTCACCCCGTGCACTGACCCAGGCCAGGGTCTGCCTTGTTGGGGAGCAGCTCTGCTGGAAAAATCTGGGAGTCCTGGTGGACACAAGCCAAATATGAAACAGCAGGGACCCCTGACACCAAAGCAAGCCAACAGCATCCTGGGCTGTATTATATTAACAGGACCATAGCAAGTAAAATTATGGAAGTGATTGTCCACCTTTACTGAGCACTCACCAAACCACATCTAGATACACTTTTGGAGCCTCAGTACAAGAAAGACATTGGGAACCTTGAGCAAGTTAATTGGACAGCCACCAAGGTGGTTGGGGTTTCACTGGGATGGTTGGACTTGAGAAGAGGCCAAAGGAACTAGGCTTGTTCAGCTTGGAGAAGAGATGGCAGAAGCCTGCCAGGGTGTATGGGGAATTATCAAGAAGATGTAACCACCCTCTTCATCAAGGTCCATCGTGACATAATGGATATAAGTTGAAAGAGGAGGCTGAGACTGAATTTAAGGAAAAATGTACATTCTGAGGGTAATTAAGCAGTGCAATATGTTTGTCAGAGAAGCTGTGCAGTCTCTGTCCTTCAGTGTTCGCAAAACTCAGCTGGACAAACTCCTGAGCAAACCAGTCTGATGCAGTGTTGACTCTCCTTTGAGCAGGAGGTTGGACTAGAGACCTTTCAAGGTCCCTTCCAACCAGAATAGGTCTGTGAGTCTGTGATAAATGTGGAGCCTGGTCAGCTCACAGAATCACAGAATATTAGGGATTGGAGGGGACCTCGAAAGATCATCTAGTCCAATCTAGTTCCTGATGGATCAGGAACAAACTCCTGAGAAGACATAGCTGTTCCCTTCTGAACTACCTGCGTTTAATTCAAGAAGCTTGTTGTATGCAAGTGCTAAGCAGCACTGCTAGGAACAGTTTACTAAGAATCTGCTGGGATGGAAAAGCTGTGATTTTCAAACTCCTTTACAAAGCAGATGGATCTTATTCATTTAAGAAATAGTTATGTAAGGAAACTCGGTGACATTTATAGCACATATTCCTTTTTGAATGTGTATTTCTCATCTGGCCATGGAAGAGTTTTGCCATCTAAAGCAAGGGACCATATTCTGCTTTAAGACATATACAATTCCCCTTAGCTTCAATGGGAATAGCATATACATAGCTGAGGGCCTGGTTTGGCCCATGGTCAACAGCCTCCTAAAAATGTTTTTCCTACATGTTTTTTCTTGCAATGTTCATCTTTTTCCTTTCCAAAGGTTCTGATGTCATTGCTGTTTCCACAGTTATAGAGTTCAATTTAGTGGGAACATCTTTGAAGCATAATTAGATTTCTTGAGAAAGACCATGAATATTCTGAAATACAAGTTCACAAGATTGCCTCAGGCCAAAAGTGTCACGCAACAATATTAGACCAAATATTATGCAATTGTCCTGTAATTTATGCTCTCTGCCCACTCATGAGTTGGGTTTGAAAATCTTGTGGAATATATAGGATGTCACAGAAGTGCCAAACATTCCTCATATAGTCCATTCTCATATTTTCTATGGAAAATGTCCCTTCTCACAATATTCTCTTTCCCACATTAAGCTGAAGTTTGTCCATTACACCAGGGTAACATCATCTCTGTCTACAAAGCTGCAAAGCATAACTTGGTTCACTGCAATTTAGAAATACTGTGAAGGGTATTGTTAATTTATAGGCAATTTAAAGGGGATATATGACACACACATGAGAAAATTTACAACATCCAACGCCCAACATAAGTCAGCAAAACATAGAATACCAGACTAGAATATTTTCTATACAGTGTCAGCATTGGCCAGAAATGGAGACTGCCACAAGGCAGGACAAGATGAGCTGAGGCCTTATCTTTCTGGGGCCAGCTCCACGGACAGGATAGCTCCTATGACTTTCCTGAGGAAAACCTCATGTGTACACAAGATCTGTTCTGACTACAGCATCCAGTGCCAGGTAGAGCCTGCATCCATAAAGCTAGTAAGATAAAATATTATAAAAAAACCACAGCTGCTATCTATGCCCTTTTCTCTATATACAGAAGTGAGTATGCAGAATTATGCATATGACTATAAAAAAATGAAAAATGAACCTTATATCTGTTCTGAACTGGCCCTGGCCTTGTCCATCTGCCATGGTGTTTGTGGTGGGCATGAATTCAGGTCTGATTTGCCTTTGGAGGCAGTAGCAGAGGGCCAGGAGAGGAAGGGATGAGATTACACATGCACATAGTTGTGCTTTACTCAGGTAACCCCTCACAAGGTGCACTGGGAAGTGCTGGGGAAAGGGGAGAAGTTGTATTCCATTGTCTTGCATCTCAGCACTTCCCTCATGCCCAACAAGCAAGAGCCTCTGCTTTGCAACACAGAAGGGAACACAGTACAGAATGCTTTTATGCTACAGCAACATCTTATTTACAACCACAACATTTCAGCCCAGAAGATCCTGAAGTGTATTTACAAACTCTAAATTAACATTTACTCTTTAGCAATTTACTGTTAAACCATATTCTGTCTTCAGTGGAATAAAAATGGTGAAGCTTGTGTCAGGCTTGTCCCAACACATGACTGAGACAGGCTGAGTGGGCTGAGCTCAGCCATGTCCATCTTGAAACACCACAGCTGCCCAACACAACCTGACACTTCTGTGCTTGAAGAGGGGCTGCTGTAAAGAAAGGCCCTCCTGGCTGAATTGCTGCAAGAATTTAACTAGAGAAATTGTAATGTCACAATATTAAATAGCTGGTGACACACCAGCTTTAACAGGCCAGCAGCTGAGCCAGGCACCTCAGTGCTGGTGGTTCATGTCTCCTCAGCATTGTCCCCTCTACTCTGCCGGGGATGGGGACTCCAGGGCCACCTCCTCCCAAACCTTCACTTTCCTTGGAGGTTTCTCACTGAGGCACCAAGCAGGATGACCGTATGAAGATATTAGGAGATTGTAGCCCAAGGTAACAGGGCCACAAGTCATTACTAACATGCACTGAACAGACTAGGAAAAAACAGTTGAGATACAAGAGAAACCATAAAATGGGCATGTGGGTTGCTCAAGGTCATATAGAAATTGTTTTTTCTTTTTTGTTTGTCTGTTTGCTTTTCCCCCTCTAGGTATCTATAATATTGCTGAATCTATTGGGATCCTAAGGGGAAAACCCTTCTCATAAATTTTTGAGGTGAAAACTACTACTATAACTGAGGGAGAGACTTAAGCCCTTAACTGCTGACTGATAGTTTATAAAAAAATAGTTGGCAGGGAAAAGTATGATTATGAGAAAGTTTAATCCACTGTCAAATACTTTATTGCATCTCAGAATCAAATTGCAGGCTCCAAGCTATTTTAAATATTAAACAGAGGAATAAAACAGAGAGATTCTATAAACAAGGCAAAATGCAATGCCACTCATGACAACTTTAGGAAAGAACTCTGATACTACAGTAGTGAAGGCAGATTGATTTCATAGGAGGGATTAAAAAAAAGGAAAATATACAAGATATATGTATATTTTTACTAATGGTTTTCTTTTCATTTCAAAACATGGACTGATTGACAGTGAAACTGCAGTACTGTTGATATTTCAAAGAAAAAAAAATCAAGATTCCTCAATCTGGTATTAATTTCCCATTTTATGCAATAAAAATGTGAAGAATGAGGCTACAGAAAAGTAGTATTGAGTTTAACTTAACTTTTGCATCTGTGCCTTCTCTGATGTTTTGAGATTGCTTTTTAACTTGTTTAACAAACAAGGAGAAAGGTAGAAGTCCTAGATTAAGATACAACCTGATTTTTTTCCAGAAATATTCATTACCTTGATTTTTAAAGGATGTATTCCTATTGCTCCAATAAAATGTTCTTTAAAATAAATTCTAAACCAATATTCATTTAATATTTCTTGGAATTCAAGATGGAATACAGTATATACCTGTAGGAACTGGAACTAACAAAAAATAGAGTTGCAATTAACTTTGCAATGTTTGAAGTAAACCAGACCTGTTTTCGGTTACTTTATGGACTGTACATTTATAGAAACTTATCATCAACTTACTGTCTTATATTTTCCCACACTATCAGGCACAAGTGCAACAGCTACATCTGACAAAACTTGGTCTCTTTGCAAGTACTCCAGGCTAATGGGTCAATGTATAATTTCTTGGGCAGAGTCTGCAAGGGCAAGAATTAGATGGGTGACCAATGACCCATATCTTTATCAGCAGGTCATGATGATGGCAAACCACACAGTTGCAGTCCATGATATTTCTTTTCTATAATGAATATGAGGAAATTTAAGATCCCAGAAGATACCTGGGGGTGGGATGGTGTTTCTTAAAAAAACAAAACAAAACAAAACAAACACTTTTAACTTTTTTCTTACAAGTTAATCCTGAAGTATGTATATACTAACCTAGGAACAATGGACACAAACCACTCCTGAGACCAGCGTTATCCATACTGGCAAAGTGCAGGTTCTGATGTTTGCGTTGTTCACTTTGCATCAGGATAATAAGAGGGAAGGGTGAAACCTGGCAGGATTTAAATCAATAACAGATCTCTTACGTCAGTAACATTCTGCTTTCATCAGGTTTAAAAGAAACTCAGTGTTGCAACCCAGGAAACCACCTTAAAAACAGCTCATACTGGTTTTCTTTGCACTCTTTTGTCACTGATGTCAGAAGAGCCCTTTGTGTCTCCAGCCAGGACTTGTGGGTTGTCCATGTGTAAACTGTGTAGCACAGACCTGTCACTTTGACATTGGGGAAAAGATGACAGCAGTGTGCCATGAGTAAGGCTGTTTCCCCTCCCAGGGAACTGCTCAGCTTCTTTCAGGTGGCCATGGGCCTTTTTGGGTGATCAGGAGAAAGTGGCTTCAGAGCAAAACATGAAAAACACCAGCTTGCTAGTACAGACGCACTCATAAACTTCCTATGGATGCTATATTTACATCCCACAAAGTTATTATACATTTAAATCTTCACATGACAGATTAGCACATCATGAAAAAATACTAAATATGCCAAATATATCACCCAACACTTCTCTTTTATAACGTTTTCCAATTCTTAGTCTGTAGTCACAGTCCTTTTCTTAAGCAGCATTAGGAGACCTATGGTGCATTTCTTCTAGTGGACTCTGAAAGTTACATTCAACTGTTACTTTTTCAACAGGTAATAACTCTGATAGTTAAGGAAAAACAAACTGTTAAAACATTAAAAAGCCAGATTCATCCAAGCATCATTTTAATATTACTCTAAGTGCCATTCATAAAGCTGGAGTTATGTCACAATGAATCAGGCCTCAAAGCTACGCAGTGTAAACAGATGGTTGTAACCGAATGTAAGCTTTAATTCACATGAAGGGATCTTTTGCTGTTCGTGGGTTGCGGAGTAAACCTCTCAGAGTAAAGCTCTGAGAATAAATTAGGGGCCTACAGTATATTTATTCTGTGGGCTCTGTTCTCTTGACAATTGCTTTAAATTCTTTATGAGAAATAAGCACTGAACATACAGAACGGAAGGCTTTTATCCACAAAACTTTAATTTCAGAGACATCCAAAAAATGCTGGTTTTGCCTGTGGATTCAGTAGGTCCAAATAACTCTGTGTGTACCTTTAACTCCGTTCAAAGTAGGGTTATCAGTTACACTGCAGGAGCAGCCGAGATCCTGGTCATTCACCCATTGTGCCACGGGCAACACAAATCTTAAACAAATAAGACAGTCCCTGCCCTGGGCATCCACTGAAGTTAGGATGATCCATTTGGGATGCTGTGGACAGGAGGAGCATTGGTTTAGGGGCATTTGGTGGGTGCTCCAGTCACAGAGTAGGAACCCTCTTTCCATCATTTGGGCAGGACCACACAGATGGGCACAGATGTGCATGGTGCAGTGGGGGGGATAAGAAGGTGGAGGTCTGGGTAGGACCCACCCAGCCAAAACCGTCCTGGCTGGATCTCTCTGAGCTATCATGCTTTTCTCCTCACCTTCTGTAGCAGCTGGTTTATAAACCAGGATGGGGATGAGAGCGGCATAGTTGTGCCAGGGGAGCTAGGACCAGCTCAGGAAGAGCCCCATGGAGGAATCACATCGCCAGCTCAGGATCTGGGCACCACAATCAATGTTCTATTGCCACAGGCCCTCTGCTCAGCAGCAGCGACATCTGCACATGACAGCTACTGCCCTCTCTAACAGTGTATCATACCCCTCTTCACCTCTTTTTCTGCATTTTAAATGCTCAGAGGAGAAAGAATTAGGACCCCTAACTCATATGCCTTCTATAAGAGAGCCAAATTGTGCACTAGAGACTGGTGATGTGCCAGAACTTCTCATTACAGAAAACTAAGCTCTTCCTTTATGCTCATGCCTCGGGTTTGTGTAGGAGTCTTCGGTAATATTGAGTACAGATTTCAGTTTCATCCAGTGGTTTTAGGTCTCAGTGGTACTATTCCTTTTCCTCGTCAAGGGGATCCCTCCTCCACACATGAACTGGTCAGCTATTCATACAAATACTGTTTATTCTTCTGTTTTTGAAATATGCCTATTAAAGAATTTGCTTTGCTGCAAGAGCAACTTCCCTGGGATTTGGAACTGGCCATGTGCCACCATTTCCACATGCAAACCCTTGAAGCTGCTGTCAGCCTTTCCATCGTGGCTTTGTGCTTCTACAGCCTTCATGGGTATTGTTACTTACTTATTTTGTCTTTTTTGTGTGTGTGTCTGAAACTAGACATCTGATTGTGCCTTGCAGACTTTCAAACAAGGAAAAAAAGCATGAGTCATGGATTCAATGGAGTCTGGTTGCTCTCCATCCACCAGAAACCTCCCCATCTTTCCCTAATATCCCAAACACACTCTCTCATGTCCTTGTTTATTTGGTTGGCAGACCAGAGGCTGAAGAAATGCATGGGCCGATTGGCAGGCTGGTGTACCAACAGGCCAGCAACAGCCAGCTTTTGGAAAGGGACAGGGACACTGCTGCTTTCATGTCTTGTGTCCCCAGGTACCATTTTGTTCCACCCCAAACTGGGAGAATTTTCTACATTTAGGAACTGTAGGCTGTTATTATCTTTCGGAAGTTATTAAAGGCAAGTGGCCAACTGAAAAATGATGTGATTTTGCAAATCTCTCTCCTGCTTTTTCTTACTGTTATTTTTTTAAAGAAAACCACAATAAAAATTAAATCAGCAGTTCTTGCGCTTTTTTTCTGTGGTTGATTTGGGCAAACAACGGTGCCCACCCACTTTGCAGTTGTCACTGGGTTTATATCTTCCCATGAAAAAACAGTCAAAATCACAGCTGAAAATGGAGTTCAGGAGAAGTCCCATGGGCTGCCAGTGAAGCCTAGCAAAAGAACACTGCTGGTGTTGCTGTGTATTATTATTGTACTATCAAGGCTGAATATTAGCCTTATATGACTGTTTTTTTCTTGAAATACTACTTGGATATCTACTAACATATCTCACTGGAGGCAAACATCATGTGTCATAGCCATCCATGTTACAACTTACAGAAATCTTCCCTGCTTTTCCTCAAGTGAGAAAAAAAGTTGTGGATCCAAAGAATGCCAGCAAGAAAAAAAAAATAATCAGGTGATTACAGTACACTGAACATCGTGAAACAGTGGCCTTGAAACAAAATAAGCAGTGAGGTTCCAAAAATTTCAACTGGGAAATTAGGGACACTTCTTGTAATTTCAATGCTTAGACCTGTTAATTGTAGTTTATTTTTAAAACAATAAGTATTTAATCTGGAAGTCTAATTTCATTTTGTTAGACCTTTATACTTGTACATTTACAGCTATTTTACTTTTCTTTTTTTTTTTTTTTCACAAATTTGAAGACAGTGGAGCTGCATAAACAGGAGGGAAAGCAAAGTTCAGTGTTGTGACAATTGCTTAAGTAGTTGTTTTGGTTGATTGCTCTGTTAAAGTAGTACTGTTTGCAGGACATCATAAATTGCACAATGACAAACTGTACTTCCTACTTGGTGTATGACTTTGGTTTTCTACTTGGGTTTATTACACTGTAAATAACTACCTTGCATCTGAGTTGATTTGTTTATTCACTGGCATTTGATGAAAAAAACAACCCAGTTTTGCAATAGTTAAATAGAGCAATTCTGCCATCCAGTGGCTAGCTAGGTTAACTCATTTCTTCTCTTTCCACATGATCATTTGGTATTTCTTAGTCAAAAAATATTATTCAAAAAAAAAATTGTAACATATAATGTTCATCCCATTGCTGCATGGCATTAATATATGTAAAAAAAATGCTAATTCTATTCACAATTTTGTCATAGTAGCTTACTCAAATTGGTGTCCCAAGAGAGAAGAAAGAAGTGCCATATCTCCTTCTGGAACAATTAGAGAGAAGTTACAGGTTACTACACATCCTGTCATCAAATGTCGTGGACCATTAACAACAGCAAGCCAAGAAAAACTTAGCACTTGACTCAGCTTGTCTACTGTGCCCATGGACCACGGCAGAACCTTTGATGAATTGTTCCCAATATAACATTTTGCAATAACAACCGTAATTGAGTTTATAAATTGGTTCATGAAACATCTCTGTGACTGTTTGAAAGAAAGTGTCAGAGGGGTTAGACAATATGACAAAATAATCCTACAGTATTATTACATTCTCATATGATCAATCTCACTCATTTCACCACCACAATTTCTAAAGCAATTCTCTGGAGCACAAGGTGAGATCTGGTCTTTGTTGCCTGAGTCTGTACTGAATAGAATGGCAAATGTGGACTTGAGCCATTAATTTAAAAGGTCTCCTCATTTCCAAACCGATGTCTGCTGTGATTGCTTCTGAGGAAGAAAGACCTTGCTGATCGCAATGTTTTGTTGGTGAACCACAAGCCTGCTTGAGGGGGAAAGCCTCATTGTGCAAATTAACTTTCTGGCATTCATGTGAAGCCTTCAATTTGGACAAAGGCAACACAGGGGAAAGAAAAATTTTAAAAAAAGGTGCTCAGTGGAGGGGAAATGTGAGGGAAGAGGCTCAGACACGTGTAATGCTACACAGTTGCTACAGTGTTGAAGGGAAACGGATTCCGATGCACTATTCCGGCTCCTTTGCCTTTTCCTGTGTTGTAAGACATTCTATTGCTTTGAAACAATAACCTTGTGCAAAGTTGCACATGCCAGGGACTGTCACCTGGAGAAAAAGTGAATCCTTACAGTGGAGTGGGGGCTCATGCTGTGAGTAAGGCACCAAGGGAAATCTCACAGTCCACACGCACCATTCCAGCTTGGATCTCGCATGAGAGCCCTGCACTCTGGTGAGCCCAGCAGCAAAGGGGAGGGGAATGCCTAGCTGCCTCGCTCTTCACAGATCGACTGTCAGTTTATTTTCACTTTGGTTTAATTGCAGCATTTCAGC
This sequence comes from Streptopelia decaocto, assembly GCF_964273445.1. Taxonomy (NCBI): domain Eukaryota; kingdom Metazoa; phylum Chordata; class Aves; order Columbiformes; family Columbidae; genus Streptopelia; species Streptopelia decaocto. The sequence goes on along the minus strand of NC_138655.1, from coordinate 130,915,260 downwards.
TCCTTGGGCCCTTCACACACTCCAGCTGTGGAGCCCTTCCAGGAGCAGCGTAAACACGCATTGTGACCCCACACAAAGCACCTGCTCCAGGTACAGCAGCCAATCCAGCCCCCACTCCAGCTGTGTCCTCCCTGTCCCCCTTTCTCCACTCCATTCCCAACATAGATGTGACTCACAACATCTCAATGGATTCTTCGAGGATTAAGTATTTCCCAACATATTTTCTTGAACACAAGCAGCAACTTCCCCTATGCCAAGAAGGACTTCCAGGGAAATCTCTGTGTGATGCTGTCCTGCCTTTTGGGGACATGAATCACCACATGTCAATGCCTTACGTACTCCACCACACTGTGATCTGAGAGACTAGTTAACATGCCGATAATCCTTTTGCTACAGAGACACAGGAAACCTCTCCCACAAGGAAACTCTTTGATCTAAACAAAATTGTATATTTGCCTGAAGTTTAGAAGGTGGCTACAGATTTAGTGAGTGTCTTGATTCCTAAAGGGCCAATCTAAGAGGAACTCAAGACAGCTTTTCTCCTGGCAAAAATCCAGCATTTTCAATGCTGCTTAAAATGAAGCAGCAAAATCACTGGTCACTTGCAAAAGTGAGTCATTTGAGATATTTTGTTCCTGATGCACACAGCTCACATTTACAAAATAGTGTTTGTTCACACTGTACCTCCACACCTGGAAAGAATATTCATACTATTATTTTTACTTTAAGTATCACCAGTTCTTAAAAAATGGGGGGGAGGGTGGAGAAGGAAACAGAAAGGCTTTTGTTATATTATATTCTCTATAATACCTACAAATCTGTTTTCAGAATAGAGATTAATAACAGCTAAATGCAGAAGTTTTCTGCTAGTTGATTTTTTCTTTTCTAAATTGTTATAAAAAACTAATGAAATTAAAAAAAAAAAAAAGAAAAAGAAAGAAAAAGAAAAAGAAAGAGAGACAAACAAAAACCAAAGCCTAGTATCAAGAGGTCAGGAGGGACAGAGAAACAAGAGCTTCCCAAACCAATTTTTTCTTATCTCCTCAATGGCAAAACTCTAAGGAGACCAAATTACAACCTCGAATATTTAAGAAAAAAAAAAAAAAGAAAATCCTCCACAAGAGCAAGAACCTGCCTCCTGAGGCAGATCAAGAACTCACTCTTCTGCATCCTTTGAAGAAGGAAAGCGCTGACAGTCCTCACTATTTCACTCCCACTAAGTATGTGTCTGCTGGGCAGACCTCTGCTGCCCCTCCTGCATGGATCCTGTTGATCAAATCCAGCTGAAGTTGGGGCCAGGTGTGGATACAGGCTTGTGGCTGAGATCAGCATTTCTGCGATGACCATGGCTCAGATCAAAGGAGAAATAATATTCAGTTTGAGCCCTCTTGAAGAAACATTATTGACTTTTTACTGAAGAATTTTTATTGAATACCTTTATCTGAATACATTTACCTAATGTGGTCTGGGAAAGCTTAAGAGTTTCTAACAGCCTAAATAAGTATTTTATGGGCTTGTAGTAAACTGCAGTACTCATATGTAGTGCCAAGAGAAGAACACAGTATTAGTGCTTTAACATAGCTAATATTGTTGACATGTAGTTAATAATGAGCCAAATGAAAAGAAGTGCTGGTAGGGATATTTTTGCATTCTCTTCATACTGCTAGGAGTGTTAAGGCAGCTTTTTGAGTCAGACCTAAGCAGGAAGGAGATAAGGCCGTGATCATTAGCTAGAGAAAGTCTTCCTCTTGGAGGCCTCCAATTTGCAGGAACTCGTGAGGGTTAGACTTGGTGGGGGAGAGATTTTTAAAGGCATATAAGGGGTTTTGGAGTTTTCAAAACTTGCCCATGGTATCTATTAACCAGAAAAGCTGGTCCCTCAGTGACACTTGGTGGTTTTCAAAACCTTACTCCTCCTGGAGCAGTTTGTTCATCTAAGTTCCCTAACTGTGGTGAAGCCACAGTGATTTCAAAGCATCTGTGGTGAGGCTTTTGCTGCTTTTCACAGGAACATGCCACCTACACCCCAGAAAAACAGTGCTTTTCGCCACAAGACCCCAATGCACCCTGACACACTGCAACATTTCAGAAGATTTGAGCTGACTGTATCTACAGTAGCTGTTAGGTCAGAAGAAAATCATGCACCCTCTGCTCTTGGCAGTGCTTCAACTTCCCACACCAAGAGAGCCCTTCACTGCAGGTTGGCACTAATGCGAGCATTAAGGGATTGTCAGAACTGAGAAGGTGGGCTCTGAGCTGGGACTGGGACCATGAGCTGGTGTGGTCACTCATACCTGTGTATTATTAGCAGATGAATCATGTACTTGGTGATAAGGAGGTGGAAGGAGACACACTAAATACCCTCTGCCTGGTAAACCTGCCCTGTTGGTGCAAGGACTGGACCTGCAAACAAAACAGAGGTCACTGGGCTGATCTTTCAGCCCACTGGGGTTTGTGTGGCTTCGGTTACCTCACTGCATTCAGATTTCTGGGTGCTGGGTTTCATGGTTCCCTAATTAAGTCCCTCTACTCCTTTCCTGTTTGTTTTTGCCTTCCTAAGTCCAGCTTTCCATGTTCCTTCTCCACAGGGAGCCCTTGGCTGTATAGGTATGCATTCCTCCTGAAGTTAAAGCTAATTTCTGATAGTTTTGATATGCCCTTGGCATCTTCCAGGGTCTGCTCCATAAAAGTAGAAACAAGTCAGGCTCATCCTTTTTTAAGACTGTATGTCTGTTCCATCTATGGTTTATCTATAGCAGAAGATAATAGCCAAACCTGACTTTTTCTTAGGACACTTTTATTAGCACAGTGTTAAATAGTCATTTTCATTTATCATAAAAAGCAATTACCATGATATCAAGTTTATAATGAAAACTGTCAAAAGCAACCATCAGAGATGGTTCTCTGTCTTTTTCCAGCTATGAATTCTTCTGCGGCGGTAGTATTTGTGAGCTACCCTGGCACAAATTGCTCTCAATAATTAATTTCTCTCACAGCCTGAGTGGTCACCACCCAGGGGAGGATGCCCAACCTCTCTTTGTGCTGTCTCATTAGTCACAACTAATGAGCACATGCACAAATTGCAACTCTGTTTCCTAACACTTCAGACAGGGAGGCAGCATCAGGAATAAACTACCAGAACTCAGCAACAAGTTTGCTTCTGGCTGTGGTGTTTTCTGTTCACATCCAGATCTACAGCGACTTGGTAAGCTGCCTTCACTCATCTTTTCTCACCATCTAAGGTTATGTTAAACAGACATTTTCCTCATTTTTAGCACTGTCATCCCATGTATCATTTTCCTGCTCTGCTTTCTAGTGGACTTTTCATGTGTAAGACTCTCATGTCTTAGGAATTCATATACACTTTAAGAGGAATTATGGTCTTACTTTAAAAGTCTCCAGTAATAGTTGCAGCAAAATCTCAGGACCCAGTCTACAGTTACTGCCTGTTTTCAGTACCGGTACAGTGTCTTGGAGACATGACAGTTCTCTAAATTCTTTCTAATATTCCTGTTCTCCTAGAGTATTTATGTTGCTGTGATTGCTGATTTCTATAATATAACTGTGAAGAGAAGCAAACTACTTGCAGGATAGTCCTGATTTGTAAGAGGCTACCTGACCTTAATTTCTCATGAAGCTGCTTCCAGAACTTTGTTCATTGTCTTCTTCCATACTTGCAGTATCACTAACATTTGGGGTGGAAGCAGAACAATTTAGTAGACAAGCTGTGGACTATTAAAACATTGATAGTGTTGAAAGGTACAGGTTTTTGCCCAGCACATCTGGTATTGGCCTTCTTATGACATGGGAAGGAGATTTTAAAGTAGTTTCCTCAAAAGTATTCCTCTGCCCCAATCACCTCAGGTGCGTATGTGTTGGCTCAAGTTCTGGTTTTCATATATACTGAACCATGATGTGTCATAAACGCACATTGTCTGGTTACAAGTAGAATAACAACTAATAACATAACTGATTATAAAATATTACAAGTGGCATGAACTCTAATTGGAAGACATGATCCTCAGTCAGTGTTAATAACAACCTCACTTTTAAGTCACCAAAACGCTTTACTTCGGGTTGGTCCAAAGCACTGAGAATACCAGCATGGAGAAAATTCATCACCATGAATGATACAAAGTGAAGGTGGAGGGCAGGAGATTAAGTTTTTTTTTTTTTTTTCTGATCTGAGGTCAGGAGTGTGAAAAGAGAAATAAGGCACAAAGAACCAAAGTCGAAAACAAATGTTAGCTCACCTCTCTGCAGGAATTCCTAGGTGAATTAATTTTTACCATAGATCAAAAGTGAATTAAGACAAAATTAATTAAGTATTGAATGAAAGGCAGATATGTCCAGCAATTAAACAGATATGCAGTCCTCTCTCTTGAAATTCCCTTCCAAATCATTGGGAGTTCCTTTGCCCATGTAGGCATTTAATCTTGATCCTGTAAATTAAAATTGGTCGCAGTTAAGTTGCTACGCCTGACCATCAGGCCAGCGTTGGGATGGGAGAGCAAACCTTAAGGGCAGAATATCATTATGGGCTCAGTTTGCCTATGATCTCTCGCAGTTGCTGTGATGTTGCTAGCACAAAATGTGTGTTCAGGAACAGGTTGAACTGTTTTGCTCCCTGCAAAAATTGATTGTGCAAGTCCTAAGAGTGTTTTTAATTCCAAATTCCTTTTGTAAAATAAAATGGGCCTAGAACCATTGCCTGCTTTTTCTGAGATAAAATCACAGACTTAGGCACTTGTCATGACTTAATCGGTTATTCATTTACTTTTTTTATTATTTTTTAACAGGCTGCCTTAATATATTTCTAAAAACTAGAACAAAGTCTTTTGCTGAGTGTTTACTGACAGGGTCTGGGAACTGGCAGCACAAAATCGAGCTTCAGCTTAGCAATCCAGTTGTTGTTTGCCAAAGTCAATGGAATTGCATTACTGTATTTTCTTTACTTCTGTCAGAGTGGCATAAAGACACCCTAACCAACATCTGGCCTTTTCATTTCAGATGTAATATGTGAAGCTGTATGACTTAAATAAATCTGCTCATACAGGGTAGGAAAAGGAAGTGCTTAATTTTAGGGAGAGAAAATAAGAACATTAGGGCAAGGCAGCAATGAAGTTGTGACAGGATACCCAAGAACAAGCACTTGTCTAAGGTCAGCTGCAGGGACATGGCTCTGCTGGCAGTGAGTAAACGTGCTCCTGCCGGCCTTCGGCGGGGGTAAATGCTGAGTAAAAGCAGATGAGGAGCTTATTCCCACATCATTGCTGCTTTTTATTGTAGATATTTCCAGAGTTGAAGGTAGTTTGTTAGGCAGGACTGGAAGACCTGCCATGCAAGAAGCCCCGCTCTCTTCCCCCACTGACACTGAATTGATGAGCTCTAAACAAAGATACAGTCAGTCATACTGGACAGTACAGTCTACTGTGCCTATTTTAAAAGCACTTGCAGGTACCAGTGACAATGTTGACAAATGTGTCTGGTCCCAAGTATAAGGTGACATTTTCAAATGTTCATCACCCAGAAGCTGTTAGTCAATGGACAACTGGAAAAAAAAAAATCTATTTTCATGAAGAGTGCTTCTTCCTCAGTGAGTGCCTTATTCAACAATGAATTGACTCCCAGCCTTGCTCTCCAAAAGTAGTGAGTAAGTTGTTGGTAAGTTATTTTGGAAAGAACCCTGATGATGCATTTTTTTCTCATTCTTTCCATTTGGATAAAGTACAATAACAGGTTTGGGGAAATAATTGGGGTTTGGGGCCAAAACAAATGTAAGTTCTCTTACCAAAACAACCCAGAAGATGAAAAAAAATTTTCTGGGGCGAGAAGAAAAGTTTGGACTTCTTCCTCAGAACGAAGTGTTAGAGTGCTGTATATGATGAGAAAAATGAAAGGCAAAACCTATTTCTAAAAAGTAAGAGAAAAAAATGTAACAAGTCATAATTCAGAATTGAAGAAAATCAAAATATCTCACTTTTGAAATTCCAGTTTTGATTTTCCCCCTTATTTTTTGGCCAGAAGTACATGTAGGATTTGGTAAAAGCTCATGAATGGCTTTGGACAGCAGAAAGCTGCATTTTCCCATGGAAGAGAAAGGTTGTTTTCAATTTGGATCCACTATCAGTTGCAGGAGCTGCCCCCAGCCAGCCCTGCCAGTAAGAGGAACATATGAACAACGCCTTGCTGCTCCTCTCCAGTACTGGTATCTCCAGCTGTGCCCTCAGGCTATCAGTACAGGAAGGCAGAGTCCTACAAACTATCCTTTGCTTCCAGCTTCTGCAGATGAAGATTCCAGAGCACTAATGAGACTTTAGCAGCTCAGTGCCACCCAGTAAGGGTCCAAACCTCAGAGACACAGCATAAAGCTTTGTTCTCTCACTGCTTGGCTGCACGATTTGCTTTCTAACCAGCTTCATCAGAGAGAAGGAGTCTTGTCATGGTACGGAGGTGCTGAGAGGCTTTGGGAAAACTCCAGGCTTCAAATGCCATGGATACTTGATCAATACAAAAGTACATATGACCAAAACAGGTGAAAAGTTTCATTTCATTTTGTGTTGTTCCTTTTCATATTTCCAACTCACAGTTTCTAGTTATTGCAGAGGGCTTATTATACAGCACTAGAAACTCTGACTGAAGCTGTGTTTGTTTTCTAAACTTTCCTCAATATGTGGGCTGGACAATTTTCCCCTTTTAAGGCTTCCACATTTTTTTTTTTTTTTTCCATTGCACTCATCCAACAAAAGCTAGGCAGCTTGGCTATTTCTGCATATACTATGTATGCTTTTTCAATTAATTACTTGATCAATTTTTACAGGCTTAAATGCAGTCAATGTGAAAAACTAGTTCATTCTAGTTTTACATAATACTTAATGTGTACATCTGGAGTTCTTAACATGAAAACATAAGCCTTCTATTACAGCAAACCTTCTTTTTCCCCTTTTACTTCTGGGCATCCCCTAGAGGACTTCCAGTTGGTATTAGATGAATTGATTTGACCAAGTGATAGTTTCTTTCTTTAAATTTGTCCATACTTTAATGACTAATTCAAAGTAGCCTGCACTTTTGTTTCCTCATTAAGTGCTGTATCAGATCAGAGAGCATGGATTAAATATTTTTAACCTGAAAAAGGTTTTTGATCCATTTAATGAGCTTTCAAAAATGTAATGAAAAATCTATGAAGTGCATATTTAGAATGGCTCAAGCTACACAAACCAAGGTGAAGCATCCCAAGCACCTCTGCCTGCAATGGGAAATGCATTACCTGATACCTTATCAAAAGGCAGCCACACGGCAGCCACACAGCAGCCACACTGACCAGCTGCCACTGCCCTGGAAGCTACACAGTTCCCTTCTCTGCACACCAGCAGTGCTCCTCTCCTCTTCAGCTGTAATGCCCACCTCTTCCTGGTGTTATGTCCCTATGCGCTTGTAAGATTATATGGTTTCCCTTTTTAAAAAAGGCCCAAAAAATCATTTACATAAACATCAGCCCAGATAAGACAAAGTACTCAATAAATTTTCATATATGCTCATTACCTAACAGAGTATTTTCCACAGTATTAGTAAGGTCAGCCTCTTTTATTAATTACATAAAGCACAATATCCTTTAATACACTGCTGCTGTCAGCTGGATCACTCTGCGAGTGCAAGTAGGTTCAACAATGTAGAAGACATTAGTATTTGACTGAAATGTTCAATGCCATGGAATTTGTTACTTTGATGCAATTTAAATATTGTGTGGTGATTTGGATGCAATCATCAGTCTAGCAGGATTGCTAGACTGAGCTAGACAGGTACTTTTAGTGATATGATTCCCAGACCAGCCTTTCAGGGTGGGATTTCTCTTCCCGTCAGAAATACATACATAGAAGGCCAACTGTTACCATATAGGCTTGGATTATTTAAATTATGAAGGAAGATACATTTTTAAAGAATATTCTATATTTTTCTCTTCCCTTCAACTACTGTCAGCATAAAGAAAAATCCTTCCTATATAATATAATTGCAGAATTGTACCATGAACTCTGGTGTTAGCTGGAATGCACTTCTGAGTGGACATCTTCAGGTTGCAAATGGAGGTTATCCTTGTCCAAAGCAATCTTCCTTTAGAGATTTAACTCTGCTATATGATTTAGAAATACTATAAACATAATATTTTCTGACAACATTTTGGCTTTTCTACTTGCAGTACCAGCTTGGTCCTTCAATTTTGAGATAAGCAGATATGAAAAAAAAACTTTGTGAAGAAGAGAGTCAGCTTGAGCAAACCTCCAAAAATGCTGGATACTGAGTTTGGGATAAACCCAAATACATACTTTTATGTCACGCAGTTCCACTATCTAACATTTGAATGGTGCATCAGAAAGAAATCAACATTTCAGTGAAGGTAGCAGCAATAAACAGTTAACTTTCAGGGAGAGTGCTATCTGCTTGAACATTTATGGGCCATTGGTTTTGATTTGTTTGGGGTTGGGTTTTTTTGTGATTTTTTTTCCCTCCCTTGGCTATGAACATTTTTGATTAGTTTCCTGGAAGCATGCAGTGTATCTGCAAGTTCTCTGGACTGTACATCTCCCATTCGCATGACTTACACAGTAGAGTCTTTTTTTCCATGTTTTTTTTTTTATCTTCTTTCAGGTAATGAACACATAATAAATACAAAGTTAGAAAGCCCTGTGATTTTTGCAGTGCCAGTGAGGTCTCATGATTAACCTGCTAGGTAGGGCATGAAATGCTAAGAAACAAATGTTCCATGAGACAGGAACTGCACATAGTAAATGGAGCAAACCATGTTTTAATGTTTTATATGAATGTTTCTGCTTTGTTTTCCCAAGGCTAAAATAATATTTTTTTATTTTTGTTTCATATACTGAAACTGATAAATACGCTAATGACAATTACTGAGAACAGCTTATGGACAAAAATTAAGCAAACTACATGTGTGGCAGAGAAAAAGGCACATAGTCCTGCTCTACTTGAAGTAAAATACATGAGTTTCAAGCTTAGCTAAAAAGCGGGAGCATTCCATTTCATTTACTTATCAAACCAACCTCAGTTATCCAGTAAGCTGGATCAGGAGGTGATTGAATTTTGAACTAGCACTTATTCCTAAATGGCAGTTGTGTTTAGATCTGCCACAGTGCCTGCAATAACTACAGCTACAAGTTATAGCTAAACCCACAGTCATCCATAAGGATTTTGCTTTGGAGCCTAAAGATCCACCCGGAAAAGGATCTTGAAGCATGAGAAAGTTTCTGACCAGCAGGGAAACATTCAGCCAAACTATACATGATGTGAGGTCAACTTTATGTAAAGTCAATCTGAAATCCAGCAGTGTTTACAGCAGGATAACAGTTTTGGGGAACAGCTGACTCCACAAAGCAAAAAAGATCCTAGAGAAAATCTTCAATTCATATTAAACTTTTGTTCTAACAAACCTTCAAACTGATTCCCTTCTTTTGGCCAGTTAGTGCTTCACAATATTTGGGCAAATCTGCACCTGCTCTGGTTTGACTTGCATTTCCCCATGTCATGTGCAAATGCATTAAGGAGTAGCAAGTACTCCAGAATTAACATATCTTCTGCACTTAAGAAATCAGTGGCCTAATCAATAAAAGTTATTAATTATAGAAAGATCTCACTGTATTTTATTCTGCTTTCCATTTGCCAAAGAGTTTACTGAGTTCAAAGTTCATGTAACCTGTAAAAACAGGTTCTAACGAATGTCTGGCTGTTAGACCTGTGCAAACCCTGCCACTTGTCTTCCTCTTCTTTAAGCCTTTCATCATTACATGTTCTATAAAAAGCAAAAATTAAAGGACGGTCTCTTGCATGCCTCTGAAGAGAGAACTGAAATATGTATAATGGAATAATTGAAATACACATAAAATGGAATAAAGGCTCATAGAATTTTTTTAAAAACATCTAAAGTCTATCAGATAAAAATAATAAATTTACCTCCAATATTTGATTTTTCAGGAAGTGACATGCATTTCAGAAATCCTCTGTCTAGAAACTCTGTCATTTTAAAGTTGTTTTGACGCTAAGGTCAACCTTACTGTCTTACAGGTAAGATCCTGCCAACCCAGACATTGGAAATAACAAGGAAATTAACCACTGGGATAATTTGAGAAAGGAATGGAAAAAATGTTAATGTCTTTTGGAAATCTCCAGCCAAAATGCCACACTGATAGGAAAAATGTTTCGAGTCTTATACAGCAGATGTCAAATTTGGCTGCAATCTGGTTCAGTAAAGACAGGTCAGAAGGACAACTGGGAATCGATACTTTTCTTTAAGGAGGGGACAGCACAGCTTTGTGCATCCCTTCTAGGGAAATACAAAATAATTCCAACTTTTCTGGGCATGCTTTTCCCAGGTGCTGGACGAAACGATGGAAAATTAATCTTTATGGTGTTTTTCATACTCACATTTCCTAAGCACAGACATGTCAGAATATGAAGAAGATTTGATCATGAAGAAGTAAACAATAATCTTTATCCTGATATATATTAAATTATATGAAAAAGATTTAACTTTTGTGGCAGGTCATTTTATCATGAGTGGCAATTTAGCAATACTATATGTGACCTCTCTGAAATCAATATGATTTTGGTAAGAAGAAAACCATCATTTTTCACTGGTAGCCCTGAAGTTTTTTTATTATTATTATTGAGAAATTATACTAATTTCTAAAATTTATAACCAAAATATTCATCTCCCCACCTCCCAAAGCACATCCCTGTGCTTGTCCTTGGATAAGAGCATGCCTGTGTCAACTAAAAGTAAAAATGTCTAAAATTTCTTTTTAGAAAGAAAATAACTGAGACAATAGATAAACTTGTGCTGCTATTATTTTTACATCCTTTGTTCACCTTTTACATCCTTACATCACTTTGTTGAGGTGTTATAGAAGCTGTTCTGCTTACAAGGCTGTAAGTCACTTCCCCTGGAGTGACTTACAATACAGCAAAATCCAATGCAATGTGAATCTTGTTCTTTGAGCTCTATGTGCACTGGTATATAGCAAACTGCTAAAATACAAGATCCACTGAGCTGTACCTAGTAATGATCAGCTTCCAAATATTGGTCTTGTGCAACAGAGCAACTCTGATCTTCTGCACAACTAAGCAGCTGTGCATCTTGCCCAGCCCCTCAGCCAGTGATGTTTGTTTGGATTAATTAGTTAACATTACAAAGGGATGTGTCCTACTCATCACAATATCTTGCTATGACTGCTCATTACGCTGTGGTGTACATTGCAAAGAGTAGCTTTTCTATACTGAAAGGTAAGCTGAAATTAACCCCACTCCCTGTTTCTGTCACCTTGTATGAATGTCAGGGGCAAGTTCCTGGTTCATAACCTTTTATCTCTTGAAAATATTAAACATAAACCACCCTCTGATAAGCAGTGATAATGCATTTTGCAAGGGAGTTGTAAAACAGATAAGGCTGTTAAGAAACCTGACTTACATTTTTTCTCTGGCTCAAGAGAAGTTCCTGCTCTGTGCATACAAAACCAGGCTACAGCAAAGAGAATAAAAGTAACCAAATGAAGGTGTGAGTGTATTATGCCTCTTGTATAATAATTGAAATTTTTAAATTATAAGAGGAAACAGGATTTTTTTTTTTAATTTTAGCCTTTTCTGACTCCTGTAACAAATCAGTAGTGTTCCCCCTGCCAATTTATGGCCCATTTAGTGGAGGAAGGCATTTTATCTCTCTGTTAGTGGTTACATCCAGTTATCTACCTACCACTGTATAAACTTCAGTCTATTTGCTAGTGATTTCTTATCAAAAGTTTTAAGTGTCATTTGATTCTGATAACTGTCACCTTAAATGGAGATTAGATTTATTAGGAACGTTCAGACTAAACGTTGGTCAAACCAGTCACCAACTGTATTCCATCTGCATATCCCACATTAGCCCAAAACCCTCAAGGTGGTGAAAGGGATGCTTCATATCTCAACATTTCACTTGTCTCTTTCAAATTATATTTTTACCATGACTTTCCAGGTTTTAATGCTTGATTTTGTAGCTGGAGTTCAACACTAGAGCTCAACATGTCTTCACTAGGTTTATGATTGACTTAACTAATCATCTACTATGATTGACTACTAATCATCTAGAGTTGCTCTCTATGTGAGAGAGCAACTACAATGTACTAAATTCTGCCCAGGAGCAGATGACGAGCGAGTTGAGAGTGTATGGGTCAGGATCAAGGGGCAGGCTGGCAGGGGAGACACTGTTGTGGGCGTCTGTTACAGGCCACCAGATCAGGCTGAGGAAGTTGATGAGGCCTTCTATGGGCAGCTGAGAGTGGCCTCACAGTCACAGGCCCTGGTTGTTGTGGGTGATTTTAACTTCCCTGATGTTTGCTGGAAGGACCATTCAGCCAGCCAGCCACAGTCCAGGAGGTTCCTCCAGTGCATTGATGATAACTTCCTCATGCAGATGGTGGAGGAGCCGACTAGGAAAGGTGCACTGCTGGATCTCATCCTCACTAACAAGGAGGGTCTGGTCGAAGCAGTAAAGGTTGAGGGCTGCCTGGGTTGCAGTGACCACGAGATGGTGGAGTTCAGCATCTCGTGTGGCAGGAACAGAATAGCAAGTAGAATTGCAACCCTGGACTTCAGCAGGGCTAACTTTGGCCTTTTCAAGCAATTGCTGGGGGAAATCCCATGGGCAAGACTGCTTGAAGGAAAAGGGGCCCAAGATAGCTGGGTGGCATTCAGAGATTGCTTCTTCCACGCTCAGGATCAGAGCATCCCCACACGTAGGAAGTCAAGGAAGGGAGCCAGGAGGCCTAGGTGGTTGAATAGGGATCTGTTGGGTATGCTCAAGCAGAAGAGGAGAGTTTACAGGTCATGGAAGCAGGGGCTAGCCACTTGGGAGGAATATAAGGCTGCTGTTAGAGGATGTAGGAAGGCAGCTAGGATAGCCAAGGCCTCCTTAGAATTACAGCTGGCGAGAGGGGTCAAGGACAGCAAAAAGAACTTTTTCAAATACATAGCAGATAAAACTAATACCAGAGGCAATGTAGGCCCACTGATGAATGGGGTGGGTGCCCTGGTGGCAGAAGATACAGAGAAGGCAGAATTACTGAATGCCTTCTTTGTCTCTGTCTACTCTGCCGGAGGCTGTCCTGGGGAGCCCTGTACCCCTGAGACCCTGGATGAAGCCAGGTCAACGGAGGAGTTTGCTTTAGTCGATGAGGACTGGGTTAGGGAGCAATTAAATAGTCTGGACATTCATAAATCCATGGGTCCAGATGGGATGCATCCGCGGGTGCTGAGGGAGCTGGCTGAAGTCATTGCTGGACCACTCTCCATCATCTTTGCCAAGTCTTGGGAAACGGGAGAGGTGCCCGAGGATTGGAGGAAAGCAAATGTCACTCCAGTCTTCAAAAAGGGCAAGAAGGAGGACCCGGGTAATTATAGACCGGTCAGCCTCACCTCTGTCCCTGGGAAAGTAATGGAACAGCTTGTCCTTGGTGCCATCTCAAGGCATATCAAGGATAAGAGGGTTATTAGGGGCAGTCAGCATGGCTTGACCAACCTCATAGCCTTTTATGAGAATGTAACAAGGTGGATGGATGATGGCAGAGCGGTGGATGTGGTCTACCTTGACTTCAGTAAAGCCTTTGACACAGTCTCCCACAGCATCCTCACAGCTAAGTTGAGGAGGTGTGGTCTAGACAATAGAGTAGTGAGGTGGGTTGCAAACTGGCTTAGGGAGAGAAGCCAGAGAGTGGTAGTCAATGGTGCGGAGTCTAGTTGGAGGCCAGTATCTAGTGGAGTGCCCCAGGGGTCAGTGCTGGGGCCAATATTATTCAATATATTCATTAACGACTTTGACGAGGGAATTGAGTGTACTATCAGCAAGTTTGCTGATGACACCAAGCTGGGAGGAGTGGCTGACACGCCAGAAGGCTGTGCTGCCATCCAGCGGGACCTGGACAGGCTGGAGAGTTGGGCGGGGAATAACCTAATGAAATTTAACAAGGGCAAGTGTAGAGTCCTGCATCTGGGCAGGAACAACCCCAGGTTCCAGTATAGGTTGTGAGATTACATATTAGAGAGCAGTGTAGGGGAAAGGGACCTGGGGGTCCTGGTGGACAACAGGATGACCATGAGCCAGCACTGTGCCCTTGTGGCCAGGAAGGCCAATGGCATCCTGGGGTGTATTAGAAGGGGGGTGGTTAGTAGATCGAGAGAGGTTCTCCTTCCCCTCTACTCCACCCTGGTGAGACCACATCTGGAATATTGTGTCCAGTTCTGGGCCCCTCAGTTCAAGAAAGACAGGGAACTGCTGGAGAGGGTCCAGCGTAGGGCAACGAAGATGATTAAGGGAGTGGAGCACCTCCCTTATGAAGAAAGGCTGAGGGAGCTGGGTCTCTTTAGCTTGGAGAAGAGGAGACTAAGGGGGGACCTTATTAATGTTTATAAATATATAAAGGGTGAGTGCCATGAGGATGGAGCCAGGCTCTTCTCAGTGGCAAACAATGATAGGACAAGGGGTAACGGGATCAAGCTGGAACACAAGCGGTTCCACTTAAATTTGAGAAGAAACTTCTTCTCAGTGAGGGTGACAGAACACTGGAACAGGCTGCCCAGGGAAGTTGTGGAGTCTCCTTCTCTGGAGACATTCAAAACCTGCCTGGACATGTTCCTGTGCGACCTCACCTAGGTGTTCCTGCTCCAGCAGGGGGATTGGACTAGATGATCTTTTGAGGTCCCTTCCAATCCCAAACATACTGTGATACTGTGATACTGTGATACTCAAACACTTTTCCTCAGTTTCTTAGTATAAAATAAGGGAGATAAAAGGTTCTGCTGCTTCACTAGGAAGTTGAAACCCAGTCAATAATGTAATGCTAACAAAACATCTTCAGTCTCATATGACAGTCATTGTCAAAACTCAAGATATTACTAATTTAGCAGTGTTTAATAATAACAGCTTGAAGAATAAAAATGTTCCCACTATGAGGGGGTAATGGGTGAATACAAGGTGTGATCAGAGAGGGAAGGAAAACATCTGAGTTTTCCTTTGATGCCCAGAGATTTTTTTGGTTTGTTCTGCAAGTTCTTACAGGGCTAAAATTTTGGCTCTGACTGCCTTTTTTGGTTGGTGGCACACAGAGCAGCAGCAAGGGCACCTGTCCTTGGTGACCCATGGGAGGCATGAGGTAGGTACAAGCACAGATGAGCTTTGCCAGTAGCTGCCCAAGAAGGCTGGTAAGGCCAGTGGGGGCAGAAAGGAGGAGTCATTTGAGGTTGAGGACAAAGGGGTGAAAGAATAGCCCCCGGAGTTAGAACAGGAGCGATCCTGGTTGCCACAGTGCTGTTTTATAGGGTTGTTTATATAGCATGCAACAGAGGGCACGTCTTTTACAGTGGGAAGTAAACAGGAACGACCTCAGCACAGTGTTTCAAGTTTTTTAATTAGATTGCCCTTCACATTTTTATCACGTTTCAGCTGGAGTGCAGGCTGCAAATGCTGGCTGCCGCAAAGTCAGGCTGAACGTGCTCATACACACACGTGTCCCTGCATACTGATAATTCACCAACTTGCTCAGCTTTTCCTTACAGCGTTTCCACTGGTGTATCCTTGCTGTTTTACTGTCATGACAGGGTTTCTGCTGAGGTAAGAAACAGCACTGGCTTCAGCTACTGAGGTATTTTCCTCTCTTTTAAATAAATCATTCAACATATGGGAGAGCAAATGAAGGATGGAAGGTGACTTTTTAATAAAATGCAATAGTAACTCTCACACAGTCCACAGTATAGACAATGCATTACAAAATGTCCGAGCTTTAAACAGAAGGTTTAAAGCTGTTGCCTTCCAGATTTGTCAGTGTTTTCCTGACCTGTGCATTCTTGGGAAAGGTCAGGAGCTTCTTTCATACACCATAACATTCAGCAAAATATGAACAAGTATGATTCATAATAATAAGTTTTTCTGCTCAATAGGAAATTTAACCTTGGTTTTAACGTGCCTGCTGACACCACAGAAACGCTAGATTATCTCTTATGGGAATGACTATTCCCAATTAAAAATGTGTATTTCAGAGCTTTAGCCCACACATTTTTCCCTCTCTGAAAAAAATAAAATTTCATCAGACTGGTTTTTTTGCATTTACTGACTGATTTTTACTATCAGGTACACATCTGCCTTTCTATCTGTAGAACCTGGACATTTCATCCTTTCTACTCTCACAGCACTTCTACGGATGAGGAAAGGTGTATTTAATAAATTCTATTTCATAAATAGATGAATATTTAATAACTTAAGTTAAATCCTCTTTTTTTTTTTTTCAGTAAATAGGGGGAGAAAATATCTGCCCAAGATCACGCAAGTCAGTGGTAGAAGAGCTAAAAAAGCAAATAAATCATAACTTTCCTTGTCTTTCCACTCAACTTGTAAGTCTTTCTTGCCAGTTACAGTGCAACATTGATATAGATAAATTTAAGTATTTTATTTTCTTTTCTTAAATCTACCTTAATGTGTAGAATAAGTCTTGCCCATGATGCTGAAGTCTTCCTTCTTCAATGAAAACATTTTGATGAAAACATCAGTAACAGGAAATGTTATCCAACACTGTAACATTTTTGGCTTTATATAAAATAGACAGTCAAAGCAGGAGAAAATAGTACATATGGTTTAAAAGCTTTGGATTTTAGCTAGTCTCTTTTCATATCTATGACCATTGACACAGCAAGCCACACAACTTTTCTGCATGAAAATACTGAAATCACTAAATGCAATGCATAATATTTACTAAAGTCACAACTGTTCTTCAGTGTTGTTGGTTACTTTGAACTCATAATATTTTCAAAACACATGTTGGCATGGGAAACAAAAATAATCAGAAGGAAAAAACCCACGAGAACATAATTTTATAATCTAAGGTTTAACCAAGTCAGATGTTCTTTTTTGAAAGAGTGAGCCTTATGTACTGAGTCTTAAACAACAAGAAACACAGCCTTCTTATATTCAACCTAAATTTTTGGTTTCCATGAGAATGTCAACTACAACTACTGTGATTCATCCAGTGCAACATTTCAAGAGGATTTTAGAGATTAATGGATAATAGGTTTGGTTTATTTAAACAAACAGCATGCCTACTGAAAGTTTTCACTGTCCTGAACCATCTTCTTTATAGGCTTTCACCTGGGAAAAAATGGGTTGACATTTACAAACATGATGTACCCCTTACATTCAAGGTGGGATACAGTTCCCATGTTCAGACACATAATTTTAGTTGTCTGCTTGTAAAGAAGGTGTCCAGTTCCCATTACTGTCAATGAAGATCCAGTCTATAATGTGAGGTATCCAGAGTGCAGAAAACTGACCAGCTCATGTTAAAGGAGATATCTACTTTATTGACTAGACTCCTGTTGACTATAATGGGAATTTGGACATACAGTTCATATGCAGGCATCGACATGTAGTCACATAAATGTAGATATCTGAGTCTGTCAGCTGAATCCCATTCCCAGTGCAGGCTGTAGAAGAGCTAAGTACAGACATATAATTTTCTGAAGAGAATTTTAATCCTCTCTCAATAACAAGCAGAATTTGCTAATGACCAGGTGTTTAATTGCGCCTGTAAAACTGCTTCATGCTGTGTACATAAATCAGCATTAATTGGACCAAAAGCAGGATTCTAAGTGTCCTGCCAGCTACCACGCATCCCACCAGCACGACTACATCTCCCTCCTGCTTTAGGAGGACCTGTGTCCTGGCACTGGGACACCCTTTTCCTCTGGGACACTCAGAGTAAGACCCATGACCCACACCCAGCAAAGCAGGAATTTCAAAGTTGTGTGTCCCATGGCGTTCTGAGCTGCTGGTCGAGAAGGGCTTCTCACCCTCCCTCTTGTTCATGTTTAGCACTTCAGTAAATCTTGGCTTTGTCCTGTTCCATGGCTGGTCTTTGATGTACTTTTGGCAAGGGAGGGATTGTTCTTTGTTGGACTCTGGTTAAAGCTATCATAAACTCACGCTGGGGTCTGGGGCTGGAAAAAAAGGCAATAATAACTTCCTTGATTAAAATATAAATAAATCTCCAAGCTCTGAAGAGAAATAACTGAGTACTGAGCCTAGATTCTTTTTTACCAGGTTTACAGGTAGGTGAACATTGCAGAATGATGCTGTTCCACAGCATTACAATACAAATGGCCTGGAGGTGTAAAAGTGACTTACAGATGTTCAGGTTGTGTCTTCTTATAGGATAGTGTCCAACATAAGAAAATAAAAAAAAAAAAAACAAATCCAATGCATTTGCAGTGAAACAGTTTGAAAGCTCCTCCTGTCTGCTGCCTTCGACATATGGTATGAATTTACTTGTAATTCATTAAAAGCTTTATTGAATGATATCAAAAAGGGAAACACAGTGCATATTGACTTCAAGGATATTTAGTAATGAGTCGTGCAGCTGGGATCTTCTAATTATTTCCATAAATATCTGTTCATCAGAATAGTACAACTGAGTCCTAGTGAATGACATGGACTGTTATAAGGAGGAACAAGAGGAAGAAACTTTTTTTTGCTTTTTCATCGACCTAAAAAATATTGTATCCATTAATACATCAGAGTAATGTTTGAATAACAACCATTTAAGAACTGAATTTCTCCTTTTTCTTTGAGTTTACTTTTTGTGAAACTGATCTCAAACAGTTACTTTTTAGAATGCTTACTTTAATGTAATTCTGCAATGGAATTAAAGATCCCCTAAAATGAAGTATTGCTTCTCTGAACACAAGCTATTTTATGGGCCCATCCTGCCTGAATTTATTCCTGTACTAAGTAATTCATTAGACAATTAGGAGACCATTCAGAAGCTTCAAAGACATTTCGGTAGCATAGAAGAGATAATTTGACATCTTTTTGAAAAGAATAAAGAAAAATTAAAAAAAAACATGGCAGCAGTTATTTTTTAATGTTAATACCCTTTCTCTCATAATCACAGATACATAAAGGGAGATCAATATATTTCAAAAGCTATTCTCTTTTTGGCAAGCTGTTGCAAACTAGAAAAGCTTAACCATTTCCTGAATCTTTAAGAGCTATTCAGGTATGTTCTTGGGCGTACCTTCGAAGCACCAACTCCTCCTTAAAAGGTAACATCCTTCACCAGACCTTTCTGATGCCCTTGTTAATTTAGGTCCAACCAGAAGTTCATTAAAATTCTTGTAATATATTTAGAAAGTAGTACAACAGAAGAAAAGTTAGTGAAAGCCTGAGCATGACTGGGCAGTGATGCATACAGAAATGTAAACTTACATAACTAGTTTAATATTGCAAACACAGAAATAAGTGTTCAGCACGGCATGAAAACAGTACAGACTGTCCTGATCTAGGGTTTACACCAATAGGAAAAAAAAACAGGATCTGTATTTCACTAGTTCCTCTAGTTGCCTGAGCACTCCCTGATCTGTGTGAAGGGTTTCCTTCAATCTTGTGAGTGTAAATTGTTAAAGAATAGAGAAAATTGTTAAAGAATAGAGAAAATTGTTAAAGATGGAGAAAACATGTTCCTAAAGTCTATGTACCTGTCAGATGAAGGAGTGGGTCAGGAAGTTATGGGAAACAGAGGTAGTTTTAGATTCCAACCTGTGGAGTATGCAGATGACTAAGGTCAGTGAATACTTTTACTTCTCAAGTGGAAGGAGGAAGAAGTAGAAAAAGGAGATTGTAGCGATAACTGAAAGTCTACCACATGGTACTGAAAAAGGGAGGATATTTAGAAGATTTCAGCATCTCCCTTTTAAGCACTAGGGTTTGACATAGTCAGCTTTGGGACATGGAGTTCTTACTCTGCATCTCCACACAAGCTATCTGTGTGACAGACAGGTGTAATACTTTGTTCCTCCCCTCAGCCCTGTCAGTCAGTCTTGTTCCCTCCCAACCAGAACTCGGTGCCATGAAATCCAGCATTGGGACTGGCCAACATAGACACAGCAATCTGAGAAGCAGGAACCACCAGTTGGCAGAAATCCTACTGCTGTTGTCTGAAGTGTTGAAACATTTTTCCTCAGAAGGGAATATGGACAAGTGTGTGTAAATAGGCTGTCATGGAGAAAAACAAAAACCAAACCAACAAACAAAAAAGGAAAAAAAAAAATAAAAAACCAGCTACCCCAAGGGAAAACAGTGCGACAACATAATGCAATTTTATGAGCAGAAGTAACAACTTGTCTAACCCAAGACACTTAAGCCATGTTTACAATTAGGGTGGTTTATTTTGCTGCTCAGTTGTAGTCTGTGCACAAGTAGTATAAGACAGATACCTTCAGAAATTTGCCCCTTCCCCCCTGTTCCAAAATAATTCCTCATTAATCCTGGGATGCTTTTTCCCATTCATGTCCTCAGTGGCCACATAACTTGGAGGCAACCATGAGGTGTAATGTTACAGGATAGTTAGGATATTTGACACTCAAAGCATGGAAGAAAGATCGAGAACTTCTAAACAAAGGAAAAATGTGGTTTGGGGGTGAGGGAAGTGGTGATACCAGCTGCACAGGCAGGTGTTGCAGCTCTCAGAAGAGAGGACAATCATGGTGTGGAGCATTGGGAGGGTGTTATAGCAGATGATTTAGGAACAACTGTGCTCCTGAACCACATAGCATCACCTCCAGCCCAGTCCTAGTACAGCCACCCTCTCCATCAGTCAGGGAGTATACATATATGTTATTTAAATATGGAGCCCATTTCTGCTTGTCTTAAGAGGTTTATTTTATTTAGGGTTAAATGCTTTATAGGTCTCTTCAAACACTTGTCTTCTGCCTCTGCTTTTTAAGCTATCCTTTTCCTAGATTAAATAGTATCACTGGAAGGTCACTGTCTGTGAAAATCTTGAAGGGCGGGGGGAGGGCAAACAAACAAACCAACCAAACAAAAACACCTAACAAAAAGAACAACAAACAAACAAACAAAACACACGACTCCATTTTAACCATAGCCTGTCCTGGCAAGGAAAACACTCAGTGGTGTGCTCGTAAGAGTCATGCGGTACATGTTTGATGAGCAGGGATGTTTACACTGATTCCTTTAGATTAAAAGGATCACATT
Organism: Streptopelia decaocto; assembly: GCF_964273445.1. Taxonomy (NCBI): domain Eukaryota; kingdom Metazoa; phylum Chordata; class Aves; order Columbiformes; family Columbidae; genus Streptopelia; species Streptopelia decaocto. Next base: position 130,894,181 of record NC_138655.1, on the reverse strand, counting down.
CGCTGACCCTTGGGAGTGTATAAACATTTAATAAGAACATCATTCAGTACTAAACACATGCTACCTGTGTGAATAACACCTGTTGGATTCTGTCATGTTATTTAAATTATATATATGTACAAAATGCTAGATTATTGGAGGGGTAGAGGCCAGAGCAAAAGAGAGGTCTTTTCCCTCAAGATTTGGCATTGTGTTGAAAAAATAGAAATACTTAAAGGAAAGTAATTGTCACTTGGTAATTCCTTCTGAGAGCCTGAGACTAAAGAATAAATGAACTGAAATTATCTCTGCTGCCAACACCTCATCCAGCACTGTGCAGCATGTTCAAAATGCTGTTCAGGTCGAAGAAAGCAGCTTGGCTGCTGCTGCCCTTGTAGTAAAGTCTTCTGATATTTTCTTCACATTTCTGTATATGAACTGTTGATAATTCATCATCACCTAACTTTTTGATGTGAGATGGGACTGAGTCCTTGAATAAGATCTTTCAGAAATACAATGTGAAGTTTCTATCCACACGACTTCATTCATCCAGGGTCGTGTTAGTAAAACACCATGAAATCCTACCAGTTAACATACCAGTAGTTATGTCTACACTGCTAAAAATGTCTAACTCCTGAAGAGATCTGTGGCCTGCCTCTTAATCCAATCTTCCTTTCGATCTCATGTTGTGCACCCAAAACCTGAAGACATACTGATTACTTCTTGTCTTTTAGCCATCCATAGTGCTGTGTATGAGTGCTGAGCAGTGATGTCACACAGAAAGCAAAAACACAGAGAGATATTTTTTAAAATCCAAAGTGAAGGATATGCACTGCATGCTCCAGGGCATATCTTGACAGTGTGCAGAAATGAGGGCACAAAGACCATGTTCCAGGATGGCAGAAGATGGAAAGGACAAAAACTGTCCTATAAAAATTGGTTCTTAGGAGAAAACTCAGGAATGAACTATTCTCAAAACCAACTCCCCTTTCATCTGAAAGTGAACAAATTGGTTCACTCCAAAAAGAAGCCCGGAATTTAATATATACACCATGTCAACAATCCACCAGAGGATATGACTAGGCAGTGAAGTCAGTTTGTCATTTGTCCAATTTCCCATCTCTCACCATTGACTCAGTTTATACATTACTTCATGTTTTGAACCAAAATACAAGATGTACCACCTTTGTTTCCTTTAGCTCTTTATTATGTTTACCAGCACAACAGAGAAAATAGAGCCAATCACCCACATTTTTCCTGAAATAACCAAAATTAGACACAGCACTCCAGCTGAGGACTTAACAGCACTACACAGAGAAAACACTGCTCCATGTAGTTCACATATGACTCTTCTCTGCTCTTGTGAATTCTGCTTTTTATTTCACAGCAGGTTGGCATCGTTGGTTTCCGTTCAGTTTTCCATCCAGTATATCACCTACAAGCTACTCTGCAGGAAAGCTGCCTGCAAAGCCATTCCCAACCTCTACTTATTGACAGATTATTCTGACACAAGGATCTTGTGCTTCTGCGTGAAAGAATGACCTCTTATTGTTTTTCAAGTCCATAACAAGTTTGTATTAATTGTCAACTCTTTTTATTCCCTTTGCCCACAGACTGCCTTTCCATGATAACAATAATCCTAGAATCAAACATATTTTCTTTATATTGTTCTAATTCTTCACTGTTTCATAAAAAATCATGAACTTCATAATTTTACCATCGCATTCATGCAAATCTTCTTCCCTGATCACATTCTTCTTCACAGGATGAAATGCAGAAATCCCATCTCCAGTTACTTCTCTCACCTCTTGAATGAAAATTTTGTTGCTGGCACTTTCCAAGAACTTAAGAGGCATTTCTTTTTCCTCTTGCTTATGTTGTCCAACAGATATGCAAGCATGTAGTGGTCTCTTTAGTCCTTTTGTTCAGCTAGACTAATGAAATATCATCTTCCTAATACTTCTGATCTGATGGACTAAAACCACTTGGTTTGTCTTTCTGCTGATATAGAGAAGTCCCTAGAATAAGTAACTTGCTTGCATTAGGCAGTTCCTCCTCCCTTTCCCTTTCTTGCCTCTCTGTCATTCTGAAATATGTGTATATCTTGACATTCAGTCCTATGAATTATCTCTATAGGTCCTTATCAGCCTAAATCACCATTTTGATGATGTATGAAGCTTTCGTGTTTAAGGAATATAAAGAATTCAGCAGAATTACTGCCCTCTGTTCTTCCCATGACCTTAATACTTATACCACTCTATTTAGAAGAAAAAAAAAATCATCTTAGTTTATAGAAAGCAATGAACCACATGACTTTTTTTTTTTTTAAAGGCAAGAAGAATTATAGTAACTACTTGAGAAACTGCAAAACCTTCCTCCTTATCAGTTAAGTCTCTCTTAAAACAGACATGGAAACTTCATAGGAGAGAAAAAAAAATGCATTTCCTTGTTTTTGTTCTTTGAGCACATGTGTATTACAGAGAACTTGTAAAACCATTTCAGACTCAATAAATTCTCCCATGTTGTTCCATTTACAAAAACTTATGATTAACAAGCTATCTTTGATGTAAATTTATTTAGTTAAAGAATTAGAATTAGATATGTCCCTGCTTCCCAATTTCAGGAAAACCACAAATAAATATTTTGCTTGGTTACAGCATTAGGACTTTTGGACAACATAGCTCAGTCTTTCTCAGAAAGTTCAAGAAAGTTCAAGAAAGTTCAAGAAGTGTCGTAACCTATTTCTTTACTCAATTTTTAGTTCTTCCAACACTTACCTCCACCCAGGCTTTCTCCATCCATTCCACCAAATTGCTGACAGCTTTACAGTTGCCAGTGCTATAGCAGTATACTGATAACTTGGTTTTGGTTTGGAGAATTACATTTTGTTAGCTGCTCACTTTAAAGAAACTAGAAGAAACTTCTTAACTTCTAGTTTGCAAATGTGATTATTATCCCCAACTTTTTTACTAGATTAACCAATGGTGTAATTTAGCTTACCTTAGTCAACAGAATTTACCCTGCTCTTATCACCCAAGCTGGAATTCTGAAATCATGGGCTTTCTATTTTGTGCTAACTTAGCTAGGTTTAGTGTGGACTGGTGTGACAGAGAATGATGAAAAAACCTGTAACCTCTGAAAAACACAGAAGCCCACAGCCACTCAACAAGAGTCCTTTTTATTCCCCAGAGGTACCCAGCACTACCAGTTTATATAGCCCAACCTGAATCAGCCAGGAGTGATGGAGAAAACCCTACCCTTCCCCCCCAGCATTAATTAAGCTTGGGCAGGATCTTTCTATTCATTTGTATATTGAAAAAAGTTAACTATGTAGGATATATTCATAAGTCCCATATTTGTAACCCAAATGGCCAACGTCCATAGCCTGTGAGTCAGTAAATTCAGTGAAGAAGTTGGGAGGATAATGAGCCCCTCCTTTTATACTCACTAAAATATGAGCCTATCTCAGATTAAGGCTGCAAATACTGTGCCATGACTACAGCTACTACCAGTGGTTATTAATAATACCACCATTGAGCTTGAGTACAGTGCATACATCCCTGTGCTGCTATGGAAATGTGGGAGTTGATTACAACTAATGGTGACTAGTCCACAAAGCTTACATGACCTATAGTGTAAATGTTCCATTTTGGTCTGATTTCTAAAAAATAAATAAAATAAATAAGAAAAGAGGACTTTTTTTTTTTAACGTGATTCTGGTAAGTCTTTTCTGGCTGAATAACAGGTACAACACATGCAAAAAATCATTAACATCAAAGAACAGTAAGTAAAGATAAAGGGATAAAGGTCTTTTAAAGCTCCATCCTGTTAATTACAACCCAGCTGCATGGAAAAGGTAGGTGATCAGCTGTGATGAAGGTAACAGGTAAAACACTGGCCCTGGTTCCCCACTTGTGGGTTTTGGATGTAGATTGGATGTCTTGCTGATGCTCTTCTGGTCTGCTGCAGAAGTTAAAAACCAGTAAAGAGCTATGACACTTGTAAAATACTGTATATCTTTTTGTGTTTGGCTGTTATCTTGAGGAGCTGATCCAGTAAAGTTGGGTGCCTGCTAATTTTGCATATCATGCATTGTATTCTCTTCAGTGTTAATGCTTTGCTGAGGAAATGAGTTCTCATTTCCAGCTTGTGTTTTGTCGTCTTTTAATGGGGTTTCTTGTTTATTTGTTTTTAATAATGTTGTGTTTATGGTTAATGTTTTTTTAAAGTAAATATATCTTCTAGTTGATTCTGTTATGGCTGATGTTAATTAATGAAACTTGACTGTGTTTAATTTTGCTCTTCCTGTCACTAAACACTTTTGGACAGAAGAATAAACACATGGAGGCATAGGTGAATGTTGTCTGTATAGAATAGAATACTCTCAGATGCAGTATTTTCTGAAGTTACACAAATTTTTTTTATATAAAAGAATAAATAGTATTTCGTCTCCAAATCACATTGTGGTACTTCTATTGTAATGCTCCCCCCAAAATTACAAGGGCATTACTGTAAACTACCATTACTTATGTTGCTTCTCTGCCTTCTTTTATTGGTGGGAGTTCTCTATGCTTGACATGAGCACGTTTTAGTCCAGAGCTTTTGATTCTGCAAAAATGTCAGATTGTGCTAGTTTATTTCTTATTTAAGCACAGAGGAGTCAGCTGTAATTAGACTTTGAGTCCATGTTTCTCAGTTGGTTAGATCAGGAATATTTTTCTAGGCCACTATTTCTTGCTCCTTCTTTTGTTCATTTTCTTTTTTAGTTTGTTTGTTTATGGTTTTGGTTTAAGCCCCTTTGGAGATGTTCATTAACCTTCATAGAGTATAACATTACTCCCAAAGGAAGAAACAGGGGGGAAAGAAGGAAACAACTTTCTCCTCAGCACCCCATGCTTCTCTTTTCTGCACTGTCAGTTGCTTGTCCTGTACATTTCACACCCCCTTTTTGGACTCTGTGCAGGAGATCCCTGATGCTTTTTTTTCCAGGCATGAAGAGCACAGAGCAATGGATCTGAATCATAATTGACACTTTATTGCTACTGTGTGTGAATGATAATGAAGCTTTGAAAATTGAAAGTGTCTGTGTTTCAGAGGTACCAAATGCTCTCCAGCTGCCAGTGATCCCAAGTAGGTTGTGTGGGTACCTAGCAGCTCTGGAAGCTGGTCCCAGAATGTTTTTTAGGTTCATACTACCTTCATTTCTTTCCTTTGCTATTGGTGTGCTCTGTCAGCCCCACTCTTATCATCAAATCCAGGAATTTGCTTTCTAAGTGGAATGTCCTTGTGTTTAAAATATTATATGTAACAACAGTTTCTTCTGAAAATGACAGTTAATTGCCTCTTTTAACAAAAACTGAGACATTGTGAGGAGTTGTTCTTGCTCTCATTGAGATGAATAAGAAAAACCTGTTGCCTTTGAGGAAATACTGCATACAGTGAGCCTCGGGGCTGGGACAGTGGGGTATTTCAGCTTGCTGTTCTGTCTCTTCTACTAAAATCTGTAAATGCAGATTCTTTATGGCTACAGAAGCCAAAAAATTTCATAAGTTTTCTAGAATGGAAAACACAGCTCCTAAGGTGCCTTATGCAGGCTTAATGCTGAGTCTGTAATAGAAAGCCTGGGTAATGCTAATGAGATAAAGTACTTTAAAAAGTAATAGGTCTGATATGTAAGAGTTTACATTTAAGGTCTCAGTGGGCAGAAGATGATGATGCCTAACAATGCCTTTTCTTCTGAGATTCTTTCGGGGCATCATAACCAATATGTAAAATATTATCTGAATCCTGTGGGGAAGGTAGAAAAGGAAAGCTTAAATTAGGCCAAGTCCTAAACTTGTTACTTGAGAATAACTTCAGCTGAATAAGTAGTTCAATTGTTTGGGGCTTGGTTTGGGACAATGGCATTTAAGTGGATGAGAAAATAACTAGGAGCTTATTTTTCGTAAATGCTTTCGAAGTATTTAATAAAGGCGTTACTCGAAGCAAATTATACAGATCCCAATATGTACGGGTGGCAAAGCTGAAGATCTGTTATTTTTAGGGTTGTGCAGGAAATCAAATTTGCTTATGTGATTTTTTTTCTAAGGAAAAAAAAAAAAAGCCTCACCACCCTCTGAGTTAATCCAAAACAACAGTCTTACTTTTGCCAAAACAAAACCCCACACAATTTGTGGGGAAGAAGTGGAAATTAAATGAGCAAAATGTGATTCTTAGCTTCTGTAAAAACAATAACAAATCTAGCTACTTTTGATCTCAATGTCATTTAAAAGTGGGAAATTGAAACACTTCTTTTGATAGTATTTATTAGTTCAAATCCACCAGTGCATCTTTACTCTTGGCTGAAACTCACCATATGTAGTGAAGCAATTCCCCCAATTCGAGATGACTTTGCAGGTACCTTTCACAAGTTTGAATTTTTTCACAGGATACTCTGGTACCGGTTTGCAGGGCTGGAACCCTACAGGCTGTTGTTGAGGGCAGGAGCCCACAGATCCAAATCTCTTTGCGGGTCCCTCTTTCTTCTCTTCTCCTGCCCGGCTGCGGCACCGACCTTCACCTGCAAACCGCGGGAGGGAAGGAAGGAGGGGCAGAGGGCGCCCGCTGCTATAAAGCCCAGGGCCGGGGTGCGGGCGGGCCGCCCCGCAGGGACCGGGCGGGACCGGGCCGAGCCAAGCCAAGCCAGCCAAGCCAGCCAAGCCAGCGGCCGGAGCCACCGCGGGGCTGGGGGCACCGGGCACCGTACCTGGGTGGCCGTAGTCACCTAAACGTACGGGCACAGCCTCGGCTGTAAAGGTAAGCTGAAATAACGGGGGGGGGGGAGGTGCGGAAATCAACCACACAGCCAGAAATCTATCAAAAATTATGTTTAAAAATAATAATTATATTTTTTTAATGTCAGGTTGATTATGCCTTTTGTCATCGTTAGCATTCATGTGTGGTTTTTCACCTTTCTTTTCTTTTTTTAACCTGTGCATATGATACATCAAGAAGAAAAGCCTAGGAAAACTTGGCACATTAGTCATTTACTGCCTCTAAAGCTGGTGTACACCATAACGCCTACATACATCTTTAGTCTTTATAATTATAATAGTGTTGTGGCTGTTCAGTAAGTTTTAATCAAACACAAGTTAATGTGGGAAATCCTGTTTTCTGTAATAAATCATCCACAATACTTTGTATACGAGTGATCTACAGATTTAGCCTAAGAGGCTACTAAAATACCCTGCTGATTTAGGTTCCATTGTAATACTTTTCACTGTTCTTAATATCTCATTAAAATTAGTTCTTTATCATGCTGTTATGTATTTCACTTAGTCTTTATATTGAAGTAGGACAACATTGAGATCAAAATATAATGACTTGTGGAAAAGCCCACAAATATTTTAATGTGAACTCTTTAAATATCTACTATTTCTAAATGTTTTGTTGCTTTTTTTTTAATGTATATTTTGATTAATGTGAATTTATCTCACAAGCATACAATAAAGAAAAACAATGAAGGACTATCTTGAAAATCCCACAGAAAAGGACCTCTCCAATGCTGGTAAGCAGCATGTATGAAAGGCATGTGTGTTTGAGGAATGTATTCCACAGCTTCAAATCTGAGGGACATTATAAGACTTTCCTGATTGCCATAGTGGTTTTATAAGAAAAACCACAATGATTTCACCATGAATTAAAGCCACCACCCAGAAAAGGTTTGTGCATGAGTCATTCCACCAAGTTCAATAAAATTCATTTACGCAGGTAAAGCTATATAGGTGGGTCCTTGCCTGGGCATGAAAATGCTCCTAAGATAAGCTCAGTAAGGTGAAAGAGCAATATTGCATTCAAACAATTGTTTAAACCGGTCTTCATAGACAAACTGTCACCAAAAAGAGCATCTGAAAAATTCTATTCATAGTGAGTCAGCATGTAAAGTGAAGGTAAATGTAAACTGGGGATGGCTGATGTGTGTTGCCATTTTGTCCCCGTGCAATTCACAGCTGGCACCCTACTATGATTGCCCATCATTTTCTTTATCTGCTTATGTTCCATTTTAAGCATTTAGAATCATAAACTTTCTGGGATAGGATTCCTCTTTTGTATAGATTGCTAAAACCCCTAAGACATAGGAGGTGGGTTGTGTGGCAACTACTGCAATACAAAGAAGTAATGAGGATGGTTATCACAGGCAAAGACATGATTCTTCAGTTAACTTGCACCTATTCTGTGTTACCTACACCCATTATAACCTTCACTGTAAGCAATTCCACTGATTTCAATAGGACTTCTCCTGTCTTGCACTCTGTTGTGTAGGTCTTTGCAGAATCATTGCTTAATTCTTGCTTTTAGTCTTTGATAGCCTTTCTGTATTAGTATATATTCTAATTATATAAACAAAGTTTGTTTCCATCTTAGAAATGGAGCTGGAAGCTTTTGTCTGGAGAGGAGGAGGTCAACTGAAGAGAAAGGAAGTTTCAGGAAAAATTTAACACGCTGTTCCAAGAACATGGGAAAAACTAAGTTTCAAATCACAGAGCAAAATGCAAAAGAATCAGCAGTGAAAGTTGCAAGAAACTGGTGCAAATTATGGGTTATTATGTTAATGTCTGATTTTTATTTCACAGAATCTGCAAGCAAGGGATACGACAACCCTTCTTTCCAACACGATGAAAATCTTGAAGAAAGTGACCAGTTAAAGCCCAAGAAAAATAAGTAGGTATTCTTTGAACTTAGCACATTGGCCACTGGTGTATTGAGTATGTGGTGGTGGGTGGTTTAATATGGGTTTACTAGAAAAACCTTAATTAGTCTTCTATATTTTTCTCTAGGAAGGAAAATGAGAAGATTGACAAGAAGGCGGTTGGCATTTTTGAACTGGTTAGTGTACTGTTTGATGGTTGGCTTTATTTTTCTTTTTCTTTATTTATGATTGTTAGTTGTGTTTTTTATGAATTGCAATTAATAAGAAATCAAAAACCAGAGAAGATGCCTGACACCTATTCATGCTAGACCTCTGTAAAATTTGGTCTTTTAGATTAAATTCCCACCTCAGTGGACCGGTAGCACTTACAGCGGTTCAACCTTAGTGCTGGAAGAGGATGAAGCTCACCCCTGCTGAGGCTGATCTAGGACGAGTATACAGCATAGACCCTTGCTTTGGCTCTATTTATAAAGGATTTATCCTGTGTTTGACATCTGAGAGTTCTGCTGTCTGAGAGAATGAGTGGTACAATTTTCTGTCAGTTTTCTGTACAACAGCTATTGCCAAATAACTCTTACACAAGGACTTACTTATTCTGGAATTAGAAAGGTTTTATGATTTTCTGGCTTATTCCATGTCCATTTACACTTTGGGAGAGGGTTAGGGCATTCAGGTTTCATATCTGATTTCAGATTAACCACATCTGGGAATAGCTGTTACAGTTTAAATTCACATCCTTGTTTAAGACAAACAGACATTCAAGGATAGACAAGCCTTAAGATACATTCTCTACTAGTAGAAATAACCCAGGTGCTGGTTGATAACTCACTCTTGTTTACATTTCAAGGGCATTATCTTAGTAAATGTGTAACTTATGAGAACACAAAATGTAATATATTGTACAGAGAAGATCATCCCTTAGAAACATGTAGGACATGCACTTTGGTTTTTTGTTTGGTTTTTATGTTTGTTTGTTTTTTTTTTTCCTGCTGAGTTGAGGAAGAAAAATGTGTCCTGTCAATATTTCCTTAGCAGCCCTACTGAATACTGATTTAAAGATGTATGTGACCTACTACAAAACTCTTCTCATGCTTCGAGTTTTCCTTTAGTTGAAGGGTTGTTGCTCCTTAGAATACACAGGCAGAAATAAAGCATGTTCTGTAAGTCTGCTATACTGTCACAAATACATGAACTGTCAGGCATAACAACACTCGTTTGCTTTTTTTCTCTTTTAATGCTCACATAGTTTCACTACGCTGATTGGGTGGACATCCTTTTGATGGTGATTGGTTTGATCGCAGCTGCTATAAATGGTACTGGATTGCCACTTATGATAATTATCTTTGGAGACATGACAAACAGCTTTGTGCTAAGCGGTGTGAGACCAAATGTGTCAGAAGGTAAAAAGTTAAACTTAGACTTCTCTATGTACCAGTTATGTTTCACTACAGGGGCTAAGATATTTCTCCAGACTACACACTGGTGCACATCTGAGCAGGTATATAATGAGGAAAATTCATCCTGTGGCGAATGACCAAATTGTTTTAATCAGTCTTTAATGGCTTTAACAGGACAAAAAGCAGTGCATTGGCTGTGCTCTTTATGAATGAGCTTCAACTTCGATAAAATAGGAAAGAGCATGACCACCTTCTGTATCATCCATTATCAGTTGCTGTAATTACTAGAAGTTTAAAAAAAATAGATGCATATTTGCCGAATGATTTTGTATTTTACAAAACCCAATTCGCAAAATACAAAACATTCCCAAACTGATGACCCTAGATTGCCATGATTTATCTTCAACATATAATACTTTCGCAAATATTACTACTACTTTTTTCCCCACACAGATACTTCAGTAAATAGTTCCAGCTGTCCATCAAGTCCAAGCATAGATATAGAAGCTGAAATGACCAAGTAAGAGTCTTTGCAGTTATGCTGTTAACACAGTATTGGGGGGTTTTCTTTTACTGTATTATCTCTTTGAGCAGAAGCCAAATGTTTGCCTTTTCAAAACAGTTTCCCAATAATGTATCACAGGCTTCAGTATTTACTTTGATGGGGTAAATGAAGACTAATTGTTGCTTTGTGTGTCTAACTTCTCTCACAAAATGCAGTGGGGTCATGTAGCCTTTTGTTCCCTTATCACAGGTTTGCTTACTACTATGTGGGAATTGGATTTGCTGTGTTGGTCCTGAGTATGATCCAAGTGTGGACGTTTTTGATTGCTGCTACGAGGCAGACAGCCAGGATCCGGCAGAAGTTCTTTTTTGCAGTACTCCATCAGGAGATGGCTTGGTTTGATACTACCCAGATAGGAGCCCTGAACACCAGACTGACAGAGTGAGGGCCCTGTTCTGTTCATTTTTGACCTCTCCTCCCTGCACACCATCCCCCCTACCCCCCACCCCCTCCCCCCCCTGCCCAGTATGATGTTTAAAAGAAAACTGCCATTTATCTTCTGTGGAATAGCCCACAGAGTTTGGTTTGTTTTGTTTGTTTGTTTTTTTAAGTATGAAATATTACATCTCTGAGGGAGAAATTCATTATTCTTTTCAGCTTTATTTGTGCAGTTTGTGTGATATGAATTGGAAGGTTTTACTGGGAAATCCCTTGACTTTATAATGTCCACTAAGTGTGTGGCAGACAGTACTAGATAAACAGCTCTGCTGTCTCCAGCTAGTTTACAAACACTGAAAGCTCTGACACTTTATTGAATGGATATGAGCTTGCATTTACATCCAGCCATATCTCAGGCTGGACCCTGTCCAGTCAATTAAACTCTTTGAGGCTTTTCCATAGACTTAAACAGACTGAGGGATGAAGACTGTGTGCCCCAATATGCAATGGGACTGTATGCATGAACACAGACTTTCCTCCTCCTTTCCTCCTCCTTTCCTCCTCCTTTCCTCCTCCTTTCCTCCTCCTTTCCTCCTCCTTTCCTCCTCCTTTCCTCCTCCTTTCCTCCTCCTTTCCTCCTCCTTTCCTCCTCCTTTCCTCCTCCTTTCCTCCTCCTTTCCTCCTCCTTTCCTCCTCCTTTCCTCCTCCTTTCCTCCTCCTTTCCTCCTCCTTTCCTCCTCCTTTCCTCCTCCTGGTGACAGGGCAGAGAAACAGCAGAGAATGATGGAAAATACAGAGAGAGTCCTAAAAAATCGGAGGTTTCTGCTGTGTTTTGGCCACATAAGAGACTAATGGTACCGTTCAGTAGCTGTGGTTAGAAATTTTGCTGTGCCAGTTAGGAAATGGCAAAGCTTCTGACATTAGGCCACACAGCATGAAACGGGGGCAGGGTGGGGGTAGAAAGAAAGGCATTCAAAGCTAACAAATATTTTTTTATTATTATTGTTATTTAAAGTGACATCAACACCATCCACGAAGGCATCGGAGACAAGATCTGTATCTTTGTACAGTTTTTTTCCACATTTCTGACAGGGATTATTATAGGATTCGTCCATGGGTGGAAGCTGACGCTGGTGATTTTGTCAGTCAGCCCTCTGCTTGCTGTGTCAGCAGCAGTTTGGTCAACTGTAAGTGAGTGGGGATCAATAAAAAAATCAAACCAGAAAAACATGACAACTCTTACGCACAGGAAAGGGGGAGGGTATGGGAGAAACCTCATGTGGTTTCTAAGTTGGGAGGTTGGCCCTATGCTTACGTTATGATTTCTGATCCTCCTGTAGATTTTCTCTGGGCTCCAAAGCACACAATTGTATGTCATATTCTTTTGGTACAACTACTCTGTCCTTGTCCCTTGTGATCTGATCTGCATCAGAGCATCTTCCTTGCACAGCAGTTTCATAATGAAGAGCACTGGGGAAGTCCAGGCAGAAGCTTGTGACCCTTATTCTTCTCTCTTAACAAAAATACTTTTTAAACTCTTTCCATCCACATACATGTGATACCACCTCTATTGCAAAAAAGTTTCATTCTGTGTACAGAGTAGACCCTAGGGGACACATACAGCTACTGTGAAATGTCTAGAGAGGTTTCCCTTTCAGATAGGGAAATATTTCCCCCTGTGATCTGTTGTAGCCACATTAATGAGCATGGCTTCTATTCCAGAGTGGTTACTTACATATAATACTGGGGGGTGTTTTACTACTTGTAGTATTTCAAATAATCTAGGAAGAAGAACATTAGAAGTTGTAGCAACTACCTTGCTGACTTCAAAGTCTTCTGGTGCTCTAGTTTCTAGACACCTCAGGCACCACTCAGAACAGCTACAGCACACCTCCCTGACTCCACACATATCACAGTGTAGTCCTTAGGCTGCCCTCAGCTTGGGAGGAAGGTCATCATCTGATGCTTGCGTAGTCTTTCACTTTAATGAGGACACACTGAGAGAGTGATCTGGATTTAGGGGAAATTTGGGGCACAGAGAGGAGCTGACACCCCCTCTTTCCTAAAACCTCATCTTGTGCCTTGACCACTGATCATTCCTATTAATCAGTACAGTGTGCAAACCCTTTTGGTAGGCTGCAATAACATCTGTTTTTCAACTTACCAGCTCCTGGCATCCCTTACTGCTAAAGAGCTGTCTGCTTATGCCAAAGCTGGAGCTGTGGCAGAAGAAATTTTGACAGCAATCAGGACTGTTGTGGCTTTCAATGGACAGCAGAAAGCATTAGCAAAGTAAGTTTTTGAAATAATAATTATATATAAAATAAGTTTGGCTGTGAGTTGGGTTTTTTGTTTGATTTTTCTTTTTGTTTGGAGGGGTAGGGGAATGGTATTCCCCGTAGTGTCACTTTATCCTTTTATTAGTGGACAGCTCCCTTGAAACTAAAGATGTGTAGATACATCTAGTAGTGAATAAAGGCTATTTGGTGTTATCACAGCAACGTAGACTCAAATTTCTCCCCTGACACAGATCCGGAGTTGAATTTAAAGTGAAAGTGGTGGGAAGGTTGTCTTTACCTACTAGTCAAATGCAGCAAAGCATGTGATTAATTGCTTAACTCCTAGAACACGCGTGCTGCTGTTCTGAGCTTTGATTAATGAGTTTACGTTTAAGCTTCACTGGATAACAGTAAAATTAAGTAAAATCACATCACTGGCTTTTATTACTTTAATGATTTGCACATAACACTAGTAGTTGACCTAATCCAGTGTTGGTGGTAGTCACATGTAAAAGGTGAGGTGGATATCACTGACCACAAATTTATTCACATATCATAACCAGTAACATTCAGTATAAAAATACAGGGCATCGACAATACCATGCAGTTGGGAAGGGCAAACTGGAAGACCTGATCCATGGATGTCTTCTATCCTTTTCAGATCTTATGTTTGCCCTGATCTTGTATGAATTTTCTAATGTAATGTTAGCCGTAGCTAAGGGTCCTATAGCCTGCTCCTGCATTTGTTTGCTTCCAAGGGCTGAGCTCGGACTATCTTGTAGCACTATATTCTGCTTACTGGGTTTTGCTCTTAAGTTGCAACAATGTTAAGACCCTTTCTGTTTACACAGTAAAGGCAAAAAAGCCCTAAAATGGCCTAGATCAGTTTTCCCTCCTGCCCCCATCTTCCTCTTGATTCCCGCAACTACAAGTGTCTGAAAATCCAATGGTAGGAGCTGCTTCAAATTACTTTTGGAGGAAGGGGAGGTTGAGATCTGAAGGTGAAATAACTGATACCCAGGTAATTTCATGCCAGTTAAGACCAGTTTTCTTTCTTCTACAGTTGACCAGTCAGCCTCTTCCACATCTTCACCTCCATTTAATGTAAAAAAAAAACAACACAGAACTGTTGCCTTTCATAGGAACATCTTCTAGGGAAAAACTGCTATCAGGAACTGACTAGGACATTTTGCAAACTGTGGATTGTGACTCCTACACAGCTCTTTGAATGATGGCCTCAGAGTCAGGAAAAACAATCTTTCACTGACCAAAAATGTTTATACTTGCAATGGACCTTCAGTCATCTTCTGTTTCTGGCAGTGACTTGGCTTTTCCTCTCTAATCAAGTGATCGTGTGTACTTGTTACAGTGCTTAAATACAGTTCTCATTTCCGTGGAGGACCTGCAACACTGCTGACTCGAAAGTAGGGCTTGATTTTAAGAACATGACCAAGCCAAAACATTTAAATATGTTTGAGTAACAAATACAATGTTGGTAGCATGTGAACAATTTACATGAACAAAATTAATGCCCATTGCATTAAGATTCCTTCACAGCTGACTGAATTCCATGTCTTCCTACTGCAGGGATGTTTGTGTAGAAAATATGTATTAAGAAAAAAGTGCAAGGTGCTGAGCGTGTTGCTGACAAGTAGAAAGATAGACTATTCCTAGGCTATGATTTCCATTATGAGCCTGAGTAAGTGAAAGCTACTAGCTGGAAACTATGAAAGAAAAATATGAACTGTCCTTAGAATAAATAATTCTCTCCCTGAACTTGTCAGTCTTTATAGTGGTTTCCTGTGTCCACTTGATTGCTGTATTGCCATATTAGTAAACTAACTTAAGGGAAAGATTCCTGACTTCCCATAATGGCCAGTAATGAAACAATACTGGTGTCAGAGGGAGCTCTGGCTTCTGTTCACTTACCTGCCTTCATCCATAATGCCTTTTTTAAATGTGGAAGACTAAACCTTAGCTTTGAGGGGTAATACTGATAAAACTTTTTCAATATTTCTTTTCAGGACTAATACAAATAAATGGCTCAAGAGTGGTATCTTGTCTTCCATCATAATAATGAAGTCATGCTACTCAATTGTTTCCTAAATGAGAGTGTTGTCAGCATATGTCAGGGCGGATTTATTCAAGGAATTAGATCCACACTAGTCCTGTATAAAAAAAAAAACACACCAAAAAAACCCACCACCCACACCTGTATTCACTTTCTCTTTCTGGGACTTTAATTACTTTTATGGCAGAAAACCTTTCAAATAAAAAAAAAAAAGGACACTGGGAAATATCAATCAGAATGGTATGTGGTACCTATTAAACTAATGGCTGCCTTATCCACTTTCAGATATGATGCTAACTTAGACATGGCTAGAAGTGTTGGAGTGAAAAAATCCATTACCACAAATACATCTCTGGGTGTTTCACAATTTCTTATCTTTGGATCCTATGCACTTGCATTTTGGTATGGAACTAAGCTCACTGTTGAGGAGAAAGAAAACTATGACATTGGTAACGTGTTAATTGTAAGTACAGAAATGCTGCTTTGAAAAATGCTCTGTAATTTCAAGAAAATAGTTATGCAAGCAGTGCATATAATTATTTCTATTTTCTGCCAAGTTCTGGCTAAATAAGCTGTGAGAGATTCATTTGATATAAAAGAACTGAAAGGAAGGCATTCCTCTTACCCAGATTTTGATATCACAAGTTTGAACAGGGTACCTGAAATTCCCACTCTAATCAACATGGAGGCAAAAGTACCTGCAGACAGTCATTTTCTCACTTGTCTTGGACCCTATTGTGGGGCAGGATGAGCAACATAGAGCTAATGATTAGGGAGCAAAGACAAGTAACCCGGACTGCCAACAAAATTCTAGCTAGGCGTTAGGACTAAACAAATCCCACTGGTGTGCTGAATGTGTATAGGGAAGTCCTCAACATCTCATTTAGCCACAATGTCTTCTCTGAATTTTGTTGTTGTTTACTTGTAAGCATTTAACTATATGTCAAAGTTGATAGTGGTTTTAAGGTATTTAGCTATCTTCTTGCCATCAAAAGTTTGGCTACATGCTTAACTTTCACACTGAAGTGACTTCTAATGTCCTGATTACTCAGTGTGGTTCCTCACAGCACATCAAGTTACTTGTATGTTGGTCCTACAGGTGGGCATATCTGGGAAGCAACAGAGAAAAATATTTATTCTATTTTTAGATTATAGAAAATGCAAGAGCATAAAAAAAAAATAATGTCACAAAAGCATGTGTTTGTAGTTACCATTCACCCCAGGAGAATGGAGAATGGACAGGAGCAAGTGTGAAACGCACTTTTTGCTTTTTGGTTTAATGTTCCTGGAAAGGCTGCACTAGAAAGAGTCGGGGATTTAACAGCCGGGTACTGGTGACTCTAATCACTGTTAACTGTGATGGCTCTATCTGTCTCTTGCAGGTGTTCTTCTCTGTGATTGTCGGAGCCTTCTCTCTGGGCCAGGCAGCTCCCAACCTGGAGAGTGTTGCTAAGGCACGTGGGGCTGCCTATGAAATATATCAGATTATTGACAAGGTAAGTATCTAAGTAGAAAATCCTTTTAACAAGATTTAAGTTTTTCCTTTTTTCCTCAAGAGATGTAATAAAACCACTCGAAAGTCCCTAGACCATAAACTCCATAGATGCCTACTGTTGAAACCCATAATATTTCCATTCCTATTTAAAAAAACCTACCCCTTTATTTTTTACAATGAATGCTGGAAAACCTGGTGTGTGTATCTGAGATTTATGGACGAAGTCTTTCTCTATATTCGACTTGCAACTACAGATGGAAAGTATTATAGTAAGGCACTATAGTATTTTTTTAAAAAAATACCTCTGTAATGTTTCAGCTGAGCTGGGATTTTTGGGGAAGGGAGGAGCTGGTGAAGAGGGTATTAATAGTGCTATTGAAAGCTATGGTAATATAAAGCTGCAGTGCTGATGTTTCCATGAAAAAGGGTTTCCACATTGTTATCTTGATCTTTCCATGTTATGCAGCAATTGGGTATCTGTATATAAAATATTTTAAACAAGTAGCACTAGAAAGTTCATGCAGAAATGGCTACATCATTCTTGATGTGAGTATAAAGCCCTCCTATTTAGATAACTGAGGGCCATGTTTTGGCTGCAATGTAGTACAGCTAGTTTCTGCAATTATAGATTTTCTGCTGTGCATTTTGTTGCATTTGAAAATGTGCTATATTTTCAAAGCAGAATTCACAGTTAGATGTTCCCCTGCATACAGCATCTTGTGAGTAAAACACAGCAGCTCTACAACAGTGTACTTCAGCCTACTTAAGCAGCTAAGAAAATAAAGAAGAGAACAATATATCCAGCTGAAATAGCAGGTCCAAATGTGTAATAACCAGAAATATATTTTAAAAACTTCTCTCTAGAAACGGCTTATAGATAGCAGTTCTAAGGAAGGCTACAAACCAGACAAGCTCATAGGAGAAATTGAATTCAGAAACATCCATTTCAGTTACCCATCCAGACCTGATGTTAAAGTAAGTGTTCATTTCAGATTAATCTACTCTACTGAAATTCTGAAGCCCATGTCAATGTTATTTCTCTAATCTTGTTTTTGTTGCTGAATGCAAAATGCATTCCTATCTTGGGAGACTGTGCACTATTGGGATAAGAATAATGTCCAAAGACAAAGACCTAGCTCTACTGGCACTGGCTACCTACTCACCATTCTCCTCTGCTGGACAAAGCTAATCAGAATGTGTTGCTCCTAGTCTGAATTTGTGTGAACAAGAGCATTGATAAACCACTTAAGATTTTTCAAGATCTCTCATTAAAACTTCCAGACCTTACACAGTTAAACCAGGAAGTTGCTCTTTCCAGCCCTTTGCTTGTTCTGAGCTGCTGTGATATCCCATGTGAAAAATGACCCTTGAGATAGGCTTTACAGCAATATGCCATCAAGTGAATTGAAACATATCATTCTAACTATACATTTGGAAGTCAAATGTTATTTTGGGCAGACATTGAAGTTGCGGTTCAATAATCTCCCCTTTCCAGGCTAAACCAAATCAAAGAGCTCTAAGGAGCCTAGTTATTATCAGTTTTAATCTTGGCAACACCTTACCTGATGAAAGTGAGTTAGAAATAGCCTATTAGGTGGTTGTGACTACTTGCATCTGGAGAAAGTATCAAGAATATAGTTCTTGTTTGATAATGCAGGCACCAGAATATCAGCTTCTTGGAGATAGAAACCCTGCTGGATGCAACACAGGGAGAGGAGAGCAATATTGCAACTATTTTAATTTCTCATTGCAAAAACACGTGTAGGCAAAATTATAAATCAGCCTGGTATAAACACGAAGAATTCCCACAGCAGCCAAATATTTTGGCAACTGCACAGCATTATTCATATATGACATGGACATCTTTTGAGGTAAAACGTTCCTCAACGTGAAAATTGCAACACGGATATCTTAAATTTGTAGCTGCTCCTCAGGTTGTTGAGGCTGTTAAAAATATGGATTGGGATTTATGAAGGGCTTCCCAGCAGTTACCTTCTTAAAACAGCCATTTATATTTTAAAACAAGAAGAAAACATGCTTGTTTCTCAGCAATAATGGTTAGCACCTTAGAAATATTTTTCTGTAAGGCTCATAACTAAGTGTTATGCCACTATCTAAGCACTGTAAAACAAAGGACAGCAAGAGAACCTAAGACTCCAAGCTTGCTACTAGATCACACAAATTGGAGAAAATGAGCTATGAAGTTTAGAGTACTGTGGCTGTGTCTATATTAGTTGATTTGAGTGTGCTTTGGAATTTTCCCAGGCACTGGAATGCAATGGTCTATGCAAGAGAACTCTTAAAATGTTTCTTGGCATGAACTTGGCCTGTTCCAGTTGTCAGTCTTCTCAGATAATTCCCAGGCTTGATTTGGTAGCCAGAAGGATCCAGGGACCATTCCCAAAAGGCAGGTTGTAAGTAGCCATCCTGTTTTGAAGGCTAATACCTTTCACAAGCATAGATGCAGGCTCTGTCATATCAGTGCCCCAGAATATTCCCAGGTACAATTACATTACTGATATTGCCATACCTTCAGACAGCGTTCCTTACTACTACCTTGCTACAATTACCTGGATAGACTTCTCCAATTCAGCTTGTCAAACTAAGATAACTTTTTTGTTCTTTTTTTTTTTTTTCTTTTCCCCTTCCTCAGATCCTCAGAGGTCTAAATTTGAAAGTTCAAGCTGGGAAGACCATTGCTTTAGTTGGTGCCAGTGGTTGTGGAAAAAGCACTACTGTTCAGTTGCTGCAGAGATTCTATGATCCTGTCCAGGGAGAAGTGAGTACCTGCAAGTGAACTGTAAAAAACTGAGAGCTATTAGGATGAGCACAAGATTCCCATATTGACAGAACCTTGATTTTTTTTTTTTTTTTTTTTAATTGAATTTGAGCATATGTCTTCATGGGTCAGCATTTCCACAGATTAAATTTCAAATTAACTATCTTTTTCTGTTTACTTGACTTCAGTACTCTCCTCCTTCTTGCAGTACTATGCCAGTATGGTAAATACCACAAATCTTTGAATAGGAGCACAATCTGAATTTAAAATTATTTTCATCTACAGTTGGCTTTTCAGGTTCAGTAAACTTTTTAAGTAAACAGTGCTCTGCTGTATTTTGCTTCCTTTTCATTAAATATAAACTAAAACATGGAGAGAGTTTTCCTATTTTAAATGGTTGTTTTCTTGGCTCATTTTTCTCTATCTGCTAACGCACAGCAAATTTTCCATTGTTATATATTGTATGTCTGCTCTACGACTAAACACTAGATCCAGTCAGTAAATGCTAAATGAAACTTCCAAAGGGGAAAAAAAAAAAAAATAAGGAAAATAATGTTATTTTTATACCTAATAGTTTAAGAATGCTGCATAGCAGTTGTTGCTGCTAGTTGGAACTAGGTAAACTTTTCAAATATTAAATACTGAACTATCACTATATAATGTATCAAGGCTGCTGTTATCAACACAGTTGTTTCTTAAACTTAGTGTTTCTGTGTCTATTTGTTCTTGCCCTCATGTGTCAGTTTGCTGTTCCTACCCTGTGCTGATGTTAATGTTCATAGGACCATATGATCTAGGTTAAAAATGGCAAATGATCCAGGTTAAAAATAATTTTCCCTACCCATTTAGTCAACTTGGATTATTTATTTGATCTGGCATAAAGCACAGGCACAGAGGCAATTGTGCAGCCACACCTGTGAGGGCAGCAAACTGGCACAGGGGCATAAGAAAAAGGTAAAAAATATGTTCAGAAGCTCAAAAACTCTTAAGCCAGCTTGGACAGTGTGGTTATTGGGAAGGAGGGAGGAAAAAAAGAACAACAACAACAACAACAAACCAAATAACCCCATAATATCTTCAGTTGTAACTTCTCCCCCAGCATAGTTTTCTGCTAAAGACAACATTTTTTAATTTTTTTCTTGTAGCTGATGCTTAAGTCACGTAATAGTAAATAATTAATTTATTATGAACAGAAAGCATTTTTTCAACATTTCTTTGACATATGCTTTTCCTTTCAGATTACCTTAGATGGTCAAGATATTCGGGCACTTAATGTAAAGTGGCTACGAGAAAATATTGGTATTGTGAGCCAGGAGCCTGTTTTGTTTGCAACAACAATAGCCGAGAACATTCGCTATGGCCGAGAAGACATTTCTGATGCTGAAATTGAGCAAGCAGCCAAGGAAGCCAATGCTTTTGACTTTATATCTAAACTTCCTGACGTGAGTTCATGAACTTCTTTTGAGTGTAAGAACGAAAGGTCCAGTTAGGCTGGTGTCCTGTTTCTGAGAGGGATAGCATGGGAATTCAAGTTGTAGTATAACTTCCCAAAATACTCTTACAGCCTCCAGCAGCTTTCAGTTCAGGGGCTTTCTGGACTAGATATTGTCTTTGTTTGGCTGCCCTCAGAGGATTTGTGCCTAAGTCTGGAAAAAATGTGAGTGCCTTAACTCAGGAGAAGGGAAGCTTTACAGCTGTATTATCATCCCAACCCATCTCAGGAGGCATGGGAAGAGTTGGATTTTGGATTTCAGCATCTTCTCTTTAAAAGAGCTTTGTCAGGAGCTGCCTGCATATTCAATAGGAAATTGGGAGCATAACTAAATAAGTACACCCTGAACCACGGCCATTTTTAACAGCTGGGAGCTTGAGCTCTCCTTCTGCCTGAGGTTCACAGCTTTGAACTCTATCCTGGCAGTAGGTGCCTTGCTCCTTTCAGGGTGGGAGCAGAAAGTGAGATCAGTCATTCAAAACATATCCTCAGGAATGGGTGGTATGACCTTCCTTTTGGTCCTGCAGTAAAAAAGATGTGGAAAAAGTTCCTATCTGAGAACCAATTTCAAATTCTGTTACCTCAGAGAGGTGCCCATCTCTCAAGCATGTGCCGTTTCTAATGTGTCAGGCTGTTCCAAGGTTTCTTCCTCCCAGGAAGAGTAATTTGATTATATGTACTCTTAAACAGCTATATAAAGAAAAAAAAAAAAATTACAGTAGACTTTGAGACTTGCCACTTCTGAGTGAGTGACACAGTCAGTAGGACCTGAGTAATGGCTCCAAAGTGGGTGTCTCGGGTTCAGAGGAGGAAACATTAGAGGTCCTGGCAGGTCACTATGATCCCAGACCTACTGGAAAGGTAGGCAGTCCTCAGCAAATGCAGAGATGCATTTTATGGGCTTGCCTTGAGAAAGCCCAGGGTTTGGAGCACTATCTGAGCAAGTAGTAAAGATTAAGACTTTAAAAAATGTTCAGTTTTGAGTTAGACATGTAAAGTATGTGATGGGGTAGGAGGGCTTGGCCAAGGGCTAGATGGCTGAGTATCATTGCATGTTTGCTCTACCCATGCTCATGTCAGACAGAGAAAGCTACCTCTAGTCTAGGAGCTGAGTCCTTATGACTGCACAGAGAAGCAAGGAGTTCATTTGAGTCAATTCACAACTTCTATTTTGTTTTCTGTTTCCTCAGAAATTTAACACAATGGTAGGGGAAAGAGGGGCTCAGTTGAGTGGTGGACAGAAGCAACGAATAGCTATTGCCCGTGCCCTGGCAAAAAATCCCAAGATTCTTCTTCTGGATGAAGCTACATCTGCACTAGATACTCAGAGTGAATCCATAGTGCAAGCAGCTCTTGATAAGGTAGGAGTCATGTTATTGAAGCTACCATAAAAGAATGCAACAGCACTTAAGAAAAATCAACATATGGTTTTCACTGCAAGTTTCTATTGGAATAATGAACACTGGAAAATAAAATTTGGATGGATGATTCAGTTTCAGGGTCTTAACAAGGGATTCAAACAATCAAAAATTTACTCAGTAATCATGCCTATTTGAGGGTTTTTTTAAAACTTATTACTAATTACCAAGATATGGTCATGTGTAACTGTAACTCAGATCTCTTGAGCTCCTTTCCTCAAATCACAATTATTTATTTGCTGGTGAAATATACCTCTTATCAAGGCCAGGTATGAGGACTGAATGATCTTTTTCAGGTAGAATAACAGAAATATATAATATAATGTAATGTAGTGTAATATTCCTAGTATTTATTCTTCATTGAATAGTTGTTTGATAACTTTCAGGAAGCTCTTGGGATTTAACCATTTTCTTTCTCTACAGAGACTAAATGCAAGTCACAGAACAAAAGCAGAGCCAGTTACAAATACTGAGTGTCTGTTCCGCTCTTGCTTTTTATCAACCTCACAGCTCTGGGGTGTGCACTACTGCAAAGGAGAGCTGCCTGAGCTTGTACCTAAGCCTCTGTCCCACCAACTCACAGTCCTTTCCTTGCAGCCCTCCTTCATCAGCAGTTTCTACTAGGACATAGTGGAGCCTAGAGGTTTTGATTAAAAAACAAGTTAATAGCTGGGCTGGAATATTGTTTCATTTGTCTAATAATTAAGCAAAAAATGCTGCCTTTCATTTCAGTAGTTATGAACAAAGAGATGAGTTACAAGCATGGCTCAAGAGAAATACAGAATTTACCACCTTCATTGCCAGTCAGTTTAAATCTGAGGTAAAAAGTAGCTGTTGGCTAAATTCACACAACTGTACTGATATTATTTTTGCATCCGTGTGTATAACAATACTATTAATCTAATCTAATTGGTGTATAGTACTATTGCTGTGAACTTATAGCTCAAGTAGCAATCTTTTAGTGTTTAATTTATCCCTCTTCTGCACCTTCTTTAATTCCATGATCAAATACTAACCTTTTCCAGAAGCTTTTTGCTTCATTTAGTGTATAACATCAAGGGAGATCACTCTGTTAAGGAGTCATTCTTCAACATGTTCCCAGAACACACCAAAATGAGCCCTGAATTGTAACTTATTTGTATTTTCACAGCTTTTTGATGTCCATTAATTTAGTCTCCAAATGGGATTTATAAATTTATTCTCAGCACCCCTGAGTGGAAAAAGTGGTGCTAATATCGTTTATTTATACAGCTGAGGAGCAGAGATAAACAGTGTGCATTTGTGAAGTTATTCTGAGCAGTCCTATGCAGATGTTTGTCAGATATCTTTGCATCTTTTAAAGCATTTTGCTTGCTCTGATTGCAGCTCCCAGCTGCAGTCATGAGGGCTTTGCATATTAGGGTACAGGCATGAAAACAGCAGCAAGATAGATCTCCTGTGACAGGCTTTGAGTGATTGCCATCAGACCCATGAAAACTTGGTGGCAGGTATAGGGAAAGAATTCAAATCTCCATGGAATTATTCGTCTACTGAAACTATCCTTGTCTTCTCCATGCCTGTTCCTTTGCCCATATGATGTACAACTTCTGTAGCAAGTAACTTAGAATCACAGAATGATTTTGGTTGGAAGAGATCATTCTTACAATCACAGAGTCCAATCATAACCTAACTCTGGCATTAAACCATGTCCCGAAGAACCTCATCTATGCGTCTTTTAAACACCTTCAGGAATGGTGACTCAACCACTTCCCTGGGCAGCCTGTTCTAATGCCTGATAATCCTTTGCACAAATAAATTTTTCATAATATCCAATCTAAACATCCCCTGACACAACATGAGGCCATTTCCTCTTGTCCTATTCCTTGCTACTGGGGAGAAGAGACCAACACCCTCCATATTACAACCTCCTTTCAGATAGGTGTAGAGGGTGATAAGGTCTCCCCCTCAACCTCCTCAACCCCAGTACCATCAGTCATTCCTCATAAGACTTGTTCTCTAGATCCCTCGCCAGCTTTGTTGCCGTTCTCTGAATTCTCTCCAGCGCCTCAATGTCTTTCTTGTAGTGAGGGGCCCAAAACTGAACACATGATTTGAGGTGGGGCCTCACCAGTGTCAAGTACAAGGGGACCATCACTTCCCTAGTCCTTCTGGCCACACTGTTCTTGACACATACCAGGCTGCTGTTGGCCTTTTTGGCCACCTTGGCACACTGCAGGTTCTGTAACTGTAGAATATATTTGTTGCGGGACATCTCCTTGGGTTCCTCCCCCTGCCTTCAGGCCACCATCTTCTCCAGGCGCCAGGGAGGTGGGAGGCTGTTCCCTCCAGCAGCCGCAAGCTGGCCTGTGCTCACTTGCTGCATGAGGACTGTGTGCGCCAGTGGTCTGCGTGTGGGAGCTGGAGAGGGACAGAGCATGGAACCCGCAGGCTTCAGCGGTTCTTGCTGCCAATCCCAGCAGGCCCCTGTGGAGAATGTATTAGCTGACAATTTGGGATGTAGCTTATTTCAAAAGACTGGGAGAGAGCTTTATGGAGTAGCTGAAACTCATTTCTGACCCCAGATGTGCTCTGTTCCTCTATGCTTTCCTGCTAAGTCTTGTCAGAAGTCATGCTAATGTTGTACTTCCAAAAATATGCACAGACAGTATATAAAGAAAATATCATTTCTTTATATATTAGCTATCCTAGCATTCTTTTGAGAAAGATCTAACTACATTCTCACTGTGGTTCCTTCCCATGTGTACATACACATGGAAACACTTTATGGGCAAATTTAACTCAAACAGTCCAAGTTTAGTACAAAGTCAAGTAACCTTAATTATAACTTTTAATACCTGCATTAGTAAGATTAACGTGAAAGTGTCCTTAGAGTGTTAAACAAGAGACATGAAACCGGGGGAAAAGTCTTTGTTTTCAGAAGGAGTTATTTCTAAAATTTAGATTTTTTAAAAAATGTGTATTATAAATTCCTAAAATAACTGATTTTTTTTCTGTGTTGTTTTCATGCACGTTTTAATATAAATTACCTTTGTATTTCTGTAAGGCTCGGACTGGCCGTACGACTATTGTGGTTGCTCACAGACTGTCTACCATTAAGACTGCTGACACTATTGCTGGATTTGAGAAAGGTGTCTTGGTTGAACAAGGAACACACAGTGAACTCATGTTGCAGAAGGGACTCTACTATTCTCTTGTAACACAACAGGTAAGGGCAAATTATTTTCTCTTCACAAAGTTGTGAAATGCTGGTATGTTGGAGCCATTTTCTGTCCGTAGGTCCTGCATGTTGTCCAGCTGGCAGCTGCTCAGCCCCTTTAGTCTGGGCACAGACACAGGCTTGGAATTCTAGGGGGTTTGCCTAGAAAAGTGTTTCACATTTATGCAATCCAATATGTCAAAAACGTGAGTAGAAGGTATAGACAACATATTTATGGCATAACCACAGAATTGTTAGATTCCAAGTAGATTCCATAGACTGCTTAAATAAAAAAAAAAATCAGATCCAAATAGTCTACTGACATTACACACTGAAATATATGTGGCCTATAGGCAACAGGGATCAGATGATTGAAACAACAGTACTCATGACAAACAAATTTTACCCTTCCTTCTTCCTGGTCAAAACATCTTGTGACTGTATATCATGAATTCTTACTAGAGTTCTAGCAATAATCTTGAAGATGGTGAGACATCAGAAGAAACTGAAGACACAGGGGCTGAGGAATATGAGGAAAATAACATAAATGATCTTGTGGAGGAGCTTCAAGATAATTTTGAAGAATCGGTGATCCCCGGAAAAGGCAGCATTCGAAGAAGATCCAGCAGACACAAGAGCAAGAGGCGCTCTTCTAAGAAAAAGCCCTCTAGAAAAAAGGAAAAAAAAGAGTTGGAGGTTAGTATTAAAACTATGGTTTAGAATTTTAGTGATAATATGTAAGCATAAACACAAAGCACATGATTTTAATTACTTCTAGAGAGCTGGCTGCCATGCAACCTTTACTCTAGTGCTATTACAGTCAGTACTCACCAGGCTGAGCATTTGCTCTAGGAATATGGGGATAATCATGCATGTCTTACCAAAAACTTCATTTTAACAGTATTGACTTTGTGTGGAGGTAGCTTGTGCTGTTGATTTGTTATGCTTCATAAAATTAAACATATTATTTCAGTGTTACTCATTATTTAATTCTATCTAATTAAAATGACTTGTGAGATTTCATTTGCAGGACTTTTTTTCCTCCTGGTACTCACTGTTGCAAATACTGGTGGATAATGTAATCCCTGGGCTGTGCATACCAAGTTTAAATGCACTTTGGAATATCATATTACCTTTATGTCAAACAAAAAATATCAAAACCGTAACATTTTGAAGTGTCTTCTAAGTAAAGTAGCCATTACTTTCTCTCTCTGTTTGTCTTAGTATATGATTTAAAACATCCTGTTCTGGATATTTTTATTCGCATAAAAGACTTTAGGTGACAAATGTCATATAGAAATAAAAGTCATATAGGAAGTTCAGGTTTTAGAAATAGAACTGTATTTTGTCAAAGCTGAGCAAAACTTGCTCAAGGGCAATCAATAGGACCGCATTTCTAGTAGACTCTGGATCACACCGGACTTTGGGTAGGCAGCTCAATAGAAACTTGATTTTGTTTTTTCCTGTTTTGTACTGCTTGAACTAAAGCAATTCTTTTGCATGAAATATATTGGAAGAGTTGATTGGCATGTTTTGGTGTGTGTTTGTTTTTACCTGACTTCAAGGCACTTGAAGTGAAGAAATAAAATGTAAATTCTGAGGTAAAACCATGGATCCTTTTAAATCTATGGAAGTTAGGATCTCATCTGTAATACAGTATCTGATTATTTAAAATTAATCTGGAAGCTTTTGTGTAATTTGTATCTATTAATATTTATTTTCACTAAAATATAGCTGCCAGCTAATACATATTTCAAATACTACAAAGGAGCTGGATCCATTGCTATTATCACAAAAAAGTTATGCAATTTCAAAAGATACCTTTTGTCTGTTTGTTAATACTGCTTAAGACTTCAGAGAAAGTAGTGGGTATTCATGTTCAAGACTTCAGTATTCATCACATTCACAAAAAATTAAGAAACAAAGCATCCAGGAGTTGTAACTATTTAAGAAAGCTCAGCCCACTTTCAGGATTGAGGCTTAGCCACCTTCATTCAGCATCCAAAACATGGGATAAAATAACCAGGAAGCAAAAGAAACTTCTCTTCCTGCTTAATATTTTGTCTCCCTTCCAATGTTTTCATTTTTTGCTTTTCCAGAACTCCCGCTGTGGAGGTATAGACACTTGAATGAATTGGTAAAGCATTTTTTGGTTCTTTCGAAGGAGGTTCAGGCTGACTCTTTCATGCTTTGGTAATGATGCATAGGCTATAGTTTGCAAAAGAGAAAGATGACCTCTCTACCCAGTAGCATTACTGCCAGCCCACTAGCATTTAGCTGAACCAAAGGGATCTTTTCTATGCTCTGAACAGTGAGACTTTCTGTTCTTTATAAAGATTCAAGTGTTAAAGTTGCTATTCATGGTGAGCATTGAAAGTCCTGTCTGACTTTCAATGACCTGTCCTGGTCCTTCTCCCCTGATGACTTAGCCTTTTGTTACATTTTTCCTCCAAACTTTTACAGTGCAGTTGAAGTTCTGGGACATGAAACAGCAAAGCTGCAGATCTCCTGCATGTTTGCTCACTCTGAGTGCACAGAGAGGGCTTTCAGTAGTTTACCAAGACAGCTCAGTACTCAAAGCCTAATGAACACCCACGGGCTGGGGAATATCATGTTTCCAAGGAAAACTTGCAGCCTTCCCTTTCCTGTAGGAAGAAAAACTCCCTGCTGTGCCTTACTCAAGAATCCTGGCTCTGAACAAGCCTGAGTGGCTGTATGTACTGCTGGGAGTGATTGCTGCTGCCATCTCAGGTGGAGTACATCCTGCATTTGCTGTTATATTTGGAAAAATCATTGGGGTAAGTTTTTTTGCAAATACACATTGCAGTCCTGAGTCTCCCTGATGCTCAGCCAGTTCTCCCTATGTAAGACTCTGGGTGGGATTCATTCATATAAGTGGATCCAAGGAAAATGGGATAAATATTGGTGAAGTGGCCCACTAGAGACAGAACCTGGTGGGACTGTGTGTGACTAGCAGAGGAAAGGAGGAACAATAGCTGGAGCTGGAGGAACGAATTAGGGAGATGTAGGTTAAATGGAAAGCTGGACTGTTTTCTGGCCCTCAACAGAAAGTTGATTGCAGCCTGATTTCAGGATCCAGGATACTTACTAAGAGAAATTGAAATAGACAAGTTTATTGAAATGAAGACTGGTTTATGTAACTGGCACTCCTTGTCTGTGTACTCATTTTTGTGTGCGTCGTGGTGTTTTGCTTTTTTTTTTTTTTTTTCCCTTGCACAGGCTTTTCAAGAAACAGATCCAGAAAAGAGGAGTAAAAACACTTTGGTGCTTTCTTTAATGTTTCTTTTACTTGGAGTGATTATCTTAGCAGCATACATAATCCAAGTAAGTGTCACTACACTAAAATGTTAGAAGTTCTTAACTCCCCAGCAGGTTGCAGGTATAACTCATGTCAATGCACTTTGAGAAGCGAAACACCAATCAGAGCTTACAAAAACATGCAGAAATGCCAGGGTTCTTCCTGAGATATGTGGGTTTTATTGATGTGTTTACTTGAAGACATATGTCAGTATTTGCTGTTGCTTTAAATGAGCCACTGAAGGCAATGTGGATTCAGCATGATTGAAATCAAAGATGAGGGTCTGGCCTTAAGTCAAAGTTAAGACTGACGTTTCTTACTGACAGTCTGTAGGCTCTTGCCAAAGTATAAAATAGACTCTTTCCATAGCAGACATTCTTTTTCATAGCATCAAACAAACTCCATCATTTGCTGTTGTCTTACGACTGCTCCGCAACTTGCAGAAAATGTTTACTGCACATTGATGTCCATATCATAAAATCTATTGGTTTGACTGCTGTAAGAGAATGTCTCTGGTAGCAGTCAGAGTAGGGAGGCCAATGACCAGATAGGCAGATTTATCTTCTAACGCTGCTGAGGCATACGAATAAGACATTACAGCAAAGCTCCTGCCTTCTGTGCCATGTTGCTTCATTTCTGTGGGAAAATAGAGTTTCAGGTTCCAGGAAAGTGAATGGCAATTTTCCCAAGACTTACATGTACACAGGGGCTTGCAGGAGACTTTTTGGTGTCATTGCTTTTGTTTTGAGGCTTTATGAACAGAGTTAAAGCATCAGATGAGAAAATGTGACTCTCTTTCCTCCCCCAGGGATTCATGTTTGGGAAGTCTGGGGAATTACTAACAATGAGACTTCGCTCTTTGTCCTTCAAAGCATTACTTCAGCAGGTATGAATTATGCAGCTAGTCTATCATGAGAGCCAGATGGCTTTTGCAGACTATTACAAGGTACACATTGGGTTTCAATTGTGTGGTCTGTAGAAAAGAAAACTAAAACATGTCTCTTCTACTACTAGCTTAGAAAAAAGTACAACTTTTTCCAAAAGTCTCCTGTCCTGTGTACAGTTTAGCTCAGTGCTGCTACTGCAAATAGTCTAATTTTGAATGAGTGTTATTGCAAATGTGCACACTTCTGACACATTCATGTAAGCACAGTTTGCAGCTGTGTGTGCAAGGATGACCAAAAATGTTTAATCTCCCCTGGCTTGAGTGGTCATGGTGCAAATATGTAAGATATAGGTTTAAGTCTAATCTGTTTAGTTCTTTAAATTTAAAGCTACATACTACAATCCATAGCAAGCAGACAATCTGATAATTTTTTACTGCAAAAAATTCAAATTGCCCTATTGCCTCATTACCTATGAGAAGAATAAAGTTACTTGTATTAAACCCTTCCTGTTAATTTGTGCAATTTCATGTCACTTGCACAGGAGTTCTGAAAATGCATAACTTGTCACCTCACACACGCATTTGGGATCAAGAAGCTCTTCGTTCATAGAAACATCTGAAAGGGACTAGGACAGGGAAAAATTAGTGACTAGAAAAAAAAACTGCCACAGCCTTTGGAGGTAAAAGGGCCTCATTTCCTTTCTGTATGTATAAATATAGATAAACCTTGCTTTTCTATAGTTACTGAAACAGGTAACAAAAAAAGAGAATAGTTAACCTCTTTAGGCCCAAGGAAGGACTGATTGAAAGGGGCTTATAATACAAGTTTCTAAATAGGCACATTCAGAAGAACATTACAGCTAATAACACTTTTATTGTGATCAGTTAGATGTTCACAACAGAATTGTACTTTTAAGGTTTTTTCTTTTAGTTTACTCGGAAAATGCTGACTGCAGATGAGGAATATTACAGTTAGACATCATGACTTGTGCTTCCATTTCCCTGTATGCTACCTGAGCAGGAAATGTTTCTTCACTTTATTAACAATACCGATAAATCTGAAATATGGTAAGGACATGTAATTTTTTTAAAGAAAAATTAATAACAATGTCTTTTCTTGCAGGAGATTGCATGGTATGATGATCAGAAAAACGCTGTTGGTGTTCTGCTAACTCGGCTTGCCACAGATGCTTCCCAAGTCAAAGGGGTATGCTGATTCTTGTTTGCTTGTTTGTTTGTTTGTTTTTTCTAACTAACACTAATTGTAGTTTCCAAAGGATACTGAGATTATTTCAGAACACAAGGCAGTAAATCTGCCCCACAGACTGGCAGATGTATTTATATAGCATGCTGTTGACACCTTGGAAATGGCTTCCCAGCTGATAAATTATGAGAACTATGAAAAAAATCAAGCAGATGTTCATGTAACTTTCATTTCCCTCCCTTCAAATCTTAAAGCTAAGTATATAATAACTGTAAACCATTTTACTATGCAAAGTGAAATCTGTATGTGCTGGGGACCAGAATCAGTAGACCCTGGGTTTTTACACTCTGTGATGGGTGTCATCTGAGTACCATGAAGAAGTTGCATCTGCACATGATAAAAATCTTTACTGACCTTAATGAAGATAACTCTTCTTCCTATTCCCACCAAATATGCTTCACATACAAGCAGGCCAAATGGTAAGAAATGGCCCAGCATTAATAAAGTACACCAGGGAACATGATGACCAAGGGAGGGAATGATTCAAGGTGCTGTTATGGGACAGATGGCCACTGGCAGGAGAATATGGCAAATTCTGCATAGTCCCTGATCATCTGCCAAATGTCTCTGTTTCTTCCCTTCTACCTGAAAAAAAAAAAAAAAAAAAGTGGGAAGAGGGAATCACTGCAAGGCTTGTAGGGAAAAGTTTTCTGTTTTAGTGTCTTTCTGTCCTTCAAATTTGTGCATCAAAAACCCTTTAATCTCTAGGTTTTTCAGTCTTGGTAGACTTTGTTTCTCTCTCCTGTCCTACTTCCTTATGAGCTAGTAGTGAGAAAATAGTCTTTGACAAAACTTAGTCATTTTCATTTTTAAAAGTTCCAGTTTGTTTCAGTGGCATTAAACTATTTCACCCTATCAGGACAGGATATCAGAGGGATGCACAAGGTCCCCTAACTACAAAAGCCAGTTAAGGGCATGGATTGCTCTCCAAAGCTATTGTGTTCTCTGGAGCACTACAGAGTGTCAGTAAATAAGTACCGTGCTTCATGCTGCGCTGGCTGAAGTTTCCAAATCCATCTTTATGTACAGCCCCTAGAACATATGGCAACAATTCACCTTGGCATTGGTTTAATTATTACTATTTTAAATTTTATTGAACAAGAAAAGTCTTTTCAGGGCAGGAGTCTTTGGCACAAGACAGAAGAATTTTTCTTCCCACCCAAGGATTTTTGTTTTTTTCCATCAAGACGAATTTTGGAAGATGAACTATTTCCACAGGGTTGATTTCAGACCTTTTCTCTGCAGAACAGAGCCCACCCAGATGCTTAGTGCTAATCATCTCTCATTTTAAAAGTTCTTGATGAAAAGGTTACTTAAGCTGTGGGGAGATAGGAGTTCTTCAGTATGAGTTCATCTTTCCCACTTGTTATCCCTGCTGAGATAAAGCATTTCTGCAGGGTGGCCAAATTCAGGTTTGGTTTTTTCTGAGAACACAACCCCAGGTGCAGCAGTGTGAGAACCTGAAGATTAGTAGTTTCCACCACCACTAGTGGGCTGGGTCAATGAATGACTGTTGTTAGAAGCTCCTCTAGCCTAATGCTGGGCACTCACCCGCCAGCGTGTTCTACTGTGACTGTGGCCACAGTCTCTTGTTCCTCAGGTAGAGTAAGTCCCAGATATGTATTTCATTAAACAATTGCCATGACCAACTGTTTAGACTCCTTTAACCTCTCTTGAAATCTTGAATGCTGGCAGGTAAGAGGAGCATCTAGGAACAGTTATGTAAATAGGTGCATAATGTCCACACACGTGATCACGTGTGGTTTCATTTTTCCAGCTGTACCACTGGCCTTGACTGTGTAGCAATTTCAAGTGGGTAACAAAGGGAAAATCTAATTATGGATATTTGGGGGTTTCTGGGGTTTTCTTAGGCAACTGGAAGTCGACTTGGACTGATGACTATGACTGTCTGTACCCTTCTGACTGCCATCATTATTGCTTTCATATACGGCTGGCAGTTGACTTTGCTTATCCTGGCCTGCATTCCTTTCGTTATTGCTACAAATGCTGCGAGTGTTAGCGCTGTGTCTGGTCATGCCGCCAAGGATCAAAAAGCTTTGGAAGAGGCTGGAAGAGTAAGTTCTCCAATTTTAAGTACATGGTTATGGTGTGAGATCACTTTAAAGGACAACACTGTAGCTGTATTACAGCTGACTCAGTTATCGAAGATAAGTGAAGGTGGGAGAGGAGAGGACAGGACAGGGTGGGGGATGAAGGGAATGTTTATAATATCCCCAAGAAAGCAAAACATAGATAACACAGAACATCTGTAAATTAGACTATAAAAATGCATTTGAAAGTCTCCACAGTGAATTTCTGGGCAGGGACTGTTGTAACAGCAGCAGCCCTGGCACTGCTGCGCCTTGTGCCTGGGGTGAGCAGCATCACTCTTCACTGCTCTATGCTGCATCCAGAGGCATTGCAGGGCTGAGCCACAGAGCCCTGACATTGCTGCTTTTTTATTCCACTATGAAATATAAACCATTAGTGTGCAGAAGGGTTTCAGGCTACTGTCTTCATTCACCTGATAGTGCTTTTCCAGGAGACAGAATAATCTATGAGAAAGTGCCAGCTGTGCCCAGATGATTGGGGTTTGTTCCTTTTTCATTGGATAAGGTTTAACTAATTGGAGTCACAACCCATGGGTTAGGGCAGGGGCTGCTGATGCTTCCTGCATGTGGTCCCAAGATTCTGAACTCAAATACATTGTTGGCTTCAGCCTCCCATTGTCTTGTGACTGTGGGGTGAATAATCTCATTGCTCTGGGCTTTCCTTCACCTGGTAACAAGACCCCAATCTCCTCTCCTAAGCAAACACTTTCTGATCTAAAATAATAAATGCTAGACAAGAGACAGCATTTAGGAGGTATGTTGTAGATTGAAATTGTAAGGGATTATCTCTTATTTATCTCCCAATTTAGATTTCAACAGAATCAGTTGGAAACATAAGAACTGTAGCTTCACTGGCCAAGGAAGAATTATTTTATGAAAGATATGTTGCAAGTTTGAATGGTCCATATAGGTGAGACTTTTTTCTTTAATAATTCTTTCTTTGTACATTTTAGTCTTTCAGATTTATTGTAAATACATTTATTGAAAACTGTCCAATACCCACAAGATTGAGAAGGATATCAATAACCATGTACATAGTTTTAAAATGTGATCACTTGGTATATTTTAATACACATTCTTAAATGCAGAGTGAAAGAATATTTGCAGGATTAGCCTTGTCATTACGCAAAACTTTATAAACTGCACTCTCTGCTTATGTGTTACAGAATACTGTATTTGCTTGTATATGCCTAGAATATAGGTGATATATATATATATATATATATATATATATATATATATATATAGTATACTGGATTGATACTAGTTAATGCAGGAACTGACAGTTAACTCTCATACCACAGCCTTTATAACATAAACCAGCTTTATTCCCCTCATATGACTTCGAAACCTTGAAATGAACTTCATATGTTTCCCTTGTTTGACCCTCTACATCTCACTGTCTTGTTTCCATTAAAACACATTTGAATCATAAGGGATGCCAGATTTTTCTAACTCCATTTTACTTAAAGAAAATAATCCAAAATCCAATTCGTTTCTTTCCTCCTTCAAGGTAACTAACATAAAAGAAGGAATTGAAAGTAATACATTATATAACCTGTCCTCAGCCAAAACAGTGTTAAAATTCAGTGTCTAGTGAACAGGTAATACTCCAAGTTGTGGACAGAATGCTCGCCTGAACTGTCAAAGGTCTCCAATTTACAGCTCAGACTAGAAAGGAGATTTCTGTTTCCTCAGAGAGCATCCTAAACCATGAGGGCAGAGAGTACTCCAGATTCTGATTCAGTGTGCATTCCATTTAGCTACACAAAATGAAACTTCTCCACAAGGATGGATTTAGAAATAGAGGCTTAGTCCAAACCCCGGCAGGGATACCCAGCAACACATCCCTGTTCCAAGTCGGAATGAGAGGTCCCTGCTCGGTTGGAAAGACCTGGTGGAAAACCACAGGCAGCTCTTAGCCTGGGCTGGAGCCTGCTTGTTTTCTTAATAAAATGGGTCACATGTGGTAGTTGTGTTGGTTGGTTGGTTTGGTTTTGCTTTTTTGTTGTTTTGGTTTAGTTTTATTGTGTTCTGGTGACCTGCCCTGATATGATAAAGCAAAGGAAGAGATTTAAGATAACACAACTGACAGTGAAGTATC
Organism: Streptopelia decaocto; assembly: GCF_964273445.1. Classification (NCBI taxonomy): domain Eukaryota; kingdom Metazoa; phylum Chordata; class Aves; order Columbiformes; family Columbidae; genus Streptopelia; species Streptopelia decaocto. The sequence goes on along the minus strand of NC_138655.1, from coordinate 130,858,759 downwards.
TCATTTCGCTAACTTGCTGTCCTTAGGGCAGGTCCATGCCACAGTGCAGGATGCTTTTAGAGTATGGCAGTGGCTGCTCCTGTGTGTGCGCATATTCTGAGCTTGTTGGTTGTGTTTTCAGGGGTTGAGTTGTATTACTTGAAAGCTTTAACTCATAAATCTGGCCATCCCCCAGCCAGTGTTTGCTGTTTCTGTTTTACAAGTTATTTACAGAAAGTCTCTTCCTTTATCAGAGATTCTCTGACAAAAGCTCCTTTATATGGATTTACCTATGGAGTAGCTCAAAGTGCAAACTACTTTGTTAATGCAGCAGTCTTCAGATTTGGGGCATGGCTCATTGCCCGTTGTCTGACCAACTTTGAGAATGTGTTTATGTGAGTATACTTTATAAAATGTAAACAAACAAAAAAAAATACACAATAGTGGTTTCAATGTTTCAATGCATGCAAATTATTTCATCTGATTACAGAGGTAATGGGGTGTAGAAATTCAGGAATTCACATGGGTTGGGACTGCAGTTTGGACAGAAGGGTTGTTTTGGGGAAAGGTGTGTATTTGGGCAGTGAAGAAGCAAGCATGTGGCTGTGCTCGGCACACCTACTCTGGAGAAGTCTTCGCTGTTTGACATTCCTTCAAGACAGAGGGTAGTGCATAGAGAAGTGATGTGACACCACTGCTCATATACGAAGTACTTCTAGGAATAAACAGAACTTCCTAATACCGGATGACATCTTGAGGGGTGAGGAGCTCCAGAAATGTCATAATCTAAAGATGATTTAAAAATTTATTTTGAGGGTTTACTTTAAACATGAGGAAAACAACCCATTGTTCTACCTGAAATGAGTGCTGGTGCTTTGTCTCATATTTTTTAGAGTCTTCTCTTCCGTCATATTCGCAGCTATGAATGTTGGTCAATCTGCTTCCCTGGCACCAGATTATGGCAAGTCTAGAATGTCAGCTCAAAGAATCTTTCAACTTTTGGACAGAAAACCTCTAATGGACAGTTATAGTGAAGAAGGTAAAAAATTGGTAGGTATTTTTTCAGAAAAAAACCTTGAAACAAAATAAATTAGTAATGATTTATTGTCTTAAGATCGTATTCATAGATAGATTTTTTGGGGTTTGGGGGGTTTTTTAGGATGTCACAAAAGACAGACATTATATAAAATAGTGGTACTGCCTTGTTATTTTTAATGGGTCATATTTTTTGGTTTTTGGTCATAAGTGTATGCTCTTAAATGTAGTTTTGTTCTGAATGAGCTAAAAACAAATATTACTTTTCATTCTGACCCACCTCTTAAATGGTTTCAGGAAAATATTAACAATGTCAGTTCCATTCGCAGTAGCATTGCCTTTTTAAGGGTTTACAAGAGAAATGAAATACAAGTGGATTTTTCTACTGTTTAGGTAGATAAGAGAGACTAGCTCCTTCAAAGACAGAACAGTTTTGCTGAAATCCATCCTCCTACAACTGTGGAAACTCTTACAAGTAAAAATGTGCTCTTGTGATGTCAAAACTACCTTAATGAATAATCTGGTTTGCTCTGAAGTTGGTGGGGAGGGGAGAAGGCAGGGGGAACAACAAGAAAAACAAAAAATGACAACAGGAAAAAAAATCACACTCGAAAAAATCACCTCTAAAACAAAATTATCATTAAGGAAACTGACCTCAGCACTTGTCAAATCTCTGCATGAAATGCTTTATGTTTACATGATCTGGAAAGATTTGTACATCCATCGAAGTTTAAAATGTACTTCCTGTGTAGGTTTTAGATGGTAGACCCTATTCAGGAAGCATTAAGCTCATACACAGGATTTTCAGCCTTTAAAGTTGTGAGCACATCTGCATATCTTCTTGAGCCAGGGCCCTCCAGCACAGACATTGAAAGATTTGGCAGAAGATACCTGGTAAAATAAAACTTAAATGAAAATATTGCTAATATAGACTGGACTAAAATACCAATGATGCCTGTGATGTCTGCAAAGCAAAGCTTTGAGCCCATTAAATTAGATCATCAGCTACTGTGAGACACTGTGCTGGTGGTGCTGCTGGTATGGACATAGGGCTTGTTCCTACCCCAAATGATAGGAGAGATAATAGCCTTGATGTGTGCCCCCTTCCTTTCACTTGAGTTTAGAAATTGACCTGGCTAGAATGGCTAATTAACAACTATAATTGCTGTTTAAAACACAGCTTGTCCTACAGCCTGTAAATTACCTCTTAAAGAATTTAGCACTGATATCTAATTAGCCGATCTTGACCTTGTGTTACATTTGTTCAAATTGTGCTACCTGCAATGTGAGGTCAGGAAAGCAAATGCCAGAGATTATATCAAGAGTAGAAATGCTTCAATTACATGTGTCAGAAAGGAAAAAACGTTAGTGTTGTTTATTTGTCTAAAGATATTCTTTTCAAATGTGAAGTAAAAAAAAATATATAAGAGATGGCATAAAACTCTTTCTCCAGAAGGATCTAGTAATTTACATCTGCAAATCATCCCATAAATAATGATACTACACTCAATCCAATATGTAATTTAAAAAAAACTTCAAAAGCAGTTTTGAAAACACCCTCTCAAACTTTCTTGTAAGTTCTCTCATTTCAATAATCAAGTCTTACAGATGTTATTATAGTTAAAGCTAATAAATGCTAATATGAGCATGTGAACTCTATTACTTTTCAGGGCAATTTTGAAGGCAACATTGAATTCAGAAACGTCCATTTTGTATATCCAACAAGGCCAGAAGTTCAGGTTTTGCAAGGACTCAACGTGAAGGTTAACAAAGGACAGACTCTGGCGTTAGTAGGAGGCAGCGGCTGTGGCAAAAGCACATCTATTCAGCTCTTGGAGAGATTTTACGACCCATTGGAAGGACAAGTGGTAAAAATAGACTTGTGTGGCTATCAATAACAATTAAATCTACAGAAGCCTCTGTCTTATGAAGTTTCAGAGGCTTTAAATGATTGTAACAATACCTCTGGAGAAATGTCTTTTTTAAAAGGTGTGAGTTACTGAGGTTGTGGCTCCAGTGGAGCTGAAGGCAACCTCAAGACCCCTGTCATTGCCTGCCCCCTGCATCAGACACACATGCCAGCATGGCCACCCAGGTTGGCACAGTATAGTGGCTCAGGGCACTGATCTCAATGGGGAAGAGAATGACGGGGTCACGCTACATCACCTCCCCAAAGCTGCTCACAGCCTGGTCACACAGGGGCATTGTGTTCATGTCATTCGCTTGTCAAGTGTATAAGTCATCTCGTTAATATGAATTCACACATTAGGGACATAGCTACATGATTCAGGTAGTACAAATGTAATCCCACAGGGATGCTATTGCATCACCATTGGAGGGTTGCAATGGGCTTTATGATGAAGGCCCCATCCATGGGTATAGAAAGCCCAAGGAAACCTCCCTGGAGGTTTTATCATTGAGTTAAAGGCCTAAAGCTGTGAATATTTATTGCTGTGTTCAACTTCTTCAGGACAGGCTTTTCCATGAGGTTTCCAGTGCTTCTTGTGGTCAGTAGGGCTGGAAGGACTGCAGGAACAGCCTGCGATCTACACTGTGTCTCTGTCTGCTGGGAAATGGAGGCAAAAACACAGACAAAAATAAAAACTACTGAAAGGAAATATTTCATCTATACTGCTGGTTCTTTTCCATTTTGCATGCAAAATTTGCTTAGTTTCACTGGCAATCTAACACGTAACAGGCTTCCTCTTACAATTCATGTTTCCTGTTTACAGTGTGTATTTGTGGTTGAGCTCTGTAGTCAACTTGGCATAATTTGTCTGTTGCTTTTTTCTAGTTGGCAGATGGATTTGATACCAGATCTTTGCAGTTACAATGGCTGAGGTCCAGATTGGGCCTGGTGTCACAGGAGCCCATTTTATTTGACTGCAGCATTGCTGAAAATATTCGCTATGGAGACAACAGTAGGGTGGTTAGTCAGGAGGAAGTTGAAGAAGCAGCTAAGGCAGCTAACATTCATTCCTTCATTGAAAAACTGCCAGAGGTAAGAGATAGTGACCTTCTATTCACAGTGATATTAGAGATTTGGAATGATATAGAGAAATCTAGGTAACACTCATATAAATGAATTAAAAAATAAACATTTTTGTTTCCCTCAGTAGGAAAAAATATAGAATTTATGTTTAAAAGTGTTGGTGTGTTTCAAGCTTTAAATCCTCCTTGGTTTATTCAAAAAAAAAGCACTGATATTCGAATTAATATAGGGGTAGACAAAATAGAATATGGGGGGAGAGAAATAAGAGGACACTTTATGTACAAATAAGTCCTCACAATTTTTTTGGTTTTTTTTCTTTTTATATTTGACAGCAAAAAGCTTCTCAAATTACTCTTAGGAAGCTTTTTTTTTTTTTTTCTCTGAAATAATTCAGTAAAACTAAATGCTCTATTTCTAATTGGATGTGCATGCACCCAGAGTGTTTCTTAACAAATATGAAGGGGCAATAAATCAAAAGAGAATGAGAGAATGACACAGCCCTTGACCTTCATGCTTGCCAAGATTTTGGTTCTAACAAGGCAAAATATTCTGATAGTTGCTTTTCACTGTAGTTCTGTGTAACTTGAAAAGGATGCAATGATGCTGAAAATTATTTAATCTTCATTACTACTAATGACATTTGGGATTCTTTATTAACTAGTAATGCAGGATCAAGTTCTTCATGTATATGTCATGAAGCACTAAATCTCTAGTTAATCTTAAAATCATATGCTCCTGGGCAGGTGTTTGTGGACAACTTATCACTGTATTGCTGGTGGCACCATTGAACACCTATTCCAGTCTTTAGGGAAGAAAATTTTCAGACCAGATATAAATATGTGTGGCTATAAAGCTGTATATATAACTGTTTATACTAGAGGTGTTTATAAAACCTTAGCTTTATTAAAACCACTTGCACTATTCTTTCTTTTCAAGGTGGAAATACCTAGTCATTTTTATAGCCACACATAAAACTACTTTTCTAATCTTCCTTCTCTAACAGTATTCACAGGCCTTCTTTTTATTTTTTTCTTTTTGTTTTTATTTTATTCTTTTTAATTTTTAACATCCAGAAATATAATACCCGAGTGGGTGAGAAGGGAACACAACTTTCTGGAGGTCAAAAACAAAGAATAGCAATTGCCCGTGCTCTGGTTCGTAATCCTGCCGTTCTGCTTCTTGATGAAGCTACTTCTGCTCTTGACACAGAAAGTGAAAAGGTGAGTAATGATTATTGTATGAAATATATATGTCTATGTACTTGGCTAGTTGCTTTCTGTAAAATAAAATGAAGGCAAACATGTTGCAAATGCTCAGCCGTGAAACAACAGGGTGGGTGTATCACAGTAGCTTTTCCAGCTGCAAGCTCTGAACTGAATGACACTAGGAAGCTGTGCATATCTGCTAAATAAACAAGTAGAAAACCCCAAGATTTTAAGTAGAAAACGTCATGAGGAGCTGATACTTTTTAGCTGTATTTGATGCTAAATATAAAATTTGTGTTCTGACCCAAACTGGATCCCCAAGAACCCACTTCTCAATGTCTCATTTCTTTGATCAGTCTCACTGACCTCAGTGAGCAACCCTGTTGAGTGAGGGTCTCATGCATGCACTGCCTTGTATATCTATGGGAAATGTATTCAGGTGATAACAAAGAGTAAGAAATCAAATGTGGTTCCTATGACAAATGAAGGTTTTCCGGTTGCTAACAGCATTTTCATGATATCTGTGTGCAGATCGTCCAGAAAGCTCTGGATAATGCCCGGCAAGGTCGAACTTGCATCGTTATTGCTCACCGCCTGACGACCGTACAGACTGCAGACATCATTGCAGTGATCCAGAATGGCAGGGTGATTGAGCAGGGCACCCACAGCCAGTTACTGGCAAAGGAAGGACAATACTATGCCCTTGTAAATGCACAAGTCTCTAATTAGCACTGTTTGCACATTTTTTTACTTTTTTATTTTCTGGGAAGACACAACAAGCTTACAGAGAATTAATGTCTGTGCTGATGGAGCAGGGACCGTGCGTTGCAGCCTGGTTGCTGTAGCCAGTGTAGCCTTTGCCTCACACACCCATGGGGATGAGCAGTGCATGCCTGGGGGTGGGTCATGGAAGGTGCACGGGGGACTCCCAGGGGCGGAATCTGCTGGGCAGTTGTGGGGATTGTATGATCTGGAGGGAATGAGACCTGAAGTAGTCTCATCCACACCATGGCTGAAGTGGGTCACCCTGTTCTTGCTGTTCCCCCAAACCCTGGCCCATATCATGTGCCATAGACCAAGGCAGTACCAGAGTATGACAGTGGTTAAGCACCATGGATAAGCACTGAGCTGGTGCTTGTGCTTGCTCCTTGGATTTCTTCACCAGCCAGATGAAGCCATAAAGTCATCTTAATTAAAGATGACTGTCATTCTTACTGACTGCTGAGGTTCCAGATAAAGGCATTTGTATTAAATTTAGAGATAACAGGTTACATGTGAGGGCTTGTTGGGCTTTTTCCCCACTTTTGCTACATTTCTAATATTACTGTGCTTCACACATTTCTTGGAGATCCAATATTCTATTTCAGACAATAATTGTAATAGGTACAAGCTTTCCATATACAGATAAAGTGACATAAAATATATCATTATTTTATTTAGTATTTTTTTATTGCTGACCTAACAGGTTTTAATCAGTCTTTGCATTCATCAGGGTAATTTCAAAAGTCCTGCAGGACAGTTAGAATGGCATCTTTTGGAGTGGACTCATGTCAGCCATGTAAATAACTTTTCTTCAAAAAAATAAAAATAAAAGTGATTTTCAATATGAGTCCTTTATTTTGAATTAATATAGTGCTTAGAGACTAAGTGGTGGACTTGGTAGTGTTAGGTTAATAGTTGGACCTGATGATCTTAAGGGTCTTTTCCAACCTAAGTGATTCTATGAACAATTTTAAACACTGTTTGAAGTGTTGGCAAAACTTGTTTACACATGTGCTTTAATAATTGGTTATTCCTCAGGGTGCTGCAATACATCCTTCAACAGTTGAAGAATATGTGCTGTGTAGTCAGAGTGACTCAGCAGCTGGTTTTTTTTCTTTTTGGCTGGATAAACCCAATGGCAGCATTTTAATTTTCCAAGGGTTTGCACGTGGCTTTGGGTTAGGATTTATGGCTTGAAGTACTTTATAACTTCCAGATAACTCTGCTCAATTGTAGCAGACAAAACTTACAGTAATGACTATCTCCTTCGCTCATTTCAATTGTTTTCCGGCATCAGGATCCATGAGGGGAACAAAACACACAAAAGAAAACAAATTCTGGTCTCAGCTTTGCCAAAATAAATACAGTTGCTCTCCCTCACAGTTTTTCTCAGGGATTGTTACAAGAGAAATTATCACTCATTCAGCCACCCCTCTTGCATGACCTCTTCACTTTCTCGTGATAGGCAGATACTGCAGGAGACGCTGCCCTGATTACATTCCAAATTATCCAATGTAGGCTTCAATTAATTCCTTTTCCCTGTTTTATTTCTGCACTGGAGTTAAAATTATAAGCAGCAGAGTGTGATTCTCAGTTTTTAAAATAAAATATCTTCCATTTTAATCCAGAAATCTTTTGGGGAAAGAAAGAGTTATTTTGTACTTTTGGGTTAGATATATATATGGTTTTCATCACAGTTGTGATGAATAATGTATCTTTATAATATTACAATTCATTACAATCTATTGAAGTAACAATTAAGACAAAGTAAAAATGGGAAATTAATTTAAATAGAGATGGTTGCTAAGCTAAGGCTCTGTAACATAATGAATCACCTAACATCTGGGGCTAGTTAATGGAGCATCTGTGGAAAACACTGTATTCACATCCATGAAGATAATGAAGATGAATCCAAAATGTGCTTCCTTCCCAACAGCTTGGAATTATTTACTAGCACAGGGGCAAAAGGGGTGAGGAAATATGCACCATTTGACCTGGAAGGTGCTGAAAGAGCTGTAGCATGGTCAGCCTAGAAAAATAAGTTCTATGACTTGTGTTTCCCCTCATTTGCTCTTTCAGAGGTTAACATTACCTACCATGGAAAGAAAAGTGACTGCACTTACATCCCTTTTGACATGTTCCTCACCCTTGTTTACATAGAGCATTGTCATGCTGCAATAGCTGGACAGGCTCAGTACCAGCTATGTACGTCAAGGATTGTTCCCTGTGGAAAGGTAGGTGTGGATTTTGGCTGGAGCCAGAAAAAGCAGGTGCCGATGTCGTGATGGAGGGATTGTGTGTGCACTGCTCTGAGGTCTAGCAGCTAAATGGGGAAAGAGCAGTACCAGACAGATGTGCCTCAGGACACACTCAGTTCTCACAGGATTATAAAGGGGAAATAAAAGCCACGACTGAAGTAAATAACATTGATTTATTTAAGTTCACAAGTGAGATGTTACGTAACATAAGAACATACTTTACTGATTTATCTCACTACAAACATACTGAAAGCCACACATATCACAGTCTTGTTTAAAAGATCAGCTACACATCTAAGAAAAACACTGGACAAAAACAAGTCCTACCCAACACAAAAGAGATGATGAGCAAGGAAATAAAGCAAAATGCCAGCCACCTATGAGAATGACAAAAAAACACACTACTGCATGCCTGCTAAAAGACAGACTGAGCAGGATGACTTTACTGACTCCATGAGCTATAAATATATTAATATGCTCAGCTCGTAGGCACTAATAACAAACTCTGGTGGTTTAATTCGGACCATCCAAGTCACCTTCCCAGCTGGACGTGCCCATACAGCTTGCAGGCTGGCTCTGATTAAAAGCAGATCTAAATTCAGAGACAAATGCATCTTAGAAGCACCTTTTCAGCACCAGACCCTAGACTGATATAAAGATCAAAAGAATTAGTCCTGACAGAAAAGCCTATGAAGACACATCTTAAGAGCAGAGGATTCATCAGCCCTGTTGCTCTCTGTCCTGTGCTGCCATCTACCCTGAGTGCCAGAGTTAAAAGACTTCCCTTATCCCTGCCCAAGCGGAGCTTGTGTTCTCCAAACATGCCACAACATGGTGAGTCACTGCGGTGTCACTGGGGACCTCACCCCTAAGATGAATGCCAAGAAGATAGTGATGAAGGAAATGCATCAGCCCATGTTTGTCATGGAACACCAAAGGGCTTTTTCATTACTAGATGAGAAGCACTTAGCCCATACACTTGCTTTGTGCCAGCGCCAATCTAAGCCTCCAAGGGAATTATTAAGGTATGATGTCCCAAAAAAACTGAGCGAAGACTTCAGTGAAAGCATTCATAAAGGCATTTTGGAGAAAGAACTGAGAGTGTCTTAATGACTTGAGCCCACTGTAGTATCACATGCAGCTGTTAAAACTGATTACAACTTTGTAATCATTAGTCTAGTTAAAATGTTAATACTAATGCAGACTGAAGCCCCAGAGATGAGATAAGTAGTTGACATGTGAACTAGAGGGCACAGGACCTGATTATCCTTATGAGCCCAAATTGTTTATTGTCCTTTTGTTTGTATGATCATTGGAGTGTACCAGTCCCAGTGGGTGTGGATGTTTCCCATTCCTGGATGTGTTATTTCAGTCTGAAATACCTGACAGCAAATAGGGAATAACACTGTCTGCGGAACATTAAATTAATATAATGTTTATCATCACATGTTTTTTCCCAGATGTCTACTTTCCTCTACAGCTTATACAATTTCAATTTATATTCATCTAAAACCTGTAAAGTATGCGTCCTCATGAAGAAGGTACTTAATAATGCTGGTTGTGTGGCAAGAAGGAAAACTTTCCTTAAAATTTAAGTTCACCACCCTTGTACTTTTAGAAATGATCCGGATTTTTTTGAGAAGTGGGAAGAAAAGAACAATTAGAGTTCTTTTAGGATCAGCTGAAATACTAAATCAACGTGTCTTTTTATTTTTTTTTAACCTGGATTAGATTTAGAAGTTTAATTAAAATTTGGAGAGTTTGCAAAATTCTACTAAACAACCTGTGGCAGGCAATAACCGACCTGTCCTTTCCTGGCTACCATCAACGCACATTGTACCACTGACTTTTCACTTATGTGTTTGGAAGTGGGAATGTGTCTGGCTGAGGGAACTCGAAGGGCTTTTGTCATACTGAGCTTTAGGAAAATTCCTGTCAGACTTGGGAGCGGGCCTATTTAAATGTTAATGGTCGGGTTTTTTTCAGCTAATTAGGAAGGGATCGTTAAGGTCCGTTCACCTGACATTGCTGGAGGGTTTGAAGTGAAACTGCTCTCCTGGACTGTTTATGCTGTAAGAAAACAGCTGCTCTTGTAACACCGTTAAAAAAAAATAAATAAAGAGGGCGCAGGGAGGGGAGCAGATATTGATGATATTGATCTGCTAGATCTGAGATCCTACCAAATAGATACCAGTAGGACAGTTGATAACCTAGTGCCGATGGAATTGGGATTTCAAGGGTTAAATATCTTCTCTGGATGAGGTTTGTGCTTCCTCTTCCATGAAGAAGCATTTTGGTACAGAAATGCTCCAGCTCTGTCTGCATTTAGGGCTCACTTGCTACCTGCTACCAGAGGCAGTCTACACAAAGAACTCATTTTTCTAAGGAGGAACAACCAAAAGCAGAAGAGTTCACACATTTTTTTCTGGAGCCGTGGTTGTGTTTTGCTGAAGAAGGAAATAAAGTGACAGCTTTTCAAAGGTATTTCCAAGCTCTTCTGTTTGCAAATGGACTTGGATTATACTGGAGAAACATGGCTTGGCAGTCACTAAAGCTATATCCAAACTGCACATGAACTGGTCAAGACAGCGGCTGAGTCAGTATATTACTTGACCTCTTCTCATGTATCCATACTGCTGCATATAGGACAAACTTCCATAAAACACATCTTCTGCATGTCTGAAACACTACGGTGTTTCTAAGATCTAGGCAACAAGGCCATAACCAGAACATATGTAGTTTCTTCTTGTAAAATATCCTTGAGGGGCTTATTTTTAAAGCCCTGATCCTTGGATACTTGTAAAGGACTGATAATTTTCCATGCAAAGGTGGAAGAATACAGTTGTCTCGCTATTCTTTATCAGCTGACCTACAGATAAGCCTTACCACAGATTGCCCATCACCCTGACGTTTTCCAGGGTTATAGCTCTCTCTGACTGTTCTCTTCCAGTTGCCTGGGCTGTGTTTCTTCCTCAAGCACCTTCCCCAGCACACACAGCAGATGCTGCACCATGTGATCTGATGCATAAAGGCAGACAGAGATGAGTGGGGAAGTGCCAAAAGCAATAGTGATGCAAAAGGATTACTTTCTAAAATTAACAAAAATTTCTCAGCAGAAGACTGGTCATTGCTCTCAGTAAGTGAATCATTTACACTGGATTGCTTCCATCTGTCTCTGTGCTGTGCTTTGTCATCTAGTCCGCAGGCAGCTCTTATCTACCTGAGACCCTAGCAGTCATCTTCTCATTTTAGCATTTATTTCCTACCTGGCTCATCAGCAGTTACGACCAGAAACTATTTTTGAGGCATGTCTTTCCGTCTGGAAATAATAATTTGCTGTGCCCTTAGGGAAGCTCGCACATCTGCTCGAGTTATTCCCAGCCTGTCCAACAACATCAGTATCACATGCTCCAAAGCAAACTTGCTAAGCCTTCCTGTAACTCTCCTGAAGATGCCATTCTTTATTTTATTGAACGCTTTCACAGAAAGGCGTGTTAGCTCGACAAATAGATTTCATGGACTTGTTTGAATTGACCATTATGTATTTTCTTGCTCTGCTGTTTCCATAGAGGTAACACCCTCATTTTTTTTTTTAAATCATTATGAATGTGGTCTGTGACTACTCCCACCTCCTATGTAGTCCAAAGGAAAACCATCTCGCAGTTAATCACCACTAGACTAGATTCTTTCGGTATGGTCCTTGAGATCTGAAAGAATGACTTGAATTGCCTGTTTTTGTGGAAATAATCAGTCAGGTTCACCCCTGATTGCTAAAGGACACCCTCAGTATTCAATCCACCACGGACAGCATTACCAGAGAACACACATGGTATTCTACCAAGAGGGAACCAAGGGGCAAATGGGCATAACCATGCAACACTTACTACTTTACTACAGAGATTTAGGGTTGAAGCAATCAGTCCTAAAGCACTTTAAACCACTTTAAGATATGAGTCATCTGTTTCCAAATGTCTGAGCATACAGTGAACTACACCAGGGAAGTGCCTATTTCTTACTATAAATCTGAATGAGTCTCAGTTTTCATTCAGATTATACATTTGCATTAGGTGAAGGGAGGTCCCCTCTTAATATCTGGTCTTTCTTAAAGAAATTGCTAGGTTATCTTATCAGTCCTGCAAATATTTTTGGAGGTCCTGACCAGAACAGCACTAGGGAGCACACTTGCAGACTTCTTCGAGGAAGAGGAAGGGCCTCTGCAGCATAGGAGGGTGAAGTTTCTTCATCTAGGTTTTAACAGTTCCAGAAGGTTGGCGTGAAGACCAAAGGTTCAGGAAACAGGAATTATTTCTCCTGAATATGTAAGATGGAAATTTACAGATTGGAGAAGCATCCAAAATGCCTCGTAATAATGAGTGAAGTAGCAGAATCTGGATTTTTTTCCCTCTTGGATGGTGTGAGGGGAATTTTTAAAAAGAATTTAACATTTTCAGGAATCAAAATAAATGGTGTCTCTAACAATCCCTTACATAGCCTGGCTTTTATGAAACCACACTAAAAATGGTCAGTGGAGTTCCCATTTTCACATCTGCTATTTGTATGAACATACACCTGGCAATGTAGTGTGTGTGTGGCTTCAGAGGAAACTCAACCAAGCAACTATCACTTCATACAGCACTAATGGTCTTGGTTAAAAATCTAGTATGTGTTTTGTTTACAGTAAATGAGGTGCATATCAGCAACAGTGAATATGAAAATGAAATTTTAATGGACTGCTTTTATGATGTTAGAGCAATGTGAAAAGACATCTGTAATGCAATTCATTTTTCAATATTCAGTAATGTAGTTTTAGTTGCAATAAATACAGATCCCAATAAAGACTCACATGACTATTTTCTTCAATTTCTTGTTTCACAAGTACTTGGAGACCTAGAGCAACTTTTTCCATTAATTCATGCTAATCCTTTTGGAACTTTTCCATTGTTTTGTTTTAATGTTTTCTTTCTCTCTTTTTTTTTGTTTTGTTTTGTTTGTTTGTTTGTTTTTTGGTTTGTTTTTTTTTTTAGTATATTTTAACACCTTGCTGTAATTACTTTACACTTATACATGTAATTGCACAGTGTGATAATGTATATTGATTCTGATTAAGTTGTCTGCATCCACTATCATTAAATAATCTTTGCATCTATCACTTAATTGTTTCTCACAAATAAAGAGTTATGGATCTGCTTTTTCTGAGCTAAAATGGCTAATCTGCCCCATTTACAGAAAAGAGAAAAGCATGAACTTTGCGATACATATGAGTATACTTATATGGATATATAGTTTTGTATTTATAAAATACATATTTATATACATTTAAATACATCAGAGATTTCTTCATGGTGAGAAGTTTGGAAAGAATCCAGGCAAAAATTGAAATGAATCATGGGAAAATTCCATTTGCTTTCAGCATTTTAGTTCAATCTTGCAGAGTCAAAAGCAGCTTTTTCTTCTGACAGTCATCAGGTTTGATGATGCAATCTGTCTTTTCAGCTTAGTCAGACACTTAAGCCATCACTCTTGACTCACATACTGCACTTGCCCACATGATGTTAGTTACTCACGCATATTTATTCCATTTTCAATAGATAAACCTTTGTTAGCTTTTATGTCTAGGCCTTTTAGCCATACCGCCTGGGAAAGTAATTAAACTGCTTGCACTTGAAAAGCCCAGACAGCTCAGGCTTTGAAAGCAGCAGCAGCTCTGTCCAGACCCCAGAAGCTGCCCCCTGGCTTCCACGAGAGATGGTATTATGAAAAGCCACACAACCTAAACCAATTTCTCTGAAAACATTTCTTAACAGCAAAATTAAACCTCTCCTCATCTCCATGCTTTGCCAGAGGCTTGCTTTCTTCTAGAAAACATAGCTTTCCTGTGAAGGCTTCCTATTTTCATTCTTCCCCCAGCCATCCCACAGTTGGACATCATCTCAGAAAAACACAGGGACAGTAGTGCCCTGCTGCTGCTCTGAACCCCAGTCAGTGCTCAGAAAATGCTCAGCACAGAAAGACGCCAGAAGTGCCACCCACCCTGGGCCAACACCCCCTCACTGAGTATCCTTAAAAACTACATAAAACCAACAGGAGAAACATCCTATCCTAGTCTCCATTACACAGTTACTGCTAAGTACCGGTAAAGAACGATATGATGTGCGTGACACTTAAAATGCATCTCGTTGAAGTTCAGCACTTGTCATGACTTCTTCAGCTTGTTTTCATCATTATGGGAGTATAGTACATCTAAAAATGTATTTTATCCTCTTTCCTGTTAAGTACACTCAATCATGATGGCACCAGGACTGGTAAATTCACGTAAACATTCACATGTGTTTATAATAAACTTGTGCTAACACAAGTCATATTTAAGCTGAGTCTCAGGTTTTTTTTAATAAATAAAAAAAAAAGAAAAAGCACAAGCATGAGAAAACAGGCAATGATAAATGTTTCTTAATGTTACATATAACAGGTTGTGTTATTTGATTATGTGTGATTTGTGACTAACAGCATATTGTTAAAAACTACTGCATAATATATATACTTTTTTTACATTAGTAGTTCTATTTGTTTTCTTCAAAGTCTGATGGAATTTCCTTCACCCTCCCTCATTTCTTCTCAGATTGCCCCATGTATTATTCAATGTCTCAGCTGCAAGCGCTGCCACAGAGTTGAAACTAAACCACCCTGATAGCTCTGTCCTTCACTAAGACTAGCAAGGGCCCACTTGGTGAGACTGTACTTCTGGAGATAGCATTTCCCTGGAAAATGAGGTGCAAAAAAAAAGGCTTCATTTACTGGAAAGGGAAATATGGATGGTCAGATGAACTGTTAGAATGGAAATATTTGAGGACTTATGTACTGAGATGCATGTAATGCATGTAACCCCAGTCTGATGACAAATCAAAGTCAGAAAGGGCTTTGCTATACTTGTTACCATATTTACAGTTTAGACAATTACCTCTAAAATGTACCACCTTCTGTCGGACAAGGCAGAGTGAATCCTGTCCCCAAATGAGAGCTGTCTAGGAAAAAATAAAACAGGAAAAAAGCCCCAAATCTTAAACACTTGATATGCATGATTAGATGAATACACACAAGGAGAAACGTCTCCAAATCTCTCCTCAGGACTCTGCACTATTTTAACCTTCAAAAAAACTTGGAAATGATTTAAGGCTGAATTGAATGGTAGTCAGATATGTGTGTTTTCTGGAAATATTTCATGAAGTTCAAGCGGTAAATTATGTTCTACAAGGACATTAGCCATACATCTTTCATGTGTCCTTCCCTCTTTCAGCTGATCACATTCACTTGTCCTATCTTGCTTCAGATTAAATGGCAAATCTGTCAAGTGAGGGGGAGGTATTTCCCCAAGTTGTTTATGAAATGACCAGCACCATTCAGCTTCAGTCCTGCCTGAATTCTTTCAAGCACATGAAACACAATAATCAAGTGTCTTAAACAAAGAAGTCCTACACATGAAAAGGGTCAAACTCCAGAAGTGGTGAGTAATGATGCTACAGGAAACTAACATCAGACAGAGGATTTCTGTCCCGTATGGTTGTTCTCCGAGTGATTAGTAGTAGAGATTTCAAAAGGTCATATTTTTCTAAGAAGCCTCATTATGCTCAGATCACAAGACAGGGGATTTTCTCCGTCAAGTGACAGCTGAGATAAGTAATGTGTCCACCCAGTCCCAGGTTTCGAAGCATGAGGGTCTGTCACAGCCCGTATCAGCCAAGACCGTATCAGGAGTGCCTTGAGAAGACAACAGGGAGGCGAGCTATGTCTACAGGACCAGTTACTTTGCTAGATATGCCACGATCAGTGCCGGCATGTGTATCAGAAGGTTTCCAAAACTGGTTCAGGGTCTTACCTGACACCATTAATTCTGCCACAGCAAGTTCTTCTCTAGCAAATTGCAATTGCAAAGCCATTGCAAAGACATTCTCTCTTGATTAGAAACAATTTCTACAGGATTTTTGGGTTTTTGTTCTGGAAATGCTGAGATGAAGAGCTTCAATTCTCTCAGAAACTTCTTATGGCTAAAACCATTTTCCATCATTATCTGTGAATAGTTTTAGCTAACCTCTGCTGCGCTTTTTACTAAATAAAATATATATCCAAAGCTGATCACCCAGTCCTGTTTCTAACAAACTAGAGATGCAACTCTGTAAGGTAACTCCCATGACAAGGGGAACCTGATGGGGAAGGGAGTCTGAGGAGAGGAAACCAGATTAATTGAAAAACTTGAGTTGTTCATGTTCTGGTTGTGCTCTGCAGCACATCACATAGCCCTTCTGACACCCTGAATGAGACTGCTCTGTCCCTAGCTGTGCCTGCCTCAGCTGGGAAAATTGATTTGATTTAATAACCTGGGCTGGGGAGGAAAGGCTTGAAAAGCCCCTTTTGCACTGGGGAGGCTGGGCTGGATCCACAGCATCTGAAGTTGGCAGCAAGAAGAGCTTGTGCACCTTACAGAGCCCTTCTCATCCAGCTGAGCTGCAGAGCACCCTGACGGTTGCCCCACCTATGCTCACCAGGCTGCTGAGAGAGGACTGGAAAGAAAGATTTATGGAAAATTGATGGAGACAGATGTGTGGAAGAGGAAAGGTAGGACAATGACAGGAAGCCACAGCTTCTGCTCCCCTATGCTTTTTCCAGGGCTACCCCAACCTCTGGCCATGGAAGCTGACAACTGCTGCACGTCCTCGCGATGTCTCTCCCAGAGCTCACTCCACAAACACTCATTTTGGTGTGATGAGGATTTCAGCGTGATAAGGATGGCTGTGACGCTCTGCACCTGCACCACCCCAGGGGACTCCCCTGAAGCATGCGTCACAGGTGGGACATCCTTTCCACCACCTTCTCCCAGGGGACAAAGCTGGGGTTCAGGGCTGCTGGCAGTGACCTCTTTGGGCCTTCTGAGCAAGTTTGACCCTTCTGACATTCTCACTCATGGCACAAATTTGGTCTGGAGAAGAAAGTAGAGGTGTCACCTGTTTTCATCCATATTTGGGTTGGTTACCTGATCTTAACATTTTTACTATTAAAAAAAAAACAAACAACCCACACAAAAACTTCCTAGTATTAAATAAAAAGCCACTCTTTCTCCTTCCCATATGCCCACAAAACTCTCAGTGCCTTTTAGTGCTCCAACAGACAGTAAAATATTTTTAAGTCACTATAAATCAGTATGTTTTTAGCCAAAATAGGTCTTGAGCAATGTTTTCGTGAGAAATTCTCTGGATCCTCAATTCAGGAAATATCTGAGATTCTTGAGGAAGAGTCGTATTAGTGGGGCAAGGTGATGATACTCAGCCTGTACCTCCAGCTTTTGTTCTTGGGACTACAAAGGTTTCAAGATAGTTTAAGTTTGAGATATTCTGGCTTTTGACCTAAGTGTAGCAGCTCACATGCTCCACAAACTAAATTCTAATAATTTACCAGAAATGTTTTTTTTAATTAGGACAAAGTAAAGGGGAATTGGAAATAATATCCCTTACTTAAATTCTCATATATTATATCCCCTTTTTTTTTTTAGCATACACTTTGCAAGTTGCATATGATATGACATAATTGGGGAATGAGAGGAAAAGAAAAAAAAATGCAGGAGGATGAACCAAAACCTTCTCATCAGTTGGACCTTTCTGCGTAGTTCACAAGGCAAATTCCTCAGGTCACAGTCTCATCTGTAAGGATTTTCCACTTCCCCCACTCTTGAGGAGAGCAGAGGCACATCAGCACACACTGACACCCACAGAGAACTGAACCGTCTGATAAGAGATTGCTTTTGTTCCCCACAAGCTCCCACAAAGGTATTCAGTACACAGACCAGTATTTGTATTATGCTGTGAAGGGAAGGATTTAGGCCAAAAGAAGCTGGCAGCCATGGCTTTTTAATGAGCCATGTGCTGACAGACCTGGTTGTGAGCTGTTACAGATGTGCGCTGGACAGTCTAATGAGATGCAGGAAATTCAGTAGGCCAAAAAACCTCTTTGGATTTTCTGGTTACACTGGCAGGATCAAAACCTCTTGTGTTCTACCTGGCATCACCAAGCAAGGGTTATACTCAATGTGCTTAATAAAAACATTACCATTTGGGGTAAAGGCACTGATGCACGTTGATTGCCATAAGGGGCAATAAAAGAGTGGCTGAGTCATTAGCCAAGAATGAGAGCACAGGCAGGCAGAAATCTGCACTGGCACATTAATTATAGTAACAATTTCTGTGATTCTCCTGCTACATTACCAGAGATGCAGGAGCATGAGAGGAGGCTGCAGCATGGAAGGAGATGGCCAGGATGGTGTAGCAAGTAAGGGGAAGGAAACCCCTGGTGAGAGAAGAAAACCCCCAGAAATATTCTTCTCCCTGTGGAACGGAGTCTCCAGCTGATGTGTTCAGCACAGAAGGGGTGCCTTTTCCCGGTGCTTTAGCAGAGGAGTATTCTGGCATTTCTCTTGGAGCATGAGTCAGACACAGGGGCTGCCAAAAAGCTGTGCCAAGTCCTGCTCTCTGTTATATGTGCCCACAACAACACAGCACGTGAGCAGATATTATCTCAGTGCCAACTGAGGCATTGGAACGGCTGTGGACTGCTCTGCAGCTCCTCGTTTTCACCTCTGTTATCTCTGTGAAGTCTGATTTTCAACTGTATTGCAGATGATATTGCTAATTGCCAGACCTGCAAATTCAAACAAATCAATGGTAAAGGTCTACTTTGTTGTTATGTGACAGATAAAACTTATTTTTAACAATCTCACTGATGAAACACTAGCCAATGGATGCCCCAGTTTACTTGTTCTTTGTCATACAGACAGGCATATATATAAAAAAACACAGACAAGAGTCTGTGAGACTAAATAGGACACATACACAGACCTTTCCCACCACAGCTAGGTCAGACGGCATTTGCTGAAACTATAAAGCTGCATAAGACATGCAACAGTGACATCTATTGACTCATAAACGTCGTGCAGATCCCTGCTTGTTTATTCTCCTGAAATATTTTTAGCTGCATTAGCAATGCCTTCAGTGTGCATCCCACACTGTTGCAAGAGCGCATTGCCGCTCACAGGCACAGGCCCTGCAAGCTGACGGGGCTGCTCGGTAAAGAGCTTCTTGGATAACTTGCCATTACAACACATATACATTTAGTCTCAACTATGAACAGCCTATTCTCTTTGCACAGTATAAACTGCAGATAGTTCATGCTTCTGCAAATCACACTCACGGTAGATTCCCTCTTTTTGGTGTGTTTTTGAGTTTTAAGAAAGTCTACTTTTGTAAATCTTCATGTGTAGCAAAAACGTCGTCTTGTGACATATTGGGTTGCAGGAAGAGAAGGCAAAGACTTCACTACAAAAATGTATTCTCTCTTGGGAACCCAGTGGTTCTCCAAGACACAGACAGTTCAAAGCAAGACTGCAAGTAAACCTGTTTCTTCTTTTTGTCTCTAAAGTCCTTGTGACTGTGTGTCCAGCCCTAGGGAACTACAGTGATCTTCAAGCTTCAGATTTGGAAGTACTGGGTTAGTGTTTTCAGATCACTTGATTTGCCAAACCCACCCATTCCAATGTGACAAAACTTACACCAGAGGAGTAACCTAAGCTGAGTGAGATCACACATCATGAACATTACGAAATCTTGCGTAACAAAAGCAGAGGAAGGGACTGTGAGGAGACTGGATTTCCGTCGCTGTCACAGTCATTGCTGTTGCCCAGGGAGAAGTGGTAGCTGATTCACTGCTAATGATGAAGAAAATAGAGCACAAGCAGAGACAAATGCTGCCTCCGATATCAGAAAGTAGCTTTCTTACAGAGCAATGTAAGAAAACCCCCAGTGAGCAGTTGGGTCAGTAAAACTGTGTCATCAGAGCTATCCTGGGTGAACAGTCTTACGTATGCAGCACATGATAATACTCCCAGGGTTACAGGATTGTCCCTCTTTTCATGAGTAATCATCCTGCTAGGTGTCATTCTCACTAAGGAGTCCCTGAAGCTGAAGCTGAAGACAAGGGAAAGCACATTCACAGATGTTTTGACAAAGCTTCCTTGCTTCATTCCCTCCTCTTATTTTTTTTTGTTTTGTTTTAAATTTTTAAAACTAAAATATTGCTTTTTTCTGTTTTCTACAAATCTCATATATTGGTTGTATTTGTGAATCCAGACATTCAGGTTTGAAAGGTATCTCCGAACTGGAGATACTTGATCCTGATTATAAACTGAGAGACTGTTTTAGAAGGTAAAATGATACTTATATGATCAAACATCATGAAGGCAAGAAGCCAGAGTAAGACGGATACATTACAGATGACTTGTATTTCTGTATAAAATGCCCATCAAATTGCAATATTTTCTTCATTAATTCTGCAGATAATCTTGGGTTTTTTTTTTAAGTCTCTACAACTGTCTGGCTGCAGAGACAATTTGCTGAGGTTCAGAAAAACACTCTGTGTCTCCTCTCTGACTTCTTTCTTATACTTATGTCCTTTCTTGATAAAGCGGGCCAGCACAGTAGTACATGGAAAGCCATCAACCAAAGCATCCAGTCACCTGCATGCGGATTAGAGGTACCAGCCAGTGAGAGAATTGTTAAAGTAATATTAACATGGAAACAAATGGGTGGGAGGAAGAAAAATCAAATCAAACTGCCACAATAAAAGGGTAATTCAACAGCTTTTCTACTTTGCTTCAAACTTAGCTTGGTGTCTCTTCCTGGGGTAACAAATCTAGTTTGACCTTGGACTTGGGAAGAAGTCCTTATCTGTGGTTATGTTGCTAAAACAAAGTCTTGACAGATACTGACACACCTGCTGAATTTGGGGAGCTGGCATGTACAGTCATGGCTTGAAGATGGACAACATTATTGCAAGGAGAGGCAGACATCCAGTTGTTTGCTTTTTAGATTTGGTTCGGGTTGGGTTTTTTAGTTCCTTAACTTTTTCCAATTTCCAACTTTTTCCGTTCTGCAAAGAATGTACTTTGATAGGACTGAAACACAAGCTCCCCCTCTAGCAATGCTCACCCATATGTTTTGCGAAGATCAAACTAAATTGCGGAAGAAATGTCCTAAATAAAAAGACTATTTCAAAATGCAGCAGATCCTTCCACAACCCAAATACAGCAACTTTCATAGTTCTGGAGAGAAAAGGCTTGTCATTTAATAATAAATTATTGTATTGTTTCAGAAAAACATCTTCCTGCTCCAAGCTCCATGCTGTCCTCAAACACATTTTCCCCATCATCTAAAACTTTTTGTTGAAGTAGGAAGCTAATTTTTATGGCTTATATTTGCTCTTGGCAGTAAGGGAATGTTTATTTACATCAGTATTTTCTTGTAAATTCACTCAGACGTGGGGGAAAGAAACGTGAATCCAGAAAAGCTTCTGTATAAAATTGAGAAGTTATCCCACTGAACTTATATTTTGGGAAACTATTGATTATATGCTCAGGGCCAAACATTTTGCCAAGAAACACGGATCAGATGTTAATAAGAAAATCCTTTCAACATATTGATTGGAGAGTTGCCAGAATTTTCAAATGCTGTTTGAGTCAAGAGTATTAATCTTCAGGAAAGGAAGGATCTGGGTTGAATACATTCAGAAAAGAAATATAGTTTGTTGGTGTGTTAAAGGAAAATACTAAAAGAAAATAATATTCATAAGCCTAAAGTGCATCTATAAGCATGCAATTACACAACATGGAAAAACAGATCTCGGTTCTCTTTATAAACAAGTTCCAGTCTAAAAGCAAGGAATTTACTAATGCATGAAGAAAATACCATATACCAACGAAAATTTCTCTATTCTTTCTGAAGGAAGACATATATATATATATCAGGAAGAAAATATTAATTTTATAATACATACAGTGTGTAAGTATATTTCAAATACATTGATGCATTTAATACATTTAACATATTAAATGTTCTATAAGTATACACTATATAAATATTTTATAAATGTGTTGTAGTATTTACTTTATTAGAAATATACAGAAGTGTGTAAGTAGGTCCGTCACTTCAAAAATTTTTTTTATTAATTTACAGAATTTTGCCCTCTCTGGAAGACTTTGCTCTGTGTAAGGTATCATTAATCCCCATAAAATTGGTAGACATCAGTCTTGAGTTGCCTATAGTTAGTATATTTGAGGAAAAGCAGAGTTTTTCTTTTTCTCTCAGTTTTCTTGTCTCTTATATAATCTTTTTTTGCTGGCAGCTTCTCCCAGAGCAGAGGATAAAGATTCAGTTGCAAAAGAAATTAATCAGAAAATTCAGATGAAGGCTGCCTTCTACTGCTTTGAATGGAACAAGGTTGCAGGTTGCAGGGCCATTACAGCTGGTATTTACACCTCAGACATCTATATGCTTCCTCTGTAAATACAGAAAGCAGCATTTTGCACAAAGCCAGCTCTCATCACTGCTAACTGAAACAAGAGGAGACAGAAACTGTCTTAGCTGGAAGAACCTAAAGAAAGTCATACAAAACTTATTAACCTTAGAAAGTATTCATAAAACCTATACATTATACCAAATCTGCTGAGTATAAGTAAATAGAAAGTGAAGGGAAAGATATCTGTCAAATAGAAGCATTTTTCAGAAGACTGTTAATGTAACCAGGGCTCAATCTTTGCAAATCAGATTGTGTGCTCTGCACCTCATGTGTGTTGTGTCAGTTACAATGATGTATTTATATGTGTGCAATTTAAAAATTAACAGTCCTAGAAGTGCTCTAATACAATGTAAAAGCACCAATGAAATAATAATTTCTGGTCTGAGCTTCTGGCTTTTATGCAACAGTAGTGGTATGAATCACCAGCACAAACTTCATATGCTATAATACACTATCTGAATTAAAAGAGTTGCAGATTTGATCCTGAGAAGTCTTGTAAATATGCTAGTGGGGATGAACCTGTTACCTTGTATTGCACCATTTAATAAATTATTTTCTGGATTTACTGGTCATATTCATCCCTGGGGTAATAGGGAAAATCTGCACCAGAAACTTTTAACAAGTCCTCAGTTATGTATTGAAAAGTTATTTTTATTTAACTTGGTGATTTAAAATTCAATTTTTGCTGATGTGGGAAGAGTTTATTAAATTAAATTACGAATTATAAAGTTGAATACAAATTACACAGTTCTGTGATTCCTCCTTATGTTCTATTGATTCAATAAAATAAATTTAGGATCTCCTAAACTGTTCACACAAGTATAGAAGATGACAGAGTCATTTCTAATCAGTTTCTTCACATCCAAATTTATTCATAATATCTGTTTTCTGCCAAGTAAAGCATGCGACATGCCTCTGATGCATCCAGAATGTCTCAGACTGGCTGTCTCCGGGCAGAGCTGCAGATGCCATTTCCTTTCCGGAACAAAGATTATTCGAGCTGAGCCCACGAGCTCCCTGACTGTGGTCATTTCCATTTCCATGCTGTCTGCTCCCTTTGTCATTCTGCCTTTCCCACGTACATGACATCATCAGCTTCCTGCAAAGCTGAGACAAGGTATTGACTTAGTAGTTTAGGTTGTGCCTACATTATGCAGTAATGGTGGAAGCAATTATGTACTATGGCCCTGCTGCTTCTTTCATTTTCTATCCATGTGTCTTGAGAACTACTTGATATTAGCCTTAATTTTTTGCAGCATCTCAATTTACTTGATTTGAGGTTGTTCTCACTTCATCCTTATGATCCTGACATCTAAAATACCACTAAATTTGGCGATAAAAGTATTTTTCCCATCTCACAGGTTCTGTGCTCACTTATAGTATCTTTTTTGAGATCAGTATTTGCCCTAAGGCTGTTTAATTCCTGGTAGCTTTTACTCCTCTGTAGAAGAACTTTTCAGGTTTCCTCCATATTCAGTCCCTGAGCAATACATCTCAACTGACTTCACTATTTATTCAATCCAACTGAATAAAATTCGTATTAAACTTCTTCAGTTAACATGATGAGTAGTGAACTCAGTGGAAGAATGGACTGTGATGGCTGGCAAAGGGTTTTGTTTATCTTGCCATTTTAAAAACATGTGCCATCTATTGCTAACTATGTGTTGTCAATCATTCTAAAATTGGTTCAGTCAAGTTTTTCAAAACTAAAATCTTTGGTCTGTTGTTATGGTTCTGCAGTATTTAAACAGTTAAATTAATGGATTAGTTACGCTCACACATTTTTAGAAGTATCATCTTCAACCACTTTTCAATTGCTGCCTTAGAGATTTCTTTCCATTCCCACTTCCCTGAATTATAATTGAAAGCAAATAGGTGTACCAGTTTTTCTTACTCTATATTGCTTGCTGTTGTTTCATACTGCTGCTCATTCTCTCTCTCCTACTTCTGATTGTTCTTGTCACCAGCCGGGGAAGCTGTTTGTGAAAGCTATGGTTGCTACTAGCATTCATATAGGTGTATCGGCTGGGGTATCACCCCGCCTTTTAGCATGGTTTGGATAAATTTTCTTTTTAAAACAATGTTGTATAGTTGTGTCATGGTTTTAATTTCTTCCAGAGGCAAAACACAGAGGTAAGAAACTGCAGATCCGAAGGTGTGAGAGGTCTCAAGAGGTTGGTTTCAGAGGATACTTCAACTCTCAAACTTACAATGTCACAGGAGAGCTTCAGTGGCGCTCATGGGACTCTTGACAACTGCGAGCAGTGAAGACTCAGGGCAGAACGTAATTATGACAACTGCCCCCTTGTCCACCATGCACAAGGTCAGCGGCTTGGCTGGATGACTTTAGGCTGGGAATTCCTGGACTGATTAGCACAACAGGCTACATCTTTCACAGAAGCTGGCAGGCAGATGGTCTTGTTCTTTGTTTCTCTTACAGGTCCCTGAGACCTTAATTTCATAATGTTTTGAACCAGAACTTTCTATATATCTTTTGGTATGATTCTTACTTCTAAAATAAAGGGCAGAAGTATTATTTCTGCATTAATGTACTGTCTGAATAAGTCAATTTTTCCAAGTTAATGTTTGCTGTAATAAACTGAAAACAGTACTCCAGTAGCTATCACAATGTGGTAAAGGAATAACAACCCAAGTTAAAAATAGGGTCATGCAAAATAGTCTCCCACAGCAAAGGGCAGGAAATTGGTTGCAGTTGAACTAATATTTCTCTAGAAATTATCCGTAGCTGCTATTTGCTATGCAGCTTCTGCACACCCTCAGGCAATTCCGGACGCCTTTGGAAAATCTTCTTAAGCTGCGTGTTCCACTGCCTGTATATGGAGAGGATCATGCTTGTAGTTTTTTGGTACAGAAGAAATGTTTGTCTTTGTAGGAGTGCTGTAGAAAGTGTCTTTTGTGTCAGATGACTCATTCATAGTATTTCTCCTTTCTGAGTAGACAATAAAGGAAGTGAATCCCAAAACAGGGAACTTGCACCCAGTTTTGTGAATTCTTCTGTCTTTGATGTTTTAAATAGATAAACAGAGGCAAAAGGACATGTGCAGTTCTGTACAGTGTAGGTAAGTATATTGGTCATAAGGTTTGTAACGATTTTGGGAAATAGATTATACATTCTTGTTGCATTCCAGAAGGACAGTTATTTTGTTCCTAGATAGTGAAATTATGATATTACTCTTTCACAGAGACGTATGAAGACTTTTCCAATCTCGTCTGTGTACCCTATATACAAATCATGCCCTTTCCAGTCTCTCACGGGTGAAATACTCCAAACCTATTTTTCATCTATTTCTGTGACAGATTTCCCCATCCGCTGGTCTTCAACAATTGTTCCTTTTAATCCAAGTGTAGCTGGGAGTAGGGACACTACAAGCAATAAGGATGTCAAAACTGGTATAATACAAGAGCTCGTATGATATTATATGTAAAGTTGTAATTTTTAGTGTTTTCTTATAGCTGCCACACCAACAGAAAACATATTTTTTTTTACTAATCATAAGATTTTCCAGTAAATAATAATCTCAGCATTACTATATTTTTGCAGGATAAATAGTCTATAGGCATGATGATGGGGAGGAAGAACAACAACAGTAACACACAAATTTTCAAGGATAATATGGATGTCAGTGGTAAGTAGGTTTATTATCTTGTTCTGAGTGACTTGTTTTCTTCAGTATCTCAGCTATCTGAAAAGCACCGACTAACATTTTCAGAGTAAATCTTCAGAGTTGATACTGAGACCAGCTAATGGTATTAGTGTTCTCTTTCCTGAAGTTGTAGCTAGATTTATTCCATTCCAATTATTCACTCCCCAGCTTAAATGAGTTTACGGAAGGGCCCCATCAGCACCACTCACACTCTACCTTTAACTGTCCTTACTTCAGTCATGTGTCAGGCAGAATTGAAGTATGACAGAAGAGAAAAGCACTCTTAGCCATATCAAAACGTATCTTTTCCTGTCTGGTATGAATATGGTGCTAGCAGAACTGAAATGGCTTGAAATGTGTGTGAGAAGTGACAGTAAAATTCACTTTCTATATCCGTTAAAGCCAAAAATATGACTTGTGAGATATTTATTTCACTGGGGAACATATGCAACATGTGACTTCATGGAAAATTTAATTTCTAGTTTCAAATACCTAAACAAAAAACTTCATAAGCTCTATAGGGACATCCCAATAGCAGAAGAGGAGAGTGGTCTCAGAGTATTTGTCACAAAATACTGACTCGTGTAAACATCACATCATTACTAAAGCCTAACCAAAGTTCAGGTTGCCTTTCCTCTGACAGCATTCTGCTGGGTAGAGTTGAGCATTTTAAATACACAGAGATAATTGAAGCTTGATTTGCAATTGCCACAAGATTATAGATGAAATAGTGAAGTTTACAATGTGGCCAGCTAAAAAATTATCTCTGTGCAAGCTACAGGACACGGCAAGTTTTCTATAAAACTTGATACAATAATAATTACTCATGTTAAGCCAACATTTCAGAAACACCTTGTTGTTGTCTTTTTGTTTTTAACATTGATTCTCCACAGAAGATTAGTAACACTGAAAACAATCTATTCATCAGTTTCTAACATTTCAGCCTCTAAAGCATTCTAAGTTTAAAATTTAATCATCTTTATATTTCATGCTGTCATTTTTTTACCTTGTTTATATTGTTATTATTTACCTTGTTTACATTGTTTTAACCATCTAGATGTTTGATGTATAGCCTAAGCTAAGCCTCTAAGCTCCCTTTGTAATCAATGCAGAGAAGATAAAGGTGCCTTCAGAAGGGCTAAATGCAAGAATGGAAGATGTTGTCATTTGAGGTAATTCTTATGTAGGTGGGATTAAGTATAAAAAGAGTTAATAGAGTTGAAGCCATTAATAGATATGAAGCCATTGAGTCATGCATATTCTCTACAGATCAATCTGTAACATGACAAAATGCAGTCAAGCCTAAACTCCAGTACCATGCACTCTTCCATGAAAAATGCATGAGACAGTTGTTCAGCTCTGTGACCACTTGACACATGTATGTATGTATATGTATGTATTTAATTACTTTCTAGTTGTTACCCAGGGAATCTGCAAGCATGTTTGCACATCCACCTAAAGCAGACAAACCATTACCTTATGATTCATTAAGTTGATGTCAGATTGCCCTATATGTCAGTCTGATTCAGAGATGATAGGCCATAAAATGCAATTTTGCACTCTGATAGGGGGTGTGATGTTTTCTGTAGATCTTCACCTGGAAGGTAGTGGAGCACTGGAACAGGCTCCTCAGAGATGTGTCACGGCCCCAAGCTTGACAGTGTTCAAGAAGAGACTGGACAATGCCCTCAGACACATGGTGTGAACTGTGGGGTTGTCATATACAGGAACAGGAGTTGAACTCGATGATCCTTGTGGGTCCCTTCCAACTCAGGACATCAATTCTATGATTCTATGAGAAACTGTTTTTTTAATGTATGTGGTGTATATTTTTTTTTCTACTTATCTGTAAAACAGTGTATCTCTAAAATTTATCTCTAAGTTCACTGAAATGAAAACCAAGGGATGAAGAAACACATGGAAAATAGAGAAATAGAGATCAACAGGGTAATGAGTACAAAGAACAAAAACTAAAGCTATTATACAAGGTGTCTGAGTCAAAGTAAATGCAGTTGAAAGGTTAGACTGACATTGGAGTGGGGCATGTGGGTGGCTTTATATGCCAGTCCCCAGTGGGTCACAACTGCCCCTCTGCAAAACCAGCAAAGCTCAGGGATGGGGGAGGGGAAAAAGAGGGGGAGGGAGCGCAACTTAAACCAAATACTGATTTTCTGCAGCCACCTTGTGTCGAAAATGGAAATTGCAGCTTTCAAAACCGGTGTTCTTGTAAGCACAGCACCCTGTTTCAGCAAGATGATTCACGCAAGTATAAGTTGAGGCTCATAAATGTCTCCGCTGTTGCCAGGCTCCTGCTCACGTGTATCGAGTTCTGCCAGTGGGCAAATACTCTGAATTAGGATGGATTTGAACTGGTACTCAGTTTCTAGGAGGAAATTTCATGTAGCAAGAATACATTACTTTTAGATCCCATTTCTCTGCAGTTTGAACTCTACAGAAATCAAAGGGGAACTTTCAATTTATTTCTATGCGCAGTCAGGTTCTATTAAAAAGTATTTTTTCACAGTGCAAAAAATGACAGATCTTGCACTCTTCTCTTTGAAAAGTGCTACCATTGTGGTTGAAAGGGGAAATCCACAGAAATTAGGAGTCAGAAACCCGAAATGGTAGTTGACTGAGCTTTAGGGTGCAGTCTTCTAATTCTTTAACTAGATGACACTAGATGCTCTAGACACAGAAAGTGAGATGCTAGTTCACATTAGATTAGGGAAAGTAAGTGCTTTGTCATTGACATAACCCTTTCTCCCTTCTCAAATCATGCATTTAATTTAAATTCAGGGAGAAGACACAGGTGACAGCTATCTTTTTCCATTATAGATTTGTAATGACGAGGATTGTTTCCCCATTCATGGCAAAAATCTGGCCACTGTTTTTCTGTGGCAATGTTCTCCTATCTTCTGCCTCACCACCACTGAAACATGATTTCCACTTGGCTCATCTAGCTAGGGGCTGGCACCATGCAATGGCCACCTGAGTGGATGAGCCCTCACTGTAGCACTCCAGACACCTAAACTGTTCTGAGTGTTTAACTAGCAACAGTTCACTCAGAAGGAAGCTGAGTCGGAGGCTCTTTGGAAGAAGCTTCTGTCTCTCTTCTTTGGTTATATGAGCAGGCTGCAGGTATGTTTGCTTATTGATGGAAAATTGGCATCTGCACTTAGGTGATGTGAATGGCATTCCTCCATAAATTACCAAATAATAAACCGTATGTTTCTTGTGTGGCAATGGAGGCCAAAAGCTTCCTATTTAAGGCAAACGCATTGCTTTCAGCCAGATAATGCTGAGCAATGTTTACCAGTAGCAAATAACTGGTGTCATGCTGTTAGAATTTTAGGGACCCTTGGAGCTAAACAGAAATGTGTCCTTGACCAATGAGCCATTCTCTATGGAAATGCTCGCATATTTGTTCTTCATGGCTAAGCTTTTCAATAGCATCTTTTCTTAAAACAAAACAAAACAAAACAAAACAAAACAAAAAAAAAAAAAAAAAAAAAAAGAGAGAGACTCAAAGAAAAGCAGAAGCAGCAAAACAAAACAAGCCAAACCAGAAAGTAGGTTACGACTCCAGCCCGCCAGAGAAAGGAACAGGTTGTAGTTTAAGTCACTTGTGAGAGAATCACAGATTATATGGATGTTCAGCAAATGAGATCAATGGGATGTAACAGCAGTATCAATATGACAAATTAGAGGAATTACTCTAAACCACCACACAACAGGGGACATGAATTACAGTTTGGTATTTTGTTTACAGGCCAGGCAAGGTCAAACTACTATTATTATTGCTTGTCGGTTTTCCACCACTCTGACTGCAGATGCAATAGTGGGTGTTGTGGATGGCACTGTGGTTGAAATGGGAACACACACAGAGCTGATGGAGAAAAAGGAGCCACATTATTCACTTCTAACCTCACAGGTACTTTTTATTATTACTGCTATTATTATTTGTATAATCACAGTATGCAGGATGATATCTCACAGATCAAATCCCCACTGCGGGTAGTTTTAGATGTGAGAGATGGAAATATGACCATGCATAGATGTATTTGTTAATCGACAGTTTTACAAATGCTGATATCTTTTATGCATCGTAGGAGTCTGCTTATTTGTGAATGTCTCAGATGATCTGTAAAAGACAGTGTAGCTCATGACTCACGCATAATCTAGCATATGCTTTAAAGTGACATTTAAGTACAGATGCAGAAGCTCCAAGTGACCTAAGACCCAGACTGTGGCCTCTGGTGGGAAAACCCTTTGCTGCTGTGCTGACAGTGCTGCCAAGCACCAAGACATCTCTAAAATCAACTCACCTCTGAATAAGGATACAGCTTTCCCTATTGCTCTTCTACAATCTCCTGGCAGTAAGTGTGCCTGAATTCTCAGATAGAAATGTGGGTGAAGGTTTCCACAGTTCAGAGTGAGATTTAAATGAAAAAGTAGTAGTTTAGGCTGTAACTCTGGGGCTTACCTGTGCTGTTGGAGCCAAACTAACTTAAAAAAAAAAAAAACAAACAAACAACAGGACAACAGAAAAATCCCCAACAATGCCAGCCAGCACCTTTTTTGTACAGATATATCAAAAGCTTGGATCATTCTTCCCGTGCTGGTCTACCTCCATCAGCAAAGTGAAAACTACAAATGAAAGCACTGGAAAGGCAGAGAGATGCCAGGTATGGGCAGGTTCTTCACCATGACATCTAACCAGGAGTGAGCAATTGTCAACACTGACAGGTAGAAAAGTGCTGGCAGCACCATAAGAGAGACAAAGTATGGACCTATCATATTTCAGTGCACATACCATTAGTAACAGTACTCCTTGAGACACTCCTGCTTAGCACAACCAAGTTGAAATGGATAGTAAAAGTAGTGGGACTGGATTTCCAGGGTTACTAAAGCACAGTTTAAAAGTTATGTTCTGGAAAATGTCTTAAAAAGATATACATGTCTTTCAGGCGTATAATCTAGATTTATCAAATTTAGCTATTTGTGCTGGGAGGAGGTAGCTGGAACTAGAAACACTCACAAGGAAATGACTGAAAAATCTTAAAGGTGAAATCTTGGCCTATTTGACTTTAACAGTAACTTTGTTGAATTGTAGACACTGACAAAGCTATACCCACAAATTACAACAACCACCAAACATGTTTTCTCAAGAATTTGCCAAAGCATTTGAAGAAATTGAATTGAAAGTTGTCAGTGTTTGTAGGAATCTATTGTTTGCTTGCAAACTTTGCCATTTGAAGAGATGCTGACTAATTACATCCATCATTGTAGACAATGGATGCTTGCAGGAACCTTTCAAAAATGCACAGAATTAACGTGTCTGAGGGAAAACAAGTGCAGTTTTCATTGGACTTGAAATAAAATTTTCATCCTTTTTTTATACAGTAGACTTGTCTGTAGATTTCCTAATGACTAGAGGAAATGTTTACAACCTTACATAGCAACAGATTTGAGAAATGTAGCTAATTTGGTCAGATGAATAAATCTAAAACAGAATACCAGATTACTTATGTGAAACTACAACCAGAATCTACTCTTTTTCACAGCCACAGTGACCAGCACAATACATTTGTGATCGAATTATTTTCTTATCTTGTGTTCTTTGAATTTGTTTGAATGGGTGATACTAGAGGAAATAATGACCACAGAAGATCCTAAGGATGCATTTAGCATCAACAGCTTGAAACCCAATAGAGAAAATGGGAAACCATGCTCCGTAATAATAAGATGAAGAAGAACCAACCCCTCAAAAGCTAATTATTTTCATTGTTTTAAATAGGTGCAGGGGTCTCACTGGATCGTAAAATACCTAGCATGAAGAAGATAAACATCTGTCAAACAGTGGAGCTGTGGAATCTTCATCCTTGCAGTCAGTGGAAGACGCAAGCAGTGGGGCCCTGAGTTGCCAGCTCTGAACACAGGTTGAACTGGCTGACCTCTGGAGATCCCTTCCAACCGATGAGGTTCTGTCAATCTGTGAAAGTTAATGATAGCTCCTGCACATCTCTTCCCCTTTCAAACTGACATCACTTCTTCTGCAGAATTCATCAAAGACTATTCCTGTAGCGGTCAGGAGGATGGTTTCCTTTTTCTAAAATTTGTGTCATTGATTCAGCACAGTTATTAAGGTGGCTTTTGTTGTTATCTGTGGTCCTGGGGGAGTACTACAGAATGGTTCAGAACCGTTTCCTAACTCTTGCCAACTACCTTGTTCTCTGTTGTTTCAGGATTCTTCTATTTGATTCTTCTTATGTGTGCTGAAGACATAATTCAGATCAGTTTTCCTTAAAAAAAAAAAAAAAAAAAGAAACAATTGCAATTTGTATTGTTTTATCTTCTTATTTCTGTTTCTCAAATTTATTGCCTGAAGATAATTAAATTAAACATATATGCATGGTCATTTATTGGGCTGTGAGCACTGGCCACAGTTTGAAGGGTGTTTGGTCCCTCATGCTTACTGAAACTGTAATAATAAGCAAAGAAGTTATTTTTCTCCCCATAATTTAATTACAAAAAGTAATTCATTTAAGTAACCTGGGCGGTAGTTTTGTCAGTCTTTGATTATCCACATCACAGGGAAAAATCAACTAGTACTGTTTCTTAAACTAATCTTTTATTAAATGTTATTGCTTTCACTTCTCTGATCTTTAATGCCCCAATTTAAAACTATGATGATTTTGGTTTCTCAAGTGGTCCTAAATGTGGTCGTACTCGATTTACAGAAAGAATGACTGAGCCCCACTACTCAAAACAGTTGTTCTTGACATAGTTTCTCCATGGTATAGTGATCCCTAACACTTTGCAAAGCTAGGAATTTACAAAGCATATAGAATTATTAACTGAGAATTCGCAGTGCATTTAATTGTGAATAAATTTTCCCAGGAGTACATTTTGTTATGTTTCAGGAACCTATGAGGCTTTTGCTTATTTCATGTACTCCTACAGGTGAATCTGTCAAGTCTCTGACTCTCAATTCTTGTGTTTACTTTGTTATGTCTTTTTCTATCAGCCCCTAATTCAAATTGAAGTGTTTATGGACAGAAATAGACTCATAGCCCCAGCCTTATCTGTTCTGTGATTCTGATCCAAAACCTTCTCAAAGCAGAGCTAACTGTGAAGTTAGGTCAGGTTGCCCAGGGTCTTGTACAGGTAAGTCCTGAATAGCCCCAGGGATGGCAAACCCACAGACCCTCTGGGCAGCCTGTGCTAATGCTTGGCCACCCCACTGTAAAGAATATACTCCTAATATTTGGCCATAATTTCCTTTTTATAGCTAATGTATTTTGTTCCTCATTCTTTTGCTGTGCACCTCTGAGAAGAACCTGATTCCATCTTCTCTGTATCTTCCTGTTACCTAATTGCAGACATCAATTGTTATAGTTCTTTTCTCCAAACTGAACAAACCCATTTCTCTCAGTATCTCAGTAGTTTCTCAAACACAGTGTGCTCCAAAGCCTTCTTTATCTCCATAGACTTCTGCTGGATTCACTTCAGTATGTCAGTGTCTTTACTGTAGCACAAAGCCCAGAATTAGACACAGTGGTCTCAGTTTCTGAATAGAGGAGAATAATCCCCTCCTTCCACCTGCTGCCTGTACTCCTTCACCAACAGACCCCTGTTCTCTTGCCTTTCTTTGTTGCAAGGGCATACCACACATCATGCCCACCATGTTGTCCACCAGAATAGTCAGGTACTTATAGAATAGCAGTTATAGAATAAGGAAGACTGGTGAGCAGTAGCCAGAATTTGAAAACCATCAGTAAGAGGGGCTTGCATTGGACAACTAAAGACAAAGTCAAGAAATCATACAAGTATATTAAAAAAAGGAAAAGAAAGTGCATAAACAGTTTTTCTGTGTGTGGCTGAAATAGGCACCTATATGTAAATCTATGTGTATTTTAAATACATGTATTCAGGGTAGATAACCACGAGTTAGATATATTAATATATAGTGAAAAACTTTCTGTCAGATCTAAGCAAACCTATAATAACCATGTATTTTAAACAATGCTACATATTATTTCTTATTTCGATTATTTTTTTTTCTATGGAAATACTCTATGTGAATATAATCTGTTTCCAAAATCTATATCCTAACTTCATCAGAACAGCCTACCTTAAAACTCCTATCAGCAAGAGTTAATTTAATTTATTGATCAGTCTGTTAGAAAAAAAGTCGAGTTAATATAAACTTAAAACCATCCCCAATACATGTTGTCTGGAAAAGTCCTTTTCACTTCCATTTTAATTTAGTTTGTGCTTCCTTTTTAAGATTTCATCTAAATATTGATCTGTGGAAAATGATTTCCATAAAAGTGCTATATATAAATGTTTCATTCAAGTTGCAAGTTTCTCAATTTTTCTAATACAACAAACAGCCAAACCCTATTACAGTGAACAGTTTGATTTCATAAATATTTATCCCAGTACAGTGGTGATTTGTTATAGTGAGGTTAGACTGTGTCTTCAACACAAATTTATTTCCATGGTTGCAGTGGGAACTAACAAAGTCCATATTGCTACACTGATGGTGTTCTTTCAAAATGCACATTAAATCCCAATGCCTTCTACAGAGCTTAAAACACAACTGCTTTGGAAAATTTGATACTGAGTCTTCATTGTCAGTCTGGAGATATTTGTTTATATAGTGTTTTTCGCCTTTCTCTATTCCATCTTCAGGACTGTGGCTAAGAACTGTATAAAATTCACCAACTATAGTAGTCTTTAGTGAGTTACTAAATCGCTATTCTTTTTTTTATTTTATTTTATTTTTTCAATTAAAAATTATAATTAGGGGACTCAGAATGAACCCACTGTCTTTTCCATTACATTGGTGATACGTCGCTAATCACCTAAATCTTGCAGGTAATTCCTAGGTTGAACAGAACAGGTTGTCAAAGAAACAGTTTCTATAGTTTCTGTTCACTTAACATTCACAGCCAAGAGATCATGGCATGAGAGGTGAGGAAGCATTTGACTGTGCAACTGTCTTGATCCAATCACTTTACTATTTACATGTAATACTTTATTCTTATAGGCTACTTCAACAATATATATACAGCATGCAAAAACAGCAGAGTTCCTACAGACGTAGAAGTGAAATATAGTATGTACACACTTACTTTCTTGCAAGGATTTAATTATAGAAAAGTGGAATAAATTGTACAAATAATGTTCAGGCCTATAGTATTTAAAGCCTTACTTAGATGGGTTGTTGTTAGGCACATTAATGAACACAAAACTTTATTAAAAAAATAGGAAATAGATTGATTCACATTTTACTCTTGTCCAGTTCAATTTTATTGTATCAACTTCTACAGGAACAACTTACAAAGAATTAATACTTGAAGCATTTTCTAATTGCCTGTCTCCTGGTGCATCTATCAGTCTTTGAGGAGAGCTTGCTAAGTATATCCACAACTAAACAGGATCTTCTCACACAATTTCCCTGACCAATCATGGCACTAAAATGCAGTGGGAACAGAATTCAGCTTTGTTTTAATAATTGGCTCGACTAACCAAACATGTTGTAGTAATTGTTCATAAGTTTATCTCCAACACACACCATGCATATATGCGCACAGAAAGTTTGCAAGAACCTCTCTTCTTTAGCTACCATCCCCATTTCACTGATTAGGACACAAGACATTGTTTCTTATTTTCAACAGTCATAACTCTGCCTGCCAAGAGCAAATGATTAATCAGGTCCTTAAAATGACTTAACAGCTGTAAATCAAGTAGTAATTTTAAGAAGCAGAGCTCATGGACAAAATAGCTGTTTCGTTTGCCAGGGAGCAGAAAGATATATTTAGTCACCTTTGGATGTTAAAATTGCCTCCCCATCATATCTTTTAGAAGGTCAAGATGATTATTCCACAGGTCTTGTCTGCATGTTGCTCCCGAAAAATCTCACTGCAACATGCATAGATTCCTATTTTTTCTCAGGATTCCCCAATATCACAGCCACAAGTCTCTCTCTTGCTTGAGAAAGCAGGTGTTTCCACACCTTGCTGGCTCCATGTCCTGAACTTTGTCATCCACATCTCTCTGAGACTCCTGTCACTGCCTGCTTTCCATGTTACTCCTTGCATCCTTAACTCTGTCTGGTCCATCAGCTAAGACCAGTCAAGCAAACCTGTCTGACAGCAACAATTTTCTTCCACAATCATCCACATGCCTCCTCATCTTGTATCTCAGCACTCATGGTTATTCTGTGAGCTCAGTTCTGGCCATTCTCAGTGCAAGGTACAGCAGATTATTTTAGGGACACTTTACTGAAAGCCATTTACAAGGTGTTCATGGCACACCAGTGGCATGCACTTCCTTGGGTGGAAATGACTGTGCTTACAAATGTGGCCAGGGCAGCAATGTAGGCTGCAAACACAGAACGATGAATGGTTGAAGTTGGAGAAGAAGTATTCCTGTGTATCTACTGCCCAGCAGTATCTGGCATAACCAGATTAATTTCTAGAGCTGGTTCTGGAAGCAGAGCTTAAATCACATTATGGTTAGTTTATGACCAATTTCTGTTTAAGAGGTCTGTTCCTCCATCCAGTGGAGGTAATGGAGCATCTCTATATTCTTTTGGGTCAGACCAATCTTTTCTAAAATCAAGAAAACAGAGATTCCATGTTTCATGAGCTCTGAAAAGTTTTTAGTAATGATTTTGAAATTCTTTCTTTAAACTCTTAGAAGGCATTAGAGTTGTATCTAAAACCTTCTTTTTCAGATCATGTTGAAGTCATTTGGGCCACAGCATTCCTTGAACAAGTGTAGTATGGACTGTATTGACAAAAGTATTCTCAGTTGGAATCAACAGCTGCATCAAAGCAGCCTGCTCACTTTTATAGTGAAGTTTAAGTTGAAGAAATATTTGAACAATGAAGCCTTTTCCAGATCTTCATTTTGCAGTTATCTTCCCTCAACTCCAGCCTTGGAATCAGCCTTACCCACCTACTAACAGACCAGCAGGCTATCTAGTTTCTCATTGTATCCCATAATTGATCTTCAATTGATCAGTAACTAAAAGTCAGTCTGATATATAGGACCACCCAAAGCCCTTACATTAACATGCCATCATTTTGAAAAGGTTAATTGCTGACGTCCTTTCCTTTCAGGCTGCAGGTTGTAGGTCATAATAAGATTTATAGACAAGGCAGAGCTCATAGGGAGAAAGAGGAGGTTCAGTGTATAGAACTTGAAGGAAATACAAAATCTAGGCCATCACTAGGGTCAGATAACACCTTTAGTAACAATGCAAAAGGTCAACTTTTTAAAACAGGTCTGTAACTGCATCTAGAATACAGCAAGAATGAAAATTGGCTGCAAAAATACTGTGGAATAATTCTGTAGCAAATATAAATCAGAATAGTTTGACTGAAGTCAGTGGAGCTCTATCAGTTTACTATAGGTTAAGATCTGGCTTCAAATGGACATTTGCATGCATAAATCAAGTAATTGCATGCACAAACTGATAGCTAATGTGATTTACATGTGTAAGTGTTCACATTAATTAGCAAGAGCACTATTGAACTAATGCATGTGCTGTTTTTTTCATGTGCAAGCAGATGCACTTGCAGACACTGAAGATTTTGTTAATAATAATGTGGGAAGAAAAGAAGACGCCTCTTCCACATTGAATAACCCCTTTCCTTCTTTGTCTCCCCTCACAATTTGCCCCAGTCTGTTCTTCTAAGAAAACTCCAGCTTTGACAAAGAAAAAATAATACTGAAGATTTTGGTGAGAAGGTTAGCCAGAGGAAGAGAAAAAATAAACAAACATTGTGTCTGTTTCTGGCATTTCTGTGTTAGTTTAACATTGGCCTTAAATATGGGTCAGTCTTAAGGGATATTAATCACATCAAACTTAATACAGAGTGCATATGGCTATAGCAAAGCATAGCAAAGCAAGCAATGAGTCACACTTGCAAGAAAAAAAGGCAGGTTTTAGACAAGAGGGAAAGCAATCAAATAAACTCAAACTTCTCTTGCAAGAACCCAATGTAGAGTGCATGTTTTTGAGCCAAAATACATTGTCATTAAACTCAAAGGATGAAGAGGCAATAGGTAGGGTCTACTGACACAAGGATGTGCTGCAAAGTTTGAAGTTTGCACCACAAAGGTTGAGTCTTCTCAGATCTTGGATTAGGAGGTCAGCCAACTACTACAAGGGATGCCAGGCTTCAAGGTTCCCCAAAGTTTAAGTGTACTCAGTGATAAGATTTCACACTAGTCCTGTTCCAAAAAGAGCAAGGAATCAGTGAGAATGAAGGAAACAAAATGCATGAATGGATGTATTTCAACTGAACTGTTACAGAGACACATCCCGAACAGATAACAGATTAAACAAAAAAATGAAGATAGTAAATCTGCCATCTCATTTCTCAAGAATCAAAACAAGTTCTTAAATTCAGCAAACAAGAAGGGATAGAAGAGGGAAGAGAGGAATTTGGAAAAGTCAAAGCACTTTCTTCTGACATTTTCAAGATTAAGCTTTCAACTTCATAACAGTATTTTCAGTTCAAAATGAGCAGCTTTACAAATATCAGTCAAGGAAGATTGAATAACTGAAAAAAAATAAATAAAAGAAAAAACTTTGAGTAGTATTTTTTTTTAATAGCCATTATTTTTTTTAATCACTGAAAAATAAAATAATTTTCTGGTTTGGAGCAGTTTTGAGCTATATGTCATTTAATTATTTTATGGTTCAGCTGCTAGACTAAAATTTGCCATTATTTTCAATGTATTTAATTCTGTATTCCAGCCTGAACTGAATTCACTTAACATAAAATCCTGGGACAGGCTACTTTTCAAAGATTGGTATTAAAATGCAAACTAGAATGGCAGAAGAGAAACTGTGAAATCTCAAGGTGTCCTAACAAGGTAGTGCCATTCTGTCCTCCAAACATATCACTTCCAGCTCCATGTGACCAGTAATTCTGTTCACACAGACTGCAGATGCACACAGCCTGGGAGAGTCTTTTAAAAAAATGGTCACTGGCTGGTTGACAGATTGCGATACACATTTCTGTCAAGGGAGATGAGGCTGTGGAGAATGACTTCTCTGACATGTTCATGGCCTCTTATTTTTCTCCTCTCCATTTCACCACTCTCTTATAGTGCTTGCTGTGAACCAGAGGATGAGATTTAAAATTAATTTAACATCTAATACCCAATGGTAAACAGTATTTTTTTTAAATTACCTGATTATAGCTTACTGGCACAAGACTTGAAGCTGTAACGTAAAACATCCCTATCTTTGGGTTTTCTGTCATTATGTCTTTTTTTATATAGATAACTGCTTGTCTTTTCTATGGCATCTGTTCTCACTGTCATAGGAATGCTAGAGATCACAGCACTAAGTGCCATGGCCAACCAGGATGAAAAGAGTCTTGCAGGCATTAGGGAAGGCAAGCCAATATCATTCCAGATCCTCAGGATGTAATAGTACTGCAATCCATGCTGTGACCTTGTAAAGATATGTTTTCTGTGCTTTCTATACAGCATACTTCCTCTCCATCTTTACCAGACTTGTCACTGTGGGGTCCCATAAATGAGGTAACACTCATGACCCAGTAACTATCATACTTCACATATACATTTTATGCAAACTTGATAATATTGTCACTCATTCAGGGTGGCACTTGATTTTCTGTAAAGAGCACATTAAAACTCACAAAACCACAAGAATTTATTGCAAAGAAATATAGGAGACAACTCAAACATGACAGCAAACATAACTCGTGTAAGTCTTGGGAATTGACCAGGAACCCTGCACAGTGGATTTCCTCCTGACACAAATGGCAGCTAGGGCTAGAGCTTCTGTCTTATGGAGAGAGAAAAGCCATAGTGCATTACTGGAGTGCTCTGCAAAGAGGCACATTCCCTTCCTTCCTGGTCACGTAAGCGCAAAGAACAGGACATTTCTTTTTACGTACCTGGTACAGCAACTACCAAAATACTCCAAACTGTTGTTAAGAAAACATCAATGCATTATGTCTTTGGAAGGAATGACCGACCATTTTTCCATCTTGTTTTGGGGAACTGTTCTTCCTGTTTCACTGAAGGTAGCAACTGAAGATGAAGAACATACATTACATGAAGAACATACATTATGTTAACAAGATAATACTGCTGAAAAAATGATTAAAGAAAATCCACAGAAGTTGTATGTGTCAGAAGTGATTCAGGCAATCAGGTCTTATCAACCTACGTGATCTGTCATTATTGGAAGCACTGAAGTTGTATGCATTGTCTTTTTCATCCCTTTTGCAATCATTCCTTTCATTTTTTCAACTCTGTTGACAAAATTAAAGATTAAGTCAATTCATAAACTCCACAGGGGCAAACAGGCAGGAGGGAAAGGTTAGCAAAAATCTGTATTAGTATGGATGAGCACAGAGGTTTCTTGAGGAAGCAGCCTTCAATACTAACTTGAGGGTGAAAATAAAAGAATGCAGAAGAAATACAGATATTATGGTATCATATATTGTTATTTGCTAGACATTTTCATCTAGTTATAATATTTCCTGTTACCATCATTTCTCATATTAAGGTATTTTTTATGAGGGAGAGCTGTTACATATAACTAGAGATTAAACTCTGTCCTACTAAAACCAGTTGAAAACAGCATTTATTTTTGTAGTTCTGTGACCTCATTCTGCAAATACTTCTGCTCTGATATACGAGAGAGAGGTATCTCTTACTTGGGGTGGCTCAAGCAGAATAAGACAAAGTCCCTCTTGATTTCTTAGAAGCAGAAAAAGAAGTGTACAGATTAACCAATCCCTCATTAAAACTTTCAGGAATATCCTGATAGACAAATAGAGCAGGGACATCTTCAGCTAGATAAGGTTGCTCAGAACCCCATCCAGTCTGGCCTTGAATGTCTCCAGGGATGGGGCATCTACCACCTCTCTGGGCAACCTGGGCCAGTGTCTCACCACCCTCATTGTAAAAAATTTTCTTCCTTATATTTAGTCTGAATCTAACCTGTTTTAGTTTAAAACTATTACCCTTGTCCTATCACTACAGGCCCTACTAAAATGCCTATCTACATCTTTCTTATAAGCCTCGTTTAAGTACTGAAAGGCTGCAATAAGTTCTCCTTGGAACCTTCTCCAGGCTGAAAAACCTCAACTCTCTCAGCCTTTCCTCCTCAGAAAGGTGTTCCATCCCTCTGATCATTTTTGTGGCCTCCTCTGGACTGGCTCCAACAGGTCCATATCTTTCCTGAACTCAGGACTCCAGAGCTGGACGCAGTACTCCAGGTGGGCTCTCACCAGAGCAGATCTGTAGTTGTGGACACTTTGTATTAAAAAATATATTTACAAGTTCTCACTGACCAGTAATTTGCCTGTAACTGCATCTGGTTGATAATTCATCACTTCTTATACAGGTCCCTTGGTAAGAGCAGTGCAAAAAATATAGCATTAGGCAATATTATGTGTATTTTCACTTACACATGCAGTCTGTGTATGGTTC
Source organism: Streptopelia decaocto (assembly GCF_964273445.1). Lineage (NCBI taxonomy): Eukaryota > Metazoa > Chordata > Aves > Columbiformes > Columbidae > Streptopelia > Streptopelia decaocto. Next base: position 130,816,974 of record NC_138655.1, on the reverse strand, counting down.
ACCTTACTACACACAGTATCTTTCAGCATATGTGAAGCACAGCTACAAGTGAAGTTCCATTTGCAGAACTCTCTGCCTCTCCAAACAGAGAGGATGTTGAGTTGTTACAACTGACCTGTGTTGAGAAGCAGTGGATATTGCAGAAATGCTTAGAACAGAGCTGAGATAGGTGGGTCCTGTTAAGGATTCAGTCTGGATTTTCTGTATTGCCCCGATACTGTGGGATTCCACTTGAGAGTGTGTCTAATAGTTCATGTGAGACTAACTGTGAAGGGTGTTTTCATACAAGTCTTATAAATTAATAAACGTAAATGTGTTTATTAAGAGTGTGCAGATTTACACCTCCCATCATATCCTGGAGAATATTTCATTGTCACAGTGATAAATTGCCTTCTCAGTTGAAGGAATAAATTCTGGTTTACATCTCTACTCCTTAAAACACCAGAGACTCTCTCAAAACACTTCAGCCCTAATTTCAGCAACGGCCTTTTGTGACAAATGTTGAGACTTGCACAGAGTGCTTGCAACATGGAGAGCTCTTCTTAGGAAGTTTCCTCTCATTTTTAATTGGGTCCAGGGGTCTTTCCTACCAGATCTGTGAGGCTTTGCCCAGGACCTACCACACAATATTATTACAGGATTGAGACCCTGGAAAATGACCAAGTCATTGACATCTGATTGCTGCCTCCCAGGGCATGCACATCCCAATACACGTGGCAGATTCAGAAGACACACATCAAGACCTGATTGGTCTTTACAGTGTGAAGACTGCCTAGAACTCTTACACTCACCACAACTATGCCTGGTATATTTGCACATTCAAAATGCAGGAACCCTCTGAGGTGACATAGCATGTCGAGCACAGGAGTAAATTGGAGCCTGGAGGAAAGGATGTGAACCTTGTTCAGGAGAATATGAAGTGTGCCTTGCTAAGAATATTACAGTTAAATTAAAACCACCTTAAAAAAGTTTCTTAGCTTGTCAATGTTTATTTATCTCCTCTTCAGTCATCCCTTCCATCTCCTTACCGCTTTGCATTTTGTGGTAATTAGCTAAATATGTAGAAAGTTTTTGTTTGTTCATTTCTTTTTTACTTAAAAATGAAAACTCTTGGCACAGTCTGCATTTTGATCCAAAGCTTTTTGGTGAATGACACATTTTTGGATCCTGTCTGATTTTGGTGTCATACTGCTGGCAATAAACTGTATTTAATCTTGTTGTTCCTAATCATATACACTAGTGATATCTGGGAAGATATTGACAATGTAGGTGAGAAAGATCTGAATGACAGATGATCCAAAATTTTAAATAGCTCCCCAAGAGGGGGTGTGTCTGGCACAGAAGTTTCCCATATTAAAGATGTTTAAGTGTTAAATGCAGTTGTTCCAAACAGAGATGTATATTGGAGCAATATGACCACCCAGAGCCAGGGAAGTATATTATATCAGTGGACAGAGCCCAGCAAATTGACACAAGGCAAGAGAGAGGCCACTGGTGAACAGGGGTGCATTTCTAGTGGGTGACTGTTAAAATGAAAGTTATGAAAATCACATTTTTGTGCTCATTTGCAGTGGAAATCAGTACACTGGTGTTGATAACATTTCAAAAAGAAAATTAGTTTAAGGGAGAACTTTATTCCTTCTTCCTTCCACCAAAGGATGAGGGCACCTTGCCAAGTCCCATGCTGGTGACAGCGTAAACCCAACTCTGGGGCACCCCAGCCGTCTACCAAGCTGGACTGTTCTCATAGGGGATCTCTCACCATCACCGACCAAATAAGTCCCATGGTTTCCTGTCTGTCCCCACTCTGTGCTCTCCACAGATTCACCCATCTTTCTGGGTCTCACCATCCCAAGCCCTTCCCCTGCCAACCTTCCTCCCAGTAGTCCTGGTGCAGGGAAAAGCCAGAGCATCAAGAAGGCAAAATCTAGGCTGTAAACTAGTTTGGGGAAACTTTCAGCAGCTCTCTGACTGGTGTGGCTGCAGGATGGAGTGGGTCCTAGGAGCCCCTGGGCACCCTGGCCTCTCCAGTCCAGGAAGGGAGGATGCCCTCAGAGTCCTAGGGCAAAAACTGGCTCTAATGTCCCTGGCCAGCCTCACTGGGATGTCACCCTCAAACTTCCTAGCTCTTCAACTCAACTCAGAGTCTCTCATTTGCCAAAAAAAGTTACTGTTAAGAGCAAACTAGAGTTGGCTGTATCTCTGGTACCTTTCCATGTTTGTCTTGTAAGAGACAAATAACTGTAAAGATAGATTTGCGCTTTTTTTTTCCCCCATCTCCAAGAGATACTAGGATGCTGCAAAACAGTGGTCTATCAAATAACAGGGAGAGCTATGCTACAGCACTTCAGTCTGGCAACTGCTGTCCCTTTTTCCAGTGAAAGAGATATTTTAACCTAGTCTGTTCTCTGGAAACCAAAAATTTTGGAAAATATTGTTTCATATGTCACTTGAATCTGTTTGAGCTTTTCCAATGTCTTTTACTGTATTTCCACATAGATATCCAGCTTTAAAATGTCCTCATAATAACTGAGTAAGTTTTCAGATGACATAAAACCAGAAGAAGGATCAATATGCCAGACAATAGAACTGCCATTCAGAAGGAGCTAGATAGGTTGAAGAAAGAGGATGACAGAACCTCATGAGGACCCTCCACCTGGGACACAGTAACACCATGTAGCAGGACAATCTGGGAGCTGACTGGCTGGGGACTAGCTTTGCAGAGAAGGATCTGGGGATCCGGATGGATGGTAAGTTGGGTGGCATGACATTGCAGTGACGAAGACTAACCACATACTGGGCATCATCTACCATACTGCACCAGCTGAAGAAAACCTATACAACACTTGTAAGGCCACTCCTGGAGTACAGTGTTCAGTTTTGGGTTGCCCAGCAGCTTAGCGTAACATTAGATTAAATTTGTTTAATTTAATGGGAAAAGATCCAGAAACAGAGTTCTAAAGCATAAATCTGACCACTGTAGAGTGGTTTCTAAGTCAGACATTCAAATAACACCACTTACAGTGTTCACAAGCAACACAACACCCCATGCTTGTTGGGAAGCTGAAGTGAAGACAATGGTTTGATTTAGTACATATATTGAACAGGATTCACGTAACACACAGGGTACATGAAGAAGGGCTACACTGCAATGTTGCTTTCATCTGTAGGAGGATAGTTGAGCGTGCAATGTCTCTAATAACTTTAGACGGTTTAAACCCACACACTGTCAACTTCCACACTGGTTGGCAGTGAGGCAAATCTAGCTGTTTACTTGATAGATTAAGTTGCTTTTCTATATGTTGTTTGAAAAAGTAAAATAACTGCCTTGCCTCCTACACCTTCAAAACATAAGCAAGTCAAAGGAATAAAGAAAATTGTTAAATTTCTGGTTTCTGAACTCTTTTTGAAGGCACATTTTAGCAAGATCTTTTTATTCTTCCTTTTTAATAATATAGGTGTTGTTTTTGCCAAAATGTATTATTCTGTCAAAATGTGTCAATTTTCATTAAACTTTTTTCAGGATACAAAATAAGTAAGTGGCACTTCAACTAGAAAAATAATGAAACTGCTTGGATAGTAGAAGACTCATTTCACTACTTTGCCCCATTTGAAGAGTTTAGAGAATAAAAATAAATATTAAGGGCTTTTTTTTTTTTGTAGTCCTATCTGCTCAGCTATATTTTTGGTGGAAAGGAGTAACTTTGTGCTGCACACAGTCTAAAAATTAAATTTGTTCTGAAACTTCAATCACTATCCCAAAACAATGTTGTTCTGCTGGTCTGCTTTAGAGCTCAATGTCTCAGAGACTGAACTTGGTGCCTTCTTGCTCCATATCACATTAGTGCAGGAACAGGTGATCACTGTTGTTTCTGTCACTGACAAGAGGCGGAATTCACAGAGAAGTTCTCTGAGAGAAAAAAAAGACCCTTGATACACAGTCAGAAACTATGCAGGAAAGCTCCTTTTCTTTATTTTTCTCACGTTACTGCAAGATGCCCTGCTTATTTCTCTGTCATCCTTTTTATTTAATTCCCAAAAGTAACTGCACTACACCTGACAATGTGTTTAAAACAGTACTGTGTTTGCCTCCGATTACTGAAAAATTGCATTTTTCACATCAATTATTTAACTATAGAAAATCAGATGAAATAAGGATTGTTCTACTGTCAGATGGGACAGAAAATCTAGTTTGCTAGACATGCCACAAACTTTGCTTTTAAGAGTCTGGTGATGAAAAACAGTGGTTTCCAATATGATTTTTTTTGGTGATGTAAAAAGTTCTTTATGTTGCAGAAATCAGAAACATATAGCTAGAACAACGTAGCAAAAAAAAAGACTGAATCCCACTGCAGCCTTTGGTAACCAGAAAATGTGATCTTTTTAACAGTAAATTCATAACCTGTAAAAATAAAGTCCAGAACAAGCATGATTTAACTGAACTGGGTGTTTTAATCATACTTAGGATATACCACCCCCCTTATACTGCAGTTTTATTGGCAACTAGAAGACTCGATAATACTGCGTTATATAAAAAGATAGCAGAGTCACCATCTCTTAGTATGATTTTCAAGATATCATAGAGGATGGGCACTCAGACCACAAATGAATAGTGTGGTATTCAAATCATAACAGTTTCAGAGCCCAGAGGCTGAAGTAGTTATATAATTGTGCTGCATCTGAGTGTTTTAACATTGTTTAGCTCTGGAAGGAGATCACACGTTCTCTTACGTGTGGACATATATGGTCAAATTTTGCCATTATTTTCCATGCAAACATTGAACAAATTCTTTTTCTGGAAGTGTTAAGAATACAGCTTCAGACCTAAAATTAAAGACTGATTATAGTAGAATAAAACTGAAGGACAGCTAATAAGGGTTATTCAGAGTAGTTAGTCACCATTACACCCACACCGGCATTTCAAGGACATTGCAGAAATGTTTTGTTGAACATAGTACTTCAGGGCATCTCAGTATAGCACAGCTATCTAAAAATATACATCTGCAATAGATTCTTAATCTGACATGAGCATTTTAAGGCAAATATCTAAATAGATTTATAAGTTTTCAGAACACAAGTAGCATATAAACATTGTTGGTCACATCTCAAAGGACACATTTAATGTTCTGTGACATTTCTCTTACGCATCCACCTCACTCAGATATCCCCATCCTAGAAGGTTTGTCCTTTATAACTGAAATTTGACGTATTAACATTTGTTGACACCTGTGGATAAGGAAAAGGCACTTCTCTTCAGTTGCCTTGTGGAAGAGTAAGTGCAAAGACTACAATTTTCTGTACTGATGATTTCATTATAACTCACCTAGCTAGTGCCACAACTGTAGATAGAGAACTACTGTCCAGTCTTGAGGGGCTTACAGGGAGGATGATTACTACTGTTACTGAATACTAACCTAGTGAAGTTTAATGTTGCTAATCTGGAACAAAACAATATGCAGTTTTCTTTATCCATCTTAAAAAATTAGTATCAGCAAGTTGCAGACTAAAAGCAGGAAACCTACAATTTGGCTTTGTTTCAACATGACTCCATTGAGGCCAATTGGACTATACAAGTTTGCATCTGATAAGGCAGATAAACTGTCATTTGACTGCCAGTCCAGTTTTACTGAGGAATAATTCCAGTTGATATAAGTGGAAATTAAATGCTGCTTTCAACCTCTATATCAGAGAGGATGATGGAGACTTAGTAAAAGGTGGCTCAACTTCAGCAACTCCCAGAGTTTTGGATTTTAAAAACATCCTTCGACCCCTTGGATTGGTCACATCCTCTCATGCAGTGCACCCTCCTGTCCTTGTTACTGTTCCACTTCACTGGAGTGTGTAGTAGGACTGTGCTGGCATTTCCTATTACTGTTATCCAGTAGGGAAAATCACACCAGGTCTGCTTGGCAGCCACACAGGCAGCCTCTGTGGCAGCCAACAGAGACCACTGCTTTTCAGCATCCACACTTCTCTGTCTTCTCCAAGGAAAAGCACAAAGCTGTGTTTTTTTCACTGGAAAGCCCTCAGAAAAGATAAATCTTGTGGTCTTGTACAAAAATGTACACAGTTCCTCGTCAACGTATGAGAAAAGGGGAAAGAGTAAGACCAATGAGGATGATTTGATCCAGTGTGGGTACTCCAGATGGAAACTTGAACTTCTGTCCTTGCTACAGTGGAAGTACAAAATGGATAACAAGTGGTCCCCAAGTTTCTTATGTTAACCCACTGTACACAGCTATATTGGGTTATTAACTCAGCTGCTTGCTCAGAAACCTGATCAGCTAATACTCTGCAGGGAAAATGCAGGGGTTTGGCTCAAGTTCTACGCTTACTTGAGTTTGAAATAGTTTTTTTGTGCTTCCCTTTTGGCTTTTAAATGGTTAGGTTTCAAAATTCTAAATTTTCTTTTAATCCTTAGTTTCTATTTTTGCCAGATCTCTAATTTGTTTTATAGAACCAGGAAATCTTTCCTAAATTGGTAATTCTTTACTGTCTTTTCATTCCTCTACCAATTTCCTTGAATTGAGAGAAATTACAGCCATCCTCATAAAAACAAACCAAAGCCCAAGATGTTGTTATGAACTAATGAAAGTAAGTGCTCAGGAATTTTTTTAAATCACTGTAGACCTTGTTGAAGCCTGTTAGCTGCCATTTTAAGAGAGGTAGCTATTTTACTACCTTCTTTCACAGTACTATTTTTTAATGTTTTAGAATTTATCTGGACACATCCACTATCCAGTGATGTTACAATTGTTTGAATAAGACTTGGATACAAATCCTATTGTACAAACTATTTTTTTTCAGATTATATAGTGGGGAGAGTGTTGGGATTTGAGGGATTTTCTGTCTATTTTGGGTTTGTTTGTTAGAACTAAGACAGGTATTAAAATCGTGAAAGTGTGGTTGGACTGGTGCATGCTAAAAGCCTTTAAAAACCAGCAAAAGCTGGTAAAATCAATGCAGAGGGAGAGGCAGTCATGAGTTTCCTTAGCATGGGGAAGATCTAGAAGGTTATTTCAGTAGTTATCACCTTGAGAACCAGGTGAAGCCTGCAATTGCAGGCATCTGGCCCAAGGATTTCTGGTCTTCATATGAGCAGGTGACTCAGAGCAAAGTGTGTATGAGTGTGTGACCCAACTGTGATATTTGAAAGACTATTCCTGGGTGGACAGCCCCATTCTAGTCAAGGTATTTATGCCCTAAATTCAAATCAAGTAACACTTTATTCATAGTTTCTGACAACACATAAGCCTATACGTACTTTCTACACCTTATATTTTACAAAAGGGTCTAAAAAAAAATCCTGTGGCTTTCAGTGAGACTGGTTGTCACCCCAAGAATATGGTGTTAGTATAATGTTACTCTTCCAGTACTTATTTAGTGTTAAAAATACACAGCTATCTCTGCAATGCCCGCCTAAGCTACAGCATGGGACCACCTACTACTGCAGAAGAAGTAAAATAGCTCTCAGTACCTATATTTTATCCTGCACTTCTAACAACTTTACTGCACTATTCCCAATATAGACTTGGGTTTTCTGGGAGCAAAAATATTTGTAGCGATTCTTCTAGGGGATTTTTGCTTTACAAAATTGGGTCCAGGGTGAAAGCCCTGCTGCACTAAGCTGGGCTGTGATTTACAGGATGAATGAGTCCTGACAGAATATGGAAGGTAAAACCTCCTTGTAACACAGCTGAGGGTAGTTGTTTCTTAAACTTGCTTGTTATGTGTGTAGGTATGACCAAAAGCTGATGAAAGTATGTATGTATACTACTCCCTCAGGAGAAATATTTAATTTAGCAGTGTTTCTTGAGATGTCCGGGCCTGTCTAAATAGGAAAATTTACCTGCTTAACTACATCGCTGTAATTCCCCATGGGGATGGAAGGAATAAGTGTATCCGTGAAGGCGGTTATAGCTCTGGCAGTAAATTTCTCCAGATAGACAAACCCTGCAGGTTTTGCCCACAACACGAAAATTCAGACCTGATATTCATAAGACATAATTGATGAAGCTGCAGCATAGAGATGACACATCTGCCTAACCTTAAGGGAAAGAGCAAAGGGTCCGGTTTGTTACTTTACAATATATACTAACATATAAAGGACTACCATTGCCTAGTTTAGTATCATTTTGTGCCTTCTCAGTGCTCTGTAAACCTCAATTTTATTTGGATTAGATGTTGACCATTTGAATTAAACTCACTTTATTTGGCTCAGTAGACTCAGATTCATGAAGAAGCCTGTGCTCCTCCTGTCTCCATGGAGAAAGGGTATTGTCAATAAAGTGCCAGATTTTGCCAGTAAAGAGTTACCACATGTGAGAGGCATTATGCCGAGATCCTGAATGGATGCAGCCTAACCTAGTGAAGCAGACCTACAAAAGCACACTGACAGAAATGTTACAGAGATGCTTTGCAGACTTGTACAAATAGATCCTATCAGTCTTAATTTGCCTGAATTTGCATATCCAGAGCTTCCTTTAAGAGGCTCTGAAAACTATTTCACTTCTTTCCTGACCACATAGACACATTATAACTTTTTTTCTTTTTCTTCAGATGATGGGACAAGCTCTGGCTTGTGCACAGAATAGACGGACCTGCACTGCAATCACTTACAAACCACCACCAGCAAAGAGCAGAGTTATTCTTGTTGTTACCAGTGAAAGAATAATAAGAATTCACCAGCAGTGATGGCAAGACATGAAGCATATTTTAATTTAGTAAATGCACAAACACCGCCATAAAACATCAGTAGCTTGAGGTCTTCTTTAGAAATGAGCTGTCAGGAGGAGAAAAAAAATAAAAAGAGTAGTTACTATCAAAAAGGTGTTGCCTGATCTGGTGGTTTTACAGCTTTTTTTTTTTTTTTCCTAGTACTTAAGTTCTATTTAGGACTGGGAGTCTCTTAACCTGATCAGTGTTCTTGCCTTCAGAGAATAAATACATGCTTTCTATATTGAACAGAATATGAATGTGGGCTGCAGATAATTTTTCAGCTTTTCACTCAAGTGCTTACCCCCTCTTTTCCTGCTCCATAAAATATGCAATTGAGCAGACTCCCTTGGAGCTAACAGTGAGAGATATAATTAATTAGCTGTATAATCTTAAATTGTTGTTCTAGTTTTTATGTTAATTTTTGTAAGAGGTAATCTAAATCATTAAACTGAACTCTTGGTTCTAAGGACTAGAGTGATGAATCTGATCTGGAAGCTCAGATTAAACAAATTAAAATTTTAAAATAGTTTGTTCTGGTTTCAGACCTCTTAGCTCAGCACAGCTCAAATTTAAGTTCATATTTAGGCCTTTAACCTTTCCCAGTCCCAATTTAAACCGCTACAGATCCCTTTTAAAGGTTTGTATTATCCTCCTGAATTGTCTATCCCTGGACACCCTAAATGTTTGTTTCCTATGCTTCAGTTTCTCTTTGTGTAAATCTGTATTACTGCTATCTACCTCTACGTGTAAAGTGTTAAGTACCAACTGAGAGAAAAATTCTAATAAGGAGAAAATATGGTAAAAAACATTTGTCATGAGGGTCACATTTTGTAGAGAAGTTGGAGTTTTGTGACTAATGAACTGTCTGTATTTTCTTTTTCACGTTTGTAGATACATTATAATTTAATTGGCAGCCCGCCCCTGGACTCCCTCCAGTAATTCCTTACTCTTCCTAAACTGAAAAGCCCAGAACTGGACAAAGTACTCCAGATGCGGCCTCACCAGGGCAGAGTAGAGGGTGATGATCACCTCCCTTGACCTGCTGGTCACACTCTTCTTAATGCACCCCAGGATACCATTGGCCTTCTTGGCTACAAGGGCACATTGCTGGTTCATGGTCAACCCATTGCCAACCAGAACTCGCAAGTCCTTCTCTGCAGTGCTGCTTTCCAGCAGGTCAACCCCCAACCTGTACTGGTGCCTGGGGTTATTCCTTCCCAGGTACAGGACTCTACACTTGCCCTTGTTGAACTTCATCAGGTTCTTCTCTGCCCTGTCCTTCAGCCTGTCCGGGTCTCACTGAATGGCAGCACAGCCTTCTGGTGTGTCAGCCCTTTCTCCCAGTTTGATACCATCAGCAAACTTCCTGAGGGTGCATTCAGTCTCTTCATCCAGGTCACTGATGAACAGGTTGAATGAAGAATAAGCTTAGCTGAAATACATAAGTAATGACATCTGAGGTGTACCCATGACCCACTTCTGAGTTTAGGGCAGATATATCTTCGAAAAGCAATTACCGAATCATAATTAATTCACACTATGGTGTACAAAGCTTGGAATAAACACAGGCCAATCTCACTGGAAGAATTTATTAAACTTGAAGGGAGAGTAGCTAAAGCAGACCTTCAGCTTTCTCAACTTTTCTCACTTTCTGCAGGTCCACGTTTGAGTTTTGAAATCCTCTATTTTTTCACATGAGCTTGGACAAATCTAAAACCATCTACTAACTCACAGATGTGAGCCAGGTGACTTTTCTGACTTCTGCCAGAGCCAGTCACCCAGCCTTCCTGAACCAGAGGGCTGGAAGACTCTCAAGAAGGTAACCCTCAAGGCAGGATCAGCTACACCAGTGTCATTCATGAAAGATGCTTGTTCTTTAAGACTGCCAATGCTGACAATGCCTAACCATCAGTAGTCTCTGTTTCACTCTCCTTAAAACTGAAAGAATTTTTTTTTTTGTGATATCTAGCCTGAATCACCTTTGCTTATGAACATCATTTTTTTTTTATGCTGGGCACTTTACAGCTGGCATATACCCTTCAAGAAGTCTTTTATACCAAGGCACACTCTGGTTGAGGCTTTCCAAGTGCTGAGCAGAGCAGAAGGATTATTTACCATGTTTTGTAATTTATATTCCTGACCAGAGTATGTCAGAATGATATTTTGCAGCAGCCTGACATTGTTGATTTGTGTCACGATTTCATTCAACCATAAACTCATACCCTTCTTTCCACAAAAATGTCACCCAGTCAGTTACCATGTTTAACCCACAGCCTGTACTGGTCATTCCCCACTGAGTTTAGTTCCTAGAGAATGCCCCTATAGAATATCACCCTATGTTTTCAGACAATTGATCCAGTTAGTCAAAATAATTTTGCATTCTAATCCTGCCCTCCAGCTTCCAGTTTTTCTCAGCTTGTCATTTTCTGGAAATGTAATAAGCATGCTCTTTTTTTCCCTTTAGGTCATTAACAAGAATATTGAACATAACAGGGCAAACTCTTGCAGAATTCTATTTATGCATCTGTTTGCAGGAGGGATTTGTAGAGAAGCAATCAGTATAAGTTAGTAGGCAGATGCATTTAACTGTTACAATTACCTCTTCTTCTAAGTCAGCACACTTCAACATGAAAGCAAACAATTCAAGTTCAAGCTGTACAGTTTAAAAATCCAAATATGATTGCATCTGTTCTCATCTGAGCAGTCTGTTTCGCAAGAGACTCATTTCAAAGCACATTATACTTAATGAATGGCTCCTATAAATTTCGGTGGGCCATGAATCAGGTTCAGAAAGAAGGCTAAACATGATTCTTCACCAACACTGAAGAAAAGTTCTGCAGAAGTCAGCATTAGATTTTTTAAAAATATTTTGATTAATTAAACAAATGAGTCAGCGAAACTGGCCAAAAATGGATTTTTCTCAAACTTTGGATTTTCATCAAATGGTCAATGAATAAATTAAACATATTTCAGTTGTATTATGTAAACATCTAAGGGTAAATTAATAACTCACTCAAACCTAATTACCCAAATAATATCTCAGCATGGGCTGATGGTCTCACCAGAACAGAACCATGAGTTCAAGGTCAGCTTCTTACAACTCTTGCAGAGTTTGAAATGTTAAATACAGATTGGAGTGTCCTACAGCCTCCAGCAGTCAAATAATTCTGCAGTTTTGTAGCTAATCACTTGATGGCTTATCTCCATAGATTCAGAGATAGTAAAGTCATTGTAGAAGACTGCTGTGCTTTTGTCCATAACACGTATCAGGGAGTTTCTTAAACTAGTTCCTGCCCAGACTACATTTCCTTTCTTTTAGAAAATAAAAATTATTAAAGATTTACCATTAGCCAGAGTGTTTCTGTACCCTTTGGTGTTGATTCTAGTAATTGGTTGTTTTCATTCCAATGACTGCTTATCATCACAGTTAAAATTTTGCAACCTGGAGTCTAAACTTGGCTCATTTCAGCCAAGCTTGCAAACAGTGAGACTCCAAGGACTGCAAGACCCTTTCCCTCTTAAATTTCTGTTTTCAATACAAATACTTCAGGTGTAACCGCAAAAGTTAGAAGTAACTGTTCTTACAGTCTGTGCTGGTTTGACTGAAAATGAGTTAATTTTCTTCATGCAGTTAGAAACCTTTCTTTTTCATAACTAGCACAGTCATTGTTTGGACTTAGTTTGAGAACAAGAAGATAATACCCCAGAACAGAGTTAGTATTTTAATTGCTCTGGTCTGAGAGCCAAGGACATTCTAAGCGGCTGCCCACAGGTGTGAGGCAGTGAGGAAGAGGGCAGAAAGGGGGCAGAGCTTGACTGACATCCAGACTGATCAACAGAAGTATTCCACCCCATTAGCGTCATGCTTCATATTTAAGGAGAGTCAGGATCTGCTGATCTCTCTCTCACACTCTCTCTGGCTCTTCTCTTCACTCTCAGAGACCTGTCCAAGGGAGTTCTGTTCAGGACTTTTGTTAGTTCATCCTTTTGCGATCCTGTCATTTTGCAGAGGCTTCTGGGCCTTTCTGCCTTTTTCCTCTTCTTGGCTGTTGGGACCACGTGCTGCTTCCTGGGATAGACTGCTTGATGTGGATGGAGTTCATGAGGAATTGCATTGAGTATCTTTTATTTTATATTCTATTTCTATTTTGTATATATATATATTTACTAGTAGTGTATTAGTCTTTATCTTAATCCAAGTTTCTTCTTTGCTTTTTGATTCTCTCCCTTATTTGTGGGGTGGGTGAGGGGAGTGAGCGAGTGGCTATTGTGGTTGTATTGCTAGCTCGGGTTAAACCATGACACACACTTTTTTATCCAGCAATCTGTTGTTCAGTCACTCTTGTGAATCTTCACTAAATTCTTCTTACGTTTTCCTGCATCTTCTTTTAACCTAGTTTTGAGTCCTCTTTTAGCGCAAGTACACTTGCACTAAATCGCTAAATAACAAGGCTAATAATAAATAACAAGCACAGGTTGTGTATCTTCACAAAGCATTTTTTAAAAATGTGATCATTTCAATTACCACTAGATGTTTGCAACACTCAAATAAAAGTCCTCTGCCCTTACACACTGGAGGCAGACATCACCCGAATTTCTTATTATGACTTATTTTCTACTGTTTGCATCACTTTCACAGCCTCTTCCCAGTCAGTTGCCCATCTTCTTCCTTGCTGCATCCCAACATCTAATTCTGCTCCTGACTTCCCACAGTGCCCCTTATGTGTGTGCTGCTCTCTGAGTTTAACAACTAAGACTTGTTGCTTTCTTTTTGTGTGAACTCATCCATGCCAGGATATCGGCAAGAGAGCAGGCATGGCTCAGAGTAGGGCAGCCCAGCACTAAAGCTGGGCTGGAGACTGTCCCATAAAAACTTCAGGTGACAATACACACAAATGCAAACAAGGCTGTTCTTCAAGAAGAAAATGAGAGGGAGAATGGAAGACTGAAAAAGGAAGACCACGAAGAGACAGGCTAGGGTCCTCTGAATAAATAGATTGTATTTCTTAAAGATAAAATTACAATGCTTCCCCTTTGTATTTCTTACAACTAAGCTTATAATATTTATTTTACTGTGTATTTTGACAGTGAGATTTGTCTTTTTCTGAATTTCAGTTACCTCGATTGTCTTCTTCAGGATATGTTAGGTCTTCTGTTCATCCACTACTTTGCTCTGGGAATTGTTCTTTCTCTTCAGGGTGCAAGCTGAGACTGTCAGAAGCAGCATTTGGCTGTCTGCTGGCATAGTGTTGAATACTTTTTCTTAGGTAAAAGAGCTCAGTGAATTGGTGGTCTAGCTGGAAATATCTAATTTATATTTTGAAATCTGGAAAAGCTCAAACCATGCAGCAGCTGGGAACCTTCAAGTGAGACAATCACTCACCCTGCAAGTAGATAGTGCTGATTGTCCAGGCTCTCCACTGTTTCATCCTACCCATTTGTTTCCACTTGTTTCTGATGCTTCAGGGAACAAACTGCAAATGTGCCTGTATGAAAGGTGTTTGGTTTTTCACAAATACTGAAGTAGACATTTGCTGTGATGTAGTAGCTCCACCTGAGCTTAGCCAGAGAAGAGCAGTCTAACCTATCTTCCTATAAAAGTATAGTTTATCTTCCAGTAGACAGGACTGGTGTTTCCCTGAGCACCCAGTATGAGACCATCAATGTTGACTGAAGTTTTCGCACACTTTTCCTGTCCTAATAATAGACCTAATTGGTGTGTATACTGTTGCTAAAAGCCATTTTTGTGTGTGTGTTGAAAAGCAGGAAATGGAAATTCAGTATATTATTATAGAATTCACTTGTGATTTTTCAGCTAGCTGCTTCAGCATCTGTGTTTTAGTTTTACTTTCAGGAAGAAAGTTTTGACACTTTTGACTGAAAACAACTATGCAAATGTGAAAAACTTCTCAGAATAGTTTTACAAATAAAGAAAAATAAGGTTTGTCTTTTTATAGAAATAACCAGACTATCTAAGAAGTTCAGATTTATTGTGAAGGTTGTAACCCCCTGTATCAGTAGGGTTATATAGGCAGAAAAATCTATATGTTTAGATATACAACTTCCCTGTTAAGTTTTTTAAGTACCCCAGGCATTCTTGTAGTTTATTTGAGCAGTATAACTCGAGTGCATTTTTGTTTCTCTGCCACTTAAATATGTACTTAGCCATTACAGCTGCTGCATTTTGACTCCATGATTCTTGAGAGGAGAATCAGAGGTGCTCCTCACTCAGGGGGAGAGATTATCTTTTTAAAAGACCTAAATCCATATGCTCCTTTCCACTTTGCTGTAGTCCCATGATACAGAACGTCATCATGACGGTGGTTTTATCCCCTCAGCATCACAGAGGAGGGAAGGCAACTGGTCCTGGCAGCATTATTTGCAGTATGTCAGATGCCTTTCCTTCAGAAGTGAAACCTAAGGCTCTATCTATACAGGGAAAATTGCTGACTTTATGAAACAAGAAGTATACCAGAACTATTCCATGTGCAGAAATTAGGTTGAAGGCAACACCTTTGAGGCAACACCTTTAAGACAAGTAATGTGCAGTTCAGTGACTTCAGCTTGCAAGCCTTTCTGTACCAGATTCTGAGCTGAACGGTCTTTTGTTAACAAATTACCTCATGGGTCTGCGATAAGTGTGCTACAATTCCCTTCTGAATTTCACTCATTAGAGTAATCCATTTTATTACCTCTGTTACACAGATCAGCTTTCTATAACAGGAAAGTGAGTTTTAGTCAATGATACTTGTCAAATGTAAATGCATCCTCAAGAAAACAGACAGTCTCTAGTCATACTAGAAACATATTCTTGTACTAATCAACAAATGCCAAGATTATTCTGAATTTGTGAGATTCTAGTTCCCAGTGTCGCACATGTGAAGATAAATTTGTCTTTATTTTGAAGTGACTTCTTGTGAAAACAAATCTCATATGATCAAATCATCAGTTTGCCTCTGTAGCTTTCCTCACATGAACTCTTTTATCTGTTGGCTGGTTTGAGGGGCAATTAGCTTTTCAAAAATTCTAGGAGATAGGCGGTGGAAATTATTACTGTATCTCAATTAAAGAGAAGGCCAAGCTCACATCACATTACACATTAGGCTACCTATACAATACAGCAGTTTTTGTAAATATTCCCATTGCAGAAGCAGCTTTCATCAGAGTTTATGTCTCTGTAAAGACAAAGATCTCTTTGTTGATTGATGCAAAACCAGAAAAAGAAAGGATACCAGGTTTAATGAGATCATGTCAACTACTGCTAACAGGGGATGTGTGGCTAAATTACATGCAAAAAATTTATCTAGTGGATGCAGCTATTCCCTTCTGATCCCTTCTGTGCCTGTAGAAACACAATAAATTATATGAAAGTATTCATAACGTAGCTTTCTTGAAATGAGCTTGATTTTACAAGCACATTTTTCTCTGTTACCAAAAGGTAAAATACACACATCTTATTTTAAACATATTGCAGCAAGTAAAATGTGTGCTCAGCCCAAAATCAGTAAGTGCAGTTCACCAAGCATTTTACAAAAGGCTGGAAATTATTTTCTTTCATATTTAGCTCTTTGGTCTTTCTTTAACTCCCTTTCCACTATTTAAATGAAGAGAAGTGCTGATGTTGATATTTTGTTCAGTTTCAGGGATTTTTTAAACTCCTGTTAATTCTCCCATGAACATTTTGATAGCAAGCAAAAAATTACATTGTGAAAAGAACTTGTCTTTCTGATACAAAAATCAATACAAAACAGAAAAATTCTACCATAAGGAAGGAAACAAACAAAAAACAACAACAAAACACAAAACCAAAAAAGACAACTTGTTAACTAAGACCATTAACCATGTTATATTCTTGGCTTTCACATTTTTTAACACTTAATTGAAAGACATTAAAAGTAGGTAATCCATCCCATATAATGTGTATTATCCTTAGCAGGCAACACAGTCTCTCCTGTTGTCTGCAATAATGTTACATGGTACTACTGACAACAGGAAATATCATTGCCTACTGTACATCTAAGAACAAAAAAAAGAAGGCAAAAGGTGGTAATCTTTTGTTTTGCTTATCTATATTTCAACTTGGACATATTTGTAATATATTTTTTATGCCCACTTGCTAATATCCCATGATGCTAAGTAAAATTTACCTGACAGAAGACAAGAGAGATATGGAAACTTAGCACCTTGGCTAATAGTTAGAATCCATCATCTTCTTTTCCTGACTCATATAGTAAGAAAAAAAACTTAATGTCTGCCACAGTAAGTGAAAATTAACAGGGCCCGACATGTATATAAATGCTAGCCAGTTATGATTTAATGTCTATAAAACTTTATAAACCCTTACATACCATGTGTTTTGTAACTGAACTCATGTTTGGGTGCACAGTACCTATCCAGAACAGAAGCAAGATCTATATCATGGTTTTGACATCAAGTTTGGGTTTTTTTTTTCATTTATGAACAGAAACAGGTCAGACTGAATTTTTGGTTTCCTGTGTCATGAAGGGAGAAGAGGCAAAGGATTTGGCAGAACTACAAATAAACATATTGCAACTATTTTTTCAAGGATGTCCTCAGAGAGGACAAGTCTTTCAGAATTCACAGAGCTTTGAAATATTTTTTTCTAAGAAAGATATGCTGTTTGCATGTGTTTTCAATTCAATCATTCTTCTAAAAATTCTGTGTTTGGCAAAAGGGGAGGTAAATTTAGTCTGCAGCTGTTCCCACAGGCTGTTGAGTTTAACTGAAAGTAGATTCACCCAGTGTCAAAGTGAGCATTAAAACAGAAAACTCTCTGGCTACTGAGCATTGTTGGGGGGGAGGGGGGCGGGGGGTGACACCAGGGCTCTGGAGAGGAGAAGTCTTGCTCTAGACCCCTCTGAAGATGAGACCTGTGTTTGTCCTAACACGGAAGACGACTGTACAGAGTTAGTAGTGTGCTGTTGCAGCACAGCAAGCAACTGAAAACCGTACTTGGCAAGTGTTTTACCCATTTGGCTTTGTCCTTTCATATGTATATGGATAAGCAAATTAAGCCCCATTCTTAGCGTAGTAATGATTGGACTATCCAAAGCAAAGCAAACACAAGCAGCAGACACTGATACTGCCTTTTTCTGACATTTCAGGTATCAGTTTCTTACCAATTAGGGATTTCCCCCTTTAGACAGCCTGTTTCTATGGCCCAGCACAATCTAGCACCCTTTGCTGTTCAGCAATTTCACTTTATAGGCAGTTTATTTATCTATCTGGAGAAAACCAGCAATGTCTACAGGTGAGTAACTGTGGATTGCAAGTTTTTCCCTGCTTGAGGCGAGGCGGCAGCTATGAGAAGGGAATTGTTTGCAGGGTTGGTTTCTCCTTTGTTTGGTGGGTTGAGGCTTCCTTTGTTTGGGGAAAGGGAGGAGGAAGGGTGTTTGTTTGTTTTTGTTCGTTTGGGGTATTTTGCTTTGTTTTGTTTGAGGCAAGGTTTGCAGGGATAGGCAACGACTTCACACCAGATCGATTACTTTAATTAAGAAGAAAATCCTCATACCTGTTGCCAGACATTCATATCTGATTTTCAGGTACGAACACTAAAAAAAAAAAAAAAAATCTCAGAAGGGTGGATGAGAGTTGGCGACTGAGGGGTTAAAAACATGCGAAGGTTGTGTAAGAAGGGGCAGCAGTGAAGAGGGGAAAGCCCCTGCAGTTCTGAGCATTAAAACTTCTTCCTCCAAAATCTGATCGTCTGTTTCTTGCAATCGGATGCAGGAAAGCAGGTGGCGTTCGTACTTTGACACCACATTTGCAGGCTGAAGGTATTTCCCTTGACGGTCACCTTTCTTACAAGAGGACACTTTTGCTCAGTGTGCCCGTTCCGCCGCAGTCTCTCCCCCCTCCCCAAAAGTCCCGAGCCCCGGGAGGCGCCGCCTGTCCCTCTCACGGGGCTGCAGCGCGGGGAAAGCCTGCCCGGCTCCCCGGTTAGCGCTTTTCAAATCGGTTGCCAACGGGGTTGTAAGAATTTAATAACATACTGTACCCTTTGATCTTTTGATCAAGAAAAAAGAAAAAAAGGTTTTCTAATAAAACTACGAGCTAGGGAGCAGCGGTAATTAAGTGCGGAGCAACTTTAATCGGCAGGAATACTCTTCGTGCTTTTCGCACCCCAAATCGGTGCAGGGAATACCCGAGCTTCCGTGAAAAGCTGAGTTTACAAAATATAGGAAAGTACTTTGAAGCGTTTCTTCGGGATTGAGGCCCCCCAATATACCTCTCCAAAGAGCCTCCTCCGAGCTAGGATCAAACGACAGGAATGAGTTAGTAACACAGCAAAAAGCCCTTGTCACCTTGTCAGCTCCTCCCTAGCAGCTATCAAAGAATTCGAGGATGAAACAACTAAACCAGTGGCTGCTTTCGCATCTCCAGCGCCTCTCGTCTGCGACGATATTCCTGCAAAATACACACATACACACACCGGCGCCCTGTGTGAGGACACGTGTGATGCCGCCCCTGCCGGCATCACACGGGTCTTCCGGGGAGCTGCGCGCAACCGACGAGGGTTCCCCCATGTGCCGCTCGCCCAGACGGCTCCGCCGCTGCAGTTCGGTGTCCCCAAATCGCGGGGCAGCCCCGGGGCAGGGGGTGGAAACGGGCGGCGGGTCAAGCCGCCGACGGGGCGCACACACCGGGTGGCGCTGCGAGCCCACGGCAGGACGGGCCACGACGCCCCTGCACCCCTGGGGCGGGGGGTTGTGTGCCTGTGTCCGAGCCGGTGCAGAAAAAGGGATGGGGGGGGATCGGAGGCAGCTTCCCCTTCCCGAGAGAAGCAGCCCTGCAGTCATGCGGAGAAAGCGTAGGTAAGGTGCAAAGGCTGCCTCACAAGAGCAACGGGATTGGGCGAGTGGCCGCTTTTATTGCCACCAGAAGGCAGGCTTGTAACGCGGGGGGCATCTGGAGATCGCACCGAATACATAGGCACACGCGTACATAGACTCCTGTCCCAAGAGATGTGATCAGGTGTAACGTGCAGTGTGTTACCGAAAAAAAAAAAAAAAAAAAAAAAAAAAAAAAAAAAAAAAAAGTAATAATTTCCTTTGTCCCCCCGGAGGAAACTTGCATGGCGTTACAACTTCCCAGGAGCAAAAGCCGTTCAAACGAAGCCTCCCTCCCTCCCATTGGTATTTCCCTAACCGGAGACAAAGTTTCTGTGTCACTATTTGAGGAATTTCTGTGTTATAAGTGCACAATCTTCCCTTCTCCTTTCTCTACCCTAAGGGAAGCCCTAGGGGCCCAGCTGGGAGCAGGGGCTGCCCCGCAGCACTGTCGCCCTGCGGCGACTGATGCTTCACCCAGAAAAGTTGTGGTGCTCCGTAACTGCTTCTTGCACTTTGCAGAGCAATATCGCTCAGGCTGAAAACTAGGAATCTCCAAATGCCAAGACCGAAGTAACTCCCCAGGAGATGGGTCCATTACCCAGCCTCTACTGGGTCTTACAGGCAATATAAACACACCTCTTGCAGAATTGTTCGCAACTCAAGAAGTAATATGGGACCGCAGTTTGTTTCAAAATCCGTAAGCGTAAAATGAAGTTACTTTGTATTTAGAGTGCCACACTAAGGCTCCTATGCAGTATTGCTTGTCATTATCCCCTAGTTCCCTAATTCCTTTTTAAAAAAATGAATAATTCCAAGTGGCAGTTAGGAAACTATAGAACTGGAAATGCAGTAAATGTCCTAAATGGCACAGTTTTCTCAATGCCCACTTTTCTGAGGTGTAACATTTTCTCCATATGCTTTAGCACATGACAGCCAACTAGCTTGAAAACATGTCACACACACAACAGTTGAAAAATTGGTGTTCTGTGTTTTAAAGCAGATAATGCAGAATGTGCTTTCCTCTGTGGAAACACTAATTTTTTAAAAATATCTTTAATATAACAAAACAAAGTGCAATTGAGTGAGCTGAGAAAGCAGGCCCTGATTTATGCTAAGAAATGCAAGGTTATTCCAATATAGCAAGAGAGTTTTGTCCCTTTATTATAAAAATAGTGAAAGTCTGAGGAAATTTGTTCACACCTTTCCCCAGCTCTTTCTTCCCAAAGCTAAACCAGAGGTTGCTTCATGGAATGTAACTGAAGTGTGGCGGGTTTTGGCAAGTGCATACTTACAACCATTCGTACTGAAAGATTTGTTGGAGTGCATCACGTATCCTTACTCTGCTGTCTTTACAGCTGTGAAGGTGTTGACGGCTGGATTAGCCGTCACATCCACAAATAGTGTTTGAGATTTCATTTCTTGCTTTCTGCTTTCACATTCCTAGACTGGAACCAAACGAGAAGCAAACATCCTTTGATCACTGTTTAGCCTCGGCAGGCACAGGCCGAGAGTAGTGGGAAAGTCACTACAGCAGGCAGAAATGAAGTGGTGTTTTAAATCGCTTCAGCTGTGCACATCTCCCATCACCACTCTATTGAAAATTTAAACTGGAAAATGACAATGAAAAGTCGGAATAATGGGAAAAGGAGGACAAGAAATTCGATAGACATTGCTATGGGCTTGAAGGGGAGAGACTTAAAAGGTCAGAGAGCAAACGGGAATGGCCACAATCATCTAAAGGCAGTTGGAAGGTAAGTTGATGGACACCGGTTTGACCTGTGGGTCAGCAAACTAGTTTAACTCTACCTTGATCTGCACAAACGCAGAGACAAGTTCCCGGCTCCTATCAAACCACTCAATGCCCTTATCTGGAAGGGTTTAGTAAAAGTAAATCAGATACAAAAAGGAGCTATTCAGCCTTCAAGTGCTGAGGTTTGCTGGTAAAATAAAGAAAAAATATGTGTGTTCTCACACAGCCCGGATCCAAACAGGCAGTTCCAAAGTGGCAGATGCACACGCGCCTTCTCGGGAGAAGGATGATTTTATCGCCAGCGCTATCCCACTGCCAGACCACCCCGAGATGGAGTAACCAGTGCCTTAAACAAACCAGCAAGCTTCTGGCCAGTGACATTTTAGTAGCGCTTTCTTTCCAGGGAGATATCAGACAAGCAGTAATAGAAGTTACCTACTGCTCCATTTCACTTTCCTTTTCACTTGGTCCTCAGTACATTCCATCAAGACTGAAACCTTCAGGTAACAGAAACACTGGCCCTCGCTCCCACTGGGGAAATCTGGTGTCGCTGTGCCACTTCATTTACGTGGCACTGGGGAAAAAAAAAAACAAAAAAAACCAAAACACCAGTTATTTTGTTTCAGTAGGAAACTTTGCAGGCCTCTGATAGTTGTTGATAGTTGTATCTGTAATGAAGCAAATTCAAAATGCAGCCCAGAGAAGCTTAACCAGAACAATTTCTGTTTCCAGTGCACGTTTAAAGCCCCTTTTAATCTCTGCACCACGCACAAAAACAAAATGTTCAAAGCATCTGGAGCTGACTCGTCTGTACTCCACATTTTACTGCCTGCTGTTTAGGTTATCGCTAATTATGAGATTTACATGTATGCACAACAGATCTTTCAGCTATGCAAATCCCACGCTCGAGCCCTGGTTTTTCAGTACCCTGAAAGTGAGCATCACCTCCTTATGGTGATGGCCAAGAGACTAGATTTTCGAACAGGGGCAATATTTCCCCCACGACTCCTCAAAAAAACAGGCACAAAAAACACTGTTATGAGAAAGTGTTAACGGGATTTTTTTGCCAAGACACTGAACAAATGCCGTAACTACTTTTCTATCTCGAGTGAAAGACACCAGCTTTTAGAAAACCCTCACAATATTGTTTTTATTGTTGTTCAGGGACAGCTATGGACAAGGTTTAAATAACACAGCAAGGGTGGTGGCGCTGGATCGGCTGGTTGGCAGAGCCCCGCAGCCCTTACAATAGCCCCGGTGCCCAGTCCTGCGGGGAAAACGCCCCCGGACAAGGAAGTTTTCGCGCACAACCGTGAAGTTTCCTACCCCCGGGACCTGCAGAAGTTAGCGCTCACTACGGCAATTAGCATCGCCCACAGCCACAAACATGTCACGTGAAGATAAAAGCGGCGGACCACTTTTTATTTGATCTTTTAAAGCAATAGTGACTCTTAGCGTTTCAATATTAAATGGACCTGGTGTGATGGCAAAAATAAAGTTCAAGGAGTAGGTATATGCAAAGCAACCCCTCATACACCGTCCGTTTTGCGAGAGGCACCGTATCGTTAGTTTGAGAAAAATATTGAAAAACAAAACCCACACGTGTTCATGCGTTTCCTTTAGTTTCCTCTACTAGTGCATTATAAAAGGCACGAAGCAGACTGACAACTTTTTCGGTTTAATGCCTCAAAGCAGCTCCTATTAGGTGCCACAATTTACAACGGAATTGAATTCGTTGTATTTTCCCTTTTCTCTGAAACCCTAGAGAACGACTCATGCTGTATGTGTTCAGGGTAAATCATTGTCTATAACGATGGGATTAAAAAGAAGAAAAACAATTGGCTGACCTAAGATAGAATGTTTTATCTGGAGTTTATTAATACCATTTAAAATATTACAGATAAAAATCAATTACATCTCATGCATTTAAAATGCAAATCTAAAATGTTCCAGCGAAGGGCTTTCCATTTCAATGTGAAATATCCAAATTATTTCAACATTACAATGAGACAATTAGTTTGCAGCGTTGCAAACTGCTAATGTAGTGTCAGGAGTGTTTATTAACATATATCGATATTATTTTCAGGAAATACACATAGGCCAACGCTAGTTCAGCTTCACTTGGACAGTTTATTTAATACATGGGTCGTGGCGAACCCACTTTATGAAATATAGGAGAACTCTCACTGTAACTATACCTGAACTGCCAGCAAATGCAAATAAGTACATGCTCCATTAAATTAAATGTCATTCAACATTTATCAAATATTGTTTGCTTAATTACAGTTGTATGCCTACCTAAATTAATATTCAAGCAAAACCTATATCATGAAGTGCGATTTGATGTACTCTTCAACGAACGAGTCCAGAAAAAGAATGTAGTGAACCAGGACTGCAACATTAACGCTTTCTAGTGACAGGAAAAGAAATTTAATTAAAAAAAAAAAAAAGGCAAAAGAAAAAAAAAAGCGCTCAAGTGTACTTCAATATATTTGCAAATATTTACTGGAAGTAATTTACAAGAAAAATACTATACAAAATCGTCTCCTGGACAACTGCACCTCACACCGGTACAGTGGTGGAGTTATATTTAATTGTTAGCTAATCTAGAACGATTCCCGGTTGTACAAACCTATAGTTTCAGACGTATTTTACAAATATTTTATTTTATTATCCCGCCCCCACCTCCCTTTTTGGCATTGGAACTACAGCTTCGCTTGAAACCCACGGTGCTTCTTCATTTGTTTGGAGATAAAAAAAATACGACTTTTGACCTAATTATTTCAGCGTATTTCGCGATTCCTATTCAAACGGGAATTATACAAATGCATTCGCAAACGAAATGAAATTTGGACTCGGGGAGTTAACGATTCGTTAAAATTAAAAAAAAAAAAAAAAAGGCGCGGAGGGGAGAGAGGAGGGGAAGCACACGGCCGCTCCGGTCCTGGGGAGCAGAAGGGCTTTCAGTAGTTAACGAGAGGAGGGCAGTTCTGAGTCCCAGCTCCGTTGGGAAAACGACCGCGGCTAGCGGGCGCTGCCGTCGGAGCCCCACGCCGCGGGGCAGCCCCGGCCCACCCGCCCGCCGCTCCCGGAGCTCTGCTGCTGTACCGGCGCTAGCGGCGGCGGGAGGCGGTGCGAGCGGGTTTCCAGCAGGAAAGAGACAGCGAACGTGTTTTCTTCCACTCTAAAGGCAACCCGAGGGGGGGGCCTCAAGGCGAAGCGCAGGGGAGGCGGGAGTTGACCCACAGGGGGCCGTGGCCCTCCGCCCCTTCCCGAGTCGCTCCCCTGCCCCCGTCGCTGGCCTTGCGCCGCCCGGCAGTACCGCTCTCCCCGTGCGAGGCTCCGGGCGGGCAGCGGGACGGCCGACGGGGCTGCCCGCGGTCCCTGCGGAACCGCGCCGGCTACTCACGTGTCCGCGTCCCCGCCACAGGGCTGCGCGCCCGGGGGGGCGGCGGGCGGGGGGCGGGGGGGCGTAGCGGCCCAGAACCTCCGCCCGTCACTCCAGGCCGTTGCGGTGGCCGGGCTCGGGGGGCGGCAGCAGCTCCGGGGAGTGGCAGGGCGGGCTGCCGGCCGCGCTGTGCTCGCTGTCGGTGTCGCTGCCCTTCTTGCCGCCGGGGCCGCCGCCGCCAGGGCCGCCGCCACCGGGGCCGCCGGCGCCGCCGGGGCCGCTGTGGGTCTTGACGTGCTTGCTAAGGTGGTCGCTACGCATGAAGCGCTTGTTGCAGACGGGGCAGGCGAAGCGCTTCTCGCCCGTGTGGGTCCGCAGGTGCCGCTGCAGCTCGTCGGAGCGGGTGAAGCGCTTGCCGCAGAAAAGCCAGTTGCAGACGAAAGGTCTCTCGCCCGTGTGCCAGCGCAGGTGCGCCTTCAGGTGCGACGTCTTGCCGTAGACCTTTCCGCAGCCGGGGATGTGGCAGCTGTGCAGCCCCTTGCGCCGCAGGCTGGCCCCCGCCGGCCCCAGCCGCTCGGCCTCCTGGCAGTTGGGGCAGTCGCAGGTGGCGCGGCCCGAGTAGCGGCGGGCTGAGGAGCGCGGCGAAGCGGCCAGCGGTGCGGTGGGGCCACCGCCCAGCATAGAGCCCCCGGCGCCGGCCAGCGGCGACGGGGCCGAGTCCGGATAGGAGCCGGGCAGCACCGGCTTAAATCCGTCCATGAGGTGCTGCCCGGCGGGGCTCAGGAGGTGCGAGGAGGCGCCGCTGCTGAAGGCCGAGTGGCCCAGGCCCGAGTAATCCGAGTTGTAGCCGCCCAGCGGCGAGTGGAGCGAGGTCTGGAGCCCGCCGGCCGCCGGGTGCAGAGAGCCGGGCAGCGCGGCCGCCCCGTTGGGGCTTTGCACGTCGATCCAGCCGGCACTCACGTCCCACCAGCTGGAGGCGCCCGCCGAGCCCACCTCGCCGGCGCCCAGCCCCGGGTGCGAGGGCTTGAACCAGGACTCGTAGGGGTGCGCCATGCCCACCCGAGGATAGATGCCCTGCAGCCCCTCCACCGACGTGTGCACCTTGGAGATGAAGACGGGCTGGTGCGTCGTCGCCTCCTGCCCCGCCGCCCCTCCGCCGCCGCCTCCGCCGCCGCCGCCACCGGCGCTGCCCGGAGCTTGGAAGACGGAGTAGTCGTTAGCGAAGGGTGAACTGGCAGCCGCCGCGCTGCTGGAGGTGAGGGAGAAGGCGCTGGAGCCCGGCGAGCCGCCGCAGCTAAACGAGTCCGAGACGAGAGCGGCCGCCGCCGCCGCCGCTGCTGCCGCCGCCGCTGCCGCCGAGGAGCCGTTGCGCGCTGCGCCCGCCACGCCGAAGCCAGGGAGGCCGGAGCCCACGGCGTTGCAGCTGCCCGCCGAGGATGAGGAGGAGGAGCGTTTCCAGGGGTGGAAGCCTTTTCCGAAGGAGGACGCGCTGTCCGAGAGGGCGGACGGCGAGGGGTTAGGACTGCCGATCTTGTTGCAGGTCGCGGCGAGCATGGCCAGCGGCGTGGAGCCTACCCGCGGTTCCTCCTGCGGGCACAGAGGGGAGAGGGCCACCCCGCCGGGGTCAGGGACGGAGCGGCCCCGCCGCCGCCCGCTGCCCGCTGCCCGCTGCCCGCCGCCCGGCCCCGCTCTGCCGCCCGGCCCCGCTCCGCTCTGCTCCGCCGCCCGGCCCCGGGAGCGAAGTTTCGCGACTCCCACAGGAGGATTCCTTCGCCGGAGCCGACACGGCGATTCTGTCTCCGAGCACCCTCCAGGGCTTTTTTTCACCATCCAACCCTCCTCCCGCGGAGAAGTTCAGGAAGGGTTAAAAAAATGGGGGGAAAAAAGAGTGAAAAGTTGCGTCTGATACCGTAGCTTTAAAAATGCCACCGACGCGGCGCCAGCTACGTTTCAGCCTGTTCACACTCGCCGGGACCCGGACGATCCCCGGTCCTCAGGCCAGTAATGCTGTTTTCTTAAATATAGAATTTCAGGATTATCAATTTACTCTTATGGAAAAAAAAAAAAAAAAAGAAATAAAGAAAAAAAGAAAAAAAAAAAGAAAAAAAGCGCTTCCTTAAAAAAAAGCCGCATATACGTATCAACGATAATTAAATATATATATAAATTTAACATATGTACATATATGTATGTATACACAAGTTCAACGTACCTGCTGGACACGGCGGGCTGTGTTATTTTAAAGGGAAATAAAAAGCCACAATCTGTTGCAAATTAGAAATTGGCCGCGAAAAACGATTGTTCTGGGTTTGGGTTCTGGATTTTTTTTTTTTTCCTTCCAGCAGTCACACGTAAAGAAGAAAGGCCACTTCTCCGGGGGCACAGGAATAGCACAGCCCAGGCGCTGTAGGTTGTTTCTACAAATGCCCTTAAAACCTTTTCCTGCTCACTGAAAAGTGACTCTGCCCTCTTTCCCCCCTCTCGCTCTTTCTTTTCTGCTAAACTCACTTGTACTTAAGTCAAAAAAAAAAAAAAAAAAGAAAGAAAGAAAGAAAAACTGAATAGAGGAGACTGATAGCCCCAGTCAAGACAGGGGTTATTTTAACCCCCTCCAATCGACAATAAAAAGAAACTAATTAAACCAGCAAGAGAAAAAATCCTTAGACTCACCCCTAGAAGTGAAGTTGCCATCACACAAAAGTGCCCTCCTCTCAGAGGATCTTTTTTATATTGATAAATCAGAGGCAGTGTTTTTTTTAGAGGTGTGCAATACAATGATCAGTTCCGCCCATTCCACCACAATTGTAGCTCCCTCGCCGGCTTTGAAGTGCCGCTGAGCCGCCGCCAGCCAATCCCCGCTCCCGCCGCCTCGCTCGACGACGTGACTGCGTGAGGTCATCAGCGCCGTCGAGCCCCCGGAGAGGGGACAACCCCCGGAGAGGGCTCGACGGAGCTGGTGACCTCACGCAGTCACGTCGTCGAGCAGCGCGGACCACGGTCCCAGTACCGGTCCGCAAGGGGCCCCGCCCCGGGTCGGGCTGCTTCGTCCCGGCCTCCTCTTTCCAGCCCGACCCGCCCCCCTCCCCTCACCGTGCGCGTTATCTGGCAACAGGTTATTTTTTTTTCTCCGCGGAAAAATTTAGTCTTGTTTGGATATTTATATCACCATCGTCTCATCGTTACTGTTATTATGGCAAGGACGGGAGAGTGAGAAAGCACCCAATTTCTCCGCGGGGACCCTCTACCCCGCTCCCCTCTGCTCTGTCCTCCCTCTCCCCGTTCTTCGGGTCCTTGTCGCAGCAAGGTGGGGGGGAAACTCTTCAGGCCACTGTTCTCCTCTCGGCCTCTGTTTTGGCCCGTTTCCATGTCGTGGGGATATTGGCTGTAAATCATATCTATTGATTAAGGGGGTAACGTACATTATCATACTTTGAAGTAAGAGTGAAGTAAATTAATGAACTGCTTGCTTTCTCTGAAGGCTGACGGTTACCATAAACGTCGCGTTTCTCTCTGCGAGCTGCTCTGAGTGATTTTAGCCTGTTGAGAAGGCGTGACAGGCCAGCCCAGAAGGAGGAAGGGGTGGGGGAAGGAGGGAACTCCGTTTAACAAATAAAAAAGAATTAACTTCATTGCTTTGGTCTCCTTCTATAATGATATTCATTTTACAGACCTAATTCACACTTGTTTAAATTTCGGATTTAATTTAATCAATACTATCACCCGTGAAGGGGGGAAGAACATTTCCCGGAGATACTCCTTTGTATGAATGCTTATTAACTTTTTATCTCTACTTCCTTTATCTGCTGGGGGTGGGGAGTGACTATTAAGACATAGATCAGAAAGCGTAAGAGCAAAACAAGCACCGCGAGCAATACATTTTAGAAGAACAGAAAATCGCATTTTGTGGTGTGCCAGGTTAGGTAAAGAGATCGAGACGCATTCTTTCAGCCCCAGAAAGTCTGAGAGCCTTGGCCATCCACAGGAAAAAGAGAAGGCGCTAGTGATATATATATATGTATATATATATATTTAGGAGAGTCTCAACGGGTGAGTCTTCCATTCGCATCCGTATTTTATCTACACTTGCCTGCCCAGAGGAAACGTGTACTTTCTTGATCTTTTTCGTGTTCGTTTGTTCCGATGCGTACGCTGGCTCTTTTGATTTGGGGCCGAAAGTCCTTAGTCTTCAGTTCTCTCTTTTCCTTTAGAAGCACCGCTTTGGAAAAATACGAAAAACTCGTTGTTAAAAATAGCCACGAGAGTCTATACAGGGGAACTCAACAGAGAAGGAGAAAAAAAAAAAAAAAAAAAAAAGAGAGAAAAAGAATACACCAGAACCGGATAGAAAACAAAACTCCTGTCAATGGCATCGTCCTGCTACTCTTATAGTTTCCCCGAGCCTGGAAAAGCAGCGGATTCTGAACTTTGAGAGCGATGAGCCGATCTTTTCCGAATTCACCACGGAAACATCTGTAACCTTCCCCCTTTGTACCCATTGCCTGCTGGGCAAAGGGTTTAAGGAAGCTTACAATTTTGTTTGCATTTGCGTTATTGACCACTGCACTTAAGGGTGTAGTACATTAACGTAATATACAGGTGGGTGCGGGGGGGGTAGCAGAAAGGAGAGGTTTTCCCAACATTATTTTTTTTTTTCCAATTCGAAGTTTAATGTACGGAGTAAATAAATGTTCGTGCTGTTTCTTGAAAACCTGTGGGATCCACTTTCAATAAAGCTAAAATCTATTAGTATTCTGTATGCATCTGCAGCATAAATTTCATTTGAATTTCAAATTTAATAAACCAGGAGGTTTTTAATCATCCCTGGTTTTATTTGTTTGATATTAACATGCTTATTGACCGGGTCTGTTGACCAGTTTGATCATTACAGGACAGCAAAAAGTTAATTAAAACGACCACAGCTCCTTAATCATATCATCTGTCTCATCCATGTCGCTCCCTTTATTACAGGCTATGATGGATAGTCTCCCAGATTAATTTCTCTGTTTCTTCGATTTGGACAACAGCTTTTGGGACCTAATTTACATCCTGGGAACAACTTGCTCAAGTCTGCCTAACATCTTGTGTCTACAATATACATTAGCAATCTCGGAACTTCAGCCACAAGGATAGCTGTCGCTAACCTCACCGTGGGGGGGGAAGGATTTTCCTCGGAGAAAACTCCGACTCACCGCGCTGCGGCCGGCGAGCAGACAGAGATGGATAGACCGCTCTTCCAGGGGTCCTTGTCTGTCCATAGACAGATCTACCGAGGTGGGGGGTGGTGAAGAGAAGTCTATGCTATTTGAAAAGGTATAGCTGGAAAGATTAAACTAACTGCTGACTACGCCGTACGTTGGAATGTCAGTGCTAGCGAAGGAGCATGTTTCATGCCACTCGTGCCAATTTACGGGCACATAGGTTGGAATCTGACCAACTTCATGCCTTCCCGGCCCACGGACTCCGCTCCGCCGCCTTGCAAGCCAAACCTTGGCTCCCCTACACCCAGCGGTTACCCGCTCCGCTCCCGTGGTCTGCACGGCGAAAAGCCGCTGGACGTGGCGGGGGACTTGCCCTCACCCTCCCCGGGCTTCGTGAGCTGGAAGCTGCTCCGTTCTCCCCCGGGTTTGCCCCACCGCGCCGCGCCCGTCCTCCCGGGGAGGTGGGGGCCAGGAGGGCCCCCCTCTGCCCGCCACCTTCACCTCGAAGCTGTCATCTGTAAGATTTATCGAGGGGTGACAACCAGCTCTCTAGGTGCAGGAGGGCTCAACTTGGACGGGGAAAGGAAGAAGGGGAATAGCACGTAAATGAAACAAAACAGCCACCAGTTAGAAAGGAGCGTGCGATGCCTGGCGGTCACTGAGCAAAAGGGGATAATTAATGTCGTTATTTAACCTCAATTCGCACCTATTCATTGCAGTAATTTACCTGGCGAGTTTCTCGCACTGCCTCACTAGGTAACTTCGTTGACCGGGGGCTGGTAGCCGTGCACCCGGTGCAGCCCGGCGGCAGCAGCCAGTGCGGGTGCCTGCATCTATTGCTATGTAGGTTACTGGCGTTATTTCTTCCATCAGTTCAAACGTGTCTGTTCCAGGCACCTGTGAACCCTGCCGGGCTCCCCATCCCGCCGCCCACCCCGTGTTTCCCCGCCCGGCCTGGCTGCTCCTCCGCGCAGGCTGCGGCGAGATGCCCAGCACAGCCCGGGCTCTTCTCTGAGCCGCTTCAGGGAGGGCACACGCTGACCTGCCTGCTCGCAACCGGCGGAGGGGGTTCACATCAACGTCCTCCAGCATTTATTTATCTATCTATCTATCTATCTATCTATCTGGGCCTGTGTAAAAACAAAACAAACAAACAAAAAAAAGGCAAGCTGTCTGCGCCTCTGAAAGGTCTCTGTAATTAGATTAGCCCTGGAAGACGCCGTGTGTTATGTGCCTGGGGAGGAAGAGGCACCTTCACACCCACCCTGTTTACATTGCCAGTGTGCGCCCAGATTCGATCCGCATGTCCTCCTTCTCCCCTTTATTTCCTGCCCTCCTCCCCTCCCCACCCTTCTTCCCCCCCCCCCCCCCCCCGCTCCTCCCTATATGTTATCGCTGTGCAGGCATCGGCGGTTCCTGGGCGGTCATGTAAGTACCGGCAGGCACCGTAGGGGAGAGCGAGCTCCCGGGCTGGGCAAAGCGCGGAGCCCCCGCCGCCGGCTGCAGAGCCGGGCTGTTCGGTCCTTCCTATAAATAGATTTGTATAAGCTGCTTTCTGTTTTTCCCATTATATATCACTTTCTCCCAGGCACCACTTAGAGTTAAAAACTAGTAAATTCTTCTCCTCAGCAGTATTGATTTCTTTTCATTCTGCTCCGTTAGGAGAGGAGGTAATGCTTCCAGATTACTCCGCGTCTCCTCCAGACGGTTGACAATTGCAATCGCAGGTTTCGGGAAGATAAATGTTACTTTGGGAATTGTGTTTAATTACAAATAATGTAGGAGCTGCTCTGGGTCCGATGGTTTAACCACACATGTGTTCAAATCATTGTACAAGCTTTACAAACGGATGACAATATATAGAAAATGTTTGAATAACCGGTGTGCAAGACAGGACGTTGCCATTAGCCTGCCTGAAGCTGGGTCATGGCCCGAAGTACATGCTGTTTATGTATAAATATACAAATATATATATACATTTGCGCGTGTGTATATATGTGCGCGTATATAAATGTGTGGGTGTGAGACACTTGCATGTACAAATCCTACAGCACCCAAAATCCTAGTCTGCAGAGAACACAGAGGAAAAGGAAAGCTTTCCACGCATGTATGTACATACTTATTTATTTCTTTGTTCTGCCAGCTGCACAAAACTGTCCACCTGGGGGGAAAAAAAAAATATCTTTGCTTGCTGCCGTTTGTTAAGTGGAAGATCCCCTGGTTCTCCGGGAAAGATGAACCTCCGGAGGACTGAGCCGGGAAGGCTTTGCCGACGTCGGTTTGCACGCTCCGCGAGACCGCAGCCTTCTTTTGAATGCAGAACTCCTGCGTTCTGATTTGAGAGACCCTAATATTGATATATTTACTGTTCTGCTCACAATGTAGCTGCCACCTTTCCCTGTCGTTATTTGCCTATATGGCAGAGCAATTAGGTCGCCCCTCTCCAGCCTCCCCCTCCCCCTTCAGCAGCAGCCTTATTATAATAACTTGATGGGAGAGGGAGGGAAGCAAGCGGGCAGCGGGTAGGAGGCAAGGTGGCGAACAGGTTATTCTCTTAACCCGACCTGGCCGCAGGAGTGAGATGAGCAGCACTGAACAGATGTCCCCATTTAAGCCATTCTTTTCCCACATGCCTGCTGGACGCTGCCAGGGCGCAGGAAGCTTGCTGCAGACCTGGCCCATTCCCGGCCATTATGGCCAAGTTATTCTGGACCAGTGAGCACGAACAAAATGGGCTTCAGATCGCGTGCTTGAGAATAATTCGACTCCGAGCCCTGGAAGAGCCCCCTCCCCCCATTTTTTTAAGTGCTGGGGGGGGACAGGGACGTGTTTCAGCTCTGATCGCAGGAAGAACTTCTCAAAAGATCGTAAGCCCCTTCCCCCTCCCTCTCTTCGGCAAATATGGTATAATTTACAGAGCAACTTAATAATCCGAGGGGCACCGCAAAAGCCCTTCGCGTTGTAAACCGCTTCTAATTACCTGCCAGAGCAATTAGCTGACTATCACGAAGAAATTAGATCGCTCAATGTAGCATAAATAATGCGAATAATTTTGTAAGGAGAATGGAAAGCGAGACCTGGTGTTTCTTTATCAGGAAATAACACCTCGTACTGTACGAACCCTACATGAACACATATTAATGTCTAGGCATGCACGGAAATGAATCCGAACATGAACCCTCTGGCTTAGATTCAGCGCTTGCTTCATTTACATATGCGGGGTGAAAGTCGGCTTCCAGGCGTTTAGATACAGAGCTCTTCCAGATCACAGTAATTAACACATAGCGACTTCAATAGGAAAACCTGTTTTCCAGATGATTTTTACAATGCGGCTTTATGTCTCATTTGGCAGTTTAAATAGCTGGAGTTGTTTTCTGGCTGCATCTCCACTATCATCTGTTGAGCATATTTTGCTTAGAACACTGACCAAAACTTCCGAGCTCTCTCTTTTTTTTTTTTTTTTTTTTTTAAATAAATGACTAATATACTGGCTCTGCCTAGAGATTTCGGGCGGTTTTTATTCTCATATGATTTAATTCTTCGAGAAGATTTTACGGAATCACTCTGGAAGTTTACGCTATTGAACAATTATATTTTTTTTTCTTGTTGTATTTCACCTTGACGAATCGAAAGCTTTTGCACCATTCTCACTGGTCGAATATTTTTTCTCCAGAGGAAAATGCTGTTTTCCAAATTAAAATTTACGGGTAATAGACAGTCTGCAGGGATTTAAACGTGCATATATAAGCCCCTAAATTTAGTCTATTAAATAACAATCTTTGTGAGATATTTCTTCGTGCTGCTGGATCTACATCTGAGGAACTGAGGAAGGAGATTATGCCCACAAACGGCAATCCCATCGTGTATTGAAAGTGCCTTTACAGCTGAATTCAGCTCAAGCGGATTGAGTTTGTTTCTGTCGTGTTCACCATTCCATCCCCCGTACTCAGAAAACTGCTAGTCAGAAAGCTACACGTGAAGGTGCCAGACCGTAGTGAAACGCATCCCACTCCAAACTACAGCTACTCACTGCTTCGGAAGCACTTTGGGATTTACCAGAACGCGTTAGGAGTGCTCCGGGCTGTGGATAAACAGTACTAATTAGGTTTATCTCTGATAAATGGAAGCAGCGGTGTATACTGTCATTCTTTTTAAAGCATCTTTGAAGGGAGGGAAAGCTGAGTGTCTGATCAAATCTTTCATAACCTTTCAGAGCTTCCTTTCCTACTGCTCCTATGCTAACGCAACTGCTACGAACTGGCTTGTCGGACACCCTTGTCCCCAAGTTGTCTCCGCAGAAGTTTGCAATTATATCTGAATATGGTTCCTTAGCTTCTCCAGGTCGGAGCGGGACTGCTCAGCTGTTCCGCAGCTCCCACGTAGCACACACTGAATTGTACGGCATGTTTAACGATTCTTGCTCGTCGGCTAATTAGAGACGGCTTTGAAGCTCCATTACCGGCAGCAAAATTATTGCGGTCAGTTTAGGCCAAATTCTGCAGTCCTTAATGGAGCGAAACTCCCATTGAAGTCAATGGGGTAGAAGTCAATGGGCGTTGTGCTCTATTAAGGAGCACAGAATGTGCCCCTTTGTGATTTAGAGATTAAAAATCGGTATCGGTAAGATGTGCGTTTCAGACGGCCACACTCTGGGGGCGGGATCTCATCCGCCGCACGGGAAGGGCCCGATCCTTCTCCCACTCCGCGGGTTGAACCCCGGACTGCCCGGGGGCGATGCCGAGGGCAGGATCGGTGCCGAGGCGTTATTAATCATCAGCCGAGGCCAGACAAAAGGACTTTTCCGGCGGTCCTGAAAGAAGCCAAAAACCTTCAGTCTCCCGCGGGCTCCAGTCCCCCGGGGCCAGCGGAACTGTCAGCGCTGTGAGAGGAATTTGTCCATCCCGCGGCCCGGAGCCCATCCCCAATCTCTCGGCACGGTGGGGGCGTCCCGGGCGCGCTCCTCCCCCCCCACCCCGCCCGCCCCGAGTGCCCCATCCCTTCACTCCCCGTGGTGATACACCCAGACACGGACCAAAGAGGCTCGATTTCCGAGCGGGGCTTTGGTTGCAGACATTCCTGCGTAAGTACACAGGAACCAGCCCCTCGGGAGCCCACATGCAGTACATCATTCGGGTACCAGAGCGGGGCTTGGGAAGTCCTGTTCCTAACCATGACCACCCACTACTAGCAATGTGATTGAGTAGTCAGATTCAGAGCGTGGGTTCCAGGTGATGTTTTGGGCTAACCCTTGATCTCTGAAATGGGGTTTGATCGCGCCTTGTAAAATATTACCTTATTATAGGCGCGAAATCGCACTGAAAATGCATGAGGAAAGTTCGTTTTACAAAACTGAAGGAAATGCTTAAATAGGACTGTAGTTCAATATTCTTTCTCTCTGGGGGGAGAATAGGAGTGTGTGTGGGGGTGGTGATACAAGGATCTTCCTTTCTTCTTTTTCCTGCCCTCGTGGAAAGTAAAAGTCTTCAGGAAAACTTCGCAGCGTTTTTCCCAGAGCGTGGAGGGGCACACACAGCTGATCCTCTAGGAAGCTGTGCACAATTAAGACTCATTTTCTTTCTGCTGGAACAATTAATTGTACAAATGAAAGGTCAGGCACGTGTTTTTTCTATGTTTATCAACCATAATAATGAGCCCCTTCTATTTTTTCCCCCCAGTGCATTATACTGCAATAAAGTGCTGCCGCAGCGCCGTCTCTCTGGGTAAACCTCTTCAAAGGCGATCCAGAGAAGCCGAGCGGTACGTAGATGTATTTTAAAAGGACGCGACAATAGCCGAAGCAAACACAGATGCGAGGTGTGACAAGTAAGGGCTTTTTCAGTCTCCTCGTTCCCACAGAGCGGTAAAGGAAAGGTACCTTCTCCCCTGCAGCGCTCCCTGGGGCGCCCGATCCGGCCGCCCGGAGTTTCTTTGTGCCTTGTGGTTACTCCTGTACAGGGCGGGACGGATCCTGCCTCCCCTGCCTGGGGATCCAGGCCACCTTAGCAAATTCTCCCCGTTTGCCTCCATGGCATAAATCGGGTTACTACCGAAGAGATAGGCTAGCGACACCTCCTTATCCATGACAGGATTTTCTTTCCATCGGAGAAGCCTTCTGCTCGCATCTTCAAAAATAAACCCTGTGCCCGCCAATTCATAAATAAACAAGAGGCTAAGGTTTTTCATGCCTGCTTGCTATGGTGTGCCTTCATTGGACTACATCTAGTACTTGTGTAATAAAAGTATGATATTCAATATTTTCATCAACAGGTTCACTTTCTTCGTTGTTACTTGGGCAACAGGCGAATCACGACTGGGACTATGCTTGGGGGGAACATAGCTAGTGTTGACAACGTAGTTTCCTCCCAGAAGGTATGTTACCCTGCATGCAACTGTCCAGGATGTTCACCCTCTGTGATGTTCACCCTCTGATGTTCACCTCAGACTCAATCTGCTCACACACACGGTAGATATATTTTTCACTGATTTTACCCTTGCTGGACACAGGCATCTCTGCTCTCCTGACACACGTGAACTGATGGAGGAGAACAATCTTACTGGGAACTAGAAGGAAATTTCAGGAGCCATGCAATGAGCAGAAGAAGATCGTGAGTTTTCATGTTGAAGTAGTCTAACGTGTGCCTGTCGAGGCGACTGTCCATTTTATTTTCTTTAAGTCGTGTTGGCCTGAAATGCTCAAAAAATTTCTCAGTTTCCACTAGGACTGAAAACATGGTTTGTGCAGGAATCACTGCCCTATGTCTTGCAACATCTGTCAAGAGGGTGCCCTGTATATGTGGCAATTGTGGACAGGCAGGTTTGGTTTAAAATAGCAGGAAGCTCTGAATGACTTAAACTGGCCCTTGGATCCAGCATTTCTGCCATGACTAACCAGAGAAAAACATTGGTCTGGAAATGAAGTGGAAGAGCTACACTGGACAAGGGGTTCAGTGCAGCCCCTTGAAATGGCCAAAGTGGTGACAGCAGTGGAGTCCAGGATCCCAGCTCCAAAGTGAACATGTATGCTGACACTGAGCACTTAGGCCTGCACAAGAAGAGGCCAATGCCATTGCTCCCGGTATGTTTAGCCAATTGTCCAACAACTGATTCGTACAAGAGCCACAAGATAAAAGGACAGAGCAACCCTCAGCAGGGCAGACATGTCTGGTAGTAAAATTCGTCACTCCTCTGAAAAGCCACTCAGTATGTGCTGATGGAAAATTGCTCTTCAAACACAGAGCAAAGTCTGAGCTGAAGTTTACTGTAGTTGTCTTCTCACAGAGAGTGGAGAAATGAAATAAGTACAGGCTTTTGGCACAGTGGGAGAGACGGTTGTCCCTGGGCTGGAAATAACACGGAGGTAAACACTTGGGCCAAACTGAAGATGGCCAGGTCAAAGTGTGTCAAGAAGAAACACCCTTACACCTGTCAGGAGTCCTGAGTTCAGGCAGATGCCTGGATTTCCCTGGCAGACCATGACCGTGACCTCTGCCCAACCCACAGCCTCCTGCTCCAGTCACACTGACCCACACGCAGCCTAAATGCACCTGTATGTAAGGAGCCAACACACCCATATGTACCGGCGGAACACACTCACACAACCAACTCCTCCACAGCAACCTGTTGCCTGAGCCCCTCATGCCTTCTCTCTCCGGGAGGGACACGAGGGCACCTCCGAGCCCGTAGGCACACAGACCCTAGCGCACTGCCCCGTACACACACGTACACAGACGCATACACACTCACACACCCCCAGCCGCGACCCTCCCCAACAATCACCCTCGCCCTCCGCGCTGACAGGCTGGGAGAGCGCCGCACAAAAGGCGCGGGCGGGCGGGCGCGGAGCGGCCCATCCTGCCCGGCCCCCCTCCGCCCCCTGTTCCCACCCCTCCGCCCTCTCCCGCCCCGCTCCGCCCTCTCGGCGGGAGCGGCGGCCCCACAGGCGGTCGCGCAGGGGGGCCGGGATCGGCCCCGCCGCCGCCGCCAGCCCGAGCGGAGCGCCGCGCCTTCCTGCCGCGCTCCGAGCGCCGCCGCTTGCCTGGCGGCAGGTGGGGGCGGTTGTAACGGGCGGCGGGGCGGTAGGGCGGGCGGGGTGAGGGCCCCGGCCCGCCCCGCCCCGCGCACACGCGGCCCTACCCGGGCGGGACGGCGGCTCCCCCGGTGCGGGGAGGGCGGGGATGTTGTCGCCGGGCGCTGCCGTCCCGTCTTCCCCGGTGTTCTCTGGCCGCCCCGTCTTCCCCGGTGTTCTCTGGCCGCCCCGGGCGCTGCTTGTGTGGAACGGTGCGGGCTTCCTCCTGGCCCGGGTGGCGTTGCCGGGCTGGAAGTTGGGAGAGTTTCTAACCAACCAACCCAAATCTAAATTTTTTTTTCAGAATAATGCAAGCATAGTTTATGTAGGTCGATAAAATGCATCACGTGCTTTCCCATGCTCGGTCTGAATATGAAGGGCCCAGTGTGACGATCGTTAATTAGCAGGAATTTGCAGTTTTAGTGATTGGTAAACGTTTGTAATTTGACCGTAATTTGCCTCTATGCTGACTCTGTATTTTTCAGATGCTGCCTTTCAAAATTGACTTTCGCATTCTATGGGATAAACTATTTTTTCCTTAGGTGTTCTGGGCTAGGGAAAAATTGAATAGGACTGTAAAGAACTACCCTTGAAATGTCAGTCTGTATCATGCTGTATTTAAAGTAGATAAAAGAGAAATTGACTAGCTAAATGGATTTTTCTGAAATGGTTAAAGTTCATTCATTGGTAAATTAGAAATCTGTTTACACTGGAAAAAGGTCACCCACCAGGCAGAAAGCTTGAAATTACTTTTAAAATTATTTTTTAATATATATAGGATGTAGTCTGTGTTTTATATATGATAGCTATAAGTATTATTTAGACCCCCCACAAAACTTGGGAACAGCTTGGAGTATGAATTCATGAACCTGGTATGTTCAGTACTAAAAACGTTTCATTCTATGTGGAAAACTGACATTAAGTCTATGAAACTTTTTTTTTTTTTGAATTACTGTTTCCACAGAATCATTCAACAGATAACATCATATTAGTAGTTATTAATTTATTCATCTACTTTCTGCTATGCTAGGAATACTGCCTTCAACTGTTAAAGAAGCAGCTGGCTTTTTTATACAAATAAACTAGGCTCTGAGACTGTCAATCTTCTTTGTTTGACAGAGAGGAGTTCCCGCCTGCACTGAAAGAATAGCTCAACATCTGTCATTCCATTCTCTGTGATGGCCCAAAACCACGAATACTACAGCTGTCCTGGTCCTTTCAGATATCTCTGGGATAGAGAGGTAGGAGGACTGAGTATTTGGTCAGCATGTTCATCATGGATTAAGCAACTCTCTACAAGCCCTTGCATGTAATTGTATTGTTTTCCCACTGTTTGAATAGTAGAATTTGCAGTTTAAAAGGTCTTTGGAATTCTGATTCTACTATTTTTTTAATGTTTAATTAGTTCAATCTGAACCTGCATTTGTTATTAAGACACATTTGAATTGAAACTATAGTGGTTAGCAATAATTCGTACCTACGCATGTGGTATGTGGACATGTAAATTGCAGATTTATACATAAGCATAAAGCAAAAAAATATTTATTTTTACAGGTTGGGAATTACACTACAACTGCTGAGTGCTGGATGAAGATGAAAACAAGTGATGTAAATTAACTTATTCCTTGCAAGCTCAAAAATGTCATCTTTTGAAATATGTCCATATGGAGCACAGGAGAGAGGGAATGGGAGGGGCAAGAGGAGAAGGGGATGGAAGAGGCTGGGAATAATATGTTACCATGTAAAATAAATGTTTAACCACATAACTTCATTAGTTCTTTGGTTTAATATCCAGCAAATTAATCGAAAGCAAAAAACCCAGAATAGCAATTCAAGTCATTTATTGAATTAATTATACTATCTTCTTCCAATAGCAGACAAACTAGTAGTCAGTAGTACGTTGTGTCTTGGTTTTCTTATAATCGTAATTAAGAGCTACTGTAATAAACCTCAGAGTGCAAACCAGTGGTAATTGCTTTAGGCATATACCTCTGTAAGCTGCAATTTCAGCTTCATAGTCCCAAGATTTGGGGAAAGCATCATGAAGTGCAAAGTGTTCAGAGGAATTTAAGCATTGTGAAACCCAGCTCTGCTGTTCAAGGGAACCCACAATCTGAAGTCAGGCCATCAGGCTGCCTGTCACACACACGGTGACAGTTAGGCTAGGGCTACATGGTGATTTTGATTTGGCTTATGTCCATGTTCCTGCTGGAAGAACAGCTCAGCAGCTCAGTCACTCTGTTACCTCCTACTTAGCTTCAAGAGCTCTACTTACTGTTTATCTGCTGACCTTAGGCATGAAGGAATGGCAGCAGAAAGGAGGCATTTTCTTGGTAAGGTTGGTTCTTGGTAAGGTTCTTGGTTAAGGTTAAGGTTAAGGTTTTCTAAGTAAAAATAAATGAATTATGTTTTCCACAGAAATGCCAGTCTAATCTCAGGGAATTTACTGTTAGCAAATGCTAGAACAATGAGACCTTACTGGACAATGTTAGACCATAGTTGGGGCAGACTTCAATATGTCTCCACCAACTGCAAAAAAATCATATCCAAGCTTGCATAAAAAGACCAGATTAAAAATTGCTATTGGTGCATACTATTTATAGATAGAAGAACTGGCTTGGGTCATAGTTGCTATCACAGAATTCAGAAGGAAAACAAAAACAAAGAACCTCCTTAAAAAAAAATTACAAAAAAAACCCCCAGAACTAGGAAAATCTTCACTGAAGAAGTGAGTCATGAATGGTGATCTTTTCCTTGCACTTCAACCTATCTGGGTGAGGAGCTGAAACAGTGCCTTCCATTTCCTCTGCTTCTTTCCACGTACATACCAAACTCATCTTTGCCCTGTGTAGTATCATACTTGTCTCAGCTAGGCCTCTGGATTTTTGGGGACAGCGGTTGATTTGGTGCCACCTCAAGTATATAAGTCTCTGCTCCTCTGTCTCTGTAATCTTGGAACCTGATACCCACAGCAGGAGGGAAGTTTTTAGTCAAAAGGACAGTGGCTTGGAGGAAGGAGAGGGACTCACTGGACTGCCCAAAGGTGAATATCTTCCTGTATGTGTGTTCTGGGGGAAGCAACATGTAACTGAATTAGTTATTGGCCCTTTCTTATTCCTCGGTTCTGTTAGCTGTTTTATTTTTAAAGTAATCTAAGTCAACACTGACCTGTACATTTCATTTTCTGATAGAAATATCCCAGTAAGTTTTCTCCACATCACTGTGTATAGAAATTTCCCTGGACTTTGTAACAGAAGGCAAATGATTTGTTGCCAATTCTGTACAGCCTTCTCATCAGATGACATAAATTAAGTATTTTGCATTTTCCTTCTGGTTTATGAGTTTGGGTTGTACACTTGTTTTAAGCTTTTGTGTGTGTGTGTGTGTGTGTGTGTGTGTGTGTGTGTGTGTGTGTGTGTGTGTGTGAAATTGTGCAGGACAGAATTTGATTTTGTTGTACGCCTTTATATTAAGAGCTGAGAATCATGCAAGAGCATTTTGTTCCGGGATCTGAAGCTTGGGAAAAACACCAAATATTGTGACACTCACAATAAAATTCCAAGAGTTATCAACATTGTAACTAGACTTGGGGATATTTTGGCTGAGTACCTCCCCAGGTCTTTTTGGGGAGGCAAATCCTGGAAGGTAATAAGCTTAGGAAGAGTTTAATGAGTATAGACACTGAATCAGCTCAGAACACTTGTCTTTGTCTTATGAAAAGGAATCACACTTAAACTCCTTATGACATGTAGTTTGTGCTTTGGGTTGGCAAACTTCAAAGGTATGTTTTCATGGTTTGTTAAATTGTGTGAAATATGGAGAGACAAATTCACAGCCTTTAGAGAGCTGGCCAAGGTTGTCACTTTGTCAGCTTCCAGGAAAACTGTTGAAATAAGGAGCAACGCTGCTATTGATTATGTTAGGATCTGTTAAAATAATGTTCACATTTGCATCATGACGGTGTACAAATTATACAGTTAATGTAACAAAGAAAATAGCACTGTTAACACGGTTACCCTGATGTACATACAAGGATACAATATTGAAACACCTGATATTTGGGCAGCTGTCTCATATCAGTTCCTGGCTGAGATCACAGACTACATACACTGTCTTGTTGGACTCTTCAGCACTCATACTGTTCCACAGTGGGACAACTGGCCTACAAGGCCGTTCCAGTACGTGTCTTCTTCCTGTCTTAGTGATCTTGCTGAGAATCTAACATACTGAAGACTGTAAAACTCATCCACTGGGTCGCTCCAACCCTATTTCAGCCCATTTTTCTCTGCACTAAAATGCAGACAGGTAGTGAGTCACTCTCTCCAGCCTGGTCCTTGCTCCCCCAAGTAATTTTGCTCTTTGAGTGAGCTGCCTCTGTCTCAGGTGAGCGAGATGTGATTGCCCCTGAGTTCTAGACTATGTTTGAGGGTTTTTTTGCACCATATCATTTAGCTAATGGTTAAATTGTAGTCTGAACAGCATGAAAATAGATCTGTTATGAAAAGCGGAGCCTTTGAATCCAGAGATTATTTGGGGATCTAGACCTCTTAAGGAAAAGAAAAAAAAACCAGTTGAGTGCCAGTGTATTG
The DNA here is from genome assembly GCF_964273445.1 of Streptopelia decaocto. NCBI lineage: Eukaryota > Metazoa > Chordata > Aves > Columbiformes > Columbidae > Streptopelia > Streptopelia decaocto. The sequence continues at coordinate 130,774,413 of NC_138655.1, read as the reverse complement.
TTAATCCTGAACTTTACAAAAAGAGTTTCTACATGAAATAGTGAACAGAGATGGACCACCTTTGGGGACATGTGTCATGGGTGGTTGCACAGGTCATCACAACGCAGGGTCACTATTCACACAACGTGATAATGTTGCAGTGTCATGCCTTTGCTGCCGATTCAGCTCCTTATCAACCCCTGGCTTGGAGCTTTGATAGCTGATGTGACAAACCATAAATAATGGAAGGTCAAACTGAGCAACATTGTTCACTCTGACCTTCTAATACTTCTGGCTTATTAGATCAGTCATTAGAGTTTCAACAGGCTGCTAAGAAGTAGAGTACAGTGGCTAGAGCTGCCAAATCCTTGCCTATTCACAGACTGCCTCTCTGGCAGGTGTTAATTGCATCCCAGTGCAAAAGTTGTACATTCCTTAAAAGGAAAACGGATTACGAACTGGGGTGAAAAATCACCAAGTAGCCAAATATAAAACACGGCCAGGTATAAAGAGAATCTATCATTAAAAAAACCCAAACCATTTACTCTCAAAAAAACCTACCAAACAAACAACAAGCTCATTGTTGTCAGGGTAATTTTCTCTCTCTCTTTAGATAGGCTTAAAAGAAGGGGAAGGAAGGATCACAAGGGGTATATTAGAAAGAGAAAGACACCACTAGTGCAACCCCCCTCAAGATTTGACTCAAGATTTTATAGCTGCAGTGCAAACCACTGCAGGATCTACTGGCAGGATGTCATGTGCACTCCTGTGACGGGTTAATATGGATCTTAGTAACTACCATTGCTGTTACCCCTATGTTATCTTGACTTGTAGAAGGTGATGTTGCGGATCACAAGATGCCATCTGTGTCAAAGATCCACCCTCAGCAACAGTGTGGTTCTACAGAGCAGAAATCCTGTTTAGCCAGGATGTTTAAAAAAAAATAATAATAATAATTAAAAAAAAAAAAAAGTGGAAGGTTAAAAAACCTATATACTAAAAATTAGGACACACAAAACTTTTAAGGTTGTGCATTCAGTTGAGAGACTAGAAAAGGACGGAATTACACTTTCCTTGCCAGCCTTAAATGTTCCCTTTCGTGTTATGAATCAATCTTAAAATACACAGTCACTCTTCTTTTTTATTTTTTTCTTTTTTTCCTACAACATTCCCACTCATTCCATCATGGTCACAGGGAATTCTCGAGGAACAAGCAAGGGTGCTTTAACATAAGAAGCTATCATCTGCTGGAATATCATGAAAAAGCGAGAAGCTGCCATAAATGAAACCAGAACAGGGAGAAAGCAAGCTCTGTTGGTGAAAACAGCTGAATGCTATGGTGGATAAAAGGATTCTCCTGGAACCATAATGCTAGAAGTTACCTCTTGTCTCTCCTGCTTTTGTCCCTGTTGCAGACTCAGGTTCCTCACAAATCAAGTGAATGTTTTGTATGTGGAATACACTTGTTACGTATTCCTTATTTTCTGAGTGCGCAACTTCAGATACTCAGGACTGATTCGCAGAAGTGCTGAGTACTCACAGATGCTGCTGAAATCAATGGGACTTATGCTTTAAATGTATGAAGTGCCATAAAAATGCTAAGCATCTTGGAAAATCTGGCTCTAAGCACATCATATTGAGGATCCCAAATTGGAGGATATTTTCATCAATCTTGGCCATAACGGCTCAACACTTCAGTTCCCCATCTGTAAAGTGTGTCTAATAGTACAGTCTCACTGCACAGGTTTAACGATAAATTAATTAGTGTTTGGGAAGCACTCAGAAACCCTAGCAGAGTATGCTATAGAAACACCCATAAAGATATTAATAATTCGGTATTCTGCACTGGATTTGAATGATGTGCAGTAAGGAAGGCATGGAGCCACATATTGAGTGATAAGAATAAAAAAAATATTGAACAGCTGCTCACTCAGGGAGCATCGTCCATCCAATGCTCTGAATGATGTATGTGCCTGTGCAGTTAAAGACTTATTATCATGCATATGTGCAACGAGCTCAAATTAAAGTTGCAAAGGAAAGCTTAATTCTGGTTGTTCTGAAGTTGCGAGGGCTTAAATTTGCAACATGAACATACTTCTGACATAAATAATTTGCATTATCATATTTGTATTTTCATATTTTCCTCCTGAAGATGTGAAGGGTTTTCTGTGTCAGTGAACCCAGTGACCACTTACATAAAGCAGCCATGTGGCCCGGTTCACTCTGGGAACAAATGTATTGATTTCCAGGAGACCTGCATCAGGAACGAATTTGGCTCAAATCGTCTTCTTTGTCTCATTGTGTAGTTTCTTAGTGGCTGCTGGGTAGAAGTTGAGGCATTAAACATGTTCCAGGGACAGAGTAACAGGCTTGTCTTTTGGCTTTACTTTGTGTCAGGTTTTTTTTGGTGGTTAGTGTAGCATTTGGAGAATCACGTAAACTTCAATCTCAGAAATGAAGTTATTGCCAAAGCAAAAATGTGTTTATTTACATATAAATATCCCCATTCAGCATGACTGAATACCTTTTTCATTTATAATGAAATGGCAATGTCCACAACAATCAATTTCTAAGACACATATGTTAGATTAAAATGACTGTACATGTCTTTGATGCAAACCCAATCTTTCAGAAATTCTACCTGATCCAAATGAATAATCTTTCCTAAACCTACTCTGAATTATCACCAGATCCCTAGATAAGATTATGTGATCCCAGACAACAAATTTGTAAGACCTTTACAATAAAAAAGTAAGACTGCTGTCTCCTGTCTCACTCAAGGATGTAGGTCTCTTTTTACTATGTCATCTATCTTCAGATCAAAGACCAAAGGCTTGGATTTTCATAGTGACCTAGAGCAGTCAATGAACATTGTGGTCTTCTATTATTTGTGACCAAACCACAATCTGGTTGTTTCAAACCTGTCACCTACTTAACACTTCAAGTGCTGGAAATAATGAGAATGATATTTTAATTTTTTTTTTTGACTGGTCATTTAAACACAATAAAAAAAATCTGCTTCTTCCCTTTCTTTATTTTTGCTTTATCCCAGATTTTATAACAAATGTGATGGGTTCCAAACTAGATGTAGTGCTGTTCTAGGCTAGGTTTTCTAGTTTTGCTAATTTAAAGCTAATTTCAGAGAAAATCATGTGTATGTTCATCCCCCATCAAGAGAGAATTTTAAATATTAAATCCTATTGTTTTAAGCAAGATTTTAATTTTATTTGCATTTTCAAATGCGTTTCTCAACTCTGACACTTTTCTGAGGAGAATGCTTTATTATTTATTTAGATGGCTCCTTTTTAACTTTTTTTTTTTTTTTCCAGAAACATAACTTATTATCTGCTCCAAGATTAAAAGCATTCAAAACCATATAAGCTGCAAGAAATAGCTATCTTGTTGATTTTCAGAAAGTCTACAATACTCCATCTAATGTATTCAATGAATTATTTATTTCTTAAAGAGATACAATAAATCTTTACCTACTGTATTTGATGATTTTCATAGTAGGAATAATAAGTAACATGATTTGAGTGTGATTGGAACCAGGTACTGGGAGGGGGGAAGGGAGGTCAATTTAGACAATTTACCATGCATGTTGGGAGAGAGCGCATCTGTAAATAGGCTGGACATTGTTACTCACTTAAAATTCCTGGGTGAAGAAAAAGCAGATATATTTCCATTGAAATTAAAGAGTAAGAATGACTCAAATACTTATATTTTGAAGGAGCAGCTTAGGTGCAAACGCACAATAGTGATGTTCAGTGCCATTGTTCTCCGTTACATTGGAGTGAATCCAAAGTAATTCCATTGATTTCAGTGGACTTTCATTGGGCTAACTGAGAATAGAATCTGACTCCATGTTAGCTGGGGGTGGGGGGAGTGACAAGAATATAAATAACCCCAGATAAGTATTTGAAATACAAATACTTTGCAAGATGGTTTCTATCTTTCAAGACTGATCATATACCACATCAGAAAAGTTCTGAATAAGTCCTTTGCCATTTAGTTCTTACAGTTTAAAAAATAAATTAAAGCACTGTTGGTTGAGGTTTGTTTGGTTGTTTGGTTGTTTTTTTTTCCCCCTTTTTTTTTTTTTAATGCTCTTATATATTGTTAATATAATGTCCTGAAGCATCCATCAGAGGATCTGAAGAATACCCCAGAAGTATACTGTCCCACAACAGACCTTGAATTAGCCAAAAGTTTTTGGTTAGGCTAATTTTTCTTGACATTGAAGGGACTTGGTGAGTACTCTGTCACGCTGCTGTGTTTTTGCACTGTGGCTAACACAGCTGAATAAACAGTTAGGAGCATGATCACCAATCCTTTTTATGTTGTTTTTTTCCGAAGATATTTAAAGGAATCTTGCAGAACATGAATGTGCAATATAGGCATTCCAGGGTTTTACAATTACTTCCCTTCCCACATAAACACTGCAGTTTTCTGTGTATTAACATTTGTTGATGGGAGACTCTAGTTCAAGCAGAACTTCACTTTTTAATGTAATACCTTCTTCCTCTTGCCTGCTTCTGCAGGGAGGTGTATTTAGCATGGATTATCTGCAGTGGGTTCTTGCTCTAGCTAGAATCAGCAGCAAAGCACAAACTGGTACCACCTTTCTCTGTATTTATCTGCATGCATGATCCATTCACTTCCGAGGCTTCAAGGATATGTTCAGACCTAGTCTTTAAATCGCTTTGAGGTCTGGTTCTTCCAGATGACTGGTACTATATAAATGTATTCTATCAATATTTTAGTAATTAAAATAGCTGATCTTTGGAATATGCTATTAAATAGCAAACAGACTGACTTAGGTGATTTTAGTTTATACACTTTCCTACTTAAATCTGTCTTCTTTAAAAAGCTATTCCAAACATCTGTTTGCAAAAATGACTTAGTAATTTGCATCTGTTGACTGGATTGCAGATTCCATTTTTATTTTCAGGAAGAGTTTACCTGAATATTCCTGTTAGTCAATGACTTTTGGCTGGTAATAAGACACAGTGCTAGCATACTTAAATAGATGAATTCTTCCTTCACTTTTTTTTTTTTCTTTAAAGCATTTTGATAACTCTTCTCTCTTTTGCATGAGAGTTTTGTGTAACTGCCTAGTTAATACTTGTACTGCTGCTACTCTGGAAATCTTTTCTGTGTCAGCATAAATGAACTCAGCATAAATGTAATTCTAAACTTTGGCTGACATAATTCTATGACTCAAAACCTTTATCCACCAATCATACACTTAGATCCATTATGTACATGAAAGTAAAGCTAGTCACAGCATTAACATGGCAAAACAAATAGCATACTAACCTATTGGAAATTCCCCTAAAATAAAGCTAAATTGATACTGACGCCATTAAACCAGCTATTTCAGGATCGAGATTGACCTCACCAGATGCAGGTATGTACACTTTGGTGGCAGGATGTACATGCTGCACCTTGTTTGCCAGCCATGGTGAGGAAGGGGAGTTTCCTGGCAAATCATTGCTTATTTCTCTGGGTTAGGAGCAGACAGGACCATTCTGGATGCAAATGTTCCCTACCAGTTCCCTGAATGTTCCCCACCAGTTCCCCCAGTCTGGACTAAAGAACTGGTGGCTGTGTAGACCCCGTATGATGGGCAAAAGGGTCAGTGTAAACTGCCACTTACCTACCTGTGACTAGTGGGCAGCCTCTTTAGAGGGAGCATTTGGAAGAAGATGGGGCAAAATAAATCAGGGATTTTGAATTTATAATCTTGTTCAAATCAATTTAAAGACTTGGGCGAATCCAAAGATCACAAAATCTGTCCCAAAAGAGCCCTTATCTCTGTGACAAGAGACATGTTCCAATAGCCTCACAGCTATCATATCCAGCATTTATCCTAGATCCTTGGATTTGTCATGGAATATAGAATGTATTATTTATAGTTTGAAAAAGGAAGTGGAAAATCCCCCTCTTATTTAAAGACCTTATTCAGATGACATATGGCTTAACTGTGATTCTCTTGCCTTTTTAAACTGGAGTTTACAGGTAATCATGCTGAAATAAACCTTCCAAGTTTTCTTGTTCATTGCTTGTGCTTTTGGCTTAATTTTCCATCTTGATTTGTTAAATAAGGGATAGGTTGGGGACCAGGAGTCTTACTTTATTCAATATATAGAAAATGTAACAGCATTAGTTCCGCCTTAGTTTGGTAGCCAACAGTGTTTTCTCATGACACCAAGGAAACGTTTTCCAACTTAACATCAGGTGATTGAACTTGGCAATATCTGTTAAATCAGCCTTCAAGCTTCATGCTGTTCTTTTTAAATTAAAACTTTTACATATTTATTCCTGGATTTACTGTACTGTGACGGGCTGCTAAATTACCAGTAAAAGATTTATTCAGTAATAGTTAAAAGAAACTCTGTCTAAGTCAGCTTCACATGTATTTTTCTCTTATATTCTTTGATATTATAGAAGTACCTGAGATTCAGCTATCACTAATAAATAGCGTCTGCACATCAGCATTGCTATAAGAATGTTGTGTCCCATTAAGATATTAACTTTTTATAGTGATGATGGAAAATTGGAACACATTCAGAAGAAAGCTGCGGGAATGATTGGAGGCTTGGAAAGCACTCTTTATAGTGACAGCCTAAAGGAACTTAATCTACTTAGTTTATTTAAAAGATAAAAAAACAACTTGACTAGTGGTCTATAACCCTCTTCATAGCAAGGTATTGGCTGAGGAAAGAAGACTCAAAAAAATAAAAAGAAAAAAAGAAAGAGCCACATATAACTTAATTCAATGGCAGAAGTCAACGTCATCAGTTTTCAAACTGCAAACTTTTGAGAAGGGAGAGCAATTAACCAGTGGAAAAGTCTGCCAAAGGATGCAATCAATTGTATATACGTTAAATCAAACCTGCATGTTTTTCTGAAGGTATAATACATTGCAGTTCTACCACAAGTTGTGGCTTGAGGCAGAAATTGTTGAGAGAACTCCTGTCGCGTGTGTTATGCAGGAAGGCAGAGTACACAATCGTAACTGTCTTGGCTGAGAATCTGTGATTCATGTTCAAGTGCAAGCATGAGGCATTCTTTCAGCAGTGTCTCTTAGTCTCTTAGTTAGTCTCTTAGTGCCGTCCAAGTTATCAAAATCCTTTAAAAAGAATAACAAATCTCTAGTTATTCATAGAATGTCCTTCTTCAGCATATAGAATATGGAATCAGCTTACTTCTTGGTGGGAGAGGTAAACTAACTTTAAATGTAACTTGTGGAGGAACTATGAGAAAAAAAATGCAGGATATCATCATCATCTTTCCAGCAGATACAGGAATATCTTTTTCTTGGTGTATTTAAGCCTGTTTCCATAGAGAAAAGGTAACTGAATATGGGAGTCTGCAGTAAGAATGCACTATCCTTTTCCCCAGCCTTGGCTTCCTTAATCCAGTGTGTAGTTTAAGCTCTCATTCATGACTCACTCCAGAGCATGTGACCCAGCTACACAAGGGATTGTCAGAACTTCAGGTTTTCCATCTTGTATGGCCCCAAACCAAGACACTACAAATAAGTTTTTAATTTCCTAGAGCTATAGTGAATTCTGAAAGCCAAAATCTGAGCTACGACCAGACCAAGAAAAGCAGTTAACTAAGCAAACAGTACTTAGGTTTGTAGGGTATGCCCCTACTGAAGACTGCATTGTGGAGGTATGGTTGGATTTCCAGCAGTACCCAAGCCAGCTTTATTACTCCTGCCCCATGTTTCTGTCTTCAGTGTAGAAATACCTTGAGAAATGAGGGGTAGAAATGATAAAGCAACTTCTGTGCAGATTACTTTATCCTTTGCAATAGATTTCAATGCTTACAACTGAGTTATAAATGCTTGTGGTTTTTGTTTGTGTGTTTTGTGTTGTGCTTTTTTTTTTTTTTTTAATCTTGGTTGTATTACCTGAGGTCACTTTCAAGCTCAGAGAAACAAATACCTTGTTCACATTTACAACATCAATTGCCTTTCTTATGAATGGATTTCTCTGCTGCTACCTCGTATTATGTTCCTTTGGTGTGTTAACTTCACCTGTGTACCAATGAGTAGCTCAGAGCACTTCCCGAGCACCTAATGGGTTTGCATAAGAATTGTTGTGACTGCCCAGGGCTTTCCAGACCCTATGGAGCTACAGTCTATTTTGTGGTAAAGATCTGTTGAGATATCTTCCTTAGTGGCACTAAAGTATTTGATCCATTTGCATCAATCACCAGCAGCAACCATCAACTCATACACGTATCACTAGTTTAATAACAACAAATTATTCTTTGGTATTCTGGACTGCGAGTTAGCACCAGTATGGTTCATGATTTTAATATGGTTTGAGGAGTCTAAGCTGGAATTCAGTCTGTATATATCCTGCTTGAATCAGGACAAGTGCTTGAAAACATGTACATGTTCCAGATACCAATCCTCTTAATCTGTTTCCAGTGATGACTTTGTAGTTTTGCTCTGTCTTGGATGAAAAGCAGGATCATTTTACTTTTCCTTCTCACGGAAGGATTTTTTTCATTCCCACCTGCAAATGGGCCAGCTTGCACAAATGGGAATTCACCTAGACAGCATTTTAGTCCAACAGTTATGATTCTCTTCTGGAGGTTTCGGAAACCTTCTCTCCCTACTTTCGTACATCCAGTTTTGGAATATCTGCTCCTGAATTATGTGCTCATGTTGTCCCTGTTCACCCTATTCCTCTTCTCTCTTTCCATCTCTGATCTTACCTGTGCATGATCTTGATAGAGTCTTTCTTTGCTTCTGGTTTGCTTCCTACCCATTCCCTTATGTGTGTGTACATTTTTATAACACCTGGTGCAACCAGACTCAAACACAAATAATAATATGTTCTTAAAGAGAAAATAAGACCTTCATTTCTCTCCAGTGGCATGCCATAAGTCTCTGGAATCTCAGAGGAATTAGAACACCTAGGTTTCATCTGTTACCCAGTTCCTGTGATCAGTCTATCCACCATAAAGATGTCTTAATGAAATCATAGCTATATTTTGCATTGTGTGAGGAATTTTGCCTTAATGATGAAATTTAAGAGGAGTTTCTGGAAGACCCAGGCCATGCTGATCATGTATGGGAGATAAGATTCAGGCTAAAACAAGAGAACTGTTGAGACTGTGGCATGTTCAGGGTGTTACTGCTCTGACAAGTTATTTTGTTGAGGGCAATTGTTCCTAAATCTCCCACGGCAGCCAACACTAGTTCAGTTTAGTGAGTGCTGTTGCAGATAGGTTGCTACCAGTACTGTCAACAGTGCTTTTCACCCATACAAATGCAGTCTTGGGAAAGTGTAGAATGTATTTTTTCTCATTAAAATTAATTAGGTTTTGTAGAAAAGTAACACAGAAAAAAATTACAGAAGCAAGTGGGTAGCTGTAGTTTACTTGTTCCTGTAATTGTAGTCCATACCTATAATAAAGATTTTTGTGAATTAATAGTAAAAAATTTCTCAGTCACTTGTGATCCAGATTTGATCTGTTATTGTCATTAGTGGCAACAAACAAAACTAGCTTTTAAATGAAGATAGTGGGAAAGGACTTGTTTGTAGACCTTTGTTACAGCAGTTTGCCTAGGAAAGGCACTGAATCCATATTCATCTTCATTTTTATTCCTTGTGACATTCATCTGGACTAGTAACCTCCATGTACCCAGACTGAGTGGATCTAACTCTTTCTTCTGAGGTGACTTTGACAGACTCACCCCAGAGAGAAGTGAACCTCTATTTTTAGAGAAGAGAAGCACCATAGAAACCAATGAAGTTGAGAAACAAAGCATTTCTCCATATTTGCCAATTCTTTGGCCTCTAAGTACTGCAGAAATGCTAAAGAAGCATGTAATGTTGTAAAATATCTGATGCATAATGAGCTAACTTAAGAACATATTGTCATGCCTTTCCTTGAATTCTTGTCTTTTGTTGTCTTGTTTCCCAACCAGAAGGTTACTTGAAACTCTCGATACATTAATTAAAGTGTTGTTAATTACTTTGTTTTAAAAAACCCTTTGTCTTGGTATATTTTTCTACCTAAGGATTACACAAACCTTTACATATTTCCATATTTTCAACATATTTTATGCAAATAGTTGTTAAAAATGAAAATTCTAATTTCAAATGAAGAAAATTCATGGCATGCATCTTGTGTTGCAGTTTAATCACTGTATACCCAGGAAAGTATTGACAGTTGTCCCGTGGAAGCTATTAAAGTTCCTGTCCAAGGTTAAATGAAATTGCAGTTTATCAGAGCAGCATTGAGAAAATAAGGGAATCTGTTCATGGCTCTTGATTAATGCCAAGCATGATCAACACAAGGGGGTTCATTAAGCTATACATCATGTGGGTAATTTAACATGTCACTGTGCCTGCTGTCTGCTTTAACTCTCTGCATAACCGTGTGTTCTGAACTTGTATCAGCCCTGTACCTGAAGTGTTGTCTCCCAGACTTTGTCACGCTTGGGTTGTTCAACACTTGAGTTTATACCAGTCTCTCTCTCCTTTTTTTTTTTTTTTAATTATCATTCTGCTTTTTTAAAGAACATTTACAATTTCCACAGCTGCAGCTTTCTGTCTAAATATACTTTTAAACTGATAATGTTTATGTGAGAGATGCAAAGAATGTGTTCTTCATTGTCTAGATTTTCCCTGACTTTTTAGGTTTTTCTACCTTTTAGGCAGTTGGGTTTCAACAAGATGGTTAAATTGAAAGGAATTAAGTCCTGATCTTGGGAGAGAACAACCATCTCAGTCCCCAATGAAAGACTGAATCTTCATATAATTATCAAGCCTGACATCTTTCCACATATCTGTTAACTCTGAAGGATGGAGTAAATGAGGTTTTCTACAAATGGCTAGCAGAAGTCTCCTAATTACAGGCCCTCATCCTGCTGGAGGATTTCAGCCACCCAGACAACTGCTTGGAAAGCAGCATAGAACTGTGCAAACAATCTGGGGAACTTCTAGACCTTTGAGGGAAATCATGCTTCACCAATCTGATTACTTTCTGTGATGGAATGCCTGAGTATTGGAATGGAGCAAGAGTGGTGGATGCAGTGTTGTTTCACTTTAGTAAGTTTCTCATGCCATATCCCACAGCCTTCTCATGTAAAAGACTACTAAATGTACTGAAACTTGTCTGAACTGTTGAAACCAAAGTTGTTTCTCAATAGCTTTTTGTTCAGTTAGAAGATGACAATTGACTACCATGAGGTTGATAATAGAACAGTTCAGTCTGTTCATCGACAGTGAAAGTGATGAAGCAGAATGTGCTCTTAACAAACCAGGAGCAGGAGTTAACTTGTTAAGCAGTAGATATTGAGTCCAGAAGGGCACTGAGAAACTTGAGGGTTGAGTCAACATAAAATCCATGAAGTTCAGCAGGAAATGCAGAGTCTGGCACTCGTGGCAAAGTAACCTCGTGTATCAGTACAGGCGGGTAGAACCAGTCTGACTGAAAAGTTCCTGAGGATCACAGCGGACACCAGGCTGTGTATGAGCCCATACTACACTTTTAGTGCAAATGAGGCAAATCTTATAATGGGCCATATTGCAAGGACTGAGGCCGGTAGGTTAAGGGAAGTTATTATCTCCATGCTGGATACTGATGAGGCCGCACTGGGAATATTTGTATTCCTGGGTTCTCCAGTTCTGGAGAGGGTCCAGCAAAGGATCATGAAGGTCAGAGACCTAGACAACTTGTCTTTCATGGAGAGGCTGAGGAAATTGCTCTTCTTTAATCTGGAAAAGAGGAGGTAAAGAAGCAATATAATAGCATTCTACAACTACTTGGAGGAGATCTGTAGAAATGATGGAGTCAAACTCAGTTTTGGCACCTGGTGAAAGAAAAGATGCAATGGCCTAATACCCCACTATACTCTAACTGAAATCGTAAGCGTGTCCAACTGTGCATCTGGATGCATGCCCAGGCTACATCCAAGACTGTGTTAGGATGGAAATGCCATAGAATGCACTGTACCTCTCCCGCCGTTTCTCCCCTATATTCACCCTTAGGCCCACCGTCCCTGATCTCCATGGGAGAGAAATCTGGACACGTGGGTGGGAATGAAACTACATGATGTGGTTCATTGGCAGCCAGGATTGTGGGTCAAGTGATGGTATTCCTAAGTCTATAAGGACTTGAAGGTTTAGAACCCTTTGTTCTTCTCTGAAGCATGCAACAGTGATGGAACTGGCAAGGTGCAGTGGTGGTGAAATTGTGCATGCAATATCTCTCCAATAAGAACATTTAATATTCCTCTTCTCTGGTAAAGTCATAGGAGTGCTACCAGAAGTTTAAAGTACAGTATGAACCAGCTATGAGCATTTTTGAAATTTGACTTGATCCTGATGATTTTCCAAAAGATCTGTTACACACTTTTATTAGCTAATGATTTTCAGTGCCTATTTATTTGCTCTGCCATTGCTGGCAGTAGCCACAACACAAGGCAAAAGATATTGCATTTATTTTTCCAAGTATAACAAACCCATCAAACAGAGGAATCATAGGAACAAGTGATTTACAGGAGCAGCATCTACAAATTCAAATAGCATAATTCAGGTTATATTATATGTTTAATTTGAGCAGTTGGAATGATTTTCCATTCTTCTATTCACTTTTTTTCATACATTTCATATATTCTTAGAATGTCCTGAGTTGGAAGGGACTCACAAGGATCATCAAGTCCAACTCTTTTCCCTGCATGTGACAAGCCCACAGTTCATACCATGTAGCTGAGAGCATTTCCATTCTTTTCTTGAACACTGTCAGACTTGGAGCTGTTACTACCTTCCTGGGGACCCCGTTCCAGTGCTCTACCACCGTCTGGGTGAAGAACCTTTTCCTAATGTCCAACCTAAACCTCCCCTGGCACATCTTCCTGCTACACTCCCAGGTTCTGTCATTGGTCACTAAAGAGAAGAGTTCGGCACCTGCCCCTCCTCCTCCCCTTGTGAGGAAGCTGTAGCCACCATGAGATCTCCTCTCAGTTTCCTCTTCTCCAGGCTGAACAAGCCAAGTGACTTTAGCTGCTCCTCATAGAGCTTCCTCTCAAAACCCTTCACCAACTTCCTAGCCCTCCTCTGGACACTCTCTAGTAGCTTAATATCTTTTTTATCCTGTGGCACCCAGAACTGCACACAGTGCTCCAGGTGAAGCCACACCAGTAAAGAGCAGAGCAGGACAATCACCTCCCTTGAGCAGTTCTACTCTAGTTCTGACTGTGCCAGAAAGGACTGGCTGTACCAGAAATTTCACAGCATTCTCATTTAATAAAGATTTTATCTTAGTTATGTATTTATTTTGCAGACATTATATTTGTTGCTTACACCTGAAAGAAATAACTGATTTCCTTTAATATAGGGGCCGAGAAATAAGTAAGATAGAGTGGCAATCTAAAGCCAGATTGTAAAGATGTACATTGGTTATACTAAGTAGCACAAAATGGTTCTTTAATATGACCATAGTTATTGTAGCCCTGCTTTTAACAAGTTGGCCTTTAGCTATGACTATCTTGTCTCCTGCTGCAGTGTGAATACTTTTTACCTTGAAATCTAAAATAGTTTTCAAGTATTCATAGTTCCATACTGGAATACTTTAAAAAAATACTGTATTGTCTTCTGCTACCATTAATTACCAAAGGTTTATTTACAAGACAATAATTAATTATACTTCTGGGATGCTCAAGAGTCTAACATAAATCAAAGCAGACTTGATAAGAAGCGATGAAAGTCTCACATAATTAAGCAGGGCACTAGAGACCAATTGTTTATAGAATGATTTTGCTGGGGCTAATTGACACTAATTATTTAATCTGATTTTCTTCTTTCCCATAATGCTTCTACCAATTCACTGTTCTCAGCTGCTGGCACAAGCATATTTGACTTCATCAAGGTGTCACTGTATCAATATAAAGGATTTTCAACTATTATCTTCACTGGAGGTTTTATTATTATTATTATTATTTTTTTTTTTAGTAGTGCAAGACAGTAGTGTGAATTATGACCATTAACTTTTAGTAATAATTTCCTAACTATATGGGGTATTTGAGTGTTGTAAAAACTAAGCAAACTAATGACATAGTTGACGAAAAAAGTTAATTCTACAGTACAAGCAGGCTTAGGAAAACAAACATAAAACATATTTGCAAGCCAATTGATAGTTTAGCTCACTTGGTACAGCACTCCAGTTACTACAAAATTTTAATGACAAATTTATTTTCTGGAAAGATCAGTAGCATTTTCCTGGTGCTTAACTATTCTCGTGTTTGATGCATATCAACATGTGGTACAAGAAACTGTTAGTGGAATTCTTTAATTTCTTGCAAGGAACTGAATCAAAGGCCCAGAGATGTTACTGAATCTCCTGTGGTATTTTACTCACATGCTGGAGCAGAGCATCAGCATGTCATACAGTTCTGCCATATCCTATACCCACATAGAAACAGTAGCAAAATCACAGAGACAAGCAAGTTAAATAGGCTGATCCTGACATACTATTGCTTTTTTTTCAGACATGCCGTTTATTTTATAGACATAGTGTTACTTGGTCAGTAGCACACTTGGAAAGATATTTATCTGTATTTTAAACCTGTTTTCTTGAGGTAATCAGGCTATTGTGTTGCATTTACCAGGATGCCCAGAGACTTCCTTCATCAAAGTTTTAACTCATTGATCAATTTGAAATGGATATAACAAAAGAAGGAATTGCTCAATTATATGAATTTCCAGTGAGATTCACGAAAATAGGTGTTTGTGTGGTAGAAAAAGACACGTGTTAGAATCCCCACAGAGAAAATGGATTCAGTAGAAATTAATATTATTAAACAACAGAGATTCCATGTGGGATACAGCCCAAGACTGGTTACAAAAGTAATGCTTCTTATTCAATATTGAAGTAATTATCATAGCAAAGTTTTTGATCTATGTTTTGCAAACATTTGATTTCAAGCAGATAAGTGTGTTTCTTCTCTTTTGTGTTTAAAGTTAAACAATAGTGAGAATTTTCAGCATATAACTGTGTAGTGCTCAAAGCCAGAGGGCTATCATGGTACACACGTTGCCCTTTCAACTGCAGCACATCCAACTCACATTCATATTTAAAAGTGCTTTTCTTCTGTTTCTTATCACATAAACCATAAATAACATTTATGGTTGAAACAAGTCATGTCTTCAGGCCCTACTTCTGACTACAGGAAGATTTTCAACAAGTGATACTGGGTTACAGTTCACAAAATAACCCACCCAGTCCTTCACAGACTGACTCGGTGAATACAGGAATATTTGAACACTAGTCACCTCTGGTGGTAACTACAGAAATTTTGGCGCATCCAGGGCACTGATACTAGAACTAGCATATCCCCTATGACCTGGCATTACAAATATCATTACAAATATCAATTACTAATATTTTTTACTGAATTACTTTGTAACTAAAATATTTATTAATCGTTATGGTTTTCCTGTCTTGAGATCTGTACATAGGAATTTATATCCCACAAAAGCTCTGGTCTATGTTACCACTGTGATTTTTAATGAAACTTTGAAAATGGCTTAGGATGCCTGCATAAAAGCTGCTGTAGTGTATAAAGCTGTGTGCATGCAAATATGAGCAATAATGGTAAGTTGTTAGCTATTACTAATAGCAAATTATGCATTAATAAGGAATTTATGAGGGCTGGCTATTTTCTTCTTACATCATATAATAAGAAATCTGGTAAAGTGCTTGTTGACAGAAGTTCTTACATGTATAACATTCTGCTTGAGATAAAAATGCTGTTAAATGATGTTCTGCATGAGACAGAAATGCCGGTAAATGATCAAAACACAAAAAAACAAGACACCTTTCACATCTCCCAGGTGAGAACTATTTATCTGTGTGTCTGTATGTCTCTCTGTACATAGATGTATAACTTTTGTAAATTCATTTCTCAAGAACACAACAGAATTATTTTCTATCTCTTCTTCATCCTCTTGGTGCTGGTTTTAAACTAACTTAAATCAATTTCAATTGAGTTTGCTAGTATGCACCTTGTAGGGGAGATTAAATCAGTCTGTTATAAATTTACTTTTAACAGGCAAGGTAAAAGATGGTTTAGTGTTGGAATCTAATTATCTGTATATAAATGGATCTTGTATAGAGAGGCAATAGAACACTATGGTTTTGAGGATGTCTCAGAGCTGTGCTTCAAAATGGAGAGAAGGATATTGCATTTTAAATAATGACTTTCTAAATGGAGAAACTGAAGCTGTGAGGAAAAAAATATATGAAGATGTAAACTATAATATGAAAATATGAGTAAGTAAGCATTTTAAGCTGAAAGTGAAGGGCTAAAATGTTTAGGGCTAAAATGTGAAAAAACAGATGTGTGAGAGAGTACCTAAATATATAATTTGTAATTTCAGCTATGAGTATCATATAGACTAGGGATTTTTTAGATGATTTTCCAAAATGACTAGGCAAGCTCATATTTAGGCATTTAAAATAGATGTCCTGACTTCTCAAAAGCACCGTGTGATCATCAGCCTAATTCTAGGACAAAGTGCTCTGTATTTGCTCAGCTTTTCTGTATATTCCCTAATGGGATTCAAGGTATTTCCTTTCATCTCTAAACCTCAGCTGAAGAGAAGGAGCGCAGTTTTCCAGGGCCTGCAGGGTGCAGGGTGTCCTGGCCATAGCTTGCTTCTTGTCTGAGCAGAGGTGCGTATGCACTTCTCATCTCCTTGCTAAGGCTGCTGAGGAAGGTGTCTTTATGGACAGATTTTTATACTAGCTGTTTCATGGGACAGGTCCCACAAGCAGTAAAACTCAGGGAGAAGACAGAAAACATTGGTGTGAAAATTATGTAAATGGTTATGACCATGCAGTCAACCTATTTCACCTAGAGCACAAGGAATTAATTTTTTTTTTCTAATCACTGGAACTGAATAACTAGGCTTTGCTCAGTCTATGATTTTCATAGGTTTAAAATTCAGGATTACCCAGAAGCAAAGTCCTGTGTGTCTGCCAGAAGGGTCAATGAGGTGATTTAGACTTTTTTTAAAGCTGGTGTGGCACGTGCAACCAGCCAAGCTGGAATCTGACAGTCCTGCTAAGTTTCTCCTAGGAGCAACATAACAAATTAGATACACCGAAGGTAACTTGTAGGCTCAGAGGCAGCATAAGGATAAAATGCATCAGCGGCTGTTGGGTGTTTAAGAGTACAATGGAAACATTAGACTCGGAGCCTTTATTGAGTTGGTCCTGTAACTGCAAGATCAAGTTCAGAGGTTTCCAACTTATGTGAGAGGTTTCCCAGGTCAGAAACTCATCTACACTTATTGTCTTTGAACAAAATTCTAAGTACTCCACATTGATCATAATAGGTCTCACTGCATTATCTTTGATAAATAACAGTTTTTTTGTGAACTATTATGATCTCTCTTCCTCTCATGTTCTTGAGAATTATGCCTCACTCTGTTAATGCACTTTTTTTTTTTTTTTCTTTAAAGCAGTGGTTTTGTAACAAGGATGCACAGTGACACAAACATCTGCTGCTGAAAAGAAATGGGAGCCTTGGTGAGTTTGTTGCCGTTTGAAAAGAATACACACCATTCCCATCTTCACAAGTAACTTCAACTTATCCACAAATTAAAAATAATATCTCCTCAAACAGCAGCCTTAGGTACAAGTGGCTTGCTGACTCCAGTATCTGAATTGACCGAGAACTTCTTGTCAGCAGTTCCTACAGTCATAGAGTTTGTGGTGCTCAAATACAGCTTGTCTGGTACATGTATAATGAAGTACACATTGCGATGAATTTTTCAGTAAAACTGGATTTGGGATGAAGGAGTTGTCAGACCTTTGCTTGTGCTAATGTCAATAGGAATTTGTACTCTGTGTAGATTTTATAAAGAACAGCCTGGTGCTGTATGTTACAGGGCCACAACTCTGCCTTGGGATCAAGGATATGAGAGAATAATTTATTTTTCCTCTCCTACATTGAGCCTGGTAATCAATGGGAAGCAAAGCAGAATCAATTTTAATTGATCAGTTAGGTTTTTAAATAATTGACATTCACTCCAGTCTCTGGACAAAATAACAACTGATGTTTGGGGCTTGACATTTTCCACTCCTTTTTTTCAAACATGTGTCGTGGCTGCTGTGATTCAGGAGATGCCCCCAGGCTATGTGGTACAGCTCCTGCACATGTTCTGGTGCTCCACATGAAACTCAGGCAGGTAGGAATGCTGCGATGCAGCACCAGGGCATGTTTCAGGAGTGCTCTGCTCAATGCAGAGCAGTGGTTAGATTCACCTTCAGATGCTGTAGATTTTGTTCCTTTGAATTGCCTCTACTAATTCTAGTACTGTAATGAAGCCAGCCTAGCTGCAGCACCATGCCTGATACAAATGCAGGGGTCTAAAGTACTGACAAAGACATTGTAGTTTATCTCACACAATCTATGTTTTTTTAGGATCCATCAGAGAATGCTAAAGGGCTAACAGCACCAGTGAGAGCAACAAGATTATGACTGTAGAATATACATTACTAGTGTAAAAATATGGATCAAAGTAAGCACTGGGTACAGCACACTTATTCTGCAAGGAGCAGAGGAGGCACCAATGACCTTTTGCACTATATAAACCTCTCCTCAGGCTTCTGGGAATGAATTTGAACATGGATGTAAATGTCTCATTCCTGGCATCTCTGTGCCTGTGATCACTATGGAGACATTCATTCAGTGTTGAACCAGGTAAAAGTGCTGGTACATTTTTTCAAATAATATCTTGTGTTAGATAACCTCCACTCCAACAGCTAACCAGGATGAATCTTGATCTTCTGAGATTGGATTATGTACTCTTTGGCTGTCAGTGCTACGTGCTTTCCAGAGACATCTCTGTGCAATTGCCCCTACTCTTATGTGACAAACAGCTCCGACTTCTAAAGTGCTCTGCATAAGATCTCTCTAGAATCTAGTCCTTTCTCTCTCTCTCTCTTTTGGTTTCCCAACTCTGAAATAGTAGGAAACCTTTGGTATACAGAAGTGGTGGGACATAAAAACGTTACAGGTTATGAAGTCCTCAAGTTTATCTGTGTCTCCAATCTGTTGCTGGCAACATGCGGTCCTGGGGACTCCTCACATGGTCACCTCTTGGAGAGGAGGATTACCCAAAGATGACCTGACCTCTGCCACTGTTCCCAGTGTGGTCATAAAGCTCAAATGCTCACTGGCTGCCTATTTACCCAAGAATATGGAAAAACATATCTGAGACATGATACTGGTATGAAAGCATTCCAGATCCTGCATTGTGTAAAGTGGTTCTTAATTGACTTTCTGATATTGTGCCTGAATTTATGTTGCTTGGCACTTAGTTACATGCCAATTTTTTTATTGTATAAATATGACAGAAGCATATTGATCACCTGTCCTAAGTGCTTAATCAAACACTATTATCTGGCTAACCATAAACTAACAGAAAGTTACTGCTTCAAAATGTTACTAACTATGGATCAGGCTTGAATAAAGAAAGTAATTATTCATGTTCCCTTCCTTGGGTGCAAAGAAGCCTCCACGCCCTGGAATCAAAATGTCTTCGTACTTTGCTATTAAGTTTCATTGTAGTTTTGTCTACTTTTATGTAAAGTATACTGATTTATTAGAAAGCTCACTCCACAGTAAGCTGATAATTGGATGCTGTTGAAAGAATAAGCTTCATTGATCTGGTCAATGACCACAGACATTACTGAAGTAAACCTCTTAACAGTACTGGGGCGTATTTTGGCCACAATCAATTTTTGTGAATCTTCCCTTGTAGTTTTTTTTTTTATTTGGCACTATCTGCATTGATCTAAACCTGGAGCATATTTAATGTGTAAAATTTATCTTGACAGAAAGTTTCATTACTTTTCAGTCAGTGCAATCTACTCTTTATTATGGATCAAAAATTTGCTGTGACAATCTGTACAAGTAACCTGCAGGTACCTGATGCATCAGTATGCATATGCCATGGAGAGAAAAAGCATCGTATTCAGACAGTTGGGCTTCAAATAAATGAGACATTGCACTTCTTGATGTTGAACAGAATGTTTTGTAGTATCTGGTGTGAGGAAGGCTCACTTATCTCCTTGCTGCTGTTGTTTTAATTTACAGGGTAGATAAAACAGTGTAGGGAAGTTTACAGTGAATTAATTATGTACCCATGAGTAAAGTTAGTTAAGGCCACAATTTTAGTGAAGATTTTAACTTCAAACCACTGACTAATCTCACTACAGTTAAAAGCCAGAGTTCTACAACTCTGCTTTTATTAAATAACACGAGTTTCAAGCTAAGTACATTCTTTAGGTGATTTCAGGAACAGAATGTGATTCATCCCTCCCCTGCCAGCCTGTATGTGGCTCAACACAAATGCAGCTATTTCAGCATTAAATTCCATTGACTCACTGACAGAATGAACCAAAAGGTGAGAGATGACCCATAGAAAAACAGGAATAGTGAAAAAGCCTTTCTTACATTTTCAAAGGTGGTGCTAGTGTTTCAAGGTGGTTCATCAGAATGTTAATGCTTAGAAATATGAGCAGTTCCTCAATTTTTATTTATATTTCGTTATGTAGTAAGTGAATTAATAAGAATCAGTAAGTGGCTAAAAAGCCTTAATCATATTCTGACAGAGAATTTGTCTGATTTTTTAAAACCAAACCAAATGTTTGTTTCATTTTTGGTGGTAGCTGCTTCACATTTCATCATTCCCGACTAGTGTAATAGCATGTTTGTTTACAAATAGTTGCATTTGCATGAAATTTATTCCTGGAAAAAAATTCAGTTATCTTTAGGAATTATAAAAATTTGTTTTTGTGAAATTCAAATTCAGAAATATGTTTAATTAGGCAGTCAGCGCTGGATCTTTCTATTTTCAACACACCAGAGACAGGAAATATTTGCAGGGTAGGGGTTTCAGGATTTAGTTAAATGGACTAATATCTAAAGACAATTATTCAGCAACATGAAAAGTTTTAAATGTCTTTCTTGAGTGTGAATTACTGGTGCTTATGGAGAGAGTTGCTGTCATCTTGTTCTTGCTGATTTGAGGCTGACACTGAAGGTGAAATCAGGCTAGCAGGGGTTGTTTGTTTTGTTTTCAAAACTAAGATAAATTTTTTAAAGAACATGAAGCCCTTAAACAGACACCTGAACATTGCAGTGTAACTAGGAATGACTTTGGCTGATGCCAAAAATCTCTTTGAGAAGATGCATTATGTGGCTGGGAGGTTTCAAAAGAGGAAATCCAGCCCTCCCTGCAGAACAGCTGAGCTCTGCATCACCAGCATCACCCTGACCCTCTTTGGGCCCTTTATGGCACTCGTCTGTCTGAGATGGAGAAGTTGGAGCTGCTGAGCTTCTGTCTGTGAATCTCTAACCCTGTCAACACTTGCACAAAAGGAGAACTATTTGCTTCCCTGTGCTTGACAGTGGTGAAAGCAAAATTCTGAGAAAACCTAAACTATTTATGTCATTTTCAGTTCTTTTTCTGTGCAAAGGACAACTGAAAGGGAGCAGAAGAAAGCAGTGCTCTAGCTTGCTTATATTCCAAAAGCAGAATTAATAGAAAGGTCATTAAATGGTTGTTCTAGGTATCTATAGAAAGCAGACAATCAAAGGAGGCACATTCAGTGGGGGTAGATTTTGCAAGGGATCTGATAGTGGAGGACTTAATTTCCCTGGTGACCTAAGAGAGATAGCATAGTTTTATCTTCTTCAGAAAAATTAAGGGTAAATTATCTGGTTTGATAACTTTCACTAAGTACATTTAGATAAGCATTTTGTGTGTTTATTAAGTTGTTTATTTGTTATAATAATACTAGCGATCTAATAAAGATAAGAATTTAGATGGAAGTCAACAAACTTCCCATTATGCAGCTGGCTCATTTCAAGCAGTGAGAATAAATTAAACAATAAAATACACTCTCTTGTTTGATTAAGAGACCAAAAATAGTCATTGTGGAAGAGAAATGTTTCAAATTGTAAGAAGCTTTCATTGTCTGTGCAAAGAGATAGACATACATGTGCAGTGAATGGTCTAATATTTTGTTGCACTATTGCATTATCTTTAAAGAAAGGGAGAGCTGGAAAGGGCACATGTTCCATAAGGAACATCATAAATGGCATGTAATGAAAGTACAGTCCACTTTTGGGAAGGACATTAGTTAGAATAGTTGTAGTGTTATACCGGATAACAATTTATCTTACTGCAGTAAGATATCTGGATTTTCACACAGAAGAAAAGGGAGAATTTTCCACTCTGCTTTTGAATACTGTACAGAATAAATATCTGTTCATTACCCTGTATCGGTATGCATACACAGCAAACTCTGTGTCTGTGTCTGTTAAACAGAGAAGACCTCTAAGTGCTTTTGTGTTCTTGTTTCCTAAAAGCTCAGTCTACCCTTGTATTTGCAACCTGCAGTGTGGTGTATCATCAGAAGAAAAGCTACTGAGTTTGTGCATGCATGTGTAGTAATTGATTTTTTTCCAAGGTACTTGCCTTGGTGCAGTATTGCATATGTCGAGGACAAGATCAAATAATAAAACAGTATTGAGGAATAAGGCATTGCAAATATGATAGTGATAACAGGAGCAAAAGTGACAACCAGATTTTGAATGCAGAGATTTTAAATCAGTGTCCTTCCTGGAAAATCAAGATAAATTTGGTGATAGAAAGGTCTGGGAAAACAATTATGCTGGAAAACAAAAAGGCCTACATATTGGCCTTCCTTTAAAAAGAAACTGTGTGATAGCTATCAAGAATGAAACCCTGGCTCCACCAGAGAGTGGGCTTCTTAGGGCGTTGCCAGGGTTCAATTGCCTACTGCCTCTCTCACTGTGACCCATCCACTGGGACCCACAGTTGCAATCAGTGAAAATATTCCATTAAGATTTGACAGTTTAGGAAAATGCAAACATTTGAACTGAGCAGTGACATGTGAGAAGAGGCTGAGAGAGCAGTGTTTCTTCAGCCTGGAGACGAGATGTCTAAGCAGAGATCCATTTTCTGTCTTTGTCTCCTATGGTTAGTTATAGAATAGATGAAGCCAGACTCTTCTTGGAGGTGTACAGCAGAAGAACAAGAAGCCGTGGACCCATGCTGAAAAGAGAAATTCCTGTGAAGGCTAGGGATTCTTCATGAGGAGAATGATTTATCACTGGAACAGGTTGCCCAGAAAAGCTGTGCAGTCTCCATCTTTGGAGATATTAAAAACTCAGCTGTATAAGACCCCAGAAAACCCAATCTGACTTTGAAGTTAGTCCTGCTTTGAGCAGTAATTGGTTCTGATGGTCTCTTAGGGTCCCTTCCAACATAAATTACTCTTTCATTCTACAGAAAAAAAAAGGAGAAGCAAGCTTAGAGCTCTCTGCATGCCACTCGAATGTTCCCAAGGAAGAGGATGCATTCATATCTATGCTTTTTGGGCATGAATTCACTTTTCATTTAGGTTTGGAGACCATCAATAGAATTGGGATTCCTATATTTGGCTAGGGCTCTTCTCATCTATAGCAGTACAAATACCAGAAAAGAAAGATGGCTCCATCAGATAAAAAAATAAAGAAAAATGAAATTTAGGAAATATCTAAACTGTAGGCCCTTAGATGAAGAAAGAGGTAGACTGACAAATCAAAAGATATTGCTTTTTCAGAGACTTGGCCAATCGTGATGAGCCTGTGACTGCTGGGTAGAGAGAACAAACATGCTGACTGGACTGTGACAGGCAGTTTGGATGTCTTGTGATGTGATTTGACATCTTCTTTGTCATTTTGGTAGCATAGATGGCTTTGATCAAGGCATATAGCCCTCCCATGAATCTTTAAGGGAAGCGTGGCTTGTCCCAGCTAAAATTTGGTCACTCTTGGAGTGAGGGACACTTACTATGGGAACAAAAGTACAGCCAAGTATTATCTATCTCACTACCAAAACAGTATTCTTAGGAGAAGTGACAGATGGCTTACCATGCGTAGCCCTGTAATTCACAACCTGCTTTATGTGAACCTCCTGTCTATTGCTTTCTTCTTTCCCTCATTTCCATTTCCATTCCCACTCCCACCATCCCTTGGGCCTTTGCCATCACCCTCCCACTCTCTCCCCATTCCTATATCTTTCCTCTCTCTCACAGCACTGCTGCTGCTCCTTTGCTGAGCTTTTCTTATAGGCACAAGCTGAACTGCAGGCCTGGGGGGGGATGTCTGCCAGGGAGGTATAGGGGAAAGCCATGCAGGGCACTGCAGTACCACTCCTCTTTATCCATCTTCATGTTAGCTTTATGTATCTCTGCTGCTGGGAAGTGCTCTTATAGCCTGTTAGGGTTTGATGTGTGGCTGGTTTTAACCCCCAAACATGATTTTGTTTATGTGATGAGGGAGGCAGAATGTGTAAAATGTTTGCTTCATTTACATAAGACACTCCAGGGGATCAGACTTGGATAAACACAGAATCTTCCTAAATCTAAATCCAAATACTAAACTTCTTCAAAGTTCCGTAAAACTTACTGAACTCTTGCCAGTATTTAGCTACAGTGGAGGTCAGAAACACTAAATATGAATCATGCGTCACTCCTGGAGTGACAGGAAGAAGGATGTATGATCTCTCCATCTCTTCTTGAACTTTCCCACCTAGGGGATACAGGCCACAGAGGTCACAAAAAGTTCCAGCTCAGATGTGTCCAAACTGAATTTCCTGAGATCCAGTCACATTCAAATGTATACAATTCCCCCTCTGAGTGCTTTTAACTTGCTTTCCTTAACTACTTCAGTGACTGTTATTGTGATTGTCACCTGTGGTTGCTTACACATGGCCTGGGTTGGTTGTCATGTGTGTTTCTGGACAGGCATGTCAGCACACTTGAATAGATGCTGGCACCAGCTTGGAAATTTTATCACACAGTTCAGTGGAAAATGTGAAATTGGGAGGGAGCTGTGGCCTGCTGCCATTTACAGGCTGTAAAGACAAGGGGTATTGCAAAAAGACATGTGTCGAGCATAGAGGCTCAAAGTGTAAAATAGGTTTGGGAGAAAGTGCAGCTCCACTTTTACTTTCTGTTCCCATTGTGGCACACAGTGAACAGAAACCTTTGGTCTTTTGAAAGCCTCCTGATTGCATTTTCTCCTTAAATGGCCCTACATGGCAACAGAAACTGAGTGGCTCTGTTACACAGGTCCGATTTGTGCAAGTTTCCCTTAAGCTGTAAAAAGTTTTAATTTTATGAACTTAAGGAACGCTATGGTTAAAGACTTTAAAATTTCAGGTCACTCCTAAGATCCAGTATTGAGAATTAAAATGAACACTAAGTTTTGAACCAAAACTCCACACAAGTTTTTTCTTTTCTTTGAATTAAAAACAGATGTAGTGCAAAACTTACTCAACACGTCACAGGCTTTGTAAGTACCTTCCAGTCAAATATTCTACCAGTAGTAACCTAGAAACATTAACAGATATGCAAATAGAATATGTCGATAAAGACTTAAAGGCAAATACAGTTACAATACAAATTGGGAGGGTGATGAGTAAAAATCTCTCATGTTTTATATTACTCTAATTGCTAGATTGTTACATTATCTTGATTTTTAGATGAGGTCTGCAGATTAGGGGGAACTGCTCAAAATGGATAAATTTTCTTAGCAATTTATATCAGGATAAAAGTTCTTCTTCATAAAATGAAGCTTATCTTAGAAAAACAACCAACCAACAAAAAACAACGGCAAAAAACCCAAACAAAAAAACCACAACAACCCTGATATAAGTAACTAGTTCTAATATCAGTTTTTAAGCTTTTCTTCTCAAGGAAGAACTTGATTTTAGTTAAGGATTAAGTTTAAACCTGTTGCTATATAGACAAAATAACCTTTATAGTATTTATGTTTTTTGGATGGACTGGGGTAGTTTAATTTTTTGGCTAATCATGAGGATGAATTATTTATGGATTTAGGGACCATCCCTGGGGGAAATTGTAGGCCAACTTTACAGAGGAGATACATTTGGTGTGAAAAAATTTCTCTCAGTTTTGCTGTGTGAAATGATCTACTGATTCGGTTGGACTATTCAAAAGAGGAAGAAGTACTTATGGAGGAGTAAGGCTTGCTACATTGGCTGAAATTACTTCTTTGAAATGTATATGTAAAGGAAGGGAGAGGAGAAAGTAACAGAGTGGGGCTTCTAGAAAAGAAGAAATGTGTTATGGAGCTGACACTAAGCATGCTGTGGAAGGTCAGCTTTTGGCTTGAAGCAAGGGTCAAGCATTAAAAGGAAATCCTACTGAACAGTAAGATGAGGAGGAGTGTTTGAAAGCAAAGAAAAAACATGGAGTGATGGTGCAGCAGTTTGCATCACTTTCTGAATCTTTTCAGTTGAAAACAACAATTTTTGTTTTAGAAAGATCATAGTTTATGATCAGTCAGTGGCAACACAAGATACACTAATGCAGAAAGCAGTGGAAAAAATGTATTACACCCTGTTCGTATAGTTTGCTCCTGTTGAAATTTGATTCCAGGTATACTTCTCATTCTGGCAGCTTGGTGTCACGAAGCAGGGTATGGCTATCAAAGGTCCGGGGCTTCCAGGGAGAAGGAGGAGCTGATAACACCAGTAAAATTTCAGGAACAATTTGTGGAAGATTTCATCTTGATTAAAAAAAAAAAAAAATAACAGAGGTGTGTACCAGATATTTTGAAAAAGTCTGCATTTCAGATTATGCATTTGCAGCAGAAATTGGAGATTAGCAGCATTCAGTGCCAGTGTGGCAACAGAGGTCTGTACCACGGCTTGCAGTGTCTCACTATGTGAAATCATCAGCCACCGTTAGATAAAAAGATAAAATGTGACTGATGGCATTTTTCTGAAGCTAAATAACATTCTGTTTTCAATTGCATTTTCAGTATGTGGCCCTAATGCTGCTGTAATATTGTGATTCCTGGGATATTCTTTTCTGCAACTTGGTCAGAGCAAACTGGCAAGAACTTTTAGTGTATGTAAATGAAGGGGCCATATGTGTCAGTTTTGGCCATTGTTTTATCACAGGTGGGTTCCTTGTAAAGTGATATTTATCTGCCATTTAGTTGTGAACTACAAAACATCTTCATATTTGTTTTTTCAGGCTCAGTTGATTTTTGAACTGAAATAGTTCCAAAGCATCAGATACTTTATCAGCTAACAATACTTAAAAAAAAAGAACAAATATTATTTTGGAATTACATCAATGCAGATTAAATTTCATAAATATATTTAAGTGATAGTAAAGGTAAGAATTTCAGCTGCATTTCTCGATAACTCTTTAGTAGCTGAATTCTTACACAGTTTATTGAAAGTCATTCCATACTAAGAGCCATTTATTGAAATATATGACATAAAAATAATCCTTCTCTTTGAACAGCAGGAAGTATTCATCTCCAGAAATGTTTGCCAGGACTGTGCGTGTGTTGAAATTTGTCACAGAAGAGATCAATAAGTGGGCACTGCTTGAAAAGTAAATCACCTGGGGAGAGCCAGTGAATTGTCATTGTAGTGGAAGTATCTCAGTAGAAAGAGGTATCTGTCCCTGTTCATTAGAAAGGAAAATGAAGAGAGACGGGGGGAATGAGGAGGGTGGATTTACTTATATAAAGAATAACTGTGGGGGGTTAACTCTTCCTGTTTGTGCTGTCAGAACTCATGCTTTGAGTTAATTGATGTCTTTGGGGACCCCAGAAGGAGGTAACAAATTGTCTCCTCGTTGTACCAAATTCACTGGCTTGACAAAGTGATCTGTTCAGATGCAGAGGGAAAACGTTAAATGGAGCTAAAAAGTGTATCTGAATTTGTATCAAATGCACTGCATTAGGATTTGAGGAAATGCTGAGAGCAGTGAAACAGTAAAAATTGCTCTTTTATGTAGGAATACAGTAAAGAAACACAGAATAAACCCAGCCAATAAACAAACAGTGAGACCCCCTACTCAAAGCCTATGTAAAAACAACAGGGCTTGTTCCATTAATTTCAGTGAGCTTGGGATGGGGATCTAAATAGGTGGGAGGGGAAATACCTCTTACCTCTCATGAATAAAGATCTTCTATTCTGACTGGTAAACCTGTAGCAAATATATTGAACAAGTCTTCTGAAAATACAGCAGAACCAAGAAACTTACCAAGCTCTATCTTGTTGCTATATTTTGTTGACACTAAGGAAAGTAAAGCAGAAACAACAGCAAAGTGTGTACAGATGGAAAGGAATGGAAATAATGCCTGTGAAATCTAATGAAATTTAACTTATTGGAAGTAACAGATATTATCAATTTTATCTGGATTTTCAAATAATTTAATTTAAAAAATCGTAGATATTCATAACTTCTCTGGAGTTTTGTGTGTGAAACTGCACATGCAATAAAATACTTTATGGCTGCTGGGCAGTAAAATTTCACTAGTCCTACACAAATTTAGTGTTTGGTGAAATACAACCTGTGAAGGACAGGAAATCCCGAAGACACTTGCGACTTTACAGCTTGTGTTTTGTAGCCGGCATAACAGAGGCTAATAAATGAAACTAATTCTCAGGTTCTCCAAACATTGTTCAAAATGTGATGTTCATTTCTGTAACTTGAACATCACCACAGAAAAAATACTGTTCTTCAGCTGTAACTTTCTTAACCGTGACTCTGCCCGTGCTCTTCCTACATTCTTTTGGCTCTCCTGTTTGCCTTTTCCAGCTTCTTCAAGGTAGGAGGCAAAGGTCTGATTGCCCATGGCTTCGTTCACTACACAGCCCCTGGGGAAGGTTCATCCTGTGAGTTACATTCATACTCTGTGCTGTGAGAAGAGAGGATATAACTCTATTGTGACTGTACTTAAATACCTCCAAGATGTTTAAGGCAAATAATGCCATAAGCTGATTTACTATGACTGAAGCCAGGGGTCCTGCAGGTCTCTTCTAGTACCTGCAGTCTGCAAGCCTAGATCATAACTCAGGCACACTGTGCTGTCTCTTCTAGCACTTGTTAAGTTTTAAGTGTTTACTTTTTTTTTGTAATCTTATTATGGGAAGCATGTCAATAGCAAACAGTGCTTCTGCTTGTGTCTGTACTGAATTCTTCATGAACGTTTGTATTTGAATGCTATTTTGTTGAGCACTTAATGAGCAGCTAGTTATGCTATGCCTTAATGCTTATGTCTTCAGTTAATAATTTTTAATAGAAGTAGAGGAGTACTTCATTCATTTGATATTTGACAGCCTGAAGCTGTTCAGCAAATCAGAAACAAAGGTGTTGTCTGAAAAATGGAAAGCAAGTTTGGTACTTTTTTTTCCTCATACACGTCTAAAGCAAAAGAAGCAGTTATCTTATGTGGTTAGTGTGTTACTGACATAGCCTGAGAATAAAGCCCTCTCATGAATTCACCTTGCAAAAGTAATTACAAAAGAAAGTGTGTGTGTGTGTATAGACTATTGGACACAAGGAATTTATCTGAGTACTGCTGATATCTCCCCTGATAAACTGATATTGCATTTCTTGCTACTTCTTTCTCTGAAGAGCCATAATAGATCTGTGCAATCACTAGGGAATAAAAACATCAGATAAACAGTTCTTAGTATCCATCTTAAGTCTCTCCCTAATTGACCAAATACATTTCAGTACTTGTTTAATTAGATGTCTGTCCAAAAAAGAATCAAATATCCATTCAAAGTCTCAGGTGGTTAAAATAGATCTAGAAGTTGGCAACCTGCAATGTTTCCATTCACAGAAGGTGATGTGAGATGTTGTCTGGTTTGCTTTTGTTTTTTCCAGAAATTGGTTGCATTTGGCAAGCAGCTGCTGTGTCCTCTCCCTCTCTATTGTCATCAGTGCCCTATTCTATGTGAGGACAGGTATTTGTACCACTGTAGTTTTTGCTCTGTCAACTCAGAAAGCACTGACTACCAATTACTTCACTGCCCAACATTTTGTGTGCTGTGGGACAAGTACAGTGGAAGAGGAAGAGACAGGAATGGTTTCTTGGATGGAGCAAGGTTGATTTAAAATGAGCAAAACCTGGTTTTGGTGGATTGTGTCTGGTATGGTGGAGAAATGAATAAGGCATGAGGCTCTGCTGACAGAAGTTCCACAAAATAAAACTGAGAGCATGGTAAGGTACAAAGTAAATAATTCTAGATCTTGTCTTACATTTATTGTCTACCTCTCTGAACTAGTGTCAGAGAATGCCTGACTGTAGGGCCTGTTGGATTGTCTCAAGTTTGTTAGCATTCTCACAGGCTTCGCCCCCAAACAAACTGTTTGACAAACAACCAGGAAATAAAGAAGATAAGTAACTAGAAGATGTATGTCTGTATCCTCCAGATGATAAGCTATGTTGTCCTGAAGGCTTACTTTACAACCCTGATTACTAACTGCATCTATTTGAATGGTTGTCCATTATGCATGCTTGGCTTAGTATACTTGTAGATGTCTTTATAAAACTATTATCATGTACCATTCAGGTGCGTTTCCAGTAGTGCATTAAGTAACAAGACTGACATCTATCACATATGATTTGTTCTCTTGTCTCTGAAAACATACCTATGTCTTTGCTCTATAAACTCCCTTCAATCAAACAACTCATATCAAAACTATTTTAGAAGGGAATTAACCTCTTGTACACAAGGATAGACTGATTATTAATGCAAGCAGCAATTATATTTTTGTAATACCTGGAGGCTGTTTGACCTGTGAGCAGTCATTGGCCTTGGTGAAACTGGTGGGTGGGCTAGCTTTTGGAATTAGTAGAAGCAAACTGAAACAGGAAAAGCTGGTGTATGAGGTTCACACCAGCCATAGAAGTGCACAAACTGCAATAGAGAAATAGTTTTTGGTTAAGTTTGCTGTTACTTCCTTGACTTAACAGGAGCATACACGGTACAGAATTGTATTTTATGGGACAGAATCAATCTGTAATTGTGTTTATCGTGATTTTAGGATGTGTAAAGAAAGACATAGTAAAATTAGTTTGGAAGTAAATGATCAAGATTATATTTTAATGAAAAAAAGTTGTTGGGTGATACTGTCTCTGATAACCCTTTATTAGCAAGCTTACTGTATTTTTTTAACTTAAGGATTAGATGAATATTAAGATAATTAAATATTTATTCTGATTGGTTCTGGAGGCAAACACTAAACATGATTTAAAGGATAGTGGTTAATAAAATTTGATGTAATTACTGTAATTCTAAAAAAAAAAAAAATAGCCTAAATAGGAGGGGTGGAAATTTATTGCGGAGTATTTTTTTTTTTGCATACACACAAGTTGCATAGTTGCAGCACACTTTTAACAGGTCTTTCTCAGTGATGGCATCCAACAGGCAAACCAATGACAGTAAGATACTGGTCTTCAGGGTGCTACACCTCTTTCTTAAAATCTCTGCTTGCTCCTGTCATGCGGACAGAAAGCTGTTTTTTCCCCTAACTGCCTTAGGACATTTGCAGCTGCATTAAAGGAAAACATGGGTTTTCTAGGAAAAATGCAGCTATCTGGGCTGACTGGTGAGGCATAGAGTCTGCTTCAGTCCCTTTTTCTGACTTTATAGAGATCAACTGTGACATCTTCCTCTGTGCAGGGACAAGCTACAGCTCAAGTGTTGAGGATTTACAGCAAATATTACTTTGAGCTCAGCCTATTGAAAAAGGGCAAGAACATGAGCATTCTCATGAGCTATGGCAAGTGCACCCTGCTTGTTTCCTTGAGATACAAAGGATGAATTAAATACTCTGCTTCTTTGACACAAAATTGTTCTTGGAGCTACCTCAGTAGCACTTGTGTGCCTACTGTTTCTTGTAAGACCTGGCAGGGTTCACAGCAAGTGTAACTTTCAGCAAAATACAGTTCTTGCCCAAAAAGTTCTTGCCCAAAAAGAGGCAAATTCAAAGTGATACTCCTGTTGATTAACAAAGAAAATAGAGGTGAAACATATAGATGTACCTAAGCAGACAAGTCAAATGGACACCTACTGTGAAGGAAAGCCAAGAAATTATAAATAGTTGAACGTATATTATAAGTATAATGTATATTATCACAAGGATGGAGCCAGGCTCTCCTCGGTGACAACCAATGATAAGACAAGGGGCAATGAGTATAAACTGGAACACCGGAGGTTCCATTTAAATCTGAGAAGAAACTTCTTCACTGTGAAGGTGATGGAGCACTGGAACAGGCTGCCCAGGGGGGTTGTGGAGTCCCCTTCTCTAGAGACATTAAAAATCCACCTGGACACATTCCTGTGTAACCTCATCTAGGTGTTCCTGCTCCAGCAGGGGGATTGGACTAGATGGTCTTTCGAGGTCCCTTCCAATCCCTAACATTCTGTGATTCTGTGAAGTTAGCAGTAATTGCAGACTAACAGGCTTGTCATAACAGTTTCAGTAAGAAGGAGATATCCAACTGCTATCTCTAAAAAATAAACTACATTCCAATAAGGAGAGTTCTCATCTTGAAAGGACATTCAGACCCATGAGAGAAAGAAAGTGACTTTTGAGTGAGTATCGACTTCTTTAAAACTAAAAAATAATGCTGTCGAAGGGAAAAATAACAAGAGTATTTAGCAAGTTGCTAAGAGCATAATCCTTGGAATTGCTAACTGTTTTCAACTGCCATTGATTTCAGCGGGAGTGCAGAATGTTCAGAAGAAGGTATTGATTTAATATCTCTTACAAACAAACTACATCCTAGGGAACCTTTTCTGTTGTGCCCAGCCCAGCAGCACAGGAGCGTACCTCAGACCTGACGATGGCATGTAAGGAGGAGAATCAAACTGTGTGGCTGGTAGGCAGCCCCTGTAGGGGCTGGAAAGCCAACTTGTTAGCTTCTTTCTTGTTAGATTCTTTCTGGTAAGAATATATATTTGAAGAATTCTTGTCCTAGTTGTGCAAATGGGAAAATAAATGACTTCTAAAACATTATCTATATTTTAAAGTGACTCAGAGACTGCAAGTATTCTATACTGATGCATTGCTCTTCCAGGATGTGCCTCTTACCAGTTACTATAACTTTTCATACCAGCAACCAACATATACTAGTTGGTGTTAAAATTAGAAGTCCCACAGTATTAATGCCTCTTTAAATGTCCCATAAACAGTAGATATTTTTAAAAAGTTTTTATAGAACTTCACATGAAAGCAGGTTTGCAGGTGCTAATATGTATTTAAATGAACTCCTACTTCTACATCAAAGTCTGTCTTCTGGAGGGTGGGAATACCAAGGGAATAGCAGCAATTCTCCCAAGCAAAGGGAATGGAGATGGCTCCATGACTCAGCTGCCCTGTTGTTCAGCCAGTCAGTACCATTCAATAAAATTGGAGTAGAAGTCCCACTCCTACCTTCCTAGAGAACTTCAGAGGGAATTTGCATGTACTTTTGGACCAGCAAAGAAACACATCACTTCCACTGTAGACCAACAAGAGCACATTGTAGACCAATAGGAGTACATAAAAGGAAAAAAAGAAATCATGAAGTGACTTGCACAAATAAAGAAAATTGAACTGACAGTAATCAAGCTCTTGCCTAAGAGTTGGAGATTATGGTCAGGAGCATAGAAATCTCCCATTGAAGTCTTCACCAGTATTGTGGCAGAAAATAAGGCTCTAACTGCTTTCTAAGTATAATTATCATGGAAAGGTTAACTGTGATCTTCTAAAGTGATTGATGAGCTTAAGTTCCTTGATTCCTAAACACTAAAATTAAGATTACTGAAAGTGCCTTGATGTCAGTAAAATACAGAACATAGTAGAACTGCAAATTGGTGTTTCTTCCATATTATATATGTATTAATTATTGAGACTTATTTTAGAAATAATCAAGTGAAAATTGCTTTCTTGGATGGAAGTAGATTATTTTGTAGTAGGCTGCAAGCTGAGGAAACATTGCCTATCTTACAGTTTAGAAGCTATAGTTATATCTGCTCTTTCTGAATTTATCAGTGCCATGAGCGACAGAGGCAGGTGGGACAACCTACGGTAATTGGGACTGGATGGTCCCCAATACAGGATAATATGCATCAAAACATGGGGCTGGTATTCCTTTTCGCTCTTACTTCTTGGCAAAAGACATCCATTACAGTTGGTTAATGGTTATTTAGCTTCTACAGTTGATCCATCATTTTTATTGCTTTTATATGTATATGACTGAAAGTGTCCTGCCTGTACTACCTAGTGTTTCTCCATTATTCTCATTAGATAAAGTGAAATGTAAAAAAATCATTAAGGTCTTTTTAATTCATTCTTCTTATCCAGTTTGGGTGATGAATGTTCACTCTCTGGTGATCAGCTTATTTCAGATGTATCAGATAATTTCTTACTAATCTACTGACATGGTAGTTGCTTTATTGTTCAGATTTCTTGTTTGTGTCTATAATTTCTTTCACAGATTTTGTGTGCTAAGGTTTTCTCCCTTTCATTAGAGTCACTTAGGCTGCTAAAGGGACACAAATTAAAGTAAAAATGTGAAGCTGATGAATATGTGAATATTGTTGCTAGGCATTACCCTTAATATTACTGTATCTGAAAGGGGGGAGATGAGGTGAATAGGATAC
This sequence comes from Streptopelia decaocto, assembly GCF_964273445.1. Taxonomy (NCBI): domain Eukaryota; kingdom Metazoa; phylum Chordata; class Aves; order Columbiformes; family Columbidae; genus Streptopelia; species Streptopelia decaocto. The sequence goes on along the minus strand of NC_138655.1, from coordinate 130,739,878 downwards.
AGAGGTACTTTGAACTCATTAAACTACTGTGAAAGACTTCAAGGGTCAAATAGTTGTAGCTTACAGCTGTTAATTTTTGTTCTTTCAGGGAAGCTTTATGCGTAAGCACAAAGACACTCTGGTCTTGGAGTATTGTAATTGCAGATCTGTTGACAGTATTTGAAAACCTCAAAGGTTATTCATGCTGGCTTGCTCACCTGCAGTAAGTTCTAAAGTCCTAGAGCCAGTGGAGCTAAGGTAGTAATCAAAGCAGCGTTTTGTAGACATGAAGCGTTTTAATTCTCTGGAACGGTTCATTCAATAAGTCTTTCCTACAAAAGATTTTATTTACTGTGTGACTGGGATCACTGTAAATGGAAGAGTGGCTTTGCGAGCAGCCTGATTTTCCTTTGGTCTGCAGCTTTCCGCAGTGCTGGTGAGGGGTTACAGTGATTCTGCAGTGTGAAAGTAGGAGCAAACAGCTTCGATATCACACTGGTTTTACACACATTTAAGTGCTTTTGTTCATTCATCTGTTGTGTGTTTCATAGTGGTGTTGTCATTGTGCTCCTACACCATAATTTGCTTGAGCACTGCTACTTTATCATAGAAGAAACTGTAAGGTTCAGCGATCCATTGCACCACCACTTCCATTTCCTCATTACAAAAATTGACCTTCTTGCTGTTGTTTGAAAGGGCTCAGACCACTGTCATTCAGACTTCAAGACTGGCGAGCAGTAATAATAGTATAGGAAGTAGGAGCAATAGTTAAAGCAGCCTGGCATTGTGCTCCCTTCCTGGAATCCATTTTGAATTTCACAGTACAGGCAGCGGGTGTTCTTTGCTACCTCCAGCGTGCATTGTGTTTTGCTGTAATCCCCTACTTGTCATTAAATCATTTAAATGTATTAAGGCAACACACTGCAGGAACACTTTGCCATGTTTCTTTTGCTTTGTGGGTGATTTTCCTCCACCTGTTCCAACAACCCAGAAATAGCACAGGCCTATTAAAAAAACCCCAATGAAATAGTTGATACTTGTTTAAAACAAACTGAGAAGATTGCAAACTGACCTACAAAATCTATTCCTGCACATGTTACACACCATGCTGCAAGATATTCCTGATCCTGGCTGCCCAACTCTGCGGCTGTTGGTAATGTGAATATGGACTCTGGTGCAAACTACCCAGCACCTCTGAGAGCTTGGCTGTGTTTTTGGGGAGTAGCTTTGAATTCTCCAGTCTGGAAATTCTGGCATCTGCCCTTTGCAAATGTACTCGGCAGGCCTTGAATATGACTGTGGTGTTCTCAGTGCACACATGGTGCATGGACCTAACTGAAGCTGCTCTCTGATATCACACATTTTCCAGTGGAGCAATCTTAGGGGATCAAGGCCATGCATGCTCTGTCCACTGCAGGATAGCAACAGCAGATATGGATCGTACAGTATGGCAAGTGCAGAGGCAATCCCTCATCTTGTGAAAAGCAGGAGTTTTGTCAGAGTTTGGGGAACACAAACTGAAGATTTTCACGGAATAACATTAAAAAGATATGCACATTTTATATGGGAGCAGCTGATCTGTGTGATTTGGTTGAATTGCCAAAGGGTGAGAATTGCTTTAGGACCTCTTTTTAAAAATTCTTTTTTTTTTTTTCTTTTCCTTTGACAACTACACTCTTCTTCCACGTGTGTCTCAAAAAGAAGTAATGGCTCAGGGAAATCTGGGATAGTCAGAACCTCCATAGCTAGAAGAGAATATAGCACACATATTTTCAGACACAATAAATGTATGTCTGTTTATAGATGACAAATAGGAAAGCAAAAGAAGTTTGGATGCTGTCAGCTGTGTTAATCTAATGGTTTTTTTTAAAACATCATTTTTCTCAACTGAAAATTACTTAGCAGTGCATAGTGGTTCATAATAAACCAGTTTAACCAACAGTATTTTCTTTGGCAAGCTTCTTACTGAAACCTCTGATTAAATACTGTAAAATATTGTATGGTAAATAAACCAAAAGTTGTTCAATAAATTTGAGAGTTCATTTATGTTATATTTAGCTTTTTCTGGATTTCATTATTACTGAGAAATCATATCCTCCAATGTGTTTCTCAAAATATTGTTTTGACAGTCTAGATGCCTTCTGCACATTCTTAAAATCCTGCAGGGACAAACACCATGGTGATGCAGTTTTAAAACAAGGACCTGGATATAGCAAATCTGGGATTTATATGACTTTAAGATCCAAATCTAGTTCACATTTCAGTAAATTATTGCTGTCTTACAATGGGTTAAAATGAAAAAAAAAACCCAACATTTGAAATATTCATTAACTTTGTTGTGGGAAATATCAGGCTGTTTGTAGAGTCTGGGGTTGAGCCTGGTCACCAAAGTCTAAGTCTTCATTTTCTGGTCAGGATAGTGACACTGTTTAAACATGGGAACTGTAAATTGGATTTGAGGTAAGATGAATTCTCAGAAACTCATTTGTGTTAAGCAAATATTTTGAACTTGTGATGAATTTAAGCATGTGCTCTCATATTGTCCCAAATGTAGATCTTTGCTGCTGGGCAAATATGAATTCTTGAAATATTGGACTCCTGTGTTCATTCAATAAATGCTCAGATGTTGTCTAAAATAGCCTTAAAACTGTAACATGACACCTCGTAGCATACTAGAAAGGTGGTTTTATTCAGAAAACTTTGAGGAATGTGTATTACTTTTTATCTATTTATTTGAATTGTCATACAGCTTGCAGTGTGACTATAGTTACAATACCCACATGTTTTACCCCTTCTTTTCCCCTCCCTTCCACATCCCAATTGTCTCAGTCTACTCCTAGCTCTTATCCTGTCTGTCCCTCTACCAAGACAAGAGGCAAACTGACTGTGGGCCTTCAACCATGGGATGAAAATTTTGCCCTTTTTTATTTTATTTTATTTTATTTTATTTTATTTTATTTTATTTTATTTTATTTTATTTTATTTTATTTTATTTTATTTTATTTTATTTTATTTTATTTTATTTTATTTTATTTTATTTTTAAATAAGCTTTAATACGACCCTCTACAGAGCAGAATTACATATGGTACAGAGCTACCTAAACTAGCTGGGTGCTATGAAGGTACTCAGAATAAAATAGGAAAATTAATTGCATTCCCTAGAAAGGAGGTGGTAAAAGCATGATGTAAGTGGTGCAAGAGGAAAACCTTGCAAAACACAGAATTATTTTAATGTAAACAATGCAGTTTTAGTATCATTCAAGATAAACTATTGAAAGCATTGTGCTACATCATAAAAAAATTTAAAATAGATAATATTTGCTAAATTAAGCTCTTTTAATAGGTAAAGAATATGATTTTCTGAAGATGACCTGATGTCATAATTATCTTTTTGTACATTTTTTTGCCATCTGGATTTACTCAAATAGTCTCCAGAATTTAGAGAAAAGACTAATGAACCCAGAAAACGTCATAAGTTTTAGCTTGGTTAAGTATTCACCTGAAACCTGTACCAGACACCACTAGTTCTTGTTTATGCTCTTGTTGATTCCTAGCTTTAGACACTGAAACTCATCAGTCAGTCCTCCAAATAAATGATAACTTAGTCCTCCAAAACATTGATTAAGTTGAAAAATAGTGAAAGGCTGGGGTATGTTGAGCTTGCTTTCTAGTTTAGAAGTTCATCATTTGTAGCTCAATAATATTTTCAAATTTTCTCCACAAATATGAAAAGTAAAAATTACTTCCTGAATCTGAAAGCTACCTTTCTTGAGAAATCATTTATCTTTGAGAGCTGAAGTTCAAAGAATTACTAGAGAAATCCAAGAGAGAAATCTTTTTGGTGGAATTACTGTTATTCTGTTTAGAAATGTTGTCATCCAGTGAAGGAGCAAACCTAATTCTTTGTATTTTATTGAGTTGTCATCTAAACCAGTCTGCAAATAATGCAGTGGTTGAAAACTGTTTGTGCAAATTACCTAACAAATTCGGACTAATAAAGCACAGCTTTTTGCTAATGTGTTTCTCTGTTGTCGGTTGGTATTTGCAGGCTTTACGGATGACAGTAACTTTTTACAATGAAGGTTCCCTGTTTAAAATACTTCTGACAGGAGCAATGCTGGCAAAATTTACAATTTGTCACCTGCCATCGTTGTCAGCATCAAGGGCCTTGTTTATGGGACATGACATGAATGCAAAAATATTATCCAGTGAAGACTGTGAAGTTTGTTGGACTGATCTGTCTCCATTATCTCTTGTTGAATCCCAAACTTGGCATATCATCTATTGAGAGAGCAGGTAGCTTTTGGATGTTACTGGCTACACGTAGCACTTTTCCAGATTTTTTGTCTCTGCTGTGGGCTGGAATATTAAGAAATGAATGAAGAAGTAACAAAAAATGAAAAAAACCCCAGTCACTCTGAATTAATCAATCCTGCATGAACTCATGTGCCTTATGCTTTTAATGCATCCACAGTCCTCTACTATAGCTAATGCTTGGCTCGAACAGAGGTTGCACATGTCTCAATATTTCATGTGCAGATGAAAGCCTGTAGAAGTCATCAGGAAGTCATCCATGGGCTTTATTGGGAGATATTGTTCCTTGTCTTTTAATTGGGAAGAAACCAGGAAGCAGTGGAGCAAAATTAGGAGTTCATGAACTAGTTCATAGCCAGGTGTGAATCTATGTGAAGATTTTTTTTTATTGCTATTTGCTCTCTTTCTATTGCTTGTTGCATCTTCTCCCCTGAAGGGTAGCTACAAAATGGGCACATTTTAAGTGCGAATCTCCCCTTCTGCCAATTTTACAGAGAAAACAACTAACATTTGAAAACCCCAACATGATGAATCAGGCAAACTTCTGACCTGATGTTACAGGAATCATTCCACTAGAGTTAGTGAAGCTGAATGCACTTGCTTTCAATGTGAACTTGGCTTGTTTTGAAACTGAGGCATCTTTTCCTCTTCTCTGAGAAATTCATAATTTTTCCCCACTTGTAAGAAGGTCTACTTGTACAGTTGTTTGCTTTGGCGAACTGGGTGAGTACATGGCAAATGCAGACAGCAGCAAATGTGTTCACATTTCACTACAAAGAATATATGAACTCTTTGTACCTGACACTTTACACAATATGCTCTCTGGCTTTAAGAAAACATTATTTCATGTTCTTACTCTAATCAGCCTTGTCTGCCAGCTCACAGAACAGAGGGGTTCATTGTTATATGCAGCTGTCATTTGTTCCATCTCCTTGCTCTTTCTGACTTCAATATCTTTGTGGTATTTAGTGAAAGTAATTTTCAGTTAGAAATCTTCTGCCCTTTCAGTAAGTGCAAGTATAGCACTTCATCAATGGCCAAAGAATTCCAAGCTATCTGGGATGTATCAGGACAGTTGATAAAACCTCACAGAGCAACCTATGATAGTACATCCCATCATAAATAAAAAAAGCAGAAAGGGCCTTTGTCAGTGTTTATCTGTAGCGCTTTTATTCTTTGCCCTTGATTTCCTCTTCAGAAAATTGATGCACCCTTAAATTGAAGCAGGAGGCTTGACAGGTGATGGTTAGTGTGATAACTGCTCAGATTTCATCAGCCAGTGTTTTTCTGGTGGTGCAATTGTAGGAACTTTCAGCTAGATTACCTGTCATCCACTACATCAGATAAAAGAGGGAGAGTTGAAAGATGCAGTTTTGCCACTGTACCTTATAGGAAATGAAAAGTGTGGGTGAAGCAACAGTAGCTGAAAAGAAGTACAATTATTTTCTAATCAGGCTATTCCGTCAAGAATGTCACTGCTGAAATTGGCAATCATTGGGCAGAATTCATTGTTAAATTTGCATTGTTAAATTCATAGGGGAGAAAATCCTAAAAGAAATAGTCAGTCTCACTGTAGGTAGTAGCTCAAGCACTACTTTCGACTATCCATTTAATTCTTCAGTATATTGAAGGCAAGGTACAATCTATAGTTAGACACAGAAAAATGTTCCTATTTTGAGTATATTTCAATATTCTGATTTCATTCTACTTATTCTGATGATAGTTTTTTTTCTGAACTGCTGATAGCTCAATTACTTTGTAAAAAGTTTTACTTATTCTTTGTTCATCCAGAGAACTTTATTCAAAAACTAAGGCATTCTACCAGTACCAAATATGAAATGCATATTCTTTTGCCCACACTTTTGTACTGTGAACAAAATTGGACTGTTTTTTGAACACATTAAAATGTTACATGTACAAAGATGACCTGGATTCAGTTTAACTTAATTATGCTTTATAAATCTTATATTTTTAAATTTCTATACTGATTTCATTATGTGCTTTAGCAATTACTTTCCAGAGCTGAATTTCCTAAATATAAAAGAACTTAAATATGTTTCGTGTTATCTATGCTTTGATTTATCTTGGCTATCCTCCCTATTCTATTATTCTAGGTAGCTGAGACCTATTGTGAATTTTCTTGAAAATGATGACACGAGCAAACTCTGAAAAATAATTAAATAAAAACATAACCACTGGTTTGTTAAATAACACTATTCCCAATACTGTAATTGAAGGTCTGTCAGTAGTTCTATTATAAATGCTTATTTTTCTAAGGCTTTTACAGCTTAGCTATGAAAATTCTCTCTGGGGTGAGACTTGGCAGCTGAAGGTTCAGCATATGACTGCAGCTATTTGTTGCTATTGTTTTACCAAATATTCTCAGTTTGTTAGAAGACTTGTTGTCAAAGTTATAAGTCAAAAGCAATTTTGGAAAGTGCAGATTTAATATAGATCTCCATTAAATTTTGTTTGTGCCCTTGTTAATAATAATTCCATGCCCTACAGTGTTTTTGAGAGAGATGTATTTTCATTTCTTCTTTGTAGGTGGGTAACTGAGGACACAGAGAGATCAAATAGATTGACGAAAAGCATCAGCGGGAAGAAGTTGTGGGTTTTTTTTATTAGGTTCTTTGCCTTTGTTACTATTTTTAACTCTAATGGTTTCTGTAAAGGAGTGTTGACCTAATGCAATGCTGTTCCCACTGCAAACCACTAAAAATATTATTCATAAAAAAGGTATTTTTTTTGCATATCCAGACCTAAAATCTAAACATTTTAATTTTTGATCTAATGAATGAAGTGCCACAGTTTCTTTTTATGTAATGATAAAAAATCTTTCTGAGAATTGTGGTCATCTTTCACCATTGCAGAAACCTTCTAATGCAATCACTTTCCAAGCATAACCAATCTGAAGGGGTGGTCCATACGCAAAATGAGAATTCTTGAGAAACAATGATAATAACCTGGATCTCAGATGAGACAGTCAGCTGAACATAAGTTTATACTGTAAAAGAATGATGGTAGAAGTTAGGAGAGGACTCAGAGAATAGAGAAGAAACTTTAAAGACATGGAAAGTCTGTTGGAAAGAGACAGAAAAGGAGATTCAGAGAGTCAAGTCTGTCTAGAAGAAAAGGTTAAGAGGTCATAGCCATAACCTTCTATATGAAGAAGAGAATTTTAATAACAGGATGTTATAAACAACTTAATAACAACTTGTTACAAAGAGATTTCATGATATCCGTCATTCAGTTGTGGTGGCTGGCAGGCCACTGTCCCATATTGTTCACCTTGCCTCTCAACCAGAAGGTGCCCATCCTCTAGTAGAAGCAAGAGACCAGAGATTGTACATAGTCCTCACAACCCCCAGTGCTACGGTAAACTGATGTAGCAGCACTTTACACCAATAAGCTCTGGATGGCTGTCCTTGGGGAGCAAATAGGTGGCTTCTCTGTCCACTTGTGCTCCCAAGGTGATGGCCCCTGGCAGAGAGGTGGGAGAGCCAGCTGGGGATGGTGACCTCCAGTGGTGGGGAGGGAGGGATTGATGCAGGCACCTACCTCTGACACAGACAGTGATGCAGATTGTGGGTGACAAACTCAGACACTGCACAATGTCTGACAGGAACCATAAACGAAAGCCCAACAGGAAATTTCCATTGTATGAAAGGTACCTGTTTTTAATGGAGGTAATTAGCTGGTCAATTTTCCTATCAAGCCTTGTGTTGAGTTTTTTTTTGTTGGAAGATCAAAAATTGATTTATCTTTTTTCTTTTCCTTTTTTTTTTTTTTAAGTTGTCGCTAAAATGAGGATAGCTATAGGCTACACATTAATTCAGTATGCAGAGTGCAGGAAAGCATAGATGTTCTCATTAATTTCTCCTAGCATTTGGTCCATGAGGCAACAGAGATGGTAGTTGCATCCGTGTTATCCTTGCCTGTATGAAAAGGAAGAGAGATCTTTCTTTTTCCACATACACCCTCAATATTTTTTAGGCCAGATGTAGTCATGATCAGGTATAATGGCTGTCAGATTAGACAGTGAACTGTGTTTTTCCTATGCTTCTAAAGTTGAGACTAGTTTTGTGTTCATTTGGGAAAATAATAAGAGTTTGATAATCTTATTTGCTGGTCATCTGTGTCAGATTAGCATGTCCTGATGTTTAGCTTAGTATGAAAATGACATCAAAATAAGAACAGTTGCCTGATTTTTATTTTTGTTCAAATCTCTTTCAGCTGCCTGGAAATGTAAAAGGACAATAAAAACTCAATATAAATCATGTAGAGGGATAAGATACATATACATGAAATTGCACATATAAATATTAATCACAGTTGTAGCACTATGACATGGTCTAGAAGCTGGCCAAGCTCCGGATGCTTGCTTTTTAGCGGCAAAGTGAGGAAATTAACTGGAAAACTTGTGCGACCTCTAGCACGTCGTGGCTTAATACTCTGCGACATGCACAGCTTTCCAGAGCAGTTTAGATGTTAGAGCTGAGAGTAACATCATCTAAGAGAAGGCTATTTAGCTGACAGAGAAGCTAGGCAGGCTTTGAAGAGGCTTGAAGTTTTTTTCAGTGAGCTTGAAAATCCAAAAGAGAGTAAGAAAAAAAAACCCACCTAAGAAGATAGTAGTGATCCATGAGCCACTGCTCACTGCATCTTCTGTTAAGAGGACCAGGTGAAAGCATCCAAGCAGATTGCAGCTAATTTTGCCTTTTCACAACTCCTTCTCCCCTACCTCCACTAAATTTAGCCACTGGAAGGGACTGCTCATTTACTCCATGTTATGCTTTTTGCATATTATCATTATTATTAGTATTTTTATTATTATTAAATTTATGAATGATTAGTGTTACAGAAGTACCACAAAGACAGTACAGCTGTAGTAACACATGCCAGTTTTTGCAAACTGCTTATTCAGATGCCTAACTCTGAGTACAGCAAAAGACTGAAAAGATAAAGAGATGGCAGGGAGAAAAGAACAGCTAGAGGTGAAGTTGTTTGTCTGAGTTCATGGAGTGGGACACTGCCTGACCCAAGTGTTTGACTCGCAGTCTATTATCGTGATCACATCCAGGCATTGTACCTTTCCGTTGTTAAACTCCCTGCTGATTAAACAACATATGTAACAAATAATTGGTTAAAATAACTTAATTCAGTCTTTTTTTTCCCTTGAGCCAGCTTTTTAAATGAGATTCATAGGATAAAAAGAGAGATTTTCTAATATTGGCAGTAGGGTTTGCAAGATAAAAAAACAATGCATGAAGAGAAGTAACTAGGAAATAGATAAAACAACAACAATATAAGTAGCTTGCAGGGATGAACATAAAGCACTACTGTGTTGAATAGTAACATAGCAGAGCTTTTGCTGAAATAAGAACAGACTGGAATGCCTCCTGTTTTGCATCATTACAGTGCAGCAGTATGTACTTATACATGCCATTAATTTATACAAGCTTTTTGGTCCCCAAAAAGCCAAATGTTAGAATAAGCCATCTACTCACCCTGTCCATAAATCAAAAAGTGGCTGAAATGATTATGCTTGATCTGCAGCCATATTCCACTGAAAGGTCTATTGGCTTGCAAAGGGTGTCAGAGAACATTAAACACAGAATTCTCTCCCAAGCTGGATATTCTTAGCCGCCATTTCTGTGCCCCATATTTTTATCAGTTTGCTCTTAAAATAAGGTGTCATTAGGCACAGAGTTGAGTAGCTGTATATTTTAACACTGATACACAGAAAAAAAATATCAAACAACTGCAAATTCATTGTCCGCTGTACTGGGGACAGTGCATGGGAGTGGGGTGTGTGTATGGGAAATAGTAATACAGCATTTGCACCTTTATTTGAAGCAGTAACATCTAAAACCATGAAGTCCATTACTATGTTTTCTATTCTGAAGCTATTTATATCTAATGGCTTTAACAATTTTTCTCCACCAGAGTATTCACTAGACAATGTTTTTCCTTACTTGGTTAAACTGCAGGGTTCCCAATGCCCAGTAGAAAGATGAACAGACACACTCAGTGTTTGAAGTAACATGTCACTTCAGGGCTTCAGTAAGTAACAAAGAAATTGTCAAATGAAAATATGGGACATACTATTAAGTTTTGGTTTTGAAAACTCATTGTAGGTTCTTAGCTTCTCATCTACATCTTCCTTTAATTTTCCATTCACTGATGATACTAATGTGATGTTGTCAGTCATATATTGACTCCTCTACATTTGTATATAAAAACTTACTCAGGTATACCAAATTCCACATCTAGTCTAGAAGATCACAGCTAAAGACTGAGGCATCTGAAATGGACTATTAATCAGATATCGTCATTTGCTTAAATGCTGATGAATTTCAAGAACCTGAGACTATTTCTTTTCAATGCAGTAGACTATATTCCCCAAACAGAGTTAAAATCTGTTTGCTAATGTCAGGTTACAATAGGAAGCAATTCAACAATTGTCAAAAATTCATTGTAAGGCTTTTCTTAATTTAAGTTACTACAAAAAGTTTTTATTGAGGGATAGAAATCTCTGCCACTAGTTTGTGGCTCAAGTAACTGAGACTATTGTCTGAATTGTTACAGCCAACTCTGTTAGTCATTTACAAATGACTGTGCACATGTATATTTTCTATACAAAAAACTATCTTTGGCATGTGGATGACTGTAAAGTTTTATGGCTCTGCTTTTGGTACCTATATTTGTGACCTAATGAGAATTTTGTGCCTGTAAAGCTGATATGCACGTTTGGAGGCTTGTTTAAAAATAGCTGAAAATGAGCTGTCCGTTTTGCTCTGTACATAAAGCTGAACGCTTTCGTGGAGGGAAGGACATCTCCCTGCAGTTCAGTATAGGAGATTCCCATCTCTGGGGAATATATCCCATGCAGTTCAGAACCACCTTATATAAAAGTATATATATAATATATATAAAACAAGTGATTCAGTCAACTAGTAGGAAGACTTAGATACACTAAATTCCTAAACTCTAGGTCAGAGTTCTACAACATTGGCTTGATAAAGGACAACAGGAGGTTTGATAGCTTGGTTGATTGATTAAATTTTTGTTGTTGCTAGCAGGGCTGTCTTTTATTCTGAAAAGTGAGAGGACTTTGCTGGCCAGTCTTGTTAGTTCTTTTCTTGAGCTGTTTACTTAAAAATTTATTTTATTGATATTCTATTACAAAATTGCTAGTTTGGAGCCCAAATGATTTTATTTTGACATTCTGAATATGTATAGATTCTATGAAGAAAGGGCAAAGTATAGATCCCCAATAGTAACTTATATTAACCATATGCATGAGTTTGTGTCCATGGTAATAATTTTAGCCTGTGTAGTCATTGAACAGGCTTTACATATGAGTTCTCAGGGGTGTTCATTGCCATAATAAAGTCTTAGACATCCTTTGGAGAAAATTTTTTATACGATTCCTAAAGTAGAGATTGATAAAATAGGTTATAACTGGCTTTAGCGTTTAACAAAGCTGCACATAAAGAAAGTCCTTAAGCAGCACATATGTTATATGTCCCATTTATACAGGAAAATCTTATAGGCTGGTCTCTATATACAGACACACTAATGTAGTTAGGAAAGCAGTAGAGCATGTTAGTATGGCCCTGCCATACATTTCTACTGAGAGGAGCAAACAGCTTTCCCTTTTCCAGACCTCAGCTGTCTTCCAGGGAGTCCCTGTCCTCAGTGCTTCTGGTAGGGTGTGTGGGGCCAGCCTGGGCATCTCTGTACCCATGCAGTGGACACCCTAAACACAAAATGAGAAAGAACAGATGGCTACAAACAGATGGGGGAACCTAAGTAACAATTAGATGCTATTGATCAGTAAGACGACAGTTCTCACAACACAGCAGCGTTTTCTAGGGCTTTGCCCGATCTGCTTTAAATGTGGTTCAAACTTTCACTGCTTCTATTTGGTTGCCGTTGCGGGAGTGAATTTGCAAGGGTGAAGACAAAAAGAAGAGTTAGATGTATTTTGGCCTTATCCTGACCACTGGAAAGAGTGTAGTGCATATTTTCGCATCATGTGGTGGAACCACACAGGGTACACAGTCCCACTCACAGTTCCCATGAAAGTGGGTGTATGTGAGGCTGGCAAAAGCCAACAGCAAAATAAGCTACTGAGGACTAAATCACATCTTACTGGCACAAAATTATCTTCACCCCTTCCCACCTTCCAAAAACCAGTAGGAGAAACAAGCCAAATTCCTGGTTTTCTGGTGACAAAGCTGAATTAGACCCAGGCTGCTGACAAGCCTGGGAAGTGCTCTGGGATGGAACCACAGATACAAATATGTTGGTCTTGCTGCTATTCAGTGACAATTTTATTTTTTATGTTTCTCTCACTCATCATAGCTACATTCTCAATAGCACAGGGTTTATTTTTCTGTTTTGGGTGTTCATAAACTTCAGACACTTGTTGGTACTTAATAATCTCTTAGTGTACATACACTAATTTTTTCCTCAAAACAAGTCTTCTCAGTGTTCATATAATTTTATTGCTCTTCCATAGCTCAGACCTCACCATCTCATGTTTTTTCTGGTAACACAGTTCTTCCCATAATAATACGAGACCATGGCCGGTTGTTGACCAGTTCTCATGTGTGTTTTGGTTTTTGGTTTGCTTTTTTTTTTGGTTGTTTATTTTTTTAAAGGCTCAAAAGCTTCTAGTGATTAAAAGCAAGAATAAGATCCCCCTTCCCTGACCATCTGCAGTTAGAAAAAAATAATCCATTCTGTTCATATTACCATTGTGAAAAAGGCTAAGCATTTCTTGAAGTGGATGTTACTGTTCACAGTCAGGTGTAAGATATGGCAATAGATGGATGGCAGAACCAGACCAGCATGGTAATTCCTCTCTCATGTTCATCAGCACTGTGGAAAAGGCTGACTTTCTGTTCTGTGAAGCTGATGCATGGGCAGCACAAAACAGGCTTTTTTTTTTTTTCTTCTGCCATTTTGCATTGCCAATTAATGTCTGACTCTGTCATTGAATATTCATGCTTTGGATTGTTTTTCAACAAATGTGTTGGGAATTGTGTCTTTCCAGTCCAAACCTCATTTTGTTACAGTATTTTCGCCTATGCTTTTAATCTCTCAGGGTGCCTTTGTATTATTTGTCTTTGTTCTTACTGGTACTTCCAGCTCCTCCTAAATTACTATTGTTAGCTCATTATGATAGTGAATTCATTAAGATCATTACTTCTTTCAGATTTTTACTGAAGACGTTAAGCAAGACAAAACTATTCTCTTGCTGTGGGTAAACCTCCTGGAACACCTCTCATCAAGGCAACACACTGCCTTTTCCTTGTAGTCACTTCCCAGTCCACCAAATCCTCTTCTTCTCCAAGATTATATGAATCCATTTTTAAACTCAAATATTGTGAGATGCAGCTTCTAAGCTTTCATGAAATCCACATAGGCTGGCTGCATTCTTTGTGTCCCACTGCCAAGAGCTCCATCCAACAAATGTGTGTTAACTTGAATTTAAAGGATTCCTCAAGTGCATAAAGTTAAACATGTACTTGCAGGATTAAAACCTTATTGGTGTTTTTAATTTCTTTTTTTTTTTTTTTTTTTTTTTTTTTAAGGAGATCAAATCAGTCCAGGAAACGGTACTCTCAGTAAACCGAAGTCAAAGGTGTCACATCCTTTAGATATCTAGTGATTTTATTATAATTTCTTACTGTTGGTCATTATTTTATTTATGTTAGATTTTTATTGTTTGGATCACTCTTCTCCTCTGCATTATTTCTGTAGCTTTGGTTCCTTACCAGTTAGGTATCATTAAAAACAAAATCATCAGGTCTCTATTGAGTAGCAAATTCTCATAATAACCAGGGATAAGTAGTTTCTCTTAGCTGGTTTAAGAATTTTGGAATGTCATAAATGACTTCTTTCAAGCTCTTTATTTTATTTGGATAAGGGTTTCCCTCATTCTAAAATAGAAATTTTCCTTTTAAAAAACTTTTTTAGCAATTATCTTATTGAATCATCGTTCATTTGAAATCATTAAGTTCATATATTTCCTATTTCTGTCTTCACTGAATATTTGCAAAAGTTCTTAATATTGTATTTGACTCTTTGAACCTTCCCTCTTGGTTGAAAGTTCTGATGAATCCCAGTATTATGGAATGGGTGATACCTGCTGTTTTATTTAAGGTTGCTTTTGTGGTGGACTAGTTTTTTAGCAACTTTCTTTATAAAATTCAGCTTAGCTAATTATTTTCCCCATGTTTAACAACAAACTGGATATTTTTTTTTTGCCAAATTCCTTAACCCAGTTTCTGATTCCCCCAAATACCACCAGCTTTCCCAGAACAATGAAGCCAGAATGGCATCATTCAAACTTAGGACTTGGGGATCCAGGAAAGGACAGTCCTTTCCCTCAGCCTTTTCTTGAAAGAATCAGACTCTCTGTGTTCTCTGTTGCTTACTTGCACTATAACTCTCTGTATTCTGCATTACTTATTAAAGGGCAGATTTCAAACACAGCACACATTAATGGGAACAACGTTCAGACTTTGACCCTTATGAGGTATTAAATAAAAACAGCACTGGGTTTTGCAGATATATGTCCATGGACACCTTTTTCAGGCTTGATACATTGTGACCTTCAAATCCAACTGACTTTACTGGGAATTGCGTTACTGGGTGTTCAGGTGCCATTATAACAAGGACAGCATATTCTTTCCTGTCCTGTACTCTGTCCCATACCATTATGATTTACAGGTTATGCAATCTTTGCTCAAACTTCCTAATAGTTCATAAAATGTTAGATTACTTGATGATATTGTATCTTAATTCCAGAAGCAAAATACAAGACCCTTAGCTGACTTAGATCCACCCATTTACCTCTGCATCTGGTCTATGAAATTCAGATGTAAAAATAAAAACCTTACATACTCTTTCCTCATCTCCTAAGTAATGGTCTATATGAATCTACATAACCTGTGCATACATTTCATCTGAGTTTTCTATCAAGTGACCTATCTTTTATGAACAGAAGAGAGACCACATAACTTTAGCACAGTATATTGTATGTTTATACTTTACTTGCAAATCAAATACATTTCCACTGTAGCTCAAAGATGATATATTTTGGCTTAACTCCATAGTGAGAAGGTAGATTTCTACATTTTATTATTCATGTAACTTGAGAGATACACGTTAAGCCTTTTGTTTCAAGTACATTTAGAATTAAACAGGCCACATTCAAAGTAAATTATCTAAATAGATTTTGGAAAGAGAAAGTAGTCTGTTCATTTTAATATACCTTCAGAAATATTTTACTTCTTGATGATGACAGCAGCTCTTACTGACAACTATTAATACATTATAAACACCCCATCAGAGTTATATAAAAACATGTCAGTTTTAAAGAGAACATCTTTGACAGCAAATTTTCTGATTGTGAAACAGCTGTGCCTCCAGTACAATGCATTAAGTAGTTTATTCCTTTTAGATAGTTAAATTGTGCATGAAATGTTGCTGGCGCAAGGGCTCCAAATCTGGCCTGATTAACGAACATCTGTTACATTGGAAAAATTCATGTCTACCCTAATTAGCTGTCAGGCTGATGTACATCAGCCCTGATGGTGAGGGATCCTGTGCTGTTTAAGTCAAACAGGTTTCTCTCCTATCCCATCACCTGCCCTTTCAAATCTCTTCCTCTGGTGTGTTGCTGTAATTAGAGATTGTTGGAAATACAATAGAGCAGGTTATGGTCAGTTATAGTCCCATCTGTGCAATTTTTTTATTCCCACAAAACTTATGAACTGACATAAAGCAGTCCTAGCAGCCAGGCTAAGAGATCTGTGTATTTTTCTAATCCTAATCCACTCAGCAGGTCTGAAGACTTTTCATTCTCCTAAAACCAACACTTTGTGGTGATTGAAAGAAAATTGATAATAGGCTGACCAATTTGTCTTTTTTTTTTATTTTTATTTTTATTTTTATTTTTTTTAATTAATAAGGGTATTTCAGAGTTGAGTATGAAATATAGCAAGGAATTAAAGAAATCTCGTGAAAACAGTGTTTCATGCTATTGACAACAGTCTTTTTAAAGTCCAGTCAAATAGTTCAGGATCTGTTTACTGGAGAAAGTAGTAGTGGAGGTAAAACCCTTCATATAGTGTATATATATATTTAGATATATATATTTAGATATATATATATTTAAATTTCCATACTAGATGGTTATTGTTTAGCTTGGTGTTCTAACACTTTGAATATATTTGGGGGCTGAGTTAATTTGTTTTTAATGATCTTATTTTATATAGTTAGAGATCTTATTACTATCAAGAGTAGAAATATTCATTAAGAGTGTGCTAAGTTTCTTTGTTTTATACTGTAGTCCTACAACAGAGTTATCAGCTAAATACAGTAAATCAGTTCCTCACATGGGGTAAATTATCGTGTATCTGTTAGAGAAGGTACACAAGCTTAACATTAACTAAGAATCTAGTCCTAGTCAATGAAAATAAATCAGTGTTTTGGTTACTGACTTTTCCCCTATCTCCCAGCAGTAAGGATTAAAGCCAAATTGAGAAACTCATCTTTGTTAAATTAATTTCTTTGGCTTCTTCAGTTCACACTTGCCAAAATATAGTTCAGTTCTTTGCCAAAGGTCATGGTTTTCTTGATCCTAAAATGGTTTTAGGCACGTACAAGTGAAGTATTAAAATGTGTAACAGACTAATTAGTAGCATAGTAATTCATCCTCATTCATATGATTTCAGACTAGGATCTAATCCTTTAATTTCAATTGTAAGTTTATGGTCTGTTAGTTGAAGGGCAATTGGTATCATGGGGATTCTTTTAAAATATTATAAAAGGAATTATTTTCCAGGTTAAATCATCTTCTTTATTAAGTAGGTCTATGGAGGGAGCTGAAAGGTGAAAATTTAGAGTTGCTAATCTCTGAACTGACATCCTGTATAGGACAGAATTGTGCCATCTACTCTCCCTTCTGTATCCTCTGAAAAAAAAAGTGCTGTTTCTACTCTTTTCCAACAAAGGAATTAGTATGGAGCCTCCAGCATGATTCCCGAGTTTACCGGTAGGACAGCTCCTGCTGAAGAGCTCCTGCAGTTGCTTGACTTCCATCTCCCTTCTTGGCTTGTTGGAGGGCTGGGAGAGAGACCAGGATTTGAGAATAGCCTTTCTCCCTGATACCAGTCAACTCCACCTTATTCTGGTCTCCGACTATTGCACACAAAGCTGGGAAGGAGTCCTGAAGCATTTGTAAAATCAGAAATGCTCACTCTGTGTCTCAGAATCATCTTTGCACACTTTCAGGCTTGCTGTTTCCAGTTCACCTGTTCTTTGCTATTCTTGGTTTATACAAAAAGAAGACCACCTTTACACTTCCTTTGAGAAAATAGTTTCTCCTGGAAAGCAGTAGCTGGTCTGATTTTGAAAAACTGCTATGAGTAAATTAAAGGCATTAAATCTGTCATTTTTAATACTTCATCCAGCTTGCAATAACCACCAAGGTGACTAGTGTGAACTCCGTACTCACCTTTCACCTTGTATCAGCTTAAAAGGGGTTCTGGGTATTTGTTTCATGTGTTGTTTCAAATGTTGTTGGCAGTTGCATCTTATTGAACTTTAAATTCTAAGTGAACATTGACCTTCACATTAAATGGTGCCTATAAAAATGATTATGATAGGAAGCTTCAAAGCATAACTGAGATGCAATCAAAGTTGGTTGTAAGTGTTTCAACTTCTGAATTTACAGCTAAAGAAAGAGTAATTTCTTTGCAAAGTTATAGTGAAAAATGTTTCTACTTTCGGCTGGCTGTGGATGTTTTATATATATGTACATGTTTGTGATGGTCAGTATTGCTGTCCCATTAAAGTATTAGAATAGAACATACTGTAATTAAAAAGGAATAATCCAATTGATAAGTATAATGTATGTTGTAAAGGCAGGCAAATAAATGTGGTAATGCTCATGTGCAGTGGTACCAACCAGCCAGGGATGGTGAAGTAGCAGGTGGAAGAGTAATCAAGGCACAATTTATGTTCAGATATTAACAGCAGTTAGGATTTCCCAGTAGTGTTCCCTTAGCTGAAAGTGGCACTTTATTGTTCTTAATGTTACAAATCTGGCAATGAGCCATGTTGAAGGTTCATAAAGTTTTTGAAGTTAGGATGCTGAGGCATGTGAAGGATGGGAAATTGCAAAAAAAAAGGAAGTGCTGAGATTGTGACACGTCATGGTAGTGCCACGTTGCATGGATGGGAGAAAGGCAGGAAAGGAGAATATTGTAAAAGGCAAAGAAATAGGAAAGGAAAAGACTGGGAACAAAAATGAATGGAGAGGAGCCTTGCTTCAAAATAGAAGTAGATCAGAATTAAAGTACTTTAGAACTGCAATTGTATATGTAACCTTGGTGAGGGATGGGTGCTGAGGGAGGCCTATAAAAGGGAGGTTCACCTGAAAGGCTTTGGAAAAGCAGCAGAACCCTGTCAGCAGTTCAAACATGTATTTGTTCTGCTGTCTTTATCTGTAACTTATTGTTCTATGGAAATCGGTAGAGTTGCATGCAATTTTAACTGCAATACTTAATTTGTTTTGTTTTCATCAAAATAGTAGCCAAATTGTAGTCAAAATCTAGCAGATGCCTCGTGGGACATTTCAAATACATCAGAGGAAAGCTAGGTATCTCTCACATTGTCCCTCTTATGTTTGCACTCATGTCATATTTAACCAAGCAGCTAATGTCATTCAGAATTGCATATAGCAGCCTTCCTTTTGATAGAGATGACAGAAGAGTGTTAAGCATTTTTCACCAGAGGTCTTATACCACTGAAGATTTGGTGAAATTTTTTCTTTCTTATAAATTCCCTGATCCTACCAATCCTTAACAAGTGATGCTGTTCAAGGCCAGACTTTAAATGAATATAAGCTACATGGCAGTTACGGATCTACTGCAGCTCATTATGGAGCATGGTAATGATCCTGTCAATTGAGCAGCAATCATAGAATCATAGAATAATTTCAGTTGGAAGAGACACTCGGGATCATCAAGTCCAACCATAAATAAAAAATTGATGGCCAGAGTAGTTCACTGGATCAGCCATTTCTGACTGCATGCATGATGTAAAAAAGATAACTCCAGGACCTAACAACATTTGGATTCTAGAACCATCAAAGTACATTTATTGAGCTCTGAATGAAAAAAAAAAAAAATGGTAACAGTGGTCTCATTCCCTGAATCTAGCTAATTTTCAGAATTATAAGGAACTAGGTGCCTGAACTTCCACTGACCTGAACATAGTTTGAATCAGACCGCAAATGGTGACATATTTTCTCTTAGTAAAGTTTTGGAATCAAATATTTGACAAAGGACGTATGTTATTTTCAAGATGTGATGTCAGAGAAAGAGTTTTTACTGTCCTATCTGATGCCAGAGAAAAGCATTACTGTTTTATTCGGTGCTGCAGTTCACAAAAAAAGAATAAATCATTAAATATACACTGTAAGTTAATTCTTCCTCACAATCTGACAAATTTATATCTGTCTTTAACATGGGAGCCATTACATGACATATCAATTACTTCAAAAGTCATCTTTCACATTTGCTGGGTTTACACAGATAGAGATGTGTAAAGGCATCCTGCATTTTCAACCGATACTCAAGGGAGTACCTGCAGTTACCTTTTGAGGCCCCCTTCCCAAGACTGTAAACCAAGTGCATCATCTCATGCAGCCAACACATTTAGATATAAATCTTGGGTATAATTTACATTGAAAAAGAACAGATCGATATTTGAGTTTTATCAGTCTGGCTCCAGTTCCCTGAAACATAAAGGTTTTTTTAGAACATCAAAACAAGGAAAGAACATACTCAAGTGCAAAAAAAGATTTGTTGGAAGAAGAGTTGAAAAAAATTAAATAGAAGTTTTGAGTTGACATAATCCAGGTTAAATCTAAAAAGGAAAAATACTTACTTTTGTAAAATGAGAGGCTATTTTATCACTCAGAGAATGTCACATCAATTGTAAAGCCATCAGCCTCAAGGCTTGTTGGTGATTGCTTCATATTTACTGTTAGTCCAGCAATGGAGATGGTACTTTTACAGTCTTTGGACAGACTAGTGAGTGTGACATTTAAAGTGTTGATTTTTGCAGCACTTATGTTAATTGTTGTAATTTTCCTGATGAACCACCATTCTGGTTCCCTGATGCAGCCAAGATAGTTTTACATTTTCTATGCAGGCCTCTTTGCCATTTGGTCTGTGTAGTGTCAGCTTCGAGTGCTACTGAAAGCAGACAAAATTGCAAGCAAATTGCATCAGATTGCCAACATTGTGAAAAGGTAAATTGCTTGCAAATCTATTTAAACCACTGCCCTATTTTCATCAGCTTCAGTACTTGGTATTCATGATTGCTTAATTGGCGACCTTTCCTATTGTGTAGTGCTTTATGGTGTAATGGAAAGCGATCTTTACCAAACCAATTACCCTTTTTTTCTCAGCACTACATTATTGCTGTGATTGCAACTGCCAGTCCTTTGTAAATGAACTTTCTGATTTCAATGATGTTTTTAAAATGTAAGATAGAAAAAAGTGGCATTCATATTGTGTGATGTTCTATTTTGAAGCCTCTTTGTAGTCACCATTGTCTGGGAAAATGGACTGAAGGGTTACACAGTACCTACAAATATCCATGTAACTATTATTAATATTATCATAATGTCTCCCTTTGTACAGCAGCTCAATTAGGAAAGGATAGGAGAAATATTTTGTCACCCTGTCAAGTGCACAGGAAGTGCTTTTGATGCCTCTTTTTTGACACATACATTATCTTCACTAATAATATGAGATTCCTTTTTAAGACATGGAAATAAATACACAAAATCTTAGTTGCTATGATAATTCAAATCACTATACATTCACAAAACTTATTTTTAGACAGTCTTAGCTTTTCCAGACATTTAGGCATAAAATATTTTGAAATACTGTGGGCAGTATAAATAAAGGTAAATGTAAATATTTCCTTGAGCTAAAACAGGGATGCCAGCTATTTGTCTTGTAAATACAGACTTAGTGAAAGAAAAATATAATTCACAAGCTGCGTGTTATCTATTTTAGCAATAATAGGATGCAAATGTTTGAACATGTTCCTGTGCAGAAAATAAAACTGAATTTTATAAAAATGACCATTCTCTCTTTTTTATTTTTTTTTTTTTTTTTTTTTATAGTGCAGGATACAAAAAAAAATAGAGGGTTGCAGGAGTTTACTTTGTGTATTTATTTACGTGATTTAGGAAATTATATCGTTACTCCTAAATGGCGACACGGAAAGGGCTCTACAAGTAATTTAGTCATTCCCTAATATGATACTGTAAGTGCAAATGGATGCATCATTCTACCCCCTATGGTTAAGAATTCTGTTGTAGCGACAAAAAATTGAAAGGATTTATTTTACTCTTTGTCCTCTCTTTTCTTTTACCAATTAAAAAAAAAGAGAAGATATTCTTACCAAGTCTTCTGTTGATTTTAGTACTTTTTATGCAATCTAATGATTTATTTACAGCTGTACTCTTTTAAGTAGAGCAAAGTGCTACCTGAGTTGTATTTTCAGGTGTGTTTTTTTTTGTTTGTGTAAGAAAAATGTCACTGAAATCTACTGTATGGAAGTGTGGTTCTGTTTCAAAACAGACAGAACTGGGGAAGAGATATTTGGAACTTCTCTTTTTGTCATATTTATGTATATAGTGCAAACACATTATCAAGTATAGCCTATTACCCCTAAACTTACTCGGTGAGTGTCATACAGGCATCCGTGAGTGCTGATGTAAAAAACGACTGCATCACTTCAGAATGGTGTTTCATTCTTTGAAAAGCAACACAATGATCTGGCAGCAACGAACAAGTGGATGATCAAATCAGGTATTACTGGTGCACAGAAGTGAATCAGCAGCTGAAGAAAGCTGGCACTGAAGGAGCCAAAAGGTGAGGAGGGGAGTTTTTAACTTGGTGCAGTGAGAACAGCGTAGCTGCAAAGAAAGGCCACCGGTTTGGGGTCGGGTGATATTGGTGCAGTAAAGAAGTAGAATAATGGAAGTGGTGGCAAGATTTGGATAGGCTGATTCAGCGGGATGACGGACAGAGAGAATCTGAAGTAAGTCTTAGATTATCAGAGTGAGCTGAAGGGTTTTAAGAGCTACCATATGTCTAAAGGGAATGAGAGAAAATTCAAGTAGTTTGTTACAGAAATTTCGCATTGGTCATGAAACACTCTCTGTGGGAGTGAAGAAGTTTCAAGGCACAAAATGTCTCTGTCTCCATATTGTAAAGTGGAAAATTCCAGATAGTGTGAAGTAGATGTACAGAAACAAGGAAGCCCTGTGTAAATCTTGTCTGCAGTTCCCTGTTAGTAATTAGTTCTTTGTTGAATAATTTTCTTTAAGACTTTGTTGTTACATTGATTCCAGTGTTGACTCTTTGCCGTCAGTGCTATAAACGGAATAACATTAACATAGTCTCTGCAAGTAAATATTGTGATCCATTACTACACTGTTGTCCTGAATACACCTTTAAATGAATACATTTATAGGTGAACTACCAGAGACTTCTGTCCTGCTGCACAGATATGTTTGCATATGTTTATTTAAAATTCCATCGACAAATAATTCTAGTTACTTTGTCTCCTTTGTTACACATACAGATTGTAAAATAATTATAAAATTAGAGGACAGAATTTTGCCTCTAATTTGAGATCTACAGGGATCCATGAGGCTTGCAAAGTAAGAGCAAATAAATGCATTAAGAGAGGAATAAATATTATCATCACAGTATCACAGTATTTTGGGGATTGGAAGGGACCTCAAAAGATCATCTAGTCCAATCCCCCTGCTGGAGCAGGAACACCTAGGTGAGGTCGCACAGGAACATGTCCAGGTGGGTTTTGAATGTCTCCAGAGAAGGAGACTCCACAACTTCCCTGGGCAGCCTGTTCCAGTGCTCTGGCACCCTCACTGAGAAAATCATCTTCTTAACCATTTTATGGTGGAATGTCACGAAGTATTGCTGAGATTATAAATGAATGCCTAATGAGATCCATCCATTTTTAAAGAACCTGTGTATGTGCGTGTATGTATATAATATGTATGTTCTGTTTTTCAAGATGTCTGACAATTTGCGGGAATTTGGCAGCATGACCTCTGAGATTAATGTTTCTGAGCTGAGCTTAGAAGAGACTGCCTTGGAAGTGTACCTGTCCTTGCTCATTTGATTCCCAAAAACTGAGTGTGGGTGACAAGAGTCAAGCAACAGCTTGCCTTGAGAATTTTTCTTGTGCTTAAATAATGCTATTGTATTCAGAACAAGTATCCCAAGATTAATCCTACAGAGACTACCTGTATGCTATTTTTATAAATGATTGCTGATTTTTATATGGATAAACCGTTTTTACCAGTTATTTCATGCAAACGGAAGCTTCTTCAAAGCTTGGTTCATATGGAGTCTGGTGGGACTTTATTTTCCTGTGTAAAACTTAATCTCTTAAAATACAACCACTCTATAAATTCTGTCATGCCATCAGCAGCTGGTAAAATTTTGGTTAATTAAAGAATGGAAGACTGTTGGGAAGTCTATTTAAGTGCAGATTAGAGGCTGTGATACACATTGAGGCATTGTTTTGTATGTCTCTTTAAGTTTGTAAAGCTCTTTCAGATCCCTTTGAGTAAAAATGATACATGGCTATAAGATATCATTTGTACTAACTTGCAATTCACATAGAAATATGTAATCTCTCATGAACTTTATCACTATGACACGACAGCAAATTCTATCACAAAATTTCCACATGTTCCTCTAAATGAAAAGAGGGTGTTCCTCTATGACAATATTTGGTCTTATTCCCTCACATTTATGCCCTAGACTAAATTATAGTATTTTGTTTGCAATTTTTTTGTCATATCATGTTAGCCTAATATACCACTAATACCATTTTAATACAGAAATATTAGTACTCCTACTCCTCAGTTGATACAGTACCTTATCATATTAGCCTGCTATGACTTTTTCTTGTGGTATCAGTTACTACTCTATAATTACATTCCTACCTTATTTTCAGTCTGATAGGCACCACAATTTTTCACACTTCTGCATTTGAGACCCTGCATAAACTCAGTGTCACAAAGTTTTACAGCTAGAAGAAATAGCATTGATTTAGTTAACAAAATTTAGTAGCATGTTTGCAGGTAATTGAGAGTCCAGTCTGCTACAGTACAATAGCTATGCCTGAAAAGTCAATATTTTTGTTTCTAACTTTGAAAAAAGAAGGAAAAATAAGTATTCTCAGTGTAAAACAAAAAAGCAAACCAAAAGTGTGCTCCCACCAGCAATACCAGGGTAAAGGGAGTTTATGCAGTAAATGAAATAGGAAACCTCTCTCAAAAGCAATAGAAGAATCTCCTTTGTTTCCCTACTGTTAATTTTCTCCTGTCATCTTCTATTCTCCTAATAAATATAAGCCTTTAAAGGAAAACAAAGGCAAGGAAAAATACCTGTTGTCTCTATCCTACAGGCTGTGTTGGCATCTCAGTGGCAGCAGGCTCCCTGCAGGGGCTCTCTGATGACTCTCTCTTCCATGATGGAAATGAGAATTTTGCTGTCCTGGATAAGCCAATCTGTCATGGTCATTCTGAAACCAAATAGATGAAATTATTTATTTCTCATTCCTTCTTCTTTTTTTTTTTTTTTTTTTTTCCTTTTTACCTTACCTAGGACAAAATTTTATTCCTTGGCTTAAATAAAATGATGGGAAACTTGAAGGAGCAAATTGATGAAATGATGAACTGTACAGCTGCCTGGATCACTCATATACTCTGTTTGAGTCTTAGAACCAGACTATTTCCCACTCCTGTGTGCCTAAATTTGTTTCAGGTCTGCAACAGTTTCTTATATTCACAGGACTGGACCATCTAGGAATACTCATTCTAATATTCTAGTTTTGCAGTTATATAATGTTTTGCTGAGATTTCTAAGCTAAATATTCATCCTTATATAGTTTGCTTGCAGCCCACAGAAGATGACTGGGCAACTTCATGGTTGTCCATGATTTCAGAGTAGCAGGTCTACCTCAGAACAGATCAGTCTCATAATACTCATTCCTCTCCAAAATTCATCAGGAATTCACTTTATTCCTACCATTCGCAGGTACTGAATTTGATATTAATAAGTGATTATTCATAATGGTTTTACTTTCCTAACCCACTTTCAGTATCCCTCTTTGTAAAGGAAAGCTAAGGACTCGTAGGATATTCAATATCTTTTCAGAGAGCTCTCTCATTACTGGTGAATCCAGCAATACACTTTTTCATTTCATTGTGTAGCTGTATTGTGGTTTTATAGACTGATTGTAACTTTGCCTACAAGTGCCCTCAGGCTCTCAGAAAGTGAGATTCATCATTTCAATGAATTTACACTAAATATAGCTTGATCAATTATACTACATTTCAGCAAAGAGATTGTAGGAGGTCAACAGTCTAAAGTACAAAGTCATTTTTTAAACACAGTGTAATTTCCTTTGGATAATTGTCCTGCCTTTTGAATTGCTGACGAAGTCTGCATGTTCCTTTACTCCCGAAAAAATCACTGGTTAAACAAGAATTCCAGGAATTTAATGGGAATTCTGGTGCAAATCTATGTGATGCAGTTAGTAAGTAATCTTAGCGGCACTGGTGGTTAGCATCCTGGACTGGAAGGCTGGTGATTTGAGGCCTCTCCTCCCATGTTGAGTTGCTGCTGTAGGGCATGGTGTGTCTCTGCTGGGGTTTTCTCTTTCAACATGTAAAGTTCAAAAAATTCTCTACGGGATTAGAAACAAAGGCCTATCAAGCTGCCTAACCTCCTACTCATGTAGGAATGTAAAACATCTCCTTTTTTTAATCTCCCAGTTGTTTCTACAGCTTTCCAGAAAAACGTCATTACATTTAACATGCTTGTAACAGTAGCACTTCAGATGAAAACCTCAATTTTATACAGATTTGGAAACTCAAAATTTTTATTCTTTGTGACAGAGGAGAGGATGGAAACTCACAAAACGTACTTGGTAACTTTGCTGTAATTTGCAGGGAGATGATATTTTGTGGCAGATTATTTTGTGTCTTACAGACAAAGCTGTACCTTAGGCACAATTCAGGAAGCTATGACCTGTCTTGAATGTGCAGCAGACTTCAGGGCAACATACTCTAGTGCCTCTGTCTCTGATCTTTTGCTTCTGGGATGCTGAGTTTTCTCCAGGATAATCAAGAACTGGGATATCTTTCAGAACTGTCCATATTTTTGCTCTGGTTGATGTGGTGTATCTTGCACAATGTGCTCTACAGTTAGGTCAGGTATGTGAACTGGAATAGCTTTCAGTGATGCTGCATGTGTTGTGACTCAGCCAGAAACATTCATTTTATGCAGGTGGCAGGTGAAATTCACTGGGGTATTAAAGGAAAGTTTTGATGAGTAGTTGCACATTCTCTCCGCCCAAGGTCTGTTACAGCACTTGAACTGTAAACTGAAATGACAGTCGTTTGCATGGCAGAACACCCAAGAGAGCATGCCAACAGCAATGCCACCTGTTATTCCTTGCATGACTGGTGAAAAGGCACAGGGTCCTACCTGTGTATGAGCAGATATCTCTTTCTCCTTTCAACAGCGCAAGAGATTTTGGCACTGATATTATATGTACATTGAAAGGTAAATATTTCCATCGTGTGTTTTACATGCTGTTGCAGTTACTATTATCTCCTTCAGGATCTTATAACATTTAGCAGTACCTACCTTTTAATGAAATATTTAAACCAGTCCATATTTAATTATATCTTTGTTAATCCTTAGACACCATCAGTTTCTAAAAAGTGGGATTTGTTATTCACCAAGAAGTTTTAGAAGGTACATAGAATCCTACAGTTTATTCTTGACCAAGTTGTATAACATATATGATGCTTTTCCAGTAACACATTTCTATATATGTGACAATAGAAAGCTTTTTACTTCAGAAAATTGTATCAACTTGAAAAATATGTTTAAATGGGACCAAGTGCAAAATATTATATCTGTAAAGAGAGAAGAGTACAGTGAGTATTCTGGTTTACTAGTGATTTACATAGCTTTGAACCTTCATGAAGAATGTTGTCTGCTATGTAGGAGACGGTCAATATAAATACAAATTATTGTAAATTTTGCAAATAGCTGTGAAAGTGAAACTTTCATTTTCAGAGTGGATGAGGTTTTTATGGTTTCTTTTGCTATTTCAAGGGGCACATGAATCTCACATACAGGGATTTAGAGAATCTTGCAAAGCTGGAATCCAGTAAATATGTTTTGTGCATCTCTTTCCCCCACCTGACTTGTGCTGTGGGAGCGCTGCATCACCAGAGAGCTCTGTGTGTGGCTGCCAGGACAGATCTGCTGTCCCTCCCATTGCACAGGCTGCAAATGGAACACCCTTGCCTAGCTCTAGTGAGGGATGAATTGGTCTAGAAGTCTAAAATAAGGCTGGGATGAGTGGCTTTCCAGGGTCCAGTGTTTATCTCCACACATTGCTGAGGGAGGTCAGATGGCGAGTAGAGGCAGGAGATTTTTAGAATGCAAAAGTCAAGGAATG
This sequence comes from Streptopelia decaocto, assembly GCF_964273445.1. NCBI lineage: Eukaryota > Metazoa > Chordata > Aves > Columbiformes > Columbidae > Streptopelia > Streptopelia decaocto. The sequence goes on along the minus strand of NC_138655.1, from coordinate 130,711,948 downwards.
AATTGTCTGTTGTCATACTAACAAGTCTGTGGTAGAGCCAGGGGCAAGAACTGAATCCTGAGACCCAGTGAGAAGCTTGTGCTCTGGATAATTTACAGAATCTTTAAACAGTTCACATCTTACACGCATAAGTGCTCAAAATTGTCTGAAATGAGGTTCCTTGAAGAGACTTCACATTAGCCTGACAGGAGACACATCCTAGATTACTAGTTGTATTTGAAATGTTTAGCCTAAACCCAGACTTTTTTGGCAGAGTTATTCAAGAATGGGCCTTGGCTATAGTCAGAAACTGTGGTGTCTTATAAGACCAAGCCAGTTCAACATCCTTTTGTTTAGGATAAACTGCTGCTGATGACAAATGTCCATTTTAGTGTCTTCAAATGAAAAAGTGAAATAAAATTGATTGAATTTAGAACTTGACCCTATCCTAATTTCAGGATCATACTGCATTCTTCTCAGGCTTATGCTGAGAGTGGCCAGGTGGTCAGGTAGCATAAGACTACCCCATAAGACGGGAGAACCAGGGAGCTAAAAAAGGTAGAGACAGTATCAGGGGGAAAAGACATCTGCAGGGAAAATAAGTGCAATATCTCTCATGGAAGATGATATCTTTCTAATTTCTTGAGGGTTGATCCCACTGTGTCAGACAACCACAAATGAAGGGAAAGTAGAAAAAGTAAAATAAATCAGTGCTCATCATACTGGTTTTTGAAACCATAGTAATTTACTGTCATAGTACTTGAGGGCAAATCAAATGGAAGTGTTATAAATAAACCATGTACCATTTGTTTTTCTGCGTGTTGTCATATTTCTGTGTTTCAGAGTTCGGATTGCAAGTCAGCTATCATTTTATCTTTATATCCATTTGGTATCAGTTTTATTTCTCCATCCTCAATTCAAGATGAGTCCAAAAATGACATGTTTTTACTTCCACTAGCATGAAGAATTAATACATGGGAAAACAGTAGAATCCTCTTCTACAATATGTATTTGCAAACCTGTGGCAATGGCTTGCATTCTGGTGGCACAAATAAGAAGAATTTATGTTTTTGTTTATTAGTTTTCAACCCAGCGAAGTATGTACAGGACCCTTTAAGGAACTAGGAATGTAATAAGAGCAGTTCAAAGTCGGGAAAGTGCTGCCTGTGGCTTCATGGATGACACAGAGACAGGTTAAACCAGGTGCATTTTAACTTACTTGAGAAATATTTTTTTTGTTTGTTTTCACAGACCAAAAAGGGCCTCCCATGAAATACCCAGTGTAGATAAACCCCCATCCAAGTAAGAAAGTAGTGTGCTGGGTTTGGGGACAGTCCTTATCCATTTTAGCTCTTGGGCCCCCAATGCTTCTTTTAGGCGTTGAAATGACCAACAAAGCACTGCCTGAAGGAGATGACAGGCTTGAATTTATGAAAACCTGCTGATCCTCAATCCTTCTCAGATACATGCTAGCTCTTTCTCAACTCAGGTCTTGATTTTTTCCTTCAAGTGAAATGCAGCAAATACTTTGTAAAACAAATCTCTCCTTTGAGCCCACAAGGGAGTTGCAAATCTTGAGGTACACATAAGACATATATTCCTCTTTTGGTGTGCAAAGTCAGCTGGGTGGCAATCCTAAGGTGCAATCTAAACTGTAGTGTGGAAGCAAGTTATCTTAGCCAACTAATGCCTAAGCATCACAGCTCATACCTTTTCTGTAATTATTCCATTTAATACAGCTAGTTACTTGCACAAAAGAGCTTCCGGATACATCAATTTCCATGGAGGGCTGTTTGGGAATATAGAGGCCCATCATTTAGCTCTGATATTGTTGGGTTGTCAGAATTGATCATAGCTCTTGACGGAACACCTCTAGCTTTTTTTATGGAGTGCATCAGAGTGACATTTCACATTGTTTAAGTAGGAGTGATCTGTTCGTTTATATTTTATCTAAAACTGCAGAGCAGATGACCTCCCTCAGGGTCTAAATACATGAATCCTATGTGCATGTTATAATTAATAGTAGAGCTGGGACAGAAATCCATAACAAGGGTCCGAAGAGCTGGGCAGAGCAACTTGTCAAAAAGAAGGAAATTCCACTACAGATTAGCTTATTTTTAAGCATGTCAGGCTCTACATACAAACATGATATATTGCTTCCTTGTAATGTCTGTTTAGGCCCAGATGCTCGAGGCACTGTCAGGGAGTGCTGTAAATTTTGTCTGAGTCAGGGCAATTCTGATTGATCTCTGAGTGTAAAATCGATAAGAAGACACTGTCATTTTCTTAAAGGATGAGCTAGAAAAGGAAAATAAATTAAGACTCCACTGAATGTCTATCTCCAGTGCTCATTAATTCAGTGTGGTCTGTACTTTGTTAATGTTATATCCACAGCTTTAATCTTCCAGGTGCTCTTCCTGCAGATAGTCGACAGCAGCCCTTTATTATGTTATGTATATTTCATCCACACGTGGTGGAAATAAAATGTCTGCCCTCTTCTTTCCTTTACCTCCTGATTAATCCATTTTATTATTTTTTCAGAAATACATCACTTGGGTACTGATTACCTTAAAAAATGGAAAGCCATTGTCTTTCTTGCATGTCCTTCATCAGAACTAACACAGTGGCTGCTCATTTGTCTTGAGTTGTTACAGCAAATAACGACTACCAAGCATTTCCCCTTATGTAATATACTTCAGGAAGATTAATTTACTTCTGCTCTTTTTCTCCATTTCTTTTTTTGTCTACTAAGACTTTTTTGACATGTTTTTAACTCCTTCCCAACTCCCACTCTCCTGCTTTCTCTTGAACATTTTTACAGCATTCACCAGAGCTGTGGTGCTAAAACTGGCCACTATAATCTTCGAAGGAAGTCACCCAGTGCTGTTGCAGATATAACTCCATTTTGGGCTGATTTTATCTGCACTTGTGAGTATGAGTACAGGAGCACAAGGTGGCTATATCTTAAAAATAACAACACATTACCACTTTAGTCCCACAACCTCCTTGTGTGCAAGAAGTCACGCTGAAGTAAATAGGTCTGCTAAGATGAATATAGGTTACTCACAAGAGTGAATATAGGATCAGATGTTGTTACACTGAAATGTAAGATTATTTTTATTACTAAGCAGTAATTTTCCCTTCTATGTATGTATTCTGAGTTTAGAAATAACTTCTAAACAAAAGTAGCAGTTCATTTTATACTTCTGTTTCTGCTTCACAGTGTTATAATAACAGCAGGACCCAAATGACCTTACTATCTCTGTGCATTCAAATGCAGGGCCTATTAATGATGAAGTATAACATGTAAACACTTTTTTGGCAAGAAAAAGAAAGATTTTATGTATTTTTCTCACCCCCCCTTCCCTGCTATTCCTAATAACTAGAATTTATTTACAACTTCATTATGTACCTCTAGGTTGCCTTGATTGGGAAAACAGACAGAGGTAGTTAAAAAAGACCTCTTGACTTCAACAAGCATTTAATTGATATTCATGAAGTATCTTATTCCCATTCCTTAACAAAGCACAACACATGCCAATTAATTAATTTTCGTGGAGAGGTCATTGGTGAGACTAGATCTTGGCCCATTTGTTTGCTAGCTGAGCAGGCTTGAACTAGGCTAAAGGAGTGGACTTGTTTATCTCAACATCCAGTCTGTAACATTTTTCCTGAAAATTATCCATGTATTCACTGAATTTTTAGAGAAGTTTGTAAAAGCTTTTAAAAGTCACAGCAAATGTATCCAGAACTGAGTATGTTCAGATGTTTTCTCAAATCTATGTGCTTCACTTATGTTTATCTTTGCAAAGGACTGTAAGTCAACCTATAGGTCTTTTTTTCTGGTTATATGTCGAAATGTATACTTTGAGAATAGCTCACTACAGATGATATTGCTCCAGAAGACACTGAACTTTGATCCAAATCTACTGTTTTTATGACAAGGCAACCTTCCCGTAAAATGCAAAGTATGAAAATTGCTTTCCTGGCATCCAATGTAAAAATGTTTTTACAGTATTTAGGTTAAATTGTGGATTGTATAATCCTTATGTATAAGGAGGTGAGAACCAACTGCCTGATTGGCACTTGACTTGCATGGCCTTATTCCCAAATTCCTGGAAAATCCTGGCTCCATGAGGTTAGCAGCAACACTGGCACTGATATCCCTGAGACAAGCAAGTAAAGGTGAGGTCATGGCCGAAGAGCCTTCAGGGCAGAGACAGAATATGTGGTCTTCTCTAGCATCACCCAAACCACCCATCAAGATAATCTAAGTTTTTAAACAGAAAAAGCCATAAACTTCCTCCAGACAATAACATCCCATATTAGCAGGAAAAATTACGATGAAGTAAATGCACAGTGTAGCCCCAGTTACAGAATCGCCTCTGGGTTAGATAAACACTCCTCTGATTGTTGTCTGAATTACAAATCTGTAAACTCCTCTGACAGCCAGCTATTTGCACAGGCAATAAGCATTTGTGATAGGAAAGGATTTCACAGTAATGTTGCCTAGCCACATATCTAGATCAGCTGAATTCAGAAGTCAAGTCAGAAAATCTCCATCAAAATAGAATTGCTCCAACCGAGCGTTATTGAACAAGTGTATTTTTCAAACACCTTTTGAATGTGACTGAAATACAGCAATAAGTTTATAAACTGTATCACAGTAGACATTTTTATACTGTCCTTGAAAAATGCATCTATAGTGGAGTGGATGGAATGGATTTAATAGTAATATATTATAGAAATACACATAGTAAATATATAAAGCTATGTATATAATGCACATACTAGATGACAGTACACGTATCCCAAATGCATTATATTTATACCAGGCCTTCTGCTTGCTCTCCAGAGCTTCTGCTATGTGAGTACTTTAAACAGTCAGACCCTTGAACCTGTACAAGTTCATTTACCTTCAGCAGATTCAAAACATCTGACATCCTTTGAAAGTGACAAAGTTTTTAAAATTCTGCCTGTATGTAACTGAAGGATTGAGTATGACTTTTTGTGAGTTTATGTTAGTAGAAAGGAGTTTTCTAACTTTAGATCTATATGTTGAGTGCACATACAGAAGAAACATCTGTGGATTTTTACACAAAAAAAAATAATAAGACAAATAACCCCACTTTTATTAGAAGAAGGAACAAAATTCTCCTTAATTAAACTAGTGCCTAAGTGATAATTCTGCTGGCTTTATTATTCATGTTAGTATTCTCACTGACTTAGGTGAATGAACTTAATATTCCCTGTCCTGCTCTTCCAACAGGTGACTAAGCTAAATAAGCAGTAACTGATACAAAAATTGATACTGAAACTCTTAGTGTAGCAAGTAGAGTGATCAGAATATAGGACTGGGCCGAGAGACTTAAACAGTCTAGATTTCTTCTGGGAATAGTAAGGGATTTACTAAAAAATATAGAAAGTGATGGATAGATGTTTTTTGGCCACAATTCTTGACAGGGTTAACTGCTTCTTTAAATACGGGAGATGCTTTTACAGCTATAACAAGAATTTGTTTATGAATCCCTTAAAGTTTTGTTCAGTCAGACTTTTGTGGACTCCATGGAAATAATAAAATTCAAATCAAGTTCAATCAAACTAATTTAAACATTACAACAGAGCATTTTGATGTGGATCTCTTAATAAAGAGAGAATAATTTAAGAGACCTAATATGCTGTAGTATCTATGGTTACTTAAAGGCTTGGCATTTCTATGAATGCAACCATGTCCTGGTGTTTTACGCAAGATTATTTAGATGGGATTTACTATTGATTTTGAAAACAGAATATTGTTGTATAAATTTACAGTGAGGTGCTAGTCACAAACAATAAATAAATAGTTAGTAATAGAATGTTTCACATTTCTTAATGAGATTATGTTTAGCCATGTTTAGGTTTCTGTCAAACAGGTCCAGGATAGACAGCTGAAAAGGATAATGGCACACCAATTGCTGTGGGATAGGGGTGTAGAGAGCCAAAGAGGAGCTACAAGAAATAGATATCCAAATGATTTTAAACTGACGCATTGTCCCCAGTGACAAAAGGTGAGTGTGAAATAGGAAAACATGGAATTTACATGAAAATCATAAAATGAGTTTAGGAAAATTTGAACTTTGACGTGGTTGATTCATCTGGTTCTGTCATATTGATGTATGAGTTTGACCATTTTGGTGAAAATCTGTATAGGAAGGGTTTGTGCAGTTTGTGACAGTATTCAGTTCCTGTTTTGTTACTATGTTGGACAATCTAACATTTCTCTGATAACTTTGCTTGAATGTCTGGGAATAAATTTTCAAAGCTGTGAAATTTATCCACAGCTTTTCTATGAACACTTGTGGAAATAAGTAGCTAGTATACCAATCACAACATTTCATAATCTTCAGTACATCGCTGCAAGAACTAACTGCTTTTCTGAGCAGTAATTCATTGCTTCTTACAATGAATTCATGCATCTTGCATATGAATGTCTGCAAATTTATAAAAGGCTGGGTGCTATTGAAACCAACAGGTTAGTTTCCTTTGACTTCAGCGGGGGGCAGGATTGATCTGAGAATGTAACCAGATTGATATTCTTTATGATAGTGCATACTGAGAAGTATCAATGAGAATATGCTTTACAGCATGTGTACTGCATGTGCTTCCCATCCCAAGAAACCTAAGAACTGCTGTACAGTTATATAGTCATGGTATGGCTGGAATCCATATCCTTTTAGATATGAACAGCAGCAGTAAATCAACATACAGCCATATGCATGTTTTTATTGTATCTTGAATCTTCTTTTCTACTAGAATATTTGAAACAGCAGCAGGTGATTTTATTTTGTGAATTCTAAAGCAATACTTGTTACATGGTAGGATGTCTTCAGTAGTGACTGCAATTGTGAGGATCTCGGCTTAGTGGTTTTATGAAATCATCATAGCATCCTTCCCCTCTTTGCAGTTTTATCGTAAAAAAATTTGCCTTAGATTTAGACATTCATTGGGGAGCAGCTGAGTTCGTGTGCTGAAGGAGTTTTCACCTACCATTTATCATTCAAATGAAGGTACCAAAAGAGAAAAAATGCTTTTCTGTAAATCACCGGTATTAATAATCTCATATATTTGAATCAATTGCCTCTTCATAAGGTACCCTGTTGAGATACTCTTTTGATATAGCATTGTTAAAATGAATTGTAGCCATGCTTTGTAATACAGGTGTTGAACATTCACCTCACATATGCTGAAATAGCAACCATGGGCATTTTTCTATCTCTTTTGGGAATGACCCACATTTGAAAGCACAGTTGTTGCTTGGATAGTTCTGCTGTCAGTCCTTAATAAAAGTGGAAAGTTGCTAAGAAAAAAACAATGAGAAAGAAAGAAAGAAAGAGCTTGGTGGGGGGAATAAACTCCTCAGTCAAGCATGCTTATTAAAGAGTATATTATTTTGTTATGAAGGAAAAGGACTTGGGAGATTATTTTTACTCACGCTTTTTCCATGTTCTCTGGCCCATGCATTATTCTTTGCTATCAAAATGCTTGGCTGTAATGTGGTTTCCATGAGTAGGAAGAAAAGTGTTTGATTCTTTCTCTGTTCTATGAAATACATGACAAAGAGATGGCAGCTGCACTGTTCTCCTTCAAATGCATCTTCACAATCATTTTTTCTGACACTCATCTGCTCTGTTGCTTTCACTTAGGTATCCAGCATTAATTCCCCTAGAAGTCATCAGGAGATGCCTATTAGCCAAACTGAGCCCAGAGAGGGTACTGACATAACTTGATAACTCAAATTGTTGCAAGCACAAATTCCCATTCATGACATATCAAAACAGGGATAAAAACAAACGTATTAACAAGAGGTTTTCTTGCTCTGTCCTCATTCTGTTACCTCTGTAATTTCACTCTTGATGTTGTTGTTGTCTTTACTCATTCTATTAGTTATTTATGTAAGGGTACCCATTTTATCTGTAAAAACCCATGAATTTCCATTGTATTGCCCTGTAAGTGTAATTAACAAAACCATGTTGTTCACCTTTCTGGAACATAGATTCAGTAGCTAACATAATACATCTCTCTCCTAAGAGAGAAATTGACTCTTGGTCTTGAAAGACCAAGTACTTTCCTTGAGAAAATAGAAATGGGGGAATAAGACTTTCAGGAAATGCAGAAAGGGTTCTGCTTTCTCATTCAATGGATTGTTCAAACCATTGGAATTGAGGTCTGTTTCCACAGTAGCTGAGTAATTCTGTCTTGGCTTTTGCTGTCCCTGGGCCAGATGAAGCCCCTGCTCCCACATATCCCTATCTGTGATACAGAGCATGCTTGAAGGGTCAATATCCCTTCTCTTGCTGAAACTGGTTTGTTGGGGTCCTGCAGGTTTTGTCTAGATAAATTAGACAGGACAGAAAGCAAGCCAAGCCCTGCCTCTGTCTTCCGTGTTCCTTGCATTACAGCCCTTGTTGTTCCCAGGATCTCTTTTTTTCTAAGACAGGTCACCTGTGATGGTGGCCAGAAATTAACTCTTATCCTTCTTTCCACTCATGCTCAAACCCAGAATTCTCCACCTTTGTAAAGCAGGACCATAATCAAAGGAGCAATTCTTCTCTCCACCGTCTTTCAAGCTGCCTGTACAAGACACTATATAATGTATAACACACCACAGAGCCAGCACCATGAGTATCAGGTCTAGTTTCAACCCTGCCATAGTACTGGTCAATTTGTACTCCAGAAATAGGATCTCTGTGGAACTAGGACAATGCCATTTCTTGTCTGACTGTCCAAGACGTCCTGCCTTTGCAGGTACAGGGAAAGATTTTAGATAGTTAAATGTCCTTAGATATATGAAACGACAAGAAAATCTGAAATAAATGCTACTATATAGTAAGCTTAAACAAGGTATATTTTGAAAAAGCATTTTCTACAATGTAGTAATAAAATTAAACAGGGAAGAAGTAGCATACCTGAAATATGACCAGTGTCCCTTGTCTCCAGTGAGGTTTCCACTGCCTGTCCAGCTCTTATTTCAAAGAAGTGGTGTTGTTACTCATCAGCATCAATGCTAAGTACATTTCTCCTCCTTTGGCATTCTTTTCTCCTTTTGCCAAACTGCTAATCCTTCCACATCCATTACCTTTTTCTTCCATATTTTGCCTTTTGCCTTTATGTCTAAAAAAATCTCTCTTCTATCTGGAATAAAAACTTCTGGTGTAACTTGGATCTTGTTCTCCAGTACCAAGAAGCTGCCCGATTTTGTCTTTAAATAAATCTTTTGCTTCTCCATTTCCTAGCTTTGTCCTGATTTATTATGATTGTATGTGACATGTCATCAATGTTATTAAGGTACTTAATTGCCAATTGATTTCAAAGGAAATGTAGAAGTACACATAAGTGTTTGTAGGAAAAGGAGCTTGCCTTTTGTGCCTTCTAAAGTCTCTGCAAAACCCCTCCACACTTTGGGGAAGTGAAGTCCTGGAATTTGTCTTCCACCACAACTGAGGCACAAAAGTGACTTCGCAGCAACTGAAAATTTATGTTGATGCTCAGTATGTGAGTAGTCAGAGCTCTTGTGGTTACTTAATTTGTCAGCCTAACTCCTACCGTCCTCTTCCTAGATCTATAGGTATACCCTATCTCTGTGATATGAACCTACCACAACCTCACAAAAAGCAGCATAAAACCTTGATCTGTGGTATTTTTATGTGAACAAAATCTTTTAATCAGGTCAAGATATGTTCCTGAATGTAGCTAAAGCATCCCTTTGTCTTTACCTTCTGTAGCATTGTCCGATGCATAATAGAGTGCTGTGAAGAAGTCTGATAATGGTGGCCCTTCGGTTCAACCTACACTGTTTGATTGAGGAAGATTCTTGATAGGAAAGGTAAGTCCAAAACCCACCTAATTTATATATTTCGATAGATTTTATCATTAGGAAATAATGGGAGTCTAACCAGAATAAAGCTTTTCTTTATCATGACACAGCCTTATCCTGGGGATCATATGCAGGTTTTTGAGAGTGGTGTTCCAGGTTTGTATAGCTAGCTCTGAAGGATGCTGGATGTCACCTCAGGCATCTTTTAGCCTCCTATTCAGTTCCATTCATAGCAAGAAAGGAAGCTATTCCTATCCAAAATATGATCCCATTTAACTCTTGCATGAGATAATAATGAAATCTGCTGCCTTTTGCTATTACCTTGTATTCTGTCTTTTCCCAGGGTGTCTTTTCTAAGTGTCTGCTTATTTGCACTGTCCAGTGAAGCTGATGCTTTCAGTAAATTTATCTCAGGACTAGCTGCTGGCATCATTCCATTAGCGTGATGACATTGGTGATTGTATTGCCTAAAAATATTACCATATAGAAACTTATTGGAGCAATGTATATAATGAAAACACTTCTTCATCCTATGGCTGCTTCACCTGAAGGTGCTTGATGTTCTCTCATCAGTTGAAAACATCTCTAACAAACTCTTAGTTTGGTTTGTAAAATGAATGAATATGTCTTTGTTAATTCATCAATTTTTTTGATACAGTGCTTGATCCTGGGGAAAAAAAAAAAAAAAAAAAAAAAAAAGAACAGACTATGCCTCAAACATTTAAAGCAATTCCAGAAAAAGATCTTATAGTGGTTGTTCAAATGCAATATAAGGCAACTATATTCAAGTGCCTCCCAGAAATCCTGCTTGGACATGTACAGAATTCTGTAGAAACACATATCCTTAATTATCTTGGTGTCTATCTCTTCTCTAAACCTGTTTGTAACCCTTTTTTTTTTTTGCTCCTTTTCCCACAATAAACAGGAATACCTATTCCCTCTTCTTTTGCCTTTGTCCTTTTCTTTTTTTCTCACCATTGACTTTTGCATCCTCACCTCCACAAAGAGTAGAGAAGGTGGCTTTGACTAGAAATTGATTGCTTGGGCAGTTTTGTTGCTGCTGGAAATGAATTTGAGCTGGTTGAGATCTAGGACTTGCTTCCTGTGAGAGCACTCTAATTACTAGAAAACATTGTCTTTGCACCAATGAGGTCCTCTTTTCCCACAGAGATAACCTGGATGTCAAGAGAGCAGGAGACTTTCTGGCCTCTTGCAACACCATGCAACATCACTGCCCAACACAGTCCAGTCTGTCCCTCAGATCTGTAGGAAAAGTGGATTTTTTTATCAGTTGCCTGAGTCCGTGGCCTGTGCAGGGTTATGGCATCTCCTAGGTGCCCAGCCTAAGAAACTGAGGCTCTGAGATTTGGCTTGTCTTTTCTGATCCTGGCACAGGGCATTTTGAGGTGAAGCATAGTTGAGATCCACCGCATATGAGTCTATATGTGAACCTGGCTTGAAGAACTGGACGAGAGGCATCCTTTATCTAACAACTGAATGTTTCTTTTGCCATTTGAATGTAAGGAGTGGTAATAGCATTGCAGCCCTTAACGGGGTTTGATATTTCCAAATGTCATCTCTTCTGGTTTCACACACACTTGTCGATTGTTCTAACATGTTAATTAAAAGTGTAACTCTAATAATGAACTTATTTTTAGGCTGTTTCTCTGAGTGGTGCATTGTATCAAAGGACAGGCAATTCAGAAAGCAGTTAGCCATGGATCAACAGTGACACAGAGCACTTGTGCAGTTGCTGGGGGTCAGTCAGTACATTTCTTTCACACTGGTGCTAGTCAATCACTTTTGTTTTCCAGATTAATTATGTGGCCTTTCATTAAAAATGAGGGACTCTGGTTTCTTGCCATTTCCATTTCATTTGTGGAAATAGACTTTGCCTGGGTGAATTTTGCATCAGAGCCTTGTATATGTTGGTGGGGTTTTTTTGGCAAGGAACTGGGAAGAGCTCAAATAATCCAGTAACCTGAGGGGGCTGGTCCATAGTTTCTGTACATCTATAAAGAAAGTGGGATAAAATAAACTCCTGTTGCAGGTGAATATTTCATGTTAGGAACCACACTAATGTCATTGTCTCCTTTCTCTTCGTGTTCCATAGTTTTCTGTAAAATCTGAAGCAGTGACTTTATTCAACACCTGCGTCTTTAACAGCCAGTGCAGTATAATTACCTTTCTTGAACATTCTATAGAATTGTCAAACAGCAATTTTCTTTTACAAGACAAGCTTTTGAATAATGCCATTTACATACAGAGCTTAACATCTCTTACGTTGAAAATCTAATTATAAGTATCCAAAATTTACTGCATGTTTGCCATTTTATAATTCAGTCTACATAAAATTGCTAAAACACAGCACCTTTAACATTTATTCTGGAGCTGAATTAGCACACTCTTTATTGGACACTGTTTCAGTGTCAAATATAATTTGTTCCATAACAATATTTTTTTAATTTTTCTTATTGTATTTCTCTTAAATTTCCAAACAGCGGTACGGAGCAGTTGTAGTCCAAGAAGAGACACCCCTGTTTTGTCATTCACTGAAATTCTGTTTTTTGTTGGAAGAAGAATACATCAAAATTTCAGTGAGAGAATCTAGGAGAAACTCTCCAGCATATTTTATTCTCTTTTGTTATTATTCACTGGATATTTAATGCTGATGTTGATTGATTAGATCACACTGTAGATAATTATCCAGAAAATCTTGGAGCAAATCGTGGCTGGAATTGTGAAACATACCATCATCCTAGTGAGGCTACTTTTGCAGCCTTTGCAATGCAAACACGATAGACAACCATCTCCACTATCTCTAGCAGCACGACTTCAGTATTCTGTTAGGAAGATGACGTTAGAATAGAAAATTAACATAACATTGTATTATTTCTTACTGGTGCAAGCTATAAATTAATGTTATGAAATGTTATGAGCGCATCTACAAAACTACCTCTTACAAAAATTGAAGACTATCGTTATAATCTTCCAATTGTCACTCTGGGAATTCCTGTGTTGTCACACATTATTTTCAGTGTTTGTAAGCTACATTTTCCTTCTCAGTCACTCTTCAGGTTTTTAGTTCTTGTTGCCAATTTCTGTCCAAGGTTTCTGTAAATCTTTTGTGTCCTTTTTCTAAACACATTCTATTCTTAAAACAGAATCCCTCAGCTATTCACTCCACAGCTTACAGTGAAACCCTCTTCAGCTTTTCCTTTCAAATACCATATTCTGTGAATGCATATAATATGCAAGCTGAAAAAATATTTTTATAAACTATTCCACATCTCTCTGATATCAATCACAATATGAGACAATTGCTCTGTTTATGATTCTCATTCATTTTATGCAGGTAAGTGTAAAAATAAATCTTTTATGTTTTAGTCCTATTGTTAAATTTGGTTCCTTCTTTTTTTTTTTTTTTTTTTTTTGGTTCAAAGATTTTAAATATGCTAACGTCATCACAAATTCTTAAGGCTTTTGAACACATCCCCTTCGTCTTTTATTGTATCATGTCCGGTTTAACTCTTCACTGCCTCTTCCAGGAATGAAAAAAATTTTTGTGAAAAACACAAATGTGTGCAAAATACTGCACTTCAGTTAAAATATGTATTTCAGATTCACTACTGGGAACAAGTGACATCATATAAATGCACTTCTTATGACAACTTCCTAAAAAGGTTTCTTTAAAGTGATCTGTTTTGAGGAAAATGTGAATTATGTGCTGCCAGTAGAAACTATATGTAAGTATTTGTATTCTACTTCTTGCAAGAAGGCTAGATTTTAAAAGAAATACAGAACAAAGAAGAAACACTATTTTCCACAGCAACAGCTTTAATTTTTATGTGGTTTACCTCATAAGATCTTTAATGGATTAAAGAGTAAGAACAAGTTTTCTCCATTACAAAATTCTCATTTAATCCTTATCCACACTTAGTTTATCAAATTAATTCGGACAAGATTGATGCAGGGGCTTTTTAAGCCGGACATCATGTGTAAAATCGCTAGACAACAGATTTTAAAGGGTGCCCACCATGACTTGTCACATCATCTTTCCTCAGCCTCAGCTGCCCTTGCATAGTCTTATGCAGGGTCAGGATTCTTCTTGGTGTTACACTATGGACCACTGCAGAGAAACAGAGCTGTGACACAGTCTCCAGCAGAGTTACTTATTACATCCTCAGCCCCCTTCACCTGCCCCAGCCATTCAGAATAACATCACACCATAAAATATTCATGAACAGCCCAGTGCTCCAGCGAGGGCCTCGCTTCTGCAGGTGGCTGTTACATCAGTAATTGCCCGATACTTCCCTCCACAGCGTAAAATTGTTTTCATTATGTGTCATGCACACAGAGCCAAGCAAATCCCTCTTGAGTGGTTTCCCAAGGGCTAGAGGGAGGTGGTACTTAACTTAAACAGGCGCTTTTGGCTTAGATTTAAAAAAAAAAAAAAAAAAAAAAAAGCCAGTGAAAGCTCATCATTAACTCTACTTCTAACTGCAACAAAAAGCAGAAGCTCATGCAAAACTCTCATAAAGATTATCCTAAATGTCTCAGTTACTAGGAAGAGCTTTAGTGGCTTTAGCTGTTCTTACGATACTTAAAGCTGCTTCAGCCAGAGAAGAGAATAACTTTCCACCTGACTGAAGTTCCCATGGTTTGCAGTGCAAGGCGATAAGCAGGTTTCAGCAATAAACTCCTGCATTGTGAGACAATAATGCACAGTCAGGTCCCCCCATTTTGATTCAAGGGTGTCTTTTTCTTTCCCCCCTGCGGAGGACTAATCACAGCTCCACTTTGTTTAATTGCAGCAAAGAGAGAAATGTGTTTAAGAAGTCATTCTAGCCCTCTTTAAATGAATGCTCAAGTTCTTCAAAGACAACAAACAGGATGCATAATAAATAAGATTTAATTTTCAGATCAAAATAGGCAGAGTTAAAGATTTTATTGACTGATGTGGGAGAGAAAGATGCTTCTGAAAAGGAGGAGGAAAAAAAGGAAGCAACAAGTGGGATTAAAGTCTTGGGTTTTATGCAGCACAAGCTGGTTTTGCATGGTGGGAGGATCAGTACAGGAATAAAATCTTTCCAGAATTAGTGGTCGGTAGCCTGCCGGGCACTTTGCTTCTGATAAAAATGCCTGTAAAACTATGTCAACCCCTTGATAATTGACACAGATGCACCCACTATAGTTTTCAAACTAAGACCTAGAAAACTTTGGGCATGATGTATTGTAAATTATGGTTCGGGGTCATGAACTCCAGAGTAGTTGTGAGGGGAAAAGGGCTGGACAGAAAAGCGTTTATCAATCAGAAGTTTTCTTTTTGAGTTTGACATGACTAAGCTACAGCCCAAGTGATTGGGAGAGAAAACCTTTGAATTCATTAATTTTAAAGCTATGTTGTTTTTTTTTGTTGTTGTTGTTCTTCCCCTTTAAAGGCAGGCATATCTATACCAGCAGAAATTAAGTAAATTCATGACAAATTTCTTCAGTTCTGTTCTTTTTGAAAAAAAATCATGATTTACTGAGTATGCTCTGTGTAGCATACAATGGAGAAATTTTTAATTTGCTTCAAATTACTACAATCTCATATATGAAGGAGCACATACTACATAATGTGATATACTCCAATTAATAGTTATATCATCTATGCTCTACCTTTCCTAGTGTGAGTCTCGCAGGCTGATTTGGAATTCTATCAGAAAAGAAATGGATATGCTTTTCTTTAACACCTTATGGCTAAACTGTTATTGACGTGGTTTGGTGCCCTTTCATTGCTAATACTCACAATTGCTGGTGACTGAGCTCTGAGGTCTCATAATTTTGAGTAGAAAGTCAGTGTGCATAAAATGACCTCCAGAAGCATCTGTTCTGGCCTTTTTTTCCCCTGTGTTAAATCAGATATGTGAGGTTATCTGGGATACTGAAAAGCTATACTCAGAAAGTATTTATTTTTTTAATAATGAATGATGGAGTCCTTTTTGCTTCTGGCAACTATAGGCCTTTTCTGAATACAGCAAATGACTGTTTCAAAATGAAAACCACTATGTGTTTGAATGTAGTATTATGCCTAGTTGCTTTTTGAGTGAAAGGCGGCTTTAAAAAGTTAGGTATATCATTGCCAAAAAGGGCTAAATAGTATTGTCAGCATTTTGAGAAGGAATAGGTCCTTTTTTTCATGAAACTCCATTCTGGACAGCTGTTAGTGACTTACGAAACTTTTCATATGGATATGTATGTTAATGACAGGCAATGAACTGGAGATGAAGAGACCCAAACACAGACCGATCTCTTCAGTGCACATCAAAAGCCTTTACAAAAGGAGCAGTAAAAGAGGCAGTGATGGTGGAGCCTTCACTTTTGTACACTGAATTAGTTCTGCAAGCAATGAAACTGATCTTTTCTCCTTGCCAGAAAAGTCTGGTGATTTTTGTGAGTGCTCATTAGCACAAGAGGCATTTGTGAAGATAATTGACTGACGCCGATACTGCTGGCTGTCACAACAGTGCCAGCAGTGTATATGCGTTTTAATAGTTGTATTTCCCCCCCCTTTCTTAGATATAATGCTTTCTGAAAGACACTGGCTCTCTAAAGATCTGTGAGCCCTTGTGAAGCAGGGAGTTTAAAGAACCCTGCTCAGGGAGTCTGTCCATCTGCCCTGCTGTCTTTCTGCTTTGCCCATGGGCTGATAGGTAAAGGGGCTCCAGAGGCAGAGATGATGCAAATGTAGACAGAAAAGAGTCTCATAGCCTTGCATTGGGTAAATATTTGAGCCTAACCTTATAAGAAAGTGTTACTGGCACAGGAATGGCAGCAAAATTAAACATCAAACCACACAGGCAATAAGCAGAGAAACAACCCACGCAGTGTTAGACTTTAACCAGACAAAGAGATGAATTGGGGAAAAGCAGGTTGTTTATTTGCATGCACACTTATCCTTATACAATGTAGCAGCCATACAACAGACCCCAGCCATATGTATGAGCAGTGTCCTTAAACATATACATCTTGTGGATCGTCAGATGACTTCCAGACATTTCCAGTTGCAGAACTGTTCAGTACCTGAGATGCTCTTTTTAGCAGAGGAAGATCAGCAAGTGCGTATGGCTGAGATCTGCTGTATGGCTGCTATATTGCTTAAGGCTAACATCTCTCAGCTTCACCAGCACAGCTTCATGGTGTTAGGATATTTTTCTCCAGTGTAAAAGGAAACTTAATTTGGCCTGTAACTTCTTCTGTGTTAGGGAATTAATTATGATCAGCAGTGCCAGACTACATTTTTGTTTGGTATATCTGATGACAATAAAAACTGAGAGAAAGTAAAGCACTTAATAATTTTCTGTCCTGGTATTTCAGTTACTGTAAAACTCTGAACTGGTGAAGTTAACCAGGGGAGCATTGCTTTCAGGAAGTCTCCAGACTCTTAGAACATTTTGAAATAAACACTTTAGAATTTGTCAAAACAACCTTGTTAAGCATTTGAAAAATGCAAACTTCATGGGCTTTGGTTTGAAATATCAGCTTCTTTAATACTTTAAATCCTCAAATGAAAATGTCAAAACAAAAATATAATGTTTTGGATTTCTTAACACTCAGCATTGTGTCCCAATGCACTTTACTTCTTCATAATAATTTTTTAATGTCTGAAGTTTCAGGGTTTTTTTAAATTTCAGTTCACTGCAGGAAACCAGTTTGAAATCTCAAATTCTCACAGGCAGGGAAGTTAGATTCTTGGCCGCCACTAGAAGTAGATCCCAAGTATTTACTGATGCCAGGAGAAACTGAAAATAAAAAAGATAGGAAATTGAAAAATGTTGCTTTCAGAATACTTACCACAAGACAGAATGTTAAGGATCTGATTTCTCAGAAAATTAAGTCCCCTGCTTGTCATCCTGAATTTCTGTTTAACTTGCTTTTCTGAATAAATTTCATTTCATTCTTCTACTGGAATAGAAAACATAGACATTTTGGAATACAGGTCTCAAGAGAGAAGCAGTTGAAATAAAAGTTTTTAAAAAGGAATTTCAACAGTGATTTCATGACCTAAAAGAAATGTCACATAATATTGCCACCATTTGAGCAAGTAAGATTATGCTACAAAAGACTGTAATCTATATGTTCATTAAAGTCTATCAAGAACCTGATTCTGTGTGTGTGTGTGTGTGTGTGTGTGTCTGGAGTACTCACTGTGGTTTGTCATATGCTTTTATTGACATGTTAGCGAATGCTGTATTTCTTATGAGTAGCAAAAACTATGTAGTTTGTCTTTAGATAACCACTAATGCAACTGCATGTCTTGTCTTTGTTGTGATCTCTTGTACAAAAACATTTGTTTAATTGATACTAAAAATATGAAGAATATTTAAGGCATCTCTGAGGTCAGGCATTCTCTGTTTATGACTGCTGCTCTGAGGAATGGTGAACAAAGGAATTTAAACCAATTTTTAGCTTCCCCTGAGGCAAATGGGCTGCTTATTTCATAGTGAGTATCAGTAAAAACTCCAATTTTATCTCCAGACCTTCTACAAGTAGGAACTGACTATTGTCTGGGGAGATTTCTAATTCTGCTGTTTAAAAACATATGACTCTAAACCTGTATTTGTACAAACTACTGATTCAGTAATATTCAGGACATTATTAGTAGTCTCCTGAGGATGTCGGTTTGTGAAAAGAGTTGTGTGCATGGGTTTGAAAGATGGATGACTAAAATTGACAAATGGCAGAAAGTGTACAGAGATTTTAGGTAAGACTGTTAATGACCAGGGTGTTGGTGCAGTGGCTTGAAATTCGTAGTAAATTCGAATTATGTCTCTATAGATGGTATGTGGATATTTCCATTTAATAAGATATTTAAATATTATTGTGTGGTTATATTTTGGAACCATTCAAAAAGAAATAACAGTTGCACCAATTTAGCAGATAGGATGATGTACCTTTACATGCACATGCACACTCTCTGAGTAGATGGGATAGGTAAGGGTTGATTTCCTGCTCACTAGATGAGGTTAATAATGTATGTCACAGCTAGAAATTGTATCTAAGATTTTAGCCTAGTGTTTGGAAAATAACTTATAGCGGAGATCAATCTCATTTTATATCAGCAAGCAATACTCTGGAGGCAAAAGTTCTCAGAGCTAGACACTGCTTAGAGGATACTGTGATCTGTGTCTTCCTAGAATAATTTAATAAAAACATAGATATCAGGCCAGTAATCTCTGAAAAACAGTATTTTGTACTTTGTGTTTAAATATGCAAAAGACAAATGAAATAACAGACTTCTTGATAGAAAGAAGCATGAGGGGAATTTTGGTTTAAATGCATTGTTTTAAAAACAGGGTCTGTATTTTCTCAAGCGTCAGGTGACATTTAATGTCATCTTTTTGTGCCTCATGACTGAAAATCCATTAACATGCTCCTTAAAAAAAAAAAGGCACAGAAGCACCATTTCAGTTCTTATTACCCCAGAAAAGCAGAAAATCTGATGTCAGCATTTATTTCCTGAATCATTATTTTCTTAAATTGTTTTATTTAAGAAAATACTCCGTTCCAAATAGCAGTCAGTAAGAGAAACGGAGCAGGGGAAGGGAAAATAGTATGTGTAAGAAGCCAGTCAGCTACTTATGTTCAAAAAGTAGCCAAGGCTCTCCTAAGTTTTTGTTTGTTTGCTTGTATCTGACTAATCGCAGTCAGGCAGCTTGTTACAACTTCCAGAAGTGGCCAGCCCTTCTCCACCTCCTCCTAGCATGCACATACACCCATCTCAACAACCCAGCCAGAAGTTAAGCAGACTTTAGTTTTGATGACTCCTCCCTCACTTCTAGCGCATGTATGGATCATCCTATGTTGTCATCGATCTGATGGCAGCACATACCACTGCAATTTTTATTCGTCTTTGCACAGATAATGAAAATCTACTGTTTTCTTTAATATGTTACCTTTAGATATCCATTGGTGGTCTTAGCATAACTAGTCAGGAGTGATCTCACCTGTCCCAAAACCAGACTCTCACATAGTACTGCAGCACACAGTTGGGGAAAAAAAACCCATCACTGACAAAAAGTTTATCTGAGGTACAGCCAAGTGACCTTTTTACTTCCTGGCAGCAAGCTAGACAGTCACCCTTCTCCTCCCTTCCCACTCTTGTGGTGGAACAGTGGCAGTAACTTGTGTTATAATCCAAATACTTTGCAGGCATGAGGTGAAATACAGGGAGGAGGCAGCTGCAGGCAGATCACAGAAGGGTGAGGAGTCAGGAGCTGGGTTCCCACCTGCATCGGAATAACAACCTCTGGTACAAAGAGCTGAAATTTGGAGTACAGGAGGAAATAAAACTCAAATTCTGAGCCACAGACACATGCAGTCATTTGAATCTTGCATAATGTGGTTGCGGAAATTCATACCTCTGAGACCTGGTCTTCCAACTTCATTGCAGATGAAGACATGAGTTACACTCATATGCTATCCTGACACAGAAAGAACATACAAAAAATTAGTCTAAGATTCTGACACAATGCTTTTCCCAGGATTTTGTCATGTTTGACTTACGGATTATATACTATTCATGAAATATATTGCATAAAATATTGAGTAAGCCATTTAAAACGGTTGTCTGTTTAGATGATTATATGAGAGCCATATTGTGTGCTATTTACTGCAGGTGAAATGAAGATGAAGAAAACATGTGGCACTATTAGATACTTTCATTACCTTACTGGATATTTCTGGAGTAGAAGTCCTCCCTTTCAGAGATGTGACATGTCGGAACCTGGAGACTTGCTCTACAAGTGGAGCCTTCTGCGACACTTTCCCTGTGTGAGAAACTACACACACGTGGAACAAAAGCTCCATCACCATTTTCTAAAATGTTTATAAAATAAACTCCAGCTTTTTAGATAGGAAGTTGATTTGGTGATAAAATATCCATGATGAGGCTGAAGAAACATGTTGTATCTTTGCAAATACTGTGTGGCAGCTGTATTTCAGATTAACTGTTAATGATTCAACTCCAGACAGTCTCTTGGCAGTCAGTTGAGTCAGCAACAGGAGAAAGCAGAGTCTATATTTCTCTTTCAAAGAGGGTTACGGGACCGTTTGGTCTTCTTTTTATATTCTACATGGGCACTGCTCTGGCACATCCAAAATATTACAAATGACATAGTCTCTTAAGGAGAAATCTCAAGACTTAACAAGGTAGCCTGTTTAACAAAGACGAGATACTGCAGGCACTAGACACCTAAAGTTGCTGGCATAAGTTGATGCAGGAAGGTTATAGGCACATAGCTGACAGTGGACTGTGAATTCAGCTTCTTCCAAACAGCATAAAATTTTTTCCCTGTGCCAGTCAAGCTCCCCCTGAAGGTCTCTCTTGTAAACACAGACACTGCCTCAATTTAATATGTGAATATGTTAAGAACAAAGTCTGAGTGGGAATAGCCACAAATGGATGACTCCATGTGCAGTATCAATTTTCTGTTTATACCTGAATGCCTTAGTTCAGGTTGCATCTGGGGTCCTGTAACTATCATTGGATCCCCTTAATGTGCAACATACTCTGTGTTTTACTATTTCCAAATTTAGCCAAGAGGCCTGTGTATGTTTCAAGAAATGTCTTTCTTTGCATGAAATATTTCACAAATGCCTTTTATTGCTATGTGCTTGATTCTTTGCAGGGTTTCAAGACTATGATTTAATATCTTAGGTTGTCTAAACAAAGCCCTACTTAAAATTTGCCTAGGTTTGCTTGGAAACCCAGAAACCCTGTAATTATAGGGAGAACTTGAAGGAGAAAACAGTTTCATTAATACCAGAAACTACTGTTTATGCTCATGAACTCTGTAAAACTGCAGTTTCAGAAATCCTGCTGAAAAAATCCTTCAGTGTACTCAGTAAGCCAAAATTGGAAAGAAGTGGCACTTCTGTGTGAGCTCAAGGACTGGACCCATTGTTTTCATGTATGATTTCTTCTAACCTCATATTACTTTATTTACAACATCTGAAGTATATCTGGTGCAGCACACCCTGCTAATTGCTGGCATCCCTCCCTGGGAAAGAAGCAAAGATGTCTGGGCAGAGGCAGAGCTCCTGCTGGTGTCCTGAGATGTCGGTGGGGGTACAAACTGTAGATGCAGGGTTGTGCATGGTCTTAAGTTAGTATCTGGCTACCTGATGTTTTTATTTATATTAGAAATATAAACCTGCCTAGATGCCTACAAACGTACCCTCCTTGGCATGGGCCTTTCATCTTCCCAAATACAGTAATTAGGGATGTGCATTCTCGTCTATGTTGTGTGGTTTTTTTAATAGTACATTTGAAGGATGCCAGATTGACAGACAGGAGGCTTCAGGTCCTCTTTTTATCTGCAGAGCCATTTCTGCCATTTGGGTTCTGAGCAAGCATTATTTGCACGTATTTCAATGAAACCAGTATCTGTACACGGCAGCTAATATTGGAGAGAAACAATGAGCTGGATTCTGTACTGTTTGTTTGTTTGTGTTCATATTGAAGATGAGGAAAGTGCAACTTCATTAAATTAAATTAAAATTTATAACAATCAAATGATTTAGGTAATAAAGGGGGCAAAAAAAGAAAATGTTGAATTTTAATAGCTATAACCTGTAAGCAGTGCTTTATCTTGCCGCTGCTGTTGTAAGGACTGGTAATTGCAGCCGTCTAGACACAGGAACAGATGCAAAGTAGAGCTTTATTATATCAGACATTTGCCCTACTACGATACAGTCTAATTGCCCAGAAAATATATTTCTACATGAATTATTTCTAATTTGATTTGAACTAGACCAACTGTTGTATTTTGCTGAACTTTATCAAGTGATAAAATGAAGCACTAAATTTCAAAACAGTTTCTGTTATCAATCTTTTTAGAGAATAGGATGAATTAGTTGAAACTTAAAATGGCACGCAGTTTTCTAGCAAATAAAATAGTCTTCTCTCTTGCTAATTGAATTTTTGTCATTTCTTTCACCTGTGTGTTTTGAAAAGAAAAAGCAACGCTAATGCTAATTCGTGATTTAGAATGTTGTGTCTTCTAGTGTTGCATGAAAATATTTTAAATTGCAAGTTTAAAATACTATTAGAAATGATGCTGTTGTGAGAGATGTAAGGAGTTCAGTTTGGTTGAAAATGTTGATCATTTAAATAAAATGATTTTTCCTCCCAGTTGGTTTTGTACTAGCACAGAATACTGAATTTGTTAATAAAAACTGACAAACATCTTGTATATTTCAAGACAGACTGAATCATCAGCCTGCTGAAAATGGAAAATCAATGTGAAATAAAGGTAACTCTTTGGATGCCCAAGTCTGTTGTTTTAAAAATTGAGGTTTTGTTGTAACGTGTTTCTGTCCAATTTGCAGTTTGTGTTTGTAAATTTATTCTATTTTCTTTAGGCATTTTAAGAAGGGTTTAGGAAATGCAGGGGAATCTCTCAGCAGCTTTCACGTAAAATGATAATAGTAACTTGCTTCCTCCTCTTTCCCATCCCCCAACAAAATAGAGCATAGTACTGAAATTATTTAAATTGACTGAGCCTTTTAAGCAAGTAAACACATTTTAACTAGTTTTTTTTTCCCAATCCTTCCATTCATGCCCACTATAGAAATTAGCCTTCACTCTTCCTTCACTTACACATGGATACACACACTTGCATGGACACAAGAAAAATTTCTTTTCTCCTGTCAGCATTCCTACCCAACAATAGTTAGATTAGTGGAAATGAGGGCCTCCGCAGAGAAAGGACATTCAGCCACAGAAGGCTCCCTGCAGGAACAGCTGGTAGGGGTTAATGGCTGCTGAACCTCACAGCCAGGGCCTATTCTCTATTGTGTGTTCCACTCCTGGGAAGGAGGGAGACTTGTGACAGCTTCTGGGGTGCATGGGATCAGAGGTATAGCAGTTAGGTCAGAGAGGTAGTGTTCAGGGGGAAAAGGCTAGCCGGGAATTGCAATAAAAATGAACTCTGCGGCGGGGACGCTGGAGGCTTGAAATCTGCAAAAATTGGGCGCAAATTGCCATGGGGAAACAGTAAAGGATTATTCAGTAACATGGCTTCTAACCTTTTAACAACTGCGATATGAATTAAAAGAACAATTGGAGGGAGATGGAGGATGAATAATTCATATCTGAAAGTGGATGAAATCCAAGTCGGAGCTAGACATCGTCCGCTAATGTATGTTATTTATGTTTGTACACTAACCCCTTAGAGTTCAGCTCTCCGGATTGTGGCGCGAGTGCCGTGGTCACCGTCCCCAACACACCAGTCAGGAGGCACAAGTAATCGTTCAGTGCACAGCACACTCAAGCTTAAATAGAGAGTGATTAACAAGTACATGTTTCCTCTCAAAGTAGGTGTGTCTGCCACACCATCAGTGTATGCAGAAGGAGCCCTCCTTGGAGGACTGGCAGGTGACGTGATGGAAGGTTGGGTTCTCTTTTTGGACTGTGTGGGCTCCCCAGGTGGCTTCTCTGCCACCAGCTTGTGCCTGGCACACACCAGAAAAGAACCTCTCACCAAAGTTGAGAAGCAAGGATTTAATGGGCAAAAAAGATCACCTCTGGGAAAACACTGAAGTGTTCCTGCCTCTCCTGCCCCTCCCCGTTTTAGGATAGTTTGGCAGGATGCTGTGGTTTTAAAGGGACCTTAGAGGGAGCTGTATTTCCCCTCTGAGAGCTGGTTCCTCTTCATAAAGTATCTGAAAACTTCCTAAATTAAATGAAGTAGCATAAAATAACAAAAAAAAGTAAGATTGACCCATTTTGTGTGGAAACCTCATCTCCTTCTACCAGTAATCTTTCTGTTTGTTTTGCTGCTCTTTCAGTATGGGAATATCTGACATTCAGTAAGACTAAATATTAAGATTTGTTGGGCATTTTATACTTGTAGCTTAAGCAAGAAAATAGTAAGTGTGCTAGTAAAACAGCTCTTTTGCC
Organism: Streptopelia decaocto; assembly: GCF_964273445.1. Taxonomy (NCBI): domain Eukaryota; kingdom Metazoa; phylum Chordata; class Aves; order Columbiformes; family Columbidae; genus Streptopelia; species Streptopelia decaocto. Next base: position 130,687,169 of record NC_138655.1, on the reverse strand, counting down.
CTAAATCCACTGTTTCCCTACCCACATTATGCTTCTGGATATGTAGGTGTTGGGAGACATCAGCACAAATTTCACCCAATGCATCTTGGGGGAAAAGTTCAGCTGTAATTATTGTTCCTTATTTTTGTTCATTTAATCTCAAACTTTAAAGCCACTTAAATAATTTTGCTGTAAGTTTTTCTTCACTTTGTGAGTTTGCTTAAAGAAAATAAAAGAGAGAGCGAGGGGAAAAATGTACCATTGGGATCCTCACCTGCAGCAAAAGCATGAAAGATATTGTCAGTGAGCTCTCAGTGAGTCCTTTGGAAGCAATACAGATGCAATACACTCATTAAAGTTTTTCTATTTGGATTGTCATGGCTCAATGAAAACGTATGAGCCAGTGCCTGAGGCCTTTCAAGAATATTTAAGATGCACTGAAGTGTGTCATGCCTTAGTACACCTTGACACAGTATTGCAGCCCCCACAATGAGGATTGACATGTACAGGTAAAAACAACAACAGAGACATAACAGAACAATAACAAAAATGCCTCCCTGAAGTACTGACACTGACAGCTTGATAGAATAAGCAAAAGTATCACCAAAATGACTTGCAGGCAGGAATAAATGAGGCTTCCAAGCACTTGTGAGAGAGTGTTGGAAACATTTATCCTGCTTTATGCTGTGGATACTGAAACACTGAGTGCAAGTGACTTCCCCAGACACTCGCAGCAAGGCAGCAGCACCTGCTGCCACAACCCTTAGTCCTGCTTTCGGCTGGGCTCGGCAGGCAAACCTCAAAAAAATAGCCTTTCTCTGCATATTCTGCTATGTCCTCTGTCCAAATGAAGGCCCCAATTCTACAAACAGCTCTGTGCATGAACAGATTGCAGCATGTACCTACATGCATTTTTGATCTGGACTCCCAAAGCTGTATTCAAATTTACAGAGCGTGCAACTCCTCAAACAGGAGGTTGATCCTTGGGCTGGGGGAAACACAGCTCTGCATTGAAATTTCCATACTTTGGATGCCTGAATTGTTTGAAAACAGTGAGGACGGACCATAAATTTGGAAAGAGAGATAGGCGAATCAGCACACCTGTGCTAAGACTTCTGAATGCATGATTTCACTTCATAGAAAATTCTTTACAATTATTTTAAATATCTGAAAACTGGTTGAACTTAACTATAACTTAGAACAGCAGAGTTAGCAGGTGTGCTTGTAACAACATGCATTCAAATTCCCGTTTATTTCAATAAAAGAGAAAGTAAGAATAGGGGAGTTTGCTGACCTCTTTGCATTGCTATTCACATTGCCAATGTAAAGACACAAAGGGGTATGAAATGAAGAACTCAGAATGAAATTATTCTGATGACAGACTCTCACACTGAGAGTTTGTTACAATTAGCAAACTCTTGATCTCCCCAAAGTGCAGTAATTGATTAAAACAATTTGTTGTCACATTTTTTAAAATATAGATAATTCAGTTTTATGAAACAAATTTAACAGAAGATGCTGTTTACAAAACCATAATGTTATTTTTAAAGCTACTAGTTCAAACATTATGTGTGATTTTCTGTACAGGATGTGCTATTGAAAGGGTTAAGCTTTTCTGACTTTCAGATACAATGAAATTATGACAGGAAGAAAATTGTGCCATTTTAGCATGAAAATGCTTGTACAAATACTGTCGTTCCTTCCTTCTTACTTTCTTTATAATGCCTCAACGATAGCTAAGATGACAGACATTTGACAGGTATCTGTAAGCATACAACCCAGGCAGCTCATTAAAGTTTTTCTTTCTATGCATCAGCTTTCACAAAGGCAAAAACCCATTAGCATTGACTATTTTGCAGATTAGAAGAATTAAGGGCTTCAAACGTTGGCTTATACCAAGCAATGTCATTTGTGAAGTGATGTTTGCTTTATTATTTCCCTTTCTCTCTCTCTGAAACCAGACTGACATGACTTTAGCTCAACGTAGGGCGTAATGTGCAAACCAAAGGACTGGCTCACCGATGAAAAGAAACACATTCCCTTTTATACATGACTGGAATGGCAAAAAGGGGAGACTTTACATGTACTATTTAGGCTCATTAGAGTACTGATTATGATAGTTCTCCGGTGTAATCTTTAATCGACTTTGACACTAGATTTGCCCCGTTACAAATCCTGTCATGCAAATTAAGTCATTTGTGTTGTTTGATATGGAAAGATCTGCTATGAAATGAAAGATTAGTTCACAGATGAGGCACCAGAGACTGCTGCCCTTGTGCACCATGCAACTGATTACAAGGATGAGAGCATCCATTTTTACACTGCTGTTAACATTTAGGAAAGAAGATTAAATTAACACAGTTTATTTCCTTCTTCCTGCATGCACTTATTTTAAATAAGATTTCATAACCCTTATTTTTATGGTAGACAAAAATGGGAAAGCAGGCTAAATGCAATGCCACCATTTCAAATAGGGAAACATATTTTTGGAGGCCATGTAGATGGTGAGTTGAGTAATTTTTTGTATGCCCTACAATGAGATACAGGATTTTTTTTTTTTTATTAGTGATTAAATGGCAGAGATTTTGCCATGATGTACAAAATGGCAACAAAAAAAATACTGTAAATTTTAATGTGCTAAAAACCTACTCTTTTGATTCAATGATACGATACATTTTATTATCGTTGTTATTATTTCTTATTGATTATTTGTATCTTGGATTGGTTATACTGGCCTGATAGGAAACCTCTACTTAAAGAATGAGGGTTATTTACTACTTAAAAACATAGTTTAAAAAGCAAACCTTGCACATAGGTCCACTAGATGTACATTTAAGTAAAATTTATGCTGTTGGTGAATGGCTCCAGTCCAGCCAGAGCTGTTTTAAGCTTTTAGGATCTCTCATGCCCAACTCACCATGTTTGGTTGGCATGGTACAGGTCATGTACCTGGCTTTGATATAGGTAGGCAATCCCTTCCTGGTGACAAACAATATAAAAATATTTATAAGGATCATTTCTTCTGTACTCTTGAACCAACATGTTTGATCTGCCTGAGGAATTTCGGATGCTTAGCTACTCTTAACTCTTCCCTCTTTAAAAAAATGTCATGTTTACATTTTAAGCAGGATGTCACCTAATTTCTTTAAGAAATGCATATTTTTAAAAACAATGGATAGTTAAGCATCTCTAATTAATTATGGTCTCATTTTGTCTTGACTATTCTCTTTACACCTCATTTATATTACTTTGTCCATTTAAAAACTGTATGTTATAAGAAAGCACCACTACACTTTGTCATTATATTTTGACATAACACAATTTTTTCATATAATCTGAGTGTTCTCTTGTTTGGATGAATATGAATGCTGCAGTTGCTTAAGATTCCCTTAAATGACCATGTCACAAACTGGAATGATTGTTGGGAAGATTATCCTGCTTTTGAATAATTTAAAAAGAATTTTAGCCTTTTGGTACAGCACAGCTGTTTTCCTGCTTGTTTGCTCCAAGATTTTGTGTGATCATTTATTTACAGATCAGTAGTGACAGATATTTCTGAGATACTGAAAAAAAGCTTTAAGAATGAAACAATTTTTCTTGGCAAGAACCTGCATTATCCATAGTTGCCCAAAGTTGACAGATGCTACAAATTTCAGACCATCAATGACTTGAATTAACAGCTGAATATTTTATTTCATCAGTAATTTAAGAATGAAGTAACCAAAACCTATTGAAAATATATTTATTTTAATGTTGTATGTTGACATTTACAAGGATGTCTTTGTCCCTTTAGTGTCAGGTGACATTCTTGGTGCATATGAAAAATACATAACAAGGATTCACCTGAAAATCCTAATATTAGTATAACTGGTTTTCCTCTTTATGTCAATGAAACCATAAAATACATACTTATTTAAAAAGTCAGTTTTTAAATGTGTTATATTTTTAAAATTCTGTATGTTTTAACACATAAACTGTGATGGTGAGCTTAAAAATAAGCCTAACTAAGGGTTATATAATTTAGGTAACATTTGAAAAGTGCAAACATTGGCTACATGTGCTGTTATTACTGTACAATTATTGTATTAACATAAAAGAGTTGGAACATGCTTTCCTGAAGATCCATAATACAAATGTACACACTTTCATAAGGCAATATTGACATTCCAAAGACATGTTACATTTCTATCAACATACTTAGATATTGGTTCTCTTTCTTAGTCTTGTTTGAGAGCAACATGTTGTCTTTTATTAGCCAAAATGTCACCGGACTTATACGAAAGGTACAAATGTGTCATATTTTTCTCCTCTGGCTCATTTGCCCTCACTGCTTGATTCTTCTTGCATTGCAGTAATGGAGTCCATAAAATGTAATAAGAAAAAGGTGTACTTTAATTAGCCAAGTCATGCTATGAATAAACTCTGATATAAATCACCTCTCTTTATTTGCATGTATGAGCTGTGTATATTAACAATTTATATAAAGTTTATTGAAATGTCTTAAGGTGATTTTTTGGTAAATGTGAAGCCAGGCCTGGTCAGAAGAAACCTCGACACATTAAAAAACGCAACTATTGCACTTGCTGGCTGAATATAAAAATTAATGAGAAGACTGTGAACATACAAGTGTTTTTTAAACCCCAAGATAGAAATCAAAGTACATTAGTTAAACCTATTAAACTGTGTAGTAGTTCTCCAAGAAAAAAATGCTGGAAGCTCTATCACTTAAATTTATTTAAAAACAGCTTGGTTTAAATGGATTTTCCTGGTGGTGGAGTAGGTTAGGTCATTTAGTTTTGTTTTTTTTTTTCTTCTGTGAATGTTACAAGTCTGTTAATGGCATGCTAGGCATTACAGCCCTTTTTATTTTTTTTTTTTCAAATGTATTCAGACCCAAAGGGCATGGAGATTTTCAAAGGCATCAAAGCTGTTTAGATGCTTAATTCCCATTAATTTTGATATGAACATACGTGGCGCTAAAGTGCTTTTGCTTGCGTGTGTGCATTTGGGTGTGTAAGTACATATGTCCAGGACACTACCAGCTGTTTATGTGGTTAGGTGGGCCAAAGTTTGTATACTTCTCCAAAGACTTGTTGCTCTGTTTGTATGCATAAAAGCTCACATTCAAGCTCTTGGCTTGCTCCATTCAGCATGAGCTGCCCACGACATCAACAGACCTGGCTGCCTGAGCAGTCCCTCAGCACAGTGGAGTCCCTGAGTATTGTAAAGGCTGGTTGGCACCTCCACCCCATTCCTTTCTCTTTTTAATGCTCTTGGAAGGCAAGCCCACTACCTAGCTTCTCTAGGCAAAGGTAGGGTCCTTCTAACTTCCAGGCCGTGTTTGCTCATGGCCTATTTTTAGAAATCCGTTATTGGGACAGACTGGTTATCTATGCTAAAGATTTCTTCCCTATGTTGTTGACTCAACACACTCCTTGATTCCAGCCATCTTCTTGATCATTCTTCATTTCACTCGAGTAAAAACTTCAAATTCTTCTAATGTTCTAATTTAGTACTTATCCTTTTTTGTTGTCTCAATAGCTGTCCTATGTCTGTTTCAGTATGTGCTTATTGCTCTTGAACGTGAAGGTGCAAAACCATGAAAACCATGCACAGTACTCCAAATGAGATCTCAATGGTAGCTCATCTAATAGTAGCAATATTTATCTACTTTCACTGAGGTACATTGACTGATGCATTCTGTGATGGTATCTGCATTATACTTGGTGAATCTTGACCTTCCTGGAAATGCTGTCTATATCCTCCTCTCAAACAGTTATCACCACCTGCACAACACCACCTCTTGTTAACAGGCCACAAGTAGATGTCCTTGCACACTGCATCATTGAATTTGGCCCACTTCTTCAGTCCATCTTTCTGCATGGTTTCATTATCCATGTTTGTATCCTAATATGTGTCCTAACAAATTTCATCAACACACTTTGTTTTGTGCCAGTGCTTCAAAAGATGTCAAAAGAATTCTGTTCCGTGATCCCCATCCTAAGGCTAGGAACTGACCTTGAGGAACTCACTCTTAATATCCTCCCAATATGTTTCTTCTTTTCTAGCACCACTCCCTGTCATCTCCCTTTTAACCACATCCTTATGGATTTTATGGGTCTTCTGTAATGTTTTTTTATCTTTTATCATAATGAGTCTGTAATTTTTGTCACAGTATTATGCTTATTAAAACTCAAGTGAAATACATGTAGCACATTCTCCTTTGCTAGAAAGATGGTAGCTTGAAATGTAAAATTAGTGGGTCACTCTGACACAATTTACATTTAATAAACCTGTGCTGCAATGTACCCAGTTTCCTTTTACCCCAACAATTTAATTAAAATTTTCCTCAACTATGGTCTCAAGCACTTTACACCCTTCACCTCAGAGTAATGGGATCAGATCCACATATTCTCTTCTTCATCAAATAAAAGCTTCTAGTAGTATGATCTCTCTTGAAACTTGGTAGATTTCTTAAAATTCTTCATTTCTCAATCGGTGCTAAACTGATGGGCAATTCTGAGATGGAAGTTACTCTAATGCTATTCCAACTTTTTCCTTTATTTCTCATCTTTTCAAGCAACACAAACTGAATCACTTGGATTTCAATCACAGTCACTGTTACAGTATGATTCTGTTATCTTTCTGGTTTTACAGCCAGTTTCAGTAGTTCCTCTGGTTTGTTCTTCTTCTGATACTTGTGTGTACACATTTTGTGTTCTTACTAACTACTTACTATCCCCTAGGCAAATCACAAAAAAGCCTTTCAACAGATTGTTTTATTTTCTTTTCAGCTTTCTTCCCGTAGATATTCTCAGACCCGTTGCTGTATCATTAGTTAATTGCTTTTCTATATTCAAACAGAAATAACCTGCCAGAGCAGACTGCATGGTCTAAACTGCTAAAAACAAGCAAGGAAATAGTGAGAGATCCTGTTAAATGATAAAATAAGTTAGGATGTTTTAGAAAAGTTGCAACTTAGGTGAATATATGTTTTGTATGCCTATGAATTCAGTCATCTCCAAACGATCATTCTCTAATGACAGCAAGCAAAAATTAGTTATTATTTTAAATACTTGTCTGACTCACAATGAGTATTAGAACAAAAAAATCACTATGTTGAGAATGCCTTTCCTACAGACACCCCACTCTCTTCCAGCTAGAAAAAAAATATAACTTTTCTTTAGAAAACTACACTTGTCATTTACAAGATGATTTATTCCAGATGTAGATTAAAAATTACACATCTTTTAGCGTATAAATAATCATGGGGATCATGGGAAGTCCTCAATGGCTGGACAAAAGCAAATGTTGTATTCATCTTTAAAAGAGGCCAAAAGGATAACCTAGGGAACTACAGGAAGGACATCCTCACTTCTGTGCATGGAAAAATCATGGGTTGAGTCCTCTTGGAAAGCATTTCTGGGCATATGAAAGAGAAGATGGTGAGTAGGCCACAGCCATCATGAATTTACCAAGGGTGGACCATGCCTGGTTGTATTTGTGGATGGGAATAGAGCAGTGGATGCCATTTAACACAACTTCAGCAAAGCTTTCCACACTGTTTCCCTCAGTATTCTTGAACTCAAGGCAGGATCTTACAACCTGGATAGGCAGATGGATAAAAACTGGTTGGCTTGTTGGGCTCAGAAGGTGTTGAGTAGCAGCCTGTACTGCACCTGGAGGCTGCTTACAATTAGAATACCACAGGAACCTGCGCTAGGACCTGTAGCATTTCATGTCTTTGTCAGTAACACGGAGGAGGTAAAATTTGATGAGGACAAATGAGAAGTCCTGCACCAGAAAGGAACAATGTCTTGCAATGATACAGCTGTGGACTGCCTGGCTGAGGAAACAACTCTCTTGGAAAGGCTCTGCAGGTGTTGGTGAACAGTGAGTTCAACATGAGCCAGGAATGTCTCCTGGCACCAAAGGCAGCCACCAGCATGGTGGGCTGTAATAGGAGCAGAGCCGGTATAAGATCATAGAATAATTCATAGAATCATAGAATAGTTTGGATTGGAAAGGACCTTCAAAGGTCATCTAGGCCAAGCCCCAGCTGATCAAGGGAAGTGACTATGCCCCTCTACTTGGTGTTAGTCTGCATCTAGATATTACATCTAGTTTTGGGCCCCCAGTGCAAGAAGAACACTGATAACCTGAAGCAAGTTCAGCAGAGGGCCGCTGAGGTGATCAGGGCTAGAACACTTGCCCACTGAGGCTTCTTTAGCCTAGAAGAGACAATTTCAGGGGGTCTAGAAGCAACCTGGCATGGTCTGCAGGACAAGAAGGAACCAGTCTCTTCACAATGATGCAGAGTGGGAGACAATAGACATAAATTTAAAAGAGAGATTACAGTTGGATGTAAGGAGACACTTATTCACCAGGAGGACAGTTGAGCAGTGCAACAGTTACCCATAGAGGTTATAATCTCCATTAATCCCTGGAGATTTTTCAAGAACATTCTGGATAAAACCTTTGAACAGCCTCATCTGATCTTATAGCTGACCCTGCTTTGAGCAGGAGTTTGGACTGGAGACCTCTGAAGGTCCCTTAAATCCTGAAATACCCTGTGATTTTGCAGTTCCATAAATTCAGGATGTACAGATTGTTGCCTATGTCTAGTTCTGTCTGCTAGGATGACAGCTTGTACTGACAAGTTAGACTGCCTGTTCCATTATGATACAGTGGACAAATGACAATAGTTTTGGATGAGCAGATGTAAAGCATTTAATTGGCCACTTCTTTCAGGAAAGTGCCACTTCTCATGGATCTGAAGCATTAGCTCCATGTGTCAGTGATGTATGATTCACGTATTATTGTTGTTATTTAACAGATACCAACTTCACACTTGGCGATTTACCCACAAATAAAGAATATCCATTCTGAATCAGATACAAATGATGCATGTTGTAGTCACAGAAAAATCTAGGCTGGAAACGGCTCCTGGAGATTACCTAGTCCAACCTCCTGCATAAATCAAGGCTAACTTAAAAGTTACATCAAACTACTATGGGACTTTTACCATTCAGTTTTGAACATCTCTAGATATGGATATTTCACAATCTATGTCAGTAACCTCTTCCAGCGCTTATTGGCTCTGATGGCAAAAAATGCTTTCCTTATATCCAGATGGAACTTTCCTTTCTGCAACCTGTGGCAGGTACTTCCCATCTTCCACTATGAATCTTTGAGAAGAGTCCCACTCAACCTTCTCTAACCTTCCTTTAGGCAATGGAAGACATCAGTTAGATTTCGCCTTAGCTTCTATGAAAACATAACAAATCCATCCTTCTAACCGTTCAGTGGTCCCTTTCTGAACTCCAGTTTGTTCTGGGGAGGTCAAAACCAGACACAGTACTCCAGACACAGCTTCGTTAATGCCAAGTAGAGGGCAAAAAAATCCCCACTTCCCTTGGCCTGGTGGATGAACTCTTCACCAGGTTCCTCAGATTCATTTCTGAAAAGCTGTAGCATAACTAGACACTCCCCAGCCTGTAACAACAAAAGGGGTTATTCTCCGCCAGATGCAGAACTGTGCATTTGCCTGTTGAATTACATAAGTCTCCTGTCAGTTTAGTCCTTCAGCTTGTCAGGTTCACTCTGTGTGGCAGCCTCGCTGGCCAGTGTATCAACCCTTTTCCCTCAGTTTGGTGTGAGCTGTGACATTGCTGAAGGATGCATAGCATCCCATTGATCACTCACTGACAAAGATATTAGATGGTGCTAAACTCACCCTGACCTTTGAGAGATGTCACCTATAACTGGCTACCAGTTAGATTTCTAACAGCTAACCCCAATGCTTTGAACCTACGATCAAGCTATTTTTCACCCATATTTCACCCAGTCCAAATCCTAATTTGGTTTCAGGGAAATTATGGAAAATGATGTTGAAAGCCTTGTTAAATTCAAGGTAAATTACATCCACTGCTCTCTCCTTATCTACCAAGCCACTCATGTCATCACAGAAGGCAGTTAGGTCGGGTAAGATTTGCCAGTTATAAATCCTTGCTGCCTGCTTCTATTAATTTTCCTGTCCTTCAAGTCCCTGTAAATGGCTTCCATGAAGACTTACTCTTAATTTTTGCAGGAAGTGAGGCTGACCATCTGGAGTTCCCTAAATTCTCCTTCTTCCCTACTTTGAGGATGGGCATAAGATTTACTTTTCTTGGTCGACATGGACTGCCGCTTTTCAAATATCATAGCAAGTGGCCTTGCAATGACATTGTCCAGCTCAGATTGATGCCGTTTGATTCCATGGACTTGTATACACCCAGATTATTTAAGTAGTCCTGAACAGAATACCTATCTACTGTACCACTGTTCTCCCCCAAAATCATGCTATTTGACACAGGGATCTGATAGCAGATCTTGTCAGTAAAGTCTGAGGGAAAGAAAGCTTGAAGTACTGCTTTTCTCTGTCTGATGTTACAACATCACGTGCTCTGTCCATCATCAGGCCCACATGTTCCTTGGTCTTCCCTTTGCTGTGAATGCATGTGTTAAGCCTTAAAGTAGGCTTTACCAGCCTGCTTTTATCAGGCAGTCTAAAACAGACAGCTCCCAGGACATCGTACTTCGTTGACTTCCCCTCTAATCCTAACTCATAAGGTTTCAACAGCTCTCTCGTGAAATTCATAGCAGAATTCTGGGCATTCAAGCTGTGCTTTTGTGTAGACTCCATCTTCCCCACAGTTCTCTTCCCTGCTAGTCATTCCTAAAGAGCCTTCATCCATCCACCCATCACAGCACCCCAGATGTGCAAGTTATTCTACCACATTGCTGTGAGACCAAAGATATCCGTGCACTGCATCCGCGTATGAGACTCCAGTTCCTCTTGTTTGTTTTTCAAGATGCGTGTGTTTGTGTACAAGCACTTGAGATGTGCCCCTGGATGCTGCACTTTCTCAGGGGAAATGAGAGAGCATCCTTCATCACTCTGTGCTGCAGCCTTCCCCCACTTACCCAGCTGTTGTGTCAGTATGAATTTGGATGGGATAGGAACACTAGAAGAGGTATTCCCTCTTTCAGCAGAGACATTTCACCTAGTGAGTAGACTTGAAAGAGGGAAGATGAAACTAAAATCTAAGTTGTATATTTGATTGAGATAATGTAGCAGTTCACCAACAGTCTGGATGCTTTGTATCTATGTATTTCTCACAATGAGGAGATAAAAATATGAAGAGACAGGTTTCTTTCCTCTTAGTCTTCATTTGTATTATGTTAGTGTTTAATGTTTAGAAATGAGTTTGTGCTTGTGCAGACTGGGAAGCAGGGATGTAGCAAATAATCAGAATAACTAGTCATGAATGGCGCAATGACTGGTTTCTAAATTGTAGGGGTTTTCTTAGTATGCTAAAAGAGAAAAATGCTGGTATGAAGAACAGAGCAAGTGGAACACATCATCTTTGTCTAGTTGCCTTCTAACCTTTTGCTCTCTGTCCTTGTAATGCAATTTGGGTTCTATGTTTTTAAAGTGCTGCGAGTATAATTGATAACCTACTCTTGGTAGGATTTTTGTATTGTGATAAAATTGGCAGAAATATGTGACTCTTTTTCACCTCACATATCCTCATAAATGTACCACAAAACAATTTAGTTTTGGTTTGGCAGTTTAATACTCAGTAATTAGTGGTAACAATTTGTTGCAAATCATAGCCACTGTCTCCTATGGATAAGCAGACAATAGGTGAGATCCCAGAAGAAAGGGAGACCTATGATCTGCCCCTAAACTGATATCTGCAGGGGATAATTGAAGGACTTTGCAGTGTTAGGTCTTCCTTTACAAGCCCCTCCAACCACTTCCCTTTCTCTTTTCTTCTCCAGATTCCCATAAACAGAGTTTTTTACATAAAACCTATAACTTTTGTACTAGGACCACTTGAGAAATATTATATTAACCAATAGATTTACAACCCTTTGGCTCAACTTATACATGTAGATTAACCATAGTAAGGAGTAAAATACCAGTTCTATAAATATTGAGTTTAAACAGTGAAACATAAGGTACCAGGATTGCCTTTTCATTGACTTGTTTCAAACATACAAAAAACTACTGCAACAGGCAGGAAACGTGAAATATTCTGTATCTGTCTGATCACATTTCCTATAACTAAAGATCCTCCATTCATTTACAATGTAAAGGATTCATGGTACAAAAATTAAGAACTCTAGCTTTGTGTATTCAAATATAAATTATAGTCTACACAGTCTGCAAATTTTGATTTAAAAGTTCACAAAATGAAGTCCCACCCCAAAAAGAGTCCTTACAAGCAGCAAGTCTAACCTTAAAACAAATTATTGAAACATTAGGTTGCCAAATATTAAGTATTTTCAAACATCTCATTTATTTCTGTTAAAGATTATTATAATTACAGGCTATCAAGGTGGAGGGGTGCCACTGAATTGAGAATGAATACTTGAATGAATAAAAAACAAGAATCTATTCAAATATTGAAATGTCTGTGTAACTCCCATTACCAGAGCTGCATGCACAAAATACAACAAAGTGAACTCTGCGGTATTTATACGTATATCTTAAAAAGCAGAAGTGGTACAAAAATATACTAAAGAGAAAAAAAAATACTAAAAGTGGGTGTGCTGAAATGCCATGGAGAAAAAAAAAGCCACAGGCACAATGAGATTTCAGTGCCTCTCCGGCCAACATGAGACGTTCTGTTTGTTGTGGCAGAAGTCAGGCTGATTCCCAGCCTGAGCCACCTTCCACTGTCTCTCCATGTATATCACAGCATGGTTTCATGCCTTCATGAGTGTTATTCATTTCAAAAGGCACTTACGTGGCTTCTTTGTAAGGAATTTCAAGTAGTGGATGCTATGTGGGTTACTAGAACCAATGGTTTTAGTACACCCTCAACTCCCTCGTACTGCTGATTTGAAATTCTCTGATATATATGTGTAGCAGTAAAACTTTAATGTGCATTGTGGAAGCAGAAGAGATGATAGAAACATGACAGAAGATCTGTTCACCAAAGTGTAACAGATAATAAGTACATAGGGCAGAGTTGACATCTTTTATTTAAAGTTATCTTTTCAAGTAAGTGAAAAAAATGAAGCATAGACCAAAGAGTTTTAACACTGAAAAATAAACAAATTAAATCAGACTTGATCAAGTATGACAAAATGTGAACCCACTATGGCACTATAGCAGTAACCTGTATGTAGAAAGACGCAGTGAGGGATTGATTATTAATTATAGACAATCCCTTCTGCACAGTGTTGAAAGAAGAAACACCTTCAGGAGAGGCTACAGGGTGCAGATGTTGTTGGACATCACCAAAAGATGGCCCGAGACTGGAAAAGTAGTATGAGACCTATGGGAGTCAAACTTGAGTTTATGAAGTATGTTAGACTTAAAGCCTGAAGTTTTGATATTGGTTTGAAAACCAATTGTGTGTTTGGTCTGGCTAGCTACTCTCAAAATCGTCAAACAGTATTTGATTTGTCTTAGATTACTAGATTGCCATCTAAAACGATTATCTTAGACTATTTGTGAGTTGCGCTGGTGAAAAAATGCCTTCATTAAAATTGGCCCTGAAAAGCAGAACTGGTTTGCCCCTTAAAGGAAATTATTGGGTTGAGTTCATCTCTATTTATTTGAATGTGAAACCTGTACAAAGTTACAGCAACATAGATTAGAGATCCCAGTTTGGGCCTACCTGGGTGTATACTGAGATTGAAAGAAAATCAGTATTCTGCTGGCTTATATATAGGTTTGGTTAAGATCAGAGATAAATGGCAACACAGCATTTGGTAGAAGTCCAAATCAACTAATAAGCAAGTGCTGTACTTAGAACATACACACTGTCTTTAGTAATAGAAAAGACAACTGAAGAAGCTGAAGTTGTCAACAAAGAACTGGAGAAAGCATAGGCACACACACAAACAGGTACATCTATGTGCTTCATATATAAAGAAAACCCTAGCAGCCTAAAAAGATGAAAGATAACATGGATGAAATCTTCATGGAGTAATTAAATGAATGTCATATTTGCTGTTGATTCAACAGGCCAAGATTTCTTATGGGATGAAGACATACATTCTCACATAGTTTTAAAGGGTGAGCCTTAAATGATTTGTACACCTATAATGTCTGCAGCAGGCCAAATTAAGCTTATTATGTTGTATGTTGTTTAATTGTCATACAACAAGGAGTTAAACTCCCACCAACAGGAAATTGTGTTTTCTCCTTTCTAGGTCATTCATTGGATGATCTTATCTTCTGGGTATGAAACATTTTCCTTGGGTATATTATGACTTATAAATGTATAATTGTGGCTCTGAAATGTTGGAACTTTATAATGATTAGTGGTGTACCCTTAGAACCTTAATTAACACTCCATTTAATTAGATCATCTTAAAAAATGCCTTTTGTTGTCCTCAAAAATCCATGATGCTCAATACATGGCAAATGAATTATTTCAGTTGCAATAGAAAGGAATTTTTTACCAAGCTAGAATTTCTTGCTTGCATTTTACTTAAGTTGTTGAAGACACAATGCAATGATTAACTTTTCAGTTATAATTAGACAAAGTAACTGGAATATTTTTAGTATTGCACTGATCTTTCCTTAACTGTGAATATGTTTACCTATAGATAATGTGTTACAGTTTTCTTATATATAATTATCAGATAGCTATCAATAGATGTACACATTGATATACCCAAACACTTTTTTTACAAATAATATAAACATTCTCTTTAGAAACTGAAGAACCACTTATGATGTGGCTTTTTACTATGCTTCTGGTGTTGAAAGTAGGTAGAGGAGCTGTGGAGCAGGAGACAGGGAGAAGTATTTGAAGGCAGGACAGCATGCACCCACTGACAAAAACTTTTGTCTAACTTATCAGTTCACCTTGAGAAGTGATGAGATATAACTTTCTCCTTGTCAGGTTGTGTTGCCTTTTTGTCATCAGTGTCCTCAAGGGAGTATTCAAGGTTTTATTTTTATGTTGTTTGCTTAGGAGATGGTAAAGCTCTTTTCAACCTCACTGTATTTTTTAGATCAGGAAACTCAGAGCTTCTGAACTGATGGTGACTTTTCTCATTGTGGACAATTAAGGAAAATATCTGGGTTTAATTTTTTTTTTAACATTTTAAAATCGTAAATATCCTTCCATAGAATTATGATTTTTGTACATTAGAATAAATACAGAAAAAAATCCTTGCAAATTACACATTTACATTATACAGGGTGATTCAAAATATGGACCCAATTTCAAAGCATATATTTCACTAATTGGGTCCATCTTTTTAAACACGCTGTATACCACTTATATACCATGAAAGAGGACTTGGGAGGAGGGTGTACAGAGATAAGTACCAAATACACGCAATTGATATAGGTGTATTTCACAAAGAGAGGAGATTAACTAAAGTTTGTACAGGGAATATATCTTTATAAGTCACTCCTTGCCAGTACAGTGTTTTGAGAACTGCTGCTAAATCTCCAAGGAAACCACTGCTATTTGTGACTCTGTTTAGTGGTGGAAAACTAATTTTTACCTGCTTTTCTAAGACTGACATGTCATGACAGCTCTTAGAAGCCTGCAAATCGATTATTAGTCAAGCCTTATTGTATTTTTAGTTACCTTTTTTTTTTTTTTTTTTGTATTTAAACTGAATCACTGAACTACACTACAGATCAGAGGTGGAAAAGTCAGTCATGATTTAAAAAAACGGTACCAATCCTAGTTTTTCACAAGAAAGATGATAGCATAATGGTATTATACTGAAAAATTAAACCTCTTTTTATGTCTATTTGTATCATACACAATTATTACTTTGCTTATACATATTTGCTTTCAAACCTGCATGTGTAGTTGTATAGAAATACACACCATGAGGATGGACTGAGCACCTACTAGACTGCTGTTGTCATGCAGAATCGTAGCCCCAGTGTCAACCTTTAGTAAACAAATATCTTTCTTTATTCTTAAATCAGCTGGTGACAGTGAGAGCCAGAATGTCAGAGAAATATTTTGTTTATGCCTCGCAGTGTGAATTGCTATGTGTTCTTTCTTTTCGTATGTTTCTCTGCCAGCAAAGGGAAGCTGTTGACATCCTTGTGTTGTCAAAGGCAGAGAGAGTTTGTTGTTTTCCACATGACAGCAGAAGTGAGATCAGAGCACTAAATGTATGCACTGGATTACACCAAAGACATCCATCTAGCCTAACATCTTGTCTCCAACATCAGCTGAGGGCTGTTGTTCACAGAGTTGTGTAAGTACAAAGCAATCACACACAGTGAGGTCTCTGCAGAATATCTTTCCAGTATCTGATGGGAGGGACAGTCTACCACAAGTAGGGTCTTTGATGGCCCAGAATGGATTTTTCCTCCATTAATTTGTCTGAAAACCTTTAACATCCTCAAGATGCAATTCAGAAATTGAAAAAAATGACTTGCTGTATAGTTCAGGAGAAGGAGGGATGTATAAGAACAACAAATTTGGAATTAACCCCTGGGCTGAACAGGAAATACTCATGAGCATGATGACAAAGTGGTGACAGAGGATGGTAGTAGGGGTCCTGGTTTGGTCATCTCTGAACTTCTGCCAAGCAGGAAAACTTCTACACTTGTGTTGCCATGTCACATGCATGCTGCCTTTCAGCTGCTCTGTAAGACCTGGAGTTGCCTGATAAGTGATGGTATTTCTCCACGCAAAGAGCTCACTGAAACTGCAAAACAACTCTGGTTAATATTTTGTATTAAACAAAACATTTTTGTGTGGTCTCAAAAAAATGTTTTTTGTTTATTTTAGTGTATTATTCTGTATTCTGTGACAGGGTACATTAGGATTCCAATTTCCTGTTTTCCCATGTATGATTTTGCAAAGTTGTGTCAGAGTACAGATTTGCAGTCCTGCTATGTAACATTAAAACAGATCTTGCTGGATGTGTTTTTAATCATTGCTGTTTTGCAGATCAATGGCTCCAGTTCTGGTGGGGTCAGGGAAGAATATAATTTAGAAATATTGCTTGTGGAGACAGATAGATCTTTTTTGATCATGTCCATACCTTTCTTTGGAAGCTGCCTTTGTGACCAGCTCCACTTCTTACTCACTTATCATGCCCTTATCCCCAGAGTTTCTTGGTCCTCTTCTAGGGGACAGACATTTAACTGCTTTCACATCCTTCTCTTTGTGATCCCCAGACTTCCAGTGTATTGCTTGTAAAACGTCCTTGTTTTCACTTGTCTGACATCCCCTTAGGTACACTAATTCCCCTTCTTCCACTCAAATTCCAGCAATCATCAACTACAGAGGCATCCAGCACTCCTTTTTGTGACTATCTTCTCTCTATGTTTCATTTAGATATAGCCAGAAAGACCACAAGCAGAAAGCTTGTAAAGTGATTAAACTCATTTTCTTCATTTGCTGTGGCGCCAGCTTGCAAGGTTCTTTACAGAAACTAGCTCAGTCATGCAGCAGGTTGAGCTTGAGATTCCTGATGCAGATCGTTACGCTCCCATAAATTATCTTGGAAGGACCTGAGCCAGGGTTTGAACCAGACATTGACAGGTGAGTTTTCTTCCTTTTGCTCTTTGTCTTTCATTGCTATCCTACATCACTTTGCCTTTACTTGCAGAATGGAGAACAAATTATTTTTTGAACAGTTTATCATGCTTGGTACCACTGTCTTTGAAAGGTACTCTCTACTTTTAAGCCAAAATGTTTAAAAATAAAATTCCTATAGTAGCCCAGTCCAGTGAAGAGAAGGAAGGAAATGTTTTCCATTTTAATTATTAATTCAGTGAACCATAATCTATTTTTAAAAAATTACAGTCGTCATTCAAGGTAGTATTTACTTCTAATGAGCTTATGCCTGTGTGTATGTACAATTTATTAACAACTCTCAATTGAACTGATCACTGAAATAGAAAATATTCTTTGAATAAACTTTCTATTGATATATTTAGTACTCAAGTATTGAACCCCTTTCTTTGGTAAATTTGTCGTATTATCCAACTGCAAATCTTAATGAAATTTCTGTTATAAGAACTAACATAATTATAGGTATATAACACAATGTGCTGAAAGTTTATGCAGTAGTAGATATTAGTTTAGTGACTTCTGAATTTTCTTGAAAACAACAACAACAATGAAAAATCAAAACAGAAAACTTTGAGCTTTTTTTTCCCTGAAAAAAACTCTAAACAGATAAAAATACAAAAAAAAAAAAAAAGCAATTTTCAAAACTAATCTTTGAAAACTAGGCCAAATGGTTTCACATGTTCCAGTTTTCAGTTTTCTAAAACCAAATTGCCCAGCTTTCAGGAAAAACAAGTGTTTCCCAGATATCTTTGAGTTCAGTTCATAGTTTTGCTTCAACAAACTCTTGGGTTATTTTGGTTTATATGTATTTCCATATTTTTTCAAAGAACCTTGAAAAAGGTTCTGTACAAAAATAAGATAAATTAATCCAAGGAGAACAAAATGGCTCCAGAATTTTTGCTTTACACCTTCCATGTGGAAATGGAATGTACTAGATACTGACTGCTAATGGTCCTTAAAGTCCATCTGCAGATATTTTAGGCTGGAGCTGCTGAAGGGAACTGGGCAAGCTGGGTGATGCTGGGGAAAGATGTGGTATTACGGTGGTTGTGTTCATCTCCATACTGCTTTTCTGACACTTTCAGGCCAGAACACTGAGTGCCTTCATGAAGTCATTCCCAAGGCAAGAAGGAAAACCAGGATTTTATTTGCTTCCACATGGCCCAATTTCTAGCAAAATAAGGAAACCAATCACTTTCCATATGTATACATTTCAGCAGACTTGAGAAAATTTTCAGCTTGGACCCTTCAGAGGAATTCCTTTTTGCTGTGGAGGACTTTACTCAGCATTATGTCTCCTCAGAGTAGGATTTGTGTGTGCTTTCTTGGAGGAAATGCGAAATATTATTCTGAATTTGAAGATTGCATTTTATTAAAATACATTATCTGAAGTTGTGCTCAGCCATCTCTACCCATTTTCTTTTTAATTTTTGTTTTTATTTAAAAATGGTTACAAATTTACTCAAATGGCAGAAAATAATAAGGGTAAGGAAACTCCATATGGAGAGATAAGAAGAAAACTGAAAAATTAATGGCCTTTTTCAATATTCAGAAAACAACTGCCAAAACCAAACAAAAATAAATTAAGGATTCTTTTATGGGATAGGGCAGAATATCTGATTTGAGAAAACAGATTTGAACCCAAACTGAATCTGGGGTCCATTTGTAAAAACAAGACACTGAGCTCGATAGTTACATAAACTGCAAGTGTAGTAGCATGACAGCCGAGGTTTGATGGCCTGTAATGCTTTGTCAGAAGCTTTTCCTCTCTCAATTGTTAGAGTTGTTGCCTGTAGAGAAATAAGTGCCCTTTAGGACATGGTTCAAGTATAGGAGTAGTTTAGTCTGTCTTGTGTCTGAGGGGACAGAAGAATTTATCAAGAAAATTGTATAGGTTTTTATGGTCGACTGAAATTCAAATCCAGGAATTGAAGGTGGAAAGTTGATGTTTTGACTCAGGCAAAACATAAGGGAGAGGTTTCTGCTGTATTTTAGAGGGATGAAGTGAGTTTTCTTTCATATAAACCAACATTAGTCACGTATTTCTAAGAATAACATTTCTCACTGTCATTTCAGCCTGGGATTATCCATGAGTCCTGGAGACA
This sequence comes from Streptopelia decaocto, assembly GCF_964273445.1. Taxonomy (NCBI): domain Eukaryota; kingdom Metazoa; phylum Chordata; class Aves; order Columbiformes; family Columbidae; genus Streptopelia; species Streptopelia decaocto. The sequence continues at coordinate 130,667,512 of NC_138655.1, read as the reverse complement.
GGCAGACACCTGGGAGACAGTTTCAGTGAGCAGAACGTTCTGTAGTTGCGGGAAGTGTTTATTATGCTAAATCATTGTTTCTCACTTCATTTCACATAATCATCACTTCTGTAGCATTTTCTTGTTTGACCTTCAGTATAGATCAGGGGACACAGCTGATATCAAATACATTGTTTATGTGGGCTTGGCCCCTTCCAGCTAAAGGATTTTTTTTCCTTGGGGTTTTTCCCACACTTTTTTTTTGCCTTCAGTGCTTCACTATTATTTTATCTTAAGTGGCCAAACTTAGCACTTTCAGTCTTCTTGGGTAGAATACATTCCTCTTTCACATATGGTATCAGAAAATCCTTTACAAGTCATTATGTATGGAAAATATTGTGGTATCATTCTTTCTTTTACACAGGTGCATGGTAGATAGTTTATTTCATTTAGGCAGGAAATAAAAAAGAAGCAAGTATTATAATGTTCAAATTTTACAAAAAATACCCAGAAAATTCAGTCACGGTTGGCTCCGTAAGACTCTTAACAAAAATAAAGTGTTGTCCCCACAGAAACAATAGTTAAGAACAGTGTGTTTCATTGAGTAATTTTATTTTCTCTGTCATTCGATATTCTGATATCACCTTTTGCTTCTGTCTGTTACAATTTTCATTATTCTTATTTTTCTGATATAGTTTCTCCTTTTCACATTCCAAGTGGTCAGCTCTGACAGCAAAGAGTCAATTTGCCTGTTTTCCTATTCTAGATAAAGGCTTGCTTGTTTTGTCTGGATGCATGAGGGGAAAGATGCTTGCAATACTTTATACCTTGTACAGGACTCAGTAATTAAAGTCAGTCTTTGGGCTTAGACCCATTACCATATCAAAAATGCTCTAGCCACAGGTTATGCTTCATTCCCACTTCTGAGTAAAACTAAGCCAGATCCTGACCTTGAGCCTATGGTTTGTAGAGAGCTTTAAATGCTGGGTTTCTGCACATTTAACTCCACCATAACAGTGGCAGGGTCATAGGGAGGTGACAGATGCTATCACACACTTCGTACTGTAGGTGATTAATTATGAAGAGAGATCATTGCATAGACTAGACCTCAAAATTTCAGCTGATTTCCTCAGCAACGTTCTTGGCAGAACCACAGGAGCATCTTTGTTGATTCAAGGCAGTTAGTGTCTGTTGTGTTTATCACAGATTTCCTTACATAACATAACCATAGAGGCTGATAAAAACAATGATGTTTCAGTACAACACAGTGCTGGAAAGTTGGATCTCAAATAAACAATTATTGCCATCAACCTTGCCAGTGTTATAGAGCTGCTATTAACACCGGGTTTACATATTGTAATTTTATTTCTTAAACTACAAAGATAGTGCTTAGATGTATGGATTTATTATCACATTTGGCATATATTATTTATAGCATAAGAAAGGTGAAACATCTTGCAGCATGCGTGTAAAGATTAGGATTTATTGTCCAGGAATCCTTGAACAATTTTATCAAAAGCCCATTTCTAGGTGGTGTTTTTCTGCAATAAATCATACAGCAGAATTCTATCAGTGGACACCAGTAGGAGATAAATGAGAGCAGAGGAAAGAGGGTCATCACAGATTTTTTTTCCTGTATCATGACCTGTCATCGCCAGAAATCCATTTATTATCATACACGAATGATTTTTTTACCTTACTCACTGGGTTTGCCATTCTGGGGACTGTTATCTAAAATAAAATGAAAACTTCACAAAATGCAAGCTTTCAGGAGTCATGAAAACAGAGATAACTTAAAGACCACAGGAGCAAAGACTAACACTACTTCAGTTTCTCTCTCACCCCCTACGTCTCTATCTTTCTTTTCTCATTCCTCCACCCTCTACATGACAGCAAATTGTTTTCATTATGGAAATAGGGGAGGAGGAGGGACAGGACTATAAACCTGGTGTTGTGGCAGTGTATACAAGAATTACTGTACTCAACTGGTTGGTAAATGCAAGATGGAGGCAAACTCTGTATTACACAATTAGAACTGAGTGAGCTCTTGGAGATCTGAGTTTACTCTAATTTAAGTTCTTCAAGAACCTTTCTACCTTTTTTAATGAAATAGAGTTATGTTTGTCTTTAAGAAAGGGGCATGGGGGGAGGGCAATAATGAAGAGCACTGAAGTGTAGCATTTTTTGCAAGGTTGGGATTAATCAAGATATGAAGGAGCAAAGTAACCTCACATATCTCAATTAATATTTGCTGGTGTGAAAGGAATTTGGTCAGGTAACAGGGTTCCCACCTGGGACAGAATGATGCTCGTACCTGTCAGGCTTCTGGAAACTGAGAGGAGAGACAAGAGAAACAGGTCTTATAGAAAGTGGAAATGGGTGAAATTTTTATAAAGCAACAGCAAAATTTTTAATGCAAATCAACATCAGGAGGTATTTGTACATTTAAATAATTTCCTTTGTACAAGTAATGCAATAATGGGCTAGATAAAGAAGTACAAATGCTGGAAAGGTCTACATTCTCCTTTGAAAATAAATGAAATAGTGAACTAATGACTGTGCATTTGCACAAGCTAATGGTTCAGCTGCTCCTCATCAACAGAGACAAAGGTGGGATTGTGTAAGCCTGATCAGACCAGCTATGTAAGTTTATGTCATGGTTGGGAAGATCAAGCTGCAAGTGAATCACCGAAACAGGATCTTCCCTTCCCAATGCTGGACTGTTAGGTCTACCCTACAGCAAATGAAACTGTCCTTTCGGAAGATGGGTCTCACTGCCTGATACATCCATATGCTGCCACAAAGCACAGCTCTTTCTAGGACGGGAGTATGGAATATAAAAATAAATAATCCAGATTTTTTTTGAATTATTTTTATTTTTTCCTTCTCACTAAGGTTCAAGTCACTGAAGTAATTTGTAGAATGGCAAGTAACTATTACAATTAATCTTCAGTAATCCTATCACGAGAAAATACGTTATTGTAATGCACAGTTCACTAGATTAATATTGTGTATTTACTTAATTTAATGGGGGAAGGGAAGGGAAGAGAAAACTTGAAAGTGACCAATCCCAGACTGATGACAGAAACAAAAATGTAAAAGCCAGTCAGGAGAAATTTTTCTTTCTGTTGTAGCTGGTGGAAATTTACTGTTGACTTCACTTGCACCAGAACTTAATCCCACATTTCTATTTGAAAAGTTTTTGATTTTTACTTCAATAGTAGAAAAACATTACTAGTACAGAGAGATCACACAGTTCAATTATTCTTTAGCTATAAATATATTTTACTTTGAATACATGTTAACCTTTGTTGTATGAAAATTACTCTTTCCTGTTTGCTCTGTGTGATCATTTACAATCACACATGCAGGCTTGATTTTAATGGGTTCCAACACATGTTCAGATTTTTAATCTTTCTGGATTAAACTTTAATCATTTTTTAATCTTTCACACTCTCCTTGAAATATTGTAGTTTTAGATCATTTTTCCTTGTTGCTTGTATAAATCTTTTACAACAAAGAAATGTATTCATTCAAAGTAGGGAAAATGTGATACAGTGAAAGGAGGAAAAGTTTCCTCGTGTATTAAGATACTACAATAATCTATTTTTTATTTCAATTGAGTTAGATCATGCCTTCAACATGCATACTCTATTCAGTTACATTAAAAACTGAGTTATACTTCAGAAAAATTTAAGATGTACTGTTTTTCAGATCTAAGATCGCTACTACCATTTTTATTTGGCTGACAATTTTCAACTAACTGGAAGATTTTATTCCTCAGAATCATAACAGTTACAGACATGAACAATCATTTATGGCTACCAGATCAAATGAATGGCTCAACATATTAACCCACATTTCGGCTTTACAGCAAACTTAACTAGCTCAACCTATGTGCAAAGAAGACTCTTCTAAACATCTGGATTGCTATTTGAATAATAAAACAATAATATTGCATGTATTGTATTAGAATATAACCTTATGCCCGCAAACTAGGAAAAAAAAAAAGACAGGCTACAGGGCTAATTACAAATTTTGAAGTAGTTAAGACTTGAATTGAACTTAAATCTGTATATTTCTTTTTCAATATTGAGTGAAAATAAGCTGTAAAATAAGAAGTAGTTTACACCGCTGCAGCTTAGGTTCTTTTGGGGAAAGACAGTCTGTATCTTTCTTTTTAGTATTTTGGTTGAAACCTTTAATTATAACCAATTGAATCTCCTTAAAGATTAGGGGGCCCACATAGACAGGTTGTGCATACCCAGTTATTATCTAGAACTCAACCACAGATTAATGTGGGTGAATTTTCTATGATATCACGCACTTTTACCTACTATGAAAATTTAAGATATATGCCACCCAACCTTTCATTTTAATATTCGTGCTGCTTTTAAGTATCTTTTTCTTATAAATGTTACAATCAAATCTTTCCTTGAGGCAAATACTGTTCCACTGGCTGCAAGTTGGATGTAACAGCATTGGGGTTATTTTAAAAGGGGAGGAGTAAGGGTTTTGGAGGTGTCTGCAAGGCAATTATGGGACTTTGAGAGTTACAGGAATTATGGGAGTTGCAAAGCAATTGCAGGAAGCAAATTTAGCAGAATCCCCAGTGCAGGTGGGATAGGGATAACCTGGATGGATAAACATCTCACATGTATCCATTAAATGTGGATCACGCCTTGACATCAAACTGCATACTCTCCTAGGTGTTGCACAGAAATGGAGAGACCCTTTTGCCTGCTCTCTGTCGGACATGACTGGGCAGCAGACGAGGTGGAAAGGAGCAGAGAAGATGACGGGCAGCAACTTCTTTCATTGGCACTGTGAGTGGACTCAGCTGCTCCACCATTGTGTGGAGCTCACGCAGGGAGCAAAGAGATGCTTCATGTTGGATAAATACTCCATGCTCTTGCTATGTGGGACAGGGGTGAGAGGCTGAGGGCTCTTACTTCTGTCCCTGTAGGCAGCCTCTGTGGCAAAGTCAGCTTCCAGGCCTTTATCTAGGTAAAGCTTTTGGCTTCCCTTGCCATGTTACCGCTTTAAGCCTATGTACACTCAGTTTGTAAATAATTTTGGCAGATAGGAAGGTGCAGAGATAAGTATATCTGTGTTTTGGAGTTTAATACTATCAGGTTTATAAGAGTCAGCCAAGTCAAAGAAATTCCTTGGCCTCTTTTGTTTCACAGCCACAGAAAATCATTCCAGGGAAAAGTGTCCCATATCCTTGCAGTGAGAACATGTTATGTCTGATTTGCTCTGCCTGCTTCACAGAACAGTTTTGTAGTCAACATCCTTCTTACAATGTTAGTGCTTACAGCATCTATGAGATTTCCACATGTAAAGCAAGGTGTGAAGGTAACCCAGGAATTTTGGGGTTCATGTGAGAGATTAAAAAATTAGTTGAGAACTAGAAAACTGTTCATTCTTCAGATATCTGGCACTTTTATATGAATCCTCTGCAGTGAAAGACCTTGACTTACTTGGGAACTAGAACACAGGATAAGAAGTAGAAGGAAGTCTGTGGGGTTCCAGACACTTTTTGCATCCATGGGATCCCACATTAAAGAATGATTTTGTCTTTTGCCATTCACAAGCACTGAATTCTCTTTTGAAATTGTAGGCACAGCAATTAAATTATTGTTGTCCTGTTTACATCTATTCCTGAAACACCATGAACAAGTTAGGAAGGATGCAGGATGTTTAGTTCACTTTATTTTTTCAAATAAGCTTACAAAAGTGTTTCATTCAATGCATTTTAGAAGATAACGTAAAGTTGGAAATGTGAATTTTAGCAATGAAAATGTGAGGAATCCAGATTATTTTCCACTTTTAAGATTTTTTTTTTCTTGAAAATGAAAGGAAAAGTGGCTATTTGGAACAGATAAAATGTTACACCAAAGATCAGAACTGACTGTTGAGGGTTTAATGCAGCTGTTTAGTCATTTTTCATAGCGGCATTTTTTTTTAAAGGAGGACAGAGGGAAATTCTCCAAGTCAAATTTCCTCACAATATTTGATGCTTTCTATTCCTTTTGTCTTACAGGGAAGTGTTCTCTAGTTCTCAAGGCACTTTGGAGAATGTACTTCAACAACAACTTAATGGAGAAGAAGATTTTTAAACATTTCTGTCTTGAAACAGTCACAAGGCCTTTAGGTGGGATTTGTATAGCGAGGGATAAAATAGATCCCTTTTCTAAATATGTGATAGGGAATCCTCAGGAAAAATGCTGATGGGATTGTAATTTTAACTCATGATCTTTTGAAAGATAAAATGATAACTTTGCTAATGATAGAAGTTTTCATAGGGGGATACTAAACTCCGTCTCCTCTAACCCACACTAGAAGCGCTAATGTAGGATCGTCACCATGGTTTATAATATTAAAAAAAATAATTTTGTCAAGACTTTTACTGTTACCTTGCTAGAGATCAGAAAGAATATTCACAGTTAATCTATTTTTCAAAACTTCCTTCATCTGGGTCCCAGAGAAACATAACGGCAGTGTATCATGTTTCCAGCACTTAGGGATCTAATTGGAATATTGTTCTGTACATGCTGTTAGACACTGTAGTGACAAGACGAGTCGTAGCCAACACTGGCGGCCAGCCAACACATACCTTCTGCGAACAAAGTGCAGGGCAATTAAAGTGTAAGCACCAAAGGAGCACTGCCGAGAGAGAGCACAGAAATAGCCAATAAGTAAAGCACTTAGAAAATATATTTCTTCGGCATATTGGAGGAGTATTGTTCTATCCATTCATTTCATTCCCTTGATGTCTTCCCCTGAAGGGGATCTATTTTTCCCTCTTAAGTATTTTTATGCTTTAGAGAAGTTTGGGGATTCCTTGGTGAGGAGGGGATTTTTTTCAGGGGGGCACGGAAGATGGATTTTTCTGTTATGAGAATTGAGACAAGAGGACAATAAAGAGAAAAAGCTTTGGGAATTGTGTTATGAAATAGAGTTTTTTATAAAATACATGGATTGGGTGCACTATGTACATATCATGTGCTGCAGAATGTTATAGAGAACAACCAGTCTGCATGCAACTACATATAAATACCAAAACAAGGCCTATAATTCTGCTCATCAAAATGAAAACACTTACAAAGTCAGGTGTTCCCCCCACATCCTCCAAACAGGTCTGCACTGCTAAAATGAATTCACAATTGTCTTATCAGTAATGTGGGTAACATGTGTTTAATATTGAAAGTCCTAAATGATCCTACAAAAAATTCCAACACTGCGTTTTGTGACATTCAGTAACAAAATGTAACAGATATGAAATATGAAACTTTGAAGTCTGTTTGTTAATAGATGGGTAAAAGCCTATTGGAGAGGGCAGGGGAGAGTGAGATGGGGAATTATCTACTGGAGTTAAAAGATGCACAAATGCATGAACATAATTTAAATTCTCATTCCCAAACCAAGCGGCTGATCACAATGTGCATTTTGCTTTCATGTGGATCTACTCATATGTTCTTTTATAGCAGTTGTACGTGTTTGAAAAGATCAAAACAGTGGCTTTTACTGAATCTCTCTCTTCTCTGGATAGTTTTTTGGGTGTTCTGTTGTTGTTGTTATTGTTGTTATTGTTTGTTCCCCCAGAATACCTCAGTATATATTTCTCTAATGAAGATTTGATCAACTATTTTAAGTCTACAAGGTATATTTTTTTCCTATGCAGTTACACAGAAAATGCTTTTTTCAATAATGTTTTTGTTTGTAAGAAGATTTTCATATCATCTTTCTAATAGCAGCAGCAGGAGTTAGAGAAATATGCTCCTAGGCATAAGGATAACTATAAATTTATTTATTAATCTGAACCTTTCTAAAGGCAACATCTAAATTCTTTCAAAATACGTGTTTCTTTATATCATGTCTATGTCAGGTCAGCAGCAGCAGATGCAGCTTTTTTTACTTACATTTGTTTTGGAAAACAATTATTTATTCTGTGGGAAGAAAAGGTTATATTGCAGAGGTCAGAATTTTATCATTTTCTTTTTATGAAGTAAGCCTTTGGGATATTATAATGGTATGTCAGCTAAGCACCTACATGGCTCTACAAGGTCAAGCAGAGAGTTACAATGGGCATATTTTATGTATGTATCTTGTGAGTGTTGCCCTGGTACTCTCCAACCCCCCCCAATAAACCATTTTACTGCTGTACAATAATGCGGCTTTGTGTTCCATAGGACTTTTTTTTCACCTTTGAATGAATGTTAAATTCATACGAATGTCAATAATAAAAATTTACCAAGTTCTTCCTGGGGTCACTTAATGACATTGTTAGGATTCATAATGTAGCGACTAGGTGAAAGAGCTGCCAGTACCACATAAAGAATGAGTTGTTCTCCTCCTGCCACAGCCCCAGCTGATTTACAACCACTTTGTGTTTGATGTTGGACAGGATAATTTCATCAGTCTCCAGCCCTTGTGATCATGTCCCAAAATGACTAGTCAGGTGAAGCCTTAGCTGAAGATTGCTTGTCACCTGTAGGAAGTAGCTGTCTGCTATGAGTAGTCTTTACTCATAAATGTAATAATCTGTTAGTTATTCATTGAGCTATACTTCATGGTCTAGATGTAGTAGTGAGGATAATATACAAACACCTCACAGGGAAAACACTTTGAAACAACAGATGTGTCTGTTAAAAACCTTGCTTTTTACAACAGGACAGCATCTTAAACGGAAGTAACTGGCTTCCAAGTTCATCTCTGAAGGTTACTTCAAAAAACCTGTCAAAGCCTCTCCCACTCCCCGAGTGATTCACTGCAGTAAATGGCCTGTAGTTAAAAACAATGATTTCTTAAAAGTCCAACGCCAGCATTGTTGTAGTGATTTAAGGCAGTCAGAGCAAGACAGGTATAAACCTTTGGTGTGCTATTGTTTTGAGAGAATGTGTGATGTTGTGATAGCACTATCTGAGAGAATAGTATGAAAATGCAGCCATGTCTCTGGGGAGCAAATTCTTATTTATTTCAGTTAAATTCCTTGAAATCATGGAGGATGTTTCTATTTCTAGTGCCAGTGATGTATTTTCAACACATACAGATATGTAATTTGGCATGAAATAACTAACAGTCTACCATTTTTTATATTAAGCTGGGCTTAACCTGACATTGGTTCTCTTATTTTATAATAAATAAAACTCTTGTTTCAGAAGAACAGTAGCTAGTAAGAATTCTGTCAAAGCATTACAAAATTGCCAAAAAGAAAAGAGGTGCTGTTATTAGGCCAATACTTCTGTAAATGATAAATTAAAAAGGCAACATGAAGAGGCTGAAAAGTAGTGACAGCTACAATGAGTACATTTTCTCCTTTCTCAGTGTGAGATCACAACACAGGAATATATGAACTTTGAATCCCTTTGTGAAATTTGTGCTCATTTTAGCTGTCACTGCTGCAGGTGATGAGCACTCACAACCTGTTGTTTCTGCTTTGTGCTTATAAAACTGCAAGGGATAAGTTTTAGTAACAAAGGAGTAAATATTCTGATAATCACATAGCTAATGTGGCATTCTGGATAGAATTCATGATGCATTTTGGAATTTATCCAAAGCTTGTGATAGACAGACAGATATTTAATTTCTTAAATTGTAGTTGAAAAAACAAGTGTACCATTTTATGTGTTCCACTTACATTTATTATGTTAGGATGTTTCCAAGGTTAAAATACACACTATTTTCCTCCTCAGGTTTATTTCTTGAGGTCTGCTTCCATTATTCCTTTCACTAAAATACTATAGATCAAGCTCCTGAAAAAAAAGTGAGATAAGTGACCACTGTAAAGGGATTAAATGAACTAAGATAAACACTGTTTGCATGTATCATTGATAAATACTGTGTAAGACTGAGATCTTTCTGAAGAGGAAAAGAAAATTAGTTTCCACTTGTAAACCTTGCAACAGCAGCAAAAGCATAAGCAGACTCAGAAGATCCCTTGTTTTGGAAGAGATTTTCTTAACTGATTTTTAAACATTGAAAAGATAGATTAGTCTAAATTATTCATCCTGGCCTTGATTTATGGGAATCTATGAAAATGCAAACCAAGGAGCTGCACGCCAAGGATCTCCCTTTTGCTGGGTTGTAAACTGCTCACTGGGTGCTGGTGAGGGTTTGTCACAGAACTGAGCTCTCCCACTACAACCCATGTGTCATGTCTGCAAGTCCTGGAATCTGCTGCAATGTTTCAAGCAGAGGAGCGAAAGACAATGTCTTGTGTTAGTCAAAAATGGGGAATTTGCTCAGTTGTTATCCAGAAGATACAGTCCATAACTTCCTATTCAGCCAGTCTGTGGGTCTAAAAACACATTTTCCCACGGAGATTTAGAGGTGGCTTGAGTTATTTCAAATAGCGTTAGTACGTAAAGAAATCATCTTGATTTGAATGTCTGCTGTGATGTTTTAACTGGAAAAAAAATTACTGAACTGAAAATGGTGTCCCTTAATTGTATGATGATATGCAACTGATGAAGACATATTGAAAAAGACTGAAAAAATAATGGCATTCATTTTTGCACTGTGAATGTGTCTTTTTTTTTTTACATTAACAACTGCTTACGAATTTTTACTATTCCTTGCAAAGACTGAACAAGAAAGATTTTAAAATTCTTTTCCTATAGATTTGCCTGGGTCTGTTCAGTGACAGTGTAATCAAATAATTCTGGTGCTCTGCATAACAATAACTGTTTTTAATTCCTGCACTATGTGCAATGCCTACCTTTTCTGATTTGTTTTGAGCAAGATACAGCATTCTACATAATAAAAGGTTAAGAATGCAAAAGAGAAGTTTTAAAACAAACAACCAACTGACAATGTAAAAACATAGTTTTATGCATGATGGAAAGCTCATCTTTTTGCCTCAGTAGGACAATATTTTGCCTCCTTGTGACTCCATTAGGATGTTATCACTTCAGCACTGACTAACACACTCTAATTTGAACCTGTACAAATGTCAACTTTGAATGTCAGCTAATATTGCTGAGATACTTATTAAGATTTTTTCCAGTGCTGTGAAGGAGGTAAAAATGCTGGACATAATGTGCTTTCTTGTCCAGGGGAGGCAACAACAGTTACTTGGGAAAAGGTGGGGAGTGGGTCAGTTGCAGTGGAGAAGTGTTCTACGCATTAAGCAGAGAATATTACAACTGCACAGCTTTTAAGACCAGATTTTGCATTGACATATGAATGAATTTTGCAGAGAAGTTGTCTCTGAGGATAAGAGATGAAAGAATCATTTTTCTCAGGAAGCAAACCACTGCTTTTATTGTTGATGCTGTTTTCCAGCTCTCTTCATATTGTGGTTACAAGCTATTTTCGTAGCCATTGCATGTACACAGTGTTTGGGGGTGGAAAGACAGTCATGGTTAGGTATTGTGTCTGTGGCAGTATCATTATGCTGTCCCTGTCTTGATTCTTCTTTGTCTCCTCTTTCTTCTCAGGTTCCTATCACATCTGTATGAACAGCCATTGCTATCCAATGTTTTGTACCAATAAGAGGAGCAGACAAGGTCAGTAGCAGGTTCTTCTCTGGATACCTTCTTCCACCCAAGCAGAACAGAGCAGCGCTGGATGTGCTGCTTGGTGCCTCTGTGGGAAGTAGGCAAGGACACTGAAATGGCAGCCAGCAGGCACCTCTTGTTCCTTCAGAAAAACACTTAAGGAGCCCTAGGTAGTGACTTCAAAGACTTTATTCACTGCCCAGAGGAATGGATATTTTGTAATACAAAATGAATCAAATTTCAAAGCCTGTAAAGGTCAAAAGCAGCCTCTGGCCATTCAAGAGGAAGAAGCCGATAGGAATTACACCTCTCCACAAGAGGCCACTTTCATACAAACAGCCCTTGTGAAGTCACACCTGCAAAGAGTTAACCACAAACCTCCACAGGGGCTGATGGATGAGAAATCATCACTCACCTCTCCGACAGGCAGGGAACAGAAAGGCTGGGCTGATCCAGTTTCACTTTACCTGCTTTCATACTTTACGCTTAGAGTTTATGCCACTTTAGGCTGCTTTGGTACTAACCTCATTTGAGATAGGACTGTCAACAGCCATTTTAATTGCTGCTTAGGCCAGGTCAGACACTACAGGTACAGAAAGCCCTGTGTGGTGATAGTACTCACTCTCCTTAAATAAGGGCAGGAGATAGAAAGTGTGGGAGAACTAACATAAGAACTTGCTACAGTTCAGCAGTCTCCCCTCCCCAAATCAGTCCACTTTGAATTATAGCTTATATTATTTCAATTTTCTGTATGGAACAGTACAGATCTATGTGATTTTCTAAAGGAACTGACTAAAAAGTACCCTGCTGTCACTGGTTTAAGCCCATGCCACCCTGGGTGGAATACAATGAGCAAGAATAGGCACAATCATGCAAATATTCAGAATAAAGGGTTAAAGCAAGACTTTGGAGTGGCTGCCTTTCTCAACACCAATATGGCACTAATGTCTATCTTATTAAACTCTTTACTTCATCATCAGATATTCTAGCCATTTCACACACTTCAGCGGAAAAATATTCTTTGATAACTTTTTGTATTTTATGTTTTTTTGGTACCTTACTACCAGCAAAAGAAAAAAAAAGAACAAAAAAACCCCACCAAAACCAAAACAACAACAAAACACACACAAAAAGCAAGCAAACAAACAAATAAAACATCAACAACAGAACACACAAAAAACAAACAAACAAAACAACAACAACAAAAAACACCACCAAACCCAACCAAATAAAAAACCACAGGCATCGGGAGTGGATACACGTTTCAGAAGAGAGAGAAAAATGACTCATAACAATATTCTTATGTAGCTTGTCCAGAATGAATGTGTGATTTTAAAGCCTGCTAACTTGCATTGTAACCAATATTTCTTGCCTTTTGACTACTTAGGTCCCTTAACTTTAAAAGCAGATTGCCTAGTTGTGGTAAGGAGAACTATTGGATCCATAGCCTACAGGCTTGGTTGGAGATAGGGAAGGATGAATTGGTGTTCCTGTATTTTTGAGCACTGTACTTCTCTAGCTGTAGGCCACTGAAGAGGCCATCTCTTTCTCTGAGGTTGCTGCTTGTTGGTGACAGATGCTGGGGGCTCTGCAGCATAACCTCATAAAATTCAACAAGGGCAAATGTCAAGTATCACACTTGAGACAGACTAACCACTTGCACTAATCCAGGCTGGTGTCTACCTGCATGGGGAGGAGCTCTACTGGAAAGGCACAGAAGATGCTGGTAGACAGTGGGCTGAACATGAGCCAGGGCTGCATCTAGTTTTGGACCTCCAGTACATCTGAAAACTCCCGCACCCAAAAAACTTACATTTAAATGGAATTTTAAAACAAGAAAAATACAAAAATCAAGGAAAAAAAACCTAACTTAATCAGCATGTAGTTTGAAATTAGTTTGTTGAAGATAGCAACCACCTTCACTTGAAAATAAAGGACAAAAGGGAGCACAACTGTCACCTGGATCAGGTTAAACAGAGGCAGCACCTTTGTTGCCCTGGCCTGTGTCATGACCTTCTATGTGACCAACATCAGTGCCATCACATTTCATCTGCCACCACAGGGTGCCTGTGAAGAGAAGAGAGAGAAGCAGTGCTTTGTAGCTGCCACCTGCAAATCTCTCATTATTGGCAGGTACTTTGCAATGAAGTACTAGAACCGGATAATTGCTGGAGATAGAATTGGCAAGAGCAGTATATGGGAAACACATTCAATTGCACATGAGTATGGTAGGTGAACTATAAAAAATGCAACCCTGCCATTATATGTTGAACAGCCGGCAAGTCTGGATCTTCCATTTTGTTTACGGCAGAATGGACAAAAGGCTTGTAGTGTCGGCAGTAAATAGCTTGGGGACTGTATGCCTTGTAAAGGTATTCTGGACGCTTTTATGAGCCATAGCTCAAACTTCTGTGACAATAACAGTGAGGCATTAGAAGTTTATTTGCAAGATTAAGTCTAAATGTCATCCCCAGGGTACAGTACAAAAACTAATTAATTTTTTTATTCTTTATCGTTGAGATCAGCATTCTCCATAGGAATTTGCATTTCTATATGACCCTTGTGTAAGCCAGCTTGCATGGGAGGGAGACCAATTTTGGTTTTGAGATTCATCGGTAGTGTTGTCTATCCTACTCAAATATTCCATTTATACCAAATATTCCACTAGCAAGTATAATTCTGTAGTCAGCCTTAGAAGAAAAACAAGTACTTCTATGAGAAACACAATCACTACTCTTCTTTACACATTTTGCTATCAATTTGTATCTTACAGTTGCTCTGCTATGTGGACTCCTTAATATCTAGTTTGAGAAGTGAATTTAGACTGCAGTCTTCCTCCCATTGAGAACACTGGCTGGGATTTTCAACCAGATGTTTTAACAAACCTTGGCTCCAAGACATTTACAGTTCTATATCTCAGTTCTTCTTTGGGTTGCAATGGGTCTGTTCATCAATTTGAACATTTGCAATTGTTTTGTGGGAATGTTATTATGTGGGCACAGACGCAAAGACCTATAGAGTGAGGACATAAGCCACCACAACAGGAAAGTAAGAGAGGGTTTGAAAAAGTAGTTTTAAAAGTGAAAAATATTCTATTATGTCACCAAATCAGAGACTCAGAGCCTTCCCCGTGCAAAATTTTTGCCATACACTCAATATTCAAATCTCACTGTTAGACCTTCTCCCTGCTATTTTCTTACTGATGAGAAATATCCTCTATAGAAGGATGTTCTAAAGGGGGACGGCGCTGTCCTCTGGCTTGCCTTCTCACATGAGGAATGCCTGTATGGACCTGAGAGAAGACTGGCCACAGAAACACCAAGCAGGGGAGCATCCTAGATAAGTGCAAAAGGAGGTGGGAAGGGATGCACACTTCAGCTGTGGGACCTGAACACTAGCCTGCAGTCATGCAGGAACATTTTCTTCATTCTAGACTCATCCAGTGTTTGTTTCTAGAAACTTCAGGCCTATGCCAATGTTCGTTTTTAATATTGTTAATTCTCCTGTAGCATAAGCACTGTTTCCTCAGCCACTCTTTCTGTGCCTTCAACCTTTTTGAAAACATAAGAGGAGTTATCAAAAGCAGCAATCATTTGCCACCACGATAAAAAATCGTTCAATCAGATTGAAAGGTCACACCTTTGCGTATGGGTAGCGAGAGCTCAGACACTATTCCAGGGCTGCGTCTCCTTAGTTTGTTGGGCTAAAATACTGTATGCCTGTATTCAATCTACAGATTCAAGTCACTATTGTCTCAGGAGGTCCAAATACTTACCAAGTCAGCAACTTTCTCCTGTGCTGCTGGGAAGAGTGAACTTATTCCTCATGCCTTCAACACAGCACATTGAGGGAAAGCATTTTTTAAATTGTAGGAAGGGTCTTATTCTAGTCAAATTTGCAGATGCTACACAAAGGTATGCATAAAACCAGTGCTCCTGACTAATTGCTTTTGACCGTACAGTCCTTAAAGGTTTTGACAGAGTAAAATTTGTGGGCAGTTTCTATTTGCTATATATTTTCTGGCTTGAATTTGTTTTGGATACAGAGATCCTCATTTTAGAGAAAGCCAACGATGTCTGCAGGTCTTCTGTCCATTTCTGTGTAAAGATTCAGAGAAAAGTCAGTCTAAACAGAGCTTTCAAAGCTAACAGCTTTCCTGATTAACTCATCTTATTATCCAACATGCTGCATTTTCTGGGGGCAAAAAAATCTCAAAGATGGGAGAGCGTAAAACTGAAACAAACAAAAAATCACACTTTGAAATCTATCTCTTTGGCAGCTGTCCATTCTTCGTTTTGGCAGACACAGGATTGCTGGCAGGACTAGTGAGGTAAGGATAAAAGACAAATGGTTCATCATTAATCCTTTAACTAAGCTGATATTTCAACACAGTGTGTGCCAGCATTTTTCTTTGGCATACACTTTAAAGAACATACATGACAACCACATCAGCATTGTTAATATATTGGCATTACCTGGCTTATTATTCATCTCCCTCTGAATCACACCAAGATTTTCAGGAAAATATCAAACAGCAGAAGTCCATTTTTTTTCCCAGCATTTATTTCCTTGAGTATAAAAATGAAGCTAAATGTATGCTATCATGATTTTTAAAAAATAGCTTTTTAAAATTAACATATTATTTATTGGGATACTATCTTTTGAAAGACTGATGGTGTAACTACCAACTTTCAAGAATAAGGTGTAACAAACAGATCAACTGTTTGAGTGAATCTGTTCATGTAAAATATAAATATGATAATTTATTTTTAAGAAGCTAAAACAAAAGCCTGGTTTTGAAGGTAATTATCTGGTTTTATTAAGCTTTTTGTCTGGAAAAACAACCTTCACATTTCAGGAGCAAAAATGGATAGATCAAGTTGTACAGATGAAAACAAAATATCTCAAATTCCATAAGAAAAAAACCAAACTAACCTGCAGTCTGCATTTAGTTTTCACCACTGTTAATGGCAAAATTCATATTGTCTTGAATGGATTCAACATCACACACTACACTCACATTCATCTAGTAAATTTTAATTACAAAAATAGATATACTTCCATACTGAAAAAGAGGTTAGGTCAATTCACTTGTTCATTCATTAATTATTTTTTTTTCTTTCATTTTTTTTCTCTATTTCTTTCTTACTAACTAGTTAATAATTGTCTCTTAACAAATTTAATTTGGTGTTCCTAAAGGTCCCACAGGTAGCATTTCATCACGTGAACCTCTTCTCCAGAAGACACTGCAGTTTCAATGAGCCAGCCCAGGCAGACTTATCTGTCATTAAATACTGTGTCTGCATCTGAAATGATGAAGAATGTATTACTACAGCTGATGGTCGAAAAGACCTCATCTGACATTTCTGAGATAAATTTGTTAATGTTTAGTTGTAGAAATTCCTTATAAATGCATCTTGGTCCAATACAGCGAGACACTGTAAAAATCACTGGAGAGGTAGTAACTGAAGGAAATGCATCAAGATATGTGCAATACAGTGTACAGTGTTCTGGCCAGAGAACTTAATTAGTTCACCTCCTTTCTAAAAGCCTACCTCCATTTCTCATCCATGCTAACAGAAGATTAAAACTGTAAAAGCAATATTACTAACTTTGCTTACTGGTGATGACTTCAGGCTTTATTGCAGGAAAATTTATTTGTTTGCAAGAATAGACAAAAAGATGATAGGTTTGGATTTTTTTTCCCTCTTTGAATTGATTCTAATATTAGGATTTATTAATAGAAGGAGACTGAAATGTGAGAGCCTGAAAAGGCAATATGGAAGAACTCAACAAGCTATACAAAGAATGAATAACAAACCATATATTTTTCCTGCCGTGACAGGGCACTACATAAAAACACCAGGGGATGGATGCAAACAATGTGCTGGTGAGAGTGACAATAAAACAGAGATGACAGCATAAAGAGAGAATGATGAATGTATTAATGCAGGTAAGAGAGTTAGATAAAAGATCACAAGGAACAGTGGAAATTTCACTCTAAGCAGATCTTGAATCGTCTAACAGGAGATAGTGCTATTGTTAGATGTGGATGTGATGGGGAATGTGGTGACAACACAGAGTGAGAGAATCCTTGAGTTTATATGTAGAGATTTATATTTATGCCTCTGGATATACATTTATAGATATTTATACTAAATACATATTTTGATATCCCTGTAATAAATGTCTATAACCATATGATAAACTATATTTACTGTAGTTAGCACCCTTTGCCTGCCTTACCTGTGCCACATTATCTTTTCAGCTGGTGATTTCTCTGAGCAGCTCAGAACTGCTGTCAGAATTGTTGAAACCTACCAGAATTATTTTTTTTTCCTTTCTTCCCAAACACCTCCGCATCTTTTTCCTTTCTTCCCCATCACATCTAGAGACAGGGAACTCCCCTTCTCTGCTGTATTCTGAAGTACCTGTGTTGAATTACCCCATTTTGGATTCGTTTAAAAGTTTAAAGGTCCAGTTTCTCTCATCTTTCAAGGATGAGAGAGGAAATGTGAACTGAGGCTCTTATTATAAGGAAAAATGGCATTAATATAATAGGCTTATTAGATAAAAATGGTGTTCCTAAAAAGTTGAAACACCTTACTCTACCAAAGAAGGTTACAAAACCAACCTATTTTATTAAAATCTTGATTTTAACTTCAGAAGATTTGTAACAATAAATTTATTGAAGTTATATATTTTGACTAATGGCTACTTGCCCAGTATTAGTCTCTAAAACCATTGTTTTTCAACAGTAGAACTAGCAAAGAAGTTGAAAAACCAATTGACTTTAGTGAGCTTTATGTTAGGCCCTTAGATGCAAATAGTTCAACATAATTTTATATTATTTCTTCTTAGCACTCTCATGTTTCACCTCTTATGGTTGCTCAATGAGTAGCTCTTTTTAAAACCTTTCTCTTTATGTCATTATTTTCCATAGAGTAATATTAGAGATGTAGAGATCCCTGATTGCCCTTTTCAAAATGCATGTCATGTATTTGGGGCATTTGTTTGATATTGAATGGAACACAGCAGCACTACCTAGAAATCTAGGAGAAGAACTTAAGAATACCAATTTCTTCTGATGCTAAAAGTAGCTTTTAGAGAAGTTACTCAAAAAGGAAGAAAAAAATTACCAAAGTGAACCCCACTGCACATACCAATGCACAAAATCGGCAAAATTTGCTGTGACAGTTTCAGGACTGATGAATGTTTTTCAGGGTTGCAGACTTTTGTTTTATGTTTTCCCTCATGAGCAGCATTTTCAATATTATCAGTGAAAATTTCACTATTCAGTGGCATTCATTTGTTAACTGTGATTCAGGAGACAAACCATGTTTGATGAGTCATCAGCGAGGGATCATATTTCCACAAAATTACTTCGCTGAAATGATCAGTCTGAGACAGATTAAAACTAGGCATTATTCACCTGTAAGTCTAAGCATGAGAAAAGGGAGCCTGAAAAACACCAGAATTTGTGTATTATGGTATGAATGGAAACTTCAGAAGACTAGTCAGGAAGGATTACCCTACAAAAGAAAATGTTTGTCTTGGAGACTTTTTTATTGACCTATGATATGCTTCTGGTTTGAAAGACGTGTTCAACAAAGAGAGCTCCAGTCTTTCAAAACTCTCACAGCTCTATAAATAACTCCACATAAAATGTACAGTATGTCAGAGCATCACAATGATTTTTGAAAGGACTTTCTTTGCAGTAAAAGTTATGTCAAAACATCCCGTTGATGGCAGCTATTTTGAAGAATTCATAAGAATACAAGTGCCTATGAGCTGGCAAACTCTCCATGAGTCAGAGTGAGTATAAACAATGAACTTTTATGAGGTTGTAGCCATCCCAGCAAGATCCAAATGCAGCTTGAATGGACCTTAGCCAAGAAGTGACTGCTCAACATTTAGTAAAGCTTCAGCTAAGGGAACCACAGAAAAAAACACAGCAAACAAAACAAACAAAAAACCTGTTCCAGCAGTAAAAGTATCTGCCAGCAACATTTTTGAGAGTTTACCATCTGGGTCCTGCAGCCATCAATCAGACTCAATGTGCTACTCCAGCTGCTCTTCAGGGCTCCTCATGGTCAAGGTAGAGCGGTTGTGAGAAAATAAAACAGAAAAATGGAGAGAGCTTGAACAGCTGTTGAAAGCTTGAGTAAGTCAGCAGACAAATAACTCCTAAGTATTAAATGGCATGCAGTTGCTTCACTACTCTGCAGAATTTCGACTGTCCACTTGTAGGTCTGAAAATATCAGTCTTCCACACTACATGTTGTTATTTTATTTGACTGTCCTGTTTTAGGGGATTTTGAGTTTTTTCATAAAGACACGCATAAGTCCCTTTAACTTCTGTGGGAAATCAATCCATGAAAAACAGGTCTATAATTTTATTTTCTGTAGTCCGATGTGTATTGACTCTAGTCATTGAATCTTACTGGAACAAGGACTTGTTAAATTTAGTCATTAGTTGTGGAGATTTCAACTGGAGCTGAAATCTGAAGAAGTCTGCCACTGTGAGTCTCCCACTTGACTGAAAATCAGGGCCACTGAAATATGTGTGCATTGTTGGAGATATTCCTGTGGAAATGGAAATCAATTAAGTTGCAGCTTGAACAGGAACTGAGATAGGAAAGATGTGGTAGGAATTTCAGAAGAAACACTAGAAGAGGTAGGAACAGTTATTACATTAGCAATTCAATATCTATGAGCAACACAAAATAGAGACAACTTGTCCCTGGCTATGGGGAAGGCAGAACTAGGGAAAGGAGAAGCTGGTGGTTGAAATAGCAAATCTGACATCCTGAATGGATTAAAGTGTAGACAGTCAGAAATAAAAACCAGAGCCATAAGGAGGGCTGTGAAAATTTAGAGGGGAAAAAAAAGTGAGAAACTTGAGAAAACAGATAAAAGTTTCAGAGACTTAAGTGGAAACTTGAACAGGCAAGGAAATAAATGGATATCATAGGGGGATAGAATAGGGTTTCTGTCCAAATATGGCGGATGTCTTCTTCTATCTATGTTTCATTGCAAAATACCTCCAATATTTCTTTCACATTTTTAGGAAGTTTAGGAAGTGTGTGATGAAGACTTTTTTTTTTTTTTTTTTAAATAGTTGACCTTGCTTTGTCAATGGTTTTAATAAAAAAGATGTACTGGCATCCAAGGTTTGTTCTACAGTACAATTTAGATGTAATCTAAATTTTTCAGTAAGAGATTGGTAATCATGTAATCACCGAGTCTTTCGGGTTGGAAGCAACCTCTTGGTATCATCTAATCTAACTCTGGTACTTGGGACTGTACCATTTTTGTGTCATTGTTTCCCATATTGCAAAATAAACTCAGAACTTCAAGGTGTGGATAGAATGAAAGAATGAGAATGACACAAATTTTGGGGGTCATTAGAAATTCAGTAATTCCCTACTAAAGATTTGTTTTGATTTTCAGAAGCAGGAGTTAATCTAAGCTTTCTAAAAGTCTCTAGCTGCATTCCTCTTGAGGCAGTTTAACAAGAAGCCTTAAAGTGCCATATAATAGTGTGCATTTTTAAGACACCTCATAGAAGTTCTAGTGAATACCACACAGAACAAAAATATTGAAATCTGGGGCATTCAACCCAAAATTTACTGAAGGGGGCAGGCAACTGGGAACAAAATCCTGGCAATGAAATGGTGATCAATTACTTCTGTGAGGCCAAAGTGTCAACACAAACTGCCTCAGGAACTTCTCTATGGAAAACAACAACAACAACCACCAAAAAAACCCAAAGAAACAAACAAAACCAACCAAAACAAAAAAGAAAGTTATCAAAACCCTTTACATGAGGGATCCAGACCTCAGTCCTGAATGCCTCACTCCATTGAATAGAGAGTAAGATGCTCAGGTACTTCAGGAGATCTGGACTGAGAAGGACAACAAGAAATGGCAAAAGAGAAATGTAGGAGATGAGGATGGAAAAGGCCCCAGTGGTCTGTTTTTGCAGGCAGCCACGTTGTAGCATGTCATAACATTTATTTTGCAAACTTTCACAAAAACTTTGGAGGTCTGGGCATGCTGAGGACATCAGCCTTCAATTACCTTTTGGTAAAATATGATAAACCAAGTGAAATGCATATGACGTTTTTTAAAAATAACAGATGTTTGTTTTAAATATGCTTCCAAAAAGCAGTATAATCACTCAAACTTGTCAGAAAAAGAATATACTGCAAAAACTCACATGACATTTCAAATGGATTGGCTACTTTCATGAAGCTGTGATTTACTCTGTCATCAGTGTTGTCTGGTGTCTCACCTAGGTAGTTATTGGAGAGCAGAGGGATTCAATATCATTTAAAAGACAGTTTGGAACAGCAATAACTTTTGCACACTAGTCATTTAGCATTGGCCAAGAGAGTTTGTAATGTCTTTCCTACATCTGTGTAGTCTTTAGAATAAAAGTGGCAAATGCTTTTGGCAAAAATAAGCAATTAAAAATCCTCCCTCACTATATAGCAAATAAACAGAAAAGGCTCTTTGAGTAAGAGCTGTACAAGCACTTTACACAAGGAAGCATGTATACCACTGCTTTTCAACTGAGTATCATCGCTTTTGCCCACTACAAAGCTTGCATGCCTTGGGCTTCAATATCACAAATATTGACATTTTAACCAAAGTAAGTGGACTGTATCCTGCCAGTTGTGGTTGTTATCAGAGAGTAAAGTATATTTTTCATTGATTTCTGCAGTGTATTTTTATTTTGGAAAGAACAATCTGTCTGCTCTTGTTCCCTCTGGGGTGGAGTAGCAACCAACACATCCAAATAGAGGAGAAGATGGCACTCCAAAAGTTTGCATGTTAAATGGCATTTCATCTGTCAGATTCTTCTATAAGTCATTATTGTTGTGTTCTCCTTTACAGTTATTTACCCAAAGAAAAACAAAACAAAACAAAACACCTATTCAGTGAAAGAAAACAAACACTGAGTAACACATATATTCAAAAATTGCCTGAAATATTTATTTTCCATATTATATATAAATCATGCACAGTATTTTGGGGTTATATGTGTCTTATACAGAAGTTACAAGGATCACTGTAGTTAAATCCCAAATCAGAACTAATTCTTTAAAATACTACTCTTCCCTTTTAATTTAACTAAATGCAAGCTTCATGACTCCCTTATGAGTCAAGATAATTAAAGAAAGACCTATACTTGTCAGTGAATCTCAGAAATGTTCTAATGAGCGGATAAGAACCTTTTGTAATTAACATGGTAATTGCCTGTATGCAAACGGCCTGTTGTTCGAGTGGTTTAAAAAGTGCTTGAAAACAGTTTGTTTGCCTTCCCTCTTAAGCAGACTAAACATTCCCACTTGCGGTCTTATTTACATTATTAATTTGCTTAGCAAATATTTTTTAATAGCTAATGTAAATAGAAGGAGTGGAAGCCTTGTTTGGAGAGCTCTTGTGAAGAGTGCTATTTGCTCCAGTTCAAGCAGATGAGCAGACAATCAAACTGAAATGTGAGTTTTTCAGGCGCATAATAGACCCTTGGCTTATCAAAGCCTCTTATCTGATTGGAAAAAAATCAAAGGTAAACTTCACAGCTCATGGAATTAAAAGACAAATGAGATGTCATAATTATCAAAGTGGCTAATTTAGAAAATTAAGCCATTCACATAGGTGACATAATTGCTTGTCACAATCACTCTTTTTCTCATTAGCCTTCTCTTCAGTACCTACTATACAGTGGAACATTCTTTAGTCTTGGAAAATATTGCCTATACTGTAATCCCTTAATAGCATAGCCCCTGAAATTTATGCAAAAATATACTTAAAAGCTTCATTGATGTGATATATTTGTGTGATTCTCTGTTTGATCATGTCTCATACTGTAAAATTTGGTATTTTGAATTTTAAGTATTTTATTGTGTCTTTTTCTAGCTTCTTTTAAAATTGCACAATTTAAAATTAATCAGTTAATTATGATGGGGGACTTAATAAGCCAGCATGCCATATGCAAATTCTTTTGGCAGAATTATGCTTCCATCACACAAGGCAGCTTTAACATATAAGGATTACAAGATATATAATTATTATGGCTAGAAGATTAAATTGTCCTCCTAAATTGTAAATGTATAGGAAAATATTTTTATCCACTATAGAATAATGTGTCTTTCTAATATTTAATGTTTCATTTCATGTTTGTTTTCAGTTAATTTAAAATAACACGCCCAATATTATTTCATGTAAGAAAGTAATTTTCAGGAAGTAGTTACACTTCCCTGACAATCATATTGTTTATGAGTCAGCAAGTATAGAAATTATTAAAGACAATTTCTAAGAAAGGAAATGAGTCTGGTTTCCTATGTGAGTTTCAAGGCATGACATTGTAAATGGGCAAGGTTAAACATTTTGGATTAAAAACATGACTGTGAGATTGATTAGGGTCCTACAGTCTTGTAAAGTTGGTAGAACATAGCTGACATGACTTATAGTTTGCTGAATTCAGAGCGATTACATTGATGTCATTCATTTGAAGAGATAGTTCATCCTGGATGCATATAGTGAAGCTGTCATCCGTGCGTTTCACAAATATTCATGTGACTAACATGTTTTGATTAGACTAACACTGAATCACACCATTGAATGGGTCATGTGTCTGAAGCACTGTGACATGCTAAAGACAAAGCGTGAGTTTAAAAACAAGTAATAAAGAATGGAAAATAAGGCCAAATACCCAACCTAATCTTGTAAAGTTTTCTGTGCACGACTCCTCTGAATATTTGACATACTTAACATATGCAGTACTGAAACTCATATCTTATAGCCAGCAATTAGGCTACTGACTATAATAAAAGAAAGTTAATATATCATTACTTTAATTATAAACAATATAGACTCTGCTCTGTATGAACAGACCCCTATACAGTTCTGCATGAATGTGCTTATTTAGAAATAGGGTCCATCCCATCCTTTCTTCTCAACCCATAGCTGGGCAGAATTTCAACCCAGCGTGGCCAGAAGGAAATTGGCTTCTGTCAACAGCTCCTCAAAAGCAAATGCAAAGCAGCAAGTTCTACTTCCAAGAAAAATAATTTTTTAAATGGATCATGGCAGGTTTCAGAGCACTTTGTGTTAGAAAATTATGTTGGGACTGGCACTTCTCAATTTATTGAGCCTGGCAGCATCCCAGTTGCCCAGCTCTGACTCATTGCAGGGGGAGTCACTCCAGTTCAGCATCGTTGCCCAGAAGGGGTAGGACGTTCACCAGTCTCCTTAGTGCCCCAAACAAGCGTAGGTTGTTTCTTCCTGTCTGCTCTGTAGTTTGCTACCTTCTCACTAGGATTTTTTTCCAGGGTCTTTCAGTTCATTCACAACAAAGAAGGCAAGCTTTCTAGACTAACCTTTCAAACACATTCCCACTGTTCATATGCAAAAAGGGCTATTTACAGGTCCATACAAAGGTAGCAAAATCTGCACATAAAAACACTTGGTTTAATTTCCTCTGCACTACAGAAGTCCTCTGACTTTCTCACCCTTTCTTTTATCCCCTCATCCTTTTGACCCCCACAGTCTCTTCTTCTCTTCAACTTCAGGTTCTCTCTCCTTGGCCAACTTCTTTGGTTTAGATCCCCTGGCCTAGAGAACCAAGAGACCACTCTCATTTTAAACAGCTCTGATAAAACAACTTTTTATTC
The DNA here is from genome assembly GCF_964273445.1 of Streptopelia decaocto. NCBI lineage: Eukaryota > Metazoa > Chordata > Aves > Columbiformes > Columbidae > Streptopelia > Streptopelia decaocto. The sequence goes on along the minus strand of NC_138655.1, from coordinate 130,642,344 downwards.
TCCTTTACTGCTTTGCGTTGTTGGTTGTATCCAGCTGACCATCCAACAATGCTCCCAATCCCAAGGGCAGGCGTAGCATGATAACCCTCGTGCCAGTTAATATCCACAGCTATTTCTGCAGGCTCCATGGCTTGCTCAGTCTTTTGCCATAGCCATTGTTTCCCAATGCACTTATCCCATGCTAACAACTTTTTCAGTTGTCCTCCAGCTGCCTCTGGATAAAGTATGTAATATGAGACACAGACCCTGCCAGAAACAGTGGTGGTTATAGTTACATGAAGGGCTCATTAAGTCAGAATTTGTAAGTTATGCATAAATTTCCAGACTGTCACAGGGGAGAATAAATATCAAGCATCCACTGTTTCTTTAGAAGGCATTTTCTTACAATAAATATTTCCCATACCTTTCTGTCTGGTTTAAGGGAGAAGAAAATGAGGCTGAAGATTCAAGGCTGTTCCATTATCTTATCCTTCCATCACCCACCATGAGAAGGGTTAGGTTCTGATCTCATTTATTGCATTGCAAATTTCTGATGCACTTTTGTTGCAGTAGCTCTGTCTCTATTGGTTTAACCGATTTTGGACACTGGCCAGCAGTGTTAGTTTCAAAAATATGGACACTGACCCTCAGAAGTGTCGCTTCATTCAACAGCAGGCATGAAATTGTTATGTGACAGACACAAGTGACAGTCAGCCACCACAGGAAGTGGAAAACATCTAATCTTTTTCCGTTCTTATAACCTTCCATATTGGGGGGCAAGCTCCCTTCTTCAGCTTAAAAAAAAAAAAAAAAAAAAGCTAACTTGAACATCTGAAAGTGCTTTACAAAATAATCACGCCTAAATAATCAATAAGGACACCCTTTATGATCTGATGACTTGTTTTGGCCCCATTCCAATAATAATTTTGGATCAAAAAAACTGCATTTATTAGGTGGCAATGAGGTTGTTATTTTGGTTGAAGATGGATATTACCATCATGAGAGTATACGCAAACTGAGGATTAAATAAATGAATTGATTTGTCTGTCCTTTTAGAGTAAAAAATGACTGTATTTTACAGGGATCACAGAATTAGCACCTAAGAAAATTAAGACTAAAGTATCATAACTGAAAATTGTGACATTATTCACTATGCTATCAGCATTGTTCCCAGATATGCAGTGCTGTCCTCTAGAGGCCATGTTTAATACTAAATAGCCCAGAGTTCATTAACTAATAAGTTAATTCAGGAATTCATCTTGTGGGAGAGCAGATTCCAAGAAGAATAATATCTCTGTGCCTATAAGGTAATCCATATGATGATAACATCCAAACAAAAGATGAAGCTGTCTCTTGCTGGCTGTTGAGGAAACTAACTCTGCTAACTCATGTTTGCAGTTCTATATTCTATACTGGATCAGCCACACTCAATTTTTCTCACAATACTCTTGAAAGAGAACTGGCAGCAGCTAAAAGCAAATTATTTCCTCTCTTCTTTTCTTCCCCTCATCAAAGTATTTAGGGTGTCTAAGAGGTATGTCACACACCTGACTTAGCAGTTGGCTTTTCAGAGCTCTCTCTGCTAGCTTCTCCCTTCTCTTAAGAAGTATTTTTTAATTACTGAGCTAAGTCTTCTTTTGTTTATTGTAGCATATATCTGAACTAACTTTACTAAATGCATTGCACTGCTCTGGTGGCCTTTGAATCACCAAAAGTTATTGAACATGAACATAGCAATAGTGTATGGAGGAGAGATGACTCAGCCCCACTGCAGTTGACTCTTGCATTGTAAATACAACGATATCATGCTCCGTAGACCTTTCGCATGTAATCTCCTAACAAATGACAAAGCAGGAGTGAAAAATGAACTTTGATGAATTTAAAAAAGCAAAGAGGAGAAACCAAGGGCCCATGCAATCCTTTTCACTGACATTAAAGTCTTGTGTACACTGAGGTACAGCTCATTATTGTTGTGCTTATTATGATTGAAATGGTCCTAAGGCTGCATAGAATTTAGAGGTCATTTCTATTTCTCAAAGAACTGTTGCTGCAGACAGGGCCAAGGAGCTGAAATATCACGTATTTCCCAGTGACGGTTCAGCAGACAAGTATGGAGTGATGGACAAATCTGTTCTCCAAGAGAGTCAAGGTATTTGAAGTAATCAGGAGGAGGAGCTGGAAAATCGCATTATTCCTAAAAGGCTGTAGGTCCATTAGGAAGCTGGAAGAAACAGAGCCAACTTTTGGAGGTAGAACTGCTATATACATGACTCCCTTGTTGGCTTTCAGCTTTTTGCCAGCTATGACAAATTACTCAGAATATTTTGACCCTTTTCACTGGTTAAGTTTCTTCTGTATGCACTTTTATACCCCATTTGTTCATTATGGATAAAGAGCAGCACTTGCCCTATTATGGTTCAGTCTGGCAACAATGAAGTTTCCCACAGTCTGCTAATCTTAATCTGCTGTCTTTTGAAATTCTTTTCTCTGTTGGAAAAAAAAAAAGTCCCAAGCACTTCAGCAGTCAGCAAGAATCTGGAAGCAGGTGTCGATTTCCACCTCTTCTACTGTCAGAAATTATAATCTAGATGGCATGTTGTCTATAGAGCTCAAGTTAAATCAAACCGAGAGTTGGTACTTTTCTCTTCCACTAGACCTGCAGGGAGACAAGGTCTGTTGGAGGAATTCATACACCACATGCGCTGGTCCTTCGTGAGGAAGTTTGGCTTCACAGGCAGGACTGTTTAAAAAGCTGGACCTCAAAAGTTATAAATAACTATGGTTCACAGTCTTGTGGTTAAGGAAGGGAAGGAGCCTCATTGAATGCTGAATAAGAAAGTTATAAGAAGTATCTATGGAGACACCGAAGCACCTGAAATGCTACAGAATACCTTCTGTGTTATACAGTGCCTCCTCTTCATCCTCGCCCAAAGCCCAGAAGAGGGTATTTTGGATGGATTTCCTGATGAATAATACAGCGTTCAGAATGGTGCAGAAACTTGTCCTTGGCATTGCACAAATGAGAGGGACAGGTCTTCTCTGTAAATACTGTTCTCTGGCCTTTGTTTTGACATTTACTCCAGTTTAATCAACTAGGTTTTAAAGCACATTTGCTTTGATTAAATCTGGGATTGGCCTTGCAATAAAGATAGTCTCTCCAGTGGCTCATTTTGGAAACCCCCTGAACAGTGATCAGATATATTTATGATGCCCTTTAGCTGTGTGTTTGATTTCCTTGACATAAAAACGGCGGGGGGGGGGGGGGGGGGGAAGGGAAAAAAGGGAAAAGCTCTTGACTCTTTTAATGTTTCTGTGGTTGTTATTGCTGGCCTGCAGCCACACATTCTCTCACATGGTGGATCAAAGACACAAACACTGTGAGAGCTAGTCAATACAATACAGACACTACTTAAACATATTGCTCAAAACATTCCTTTTCTTTTTTTTAAAAAAAAGGTTCACATTCTGGAGACAGTTTATCTTATTACTTAAACAAAATACAGTAATTTTATGTACTCTGACATGTCCTTGCATTTTTTTCCTGAGGAAAAGAAAAGGAAGCTTTGATAACATCCTAAATACAAATGAATGAAATAATTAAGTACATTATGTTTTATTAACTGTCTTTGTTGTAGTTACATTTTTTTTTCTCTTGCTCATTCTCCACATTATGATGCAGAAAGCTGGAGATCACAAAGAGTTAAACAGTAGCCTATGCTGGGTCCTTATTTAGAAGGAAAAGGTAGTTGTTTTGACGTAGGTCTCTTAGCAACTAGAAATTTAGTTCTTTGTTTATTATAAAACACTTCAGTTTTGAAGGAAAGAATTTACATTTCTCATTTTAGTTGCTCTCCTTGTCTTCCTCTCCATCTGTCTTGATGGAGCCTAAAAAAAATTTTTTTTAGAAAGTTGTTTCCAAATATGACTTACAATATTTTTGAGTGACAAGAAAATCTTAATACTTACTACTATGAGAATTATTTTTGTTAATGGTAGTTTAAAGGATCAGTGCCTCCAATGTCTAGCACTTTCAAAAAAAGAAAAAGACATTTCTTGTTGCTAAATAAATTTTACAATTTATGTTTTGTAGTGATTTAGCTACTATTTTAAGGTATGTTTGGTAAAATTAAAAAAGCAAAGTATCCTAGTGCACAGAATTATGCAATTAAGACAATAAACTACATTATTTTGTGTTGAGATTCAAACAGGTTTGAGTACTGGCATGCTTAAACACTTGATGAATTTTGTCCTGAACTGAACCCTGCATATGAGCTAATGTATCCTCCTAGCATTTTGACAGAAAACTATTATTTCATTTTGCATAAAAATCCACTTATATCTATTGACCAATAAAACCCAGAATGTTAAGTTACATTCTTCCACTGAGATGGCCTAATCACTGTTTCAGCTGAACGAAGGGAAGAATAATTTTGTGTAAGAGGCCAAAAGTACACAGTCTTCATCAGTGCTTCTCCGGGGACCCAAATAAGACTAGACAGTCTCAACTGAAGATGAGGACAGATGGAATGGTGTGCTTTGGGGAAAAAACGTCCCAAGTATCCTCAAGTGGTGGGAAAACTGAGCAAAGGAAGAGCATGTGTAGGCATTCATTATTGTACTTGCGATATGGTTATCAATTATATAGAGAAGGTGTCTGGGTACCTGCTTCTTGGGCTTTAAGTGACTAGACCATGAGCTTTTGTTTCAGTAAAGGAGTTAGATCTGTCCTGTTTGTGTTTGGGCCAGCGGAACACAGCAGTGCCGCAGCCTAACCAGGAAGAGGGCAGTTCAGTCAGAAGTAGAGGTGGCAAGGTCCATAACTTCATTTTTTATTTTTTTCTTTTCCTAAGCTGATGATATAGAGGAAGATTCCAGCTGACTATATGGCATTTTTTTTTAATTAGAGAAGTCACACATTTGCATAAAATAAAACTTGTGGTTTTATACTGTAATACTGAAAATACTATGTTCTAAAGCTTAATAATCTTATTAAAAAAATAATGAAAAATATGTAGTTGCCATTGATCATCTGCTGCAGACTTGTGGTCTTTGTGCTCCCAATCAAGAAAACAGTTACCTGAGTAACCGTAATTAGTCCCATTAGTCCAATAATTTTATACCCTTGAAGATACAAAACTGACACAAGTAGAGTTTTGGGGATTAGGTCTGGTGTTGGTGTTCATACTGCTGTGCTGTTCAGAAACATAAGCCATTAAGAATAATATGTGGACATATTACTAGTGTTTTTTTATTTAATTATTTGTTCTTTTTTCATTAGAGATATTATTACCATGTTATTAAAAAAAAAGAGAGATTATTTGTCTATTAACAAACTATTTAAATAGTTTTATGACTTTTAATTAGAAAATGAATGTTTAGTAGTAATAACATTTCTGAAATTTTCATATGCCCTTTCTAGAAAACTTACCTTTCCTAAGAGTGAAATAAAATTCAAATCAGTTGAAGTATTGGAATAGATTACATAGTATTACACATATTGATAGATGCCACAATAAGTTGCACACTGTATATCTTGCAATACACAATTTCAAAGGTAGCTTGTGGAGATTAATTTCTTCTATCTTGCTATTTGCTTACTTGTTTGCATGACAAATCAAGGCTTTCCAGAGTTTCTATCTTCCTTAAAGAGAAAAATAAGCATGAAATATAACAATGGCAAGTGTAGAGTCTGGCATCTGGGCAGGAACAGCCCCAGATTCCAGTATAAGTTGGGGAATGACCTATTAGAGAGCAGTGTAGGGGAAAGGGCCCTGGGGATCCTGGTGGACAGCAGGATGACCATGAGCCAGCACTATGCCCTTGTGGCCAGGAAGGCCAATGGCATCCTGGGGTGTATTGGAAGGGGGGTGGTTAGTAGGTCGATCGAGGTTCTCCTTCCCCTCTACTCTGCCCTGGTGAGACCACACCTGGAATATTGTGTCCAGTTCTGGGCCACTCAGTTCAAGAAGGACAGGGAACTGATAGAGAGAGTCCAGCGCAGGGCAACGAAGATGATTAAGGGAGTGGAGCACCCCCTTATGAGGAAAGGCTGAGGGAGCTGGGTCTCTTTAGCTTGGAGAAGAGGAGACTGAGGGGTGACATCATCAATGTTTACAAATATATAAAGGGTGAGTGTCACGGGGATGGAGCCAGGCTCTTCTCGGTGACAACCAGTGGTAGGAGTTTAGAGATATTGGCTATGGGTCATGTTGCTGAAAGAAGAAACATCTGCTGGTACCTTAGTTTCCTAATAATATGTCTGAATGAGATCAAGGTTGTGTGAGTTTGGCTTGAAAGGTGCGGGAAACGCTGAAATTCCTAATAAAAGGGAAAACAGAAACAGGGTTTCTCTTGTGTCACACTATTTTCTGTTCCAATGAAAGATTGCTCGTGAGATACTGCAATACTCAGGTGACATCTCCAGTTTTGAAAAGTCAGCTTGAGACTGCCAACATGCAAGTCTAGTTCTGTGTACAGCCATTGATTTTTTTTGCAGTTGAATCCTAACGCTTCATATGTTGTAAGGAGTACACTACCCCAAGGGAAAAAAAGCAAAATCTGGCTTTCCCAATGCATGCCTGATCAGGTGTTACACTCCCCATTCCTAAATAATTAACCCAATCAGGAAGTTTGTTTCACACATTCTGTACCTGACAAAACTGAGTGCTCTAGAAAAAGAAAACACTATTAGTTTAAGAGACTGTGTGATGTAAAAGGAGTTAAAAATTAGCCAGTGAACACAGATACGGCGAAGGGTGAGCTACACTGCAACAAAAATGTTGCACCTTCTCCCCATGACCCTGCTTTGGTCAATGCTACAGCCAGTTAACCTGCTGGCCAGGGTATTTCCAGCCAATGGCTAGCCAATGGCTAGTTTCCTCAGAGGGACCAGAGGGTGTCATGGGCCAGCCAAGGTGATGTGGTTCTGTCCTGCACCATAGGCAAGAGCATTCCAGCTCTGAGTCCTGAACAGGCTCCCAGAAATTGCATCCTAGTATTAACTTTGCAGCAGCTAATGCTTATCTAAGCATTGTTTTACAGACCGTAGTATAGAGTAACTTTTGCTTGTTGACATTGAACAAATCTACTCCATCTATATTTCTCCTTCAGTAAAAGGAAGAATAATGGTGTAATCTGTTTCCAGTTGCTAAAAGATCTTTGTTAATTATATTCCTCCAAAATATAAATTAAACATGCAATAATGACTCTGACAAATGGAAGCAAAGAATTTTATCTTTGCAATGATTTTATCATCAGGTATGTCCACATCAGTTTAATCTAATATGCAATTAACTCATTCACATATCTGTGCAATTAATTAATTTGTAAATGCATTTCTCAGACTCTTCATCAATAACCTGTAGGAGGGCTAGATCTAGGTTTCTGTTACTGAAACATGAGCCAAATGAAAACTGTGGCGCTTACGGAAGTCTGCATGACAATGAGTGTTAACCTACCAGCTTTATACATCAGTGAAAATGGACATATGCAGCCTTCATCTCCCAGCCGTACTGGGGGGCCAATGCAAACATACAGATTTTGTAGGCAGCACTCATTTAGAAAGGCGGGGTATGTTTCATACATGATTAAACCAAACCCGGCTCTAATGTCCTGTCACCTCCTGTTGAAAAATGTAGGATTTTATTCTGTTCTCAAAATTGTTTTTCTACTAATTCTTGAAAAGCTAAATGTCTGCCACATGGAAATTACTAGGTACCTTCTTTAGCTTAATCAGCTTTGGTTGGTGGAAATGGCTGAAATTCACAGTTAAAAAGTAACTTGAGCATGTTCTTTTAAGTACTTAACTGCAGTCTTCAGACTTTGCATTTCTTCTTTTAAATAAGTTATATTCACAATGAAGTCTTATTTGTTATCACATGATTTATTTGTATTGCTACATTTCTGATCTGTTGGACACTTGTACTTACTTGAAGTCAGTTGTCAGTCTTCCAGTAAGTAATGGGATTAATGAATTAATATGATAAAATACTGTTTTATACACTACTCATTCATCTGAACCATTACAGATTAACTGGTTCCCTTTTACATTAGGTCATTGATGATACAAGATTTAAAAAAAAAAAAAAAAAAAAAAAGCCAGATCAATGGGAAAAGTCATTGCTCTTGCAATTCTTCTCATGTAAATAGGGCAAGATTTCACCCATAATGATTATGCAGAATTCACACCTAAATCACTTATCTTTCCAGGAATATGGTCGGTGTAGTACAAATGGCTGAAGTGATCCAAAAGGTCTGAGGTTAGCTGTCATGTTGCTGAAATTTTTGGTGACTCATGTGACTATCTTCTAACTTGATGAAGTTGATTCTCTTACACTTTCCAGACTAATGCTAAATGAATCAAAGGTAGCCCTTAAAACACAGTGAATCTCATAGCTGTTGTTCAGCATTATTTACTCAATTAAAATGTTAAACGTATAGCTGTGTCACTTTAGTTCAAACACCCATTCTCCTGAAAATCTCATATCATTCTCTACTTGTTAGTCCCTGTTTGTTCTAAAGAGCTTTAGAGAAAGAAATATGATATGTGGCCAATGAACCACTCACATCCATTAGGATAATAGACAAGATTAGTGAATAATTCACCCAATGGACTGATTGGACTAGATGATCTTTTGAGGTCCCTTCCAATCCCTAACATCCTGTGATTCTGTGATTCTGTGATTCTGTGATTCTGTGAAGTGTACTACCATAAACTCCCTGGCAAATAGTAGCAAACTATACAAATAAATGAAAAAGACAGAAAAAACTGCCTGAACAATTTTATTCTTTTATACAACAACTGAAGTTCTGTGGGCTCAGAAGTATCTCTATTTTATCATTCCTCCGTGAGGAATGAAGTATATCTCTGAGACTATACAGTCATAATAACAGTCTGAAATGCTTTTAAAATGACAATCAGTTTTTAAACTAAGCAATTATTTTCCTTTGCAGATGGGTAAACCAAGGCACAGAGGAATAAGTAATGGCTCAGCTTCATCCACAATCATTCAAGTTCTCTTTTCTGCAGAAAACCACAAAGAAAGCAGTTCTGCATTGGCACATATTACACACAATCAAAATTGCATGCTTGCTGCAGTTGTAATTTTTTAAATGTTCGTGAAATCTAACAAAGGATGTGATGTTATACATACACATTCCTGTATTTCATATGAAACCTCATTCTTATACTTCAAAATACCCTCAGAGTGTAAGGCAGACACAGAAAATCTATGTAGCTCCAGAACACACAACTTCATGATTTGAAGCATTTTGGCATACAGAACAAAAGTCTCTCCCAGTCTAGAAAACCTCACACCAATCACTACTGAGTTGGGGTAAACTTAGAATTCATTAATTAGAATTTTGAAAGCCCAAAGCAATGCTAACAATGCTAAATTTCATTCAGTGACTCTTCCTGATGACCAGCCATATATTGATTTGAGGGAGCTTCTAGGATAAAGTGGATTCTCAGAGTTTGAATCCTTTGCCTAAACCATGAAACTTTAGTTAATACTATAAAAGTTGGAGTTTTAGATAGACTTTGGTTCCCGCATCAGTGTGCTTCTGTCTTCTCGGGAGAAATCAGAAGATATGACTGTCTTATATTTCTAAACCTCATTTCTTCTTGTTAATATACTAAATTACTAGGGCTACGTAGTTGAAACCTGGGACATCTCTGCACCTTCCTATGTCTTTGTTGTTTAATTTTATGACGAAACACATTCGGTGTCTGATTAACTGGTCATTAATCATTGATGAGTGTGAAACTCATTATTGCAGTAGTTCATTGCCTCCCCTATTTCATGTACGATAATAATATTCTAAATCCCAACACAGTTTAAGTATAGACAATTTGTTCATGTCCATATAAGTAGAGATACACATTAAGACAAGTCCGTTGTTTATGTGGCAGAACTAGTGATGAGTTATGGCTCCTAAGAAACAGAACGTCATGTTTCTTCCTCCAAAGAATAGGATTGGCACAGACCTTTGTAATACAGGAACCTATTTCTCATGAAATGAAAATGGATAATTTACAGCAGTCCTAATCACACAAAAAACACCTTGTGTGAAATGCCCTGTGTGTATTAAGAGCTTATGGATTTGATAGTGTCAATCTATGAATGGGCACCAAAATATAGTGACTAAATTCAAGGTCTTTACACAGAGAGAGAGAGAAAAAAAAACACCGAAACATGGTAAGATAAAACCTTGCTATACGACCAGTTTGGAGTGAATAGGGTTTTACATGACAGAAGCTTGAAAAGGCTTGCATTCAGAAACTCATGAGAAGTTTCAAGAAAAGACTAAAATGTATTTTAGTATTAATGTACTAAATTGCCGTTGAAAATTAAGTGAAATTATGGAATTATGTTATTTTCATTTGGTTTGCCTTACTAATGACAGATTTCATCTTACCTTGCTGAAAGGCTTCCTAACATTTGATTCTTTTGTATGAACCAGAACAAGATTTACAGTTCAGCATAAAGACCATAAAAATTGCTGGTTATTTCTAGTTTAACAGAGACATTTCACTCATTTCAACTGAGATTTTTTCCTGTATTTGCATTCATTCAAAACGTAAAATCTGTAAAAACAGGACTGGGAAACCTTTCATTCAGGCCAAAGTAAATGTGGACACAAGCCCACACAAGACACAAGGGCTCCTGAAGAAACCATGCCAGTTCTAAGCCTGACATTTTTATGATGACACGATGAATTCTGAAGCTATTTAGTCATTCCCAGAATTTCCAAATATTCTTACCAGTTATTAAGAAATATTTTCTTCAAACCACCCACAATGGCTTTATACACAGTCCTACTCACTGTGAGTAGCTTTCAGAGCAAAATCTAGAGTGAGTACATTAGAAGACTTCCTACCCTTTAATAATCTCAGTAACTGCATCTGATTTATTTCATGGAGTTTTTTGTTTTACCTCCCTCCACCTCACCAGACAGATGTGAAACCAGTCTGCTGTGAATGAGTTAGTTCATAGCGAAAACATTCTAAAGGTAAATGGTAAGCATTAATATTGCACACATTAATATTCGTACAAACATTGAGTGGAAAAGGAAGGAGATGGGAAATAAATTAACTGACATCCAGATCAACTGGTTTTCATCTTGATGAGTTTATGAAATGAATTACAATTCTTCATTTGCAAGATTATTTAAGATCAATCTTTCTGGACATAATTACCATGTGATTAATATGAATAAACTAAGCAGAAGAACAGACATGATAATTTCCTTTCATTCTATTACATGGATGATCATTGTTTCAACGTCAAACAAAATTAAGCTTTGCCCTTAAAAAACTACATAGCAATCTTAGGATCCATTTAAGATGATAATTTTATGGGGTTTGTTTGGCTGATGGTTCATTTTTAAATAATGTCATGTGCATCTTTAATATCTTCTGAAAACCTTGATGACAAATATCGACACTAGGCTGTGCTTTAATACTGCCAGATTTTTAATTTCAGAAAGTGTAAACATTGCCAAGTTTTGAAGGTCTGAACCAAGGATACTGACATAATTTTCAAAGGCATGGGTAATACCTCAGCACCTCCCTTCAACATAAAACCCAGGGGTCTGACACAAGCAAACCTCTCTATAATCCACTTCATGCATAACAATTCTGTCACACATCCTTCCTGATTATTCGTGAATCCACACACTGAACTGTGTTTTGCATATGGGGTTCGGGTGATGTATTTTATTGCTGATACTGTTTCACCTGTATTTAGTTCCAGTGACATGGAAAACACTGCAGCCAATTGTCCTTATTACAGTCCCTGTGTATTTCTCCCCAGTGCACTTGCACAGGGGGAAGATGTGAGCATGGAGTGTACTTAACTGCCAGGCTGAATGGCTCTGTAATGTAGCTTCAGCATGCCATAAATTAAGCTGTCATTTTTTTGGCAGCAAGTGCAGAGAGGCGATTTTCCTGTACTGTAACATTTGAAACAACAATTTTCTGGCTCCAGTAGTAACTGACAGTTCTGTGTGATACATGCTCAACATTTGTGCTTCAGGGGCTGCAGCTGGAAAAAACCTTCGAGGTAAGCTATTGTCTTTATTAGCAAATCAAGCTTGCAGTCGCGGAACACTAACATTTCCTCTTTTCAAAGGGCCTGTCATTCATACCCTAAAAAAATTGTACTTAAAAATTAATAGGTTACATCAAAGTATTTAACTGTGTTGCTTATATGCAAAACACTATTTTTTATAATGACTTCAGACCTATTTTCATTAAGAAGATTGCTTACCCAGAGAGACCTGGCCACCGACATTTTATTGACGACATGTACCAAGATGATGGCTTGAAGGACAGCCAGGTTTGGAAATGGTCTTGGAATGCTTAGCCAGATTCAGTCTGGTAAAGAAGGAGGATGCTGATGAGGCGCTGATGGTACTGGGGAAGCAGCGCAGCAGCCCTTTGCCAGCACACCACCAACACAGGACTCTGAACATACAGAGCCACCAGCCATGAGGGAAGCCTCCCTTAGCTATCTGGCAAAGATGTAAAGGTATGCAAGGTCACTTTCACAGAGGGAAGACAGAGAAGGAAATAAGGAGTCACCTTCATGAGTGAAAACTCATTTTATTACATGTATGAATTTTCCAGTGTTCTCCAGTTTCAGAAGTGCAGTCAATATTAACATCACTTTTTAAGGATCCAGAGACACTTTCTGCTTTTCTGGTACAGTGGTGAAATCAGGAGAATTACAGTAGATTTGCAGTTGTACAAGTCGAAGTAGGAATCAGCTCAGTATATTACACAGTCACTTTTCTACCATTGCTAAAAAATACTTTCAGTGCTCCTTAAGCATTCAGATATTTTGACACCTGTACTTACCTTCATTACCTCCAGCCTGAATTGCTGCTGTTCTACTAATAGGGGTCCTGGCAGTCCCTGTGAGCAGACTTCACCCCATGCTGCCAGTCACTCATTGTCGTCTGTTTCAAATATTTTGGCCATAACATATTTTTAAGTCGTTCCTTCAATGTCTAAGTTCATACTGGTATTGATTTGGAGAACTGGCTCTTAACTTTAAAGCACTATTGAATCCAGAACAATGAACTTCACAAAAATCCACACGCTTTCATTGTCCCTCCTGGTGTCCACTTTCTTGGGTCTTGACTGAGTTTCTTAAAATTACTCAGACTTGGATGGCCACTTTCCACTGAAACAAAAGCTTTCTAATCATGCTTTGGCAATGTTTGGCTTGAGTAGCTGTATGCATGGGAGATTTCAATCTTTGCCTGTTTGGGTCAAAAGAGGAGGAAGGAAGAGAAAATGTTTTAAAACATTAATCCACGAGATCAATTTACGGGATCACTGCTGCCAAGGAAGAGAAATTACCTCCTCTAATTTTTAAGTGAGAACTAAATACACTGCTGCCTTATCAAGTTTGCCATTGTTCACGTTCATGTTTGGCTGTGCGTTTAGTTTAAGATGTAGGAATATGAATTGGCACCTGACTTTTATCATAGAGGCACTCAGTCTTATTGATATACTTAAAGGCCTGTAAGAGCTTTCATTACAGACTCAGAATTAAGAAGTTTAAAACTCAGCCATAAAAATCACTTTTGATTAAGGCTTGGCAGACATAACCTTTTTCCAGAATTTCACTTTTAAAACCTTACCTTTTTTGGGGGTTTTCCTTCTCTCTTCCTCTTCACTTGGCTTTCTCAAACTGATAATTCTCCAGAAGATATTCTGAGCATTCATAATAATGATTGTTAAATGGCAGAACTATATGCTTGCTATAGAGCCATCAGGGACAACAGCAGAAATTGTCTTCCTTCATGCCTTTACACAAAAAAAGACTGTGCTTTAGCATTATGTTTGCCAAAATCAAAATTTTGCTTTTTGAGATGTATTCCATATGCAGTAAAAGTCAACAGAGTGCATACAGAACTAGATAGGGACCACCTCGCTTTGGTGAAATCTGGGGAAGACTTGTGCTGCTCTAACTTCAAAAGGTTTAGTGAATCAAGGCACTATGACACACCTACCTGTGTTCTTCTGTTTTTCACTTATGGAAAGTATTTTGTTTCAGGAGAAAATCTGATTTGGAAGCTTTAGGCTCTTAAATTTTGGTAAACTGTCTATGAATGGTAACACGTTCTGTGGATTAAATGCTGAAAAATCTGTTTTCCATCGGATATAAGACTTGCTACTCCCTCCCCCATACAATGTTAAACTTCTTAGGTTACGGTTATCATCATCTCTGCCCAGCCAAAAAAAGTGCTGAAACATTTTGCTGTTTTCAGGATAATAGGACTTCTACAGTCAGTCCGAAGATGTATGGAGCAAGACCACAGCTCTACCTATAATTCCATGACTTTTTGTGTACCACTGCACATTGCTGGTGAGGAGGAGAAGTGAGCAAATGAATGTGAAGCAAATAGCTATCTCCATGGTGTTAACAGTACTAAAGTCTCTCTAATTAAAAGTTAGTTAAGTGTATTCTTAAATACTACTGAAGTTGGTGAGGTGGAAATGTACACATAACAGGCATCTCTATGTTTATGAGGTTTGTTTGAACAAGAACCAAAATGGATTTCCTCAATGATATGCAAACCTCTTACGCAATCGCCTGTAAAAGTAATGGCACCTGCCATACAGGAGTGCACAGCATGACGGTTTTTTAAAGGTGTTTGCTTAAGGCTTTGGAAGCTCATCACCTCATTGTGCCATTTCATTTGCCTTAATTTCGAGCAGAGGGCACTGCAGCAAAAAGAAGTATTTCTAGGTGATTTTTCTTTTCCTTAACAGTTGGTGTTAGATCATAATGCTTCCATATTTAAGGTTCTGGAATGAGCTACACAAAATAAGAATTGTGGGACTTCATGCTTAATCAGGTTTTAGGTTAACCTAATAGGCTGTAACTCACATAATTTTAATGAATGAGAGGTGCTTTTCTCTAAATGGATCAAGGGACCTGCCAATTACACACATTACATATATACACACAGCCTACCAAAAGAAAAAGTATGGATGATGCATGCAGAAATAAAATTGATATGGAAACTTAGACTCCAGCAATGTAAGCTTTGTATTCCAGCACATTAACTGTAGCTTTACTTAAAGCTTCTGTGCAAACTAATATTTATTCTTGCCTCTGAAAGATAAACAAAATCTGTTTGCCAGGTCTAGAACATTAGATCGTGCCACTGCAGCTTGTATGTGAAGTTTTAACACAAATCTTTTTATAGCTCCAAATCTCAGGAACTGTATTTCCAAAAGTCCTGTTGTGCATTTATTTGATTATTCCATTGTCTTCTAACTGGTTTCTCTACCCCAGGAGTATGAAGTGTGCTGGTTTAAGCTGAATTGCCAAGTATCTGTTATTTTCCTCCATATGATCAGCACTGCTGGGCTTTAGCATTACCGTGCTTTGTCAATGTTAATGTAATGGCAAATGATGAAGATGCCCTTTGGCAGGAAACATTGCTAGCCCTTAATACTAAACAATTTCTGCACCTCAAATTGCTGCTATACATGAGCAAGTTTAGTCAACCCCTGAAGAGAACCTGTACCTTCTCATTACAGGGCAGCAGCAGTGAGAAAGCAATTCACCAAGCCGTAGGGTTGGCAATCACCCATATTTTCTGCTATGAGTAAATAACTCCAATTGATTTAATCATAAAAGAATAACAGGAAAACTACATTGATTTCCAAATCCCTAATGTGAGCATCAGAATATATTGACAAAGTTGTGTGTAAAAAGGTTGTATCCATTTGTATGAACTGAAGAAATATCAATATTTGATCATTATTCTAACAAAAAAAATATGACAATTTGCAGTCATCTCAAATGGACTGAAGTAGCATTATGCGGTGCTATGGTTCAGTATACAGGGGTGAAAGTGATAATACTCCATAGTATTCATAGGTTAAGAAGAAAGAAATCCATGTTTTCAGGAAAATACACCTCCTATTAATTGTAATATGCTACTTACATAATCCTGTAGCACTGGTAAATAACATAGCATTGTTTTTATTAAAGAAATCAACTAGCCATAAACGACTGACTTAGTCCTGCAGCTGTACTCACCACAGCAAGCGGTCAGTGCTAGCCCAACCAAACTGCATCAAACCAGGAAAATAAGAATATAACTGTTTTTAAAATAATCTGATTTAAAAAAAGCAGCTAATATTTTCCCCGTGGAGATGTCAAAACAATGATATTTTGGCTCATATAATAGTCTAAACTGATCTGATACTCAAGATCAAAATCTGCTTAAAAGTGTGAAGAAACCAGTATCACATCAACAAGACTAACCAGTATATTTAGATGACAAATTTCAGGAGCGGGTTGACAATGCAGCTAACCTAAAATTAAAGCCCCTTGAAGGAGGCTTGTGAAACAGAAAATAAACAAATAAGAAAAAAAGTCACTTGAGCTATTTGGCATAGAAAACCAGAAACAGGACAGGTAAGATTTTTGAGAAATTAAGACTGCAAAATTACCTGAATTGGCTGAATATGTATTCAGGTCCAAACATCTGGAAAATTCCAAGCTCAGTTAGAAGTCAGATTTGAAGCCCTTGAAGTCACTGGAAGTATTCTCGTTGATTTCACTGGCTTTGAATTCAAACTTGGAAAAAAGTTTTGCTCAACAAGAAAGTATTACAACATTAAATAGGAAATGCAGGATCCAACATATTTGGTACCTTTAGCTGGAGCATTAGAAGTATCTGTCATACACTGTGCCACTCTGATGAGATACATGATTTTTCACAAAAAGATTTGCAAAATATCTGGGCTTTATAAACAAGCATAATTGATGGCCATAGGTCTGTTCATGAGTAGGGGAAGATTTTTTAATCATAGCTCTAAGTGAACAAAATGAGCATTGCATCAGTCAGCAATATTCAAACTGCAATTGTGTTTGTGACAGTAATGTAGCATTCTGTGCTGCCATTCTGTACTAGAGCTGGGTGTGTGTGAGATGGACTATAAGATGGTCAATGGATTATGCCTTAATTGCAAGCAAGGCATTCACTTTTTTCCAATTCTTCATAGAAAGATTTTGTGATCCTGATCTGCAATGTTATGAAGAAGGTTTTGGCCAAAAAACACATTGTCTTTAATGCTGCAAATAGACACCTCAAGAGCTGTAAAACCGAGAAATCTTGGTTATTCAGTATAGGTGAGAAAAATCTCTAGTTTCAGTGCTTCTTAATATTCTATATGTAGATAGCCTAGAACAATATATAATTATTATATTAATTTTGATGACAAAATAATAACTTAAAAGACACACTAGATATGCTAACCTGTCATTGTTAGATGTAGGAACTGAATAGAGTATATAATTGATGGGAGGTGTGTATTGAAAATTAATTTATAGTTACCTTAATAATTATTGTACTACGTCTATGCTGATCTCAGCGAGCCAAAGTCTTCATTGTTTTAGGTGGTTACTTGAGGGGAACCATTTTTGCCAAATCCAGTTTTGGGCCTTCATCCCTGACATTTGTTTGAGTTTGGAGCAGGGCGCTATGACAGGCAAGTCATGACAGTTCTCCACTGGTCATTTGTGAGCTGACAATTTTCTGTCTCTCTTACTTTCTATCTAACTTCAAACATAGCTTAGTTTATGATGGGTTAAGATGGCTACATCATCAACTGGATATGGAAAAAAAAAAGGATTATGTAATTTAATCAATAGGATCAGTATAAATTTTAGTTCTCATTTAAATATCTCATTTAAATAACAGAATAAACCCAGATTTCTGAAAAATATAGAAAGGAGACAGCTTTTCAACCTTCAATAGTGAAACTAAAAATTGGATTGTTGAGTTATTTTCTGAGTTTTCTAGAGGGAATGAGCTGGCAGAGATGGAGAATCTAGAATGAAAAAAACCTGCTGAGCCACCTATTTCTTGTTGTGAAAGCAGAGTTCTCTGTAAGGGTAGCAAAGTGCTTTGTTCAGCTAGGAACCATACTGAGATGAGGTGCAAAAATTACAGAGAAAAGTGGTACAGTTGACAGCACTGTAGAGCTGTCATGTTTTCTGGGAACCACAGGTAGTTGCAGCACAACCCTACCAAGAGTCTGCAGCTGAACTGTGTGGTGATGGCTGTGTAAGGCATCTATATGCTCTGTGATATTAAGCTGTCTCTGATAGAAATAATGATTAGAATTATTTACTCTCCATATTTCCTAATGGATTTCTGCTTGGAAATACAGTAGCTCCTACATGTACATGGAAATCACTGCAGAGATGAATATCAATCCAGCTGAAATCACAGTCAGGGTGATTCCAGAGAAAGTCAGTGGAGATATTTTTCACAGTCATTTCACAGTCATTAGGAGCATGGAAACAATTAATGGATGTTTCCATCATCAGTGCCATGGTGTGAAAGAGAATCCCATTTCAGTTGGCCAGCGACACAAAACATGAAGCCACAGTGTTGATTACTTATCTACTGGAGGGGCAAACACTGTCCACTGAAGCACCAATCTTTTTTGAAAGTCCGTTGTGAAAAAAATGAGAATAATTAAAAATCTATCTTGTGTCATCTCTGACTACCACTAGCACTAAATTAAAATTATAAGCTTCTTCAGTAAAAATAAAAACTTCAGAAAGTATTTATTACAAACACACGTTGTCACTGGTTCAGTATATGAACATATACCAACTTCTTCTTTCTTGTTTCAATCATTGAATATTGGGAAACTGGTGCTCCAGAGTCCTTTAAGATTTATATGCAAAAAACGCTTGGAATTGAAGTCTGATTGATTGGTTGCCAGACATAAATTCAAATTTTTGAAAAACAAACCTACTTACTTACATTTAAGTGCCACAAAGCTATTATATATTTAGTTAAATAAAAGCAATAAAGAACCCTAGAAGACTGTAATACTAATTTCCATGTTTGTTGCACCATTTTAGCACTGTCATAAACCTGTAATAGCTTTAACAGAAATACAATCTGCAGCAACATATTTTATTTCCAACGTTAAAATAGAAAAGGCAAAACAAGCAGAGCAGGATAAGTCTTCAATTTTGTTTTTTTCATTAGATATTCTGAAATATCAGATCATTAATGCATTTCACGTCTCTTTTTTTATTGAAACTATTCTGGCAGCTGGGGCACCTCACATTTATTTCTTGGGCTCCAGCTGTGGGAGCTAGAGCAGAAGACTGCCAACAGGACTCATTGCTGTGTCTCTGAGCCAGTCTGTCCCACATCCTGATGTTTGGCTTTTTCTAAATGACAATTTGCTTTTTAATTAACAGGAAAAAAAAAAAAACAACAAACAAACAAACAAACAAAAAAACAACAAAGAAGGAGGCTGTCTGTTCTAGAACAAGGAGCGCCTGTTTGTCAGCATCCCAGAACAGCTGGTGCAGAGTGGAGAAGAAAGAATTTAATACTGAATCGAATCTGGTTTCAGATATTGATCTCTCGGTGGGTTCCTCTATGTGACAGCCGACCATGGCAGAGCCTGTGGGGTGGCCTGAGGGAGCTGCCTGCCTTTGTGTTTGGGCTTTTGGCAGCAAATCTCTCAGGGACATGGACACTGTGAGTTCTCCAGCGATCTGCTGTGCTTCAGGGTAGGACAGGTCGCTTCCGCTGGTGGTAGTTTCATGGTGAAATAGCCACAGCAGGAGCTGTGTTAGCCTGCTCTACAGCAACTGCTTGCAATCCAGTTTATCAGTGGTAGACCATCTTAGAAAACTGTCTGGAGGCAGAATTTTCAGGCAGTTACACTGACATACACTAGACTGTTTCTTACCCGGCAGCATGACAGCAATGGGGTAAGCACAGGAACCACAATAGGCAGAAGGAGCATGAAACAGCATGGTTAAACTGCTTCTCCCATCAGCTGATCCCATAAATATTATAGGGATGTGCCAATAGCAGAAATCTTCCCAGGGCCTTCTTCATCATGCAAGGGCCTTCTACTGTGCCAGTAAAAATACTGTGGTTTACATCCAACTCAGGATTTCAGTACTCTGTACTCTATCAGTGAAAAGTTCACTCTATGAATGGCACCTTCTCTTAACAACTTTTCCACTAAAAGATTTAAGCTTTTAGCATGGCTCAAGCTGATTTCTGGAATGAGTTATTTATGTGGAATGAAACACCAGCTCACCTGAAAAAATGTTTAAATGAAATTTGAATGTGACTCACCATGCACAAATTTGAAACAGTTAAACTGACTAGTAGTTGTCCTCAGCAATTATTCCTCAGTGCAGTCTTGTGCTTCTCTTACCTCTCTGAGAACATTATTTTGCCTGGAAAACTGGAGTGTAATTTTCACCAAATCTGTTTAACAACTACCATAGTTACTATACATGTGATGAACATGCAATGTGCTTCCCAGGAACATGTTAGCTGTGAGGCAGTACATTACCAGCACACTGCAACAACACACTTGCTAAGGATGCAGTAGTTCAGATGGAAAAGGATTAATCATCACTGGTACTCTGCTACGTAGGGTTTGTCTTGGTGCTACCTATCTGTCTTACCTCTTCACATCCCACTCTGTCACAGCTGTGTCAGTGGAGATGGAGAGTAATGTAAACATGACCTCCAGGTTTATATTTTCAAATACAGTGGCACACTTAAGTTTATATAGTCCTGCAGTACCAAAGCACTTATATTGTCATAAAGACATTTAGTCTTGAATAAATATTCCCATAAATCAAATAAGCTAAACCAGTACAAAATACCGTGATGCAAGCATAACTGTGTCTATACTACCAGTTTTGATATGACATTTCCAAACAAATTATTTATGCTGGCAGAAGATCTGTGCATCCCCAGGCCTTATTTTTATTGAATACATGATTTGAAGGTCAGGGTATTCTTTGAAGAACTGCAATGCACTGAAAAAACAATGTCAAGCTCAAAACAGGAGAGGGGAGGCAAATAAACATAAAATGCATGTGTGGCTTCCATTAAGTGGTAACAGTCTGTAGAAGCAATATTTAGCGGACTTGTTATTAGCTGGTAGGCTATTGAATAGCATCTCCTTACACAAGCTATTTCAATGACACTTAAACTAAGTGTAAACCAAAAAAAAAGGGAAAAATCCTTCAATTTACAAAGCTTCTACAGGCAGATTTTCACTACACTACTAATAATCATAAGTGACTACAGATAATCTTCCTTTGGGAAAGGTGCGAGTCTGAATAAATGTGACTTGAAAACATTTACCTTCACTTTGCTTCTATCCTACATTCAGTTCCCTGTTATACACAATCTAACATAAGTTCTTGTCTAGCAGAGTAAT
Source organism: Streptopelia decaocto (assembly GCF_964273445.1). NCBI lineage: Eukaryota > Metazoa > Chordata > Aves > Columbiformes > Columbidae > Streptopelia > Streptopelia decaocto. The sequence goes on along the minus strand of NC_138655.1, from coordinate 130,621,097 downwards.
CTGTTCTTAAATAATTCATATCAAGTAAAGGCTCTTTAAATTTAAGAGGCGAGTGACTGGATCCTGTTTTGTTTATCTGATTGAGCTGCTTTTCTTCCTACATGCTGTCTTCCCGAATGGTAAAATTCATTCACAGCAGGGAACACAGTGGCCTTACCTGTCTTTAATTTATGCAGCATTTTAAATCGTACCATCATTGCAGGTGTGGCCAGCCTTCATTCACAGCAGGGAACACAGTGGCCTTACCTGTCTTTAATTTATGCAGCATTTTAAATCACATCATCATTGCAGGTGTGGCCAGGTTTTTGTTGAGGCTTCTTTAAAAAAAAAAAAAAAATCTGATCTACCTGCTTGAATCTGTCAAGAGCCCATTTGTATGCATGCAGCTAATGTGCTAGAAATAAAAGCCGCAACCTGTCAAATAAACTCCTGCACCTGTATGAAGCGGTTAAATTGTTCCATCTACCATTATTCTTGGAGATCAAAGGGCCCTCACTGTGAGGGGCTCTGAAGAAATAAAGAAAATGATAGACCTACTTGTCCTTGAGCTAAAAAAGAAGGGGTGGGGGAAAGAAAGAAAAGTAGACTAGTTCAACTACCTGAAGGAGCTTTTGTTTGGCATGGGCACAACATGAACCGCATTCTTTCACATTAAGACCCAAGAGGAAGAAATTCATTCACCCTTATTATAGTGACGTAGCTGTGGCATTGATGTGTTTTTAACCTTGAATAATTGTTGTCTCTAAAGCTCCAAACAAGTTTTATCCTGTCCACAGGTCAGTTTTGTTACAAAGGCCAATTAGTGGTGCTACCTTAGCCTGCAGCAAAAAGCCAAGTAATGGTGGGGCATGCCCCATCCAGAGGTGATGAATAGCCTGTAGAGCTATAATTTGAGAAGGGGGGAGGGGGGCTTTGAAGCATTTACCTTACATGGAACTCCATTGTCACTGCAGGCTGTTTGATCTTTAAATAATTTACTTAATGATCTCACCATGGGAGCAATTGGCAGAGCAAGATTAGGTTGTAAGGGCCTAATGGACATGGGAAAACTTAAAATTACTAGAAGAGAGGTATGTACAGAACTGATTTTTTTTTCTGTTTAGATTCATGATTTAGATGGGGGGAAGCTATAAATTGTAGTATTTGCTTGACGTGTTCTGGCAGAGGAAACAAGAAGAAATTCTGTGTTTGGTGAATGTTTCAGGGAATTTTAATCCTTACTCTTTTAATCTTTGTGATTTTGTTTTGCTTAAAAAAAAAGGAGACCCATGTAAATTATTGTTTTATAATAGAGTAATAGGTCAGCAATGAAAACCTTTGACCACTTTGAATAGGCTGTTGTTAAAAGGTCATGGTTAGCATAATATTTCATTTTTCATAAATAAAGGGTTGAAAAGTCTGGGGCTGAAGCTTGTGAATGGAAAAAGTGTAGCATGACCCCTTTTTACTCAGTAAATATTATAAAATATGAATTATTAGCTCACTTTGTAATTTCACAAGAAACTGTACACCATTTTGTGGATACAGAGTTTAGGATATTCTACAGTATCCTGAAGATAGAACATTAGTCACCAAGGCACCCTTTAATTACTTGCTAATAACAATTGTTGCATTCCTGTGATATTACACTCATTTGCATAGGGAATACTAAAAAGACAAAAGAAGAGTTAATTAGACCCATGGAAGATTTGTTGACATTTTACTATAGATCACTATATAATCATTTCATATCTGCCTTTGTAGATGGATAACTTTATATAAACCCAAAAACATTACAAAGAGTTTGAGATGCACCTACCTATCACACGCAGTTTGTAAACCTCTTTATTTTAGATAATTAAGGGCATTTAGAATGTCTATATTATACAAGTAAAATGTCTATATAAATGCAAATATAAAGTGCAACAGTCTTATCTGCTTTTAAGCTTTTAATAGCTTTTTAAAAAATTCTGAGAAGATGAGCAGTTTCTGGCCCTCAGTCAGGAAGCAAATGACACAGTGTCTCATAAGTTTGGATTCTTATGTGAATTTAGAACATTATATTTACTATCAAAGCTGATCCAACCTCTTTTGAGACATTTCGAAACTTCGTTTCTTCAAGGTTCCTGTACTTTTGGTTGTTCTTTCTCTTTTTTTTTTTTTTTTCAGTCCTCTCTTTCCTCTTCCAGACCTTACGCTGAAAACAGAAAAAGGGGTAAGGCTCAATAAACAGCAGTGGATTACACTGAAAAAAAGGTAACTTGTGAGGGGGGCTGAAAACAGAAAAAAGTACCACCTCTGCAGTTTTTTAAAAAAATATTTCAAAGAAACTACATTTTGTGCAGCAAGCTCCACAAAAAGAGAGTTCAATTGGGTCAGAGCGGGAGTGTTTTTAGCAGATCTAAAGCTGTTGCATGATGCAACTCATTGGCATGTGACTTCACTGCAGATCTAAGCTGTACCCTTATCAATGTTTAATTGAAATAGAGATCTTCATGGTAGTAACTCTGGAAGCTTACTATTGGAAAAATGTTAAAACCACAAGGTGTAAAATACCAAGGACAAGTCTGGTAGTCCCTATCTCTCTGCTTCTACTGTGAAAGCTTTGACTTTACAGACTTCTTGTTTGACTTGTTGGTTGATCCTTCATTTTTATTGAATTTTAGATGAAGAGCAGTCTGACAAAGAGGTTGGCAGAGTCGAGACCTCAACCACTGTGAAAGTAAATGAGATGGAACAGGTCCTGGATCAGGTCTGTCAGCATAGTCCTGCCTCAAAACTGGGCACTTTTCAGGTGGTTTTGGAAGAAAAGAAAGAAACATTGTAATCAGTGTCAAAGCCGAGTGAGAGAAGTAATGTTTGTTACTTTTACAAGCAAAATTGCCGCATTGACGGAAAGGTATTTTAGGCTGTTGATTTCAGTTACTGACACTGGAAAAGACAAGATACTAAGGTATAATAAATTTACCTTTTTTTAGTTGCAGACTCAGCTGATAGTCTAAACATGTCCATTTTATGATCCACTCTTCTGTTCCATTCATTACATATTTGATCTAAGATACAGTCTGAGCTAGAGGTGAAAGAACAAAGCTAGAATTAACAGTAATTTTTCATGGATTAGTACTAACTAGTTGCTCCAAAACTGGAACTATGAGTTTAGCAAGTATGAATGTGTAATTTTTAAATTCACATATGTATTTCTAAAGCATTTGAATTATATATGGTGTTAAGTCAAATTTCTTAAGCTGCTTTGATAAAACAAGATTATTATTGCCTCGGTGATCCCCATCTCATTCTCCCAAGTACGCAACCAAAATTTTCCCTATTGAAAGAGTTAGACACGTTAAATACTTACGAAGCTTTTTGAGCAGTAATGGATAGGTGTCCTGAGTTGAAATAAATACTTTCAATGCAGAAAAAAGGATCTGTAACTTTAATAAAAGGAATGATCCAAGAAACAATATTCTTGCCTCATATGATGTCATGAGAATGGCTGGAATTTATATTGGATGGAAGCAGACAAAAATTTCACAGTTTAGTGCTGCTGTGTCATGAACATAAAGTCATGGATACAAATCCAATATGTTCTTTCATTGTCAGAAGAAAGGGAATAAAAGACAGCAAATGGGATGGAGTGCCGAAAGCATATCCAAACATGGAGAGAGCAGGAGTGAAGAAAGCAGAGGGGGATGCTGCCCAGCTGCTGCATTTTTGAGAGAGAGGAGGCTGTGAACTGCAGCACAAATGCTATACTCCATCCCCAGCACTGGCTCAGTTCACCTGCAGATATGTATCTTGTAAACAGCTGAAGCAAAAGAAGTCTGCTCTGTACAGAATCCTTATTTGTTGCTGGACTAATGAAAAATAACAAAGGTGCCTGGGAAGAATAGATATGTTCCAGCAGAGCACACCAGGTAATACACACATTGTCTTAGCTTTGGGGAAAAGACCAAAAGCATGGTACATCAGAAAACATGCATCAAAACCTGCTGCACTGGGTACATGGCTTATTTCTAGTGGTGAAGTCTACCCTCAAATCCTCCCCCTCCCTGGTAAATGCAGAAAAGGCTGGTAGGCATGTCTCAAACAGTGTCTCAGATATCCCTCTTCCATGTTAGTCTGGGCACTTTTCTGTATGGTCATTTGCAGGCAGTGTAAATGAAGGGATCTAGAGGACTGTCCTGTTTCAGTGCAGGAGCTGGTGTCCGGAAGAGCAGAAGTCCTGCAGCAATAGCAGATTTTGAGCAAGGGTACAAGAGACAAGCATGCATATTTCAATTTCTCTTTCTTTCCATCCCCATTTTGTGACATCTGGTCCAGACATAATGAGGACATTACTCTGTATCCATCCTGAACATAAACTCAGGATACAAATCTGTCAAAGTTAGGTATATAAGTTTAAGTTACTTTATATTTTTAATGAGGAAAAAAGATGAAAAGGATCAGAATCAAAAAGATGCTTTTGGAGAACGTGCTTTTTAACCTGTCCATTCACTGTCATTCCAATAGTTTCCAATGAATATGGGCAATCAGGAAATGACTCTTGTTTTTCTTGTCCAAGGAAAAATATTGAATATTGGTACATGATATAGACATAGATATAGATATAGATATAGATATAGATATAGATATAGATATAGATATAGATATAGATATAGATATAGATATAGATATAGATATAGATATAGATATAGATATAGATATAGATACACACACACCCAACTGTAATGTACAAATAAAAGGCTGAAGGATTACAATATAAGGGAATTCTGGGTAAACACAAACATTTATCAATACAAGACTGGAATACAAATTCTGACATGCATTAATTGATAAACCTGAAGCAAGTAGTAGTTTTGTAAACTTATATGTATCTGCTAAGCTTTGTATGGAGCTGGGCGACACTTTATTCAGTTTGGCTAATGAGACGTTTGCATTTGTGCAAAAAATGTATTCATGGTAAAATGCCTCTTCAAATAGCTGTGTGAGTTTAGTAATAACGAAAGGCATCACCAGACAGCCTTCATGACTGATATCCTCTGGATTTTGAAAGAAGGCAGTCTGGTAAGCTTAACAAACACTAACAAACCCCGACAGCATACCTGGGGTGGAAGATTTCCTCCAGGGGTAAAAAGGGAAGATCAGACTCAATAGGTCAGCCACCATTTGGCATCTTCACTGAATCTGCCAATTAATGCAGAGCATTATGGCATGTTTGTGTTGTGGCAGCTAGAGAAACATATCTGCCAAACTCATTCTATACAGAACCCCAAACATCCATTAGATGCAAGATGCTTTTCATCCTGATGAGTTGGCTTCAGTTCAAACTAATGGCCAACTGATGAGAAAGTTCATTAACTCTGAAGCATTCAGTCCCTCAGGAGGTGTAAACTAAAAAGTGGGGTCCTACAGATATATACAACATAACAAAAATGATGTTAAAATATTGAAATTATAAAGCCAAACACTTTAATTATAGGGAATGGGAGAATTAAATTTACTCCTCAAATTTTCATGTTGTCTCTTTTTGCACATGCACTATAATGCAGTCTTTAATTGCAGTCTGTGACTTCTGGTTTTTCTCATGTGTATTGCAAGGCCACAAATCCTCAGAACCAGCCTCTTCCATTGAATAAGTGAATGAGATATAGCTCTGTCTTATTAAAAATCTGTGTTCTTCCATAGATGGATACCTAGTTTATGGTATCAGTGAAAAAGACACTGTATGAGAGCTGAAGATATACAGATATGCAGACAGCCCTGTGACTTCCCTTAAAATGAAAGCTATTTACTGCAGACATGCCCAAATAGAAAAAGAAAGCCTATGAATATAAGATTTTTTTTCTCCTTCCCTTCACATCTTCTAACTGTTTATTACCAGATACTGAGGAACACTTGTTTAAGTCCACCTGCTTTTCAGTTGTGTTTCTCCGGTGCCGTATCCCATGTTATGTTATGTTATGTTATGTTATGTTATGTTATGTTATGTTATGTTATGTTATGTTATGTTATGTTATGTTATGTTATGTTATGTATGTTATGTTATTTTCAGACACATGAAAGCTTTGTGTGTAAGCTTTAAGAGATGTTTGTAGAGTTTATCAAAGAAAACTGAAGATTATTACAAGTCAAAGACTGATGACCTTTTCTGCTGTTAAGGTCTAGTAAACATGGTAAGAATTTTGTGAAGTGTGACGTAATGGATGTTGTTAAATTCAGGCTTATTTACATTTGCCAATTGACTACCAGGGAGTTAGTCATTTCTGGGTTTGATTTCTCAGAAATAATTGATTTATACTTTAAAAAACCTATTTCTACAGATATTTTGTCAGGCTAAATAAATACTTGAAAAAGTAATAAGACAAGTATTCTTTGATTTGTGTGTTTGTGCATGGACACTCTTAGGCATAACAGGATCCTGACCTGAAGAAAGTATGATGATGCTGTTCTGTTTTCTTCTTTCCATCCTTATTTGATTCAAAGCCATAGGAGGCTGATTTTGTACAGCCCAGCATTTTTCACGTCTTCCTGTCTTTCCCTTCTCTCTAGATTTCCAAGCAATGATTTTTTTTCTTTTATCTTGTTCGGTGTAAGAGATAAAGTATCTAAAGTGTTGCCAGTTTTACATCACATTCATTATGACTGTTTAATCTGAAGTTTTATACTGATGGAAGAAGTGGTGCAGTGTGGGATGTACCATCTTGTGGGCAAAGAGAATTTTACAGTCTTCCCTGGCACATGCAAACTCCAGCTTGGTCTCATTTGCATTCTCTTCATGATAAAAAAGTCACATCCATATTCAGGGCTTAGGACAGCATTTTCAAACTTTGGTGTCTAAAACTGTGCTCACATTGAGCATCAATAGAGGAATCCATACAAGGTCTTAAGAGCTGTGACACACAGCACTGCAAGAGCTAAGACTTAGGGGGCTACTAGTCTGCTGGTCAAAATATTTTAAAAATCCATTTTATGGGAAGACACTTACATAGTAAAGGATGTTTGGTTGAGCATTAGCCAGAGCTAGGGGCATATTCATCTCCTCTGTTATTCATTTGCAATGCCCCATTAGCCCCACAGCCCTGTATGGAGCTAATCAGCCCACCAGCCAGCTTTGTGTGTTTTAGCAGGTCTACAGGTGTGAGAGGGACTGTTGCAGTCCACAGTGTGGGCTCTTATCTGTTGGGCCTGTGGCACACTGAGCCTCAATCCCATCGCACAGACCCGCAGCCCTGTCATGTAGCATCCCAGTCCCACCACGTCAACCCCAAATGCTGTTGCACAGAGCCCCAGTCTCATCATGTAGAGCCCCAACCTCATCTCATAGAGCTCCAATCTCACCAGGTAACAGCGAGCAGGAAGGTGCTCTCTGTTCTGTGATCCAACACTGTGAGATGCTCCCCTGTCCCTCAGTAGGCAAGAGGTGATGCAATTCCCATGAGGGTCCTGCTTGAGGTCTCTCATCACATGGAGGATGAAGAGGTATGCAAGTCCTTTTGCATCACACGGTAACCCCTGCTTCTGTAAAATGGCTGAGTAACATCACGGGTCCTGCTTCACAGGGTTGCTTAGGTGTCTACCTTGAACAACAGAATCTTTAAATGTTATACATTATGCTCCAACATATGTTTATCATAAGTTATATTGTATTAAAATTAATTTATATTTTTATTCTATTATGTTACAAAAAGAGGCAATTTAAAATGATACAAGGAAACACAGAGCCTAAACAGATAGTCAAGTATTAATTATTATATTTTCCAAATTCTAATAATCTGCCTTCCTAGATTAAAACTATTTCCATAAATTTTCTTTAATTTGCATTGCAACTGCTTATCATTTCTTTTTTTTTTAAGCTGCTAAACTCCATGATCTTAAACTAGTCATCTCTTCTTGATTGAAGGTACCTTTTAATACATGAAAATATTTAGCTTCATTTCACAATCTTTGTACTAAATCTAAGTGAAAGAGATATGGAATATTAATCAAGTTTGATTAAAAACAGCTATACATTTTTTCATGAATTTAAATTTATATTATCTTTATTTGTCTGAAGTATCAATCTAAATAAAAAAAACTCCACTCAATACAGGTCTGTACATTTCAGTTCCTTCTCTTTTATAATTTATTGTTGCTAACTTATCTAAAATCTCACAGAACCCCAGATTCACAGAGTGGGTGAGGCTGGAAGGCATCTCTGGAGATCATCTAGTCCAACCCCCTGCTCAGACCAGGGTCAGCCAAAGCAAATTGCCAAGGACCATGCAAAGCTGGGTTTTCAACCTCCCTGTGCAACCTGTTCCAGTGTTCAATCACCCTCACAGTAAAAAATTTTCATCTTGTGTTTAAATGTAATTTTCTCTATTTCAGATTGTGGTCATTGGCTCCTGTTCTGTCACTGAGCACGACTGAGAAACACCTGGCTCTGTCTTCTTTACTCCCTCCCATCAGGTATTTATCAGCATTGGTAAGATCCTCCTGAGTCTTCTCCAAGCTGAACAGTCCCAGCTCTCTCAGCAGCTCTTAGTTTGACAGATGCTCTAGTCCCTTCATGATCTTTGAAGCCTTCACTAGTCTTACTCCAGTTTGTCCCTGTCTCTCTTTTATTGGTGATTCCTGTACTGGGTAAAGCACTCCAGATGTATCTCACCAGTGCTGAGTAGAGGGGAAGGATCACATCACTTGATCTGCTGGCAACACACTGCTTAATGCAGCCTGCTTTGCTGTAGGAGCACACTGCTGGCTCATGTTCAACTTAGTGTCCACCAGGACCCACAGTTCCTTTTCTGCAGAGGTTGTTTCTAGCTGGTTGTCCCCCAGCATGTGCTGTTGACTGGGATTGTTCCTCCCCAGATGCAGGACTTTGCACTTCCTTTTGCTGAGCTCCATTGAGGTTTCTGAGGTTCCTGTCAGACCAGTTCTCCATTTCTGAATGACAGTACACCTGTCTGGTGGACCAACAACTCTACCCAGTTTTGTATCATCTGCAGACCCTATACCATTGCCCATGTGGTTAATGAAGATGCTAAACAATATTGGTGCCAGTATTGTCCCCAGGCATACACCACTGGAGAAGGGTCTTCAGCCAGACTTCGTGCCACTGATCACAGCCCTTTGAGCCTAGCTGCTTAACTAGTTTCCAGACTTCCTCACTGCTCACTTATCTAGTCAGTACTTGAGTTGGAACAAGAATTAGATGGAGGAGGTTGACATAGAAGGGATTGGTGATGAGGACCTGGCAGATAGGTCAGCTATCATGGGACTCCTTTTTTTTCAGAGACCAAAGGGGAATCTGAGATTCTGAAGTCTACTACCAGCAAAAGACAAAATATTTCTCTTTTGTGTTTTTGGCTCTGTTCTGCATACAAAATCATGACTGCTGTTTGTATCAATTTCTTTTTCAGCCTGGTAACAAGCATCTATGCACCATATTACCTGTCTGAGACAGGCAGCCATTACATGATGCCACAGGACAGAGTCATAGAATAGAATCATAGAATGTTCTGAGTTGGAAGAGACCCACAAGGATCATAGAGCTCAACACCTTTGCCTGCACAGTACAACCCCACAGTTCACATAATGTGTTTGAGGGCATTGTCCACTCTCTTCTTGGCTTTGGGTGATGACTGCCTCTGTGGGGAGCCTGTTCCAGTGCTCCACCATCCTCTGGGTGAAAAACCTTTTCCTAATGTCAAACCGAAACCTCCCTTGGCACATCTTCCTGCCATTCACTCAGGTTCTGTCACTGGTCACCAGTGAGCAGAGATCAGCACCTGCCCCTCCTCCTTCCCTGGTGAGTAAGCTGTAGCCACCATGAGGTCTCCCCTCAGTCTCCTCTTCTTCAGGCTGAACATACCAAGTGACTTTAGCCACTCCTTATACAGCTTCCCCTCCAAACCCTTCAGCAACTTTGTAGCCCTAAAATATGGATGGAGTATCTGTTTTCTTCTAATTAGTTTTTTTTTTTTTTAATTATGGAAATAACACAGTAATAACAATTTTATAAAGTGATGGCAATACTGAAACATTAACACGATAGGAAATATATGAACTTATGTACTGCAGACTTGTTTAGCATTATAAAATAAGAAATTCTGTGAAAAATCAGACTATAGGGATCTCAGATTGGACACTTAAAATCAGAGACTTTGACCTACATAAATATCTGCCTCGCTCAATTCCTTGTTTGTAAAACAGGAAAAAAAATCAACTTGCCTCACAGGAGCACTGTGAGATAAATTCACTGTCATTTATGAAGCACTCAAACATCACAGTGGTGAGTACAATAGAAAAGAAAAAGAAGAGAATATTAACAATTTGGTATTCAGAGCAAGGAGTGCAATAAACATGTCATAAGGCCACATGCTGAATAGGGATGAAATGTAATGTTGAGCAGTGTCTTGTTAAGTGAGCATTGTTCATCCTGCATTCTGAAAGAGGCAGAACGCCAGTGGTAAATACAATGTGTGGTCATATCATTAGAAATTGTGTTTTAGTTTAGAAATTAAAGTGACCTAAATAAGGTTACACAGGAATCACCAAACTTTGAATGTTTAAGTTGGCAAGCTTGACATACACAATTACATTTACTCTGTGTGCATTAGCACATATAAATGTAACATCATTCTTAAAAAGACTGCCATTAATAATAATAATAAAAAAACCCAGGATCGTGTTAATAAACTCTAATCTTTCCATGTTTCTGTGATTTTTTAGGAAATGTTAGGTTTAGAGGCATTTTATTTTCTACTCTGCACTGTGACTGTGATGTCATTTAAATACATACGACCCCTATTGTTCTGTCATTTATGCCCCGTGCACTTCTGCTTTTAGCATGATTAAACAAAAGAGACACACATCAAAGCTTTCTCGTTTGAATAATGCTACATCAATATTTTACATCTTGGGCTGCATTTCAATTTTTTCCTCAGCAAGGTAAATGCTTGAAAAGGAAGCAGCCAATGCTTGCAAAAGTGTCAATTAAATTACATTCTCCTCTTTTCCAAAAGAGATATGTATCTCAAGAAATACACATTACTGAGTAGTTGTCATTCTGTTGTAAACCAGTTCTTCAACTGATGTTCTTATTCTCCAGCAGCATAAAGCGAGCAATAATGTGTTTACATAGCAATTCCACTCTTAACACTTTTGGTATGTCATTTCAATGGATGCATTGTGCTTTTACCTCCAGTAAGGAGAAGCAGCACTTTGGATGGATGCATCTGAGTGGACCAAGAATGTAACACATGATACGGGGTGGAGAGGTTCAGCTGCACCTTATGCAAAGCACAGCTGCTCATATCAGGGTTGGATTTAGCTACAGAGCTGGTAGCTTTTTCTTCTTCAGTCTCCAGTAGTTACTATGCTTTGGATCTTCAATACCAGCAGCATTTGGGTACCTTCTTTCTTCCTTAATTGGGCTGGGTCTGCTGTATGTAGAAGTGTTGCTATTGTAAAGATGCTGCTAATACCCATTTCACTAAGTGACCCAAGCCCTGCATTTTAGCAAGAGATCTCTTCTTCTGAGTGGCACACACCTCCCTTGTGCTCTATTACTTACCTTTGGAGAACTTGCTTCCAAGAATCTTCCCAGCTCTCCAAAGTAAGCATCTGAAGCTGCAGCTCCATTTCCACCAGATACAACCTTCTGTGCCAGTTTCTGTGACCCCAGAAATAAAATGCTGAGACCTGTATGCTGGTGTCTTGCACTGCAGTTAAAACATCCTTATATCAGGCTCATGGACTCTGGTAGATATTTACCAGTTAGTCAAAAGGGAGTTTCAGGGACATCAAGCATGATGAGATTAATAAAAATATATATATATATATATATATATATATATATATATATATATATATATATGTATAATCTTCCCAAATATTGGGCCAATCTCAAACATACATTCAGAGCCAGACTGGTTTGCTTTTGAGGAATGCCATTAATTCCCATCAGACACATACCTTTATGTACACACAACAGTACCTGACAGGACCAGCCCCATAACAATGTTCTGCCATTGTTTTGCCTCAAAACCCAGCAACACTCCAGACTGCAGTCAACATATTAGGTGCTTAATGTCACCACAGTTAAGTGACATTTCTCACATTTTTGCAACCTACTTGAAAACAGTCTTGTTAAGTCTTTCCTCACTCAGCACTAAATTTTTACACCGTTATTTATAGCTCTTTTTCAGGATAATTAAGTAATGCTATTTCTATATGTCGGATTTTTCTCCAGTATTTTGTGTAGAAAGTTCATTGTGATTTCCAATACTCTTTGGAAAGGAAAGACTGTGACCGGCCACCTAAGTGCTGAGTTGAGGTTTATTTGTCAAGGCTTAAAAATAAGAAAGCAAAATTCAAAATTTACAAAATGCCAGTATAGTTTATAGGAACAAAACCTGGATAGGATCTAACTCTGCAATAAGCAATTAAGTCCATCTAGTTAATAACAGAGTATTTGCATTGATTCATTCTTACCTCTGTCATAATGCACCTAGAATTTCGGAACGGAACTGGCTCATTATTAGCATTTAGTCTTTATTATTTAATATTTAACATTTAGGTTTTGTTATTCAGATACATTTATTCTTTATGCCAGAGAGGATAAGACTGATTTTTGATATATGTATAAACAAACTCCTACTGAATTCAGGAGGAATCACTTTTGCAAGAATCCATAGGCATAATTTAATGCAAGTATGCAGCTTCTGAAAGTAAAGTAAATTAAAATAGGACTTTTAACATACTTCAAGTATGTATTTCAGTTTAAATCAGGACCAGTCAGGTGCTGCTGTAGGATTATAAGACATATATAATGACTTTTTAGAAAGATGTACAGAATGCCATAAGGACCAGTGAAATTCCCTTTAGTTGTCCAGTATCAACAGCTTTCTTTTCTTCCCCCCCCCCACTTTCTTATTGTGTGCAGTTAACAGTAAAATAGAGACAAATACACAAATATAAAATACATGTAACTATAACTTGTCAAATATGTCTGTCTCTTACTGTCTACCTGTCACGAGGCATTATCTTGATAAATGTATGTATATGCCAGAGACTGTATTTTATTACAGTTAGTTCTATTGTAAAAGTCTTGCATTACACAGCCAGAAATCCTTGAAGTTAAATGTCCAGTCTGTTGAAACTTAGAATAAAAGAAGTTTAAATACTTCTCCATTTATTGAAGTGTTTTAACACCTCTCATATTACTCAGAGAAATGAATTGCCTGAGAATGAGGTTAATGCTCTACAAAAACCCTGCTTTTTAAAGCCCTATAAGAGGGGTCAAAGACCAGGAAATGCTCTCACTATAATTCTCATTTTCAGCTGAATTGTCCATGACAACTACACTAAGAATGCAAGTTTGAATTTCATTATGTTCCAGAAACCTGTAACTTTGCATTATAATGACTCATGCAATAACAGAAGGAAATTGCAAGCATTTTTGATGTAGCATACTTTAATTTATAATTTAATAAAGTAGTTAAGTAGATACTTTCAAATACAACAAAAAATGCTCATTTGATAGTTACTAAAAGCATCCCTTTACATTTTACCTGTAAAATGCTCTGTGTTTGGTGACAGGCTAAATGTATAATATACACAGGGAGACAAAATTTGTCTTTGCAATACTGCAGCAGCCATAGCAATTTCAGCAGCATTCTTATTATTTTAAGCCACCTCCATTGTCTTCTAAAGACCATAATTAGAAGCTGAAAACTTAAGTCAACCAAACTCAATAAGCTCTCATTATGAACAAAATATTCTACTGTTGCTCAACAAGTGACTGTATGTAGCCCAACATGATAATGCATTTTTCCTCAATTATGTCTCTCAAGATCCAAAATTAAGTAATTTCTCAAATAAAACTCTAATTAATTGCAATGGAAATGTTGCCTGAGTGATACTGCAGCACTGGCATTTTAGGTAATTTCTTTTGTTTAGCCATCACTGTTCTCTAAATGCTTCTTATGGGAAGTTTTTTGTTATGATGGATTTAAAGAATACCCTTCATTTCCTGGGGAAATGACAAGGGAGCACCTCTGTGGTTAAAATTGTTGCCTTACAAGCAGCTTAAGCAACTCACTGAAAAGCAGTAAGTCAATGTTCAGGAGTGGGAGAATGAGAATGAGATCATACCTTATAATTGTGTGGAGCAAAATTAAGTAGTTCTGGCATGTGTGGAGATGCTGAGACTTTCCAAGCACATGTGTAGTATTGGTGCCGCTATGGGCTGGTCCATTTGCACAACTACTTTTAGCAGAATTGGAACTAAACATACCTTTTAAATTTCGAGGTGCACTGCAAGCATGTTTCAAGAGCTGAGCTTTCCCCCGAACAAGCAAGTGCCGCTACACGACTGCTCCTCTAACTGCCAGCTCAGAATAGTGCTCTTCTACTTCCAGCTCAGTAACATGTTCAGAAGTATTTCTCCATCTGGAACACTCCCAGGTCCTTGCAGGTGGTCTGCAGCAACATATGAGCTCAGCTATATGAATGACAATGAGAGAAACAGAATTTAATTTCACCTGGAAATGCCACAAACAAGTTATATGTTTAGCTGTGCTTTGTAGCAGGTGTTTTGCGCAAGCAGTAGAAAGCAGCTCGGGCTGGGTGTCCAGAGCTTAGATGGGATGAAGTGTCATGCCAAACCATGCCCTCCAGCCCACATGCCTGGGACAGATTTTAGTCTCCAGCCATGTCACCAACGACCACATGTTTTGCTGCAAACATGTAACGTATCAGCACAGGTCCCACCTAGTATTCAGTTCCCAGCCTAATGGTTATACCAACAGTTTGTATGCTGAAGGAGGCAAATGAGACTGACTTCCCTGTCAAATGTGGCCTCCACCAGTGACAGAGCAGGTAAAAGTGGCAAATTTGGCCAGATCTAACACACCTGACCAGGCAGTCCTTCTTAGGCACCTCCTTCTCCTCTTGGAGATGTAGACACAGGCAACTTCCTGATGCTAAAAAGCAAAAAAAGGCCACATTTCAACATGACAGGTGCAGCCTATTCTCCCAATCCAGTGAGATTTATAGGGAAAAAGCAGAGCAGACAGTACCCTTAATTTCCCAGTTATAATACAAATCGCACATGCTACCTGAAAATAATGAAGAACTAGTTCTGCTGCTCCTATTTGAAGGTGTTAAAATGGCTTGGGGAACTTGATTACAGCTACTGAACCTCCTCCAAAAAGCAGTTACAAGTAAAGAGGAGTATGTTTTGTGTGAGATTTTTTTTGGTTTTGCTTTTGGTTTTTTTTTCAGGAAGTCTGAGGTTTACACAATTTATGGCTGCTTAGCAGAAACTACATCTAGGGAATCAAGTGGTCTGAAACCAGCCTTCTATCTCCCCAAGGGGCATTTATGTAGTCCAAGAGATGTTTCCGTCTTGGGGGGAGATGATTTCTAGCTAGACACTCTTCAGAAGAACCTCACATCACTGAAATAGGCTCCTGCTATGGCACAGCACTTCCTCTCTTGTGTTCAGGGTAGACTGGCAGTAGCATTGGTTTGTTAACATCTGAGAAGAACAGCCTAATGGCAGGGCAAAACTTGTATTAAGAGTAGTGTCTGGTGTGGAGAGTTATCTGAAATTTATTTGTGATTTGTAATGTCAAAAAAGAGTTAGTGCTTCAGAGCTTCTGAATGCATATTTTTATTAGGATAAAGTTGTAAATGTCAGCATTACTTACAATTATATTAACAGTGTACAAATACTTGGAAATTTATAGAAAAAAAAAAAGAGGCAAATTTCAGCAAATCTAGGACAATCTGGGTCTCATTTTTGAAAGCATGTTCAACTCCTGTGCTTTCAACTTTTGTTGCAAAAATTTTGTGGAAGATCGACTGCTATCTGCCTTCCAATTTTTCTTTCAAGATACCTTAGTCCCTTGGAAACAAACCAGAAAGAGAGTAAGAAAACTATGTTAGTGCTTTACTCCTTGACTTGATCCCTGAGAATGTCAGCAAGAACGATAAAGAACTGTGAAGGCATATGAAACTCTAAAACAGAGGCATCAAACATGGTGCTTTAGCATTTTCCATGGGAAACTCTAGGCAGATGTACCTACTGGTACCTACATTTCTGATTTGCAGCCATCCTCTGGCCTTGTCATGTTTGTTAAGGAAAAAATGTAGCCAGAGAATCAAAGGCAGAAAGATATTTTGTAAAGTGGCAATATCTAAAAGCCTGATGTTGTAAATGTTCAGAGTTTGAAGCTCCCTTTGAAGTGACATGGAATGTGTATGATACCTGCCTATTCATTTAGCCACTGATAAGGTCCTAATTAGCACAGCACTCAGAGCAACTCCCATATAGTCAAGTATAGAAATAACCACGTCTTTTACTTCCTTCCTTTGCAGTTGTAAGACAAACAGCTTTTGGAGTTTTTATTTTTTGTCAATGTATGCATTTGCTGTACTTGTAAATACTTTGTTAAAAGTCACAAAAAGAAAGTACGTTTTTATTCCTGGGAAGTGGTGGACTCAGTGGTCATCTGAGTCACGTGAGGGAATGAGTTCTGTGGTTTTAGGTCAAGCTCAGCTTACAAACTCCGGCCTGCAAGCTAACATGCTCCTTGGTTCAGTGCAACATACCTGTCACAGTGAATTGTGATTGCGTCTTCTTCCAGGATCAGGCGATCGGACCCTTACATCCTAAAAATTACTTAAATGGAAATGTTCCAGCATATAGGAGAAGTGCCTCCTGGAAGCAGAACTGCAGGATCAGGCCCTTCAATTTTAAAAAATGACATTTAATATGGACAGACAAAGGCACCAGAGAAGAACACACTGACTCTGTACACCTGGAGGAGGGGTAGTAGTACAAAACAAGCTTTTCTTTAACCACAACGGCAATCTTCTAACAGCAGCACCCACTCAAAAGCATAGAACTCAGAGGTTGATAATCATCTTTCAGTTCAGGTTATTGCATGCAATTTTTCACATTCATTCAGTTTTCTTCATACAGCTCTTAGTAAAGTAACTCCCTTAACAATAAAAGCTTTTATGGCAGCCCATTACACAGGAGAACTAACCACTCCTAGTTTTTTTATTGGCTTCTTGGAATATTTATAGCAGTCTTTGTTCTCTTTGCAAGCTTATGCATCTGGGGTATATATGGAGATTTCTTTTTTTTAAATTGGGTATGATGCTGAAGTACACTTATTTTTATATTTGTAAGGTTTTAAAGTTTTATATTTGTTTTCTTCTACATGTTGCTATTTGCAACAAAGCAAACATTTAACCTGCTCCTCATTGTTTAACACTTGGAGAGTTTTCATTCCAAGTTGCCTGACATAAAACTTTATTTACTACCATGTTACCTCTTCCCAATAAACTGGTTACACTGTTCACACAGAGAAGTCTTGAAGTTTGGCTCCATGCTAAAAAAGCAAAGAATTTGCTTCATATCTAAAGGAACAGATAAAATTTCCACTACAAGAATATGAGAGAAAAATCTCACATTAACACCATAGGTTGTCATTCTTGTAGGAATCACCTCAGAAGTGACTAAAACTATCACAACGATTTATTTTTGCACAGCATTTTGGACCCAAACTGATCCTAAAACTTTTGATACAGCTAACATTGAAGAAAAAATGGCCCCAAACAGGAATCTACCTTTGAATATATCTACCATGATTTTCAAAATTTTTCATTTAATTCTATATTCTGTCTTTCATAGAATCATAGAATGGTTTGAGTTGGAAGGGACCTTGAAGATGACCTAGTTCTAACACCCCTACCATGGTCAGGGACAGCTTTCGCTAGACTAGGTTGCTCAAAGCCCCATCCATAAACATAAATGACAACCTTTTGTTGCTTACACCATCTTCACAAAACTCATACTCAATATTGGAATAGATGAATTCAAGATATAGATGTGGCTTTTCTTTATTTTCCAGTCCAATGAAAGAATAAATTGTACAAACCAGAGTGATGGCTCCATTAAAATTAAAAGGAGAATTCATTTCTCATTTACTGTTCAGAAAATAATCTTTGTACTAAGAGGTAAGGCAATGCAAATAATAAATAATAACAGTAATCATCTAGTAAATACCTTGTTGAATTTATTATACACATACTTACCGAATAAAGAATAAATAATTAAAATGATCCATTTCTTTTTGGTTATGAAGATTAGAAAGCTATGCATTATTAAAGAAAAAGATACAAATTGCTGATCTGAAGTTAGGTTTTTATAGTGTTCTTAATAACTACAAGAGTGCAGTAATAAATGCATTTTCCATGGTATCTTTCAGGGAGATGCATTTCCCTAGTGCTTTGCTGCAGCTGGAATGCCACTAAATAAGTGGAATCTTAATTTCTACCAGTAGTACCAAGCAAGTTACTTGGGCCTTGATAACATACAAACTACATTTTACTGTGTTGACCTGGGGCAATATTTTTCAACGGCTTTATTAGGTGGGTATATCCTCCCTATTGTGTGGTTATGGAAATGCCTCATCCCACTGCAGAGACTGGTAGATTTTTATAGGGGAGTAGTGATTGCGTTGCTATCACTAAATTTGGACTCGGAAAGGCCCCACTGGCACAGTCAGCCCAGTCCTCATCCCTCCTAGAGACAAAGGTTAAACCCCATTTCTTGGGCTCCTCCTCTCCCTCACATCTCATATTCCCTGGGACATCAGCCTTTTAGGTGACATTCTTCATCTCCTACAATCCAGGGGAGAGCCCCATGCTCTCCTGGCCTGGCAGGCTTGCAGGTCAGGTCCAGTGGCTGCTTCCTGGCATGGGCTGAGTCTGGAGAAAGATCTCTCATGGCTCCCTGAGCTACTCCCAGCACACAAAAAGACATGGAATCCAAAGGAAATGGAGTCAGCAGGGACCAAGCACATTCAGTGGCCTACTCTAGCCTCCAGAAGTTCACATGTCCTGTGGAAAGCTTCTTGTCCTTGTTTTGGGACACAAATCACTTAGGCAGGGTTCAACTAAACTTCATCATCACCAGATAGCAGCTGCCACTCAACTGTCAGAAAGGGTGCGGAGTGGAAGTAGCTTTAGTGATGTAAGTCACCTCTCTGTGGTGACTTACCTCCTCACCTCAGATTTTGCTTGCAAACTATTAATACTATTGGCTTCTGACTTAAAGACCTTTGGAGTAGCTGACACACCTTATCTGTTTCACCTCATCTAACTGGAGAGAAAAGGTATAATGTGTGAAAAAAGCCCTGAAAAACCCACAGAAACCTCTCCCATAGGGGTAAACCTTACCCCTGCTCTGGAGACCTCACACTGTTGTACAGAGAGACATCAGACCTCACTGAAAGCAATCTACCAGTTATGTCTTCCAGGAGCCTGGTAATGTGACTCATGGCATACAAGGAGCCAGTACTCATGTGAAGAAGTAGGAAAGATATGAGCAAGATGTAGCTGATACTGAGGAAAACAGGAAGTAGAAAATATGGTGAGCTGTTTCTTCTCTGGACAAAACACCATGTTATGCCAGGTCCTTGGTCCAATTGTTTAAGATCTTTACCAGGTCAGTCCCAAGCTGTGCTTATCCAGGACAATGCAGCTCAGAGTACAACAGATGGAGCAATTTTGCAAGACTACAAGACAAAATGTTGACATGTTACAGTGTGAATTTTGAGGAAGATGAGACTGCGGAGACTTGCTGCCGCAACTGAAATGAGGAGTGATGGTGAAAATTAAACAAAAAAAGAATTGTCTTATTTAGACTTTCCCATTAGCAGGACTGGGTGACAATGACATTTGTGAAGGACTCACAGGGACTGCATGAAGTCCCTCAATATGACTCATTTAATGATGCAGTATATGCAGAAAGTATCTGGATCCTAGGATGACCGTAGTTGTAAAGAAAACCAAACCAGAGAGCAGATCAGACAAATTGGCTTTGGGAAGCACAACCACCTCCCTTAACCCAATGTACCTCTTCAGCAGTCTGAAAGAACCCTATGGACAAAACTTTAGTTTGAACACCAGTATACAGATTAACCACAGAAATTTTCATGCTGCCACTACACCAATTTTATGTATTCAGAAAACATTTCTAAAAGGGTTGTGACTCCTCCTTATTTCAATTAAAATTCATAGAAATTCCAAACGCTAATACAGAGTACAATTCAATAAGCTTTACAAACTGCATAAAATTATACTGTAAATATTATTTAGACATATTTGTAGGCTTATGTATAATAAGTCTATGAAAACAATAGCAAAATACTATTTTGTTCCTTCAAACATTTTTAATTTTCATCATGCCATTGCATTTTTTGAAGTGAAACACAGAGACATGTTTAAAGGAAGCATAATTGGGCTTGTTTGAAATTATGTCTCTGAGAGTTGAAAGAAAGAAAAGTCAAAGAATGCATTACAAGTCAGGGAACACATAACCTTTCAAGATTTTAAAACGTGAGGTATAAATAATGCTTGTTTCCTGGTAAATAGCAATCATACGCATAAAATGGGAAGGAGCCGTAGAAATAAATAATTAAAGAGAAAGTCTATTCAACTGAAATCCTAAGAACTTTAATGTCATGGAACACTGTTGGGCTGCTTCAGTTTTGCAGGTGCTTTATCTCAGCTGAAAGGTAAAATTAGCAGCTTTCTCAAAACCCTGGGAAGCTATTGTGTCAATGCTACATGCTGGAGACCACTGTTTGATGCCAGTGCCACTGGTTTAGATGAGCACTGCAATCAGGAATATTAAAAGTGAGTTGGTGAATTGTGTTGCATGAAGCAACAGAGCTGCTTACAGACAAAAGAGCTGAATGGGGTTTTGCAGACAATACTGACAGTCGAATATACCAAATGATGCAGATTAATTCAGCAAAATTTAAGTAACCAGGGTGGGAAAGAAGGTGGGGAGAAATGGGAGATGAAGTAAGGACATCTGAATAAAATAATTAATCAATAAAATCAATTGTAAGATTAAAATTCATACATAGCCAGACAACTCCCTGAAATATTAATACTCTGAGGAATAACATATTAGATGTGTCTCTCAGAAGCTACTACTCATAGTTTTCTCCACTTTAACATGACACTGTTTGTTTTTTAATCTGTCAAGGCATTGCTTTCATTTGGAGAGGAGATCACCTCACCGCTTATTTTACCAGCCAGAAGACAGATGGCAATTTACCCAGTGTGGTCACTTTGCTTTTTTTTTTTTTTTTAAATGTCAGAGAAGTATCTTCAGAAAATTTGTAATCTTGGACCAGTCTGTGGTCTTTGTTGCATTCATGCCAATCTAAAGTAACTTCGCTTGCAGGTAGTTGTTCTGTTTTTCAGGCCACTTATAACTTTTGCATATATTTATTCTGACCCAGAACAGCTGAAATAATTCTTTGTAAACCAGTTGAAAAGCCTGAATTGGAATAATTATATTTTTGCATCTGTGTGAAGGCATAGAGGTATCATATTCTCAAGATCATTATCAGAAATGATGAGAAATAAAATAATCTTTCTACTATGTGATGAGGTTTATGAGAATATCCCTAGGCAATTCATTAGTTTTAAACTGACATGAAAATCAATTAATTTTAATAGGGAATAACAGATTATGTGTTTAATAATTCATCTAATTTCATGAGGCAAAGTGAATTAGACAATGCAATGTAAATCTAATAGCAGTTGTAACCACATAATTTGACTGTTTGTCAAAAGCAAAGCATAGTGAAATGATCAAGAATTACACAGAGAGAAAAACATTAATTGTGTGTAAACCGAGTGACAGTTTCTTGTAACCCTAAAAGCCTGCAAGTTCAGTGCAATTATTTCTATTAGATCTTTCCCTAAAATTGTCCTGTATCAGTAATTACATATTCATATTAAGCAGGCAAATTAATAAATAATACAAAACAACTTTTCTGTGCTTTCAATTTAGAGGTACTATTAAATTGCTAGTGATTATTTATAGAGTGAAACCATGTGAAAATTATTTTATAGTCTGCATTAATTAAACAATAATGACCCAGAGAGTAGGCATTTCTGTCTGTTAATGACCAGCTGGAAGATATGAGGGTCTGCCGTTGAGCAGGGGGTCCTTAACCTGGGTGGTCATTAACGTTGGGGAAAAGCCCGACCCCCAGGTCACTTTTGCCGTCAATCGAATCCATGGTAATTGTTATGGGGGTTTTTGTTGTTGTTTTTCAGTTTTGTTTCTTTGTTTTGGGGTTTTGTTTTGTTTGTTTTGATTTTTTGTTTGTTTGGTGTTGTTTTGTTTTTGTTTTTTCCATGCACAGAGAGCAAGCATATGCTTTCCATCTGAGTGACATTTATTTCAGATTGCGGAAAGCAACAAAACACGGAAGAACAAAAATGAAGTCTCCCCATGCTGCACGGCATTCACCTTGCTGAGCAAAATGGCGGTTGTGAGCGGCCACCTGCTACCAATGTAGCATGGGGCACCAGTGGCAAGATCGTGGCCCTCAGCTTGAGTGTCACAAACCACATGATCATGTTAAAGCATAACATTATATAAAGAGATTGCCCTTGTATATGTTCAAAAATATACATGTTGAAATACATGTTGCCATGGATACAGGTCTGTCTTTAGAGCAACGGTCCCTGCCTACTGTGTGGTGACACTGGTAACCTATAGAATCATGGAGCATCATGCTTCTGTGTGTTAATATGAGAAAAAAAAAATCTAAAAAAAATGCAGAAAGCCTCAAAGTCCTTTTTACAACAAAATGCAGAGGAAGCATAACTTTATGGGTGATGTTTCTTGTTTATAGTCTGAAGAAAAAGTCTTGGTAGTGTAATTACAGTCAGGAAATATGGCCTGACCTATAGCATATGTGCTCCCATCCCTCTTACCTCTAGCAGCAGTTGGGATTTGAGGTGCACAGGCCAACACAAGACATGAAGCAGCTGTCAGGGCAGGTTGTGAAAATCCAGCATCCAACTACGCCAAAGGAATGGAAGATATTGGTACTCCACATGCTCTACCAAGAGCAGTGAAAAACCTCAGCTCACCTTTGAAAAGCAGCTCAGACAGTAGTTTTGGTACCCCAAACAGAAAGATGGAAGAAGCAGGGTCTAGACAGCACCCTGGAATCCAGATCCAGACAGGAGAGGACAATATTCACATCCAGGGCTGAAAGGGCTTCCTAGAAGTTCCCTAGCAAGGTAAGATACCATCTCTTTTGAGTTCTCTCCTCTATAGCCGCTTCTCTCATCCCAGCAGCAATGCCTAATGCCTAAGTAGGAAAGAGAAACATCTACACAATAGTTACCCCTTTGGAGACATGTACTGCTACAAAACCTTACGCTTATATATTGAACTAATGTGAAAAAGAAAACCCTAAGTTCCTGGTCTTCTGCTGGTTCCCTTTGTTTTGGAGATGTTGGATGAGAAGAAATAAAACAGGACCCTCCTAGTCTGCACAGTATGGTCTTCTGGGGTGTCAACCCCAGGAGGAGCACAGCACAAAGCTGAAAATAGGAAAGAGATACACACATAGGCTGAACAAAGAAAGGGTAAATAGATGCCACAAAAGGAAAGTGTATCTTCATCAGGTTAGAGGATGCATCGGTCTTATCTAGCAGACATGTCTGTTTTCCAGCCGCCTGCCAAAGAGCACAGGAAAAATGAGTGAACTACAGTCTAAGGCTCATCAACATTGTGTGCAAATTCGGTGTAGTTTCTTGCATGCTGCTGTTTAAAACAGTGCACCTGGGTGCAGTAACTCAAAGCTGGCCAGAGAATTTCCATGGTAGTTATCTGTG
The DNA here is from genome assembly GCF_964273445.1 of Streptopelia decaocto. Classification (NCBI taxonomy): domain Eukaryota; kingdom Metazoa; phylum Chordata; class Aves; order Columbiformes; family Columbidae; genus Streptopelia; species Streptopelia decaocto. The sequence continues at coordinate 130,597,394 of NC_138655.1, read as the reverse complement.
AAATATCACTTTCAGCAAAATGTTCATACCTGGCTCTTAAAAATTAGCTTGATGTTCCTTGCACCCCCATTACCCAAAATATGCTTAGCATCCAACTGATACTTTTGGTTTAAGAAAGTCTCTTCGCTAAGTGATCCCAGGTGGAAAGACTTCCAGATGATGTAGGACCTCCAGCACCAAGATACCATTTTGGTTGATCACATTTCAGTAAGGTTCTAACACTGGTCTGCTGCATGCTGAAAGCATAGCATCCTAGCTGATACAAAGAACTAATTTTCTGTTTCCAGACACAGGAATTCTGGAACACTCCAATAAAAGCTACCATTGGAAAAAAAATAAAGGAATATAAACATGTTTTTAAGAAAGTTTCTCTGCCTAATCACTCTGCTGTTTTGAAACTAAAGGCTGTTTACTGATCTGTCACGTAACGCAGTGAGCTAAGAAAAAAACGTGTTCAAACTATGCCTGGCACTGTCTCAAAAACAATTTGTCTTAGCTAACTGAATGTACCCAAGCAACTTCATTATTAAGTGCTTGGTATCTGCATGCTTAAGGTATTCTTTCCCAAGTCTGCCAGTAAAACAAAAATTTACTAAAGAGAAATTTGACAGTGCCAAAAGAAGACATAGTAAATTTGGAAAATATAAATATTTTACATAACAATAAGCCATAAATTCAAGCCCAAAGTTTTTTCTTTAGAAAAGCATAAAATTTGATACTTAGTGTTTTGATTTGGTCCTTACAACCTTTATGCCTTTAATCATTCCACAACATACCACAAAGGTACATAAAGAAAATATGAGTAAATTGTCTGAAAGTCCTTACGGAATTTAAAATAAATGCTTAAATTAATCTCTCGTTACTGGCATGCAACAAATGCCAAGATGTATTCATAGTGATGCACCCAATTAAGTTTAGAAGAATTGCATGAGGTCAGTTTCAGCAGGTTTCTATTGATTCTCCTAGTTAATAAAGAGTTAAAGGATGAAGTGAGTTTTTAAAAAATATAAGTGCTTCAAAGGTGCTAGAAAGGAAACGCATAGTACTAAGTGGTCATGTGGCTAGTGCCATTCATCTTGGTAGTGACTATCTGTCAAAAGTGGCAAGAGCCCCTGTTAACAGCCCTGACCTGTGCTGTAATGAAGGGAGAGTGCACAGCAAAGTGTCCATTATCAGGCAGTTGGGAACAGTAAATTGGTGCAGTTTGCCTCAATCTTGCAGCAAGTTGAGATGTAAGATAGGTGGGGATCAGCAAGCAGCAATTTTATCCTATGATCATTTTTGTCAGATCACATCAGAGTAGGAACTTAGTCAGATTCATGATTTCAATTAAATAAGTCCCCTCATTAAGTGACCACTGCCATGAATGTTTTCTCTGGTCCTTTATTTATAATTGTGTAAACACACCTGCTAATATTTGGACAGGGAGTAGTGATGGAGAAGCCGTAAGGTAAATGACACATTAAGATGATAGTCGGGTACAATCAGACAAATCTTGCACCCTCTCAACGGGGCTAACAGCTTGTAATAAAATAGGCCACCTATGTTACCTATACACTAACCTGCAGTGCTCACATACAATCCTAACTAGGAAAATCCATTTCAGACTGTTTACTTAGAAAACAAAATGCACAATCCACCTGTGTTCAATCCCATGCAAATGAATAGATGCTAGTGCCATTTTTCTGGGTAATAACCACAAAAATACAGGTGAAGCCCAGTGTCTGCTTTTAGGTGTACTCAGGTGAAAATATTCTGCATGAACTCTGGACCTGTCTGACAGACTTAACCCTTAGGTACCCTCCAGTAAATTAGACAAGCAAACTGAAGACAAATGTACTTGTCACCACTACTCATTCCCCTCTTCTCATCAGCAAAAGCTTTTCAGATCAGCCCATCTTCTTTCCAGACAAGGGATCACATTGTCCCTATTCCTACTCCATAACCTAAAAGAATAATAATAAAACTTCTGTAATTTGTCTAATTCTGTACAACACCCCATCATACCCATCTGCCAAATCCTCCTCTGACAGCTCCCGGACATACAGATATGTTGTATGATGAACAGGTAAAGCTCATGTCTGACTAGCATTATATTGCAAATGGCCACAGCTTTGTCCTGCGAAGTACTATTCCCCAAAGACCCACTCTGTCACCTCTGTCACCTTCCACATGGAGGTCAGTCCTATAGAATAGAAAATGCTTTTTTTTTTGTAGGTGGGATAAATCAACAACTGGGTATCTTTTCCTCTCTCCTAGTCTACATCAGCAGTGCAATATTCAGCTCTAAAGGAAGAACATGACTTTTGTTGTATGTTGTTAGAAAACTACTAGAAATACAACCTCCTATATTAGAAAAAGTTTTCTCAACCTTTAAGATGTTGCACTTTCACATTGCCTATCTCAGCAGGTTTTTGAAATTTGATAAGGAACAAGAGAAAATGTGCCTTGATTCTCCATTTGTTGTTGGTTTTGTGTTTTTAATTTAATGAAATTTAACTAAGCATTTGCTAAGACGAAGTGCTGAAAAATCACTGCTTCCCTACTGGCATTTGCATTCCTCAGGAAATCTTTGGCAATATGCCCACAAATATTTATAAAAAAAACCAAACATGATCACAAACTTCTAAAGACTGAATCTCTTCAACTGACAAAGTCATTATGACTTTAGCAGGAGCACATAGGACCCGAGAGCTATAAAGATAAGCAGAGTTAAGAATGATATCTTGGGACACTGCATCTACCAAACACCACATTTCTTGCCTGAGTTCAGGGACACGCATAGCTGAGCTTTTCCTTAGGATGTGCAGGCATTTCTTGGCCCCTCCTATCTCATGCTTATCTTCTTATCAGGGGTAGCAGGAGCCTCCTGCAGTGCTGCAGAGCTTACATCCTGCTGAGACACTTGTTGCAGAACATGCACACGTATGCACACATATATGCACATATAAAGAAAATAAAACACCTCCTGAAACATCAAATTTATGCACACACCTAAACATGACCTTCTGTCTATACACTGTGATGCCCTCAGTTATTAAATGGCTGGATAGAGAAATTCAACTTCAGGATGTCATTTTTGCACTGGCTGGACACAGAAGGGTGCAGGATTAGACTGTTTTGTGAAAACTTGGCATTTCCAGCTTGACTAAACCTGATCTCAGCAGCCCAGATAATATTATTCTAACACAGTTGGCAGTGATGTGTGCAAAGGTGTGTTGTATGTCCGTACTAGGGTGTTACTTTAACCCCAACAAAATCACTATTCCCATGTAGGCAGAGACAAAGCTGTCTCCCTTTCTGCTGGTAAGCAGAGAGGACAGAATGGAATCAGGACATAACTTGATAACTTTTCATCATCTTGAACATATTTTGGAGAGAAAAGCATCAGAGGAAGATTTCAGAGCTAGAGTAAAGGAGAATATTGTGGCCCTTTGAACTACTCACCGGCAAGTGAACTGTGAGGAGCAGTTACAAAGATTTGCAAGATGGACCTATCTTGAGCTGGAAATGCAGATACAAGAGTTTGGGAGGTGATAACAAATAAACATGATGGAAGTAGGTAAAAGATGCACTACTGAGATAACATAGAAATTGGAGGATATTGTGAAATGTGGATCTCTTGCACAGCCCTGAAGTGTCCCTCCCAGACCAGTGCTCCTCTGTGCTCAGTAGAGTGCTGGCGCAAATAAAAAAAACTGCTGATATCCCTAAAAGCAAGTAGGGGATGTGTAGTAATTAAGCCAGAAGATACTTAATACTGTTAAGAGTTTTCTGTGCATTTTGATAGGTTTTAGAATAACTTGTAGGAACACAGTCTGCTTATTTTAGATCTTTAATCCAAGTTCGGGGAAAAAAAAAAAGTCAGTGGTAGCTACAACCTATCCTAGGGTACGATACCAGCCTGATTCAGGCAGGTATGCAACATTTAGACTGAAATCCAGATCTAATCTGTCCAAAAGCAGGATGAGAATTAATTTTCCTTGTCGTATTAGCATAAATGTAGCTGTGTGCACTGAACTCATGTTGATGCTGGGATTCCCACCTGCAGGTGCAATGACAGCTTTGCTTCATTTTTACTTTACTGTAAATTTGTTGGCATTTCTCAACATCTTATGACTTATATGTGCTTCGTATCAGGACTATCCAAGCAATAACCAGAATTTATTTGTCATAACTAATTGGTCTATATAACACCTGCAGAAGAGGAATTTCAGCTTGTAAAAGGGGGCTGATCTTTTGCACTGGTTCTAATGTACAACCAGAAACATAGAGTTAGAGACACAATGGTGAAACATAAGTGATGAAATCACCAGTGTTCATATAGCAGGTAAAAATTCATTTTGGAGAGGCTGACACCATCTGTTACTACCTGGATAACTGCACTTCCTACAACCTACCAGCTAAAACAGGGCTGTAAAGGGGGACAGAAGCTGCTGCTTTCTCTGTGTGTCTTAGCGGGGTGGTGGGAAGTGAAGGGAAATAAAACTGTCCACATTAGTTGATACACAAGCAAAACTGTAATTTTGGAAGGGGGGGTTGTTTGCCTTAAAAGCTATATAAATCAGCTTGAAACTGAATTAAACAGGTGGCAAACCACCTGTACATAATGATTAACTGTGCTTACACAATAATTTATGTGAAAATGCTGTCAAACCCTGATAAGAACACATCTGCTACTACTGTAGCATTGTGCAGTATATTTGTATATATTATTTCTTTGAAAAAATAGCTAGGTATTATTGACCTCTCTTCCCTTTCTATTGTACTGAGGTAAAGTGTTTGCACTGGAAAGTTTAGCATTCTGCCTACTGGTGTCAGTTTTCAAATCTCTTATTTGTCCATATTTGGTTATCTGAGCCAAAAATTCTGAAACCTTAAGTACTGCAAAGTACCTTAATTAGTCTGATAAACAATTATGTTTTTATCATTAAAAATACTATTGAAATACCTTACTACTTATAGAGATTTAAATTTACTGCCTGTTTATATTTAGAGTCATACTGGAGTTTGCTTTACCTTTGAGAATATTATAAACAAAAAGCTTGGGGCTTTATCTAAATTCGATTGTGTGCTTGTAAAATCAAAGGCAGATTCTTGTCAGACACTATTTTAAACCTCTACATCTGTGAATTTACACTATTTTAAACGGAAGCAAAATCAGAATCAGATATAATGACATGTGTTCCCATCCTGTGAAGGTATTTTAATCCACACATGAAAGTACAATGTTAACACAACACTCATGAATTTTGGCTGATGTGACCACCACACCACTCATCCAGGCAGCCAGCCACTCAAATGAAAAGCTATGGAAGAGCTCCAGCATTCCTACAGGTTTACAAAGCAGAAGCTGAAATTCGAGTCAGTTTATTTCCATACACAGGGCTGAAAATCACAACAATTTAGGACCTGTTTTGTGAGCTTTTCAGCTAGTCCTCTTGTGAAAGGACTCCAGCTTCCCTCAGTTGCATGTAGCAGCCACCAGTTCATTCAATTCAGTCCATTCAGACACTCACCAACCATCTCCAGTTGTACCCAACCTCCATCCCAGTGAGACAATTCAAGTTTGGTGGCACTCTGACAGAGCTTGCATGGTTGGGAGGTATGACAAGATGCTTAGATTCACTGGACCAGAAAAAATAATAACAACTGTACATTTTAATGAACAGTACTAGTGGCTAACATTTTCCCGTTTATATCACAGCAGCATGTTCAAATCATTGCACATTTACATAGGTGTAAATGATCAGGCAAGACGTAGACAACTGCAAAACATTTTAATATTTGAAGTAACTAACCCAGAGATCTTCAGATTACTGCCTCTTTAACAAGTTTTTGTAAAGCACCTCATCTATATAAATATTTTCTTATTAAATAACTTTTCATCATGGTAATGTTATTTAAAGGACTAGCAGAAATATGTATTTCCCTCATAAATTGGTGACTAAACACGCTGCTATATCTAACCAGGGAAAGGAAAACCAATACATTTGTATAAAAAGAGAAATCATGTTATAAGCCAATGTGTTATTAGATATTTTAAATTATTTAACTATAAGCCTATAATTACTTTTTTTATGTATTTGTGTATTCTCAGCCATCTTAAAATGAAGCTGCTGGAGAATGAGGGTCAAACTAAGAAATGTCATAGGAATCCCGTTTATACAACACAAGAACCTTTTTTGTATTCCAGTCTGCAGGCAATCTTACTAGTGAACAGTGGAACTAACTATGGATAATTTTTTTTAATGTATGTATCATGCATTTGTGAATGCCTGGCTAATAGCACACCTTTGTGTATCTTTGGTTTAATACATGTAAATGGCATATCTATAGTAGGGAACAGTACAGTTGCACTACTCACTATGTTGTTTTTGTGCTAATTGCCTTTTCCCATAGCCAGTCTCCACGGGCAACATAAATCTTAGGCAGGATTATCCTGGCTGTTTCAGCCTGTGGCATGGCTTTGACTGCATGCCAGGACATCAGAGCTGAAACGATAGCCCTGATTCCTGATGTCCACGTAGCTGCCTGCCCTGAGAGAGCTGGGCTTGCTGACCCATGGTGCTCTTCCTGGTCCCTTGCTCTGGTTTTTCTTCAGCAGTTCTTTAAAAACAGAATTTGCACCTTCCCCTCCAGATCAAAACCCCTTTGTCAGTTAAGCTGTAATATAGGAAATGGTTTTAAATATCCTTACCATCAGCACCTTTTCTGTATTTCTACAGTTTTCACAGTTACGATGGTGCAAGAGTAGAGGATGTCATGATGTATTCAAAATTTTATTTAGGGGTTGTTTTTCAGTGCACAAAAGATAAGCTTGGGAAATGAGTGAGAATTAGGCCCAAACTTCACTCCTTTAAGAATTGCCATGGTAATTTAAATCTTTCCTCGGGCAGGCGTGGCAGCATCTTTTCCTAATTTGGCTGCAGGAGTTTGGGATATGATCTGTGTTGGCTGTCCTCTGGCCTGCACTTCTGCCAGAGGTAAACTTCGAGTGGCAGGAACAGCAAACAGTCAGCCTGACCCTCACTATCTCAGTTCACAGCCTCACACATTAACACAAACTCACTTGTTTTATGTGTTTAAGTGAACATACCATACTGAACTGGGGTGGCTGTCGGAGGCATATGTTGCCTTTTAACATCCCTGTTGCAGGAGCATTAACCTCTAGCTTGTAGGCTGGCTAGAGGGCTGGCAGGTAGCATTTCCAAGTGCTGTCAAAATGTTTGCCAGCTTGTCTAACAGAGGCATCACATGGAAGTAATTTCATGTATTTGGAGTATTTAGCCAGCCTGAAGTTAGTATCCAGTTTGCTTGTCTTCTTAGGCTCTCTCTGAAGAGAAAGACAGGCACTCAGAGAATAGATTTATCCTATGCTGTAGCATATATTTAAGACTATCTAAGATGAAGTACCCTCTGGAGGTGCTTGTCCCTCTTCACTGCCTGTAGAAGGAGCCTAAATAAAAAGTTTAGAGCAGTAACACAATGTTTTGATAACCAATGTTAGGCGATATCAAACCTGCCACCAGTGGGTTAATATCTGGGGTGAGAAGCCCTCTAACAGTGTGCCAGCTTAGATCAGGACAAGCTCCCCCAAAGTCGGCAGATGGTCACAATTGTGACCTATGCTGAAAACCAGGTTATGCTTTTTAGAGTGCATCTATGTTGCTGAGGAGTTGATTTGAACAATTCTTGTGATGATTTCGCTTTGAGAAACTGAACAGTTGGATTGCCAAACTAGATTGCAGAGATGTAAACTTCTGTTCAGTTGAACGTAAAGTAATTTAGTCTGGGAACATCACAAAAAACTTTTGTAGATATTTATTTATCTTCAGTTATATTTTACTGTCGTGCATGTCAAATAAGCATTACAGCTTTGAGAACAGCATTGTATTGAGCTTATAACATGCTAGAGTTTAACTAAGCCCTTCATGCTCTTTCTTTGTTCATGTTATTTTTTCATGGCAGAAAAGATAAGGAAGAAATCACCCATTACAATAAAACTACCCTATTATGATAACGAAATAATATTACTACAAAGACAGAAATCAGCACATGAAGCCCTCTGAAAATTAAAATTTTGCTTGGAACTCCCACAAGATGTCACAGAGACCCACAGAGGAGTCTTAACAGTTTCTCATGAAGAAAAAGCGTGCTTGAAATAAGAAATTCCATTGCAAGGAGCTTTTGGATATCTTGAGAGTATCTGAAAAATATTCCAGTTTTACAGCTGACCCAATCAAGGACAATTTCTGGGACAGAAGTATCTGGAATCACCGTAATTCTTCCCACTTTGATTTTTCTTCCATGATTTGTAGGCATGATAAACTCCAGTGCACAAAAAATTCTAGTGTTCATTTTGGATAGAAAACTAAGCTCAATTAGCATAATTATTTGACCTTCCTTTGGTGAAAAAAAAAAAAAAATAAGAAAGAAAAAAGAAAGAGAAGTTGTGCCAAGTATAGCAACAGGAAAATATCCCTGCATCAAACTGAAGGTTTTATACATTTTCTTAAAATTCTGTTTCATTGCAGAAGGTCCTAAAGCTATCAAAGCTTTTTGTCAAGGGCTTATACCCTGGACCTAGTGCAAGCCTCTACAGAAAGCTGAATCTCAGCCTTCCTGAGCATGCAATCAGTAGGTTCTCACTTTTTTTTCTTGGAGTTATTGCTTTTAATCTTACAATGGATCTATAAAAAAGTATTCTTGTGGAGTCAGACCTGGTTTCTTACAAAAAATATTTTTTCCTATGGTACAGAACATAAACATGCACCTACCAAAACTTCCAATACAACATTAATTAAATCCTCCTGATATTCTGCAAGCCTAAAAACTGAGTTAAATTATAAGAGTACAAGTTCTATTCAATGTGAAGTTTAACCTCAACCATCAGTTTTCAAAGTCTTCATTAACTATGTTATAATGACACCCTGAAGGTGAGTGGACAACTACGCTGTTCGCCTATCTCATGACTTCATTGTAAAAAAAATGAAAATGTCCGATGGCAGCCATGTTTATTTTCCTCAAAAATGTGCAAAGAGTAATTAAAGCACTTCTGCTACAATATAAAGAGATAGTTATGTCGTTTTTCTAAATTAGTGCTGGTCATTAACATTAGAATGCCAACAGTCAGATGCTTATCTCCGTGTACGCCTGGAGGCACCTCCCAGAGTACTCTTTGAGCAAAGACAACAATACAAAAGACATTTAATGTTCGTGAGAAAGCTGCTGCAAATTCTGTCAGAACAGGACCAGGAGTCTTCTTGATAGCAGCACCCATGGAGGATACATATGCCGTTGCATCAGGAGCAATACACTTCACATGGACTTGCATGCTTATCACTGTGCCTGTTTCTGTGTTGCTGGTTCTCTGCATTCACAGTAGAACAAATAGCATAACAATCAGTTAGGAGAGCTTCACATACCAATTGCAGTGGCAACATTTCCAGTACCATTAAAATTCTAGCCTAACTCACATTTGATTTGGGGAGTCACTACTTCTTAACAGGATAAACGGAAGAATCCATTGAAAAAATACATAACATATATTTTCTGTCTCCAGCTGAGCCTATATAGTTGGTTGGCCTCTGGACCCTTGGATTTTATATCTATCCCATCACTTTCCAAGCTATAATTCACGCCTTGTCTTTCAGCACTATGCTAACATGAACAGGCTTTTTTTTTTTTTTTTGCAATACAAAATCCTCTGACAAATACATTTGATGACTCATAATTGTTCTGCTTTGTTTCTTGCAGGGATTCCAAGAGCATTATGTCCGTTGTACAGGAGTTGACTGAATTTATTAATGCTTATCATTAATATTAAGCACATAACTTGAAAATAATCTCCTCCATTGTGAAGTGTTTGGGGTTTTTTAATTCATAAAAATGTAGAACAGATGTAAATCTAAACTAATGTGCTCAATCAAGCATTCAGAAAAATTCTAGAAGAAGACACCTACCATCCTCAATAAAACACTGGTTTGGAAGCCACAGTTGCCCAAAAAATATGTCTCTGTCTCTTGCCTCTGTGGATTCCTCCTCCTGTTCACATTTTGGGGAAGATATTCCTTGAGGACATGGAGTGCAGGTTGGGTCTCTGAGATGGGTCCTTCTACCTTGGCACACCATAGCAGTCTCTAATTCACTCACATGGTGTGAACTTCGCTCTTTTCTGCAAGTTAATAAAAGATACTAATGTCTTGATGAATGCTCCTAGCACCCAGCAACCATGTCATACTCACGTCATGCTGTCCCATAAAGATCCTGCTTTTCTCTTGAAACTGACATGTCAAATCACTAATGGGCCACATTGCAAAAAGCACACCAAAAATCTGAGCTGCTACAGTAGAAGCTCTTCTTGATCAGAAAAGTTTTCCCTTCATGTAAAACTCCCATCTCTAGTACACTCTCCTTTCTTAAGAAAAAATACATGTTTATTTGCTCTCTTTTTTGTATTGCCTTATTGACGTCAGAAGTTGTGCCAATTAGGACTACTGGCAGTTCTGCTTTTTGATAGTGTAGATGTGCTGATTCCTTTTCTTTAAAACAAAGACAGAATTACAGTACTTGTTTTGATAATGTCACAGATAAAAAATAGTTTTAGGCTGTGGGATTTTGAAGCAGGAGAAGGCCCAGAACACAGATATAGGCATTAGTTTACTGAAGCCCCTTCTCCCAGTTTGAAAATCTGTCTGTATGTACAGCTGTGTGGGGTTTGGTGGGGCATTCATCTCACTGTCTTTGTCCTGGCCAAGAGCATGCTTCCTAAATCTGCAGCACCATAAATACAATTAAAGTTTAGTTCAGACATTGGTCAGGGTTTCCTTTTTTAACAGTTTTGTTGCCCCTGTTTGGGTTTTGATTTTTTTAAACAGTATCTGGTCTCACCCCCCACCTCTTCTTCTGGTGGCCACAAAAGCTGACACAGAGAAAACAAACACTGACTGGTATGGCTGCTTTCCACATGATCCCATTCCTGACCATCCCTAGTGGGCAGGTAGCCTGCGTCAAAGTACCCAGTGATTCCTGACAATTTGGTGTTAGAACTAATATAACACAAATGTTTAAAATGCTTTCTGTACACAGATCTGCTTCTCAGGTTTTATTACTATGTAATGGTAATAAATGCACGCAGCAAGGTATTACATATCGATAAAAGATTATGTTAAGTTCTTGGTGCTTGTGATCTCAAGGATAAAAAAAATTTAGCAGCTACTGATTACACTGAACATTCTTAAAATAAACATCAAAATAGAGATGTTGGTCAAAAGTAGCCATCAGGAAATGGCAGAATTAACAATGCAAATAGTTGTAGCCAGCTTTTGTGATCTGGTTCCTAATTATTTTTTTCCAGACACTACCAGCTCCTCGGAGCAGGATGTTGTGTAATAATCTTGGCTGGCACTGAAAAAAATATTTCTTTTATGAGCTGAAATTCATCTAATCTGACTGTAGATGTCCCAGAGGTAAATGCTGAAGTCTACGCTAGTTATTCCTTGTTTCATGTAAAGCTAGAGAATATAAAGAAGAGCAGTGGTTACAGAAAGAATTTATTTCACACAACTTTGACATTTTTCTTGGGTTGGAGTAAATCCCCACTGGAAGTGCCTTTTACTCCTCCTTGGCTACGAAGAGAGCTAAGGATGACAAGGGCAGACTTAGATACCCAGCTTTAGAGATGCCAAAGAGAGGAAAATAAATCCCCAAACTAAACTCCTAGTCCTAAAGGTTACAGAGAAATTCTGAGAAATATGAACCAAATAGCCCCTGAAGGATGGAAAGCTGGAGGCAAACCACCAATCAGTCTATTAAACTTTTAGCCATCTTCACGATTCTTAGACGGCTTATGAAGAATTAATTTGAAAATCTAGTAAAGAGGTCTAGACTTAAGGCTGGCGTGAGCAACCAGAAGTCCCTGACAACTAGAAGAATTACTGTGCCTTTCACTGGATGTTTACCAGTAATTGCTTATTTTAAATCCAAGTGATTTCCTGATAACACATTTTAACTGCAATGACCTCTTTATCTCATGACTTAGAGCAGACATTTGTTTGCACTTGCTGCACTCATTGCTTTTCACAGTCGGTGACTAAGTTCCCGCTGTCAGCAGATCAGTTCCCTATCGGCATGTCCTTAGCAAAGAGAGATGTAACAACAGATGCAGTTTAGTTCAGATATTTTCAATTCTGCATTCAGTCACTCAATATTTAAAATTAGACATTGAATGAGGTTAAGCTATAGCGGCACTTGTTTTCTAGTTTTTCATAAACAAAAATTTCAGGACCAACTGTCTCACAAGCCTCTTGAACCAATGATGCTAGTCCTTAAGTTTCTATTATTGAATCTGTCTGTGATCATTGAACGTATGAAATCAGTAAGGAACTGTGAAAAACGTTGCAATACACTGGCTAGGACAATGGAGTCCTTGAATCTCAGGGTTTATATTTTGATCAAATTCTGCATTTTTTGAAAAGATTTTTTATTTAGTATTTTCCATTACTTCATTTGCAATAAATGGCTATGTGCATACCAAATACCTCAGCTTCAGGCTACCTTTTATAGCTCAAAAACCATTTTATTGCCCCACACTCCTTCATCATGGATATCAGACTTCAACTAATGCCACTTGATTCTACCAATATTGCCACAAAGAAATGGTAACCAAAAAGAAAAGGCTTGATGCAGACATAGTGCCTTCATTACAACTTGCTTTCTTTGTATCCTCAAAAGAGCAGTATGTGCTACATGGCCTTTTAGGCAGAAGTTCATTCTTTTGTGTGCAAATAGTGACTGATTTTTGCAAACACATTTCTTGCTCTAAGCAGGAAGACCTCATTTATGCTTTCCTCCATCTTTCGTCACTGATTTGAAAACAAATTACCACCATGTCTTTTTCACCTAGACTTTTTGGAAGGCACTTTCAACATGGGAATTCAAACAGGTAGTGATGACCCATGTTTTTTGTATGGGACAGAGTACTTGTTCAGCTAAATCCTGGCTACAGGTGAGATTGTCTTCAAAGGGTTAAAGAATTCATTTGGTGAAAACGATTGGAAATCATTGCTTTGTAACAGTGCAGCTACAAAACTTCTGACCTTATGTGTTAGGTATTGGAAGCAGTGGCAAATATCTGCAGAGGGTGCTCACTAGTGTGATAAAATCTCTAAGAATTAGAAACTTATTTGATACACACTGTCAATGTGTTTTCTGCTTTGTTGTCTCATACAGTTTTGCTTTATGGGAGGTGTAATAGTGTTAGATTTATTCACCTGGCATACTTTTGGAAGAATAATTTCTCGAACAGTTCTTAGGAGCCTAGGTTTTGGCTTACCATTCTGAACATCAGGCTCACAAAGTGATCTTTTTTGTGCTTGTGGGTGAAAATACATTGCTCTGGAGTATTGGGGAAGCTCTGCCCTACACGAGGACGTGTGGGGCACATATCCTCATGACAGCACTGGCCAGGATACCCTGACACTAGGAGCAGGGTAGCCTGTTGATGAAGACATCTGGAGTCAGTGGGTCCTGCTGCAAGGCAGGTTTAGGCAAATCAGGTGATTAAGCACAGACAACTCGAACAGTTTCCTGTGGCATTGAGATATATTCTGTTGCCTATTTCGCTTATGTCACAGACCAAGAAAAACTGAGTTGGCTGGTGCTACCGAGGAAGGCATCAAAGAGAAACGTTATCCTTGCAGCCTCCCTCACGGCTGCCATGCCTCCAACCCCACGGCAGCAACAGAGAGGTTCCCCTGCAGGTGCCCCCGTTATCCAGAGCTCTCCCCCTCCAATGGCCAATCTGGCTGCCAGCCCCTGGGCCTCAGGCTTTGCTTATGCCAATGAAATGCTCTGATGTATCCTTTCAAGAGCAAGTATCTCCATACAGTGTTACCCTGTGCCATGTACGTGGCACAGATCTGTCTGGAAGGAGCTTTACTGTGCAATGTAGAGATGTGCCCTCAAAGACACAAAGAGTTAACATAGTGTAATTTTCCTAATAAAACTAAAGGCAGTGCATCATTTTTTTATAAGCTATGGCAGGCTTTGTGACACCATGTAATTTTTGAGGAATTTTATACTTTGCAAGGAAAACAACAAAACCCTGTGTCTTTTTAAGACTTTTTTTTTTTTCTGCCAAAAACATCCATTTGCTTTGTCCTGATTGCAGTAGTAAATATGTCTGTTAAGATATTTAATGATGGCTACAAAGATTTTTGTTATTTTACCTTGTGAAGGGACACTTCAGAAGTTTACTGAGCATATTCATCTGTATCTCAAGTTAATGAAAAATACTATGCACTGTATATTTGCTGAAGTAGACCTTACAAGAATAAATGCCACAGAAAAGCAGTAGCTGGTATAAATGCATGCAAAGTATTCCAAACCCGTCTGTGGCCTATTTAGTCAATAAGTGTCTCAGAGTGGCACTGATCCATAAAGGTAGAAGCTCCCATCATATCTCTCAGTGTCATCATGCTACCAACAAGAGACAGTATAAGCAGCAAAGGCCCCAGTTCTCCCCTGCTGCCTGGCTACATGTGTTGAGAACCACAAGCAGCATCCCTGAGGCCAACGCAGGGGAGACACTCACCTTGCGGACACTCAGGAAGGGATCTCAAAGAAAATCTTATCTCTACTTTGAAGTATGATCCCCCTTTGGCACCCTAGCTAGGATGATGTGCCTATGCATCAGTCCTTGCTCACAGTCACGTGTAAAATTGGGCTCAGTGTGACTGAAAAATGAAGGACTAAAATGCATGGTGATCTTTGGAAACCAACTTCTCTTGGGATTGTCTTGCAAATGTGACATAACTCAGTCCTTGCTGCTTAGCTCAGGAAAGTTGAAATGAATGACCTCTTAGTAAGTCACTTTTCCTCATTTGGTTTAAATAAGAAAACTCTAGTCCCAGCTGTAGGATTGCCCTTTATCAGTAAGAGGACTGGGAATAATATAGGGTGTTGATTTATGTGGGAGGAGGAGCTGACCCTTAGTCTGAGCTCAGAATGGAGGGCCAGTGCCCTGTGCTCTGCTCTGCTGTTTGGAGGCTGTTGTGCTGGCTGATCCCAGAAAGTTGAAGTGCACTGGGGAATTTCAGACCACAATTCCCAGGTGTGAGGAACCATGGGTGCCCACTGGCACCTCAATCTTTAGCTCCTGACCTAACGCAGGACCTCCTGAACTTGGTGAGCAGCAGGCATTCAGGGGACTGGAAATGGACGTTCACCATCGGCAGAGCTCAGGCAGTGCATGAAACAAACTGCAGCTGCCATGAGCCTCCAGAGCTGGCACAAACCCTGACCATGGGGGCTACAGCCAAATAATTGCTTTACATCAAATGCTGCAGTTTATTCTCCAACTAGGAATGACTTCTTTACAGAATCACTCCATGGTCACCTCCCATTTGAAGGACTGCCACAGCACTGCTGTACTGAAGTCCTCATCTAACCTTCTTATGAGGGGAGAACATCTTACTTTTTTTTCTTTTTTTCAGCCCACCATCAGCTACTCTGAATGAATCTTCTATCAAACTTATTTGTCTCCTACTCTTTCAGAAGCAGAAACCTATTTTCTGGCCCTGTGCGACTGATTTAAACACTTACTTTTCTGAAGCACCATACAATTTAATGGAATCCTTGACTACTGCATATGCTAGTTATTGTTACGGCTACATTGTACTTAACTACAGTTTTTAAAACTATTTTCTTATTGATGAGTATTTCAAGCCATTCTTTCCTAGCTATAAAGGACATAGTCGATTGTAACAGAAGTAATGTAAGATATGTTTAATCTCTTTGAAAAACAAGATAAGAAAGCACATTGCAATACATATTCAGATTTAGAATATAAGAATTGGAGTCACACAAAACTAAAGCTTACTAATGGAAAGGCTACTTAGTTTTTAATGCTATATCTTTCAAGATTATGTTGAAGGGGCAATATCCAGCAGGCATTGCCAGTGCTAGATACGTGGGAACAACATACCAGTGCACAGAAAACTGTTGATGGTTAAACAGAAGAATATGTTGCACATGATTTTAAAAAACCCTGATGTGGTGGGATGTATTTTAACTCAATTTCAGTTCTGATCCTATGCAGCTGCTAAAGGAGGAGATGCAAGAAATTATTGTAACACAAAGCAACTTAATTCGTTCCCTCTTGGAAACAGCATTAATGGAGATAGCCCTTAGAGGCTATACCCACAGCAAGAAGTGCAAGACCAAGAAAAGTGGCTAAGTGGAGTGAACAGTTGGTACAGAAGGCCTGAAGATCTCATTATATACATTTCAGGGTTTTTTTCACCTCTGATATTCTCTAGCCTGGTCCTGTGGTCTGCATGCCCACTAGCAGTTAGAGCACTAGCTGCTCTCCTAATGCAGTTGCTAGTTCAGCTTCACTCCAAAAGGAATTTGCTATGCCAAGATTGCACCTCAAGGCAAGCAAAGACTCACAGAGGACAGCAGGGACATTTGCTATGCAAGCACAGTCCAAATCCCAGCTAAAATGCCAAAGTAACACACCCTGATCTGCTGCACAACTAGGAAAGTGCTCCTGTTCATGACCTCAATTCTGAGAACTTTTACATGTAAGATGCCTTTTCTCAAGTGGATAAACAACACCTTATGTGTTTTTTCTTCTGTTTTGATGTGTTTGGTTGATTGGTTGGTTTGGAGTACTAGTTTGAGTGCAAATTAAGGCAGATGTAACTAGGACAGAGGACGTGGTAGAAGTGTCCAAGAGGAATGACTATCTTCCATCATTCTTCACATGGCACTTCCTTGGGTAATTACTGTAGACGTATAACAAATATTGGCTGACAGCACTGCTGCAAAGTGTTGCTCACAACACTTGTGCAAGAAGTTTTATGCTCAGCACTATATGCTCAGCTACTACTACTTGCAGGAGTCAGCAAGATTCATTCAAGCTTCCTCTGATGGTGACAGATGGATAAGTTTATATTGACAGATCCTGTGAAGACAGGCGTTACAACAGTGTTGAAGTGTATCATGCAAGTGCTTTAGGTAGTCTTAAAGCAGTTTTTCAAATAATCTTAGAATATCCCACTACTCTGGGAAAGGACTTTTTTCAATAAATTAGGGGAAAGTTTAGGAACTGTGCTAGAATTTAACATCTTTCTGTGACAGATGGGGCCTTTGAGGTAGAAAGTAGTTAATGAGTAGCCTGATGTCAAACAGCAGCTGAGGGGACCTGGTCATGAAAACTTACTATCTTAGTGACCAGAACTGCCCTTGTGTCTTCCTGAGAAGCCTGCTGGAACTGACCCTGCTCTGAGAAAGATGTAGGACTAGATGATCTCCAGAGACCATTTCCAACCTCAACTACTAGGTGATTCTGTCACAGTTCCACCATCTTTCTCTGATCTTTGTTTCCCCCACAGGCTTTATAATCCCTGAAGAAAATGTGATAAAGATTTAACCATCCTTTATTTGGGGTTTTTAAAAGCTAAAAATATCCATGAGCTTGAGACTGTAGTATACACTCAGTTACTAGCCTGGTTTCTTCAAAGAAGATATTTCTTTCAAATAGTATTTTCCTTTTGATTTAGAGAGCAATTTACTTAAGTTGTGTACATGAAGGCATGGAAAAGCAAATTTTTTGTTCAATATCTTGTTGTTGTTTATTACTGTTATTATCATTATTCTAATTATTATTACCATAATAAACAACTATACCTATTTGGAAGAAAAATTAATTTGTCCACTAGTGAAGAGAAATTAACAAATCAGAGATGAAGCAAAACCATATGACAATGTTGTATTCATGTTCCTTCTATTTAATTTGAAAGAATGCCCCTTTTGTGCTGACGCGGAGTACTAACGTGGGCCTAGCCCACTATGGTAAACACTACCTTAGTAGGAGATTTTTGCAGGGTTAATCAGTTCTATGGTGTTCTCTCTATTTATTCTTTTCATACCAACCCTACCTGTTTAACATTCTTTCCACTGCTTCTGTTCATACAACTTTACAGTTATAGTATGCTTTCTCTTCTTAATCTATTTTAGAGTATCAAGAGTAAGTATTATTTTCTGTTTTCAGTGTCTAATTCTGTCTCAATTACAGGTTTCTTTTATTGGCACCAGTACTCTGCCATGTTTTCCAAAATACATACTCCAACTAATTCTTGTTGCAGCTTAATTTTCATAAGCAAGGAGCAAAATCCCCTTGTGCTCCTTTTTGCTGTACCATTGCATAACAGAAAACACCCAGAGAAGGAGCATCGGGGTCTCTCTCATATATTTAAAGGGTTTATTTGAATCTTTTTGAGACTGACAAAATTATTTCATAATTTGGGGGGTGGGGTTACAGAACTTTGAGAAAAAGGAGATGGATTTGTTCCCCAAAATAATAAACATCAAATGCATCAATATAGAAATTGCACCTAGAGTATTTCCAAGGAGGTGATGAAAATCCAAATGGCTCTTGCGAAGGTTAAATTGAGAGCTGAGCTTCATGATTCAGGATCCACTTCTCGTTCCACATAAGAAACATTGCAGAAATTCAAAGAGAAATTAAATATGCTGTCCTAGTAATGCAAGTAAATGGGTTTTGAAACTTCTTGCTCTGGGAGTTATCAGGAGGTGACAATGACTAGACAAGCTAAAAAATGTTTATTGCAACAGTGAGACTTTCCAAGTCAATTTCCCTCTTAGGAGGTTCTTGCCTAAATAAAATCAGAGTACATAAACTAGCAAGATTGTGAGGCATGAATTTCACTGCTTCTAGAAAATGCAGACCCCCAAACTCTGAAATAGAAAACATAGAGTGAAAGTCATATATGTTCGGATTAGGGAGCTGAATTCACGGCTTGACTTTAAAAATCCTGAAAAACTCCACTAGTGGCTACGATGGGCACCTAAACACCTTTGCCTGCACTCTCTGAAGCAGGACAGCACCTCACAAAATAGCCAAGATGATAGATCTTATATCTAAGAAGTTATAAATTTAATATTGCAGGTTCTTTCCTAAAGTGAGATCATATTTCTTCAGTGTACCTGTGTTCAAAAATAAATTATTTGCCTTCCATACAAAAAAATCTAAATCCTGTGAATTCTAAGATTGAACCTCACTGTGTTGTGTCTGAATGTCTCATATTTGCTGTCTCTACTAATCAATAGCATATAAAACACTGGGATTCTTCTTCCACTTAGGACATAACATCTGTTATTGCTGCTGGGAGTCATAGTTACTTATTAAAGAAGAACCGATCTCTATTCAAGCTGTGGTTTGCAGTTTAGCAGGTTAAAAATGTAGCACAGTCTCAAATTTACATTTCATAGATTATATGCTGGCCCTGTTGAAGTCAATTAAAATTTTGCCATTGATTTCCAATGGTGAGTGTGTTTCAGATTTGTACTGTAAAAAAAAAAAAAAAAAATTATTTTAAGACATTTACTGGCTGAATTCTGCTTATTTTTAATTCCCTTGGCTCCTTTGTGTAGACCAAGAGAAATTCGTTCAGATGACTTTGTGGACTGATAGTTTAATGAATATGATTTAAACATGAGGCAACAGCCTAAATCATATGGCATTGCTTTCAGTTTTCAAACTTTCTTTTTACACATGAGGTGTTTTTCAGCATAGCAAAATGAAAAATTCACAAACACTCCCACACAAACCCAACATTATCAAACAAGCCAAACCAGACATCCCAAGTATCTTGTTGATATGATCTGGTTTTGTGTGAATGCACATTATGTAGATATACTTCGCACATATCTGCCCTCTCCACCTTTAGAAAATGAGCAAAAGTGGGTCATTTTGAAAGAATGTTCAGGAAACTGTAGCACAGAAAATCAGTTTTCAGGTTGAGACCCTGTCTGCCCAGTTTTTGCCTAGAATCACTTTTCCCAGAAAATAAGCCCTGAAAATATTAGTTTAAAGAATATGCTGACATCACATAGCTTTATATGTACTTCATTAAGTTGCTATGAAATTTAACATGTATTTTTACTTTACAGTATACTAATTTTCAGATTTACAACATGCCTTAAAAAAGCACGACAATTTTATGCCTATTTTCAATTAAAGGAGATTATTTAGTTCACAATGTCATTGCAGCAAGCAGGTTGGTTAAGATATGACACAGCATTTGATATTACAATATTACTCCATCTGCTATGTATTAATGTGTATATGTGGGGTATAGTTTTAGAAAATTAAAAGGGGATATTAATTTTTTTTCTTGTATAGCTTTGCTTTTAAACTCTAGAAAGACAGCATGGCTATTTGCATGTTTTATAAAGTAGGAAGAAATATATTTATCAGTATTAAATGCAGTGCAATATACTTTACATAATGACAAACAGAGTAGCCATGTGCGTGTTGTATTTTAGACAATGTTGTTCTTGCATAATTTATCCAGACAGTATACACAATTTTCCTCAGAAAGAGAATATATTCAACATATTCACAACACCCATGCACTCTAAATATTTGGACTGCTCTGAGATGTTAAAGGAGTTTCTTCATGAGACATATCACACTTGATTCTCTGTGAAAATGAGGTGGCACCTTAATTAATGCTGAATTGCAATGGAATTCCATGTGAGTACTTACGACATTCATGAGGCTACAGAATGAGTTAATTATGATCAGTGTTATTACAGTGAATACCAAATGAATTAATAATGCTGGCATATTTAAAATGAAGAGTTACCAGGGACTGCGGTAGAAGACGTGAGGTTAAATATTATGTGATGAAAGGCATTATGTGCTCAGCGGGAAGAAGCAGAACTCGGTCTCTTAGCTCCACACTCGCAAGCACAGTGTCTGCTGCATCATGCACGTTTCGTATCTGAACTAGTCAAATGCACACTTCCTTGTGGGAAATACCAATTTCAACAGCAACACCAGCCAGTTTAAATTTCCACAGGAGAAAACATACCGTGTGGAGAAGTGCTACTTTGTAGCAGCATTCTGAAGGTCTCCTTCTCCTACAGACAAGATTTTTCTGAGCATCTATAATGTGCACTGACAGGAAGCTTGTGAAAGAACACCTGAATCTCCTATAGCATGCTGCCTGGAGTCAGGCTGTCGCTTAGCAGACACTGCGGGCTCTAGCTGAAATGAAACTGTGAAATACAAGAATTCAACTGTATCTAATAAATTATTTCTTTGTAATCTTCTGCAGATAACCTGTCTTGAACTTGCCATGGATTTTTTGTTTAGAAATAACGTAGTGCAACAATTCAACAGTTCACATCTATTATAGATTTATAAGATGTGAAAGCATAAGTGGATTAAATCAGACATAATTATTTTTATGCCTACTACTCAAAAATATGCAGAAATGAATTTATGGCTATTTGGCAGCCAGTGGGAATTGTGTTTATAAATGTTGAAACAGCTGTTGGCAAATTTAAGTGTTAAAGCACAGAAAACAGCTTTTAACTTCTACTAGTCAGGTTTGCAATAAAGGAAGGCTAAGTTGGGATCCATGTACACTTCCAGCAGCTTCGCTGAAATCCCTGAATTCATGCCACATTCACAGGCACGGCAAAAAGATAAGAATTTGCCCTCTAAACTTTGACTAGTTTTTCACTGGCTCTCTTATAGTCTGTAATTACAATCATGTATTATACAGTAATTCTCTGATGGTTAATTGGAGACGAATCAATAAAATGAAGACTGTACTGCACTTTTCTCTGCCTTAACCCTTAGTATCTTATCTCTAGCTGGAGATGTTTATACTGCCTAATGCATGTGCATCCACCTATACATGTGGATCACACTCTTGCAGGTTTTGTTGAAGACAATCAAACACACAAAACTGTGCCTGTGCCCAGCTGCTGTGCTCTCCAGAGCTAGCAGGCAAAATTGCTTTTCCAGTTTTACTTGTGGGGTTTTAGTACGCTCATTCTACTTTACACAAATGCATACATTCCACCTTAATGCACGATAGTTCTGCGTGCACTACTCCTGCCGAGTTCTCACACTTTGCCTTCCATTTGAAAATCACAATTTACTTTTAAGTGGTTTCTGAAGTTTTATGTTGTGTCAATGAATCACTTAGTGTTACGTCTTCATTAGATTAGTGCACTCTAATTCTGTGCATTCTAGACAGATAGCCTAAAAATACCTAATTTACTCTAAAGAAACTCCCCTTAAAGTTCTAGATTTAAATGCAATTATTTTAATTTGAAAATAACTGAACAACAGAAATAAAAATGGGTAGTAAAATCAATAGCATGAGATAGACTGGTGCTAGGAAACTAACCTGTTAATGAACTGGAAGAAATATCTTATATGGAACAGCGGTGATGTCTCATCTGTCTACACTTATGGTATTCAAAGTCATCATTTTTAAACAACCAGCAAGGGTAAAACTCACTATTAGTGAGTAAATACACTTTTAACTCAGAGTATGCTACAACTTTTACACATAATTTACAATTTTGAAGATGTAACTAAAAGCTGACTGAGTACATTACAGGTTTAATCCTAATATCTGACTTTATCAAATGATGGGGTTCCCTTTCATTTCTGTATGTTATTGTGGAAATCAGTAGCATTTCCAATAAATTATAGATTGACCAGTACTAAAGACTCTTCGAAAACCATACTTGGTTATCTCCTACTGAACCCTTTTAAGTTTCTCTTAGGCTCCTTTGAAAACCATAGAGTGCCCTCTGTTGATGGAACATATTCCTTTAATATATTAAAGCTCTCACACAGCAAATGTTACAGTTCCATCTTTTCCAATGTTTCAGTTAAAAAAAAAATGCTAATTTTGCAAAAATGAAGGTGTTCACTTAAAGACCAGTGTTAGAAAGAAATGTATTAAAAACAAACAAACAAACCACCCCCCCAAAAAAGAAAACAAACAACAAACCACAAACAAACAAACAAAAACCAAACCCACACCTACTGTGTTATTAATATTCACACATAATACTGGCTATTGAAAAAATGCATACCTGGTGATGCTAGTTGAAAGCAATTTCTTTCCTTGCATGTGTATGGGTATGCACGTGTCTGTCGATTGATATCTGCTGTCCCAGACATAGTTATAAACATTTCTGCTAATATAACGAAATATAATATTTTTTAGAACTTGATGCAAACAACAATCCTAAATGCCACAGAACAAAGTGAGCAACAAAAAAACAGTGTAGTAAATGGTGATTACTTAACCCCACCATGTTCTCCAAAAAGCAAAACAGCTGAGTGCAGCTTTTAGCTTCCATGTTGTCTCTGAATGACACAGAAAAATTGATGACTTGGCTTTCTGGTGACACTTTGAAACTAAGTTCCAGCGAGCCTTGATAAAACAGTAAATTTTACTGAAATTTTTGAGCAGGAGTTCATAGAAGGTTGCGAATAGTAGTTGTTGTTGTTGCTTTTTCTTGTTTGTTTTTTTATCCTTCATCTGTTTGTTGGCTGAGTCAAAGCATTGTTATGCTTAAGGTTGTTTCATATGTTAATTGATTGGAGATGTCGACACCGAAAGTGATCAATTTGCATTAAAAATCTTTTAAAATAATGTATCCTCTTATATATTTTATTGAAATGCTGAGAACAGACTCACACTTCATCATGAATGTTGACATAAGTAATAGCGTATACTTAATATGTTAGTTAATTAAATAGTTCAATTTATCATGTGCCTGTATCATTGTACAGATAATGATTCATTTCTAGAAGTAATTGTTCTGTGCTATTTTGTAATAAAGAAAATCCAGTTTCCATTCATCTGTAGTCATTTGAAGATGTAATAAAAAAAAAAGAGATGTGTAGTTTATTTATTTTTTTTTAATTTACTGTATTAGGACTTCAGTACCAAGTGTTAAAGAAACAGGTTCTAATGCTCAATGTCTGTGCATTCAGAAATTTGGTGGTAAGTATAAAACATACAGACAATTCACCTTTAGAGTCAGGTTGAATTACTAGTAAATACACTAAATTAACTTTAATTTCCTGATATAAAACACTTAGACTTAAGCCAGAAGTCTGGAAGTGAAAGAGGAAAAAATACAGAAAGTATTCTTCAGTGATCCTGCCTCTTGCTTGCACTGTATTTATTCTCCAAATGTGAGATTTTTTCCTAATGTTATAATTAAAACATATATTCATGAAACTGAGGTTTTATTAAATTGAGAATATGGTAATACACATTTTTTTAAGTACATTCATCAATACCATTTTTGCATACAATCTTCTTTTTGTCAGGTCCATAGATTAAACCTCTTTCACTTGTGAAATGAAATATCTCAAGTACATTTTGTGGAGAGAAAAAAAAAGACAGAATCAATGTCAGAAGAAAAACAGAAGAGTGTGTTGGAAAATGAACAATATAGGTTAGCATTCATAATGATTGTCATTTATTTTCTTTGCAATCTTAATGATTCTGTAGTTTCATACATATTTTTGGCAACTATTACTGAAAAGTAAACTGTTTTTTAAAAATAATAAAATAATATTTAACAACATGGGAAATACGGGGGGGGGGGGAGGAGGCGGAATGAGGGGAGGAAGAGTAACCAGATTAATACTCCTTGCATTTTTTTAAAAAGGGAAGTGTCACATTCATGAAGAATAATATAGTATTACATTGCCAAGCTGGAAGGAAAAAAAAAAAAAAAATGTTTAGGGTGTGTACATTTAAGTTGCGTTTGAATTACCAAAATAGTTTTTAAAAATTCCCTTAAAAATAATGAAACATGTAGAAATCACTTCCACTACAGAAGACTCTAATTGCAGAATATTCCCATGACAACACGAAACATTTGATATATTCACGTGTTTTCAGGCTGTTCTAGAAGCCACAAGAGGGCACTCTGCTTTTGTTTGTAACTTGGTTCAACTGCTACCTGTAGTTTATGGGTATGCTGTTTTACAAGTCATACTCATTTTGTTTCCTTTTTCTTCCCATTTCCAAGATTGTATATTTTACCACTCTATATGACAAACTGATGAAACAATAGGTTCAAAAATCCCCAATGAGTCACTGTACTTCTACAACTTGACTCAGTCCATTGATGTACCCCTATTGCAATTACACTACTGGAGCTCCCACAAAGACATTTTGTTGTGTTGAGTATATATGGTACACCCCAAACCACCATTGACAAGATTTGTTTTATGGAAAGATTGAACTCTGGAGCAGCAGTAAAACAGAAGCAGGACTTGCTCTTCCAAGTCCCATAGGCAGCAGGTGCAGACTTTCTCTAGTACCTGAGAAGGACTACACTGAAGGAAGATGGTGTGGGTGCAATCACACCTGCATAAAATCTCATTTTTGCTGTCAGGCTATACCTTGATTACAAAGTATTACACAGTTAACAGCTAATTGTAGGTTGTACTCTTTGTACCTGCTCCTGAAATATCTGTTCTATTAGTCATTTTAAATATGATACATAGCAGCTCAAACATGGCTTTTCAAAAATTTATATTTTCTACTGTAATATATAATATTTTCCACTGTGTATAATAAGTAAAAAACAATAACAAAAGTTAATAGGTATATCTCCAAGCTAGACACAGAAGACTGCCTTGTTTTCTCAGCATCCTAGAACAGGGGTGTCAAACTCATTTTCGGCTACTGATGATTTCAGTTACTAATGTAACTACTCCTACATTGATCCAGTCCTAAAATTACATTCGGCCCTTGGAAGGCAACTGCAAGGCTGATGTGGCCCCCGCCGAAAATGAGTTTGACACCCCTGTCCTAGACTATATGTAGCTTTAGACCATTCAAGAGCAATCCCCTAACTAGATTTCCAAGTAAACTTTCCAAGAAGAAAGCTGTCTAGGAAATGCACAGACCAGACCTTTTAGGACCCTTGTATCACTCCTTTTCAGAAGCAAAGGTTGCTCTTCCCTGGGAGCTGCACCACAGCAAGGGAAGCGATGTTGTTGTCTTCCCCCTTTTCAGACTTTTGACAGTCTGTCTCCACCTGGAAGGGCTTTCTCAACACTTTGTCATTAACAAAAACACAAGTAAGCTCTGTCTCTTTAGCTGGGCCTTTACAAGACCCATACTGGGTTCTGGTATACATTGTCACACAGAAAGATGGAGAACATGCACTCTATATTTGTGGTTTATATATGTCATACTTCAGATGTTAACCATCTCTCCACCAAACCAGTTCAGATGCTCAAGAAAGTCGACAGGATTTCCCCCACAGAAACATTCTCTCTGGAAACCTGCAAAGATGTTTCCTTCTCCATGCTGACTGAAAAGCTCGGGCACTGCTTTTTAGCTTCAAATTGCTTAAATTTCAACCTCAGGTTATGTGCCTGAACTAGATGGATTCTGCATGCAAGAGTTCCTAGCACAAACTGTTAGAATAGCACTCTATGGAGATCTGGAGGTGTAGGAAAGGGTTTTGTAAAACAAAGACAAATAACCAAGAAATACGAATTTTATAACATGACTGCTGTTTTCTGCATGGCAACATCGCTGGTGTGCTGCTAGAATGATATCAGAGAGCTCAAGTGTCCGTAGACTATTAAGACATATGAATGACACTTTCACAGCTCCCACAAGCGGTGTACTGTTCTTTGCATGAATGAACTAGAAGGAATTAAGATGTTGAGAATATTATAGTGACACCATAGTATTATCCCTATGATCAACCCAGCCATAAGAGATAAAGAATTTAAAGCACAGTCACATAAAGAGGTTGCATAGCATGGATTTTTCTTTTCTCTGTCTAAATAACTTCAGGTTCTTGGAGCAAGAGAGACACAACCAGAGCAACAAGATATGCTTAACATAGCTGAGTGCAGAAACAGGTACATTTCTCTGTATCGTCTTGAGTATCTCCACACCCTGACCCTACTGCCAGTCTTTGCAGACATGCCTCATGGAAGGGTAGGTGAAAATGAATTACGGGCTGGGTTTGGTTTGAGGGTTATTTAGAGGGGTAAACCTATTTACAACATCATAGCTGTTAGAAAGTCAAATCATGTCAGTGGTTACTGGGTGAGACTGGTTTCATCCAGATGTTCCTCTCTATTTTTCTGTAATTACTTGTGGTCATTCTCCACCCAGGGAGTCAGCCATGACAGGCAATGACATGAGTCCAATGCCTCCATTGGTAGTAGCTGTGGAGACAGAGACCCTCCACCCCCTGTGTGAGTCAGCAGCTGTGTGTTGGGTCATATTTCGTGTTGGCAGCATTTCGTCAACCACCTTCTGTCCCAGGCTGGTATCCAAGTTCCTCTCATTTCAAAACTGACCCTTCTCTGAGTTATGAACAAAACAGAATTATCAGCCTGCTTATGTGTATTTAAAAATGAGCAGTTCTGGAAATAAAGATAACCAGTACTTGGAGAGGGAACAGGGCATGATCTGACCTGTCAAAAGGCCATGTTCAAGCTTGAGTCCCCTTTTCTTCAGCTCAATCACAGAATATACAACAACTGGAGGTTTGATTTCATCCATTACAATGCTTGTCACCTGCACTGAACAGAGTGGAATTTCCCATGTTCTGCTACCACTGTGCAATTTTGTATTCTTTGATAGCAAAATCATCAGGAAAGGGCACACTCTCAGCAACAACCACAGCATTGGTGGTGACTGCTGGAAGTATGCTGAATTAGATGGACCAATCCATTACTCTGGCATATAAATCTTTTCTCTTGCTTGAAACTAGAAAACACAAAGTTGAAAATTGCTCCTGGCTCTGAGTAATGAAAACACAATATATTCTCTTCATGCTGAATCAATCAGAAGGTAAAAGTATATTACGTCTCAAGTCAAATGACTTCCCAATTAGCCAGCCAGGTTTGTATCCATGAAAAATGCAAATTACAGATGAGTGATGAGATCTTGTATGTGTTACCATTTTGCAGTCTCAGACTTTTTAGCTAGAATGGTAGTAATAAATAATGCTTCTGAGTGCTCACGCTGTGAAATTGCTTGCTCTTGTGAATACATCTCTTCACTACCTGCAGGTGCAGCAGTGAATGTACAAGCACTGTTAATCACCCCTAAAGCAGTGAAAGAGGAAAGAAGATACTTCCTGGAAATGTCTCTCTGAAAAATCAGTGATTCTAGACAAGGGATGTCAAACTCATTTTGACATGTAACTACTCCTACATTTATACAATCCTAAAATTACATTTGGCCCTTTGAAGGCAACCCAGAGGCTGATATGGCCGCCGGTGAAAATGAGCTTGATACCCCTGTTCTAGACATTATATCAAGTTTGGGAACTTAACAATGCACTTGCTTAGAGCCTGAATATACCAGATACACTTTTCTCTGGTCTATTCTGCTCACTCTATTCCCACCTCTTACAAAGGTTCTTATTTAATAGAGGAAAGAGATCTGACCATTTGCAGAGTGAGCAAGCAAAGATTCTGTCATGTAGCTAGCTGTGCAGGGACCAGACCTGCAAGTCCCATGTAGTCCTTCCCAGCAGGCAGGTGGTGGTGGTGGCCACTACACAGCTCAGCAGGAACTTCTATCCTTAACGGTACTGAAATGGCAGCCTTGAAATACAGGTCTGCCTCCAAGTTGGTAAAGCTTACAAGGAAGTTGAAATGGATGTTCCTTCTGACTTTCACACAGTCTACTTGGTAGCTCTGTTCTACAGTTCCCCTAGCTGTAATACGGGAATGCGTTGGGTTTGGTCAGGATAGAGTTAATTTTATTTCCAGTAGCTAATATGCGGCTATGATTTGAACTGGAAACAATGTTGATAATAAAGGGATGTTTTAGCTATTGCTGAGCTGTGCTCAGGTGGAGTCAGAGCCTTTCCTGCTTCTCACACCAATCCAACCCACCAATGGGTAGTCTGGGGGTGAACAAAAAGGTGGGAGGGGACACAGCTAGGACAGCTGACCCCAGCTGATCAAAGGGATATTCCACACCATACGATGTGATGCTCATTATATATTCTGGGGGAAGAAGGAAAGGAAGGACATTCAGAACGATGGCATTTGACCTCCCATGTAACTGTTACACGTGATTGAGCCCTGCTGTCCTGGCGGTGGCTGAATACCTGCCTGCCAATGGGAAGCAGTGAATTATTTCCTTGTTTCACTGTGTATGGCTTTTGCTTTACCTATTGAACAGCCTCTATGTCTAACCATGTGTTTTCTTACTTTTACCCTCACAATCTCCCATCCCACTGGGGATGGGGGGAAGAAAGTGAGTGGCTGTGTGGTGCTCAGTTGCCATCTGGCCTTAAATATCATGAGCCTGACACTTCGATCTGATGAGTTTCATTTCACTCAGCCTTGCAAAGTGCTTTGGGAACTTTGCTTATGTCGGCGAAATACAAGAGATGCTATTTTTCTCTCTTCTTTGTTATTTTGCCTGGAAATCATAATGTTTAAATAAAAATAATTTATATTAATGTTTCCTTTGAAAATAAAGAAAGGAATTGAATATTTTGAAATTAATATTGCTTATCATTTGCAAAATTTGCCAGCAATCAATCCTCACACATAGAAAAAAATCATGTGACAGATCTATGACAGTTACACAATGAAAAATCACTTAATGTATCATGTACGCAGTTATTGTTATTCATTTAAAACACTTCTGTCAGCTGTATGCAATAACATCACATGTCTATGTATATTGTGATATAAGAAAAACTAGAGTGTCTACATTTCTACTACCTCAAGATCTGACTTTTTTTCAGCTCTTCTATGAAACAGAATGTGTCTAGCTTAGAAGCGGGATTAGGCAGCTCCATCAAAATACTTGTCAGTGCAGCAGGGGAGGTTCTATCCTGCACTGCTTGCTCTTTTCTTCCTCAGTCAATGCTATCTTATTTTTCAAATAACACCAAAACAGGGTGGTACAGATTATGCGATAGACCTGTACTTGAGTTCCACTGGTTTGGCAAAGCTGCAGAACTGAAGTATTAACATCACTTTTGGACATTCATAAAAATCTAGAGATGGTTTTAAGTCTGATAATACAGGTATAACTTCACTGTGCTGACCTCACCTCCAGTTAGTGAATTCCATTTTACTTATCTTCATTACTCACTAGTTTCAATTGACTCTAGCTGCAGCTTTCAACAGGTGGCCTGAGGAAACCTAAGCATGGATGAACTATTTCCAAGATGTCCAGAAAAGCTAAAGAAGAAAAGTGAAGTCATTGTAATGAAATTATAATTCATTTTGCAGACATCTGCCTCTTCAGAGGAAGACATGGGGATGCAAACCAAAAATAATTGAAAATCATTGTAATATGCCTGGATCTAAATTAACTGAGTACTGGATCCAGTTTAACTCACACTTAATAGAGCATCTTTACCACTCCTAGAGGTAAGCAAAGGGATGTTAGAGTACCTCAGAATAAAGTCCTGTAGGTCCACCCGATGAAACAACCACCATAATCAGTCCATGGCAATTGCACTTCAATAATGTACACATTTATTTAACTGAGGATCATGAAAGTCTAGATCGAAGCTTCAAAATCAAGGTGGCATTTACAGCAAGAGAGTAATCTTATCATCTAACAATATTAAAATGGGGTTTGGTCTTAATCTTTATGTGTTAATACTACTTCTGAAGGCTATTTTCTATGCCTTTTGCAATGAAGCTTGGTCATATCCCCTAAGAAAAATGAACAAATATTTATACATTTTATTTAAGTTGATTTCTTAACTATTTTTCCATTCCCTATAAAATTAGGAGTTTTACATTAAAAGCATGAATTCCTAAAATTTGAAAAACACACTGAACACTAGAAGTACATTAAAATAGAGGGAGGATTGACAAGAAATGTTTGATAGGTAGCATAGAGCTGCTAAGAGAGGTTGCTGTCACTTTTAAAAGCAGAAATTGTAAATCTATCAACAACTCACAAAATCCAGCTAGTGAAAGTTCAGTTTAAAAGAAATTCAAACTTGCTGAATTACGAAATATGAGATTGAGGCACACAAACAACTTGGGCTCTGCTCTAACGTGGCTTTTGCAAGTTTCCATAGCCTGAAGAACGTCTTTTGCTGATGTTTCTGCCAGATCAGATCTGTGTTGCTAAGTTAAGGCTACACTTCATGAGAAACACTGTTTCTTCACAACACCCAGTATGTTTACCTTCTGAAGTGTTGGGGTTTTTTTCAGAAGAACTGGAGGTATATGACTGGAGTGGCTGGAGAGCAGTCAGACAGAAAGGGACCTGGGGGTACTAATTGACAGGAAGCTCAACATGAGCAATCAGTGTGCCCAGGTGGCCAAAAAGGCCAGTGGTATCCTGTCCTGTATCAAAAATAGCGTGGTCAGCAGGACAAGGGAAGTGATCCTTCCCCTGTACTCTGCATTGGTGAGGCCACACCTGGAGTATTGTGTTCAGTTCTGGGCCCCTCAGTTCAGGAAAGACATTGAAGTGCTGGAGCGAGTCCAGAGAAGAGCAACAAGACTGGTGAAGGGACTTGAGCATAAGACCTATGGGGAGAGGCTGAGGGAGCTGGGGTTGTTTAGTCTAGAGAAGAGGAGGCTTAGAGGTGACCTCATCACTCTCTATAACTACCTGAAGGGAAGTTATAGCCAGGTGGGGATTGGTCTCTTCTCCCAGGCAGTCAGCAATAGGACAAGGGGGCATGGGCTTAAACTCTGCCAGGGGAAATTTAGGCTGGATATTAGGAAGAAATTCTTTACAGAGAGAGTGGTCAGGCATTGGAATGGCCTGCCCAGGGAGGTGCTGGACTCGCCGTCCCTGGAGGTTTTTAAACTGAGATTGGACATGGCACTTAGTGCCATGATCTAATAAACGGACTAGAGTTGGACCAAGGGTTGCAGTCGATGATCTCTGAGGTCTTTTCCAACCCATTCGATTCTGTGTGATTCTGTGTGTGATTCTGTGTGACTGCTAACATGCTTTAAAACACCAAGTTACTGAGGAAAGTAAAATTGGAAAGATGTTAAAATCTATTTTCTTTTAGAGGTGTTTCTTTGGCTGCTTTTCAAAACATCTGAGAAAGGTATCATTTTTTGGTGATTTCTTTAAAAAAAATTGCTTCCGCACTTCTTATAAAGACATTTTTGGAGAGAGAGCAAAAGGACAGGAAACACGGAGATCACATCAAAATTCTGTTTTAAAGGCATAAAGAGATTAAAAGGAAATAGCACTGTCTTCTGTCAAATGAGACTTTAAAAAATATTAATTACAGGTTTCACGATCATGAGGAACTTCAGGAGGTGTGGCTGATTACCCACATATCAAAGGTAGCTAAAGTCCTAGGAGGACATGCAGAAGACAAGGTTTTGCCAGTTTTGTAAGGCAGATGTGGAGGCTGGAAGACATATGACTTACTGATGCGATTGTGCTCCCTTTGATACATGAATCAGAAAAAGATTTATTTTTTACTCAGGTCTTTTCAGAATTTCTCTTCTTTGCCTGTGGGTAAGGAAATATCCATGTAAGGAAGAGCAGGGGAAGGAGGAATACTCATAGAGGCTGGTTATGATCAGTCAAACTCACTGTTTTCTCATAGTCTGTGTACGGGGCATATGGGTGAAAAGGGGAAAAGCAGAGCCCTACAAAGGGTGGTCCTCAGTGAAAGAGGTAGGAGACCTTTGTTGGCCTTGCCATTACCATGTACGTAGCTGTATGCACAGAGGCAGACAGCGGGGAACAGCTGACACTATAGCTTATACGTGTTTACACGAGTGGCTTCTGAATCTCACCTAGTGCCTCACTACTGCTGCTGACAAGAGTCTGACCATTTGAATCAATTTTTTTATTTTTTAAATTCTTGTAATTAGTCTTGCTTAAGACCTGTCTGCATGGCAAAGTTAATGTGAAACATGCAAGGCTTAGTTTTTGAACTGGAACAGATAGTCTGCTTATGGCAACTCTCACTTGACTTCAATATTATCTTTCTTTTTTTCAGCATTAAAAGTGTACTTCTTCGAGTTTGATCATGCTAACCTTTAAAAAATCAGTGAGGCTATATCAAAATTTTTTCAGATGTCAGACACAAATTCTCACTGCTCACTCTCCAAACTGATTAAAAATCAGATGACTGTCCCAAAGTAACACCAACTCAAAACTAATATACCCTGTAACCCCCTAATATACCCCAGCTCCAAGCAGTGGTACCTGGTAGGATTTTACATTTAGACTCTCTAAATTATGAATGAAATCACATAGCTTTTGGTCGTCTCAGCAGAGTACCTACAATGTACACATCAAAAAAGATTCCTTGCAATCTTGAGATCACTAATTTCTAAAATAACAAGCCTTTTCAGAATCTGTTAACTCTTTAAATACATTAAACTATGAAAAAGCATTTAATTAGCAAAAAATTGTTGATGCAAATACAGATGTACAGTAGGAATAATAGTGCATTTTCAGTGCATTTTAGTATTTTAGTCAGTGTGCTAAATAACCAAAAGAACTAGAACTATTAATAGGGAAATTTCATTTCACTGAAATACCTGACAACATTTTTTTACATTATTTAAACCAGATGTTTGGTAACTTGCAGGAGAAGTTAAGTGTGATGGATTATAGTGTCCTTTAAGTTCTTCTTTCTGGAGGGAAACAGATTCAAAATATCTGGAGGTTAGTAACACACAAGAAGCAAAATGTGCAGACCAATCCTGAGTAATCTTGACACTGAGTGAAGTTTGGCATCCAGATGCTGAAAAAAAGAGACTTCCATTTGCATCCTGAAAAGTGAAATATTAAGCCATTAATCACTCCTTGGGAATACAAATAATGGGGTTGGAGACTTTAACTGTCTTGCATGCAAGACTTCAGTTCATAATTTACCCCTTTAGGTCTAGCCCAAATATGTCAGCCTGAATAAACTGCTTAATATAAAAAACACTTACACCACCAGTATTGCTCATGGTATGAGCTGTCAAGAGCATGAAAAGTCAACAAAATTTCAATTTGTTTCCTTTACAGAATGTTCCTTTGGTATAAAATAATAACAAATATTGTATGTACATGAATATTTATTTAAATTATCATATATCTAACTTGTTAATTCATATTCCGAATTTTTACATTTTAAACCCTTTATAGAGTAAGGGATGGCATTTTTTTTTTTTTAATATGGTTTGGACCAATTATGCTTGAATGAAAATTAGACTTCATTTAAAAATGACCCCAAACAGAACCTGAGATCATTTACTCAAGGCATGCATATGCAACAGGAGGGGAGGAAAAGTTCAGTACAACACGGCATATTGTTCTCTGATTTATCAAATAAGCATAATGTAATCAAGAAATCCCTTTTTCAGCATGTCCATCAGGATTTTAGAATTAGTAAATTCCACCTTTTTTTCTGTAAGTAGAGGCAAATTACATCAATACTGCTTGCTTTGTCAGATTTTTCAGCTCTGCATGAACTAGTCATTAAATGGAACCAGTATAATGTTCCCTCCACTTCCCTGGGAGAGGCTGCAGCTGTCCATAGCAGGCTTAGTGTCTCAGCAGAGATGTGTTTCCATGTGCTCACCCAGTGCTGCTACCAATTCTGCACTTCGGAAGATTTAGAAACTTAGGCTGTAGTCAGGTACCAAACAGCAGCCTCTCTCCCCTGCAGGGAAGTTGTGCCACAGATAAAGAGAGAAATGAGAAGGACTCCAGCAAGGCTTCAGACAAAGGGTTTCCCAGCTGGGCTGTGCCATGGTCAATGCATCACTTCCCTGCACATCCCCAGCAGCTCTGCAGGACCCAGAGGCTGAACCACCTGCACCTACAGCCCTTGGCCAGCCGATGGGGCAGAGCCAGTCCAAACACCTCAACAGAGGAGCCTGAATGAAAGCATATTAATGGAACGCAATATCTCGAATACATTGTGGAGCCACTGCTAACCCTCAATTAATAAACACACCAGCAGAGTGCGGAGGTGCCGAGCAGCAGTCGTACCAGGTCTGGCTAGGTATAAGAGTTTCAGCTCAGCATTGGTTCTACTGCACCTGAGCTGTCATGAGCAGTATCATCACCACTACCTGGAATATCCTAACCAACATGTATCTCTTGAACATTGTAAATCTTTCAAGTTTAATTTCGAACATGTCTATAGACAGTACTAAAAAGTCATCATAATTTTGAATGTAAGCAACTGCAAAAGTTCTTATTTTCTGTATTTTTACATTATCGCTTATTACAAATACTAGCAAAAGGTTACCTACTTAGGTTTCTACACCTGTCTCATAATTCTGACTACTGCATCACATATTAATAATGAAGATACAGAAGAAAAAACCTCTGTGAGGGGCTGGTGTCATGTAATTCTGGGACTATACTGTTATCCATAAAATGAATGACTTGCAGAGACAGAGTTGCCACATACACAGCTACACTTTCCTATTAGTAAAGTTTTTCCAGTAGCACAAATATACATTATCTTTAAGGCACTTGAGCAAGAATCCCTGGAAGTGACTCACAGTCAGATCTTTGAGCAAATCTGAAAGGGATCCTGAAGTTCAATTACAGACTGGGAAAATACTAAATACAAAACATTCCAGGTGACCGAAATAAGACTTTACCATTTTAAAACCTCCCATGGTTGTATTTCTAGAGTCGAAGATTTGACTTGTGATCTGTACAACACATAAAATACTTAATACATTCTCTGGGTTTTTTTTAAGGCAGCTCATAAATTTATTGCAGTCTTATGGCATACCATTCAGATTGATTTATGTGGCACAGCTCAGATTTCTTATAGCTGAATTACCAAGCACAAACCAGGTACACCATCCTATTAAAAATGAATTTACTATGGGAACTGCACACTGAAAGTTAAATACTGGCTTGATTTTCAAGCTGAAACTGAAATATTTGCTTTTCTGTCAACTAATCCAAAACAGTCTATGAATAATTGCATTACCTTTGCTTTCAAAATGTTATTTTTTTCACTGAAGGTCATAGTCTTTGGGGAAAAATTACAGAATAATGAGCATTACTTTACATACTCTGACCTGTAGTGTCACCACTGTCACACCTTTGCACTGAAGGATATGCTTATCTTGGCAAAAGAACTCAGTTATGTTGTTGGGGTTTTTTTAAGATATGTTTGTTTTATTTTAAAGGAAATTTTACACATCTATACATACATGTGAATAGCTGCAATTCATATGAACTGCAAAGTCATAAATGAGTTCCAGATCAACAAAATCTATAACAAAAAAGTTCTTAATCCCAGAGCACATCATCGCAAGTTATGTTTAGCCCACATTTCACAGGAAGTAATATTTTAGCAAATGTCCTAAGGGATAAGGATAAAAAAATGTGTAAGGTTCTCTTTTTCACATTCTTTCTCCCAGCAGTCTAACTTACAATCATAAATTCAACTGTACAGACCTTTAGAGGAGAGATAAATGACCATAACAGAATGTTAAATGTTATAAGGATGACCCAGTGTAGATATTTCTCAATGTTTCTATTCTACAGTCTACAAGGATAAAACCAAATGCCCTAGAAGAGTGAAAACACAGGGTCCCAGCTGGATCAGCAGTCACAGTCCTCATTTTTTTTTCTAAAATTTTCTAAATGTTAACTTTATTATGTGCTTAGGATTGAAGAGAACAGTCACTTTGAAAAGAAGTCCTATACAGAATTTTTTTATCAGATGGTATGGAAATATTGCCTAACATTTCAGAAGTGATAAAATAAGAAACCATCAGATTTGGATGTATACTGGTTCCTGAAATAAAACTTAAAAAAGAAAAAAAAAAAAGTAATGGTAAATAATTTCCTCTCCTTGCCACTTCCAGTTATTAGCAATTATTTATCTAGGGGACCATTGGAACTTGTAAACACATTATGACAATAACTGAGCATTTAAACTTCTATGTATGCTGCTGGGTGGGTTGACCAGCTGATCCAGCTCAACTGGGTTGAATCTTACTCAACATACTTATTCATCATGGAATCTCTTCTGAACTGAAAAAGAGCCTTTGGTCTTAATCTAGAATCTCACTTTGTTCATTGTGATGAAGCCTTAGAAGACCAGAGGAACTCATTAGTGGCTATACGTACTTTAACACACAGGTAGTACGAATTTTGTTTCGCTTTTCCCTTGTAGATTGTCTCCTCTATTCTGTTTCCTAATCATAGGAGTTAATTTATCCACATGTGACCCAAGGTCCCCTACCATAAACTCCTCCTACACCATTTTCAAGCACACATTGCCCATTGATAGCTTACAAAGCAGAGCAGGTGCTGACTGAATACAAAAGAACAAGTTGCCTTCCTAGTTTGGTGCAATACTGCTGAATTATACTAAAGTTGCACAGCACCCCTAACCAGGTGAGTAGCATCTTTACATACCCTCACTGTGCACTGCTGGCCTTTGGAGGAAGTGCTTGCATGTCACAGAAATACTCTTTTGATCCCACTTTTTCCTATCTGGCACTCATCCATTTAAGACCTTAGTCAGTTATCTGGTGTAAGTAACGGTATGCTTTATGTGTAGAGAATAATCAGCACATTATATGCAGAAAGAACTGTTAGTTTCTATGCTTTTTATCTCATATTAAAGAACTGTAATGAAAATATGCAGAATCAGCGTTGCCTGATCAAGCCCTGACTCTCCTTCATCCAGGTTTTCATAGCTTTTGCTCTGGACGGGTCCCATTCAGCTGTGCATTTGGGAAGCGTTTTGGATTGCCCTGTGTCTATGGCAAATGCTTTGCAGTCCTACTGCCAGGTACTGTATTGCCAGAAATGAGTTTGGTCTGATCTTCCTAATATAGGGCATGGAATATAACTTGTACTAGGCAAACTGCACATGATGTTGCAAGACCACAAAAACAAGGGCCAAAAGCTGAAAGATTTCTGTGATAAAAGAATAGCACGAAGGAAGCTAGCAGACAATGAACTCCATAAAGAGGCACATCTGTTTTTATCTACAAGTGATATAGTATACAAAAAAAATTTATAAAAAGTGCAAGTGTGATGTGCATGCAGAGTACTGAGTGCTTCTAAGCCATTGATTTATTATACCATTTGACAGTAGTTTCCCAGTAATAGATCATAGCTGCTAATGATGATTTTAAAGTGCAATTGGAATGAAAAAAAGGACTTCTCTTTAATCTGTTATGTGTGGCACAGTACAGTAGATGTGATTTACTACTTGTGTTGTGAAATACCATGACTGGCCAGTGGTACTGAATGTGCTATAAAAAGATGGCATAGAGCTAAGTTATTTCATACCCGCCTTTCTAGCTTTCCAGCTGTGTTGGCAAATCTTACTTTTATATGTACTTGTTCTTTTTAGACATACTAATTGCTTGAATTTTATTTCCTGAGCAATTAATGACATTAAATAAATGTAAAAAACTTTATACAACACAAGGTATGTCAGCACTTATAATTTATGACAGTTTAGGCTTTTAAAATGTTGCTTCACATTCTCCTCTAGCTATAAAACACATCACAGAGACAGAAGTTATAAATGACTCTTTCATATAGCTTAACAATAGGCCTCTGAATCATCTACTTGGTGAACCTGATGAAGTTGTTGGGGAATTTGGTGCTCTTGGAATCCAGTATACTGAAGAGACTGTCAATCAGTGGGCTCAAGCAAGTAATGTTGGATAATCAGTGACCAAGGCCAGGAAACACATCAGCCACCATGCAAATGAAGGGTTAATTCATGCTTTATTTTCTCACCTTCCCTCTCTAAGACTTACACAAATACTGAGTAGGAATTCTCAAAGAAGAGATGGTGAGAGAGGAGAGAGAAGAATGTCTTTGGGAAAACTGGATTCCAAGTTCAAAATTCCTTGGAATAGCATGAGTTTGTATGTCCAAAGTTAGAAAGGGCTTTCAGGTTTGTTGGTTTTTTTTTTTTTTTGTCTTTTTACCATTGGTCTCACAAACACTAGCCTGGAAGAAGCTGGAGACCTCACCTTGTATACTCAAAAAAGGTAGTAAGCTCATTTCAGAATTCTATATATAAATATTCATCCCAAATCTTGGTTGCACCTTGTACCTTCTACCATGAACCTAGAATATTCTTACATTTTCAGCTCCCCTTAACGTGAGAACAATGGTCAACTTAGGCAAACCTGATTGTAGCAGAGACCAGAAAAAGAGAAGACTGGACACACTATTCTGGACACAAAATTTATACTCAAAATTTATACTCAGAAAATGAAAAAAGAGACTGTCTTTGGAGAACTAACATGACACACAACCAAGTTGCATAGGAAAAAGAGTATTTCATTCACTCACTTTCTTTCCTGGTGATTTCTCCACAACTCAATTTTACATCTACAGCCACCAGTCATGTAAGAAAAAGCTCGCCTACCTTGGGATATGCTGAGTATTGGTTCTTCTAGGTATATTTTCTTACTGGGTAAAAAGAAATAGAGACAATCTCCAATATGCAGTGCGGGGAAGAAAATTAATACATTACTCCCCAAATCTCTGCTAGCTTCCTCAATCAGAAGGAGACGGTAACCTTGTTTTCTCTGCTAAATTGTCGAACTGTATTTTCAACTCCTGTTTCACATACTTGCAGAGCAGATCCTCTGCTTTGTGTGTCATCTGTTCTCATTTGCTGCATCCTCTTCGGCTAGTTTTCCTTCTGTGCAATACATGTCTCATGAAGTGTGTGTATGTGTGTATGTGTGTGTGTGTGTGTGTGTGTTTGTTTGTTTGTTTGTTTGTTTGTTTGTTTGTTTGTTTTTATGTGGGGAGAGAACCTGTACACAACAGAGCCAATGTACAATTGATAAGAAATGAGCTATATGCACCCCTGAATTACTAACTGTGTTTATTAACTAGAAAAGCAGAAAAAATGTTGAAGACTCTGTGCGTGAAAACCTCTTAATTTCTGCTTTGGTTTACTTCCAAGTCAGAGCAATGGTCTTTTCCCATGATCGTGACCCAGTCATGAGCACAGCGGGTGGTTCCTCTGCAGGACCATGGAGAGTGACTCCATGCACCCTCAGGATCATTCTCTGCTCCCAGTACTTACTGGAATACATTTCAAGTAAATAAGTATTTTCAGAGAGGGGAAAAAAGGTGTATGGGTATCCATCCTGTTGAGCTGGAAACAAGGCAGATATATGTGCTCGTGATTTATGGGGGAGTGTTTTCTTTTTCTGAGTTCACTATATATTCCACACTTCATGGCTGTTATTCTTTGCCTGCAACAGGAAAACAGTTTCCTTAAGGAGATTCTGAAAAACAGTCCTGTTTTTACTGATTTTTGAAGTTGTATCCTGAAATAAGACTTTTAAATCTTTTAGTAGCACAGAAAGGTCTTTGAGTCCTCCTTTCCTCTCACTGACAACTGCATAGAGACACTTTGCTTGTATAATTTACATCCCTCAGTCATGGTCACGTAACTTCCTTCTGGAAACAACAGCAACTACACGCATGGCCAGAGTTTTACAGAAGGTATAATGTGCTTTTACCTGGCAGCTAAACTGGACAAGCATTCTCTCCAAGGATTGTTAGCAACACTCTGTAGATGCCAGTCTGAAAACATTTGTTTTT
Source organism: Streptopelia decaocto (assembly GCF_964273445.1). Classification (NCBI taxonomy): domain Eukaryota; kingdom Metazoa; phylum Chordata; class Aves; order Columbiformes; family Columbidae; genus Streptopelia; species Streptopelia decaocto. Next base: position 130,556,988 of record NC_138655.1, on the reverse strand, counting down.
AACACTAATGAGCACAACTGTCTCTGCAGATGGATTCTGGTATCTATTCTATTTTGGGAGATTCTTTCCCCAAAAAATTTTTGAACATTTAGTTGGCTTTTTATATTATACCTGACAGTCAATTTATATTCCAGCAGATAAGATCCCTGAAGAAAAAGAACTTTGAGCAGAATATAACTAGTTTACTAATTGGGTGTCAGATGGCTGACTATCTACACACAAGGAAAATACTAATTAAAGAAAAGCTACAAAAAAAGTATGCAGAAAAATGACTAATCTGAAAAAATAAACCATCTTCTTGTATGTAGATAACATAGGCAAACACAGTGCACATGAAAACACACATATTATATATATCAATCAGCATGTGGATGAAGGACAGACAGATGATCACTTTAAACCCATTACAACACTCCTCTGTGATTCTCTGTGTGTGAGAGTGCACTCATCCATGCAGAAAACATTCTTGTCAACTAAGGATAGGACATGACAGGCATTTAGTTACAGGTTATTAGTGATTTCAAAGAGAAGGGGTAAAACTGGACTCCAGGGGCAGCTGCAGAGAAGACTTTTTTTTTTTTTTTTAAGAGAAAAAAAGAGAACACTTCATACTACTGGAAAACAACAGATTTGAAAAAGTTCCAAAGTAATACCTGAAATTCCAGATCCTTTTCTTCAGCAAAAGCCTCTTTGTAGTTGTTGGCATTAAAGAAATGCTATACAACACAAGCAAATCTGATGCTTCTATTCAAAACTCTCTCAGAGGAATTAAACCAACTAAAAGATTAGATGGAATCTGAGTTTTAGACCAGAAAATCATTCACAACAGGATTCCCTTTAAGAGTAAATGGTATTTAATATTATTGATGTGGGTATTACGGTACCCAGAAGCATGTCACCTCCTAAAAAAGGTCTATAATTCCTTTAGTAAAATGACTGTAAAGTAGTACCCTTCCTCTTTGACAAGTGATCCAGAGGGCATTTACTGAGTTCAAATAAAAGGCACGGATAATTTTTTTTCCCTTGTAAAGGCAATCTACATAGAAGACAGAGCGCAAAGGATCTCCCTTTATTCCCTTATACAGATGCTTGATTTCATATCTATATTCATTAATTTTTCTTTTTCTGAGGTGTTGACTCAGCTTTACTTAGGTGCATATTATCATAAATAATTCTAAGCAAATGATGGCATAAATATGTATCTTATTAGGCTCACCCCTTCCCCCGCGCCCAAAAAAAAGAAGCTGCAGAAGATGTTGGCACCAATCAGAAGGAGTAAATGTAACTGGTTGGGCTGGCTGAAAACATGTTCTCAACTGGCTTCATTTTTCTCTTTCTGTAGACAAAAAGTATGACACTATGACAATGCATTGGACTCGGTAGCTATATAGCTCTCAGAGAAACACAGGACTAAGCCTTCCAAAACTGAAAATGAAACTGTTCATTTTTTTCTTTCTCTTGATTCCTGAATATCAGTTAAGTCTGGGACACATTCAAACCATCAGTGAACTATCTATGCTGGGAGAGGTGAAATATGCACCTTGTTTTCTGGCAATATTGCATTTTGTATATAGTAGAACAGGGCCATACTTCTATTTATGTTTGTAGCTATTCTGCTCTTGTGATGTCTTGTTTAGAACCAGTGGCTTCCTAATAAGTAACATATTTAACTCCTTTTTAATTTAACTCATTTTTATTTCTCTTTTTTTTTTTTTTTTAATTTTTAAAATACAAAAACTCCTGTTAATTCCTGTTGGCTTTTATTCTAAAGTATCTACAAAATCAGTGTGAATCTTCTTTGACATATTAAGACCTATGTTTAGAATATAACCATTCTTCTTCTTAGCAGTTGTAAGTTTTCTCTCTAGGTATTCCTTTGTACTTCTATTTCTTTCTGAACAAATAGTATTTGCAAGTTGTCAGTGCTGCCTACAGTACCTCCTACTTTTTTTTTTTAATATATTTTTATATCATTGTTATACTGAGATAAACACCTGTTGCCAAAGTACAGTACAGGCCAGGTTTACAGCTCTCAGCATATGCATGTGCACACATAAACTTGGGCAAGAAGATTTTATATCTGTGCTTTGCAAGGAAAACTACAGGAAGGACTTCCCATTCCGAGCCTCCGGTTATCCACAAATACTGGATCTCTTGGCTGTGAAATGCAGGCAGAGCAACAGACTTTGGAGATTCCTCTCAATTGCTTCAAAAGGTCTCTCTCTTCTGGGACTGTATGAGGTGAAATGTTTCATAGAAAAAAATTGATCTTTACCTTTGAATGGGGTACAATACAAACATGAAGACTACTCTTTGCTAGAAAACTTCAAAAATTGTTTTATTCTCTTCTGCATTTCTATATCATTCTTCTCCAGCACTCTCTCTGTAAATATCTTTTTACTCGGAGACTATGCAGTACAGTAATTTCCTCCTGTATGTCCTCTTACAGCAGGGTGCAATTGAGGTAACCCTCTTGTCACTGATTCCTCAGTGGGGAATCTTGGTGGGTATAAAGCCAGAAGACGACATTTTCTCAACAGCCCATTACATTTCCACATAGATACCAGCTTGTTGTCATGGCAATTTGAACTTCATCTTTCTGCATTATGTACAGTTATTCTCTGCCATCTAATATGATGATGCAGGAGTTTCACCCTCTCATGGAGAAAAAATACAGACCTCAGCCTTCAGTGAAAATAGTTTTGCAAAAATTTTACTAAAAGTTGCAACAAGAAGGAAAGTTTGTTCTGTACTAATGCACCGTACTGCCTACCAAAGACAAGTAAAACATTATTCCTGCACTTAATTTTCTCCATATATACACAACTCATTAGGCAGCTGCTTCATGTGCTAATTTATAGATGCCACCTGTTACTGTAGGGACACTCATCCCAGATTTTTAAACCTATGGATTCTTAATGTAGATCAGAGAATAAGCACTATTTTTATCACCAGCATTTCAAAAACATTGTCAATATCACTGTTTCTTGGAATTAGATGATTCTTTCTGCTCTGTGCTTAAAATAAAAACATTTAAATGACTATGTAGCATTGCATCAGACTCTAAAGTTCTAAACTTTTAACTACGTTTTTTCATCCCAAGTAGTGTGGGGATTATATCAGTTTGAAAGTGAAGCCTAAAAGAAAGGCCATGTTTGACTCTTTCTCCATTCGTGGTATGTGCTAATTCACCGTTCTCATGCATTTGCATCCTTTTCACTTATATTGTTTTGATAGTCTACCACCGCTCCTGTCTCATGATCCTGTCCCCAGGTGATGTTCCCAGACTGACCATAGTCTGCCAGAGTTCTTGTCCTCCCTTCATCTTCAGACTCACTTGCTCTATTTCCTTCCAACCTGTACAGTCACTTGCTTCCCAACTGTCATTTCAGAAGCTACTCCTCTAAAAGCAGCAACAAGAAACACCTCTGGCATTTATAATCTTCCCTGGTCAACTCCCTCTGACCAACCAGTGTCCCTGGAACAGCTCATTCAAACAGCTGTGCAGTGACATTCTGGCTCCTCAGGTTTTGAGACAGGTAAGATTACCCTGGAGCTCCCTTATAGGCTTATTTTATTATGTTTCTATATTTAATAATTGTCAGATAGTGAAGAAAAATGTTTGTTAAGTAGTGGTTCTTCATGATAAGATATGCTAATAGTTGTATGCATTCTTCTCTATTGCAGGACAATACTTTCCAGGAAGGGGCAGATGATGATAAGCAAAGTGAAATTACTGGTATCTGCCTCTCATTAACTGGTGAACTTGTTTTCATCTGTCAGCTTGCCAGGCATGAAGCTTGAACTATAAGAAATAGCAATCAAAAATTACTCCTATATTAAACTTCAGAAAACAAAACATCAGCAAACTTTCTCAGTATGAACCTGTCTATGACATGTTGTAAAATAACTTTTTGTCTACAGAAAGAGAAAAATGAAGCCAGTTGAGAACATGTTTTCAGCCAGCCCACCCAGTTTCAAATGTAATAGTGTTTAAAATGGAAAGAAATAAGCTGAACAGAAACAAAACAAACAAACGAAAAACCACAACCAAGACCTTTGAAAATGCATTCACAGGAAATTCAAATTAAACTGACATATGCTCTTAGATATAAAAATACATTTATGCCCAATTCTGAGCTTTTTTTAAAGTCAGCCATATGTAAAAAGTTTGATTAGGTTTTGGGAATCAGCTAAGGCTGATTTAGGTTTTGCCAGGCAAATTTCTTTGCTAGTATGACCAGCACAAAGGCTTCCCACTGCATACAAACCAAATTCATCTTCTTTTTGGGACTTAATTTCATGGGGTTGTAAATTAGGAAAGGTGCAGAGGCAACTCTTTCTCCATGCATGGTTTTTTCCTAAAAAGTTGTTTCTCAGGCCTCTTCTACCTACCATTTTATTCTCACTTTACTTTTTGACCCTTCTATTTGAGTGAGGTTATGAGCAACCTGCCAAAGGGAGTCTGAAGACTTCACTTAACAACTCCAAATCAATACCAAAACCTGTCAAGAAAATAAATTTCAGAGAAATACTGCAAGTCTAAGGGAGCCATTTGAGGAAACCTGAGGATTATGTTATTTAGGATCATCACAATGGTGACTTCCATCCAAGACAATATGCAAGACAGTAGAAGAGGAGTCCCCCTTCACCATTGCCTCTTTCAAAACAACACCAAACTGGAAAACAAATATATTGAGCACATGAAATCCAGGTGCCTCTGAATAGCCATGTATCACAGCAGCTTTGTAATAAAAGAGAGAAAGATCTTCTTTTCCCTCTTTATGCTGTGAAGGAAGGCTGGGTGTGGCAAACCGACATCCTGCCTTGGATATCAAAATATCCTTCTATAACACTGCCCTGACCCTGTGTCTATTAATTGGTTGGTTGTGTCTGTTTCTAAAGGTTTATTTTAATGGAAATAACAGCATATGAAACAAAAACAGCTGTCCTTTCAGTGCTGAAAAAAAAATCACACAATAACATTTTAAAGTACCAATATATGCTGTAATGTTTTTCCTGGTATCTTAGGGGGTTTAGATCACAGAAATATGGACAACTGGTGTGACACACACTTCCTCTTCCTGCTTCTCACAAGTGTGTCTGCTAGCCTGTGCTTTCATTATTCAGAAAGTAATAAATGATAGCCAAGGATGGAAAGGAATTAGATATGCTTTAAAGGAGAGATTTATTTTCTTTTTTTTTTTTTTTTCAAGTATTTAAAAAAAATATTTTATAGAGTGTTATGATTCCTTTTAAAGGAAAATCCAAACTCAAGCCTTTATTTAGAATCCCTTGGTATCTGAGGTTGTTAGGGCAAGATTAACATTGTTTGCAAAGATCTGCGCTACCTGCTAATCCATTTATTTTTTCTTAATACTGTCCTCCAGCACATTCATCATTTGTGTATGAGGAATTCCAATGAAATTAATTATATTTAAAAATACAATATTTCTACCTAAAATGCAATAGCAGTATACAGTTTCAGGTTGTTAATCTTGTATTTCAGATTTCTGCAATGAGATGTCTATGGATCTTGTTCCAGATTTATGCCAGAGATTAATTGCAAAAAGACAGCATAAGTAATTTTCATTTACATATTAATATGTCTAGTTCTTAACCTCATTGTAAACATATGTGACTCATGACGGTACATAGCTAGTAAATTTTCCTGTGGCAAAGTGCATAAAAAGTTTTTCTGTATACCTTTCTTTTACAGGCACATTAATAAGACTTTTTACTACCAGACCATCAAATAACTGCCCCTAGGATCACAGCCACTTCAGAAAAGAAGGCATTAATATTATTTCAAAAGTCCATATTTGCAGCTTTACTAACTATTAAAGATTATATAGCTTACTGTTGATCTACTTTAAGGGGGACAATTCTCAACTGAGTGGCCTCAACCTCCGTTGTGGTTGTATTGGTTATAATGGGAACTGGTGGTGGTCATCACTATGCTGGGATGAGACTGAAGGGAACAAATCACCGCATTTCACTATAAGTTCCATCATCTGACTGAGGTTTGCATCAGATCTCATATACTTAAAGGCAGAAAATCTCTCAATTACCTTTAGAAAAAGTTTCTAAACAGACAAGCAAGCAGAAAACCCTGTTTCATTGTAGTCTCGGTTGCTAAAAGGAGCCTGGTGCCCAGTTCCTCATCTGTGCTTAAGCATCTACTTAAATGGATCAGGATGGTCCTAGTTGTGCAGAATTTCCTGGAGTACAATAACCACTGTCTAGAGCTGTTGAATCAATCTATACAAGTCTATAGCTGTACTTTCCCTAGTGCATACAGAGAGTAACACAGCATTAAATACCAGACAGCTATACAGCTAACGTAAGTACTTATCACCTGTCTATCCATAGGTGGAGACATAGATCTTCCAGGGACATGTATGACTCTCATGCTGCAAGTTGATTTTTGAAAAGCAGAGGTAACACATACTTTCAGTAAATCTTGTGTTCTCCCTCATCGCTCTTGCCCTGCAGTAATGACAGATCAAGTAAAAGGGGTAGCAAACTCCTTATTTCTTCACAGAATTCACCTCATGGGCTGCCAAGGAAAGTGTCAGTGCTCAAACACGTCTGCCACTGTCCTGGTCCTGTTTCCCATCCACCTTGTGAATTTTCTGGAAAAAATAAAGTGATAGATTTTTATCATATCCATTTCATATCTTATTCTTCATCTTCACGGGACCTTTTTATGTTTTTTCCAGCCTTATTTCATTCTCCTACCCCTTTTCTGCTTCCCTGTGCAGACAGGAATTCACAGGTCACATTGACATCTGCTAACTATATTTCAGCAAGATGATAATATTTCCATTAATATTGGAGGTAAATGTTTTAATAACATTGAATTAGACAATTACAGTAAAGTTAAAGTCTAATATGCATGCTGAAGATCTAGAATAATTTAGATGACTCAACTGAAGCAAATGCATCTGGGCTGTTAATCAGTAACATGAACTCTCAGACTATGAGGGACAGTTGCTGGAAAGACCTGTCATCCTCTCCTGCTAGAGCCTGAACCATGCTGGGTCCTTCATTTGTCTTCAGAGCTTGATAATGACTGGTAGGTTGCAGAAAAATGAAAGAGTACGAGATTCAATGAAGAAACCAACAGCTTTTATTTGCTTCCTGCAATCTGGAGTGCTGAATTAATATCTGTGTACTAACATCCCCCTATTACCAGTCCTTCTGTATGTGTAGTTGAACTCCTTCCTGATCTCACTACACTAACTCTGATACAGAACTTGTTATTTTACTTAATGCAGTTGCTGAAAAGGCCAGTCACCAGAATTTAAGAAAATAACTGGTAAAAAAGTATTCACGTCCTCACCACAGATACAACATAATAACTGCACATACTGGTAGATTCCTCATTAGAATAGCAATTCAAATATAGAGAACCACACAAATATAGAGAACCACATAAATGCTTTTAATACAATTGGGTGGTTTTGCCCAAGATGGGTATGACATATCCTTCTTGGTATTTGTGCTGGAATAGTGATCTGCTGATCAGTAGGTGGGATAGCTGCTGGTGGGTATGTGTTAGAGCAAGTACGACTTACTTCTAGAGCCAAGGTTAGGAGGCAAGTCCAGAAGCCATAAGAGATGGCTATGGCTCATTCTCTTATACTGAGTCACTGCTGCAGATACACTAGAAACTAATTCCTAGAGACTACAATGTCATCTTTTTGCAGAACTGCCTTCCCTTCTTCCTACATTTCCCTCTCCAGACTGACTTACTCTCTGCACTTAGTGTCTGTACAGAGAAGATATTTTCACCCTAGCTTTAGGCTGGTCTCCACTTTTGTAATTTTTTTGCCAAAAGCTATTTTTGCCAGAAGTCATATGTTTGTGGGATTCTGCCACAAACCCAACCTACTTCAAACCACTAGTACCAATAATAAACTGTAAAATTAAAATGGGGAGGAGGACTGAATCTAAAAATGAGATCTATTTAAGGTATGGGATCGATGTTTCTATTTTGAAGTAAATTATCTACCAAATGTGACTCTGTCAGCAAAAGATCACAATAACAAATTAAATATATTATATTTCAGCAAAGGAAAGGATACACACATGAGTTTTTGTGACTGTCTGTCCCAAATTTATAGTCAAATGTAAAATCCTTGATCCAGGCTACTAGCAGCTCTTTGAAGAAAACATTAGAAATTTATAAAGAATCTCACAGATTTGATGTCAAACAACAGCTAACATTTATGCAGTAAGTTTAAGACAAAAAAAAAAATTCACTTCCCTACAAAATTCCTTCAGAAATTAATCCCATTACTACTAGCATTTTTTAAAGTATGCTTGACGAGCTTTTTAAAGTTAAATCAATCAATCACAGCTGTATCTGAACCTCTTTGTGTATCAGTCTTTTCACATGCTAGTCAGGATCTTATCCCAAATATTTATCACATAATAAATAGTAGCAATAAAAGGCTCAAGTATCTAAACCTATTTGCTTTATATACAGTTGTGCTGTGTAAAGAGTATGTATAGACCTGAGGTTGATATAAATAATCTACTTTATATTTTTTATTAGCCAAGTTGGCTCTGCTTGCATGAAAACACTGATGGCAACTGTTCCAGGCCTTTAAAAAGAACAAACAATCTTTTTCTTACCTGAATAAATGGTAAATTTATTTTGCATAGATGGGTAAAAATAGCAAAAATCGAGATAAGACCTAGTGAAGTTTATGCAGGGGTATATCTATTAGTTGCCTGTGGTGGATTGTCAAATGTAAGAGAGCATGCAAACTAAGATACTTAATAACAATAATTTTAATAATTTTAGGACAAACTCTTGCAATGTTTATGCTGCTAACACATGTGAAAAATAAAGAAAGTTACAAGATAGTTCCTACAGAGGCAACAAAGGTTTGCAGTAGTGTTATATGTCATAGAATAGAATCACAGAATGTCCTGACTTGGAAGGGACCCAGAAGGAACACTGAGTTGACCTCCTGATCCTGCATAGGACAACCCCAAAATTATACTTCATCTGCTTGGGACATATAGTTTTCTGGGATGCCTCCATGCTAAAATCATGTATTTATGTAGATCAAATGATTCCTGTTTTGTCATCAGCTTATTAGCTCTTTTTTTTTCAGTTAAGACAATGTTATTGCAAAATTTGCTTGAGACAGAGTTATTTTCACCTGTGGCCACATGGTGTCTGTGACCATGGAGATAACAAATAGTTTCTGATATTTCTATGCTACTATCCAGTTAAAGGAGAATAATCCATTGTTTACGTAACTGTCTTCAATCTCTTCCTCATCTACCTGGGTGTTCCTGCAGGAGATAGCTGTTTTCACTCTGAAATAGATGAAAATCTCAGAGCACATCCTCCTGGTTCTGGATACTTCAAGCAGTAGGTTTAGGTTTCCTTTCCTTGTCGTGGTAACAAAAACAGAGCTGTGGTTACAGAACATCTGAATAAACCGCCTTGCTGAGGGAAAAAAGCTGGAGAGTCCATTGTCAGAATGTGGTTGCTGAGTCCTCCGGTGAGTCTGGATCAGCAGGAGTTTCCCCGGCCATGTCACCACAGCCCTTCTGTGCCTCATTCGGTCCTGATCATCTTTAACCTTCACCACCTCCACCCAAGCCTAACATTACTCCAAATGACTATGACTCCTGTTGCTGCTTTGCATTTGGCCTGACAGGTATAGGCAGATTACAAGAGGAAGTCACAAGAAAGCTGGATGCTCCTACTGACTCTGAACACATTTTTACTCATGTGGCCAACCAGAGCCTATCCCAATATCTGGGCCATGTTAGAACTTAGGACTAGTCTAAGCCTGGGCCATTTTGAGAGTGTGTTCTAGCTTGAGTAAAGCAGAGAAGCACTTGCAAAATTACAACATTAAGAATGACTTCAAATTAAGTAAAAAGGTTTCATATTTGCCTTGTGCAAATAATGCAATCTGAAACTGAATGCACCTAAATAAAATGGGGCTTGTGTTTTTAAAAAATGGTTAGGCCAGTCTGTCTATTATTAGATGCTGGTTTTATAGCCACTGAAGAAATAACCAAAAGTGTTTATGATATTCCCTAGAAGCATCTGCCTCATAAAATGAAAACATAATATTTCCAGAAAACATTGGTAAGTTGGTTTTGCTATCTGTCATTAGAAAATAATCTTTTGTGTTTGCAATCTGATACACTTGCATCTTATATCTTCTTCATTATAACTGTTCTTTTTTTCCACCTCAGTAAGCTACCATAAGGGTCTGGGTTCTGAGCTCATCATTCTCTCTTCATTCAATCTTTTCAATCAGGCACACAGAAAAATAACTCCTGTTAAACGCCAAAGTACTGGATCCTATTTTTTCAATGCTGAAAAGTCATTGGCTTTTTCATTTAAAAAGTCACACTTGCTACTCTTTCCCTTCAAGAATAATCACACATATTTAAGGTGTCTGACAGCCACAAGTGACATTGCTTACAGCTTCTTGAAATTTGCACTTCTTGATAGCTTGAATATCCTTTAAAATAACTGTTACTTGTTAACTTTCCTTTAAAAGAGAAAACTGCTCATTTTTTAACAGTACTGCACTAGTACAAAATTAATATTTGGATCTGAAAGAGCTGTCTATTTATAAACCTAGCCCATTCTTGTACTTTCTCTGAAGTTGGTAGTGGATCTAGCTGGAAGGGGCCAGCAGCAGAGACCCTTCACACAGCCCCTTGTGCTAGAGTGTCTTCAGCAGGCCTGATGAGTCTTGGATGCGCAGTCTCTCTAAACTTTGCTTTGGTTTATTTGTTTTTTACTTCTTTGTTCAGTTGGAAAGGACCTACAATTATCATCTAGTCCAACTGCCTGACCACTTCAGGGCTGACCCAAACTTAAAGCATGTTAATAAGGGCATTGTGCAAATTCCTCTTAAACACAGGCAAACATGGAACATTGACCACCTCTCTAGGAAGCCTTTGGTTCTGCTTTAGCTTGTTTTCATGCTTTTACTGACATATGCCTGATTCTTTCACTGCCTGCAGTTACACAGGCCTTCACCCCAAGTGGTGATGACAGGTTAGATTGGGAGGAGATGGACAAGCTACAGTTTCCATCACACTTGGTGAAAGGAAAAGCCATCTCAGCTTATGTGGAATAGAAGACAAAGTGAAAAATAGCTCTGCTTTCTCACAATTTCTCTTTCCCAGTTGTTCTGAACACATCCAGAAACTAGAGATACAGCCTGGTAGGTGCTCGCTGTGCTTTAAACTGTATCCTTAGTAAGTGGTGAGACTGCTGGGATGCTGGAAGAAGACTTGCTTAGTCCCCAAAACTTTGTTAGGCTGCTATGAAGAGCTAGCGCTGATAGTGTGTACACTGACTGAATCGCAGAAAACTGAAAACCACCTATGCTAGGAAATGTGTGAAAGCCTCATTAAAAATATAATTTTATATATATATATATATATATAATAAAAAGGACATTGCTTGTTGGAAAAAAGTCCTCATCATAGTATCTCCAGATAAATCATTTCAGGAAAAAGCTTACCAAACAACTTCTGAAACTTCTTATTGACTAATTCAGTACTGTATTAAACGTCATATCAACACAATACACCCATGTTTGTCTAATCATGGTCAGTATTATGCTGTGAGTCACTCAGGGTACAGTCCCACCAGGAGCTCCCTTCCCTCTCTGTCTCCACCCTAACTGACTTAGCAAAAAAAGCCCTTTTTTTTTTTTTTTCCACTAGACCTACTCCTTGCCACTGAAAAGGGAAAATGCCTTCTTGCCTTTCCTAGCCTCTGTGTTCTACAGCACCTACCTGCCCCCACCATGTAGGTAGCACTGGGGACCTCTCTGTGACCCAGCACAGCTCAGTAATCCAGCATACCAACATAGAAACAAACAAGCCAACCTACAAAAAAAACCCAACAAAAACCAAAACAATACACCAAACCCAACAAAACACAAAACAAAACAAGGCAAAAAAACCAAAACCAAACCAACAAACAAAACCAAAACAAAATGAAAACAACAAACCAGCATATTCTACTCCGAGTGAGCTTAGTTGGCTTCAGGAGGGGACTTAGAGGTATTAGAGCAAAAAGAGAAGGAGAAAGGATGGTGTGGTCACCATCAGTGCTTACAGGAGACTTGCAAGGAGGCCCTCTGAGCACAGGAGGAGCAAGTCCTCAACTTCTCAGAGGTCAATGAGATGTTAGAAAAGCCCAGAAGCTCATGAAAACACACCCTGGAAAAATTAATCCTCCATTTTTTTTCTTAAGTGTGTCAGTGTTTACTTGTGCAAGTATTGCCAAGAATAAGAAAGAAAAAGAAAGAAATAAAGGAAGGGAGGGAAGAGGGAAGGAAGAAAGGAAGGGAGGGAGTGGGGAAAGGAGGAAGGGAGGAAGGGAGGGAGGAAGGGAGGGAGGGAGGGAGGAAGGGAGGAAAGGAGGGAGGAAGGGAGGGAGGAAGGGAGGGAGGAAAGGAGGGAGGAAGGGAGGGAGGAAGGGAGGGAGGGAGGGAGGGAGGAAGGCAGGAAGGCAGGAAGAAGGAAGGCAGGAAGGCAGGAAGGCAGGAAGGCAGGCAGGAAGGCAAGAAGGAAGGCAGGAAGGCAGGAAGGCAGGAAGGCAGGAAGGCAGGAAGGCAGGAAGGCAGGAAGGCAGGAAGGCAGGAAGGCAGGAAGGAAGGAAGGAAGGAAGGAAGGAAGGAAGGAAGGAAGGAAAAAAAAGAAAGAAAGAAAAGAAAGAAAAATTAAATACTGTGAAAACAGATTGTCTTGGTAAAATTGCGAGAACAGTATTAACCTGGACAAATATAAGAACAAAAAAACCCACTCCACATGTTCAGCACATGTTTTGTTTTGGTTTTTTAAATATATTGCTGTTTCTGACAAGTTTCATGTATTTAATTTTTTGTTGTTGTTTCAAGTCTACCTAATACTATCTGTCTTCACTTACAGAATCAGAATCAGAGAATGGTTTGGGTTGGAAGGGACCTTAAAGATCACCTAGTTTCAACCTCCCTGCCAAGGGCAGGGACACCTTCCCAGGGACCAGGTTGCTCAAAGCCCCATCTAACATGGCCTTAAACACTTCCAGGGATTGGGGCATCAATGGCTTTTCTGGACAGCCTGTTCCAGTGCCTCACCACCCTCATGATAAAGATTTTCTTCTTTATATCTAACCTAAATCTACCCTCTTTCAGTTTAAAGCCATTACCGCTTGTCCTATCACTACATGCTCTTCTAAACAGTCCCTCTCCAGTTTTCTTGAAGGCCACTTTTAGGCCCTTTTTTTAAAAGGGTACTGGAGGGCTGCTATAAGGTCTCCCTGGAGTCTTCTCCAGGCTGAACAAGCCCAACTCTCTCAGCCTGTCTTCATAACCGAGGTGCTCCAGCTCTCTGATCATCTTTATGACCCTCCTCTGGACTCGCTTCAACAGGTCCATGTCCCTCTTACGTTGGGGTCCCCAGAGCTGAATGCAGCACTCCAGGTGGGGTCTCATGAGAGTGGATTAGAGGGAGAGAATTACCTGCCTCAATCTACTGGTCACCCTTCTTTTGGTGCTGCCTGGGGTACAGTTGGATTTCTGGGCTTTTTCTGGTATTTTCACTAATTAAATGAAATACTCTGAATGTCATTAGAAGAATGATTTAGTATTATAGCACCAAATAAAACCGAAATATTTTTAATAGAAAATGCATTATCTATAGGATTTGTAAAATAACAACACTTAAATACTGATTTTCTATACACTCACTTCATAAATGCTTAGATAAAAATAGTAACAAATAATTACACAATTCTGAAGATCTACAGGGCAATTGCCTATACAGCATCCTGAAAGTGTCTTCTGACAGCCTGTAGGCATGGAGTTCTTCAGCTTTTTCTACCTTTCCAAGCATGAAGCTGGTTCACACAAAGCCTGACAGCTTCTGAGAGCTACCAATGGACAGCATTTCTGAGCACTTTGAGAATGAACCCTGAGGTCAGCCTTAGGACCATTCTCAAGAGGCAATGTCGACACATCAATGCTTGTATCTGCACACGACATATAGGTCTGAGGAAGATCATGCACAGCTACAAAGTCCTATTCTTTTGCCAGTGATATTTAAAACTCCCAGAAGGCACACCAGAATAAAGCATATTCTATCTACCATGTTTTTTGTATGTCATCTATTAGGAATTCAACATTTTTGTTTCTCTAGGCTGGTCTCCTATATGCAGCATAGGAAATTAGAAGTTCTACCAAGAATTCCTTTCACTTCAGTAAAAATTCCAGTGGAAAATATTTGTTCCATGCTTTATGCACTTCCATTTTAAATTTCCTTTCCTAGCCATAAAAAATTCATGCAAGCCCCCCCTAAATATCTGCACCAAACTGATTTCACATAAAATAGAGCTACAAAATTTAGAGCCATGGTTATATTCATAAATTATCTGAAACACTAAGCAGTATTTTAACATTGATATAGCAAAGCAAGCTCATAATACAAAGATAATAGCAACCTATTTCTTCACAGTTTAGACAACCTTTTTTTTTTTTTATTCTATACATTCCAAACCCTAGATTTCTGAGTAACAATAACAACTTGTTCTAAAGCAATGCTAAACTAATCTATGGAGTATCTCCTTTTTCCTTTTTTTTTTTTCCCCCCAGAGGAATGTGTCTGCTCTGCTGACTTCAAGCCCTCAGGGCTTCAGCATAACACGGTATTCCTTAATTTAAGCTTGTAATGGATATTTTGGTGTCATGGATATTATCTTTTTCCAAAATTTTACACCTTAAATTTTCCTTAGTCATAAAAGGCATCATATGCATTAGCAGCTATTTTATATCCTTTCTGCCCTCCCATGACCTACATCCAAAACTCCCATGACATAAAAATCTGCCTACACACTCAACAAAGTAGTCTAAATCCTGCTTTAGATGAATTCTTTGTTACACTCTTAATGAGACAACAAAGATAAACCCAGTAGTAAGGAAGATGCTCTTGGATTTGGCAGGCTTTAGTTCAGCGCCTTTTCCACAAAGGCTTTTCATTTTGCCTTAGGAAAGTCAGCTAGTGGGATCCATGCACTTAAACATCTTATTTGAATACAGACTTTAACATCTCTGTGCTTTGATATCCCAATTGTACTGGGGGAAATAAAACTTCCTGAGTTTACCAGTGCGCTGTGAGCATAAGAATGACAAAAATTAGAGGTGACACACATGCTGGAATAAGGATTTAGGAATAAGATACTCTTTATGACTCTTGCAGTGCTCTGGTAGATTACAACATGTAGAGTCTCAAGCAATTGTTCACAATGTGTGTATGTAGATATGTATGTATTTTTATGAACAACAGAAAGATCTTGATTAAATTCTGATGCAAAATGCCAATTATGCAAAATAAGGTTCTATACAAAAATGACCTATTACATTATTAATTAAGAAATACAAGCTTAAATTAAATTAAATAGGAAAATGAATACTACAATCAGTGCACTTTTTACTATTAAATTAATTATTAAAAACTATAAATAGCTTAAGCTTTCCTCAGTGTTCCAATTATGTTTCAACTGTGTATTACTCTATTACCAGTGGTATATCTGCAGCAAATGAAGTCTTGAATAACATCACCTTCCAGCTTTTGCTTTCATTAGTAATTGTAGTGACACTGTTAACCACAGTTGATAGAATCTTACTGCCTTTGCTTGCAAGACAGACTGTTCCACTTCAAGGGATGGTTTCACAGCTCTAGTAAGCTGCATTAACACTCCACCATGGCTGATGCACACACTGGTCCCTGCCCTTCCCACCCTTCCCTTCTGCCCCAGTGTCAATCACTCACTCCTGCTCACACCATGCCAGCTCCAGAGCTAATGAGGTACTTCTGGGAGCCATTTCGATCACTAAATGAGCAGAAATCAAACCCAGTAATCCAGGAGTGAGTTATAGAATCATAGAATGGTTTGTGTTGGAAGGGACCTTCAAAGGTCATCTACTTCAATTCCCATGCAATGAGCAGGGACATCTTCAACTAGATCAGGTTGCTCAGAGTCCCGTTCAGCCTGGCCTTGGATGTCTCTAGGGATGGGGCATCTACCACCTCTCTGGGCAACCTGTGCCAGTGTTTCATCACCAACATTGTAAAAAATTTTTTCCTCATGTCTAGCCTCAGTCTCCCCTCCTTTAGTTTAAAACCATTACCCCTTGTTCTATCACAACAGGTCCTGCTAAAAGTGTGTCACCATCTTTCTTTTAGGCCCCTTTTAAGAACGTTTATATCAACTTACAGCAAAGCCTGGATACTGTCAGAGCTGGAACAGGGAAAGAAGGGGGCTTGAAGGAACAGGAACGTATGGATGAGGAAGAGCGGGAGCAAGGGGAGTAAGGCTTTCTTGACCACCGAGATCACTTTCATTCACTGCTGACTCCTGTCTTTAGAGTGTTCCTTCACAAATAGTAAATACAGGCTAAAAAGATCAGAAGGCAAGGAAGGTTTCTTCATGCTAAAGTGATATTTTCAGTGTTCCTTTCTTGGTGTTAGAGAAGTTCGTTTTCCCTAGATTTCCCATAGCAGAGACTCAGGCATGGATTCCAGAAATTCTTATAAAATAAATAAGCAGTTTCTAAACAACATATATAAGAAGCGGTATACCAAATAATTCAATAAACTAGGGCAGTGTCTTCCCTGACACTGGAGTGTGTTCAGTATCTGCTGATGAATCACATTCTTCAGATTTTGGGGACTTCTGGTGAGCTAGAAGACCAGACACTTGGGCTAACCAACCTTGACAGCTTTTCCCCAAACTGCAGTCACAGCTAATCAGACTAGCAACCTCTCCCCAGAAACCAAATAGCAGGATGTAACAATGATGGTCCTTAACTTATGTGTGTAGTTGGGGGCTACTGGGTTGATCAAGTACTGTCGTTTTTTTTTTCCCTTGAAAGCAAATAATACAATGTCTGTAATTAAAAAAAAAAAAAAAAAAAAAGCAAGCTGATAGACTTTTGTCCTGAATTTCTTAAACAATATGAAATGTCCAGCCAAGGAGCTTCCCCAAATTACAGAATACTTTGAGACTTGTAAAACCAGTGGAACAGCAGTGCCTGATCATTCAGTTCAGCTTCTGGTGTAAAGAAATGTCTGGGAGCAAGGCCAAAGAGCATACTGGACCAGCTATTCTCATATGCCATAGTAGCTCTCCAGAGAATGTTACTGTGTTTTATTAGTTAAAGCAGCATTATCCTCTCCTTGTAAATATCTGTAGCAGCATAGTAGACAGAGGATCAACTTTCAAAAATGTTTTGAGAAGTAATGGTAATAGTTTCATCCCTATTCATCCACATATTGTGCAAAATCCAAATTATATTCTTTAAAATCCCTATGAGGCCATTACATGTCCTGATGCTGCTAGTATACCATGTCTCATCCAGAGTCCTTATGAGACATTCGTCATTCTGGGCTTGATTATTATGTGTAAGTTAAGCTAAGTCTGCCCCATGTGGCCTATGAAGGTCAGACTAATTCTTCTCATCCAGACTTCCTACTTGAGTTTCTCCTCCTAGAACATCAGTCAACTTGTCCTTGCATACAAGTTGAAGTGAAAACCAGTGAGGATAAACGCGGAGTCTGGGCTTGAAACCTGAGCTGAAGTAACAACCACAAGGTACTCGTGTGCCACGGTGCCAGCAAAGGCAGCTCAAGGGTCCAAACACAACATGCATCTCTTTTCAGCTATGCTATGATTACAGTCTCACAGCATGGCTGAGCCTATTGTGAAGGAGAGAGAGAAGAAAAAACATCACATTAGCAAGCAAATTGGTGGAGAGGTATTCTGTTAACTCCATGATGAAGGAGTGGTTTCACATTTCTTGTAGCTGATCTCCACTGCTGCTGAAAGGTGCAATTCCAGTCTCTGCCTGGCCACATCTTCTCACCTTTTCTCTTTGTTGGGGCTGTGCTGCTTTGTCAGCACAGGCAGCTGAAACAGCTTGCTGACCTAGCTGAGAAAATACCTTTTTTGTGATTGTTTTCTTTCCAGCTGGGTTAGGCAAGCTTCTCTGAGTCACTTCACAGCCACACAAGCGCTGGCACTACCACAACGGAGTCAATGGTGACACACATTGGGGTGAGGAGAATCATTCTTTTTGGAAGGGTACATTCTCAAATTGGTTGAAGATAGTTGTGAAACCACACAGCTGAGTATGAACCCAGCACAGGTATGTGGCTGTGAATCAACACATAAAACTAAATGCCAAATTCAGAAGACTTTAGACTATTGTTAACGTAGCACTGCAGTTATTAATGAGTAGCACTGCAATGGCCAGTGAGATTGCTGTAGAATACTGTGGTTTGTCAAGCAGAAGCAAAGTGAGAGAAAGCATAAATGTCAAATGTTTCTGAAGTCTTTCTGTTACTTTCTGTAGCAACAGGAGATTATAAATGGCAAAATGAGAACAATTTTTAAATAAAAGTTGAAACTAAGTAATCCCAAATAAGTCTTCTGATATAGGACAGCAGACGGTAACAAACTGGCAGTTTTCTCATACTCCAGTTTTCTGCTTCTAGAGATGCTTCCTGCTATATTGTGCTTGTAGTTCCTCTTCTCGGCTTTACAGAGAGACTCTGCAAAGCTTTGCACAAAGCATATGCTGGTCACATGAAACAGAAGGCATCAGGTTTCATCATGGTTTTCCTTGACATTCCCTTTCTCACCTTCTGGCTGAGGCAGGAAAAATAGGTAGTGTCAGCATAGGGATGGGTACCATGAAATTCTAGCTACAGTACACTTTGTTGTCAAACTCACAAAACAGCTTAGCTGCTTGGAGCCAAATCTTCCATTTGCACCACCGTGTAATTACAGCAGCCACTGCCCAGCTGTTTTCTGCCCTTACCTCTCCTTGGTGATTAAATGTGTGCTTTCCCACAGGGGGAAACGTAATGGCACCCAAAGAGTTTGGCTCTCTGTATGTGCTTTTTAGCCATCTCAGCTAAGCAGTGGAGCAGCACTTACTCCAGAGCTGTGAGGTGTCCTTATGAAGCTTGGGAGCAGAATTTGCTCTAGTGAGAACATCTTCCATTTATTAATATGTAAAATATACACATTAAAACAGAAAGCTTAGATATCTTTCTCTTACCCATCTGTTAATTATTTTTCAAGACAGTAAAGAGAAAACAATTTCCATATTATATTTTATGTTGAGGTTAGTCACTTGTTTGGCAAGTTTAGTGTTTCATTGTAGGAAAAGATACCAAAATAAGAAAGATATCTTTCACTAACTAGTAACTGAATTTTACGGTGCTCATACATTCGTCATTGCAAAAATGTATTTCAGCAGGAAACCACATGAGATGAATTAGATTTCCTGTTCAGCTTAGAGAGTAGCACAAGCCTATTGATGCATCTAGTGAGTTCAGAGTTGTTATTTACCGTTATAGGAAGTACAGATGACATTAAAACTCTTCAGTTGTTCTTCATCTGAAGACTAATGTGAATGGGATACATGGTGTCAACTTGTTTCTGTCCACTTCTGTGAGCTGCTTGTTGCAACATGCAACTACTGAGACAGCAAAGTACAGTAAATTTGCAGCCTAGGAAAGCTACCTTTCATGTCAGGCAACTGTGCTTGGGCTCTAAAATAAAAATTTAAATATATAGCTATAAATTAAAGTGCTCTTCTAAGTCAGATGGAGAGCTGTTCATGGCCACGTTCTTTCGCCAAGCCGCAAAGCTTGAACTCTACCATTTCTTAGCAACAGCATCTTATAGCATCACGTAACTCCAGGGAGCATCCAAAAGCAATTTCCTTTTTTTCTCTCACAAGATAACTAAAACTTGATTAAAAGAGAAGACTTATGTCATGATTCAGAATGTGACTTTTAACACTTTGGAGGTGAATCTTGGCAATCTGCATGAAGCTCTTTATATAACAGAAAGCGCTTTTTACATTTCCATCATAATTAAATTCAAAAACAAGACAAAAAATACTGACATGAAATACAACCAGTGTAAAATGACAGTCAATTTCCTCACTGGTTTGTTAACATTTTTTTTTCCTTAAGACAGAAGAAAGAACAGTAATCGTTGGATCTTCCACAACCCATAACATCAAACATGGATAGCACTGCTTCCAAGGCCAATAGTAAATGGGGTGCTTTCCAGAGAAGTTTGAGTTTCACTAACAGAAATCAGTTACATTTGAAAGATTCCGACTGTATTTTAAATTTTTTTTTTGGTATCTGGAGTCCCATCTGTGGCAGAAGAGTCATTCTGTGCTAGGTTGTGTGATGAAGTTCACCCACATACCCACAAAGGAGCTTAGAGAGATGCCAGGAGAGGAATGGCAGGCTCATCACAGGAGCCATCAGCCCACTGAAGACACACCTTCACAAGCCCAAAGGAGCACAGGGACACAGAGTCACAGGCAGGAACCTGAAACAAGTACCATAGGAGAATTAAGACCTTGTCCAGGCCCTGCCATGGGCTGTCCCAGCAGACCCTCAGCCCCAGTGTCCAGGTGAAAAACCCATCACGATGAGGCACCATGAGTAAGAAGCTCTCTGGATCACCTTTGGGACCAAAGTGGGGTTGTGGCCCAAAGACTTCACCATGAAGGTGGTGAGGCAGTAGAACAGGCTGCCCAGAGGAGTTACGGATGCCCCATCCCTGGAAGTGTTCAAGGGAGAGGCTTAGATGATTTGCAAAGGAACAAGACTGGGAAAATAAGGGTGTCAGGGGATAAAAAGGGCCAGTCATGTAACTAGTGTATTTTTCAGTATTTCTGTATCTCACTACTTGTATCCTAACATTTTGTTCACCTTTTAAACTCCTTCTGCCCATTGACATGTTGCCACTCAACTTTCAAGTAAGCAGTTTGGCAAGCAGCACTTTATGACAATGTAGTTTGGGTAAAAAAAATTAATAAGTACTTAAATAGCTTCTTATAATAACCTTTCACAATAGTTAAAAGGAAAATTCTGTCAAAGTCACAAAGAATAGTAATACACCAGTCGTACAATTTTCTTTCTGATAAGTTTTTCTACTTTATTCTTTTCTGTGTTGTAAATTTTGTCTTCTAATAGTGTTTACCTAATTTACCTCTTCTTATACCAAGAGGCAAATATTTGTTTTAACCAAGCCTTGGCTTGGTATCTAAATATTTACCTCAAAAATTTTCTGTGGAGTGGTTCTAGAGCTAAAACATTTGTAACACCTCATTGCTATCACTGTCTTCAAGAATTTATGGAAAATGGGTGAGTCTGAACAAAGGAGAATATACTATTATTTTCAGAAAGAGGGAAGGAACCAGCGTAATTTCAATGTCAAGGACAACACTAAAGTATTATTAAACAGCCCCATTAAAAGCACCCAGAGAGTCAGTGAAAAAGAAAGAGCCAGGAAAGATTTGTTGCAAACAAAAGTTTGTTAAACTGCTGTTTTCTTTAGCAGAGTATCTGGCCAGCAGTGAAAGAGGCAGTAGAAGTGATGTGTATCTGTTTTAGGGAATCTTCAGGCACTATCTTACATTACATTCTCATACACAGCTTACAGAAATATTTTGTTCTTGGATAAATCACTACAAAGTAGGTGCACAATTGCTTACAGAAAATACTGCACGACATACCAATTTTCAAACAAAAAGGAAATATAATATAGAATACTGCTGGGGTCTAGCCAAGATCTGATGCAATGCAACATTTTCATTCATGACTTGGTTGATGGAACAGAGAGCACACTTAAAAAATATGTACATGATGCTAAAGCAGAAAAGGCTGCAAGGGAGCTGAAGGATTAGAATTCAAAATGACTTTGATAAATGGGAGAAGTGGTCTGTAATCAATAAGATGAAACTCAATAAGCACAAGTCCAAAGTACCATATTGAGGCAAGAAAAAAAATCAAATGCATAAATACAAAGTGGAGAATAGTGACGGCGCTGTAGAAAGAGACCTGGGTGTTACAGTAAACCACATATTGAATATGAGTCAACAACATGATGCTGATGTAAAAATAGAAAAACTCATCCTGGGACATTTAAATAGACATGTCATATGCAAGACAGGGTTAGTAATTTTTTTCTTAATTCACCTCTTGGAAGACTTAGTTTGGTGTAGTGTAATAGTACAGTACAAAAATAAGTTGAGAAAAAAAAAAAAGAGATTTAAAAGATGGAGAATAATTAAAACACTGAAAGGATATATTGGCTCTCAAAAGGCTGATGGCAGGTGTGGAGGTGATATGATAACCTTCCAATATGTAGAAGGTTCTCATAAGCAGGGATCCCATTGATTGTTCTTCATGACACTAAGGACAGGATTAAACCTAACTGGCTTCAGTTGCAGCAGGAAAGGTTAAGGCTAAGATAAGAAAAACTTTTAACTCTGAGGACAGCTATGGACACAAATAGGTCACCTAAAGATGTGGTGTAATCAGCACCATTCAGCTTTCTAAGAAGAGGTTAGAAAAATACTCATCAGAGATTCTCTGTCCCTTGGAGAAAGAGGCAAATAGTATGAGTCCCTGAAGCTTTTTTCATTCTAGTGACTATTACAGTATCAAAGAAAGAGAAACTTGGAACTTAAATTAGCTTTTTAAAATTTTAATACTAAATATTTTCATGCCAGTTTCTGACAGTGACTTGCCTTTCTTATCTGCAAAAGGAAATTCGTGCCCTGGTGGTCTTCTCCTTGTAAGTAGTAACGTCTGCAGAGAGGTTAGATCTGCTGCTGACTTTGATCCTTCTCTCAAGACAGCTTAATACATCTCTTGATGTCTGCAGGCCTTTGATTCCAAATATTTATCTTCTTTTGGATTTATTTCTGGCCACTTGAATTTTACATTTCCCCACAGAGCCCCTTTGACACACACATCAGCTACAGAATTCAGCTGCCGCTGTTCATGGCATTCCTTCCTGGCATCACTGGACTGCTATTAATTCTTGGTACTTGAATAAATTACCTAATGCACACCTATGTTTGTTGTTTTTATCATTCTCCTGTGGTGTGCTTGAATAGTTACCAAGTTCATGTTAAGAATTTTATTTTCTTAAATATTTTGCCTCTGCTTTCAGGATTTTACACCTTTGGACACTCTGTAGTTAAGATCAGTACACTAATCTTCACTATCTTGCAGCTACTGTGACAGAGGGAGCCAGCTGTAATTACTTCTTAAATCAGATCTTGTTTCTTACTTAGGACTAAATCTCCTGTTCACCAGCAAAGCTACCTACTGCTTAAAGCAGTCGTTTGTGGTAACAAGAATTTGCTACTCTTAGCTATATCATTCACTGGCATTTGAGCCACTAATCCCGGTTACTTGAAATATCTGTTACTTTTACTTCCATTTGTATCTTTCTTTGTGCACTTTTTAAGGGTCTTTCTTCTACAACAAAATGCACTGAGACTTGAATCTAGATAAAAATGGAGTCTATGGCTCATGTTTCCTGTCCTCTCACCTCAGAAAGTTCATTAAAGTAAAACTGTGTCAAGATCAGAAAATATATTTGAGACTGTGGAATGTGATTGCTCTGTCAGTTTCTTTTTCTATTAGAGTTCAGGGCTAAAAATTCTACCTCACATCTTCCCATACACCTGCTGTACCTGTAGACCTGAATTTCCAGGTATATTATATGGGTTTTCTTACACAAGAACCAGTGTTGTTATTGACACCTCATGTAGCATTTTTTACATTCGTTAAGACAAGATTAGTGCAGAAGCGGATGAGTGGTAGCACGTACAAAGTCTGGATCACAAATTGCAGATTATGCAGAGCATAGGATGTCCTGTTTATGCTCACGTGTATTATAGGCATGATAACTAGTGTCCTAGCTGGAACTGCATTCCACTTTCCCATCCTCTGGGTACTCTGTAAGCTGCCAGCCTGGTTTCACTGCATGGAATAGGGAAGAAGGATCACGCTTCTGTCTTTGAAGTATCCAACAGCTTAAAAAAAACCTCACATAAGGTATCATGGACCTGTCACCACACCCACCATCAGAGTCTCTCCACTTTTGCAAGATGAACTGAGCAAGCAGCATGTCTCTTGGCCCGGCAGGAGGGCTTTCAGCAGCCGTGCAGATGCACACATGCTTCCTGAGCCAGAAGCATTGTCTCCTGTACACAGTGGGTCACATAAGACAAGTCTGCAAAGTTGGAGTTACATCAGGCACAGCTTTCCGTGTAGTCAGATATTGTGACTGATGACAAAGACAGGATCCATTTGAGTGTCGTGTCTGGCTCTGGGAGAAGAGTTCTGCAATGCAGGTGGGGCAGCTCAGCAGTGAAATGAGATTTGTAGAGTGGGAAGTACAATATTAATGGCAGATTTGTGATAAGTTCAGCCCTTTTTTGGTGAGGTAATTACAAGTAAAAGCGTGGTGTTGAACAAACAGGGAAGGATAACTAGTCATGCAGAGACTCAAAGCATACTTCCACTATATTAGTGCTGTGACAGCATGTCAGGACCAGAAAATCAGCAGCAAGCAAGGTTATTCAGGAAATGAAAACACCCATTCTGATAAGAAGTGGTAGCAGACTTTTCTTAGATACTTTCTTGGCTGCATCAGGGTCACTGATGGCGAAAAAACACCCTCCAAATATTCAGGTCTCCATGCTTTAGATCAAAAGGAAGGAATAATTGTGTTGTAAGCTGTTGTAGCTAACCATGGAAGACAAAGGCAGTGTCGGGTGGTTTGGCAAGTTGTATGATGTCTGGGTGTCCCAGAGCTCTCTCCTAGGCATGCTAACAGAAGCATCCCCCAAGTTCCCAGCACGCTGAGAGCAACAGACAGACCCATCAAGAGCCACGGGTGATTCTGCCTCCACCCCAACATCCAAGCTCATGAGCTCATCCATTGGCAATCTCCACTAAAGCCTTTTCAATTACTGCTTAAGTTGCTGTCAAATGGCAGCTGGATGTGTGCTTGTCCAGCTCGAAGAATAATCATTGGTCTTCTGTCAGACTTGATTCTAGTCAATGCCCTCCTACATTTTTTGTAACATATTTAACACTATCTCTCACCTAATAATGAGGATATGCATCCCAAGGTTTTTCCTTCCTGTTTAATTTAGCATGGATGATGGCATATTATGTCCCATACTTGGAAATGGGGGCTCTCTGGCTTGGGAGAAAGGCAAGATGTCTGCTTAGACTGAGATCTGTCAGAAGTTAGGGATAGGAGGAGAGAAGCCAAAGACACTTCATAACAATAGCAAGTAAAGTAGCCCCCTGAGTTTAAACAGACTGGGCAGGATGACTTCAGTTTTCAAACTTGCAATAGGTCAGGCATAGAAAAGTGTACAGCAGGTAATGATCTCTCCCTTAAGGTGTGCACATGACTTTCATGCTGGGTGATGTGATTCTGGGTGGTGAAAAAGGACATCTTTGACTAAGCCAGGGGAAGCCCTTCAATGAATGTCCTGAAACTGATGTCCATGCTTTGTCCTTGGACGTGCTGAAGTACTGGATTGTAGCTGTGACCTGTTACTGTGAAAAGGAATAAAGTCTGATGTCTTCAGTAATGTCAGGTAGATCCCACTTTTCTGTCCTAAGCAAAAAGCTCACTTTTACAATGTCTGATGCAATGTCACCCAACGGTCAGGGTTGATATGGTGAAGGGGTGGGAGGTGCATGGATCCTTTCTAGACTCACATTATTACAAAAATAAATAAATGGAATAAATAAATGTTTGACTCAGCCTGAGACCTGTTTTCTCATAATTACCATCAAATAGTTATGAGATGAGAAAATCCTAGAACATCAAGTGAGTAAGAAATCAGGTGCAATGGGCATAGATGAGGTAGAAGGGAAAGGGAGCTCTGTGTTTTAGGCTTGGACAAGTTGAGGCCATGGCAGGCAGAACTGGAGCACCCATTTTTACCACTGGTCCTCCTGAAGGCAGGATTCTTAATCCAGTCCTGAGCTATTTGAGGTACCCCAAGCTGAGCCCTTTGCAGAAAAACAACATTCCAGAAGGATTCATGCCTTGAGTACCCATGGTGTTTTGCATAGATGTTTTCCAGAGAAACCCAGCAGGTCAAATATTTCTGACTCGGTCCACTTGGGACCATGTGGAACAATGCCTCGGGAGTGTGTTTGCCAAGCACACGATTTCCTCTGTGGCCCTGGTCCAGGCTCTGTCTGATCAGTAACACTATGTTGTCATCAAATTCTTCAAAGCTGCTGTTGTTGGAGCCAAGACAGTTTACAACAAAACATCAAATTGATTCCAGCAAGGGCCCACATGATAGAGAAAAAATATGCAGCCAAACCTGCAGACACCAAAGGAAGGCGATTTCTTGGAAAGATTTGGGTTTCATGACAAAGCCACATCAAGAGTAGAAAAGGAGCATGAAAGAATTGGCAAAAGAGCCTTTGGGCTGGCACAGAAGGTTCATTCAGAAATACAGATATCTGATACCCGATCTTGCATAATCCTGCCAGATAAAAATTATTCCTTCATTTGTTTATTCATGTATTCTTACCCCCACTCCCACCTTCAGTCAGAGTGGTCTTATACTAGCTGTGCATCTTGTGTCTAAAGGCTGTAGCATTTTTAATCTGAGCTATCCTACAAGCAGATTTATAGTTTTGTGAAGCTACCGTCTCGTGACTGTCTCTGCTGTTTACAGCTGCTGTCCTCTCTGCTCACTCTGTCCAAATGCAACCTATGTAAGTCCTGGCAGATAGCAGGGAGGGTAACCAATGAAACTGGAGCACGCAGCCAGCTGTCTCTCCCTCCCCCTTCACGCCCCTCTCTTTTTTTTCGTCCTTTGTAAAGATATTTAGGTGTTGCTCTGTTCAGCATTACAAGCCTCACTGTGCTCAGTAGAGCAATGCCTAAATAGGTTCGAAAATATCAGTCACTATGTTAGGCGAAGAATCAATGAACACCAAGGACAACTTACAGAGCAAGCCAGAAGTGACATAAAAGAAGATATAAGGTAGTTTGGGAGCTTACAAAGGAAAAAAAAAAAAAGAAAAACAAAGGCAATTTGGGTGAAAGAATATTCTTGAGGTGGAGAAAAGAGTGAGCATTAGAAATAGGAAAGAAAGTTGCAAAAAATAGTGGGAAACAAAGATCCAGGGAAGTGACTTCACAGAGTTGGAAGAAAATAAAGAAAATGAAGTCACACTACTAAAGAATGTAATCAAAAGATTAGAAAAACAGAAAAGAAACGTAGAAATCATAAACAAGAGAGAGGGAGAAAACTGCACATATCTCTACAGAGAAAGGATAATTGAAATATTAAAAACAATGAGTTAAACTCTTCATAATGAAACAAAATATATATACACTATGAGAGATGCTAAGCAGCAGAGACTCAGCACTAATTGGATTTTCTTACTTCGAGCTGTTGTGCAAACCAGCCACCCTCATCCATTCCAACAGCAGCTGGGAGTCTTGTGTCAACAAATATACATCTTCACACCTAATCTTACTTCCATTCAACTCAACAGGTGACTTCTGCTGACTTCTATGGGAGCCCATGGAAAGCAACCAGTATTTGGGTACCAGTTCATGTGGGAACAATGCTGAAAGGCAGACTCAGAAAGCTTAAGTTGGAAGAAAGAATTTGAAGAAGAGTGACATTTGGAATTTGGGAAAGAGTAGGTGGAATAGGAATAACTGTGGATGGGAAAAATATATAAAAATCATGATGCCCCTACTGAAACCACCTACACCACCACCATCTTTTATCTGACACTTTGATCACTCACAGAGTTGAGATAGAGCTTTTACTCTTTGCACACTAGAGCCAGATTTTCCAAAGCACTGTACATACAGCCACAGTTTAAAAGCTTCTACAGTACTTAAAACACCTGTCTCCCACTAAATCCAAGGGCCTTGCTAATACATCTGCTCATTCTTCATGCAAACCCACATTCAGAATGTGCTCCCTACCCTGCCCCTCGAGGCCCTGGGCACACGGGCAGGCTGTGGTGCCCTGACCACTCTCACCCAGGACCCCTGACCGCTGCCCCGCTGCCCCGGGGCCAGCTCAGCCCTGGCCCCAAACCAGCCCTGTGGTGGACGTCGTCCCATCTCCTGCTCCTCTGATGATCACTGGACTATTGGCAGGTCCTGTCACCACCTCAGATTTGGCTGAGCTGTAAACCATGAGATGTTTGCTTATTTGAACTCAATTTATTCAGCATTTTAAGGTAATTTTCTGATGCATCTGCTTGTGACCTGTGTACAATGCCCGATAAGGTCTCGCACCCTATTTATTTCTGATGATTTTCTTACTGTACAACAGACAAGCCTGATATTTTTACATTTTCTTTCTTCCAGAGGATGTGCTGGAGGCCTGGGGTTGGAGACTAAGGGTGTCCTCATCCCTTTGAAGGATTAAACTGTTGAACAGCTGGTAGAGAAATTCTTTGGTGCTTTTGTCACTGACTTGTGGTTAGTAGGTGCTCTGTATGACTGGACAAAGAATTTGTGCACAGAGTATAAAAAATTTAAACTGATAGAGCTGCATATATGCACCACTGCCATCAAATTTCTTCCACATTCAAATGGGGTTAATGGGCTCTGCCAAACTGCTATTATAAATTTTGCAGACCCACCATTTCTTGCACCACACCACAGCCACAAACAGTTTTGGCTCACACAGGTATTTTTCCAAACCAGGCAGGTTGAGTGGGCAACACCACCCGCTCACACACACAGACGGGCCTGCTCCCACACGGAACACGCAATACAAGAACGAGAGAGAACCAACATCACAGTTTATCCGTTTTTAATGCAACCAGCAGCGACGAGCCTAGCCCACCACAACGGATTCTGCGAACCTGCAGCGAGGCTACGCAAAGCGCTGACCTGACCCAACCTGACCCGAAGTGCCCTCCCCCCGCCCGGCCTTCCCGGCCTCTCCAGCCCCCGCCGCTGGCTGACGGCACCTGCCGGGGAGCGGCCCCCGCACCTCCCCCAACGCCCGCCGCCCTCCCTGCGCATGCGCCACCTCCGAGAACTACATATCCCGGCGTGCCGCTCGCGCCCGCCGCCGCAGCTGAGCCAGTGGGAAAGGAGAAGGCCAGTTCCCGCCCCCTCGCCCCCCGCTGCGGGAAATATCCCCAGCAGGTGCGCGAGAAATCCATGGGCCGCCCGTCCCCCGTGTCCCTGCGAGCCAGGCGCGCAGGCAGGGGCTGGCTCGGAAGGCTGTTACAAAGGAGTAGCGGAGTGAACGGGAGGGAATAGGCCCCAGCTGCTGTGTGGAGATCACGGGGGTCTCTTCTCTTCCTGCCTCTACCGGCCGGGACGGGGAAGAGGTGGGGGCCGCCAGCGGGGTCCGGCGCGGAGGGAGAAAGCCTCTCTTCAAAGGAAGCTGCGGTACGGCTTCCCGCGCGCTGTCAGTTAGGAGCGCGCGAGGCGGGCAGATGCCACCCGATTGGCCAGCCGCTGCGCGGGCCCCCGCCTACCCCTCGCCGGATTTGCTGTCGGCCGGCGCGCGGGCGCTGTCAATCAGCTCCCGAGCCGCGGCGGGCCGCAGGCAGCCCGAGGGGCTACGGCTCTGCCGGGCCCCGCCCCACGGCGGCCGGGCCCCGCCTTCCGCCTGCCCGCCCCTCGCGCTGTCAAGAGCGGCACGAGCGCGGGAGCCGGGCCCGTCCGCCCGCGCCGTGGGCAGCCGCCGCCCCCGCCCCCACCCCGAAGCGCGCGCCTCGGCAGCCACGCCTCCTCTGGCCCGGCGCGCGGCCAGAAGAGGAGGAGAAGGAGGAAGACGAGGGCCCGGGCCTGCCCCGCTGCCTGCCGGGGCCGGGCTCCCGGGGCGCCGCGTCCCGCCCCCGCCCCGCCTCCTCTGCCTCCGGCGTGGGGAGCGCGGCTGAGGCGGAGAGGGGCGGCCGAGAGGCTGGCGGCTGGGCTCGGTTTCCTGCTCAGTGGGCGTCAGTTGGGCCCCGGCGGGCCCCGCCCCCGCTGCCGCTCGCCCTCCCTCCCCTTCGCCGCCCGGCCGGCCCGCAGCTGTCACTCAAGCCGGCGGGGCTGAGGCCGGCGGCGGCGGCGGGCGGAGAGAGAGGCAGCTACGCCACAGCCCAGCGGCGGCCATTCGTGGAAAAATAGGCCGTCCCGCTCCTCCCAGCTCCGGCTGCGACCGGCCTTCTCCCCGCTACCCCCACCCCACCCTCCGCCTCCTCCTCCTCCTTCTCCTCCCCCCTAAAGCGGCGCCTCAGCGGGGCATTAATGCGGGATGAGCGGTATGTAACCCCCTCCCTCTCCCTCCTGTGCACACCCCTCCCTCCCTCCGCTCCTCCCTCTACCCTTCATCCCCCCTCTATCCCGCCCTCCCGGGTTCCCCCTTTTCTTCCGTGCTGCTCCCCCTTCTTACCCCCTTCGTCTGTTGCTGCCCCTCCACCCATCCGCACTGCTTCCTCTTATGCCCCCTTTCTTCTGTTCCTCCCCAGCCTGCCCCTCCGACTTGCCTCCTCCGTACCTCCCTCCTCCATTCCCCCTTTCTTCGCTTAACCCTCCCTCCTGTGCACATCCCTCCCTCCTTCATTCCTCTTTTCCTCCCTCTTTCCCTCCCATGCACAGCCCTCCTCCTGCCCCCTAAAGCATCGACGGCCACTCAGTGGCCGTCGATGCTTTAGGGGGCAGGAGGAGGAGGAGGGTTGTGGGTGGTTTTTTCCTGCTGTCTCTGGGAGAGGAAACCAAACCTCCCCTTTCTGGGTGTTAACTCTCCAGCCCCCATGGGTTGGGTTTCAAACCACGTTTCTTAGGACTCGTTCTTTTGTAATAATGATTTCCAGTGTTGTTTTTATGAAGAGGTAAAGGCGGCAAGCTGGGAACCAAAAAGGATATGCTCGTAGCTTTTGTTATTGTATAAATGAAGGTGAATAATTAACCTGTTACACTTGATATTTTTGCAGATCAAAAGAAGGAGGAAACTATGCCCACAGAGGGAGAGAAATCTCCCGAGGCAGAGAATAACAACAATAATAATAAAAAAGGGAAAACTGGAGGCTCACAGGTAAAGCACGCATACCCGAATAGGGAAGCGCCTAAACTATTAGCGTTTAAGATTAAATGTTCAACTAATAGCATTTCCTGCTCAGGGCATCTTTCTTTGGGTTGGATGAAACATATTTGGTTGGGTGCAATATTTTTACTGCCTAGACATGGCTTTTGTAATTGCATTTTGCAAGGATCAGCTGCTTTCCATGTAATAGAAGCACTTTAATTTTTTTCCTTTATTTTAGAGGGAAAAAAAAAAGACTGGATTGAGGATGCAGTTGAGCTCCTGACTGTCACATATTCATTGATAATTGGGAGGTTTATGTTTAAAGATTATTTACAGAAATACATACTTCCTTTTTCAGAGCTGTATCACATTGGTCTCTGTGCAGAAGCACTTTTTTTTTTCTGTTTCCTGTGTCAACCTTAATGCTAATTTCTAATGGTTCGTACTCATGCTCTTCTCCTGAATCTGTTCTGTTCTCTTTCTTAATGGATAGGATTCTCAGCCTTCACCTCTCGCTTTGCTAGCAGCCACTTGCAGCAAAATAGGAACTCCGGGTGAGAATCAAGGAACTGGACAGCAGCAGATTATTATAGATCCAAATCAAGGTTTGGTGCAGCTTCAGAATCAACCACAGCAGTTAGAACTGGTAACAACTCAGCTTGCTGGAAATGCTTGGCAGCTTGTGGCTGCTGCTCCTTCTGCTTCAAAAGAAAATAATGTTACTCAACAAGGATCTTCCGTTGCCTCAAGTGCAGCAAGTCCCTCCAGCAGTAACAATGGAAGTACATCTCCTTCAAAAACCAAATCAGGCAATTCTTCTGCAACTAGCCCTGGACAATTCCAGGTAATTCAAGTACAAAATCCAAGCGGTAGCGTCCAATACCAAGTCATCCCACAGATTCAGACAACAGAAGGTCAACAGCTTCAGATCAATCCATCTAATACTACTGGTCTACAAGACATACAGGGTCAAATTCAGCTTATTCCTGCAGGGAATAATCAAGCTATCCTCACAACTGCGAATAGGACAGCTTCAGGGAATGTTATTGCTCAAAACCTAGCAAATCAGACAGTTCCAGTCCAAATTAGGCCTGGTGTTTCCATACCGCTGCAACTGCAAACTATTCCTGGTACTCAGGCGCAAGTTGTAACAACGTTACCTATAAACATTGGTGGGGTAACCCTGGCACTGCCTGTGATAAACAATGTGGCAGCTGGAGGAAGTTCGGGTCAAGTTGGCCAGTCTACTGAAAGTGGAGTTTCCAATGGAAATCAGCTAGCGTCTACGCCTGTCACTTCTGCCTCTGGTAGTACAATGCCAGAGTCTCCTTCCTCATCTTCCACCTCCACAACCACTGCCTCAACATCTCTAACTAGCAGTGACACGCTAGTAAGCTCTGCAGAAACAGGCCAGTACACAAGCACAGCAGGCAGCAGTTCGGAGCAGACAACTGAAGAACCTCAGTCAACCGCTACAGCAGACTCTGAAGCCCAGAGCTCCAGTCAACTTCAGTCCAATGGACTTCAGAATGTCCAGGATCAGTCAGGTTCCCTTCAGCAGGTCCAAATCGTAGGTCAGCCTATTCTGCAGCAGATACAGATCCAGCAGCCTCAACAGCAGATCATTCAGGCCATTCCCCCGCAGTCATTTCAGCTCCAGTCGGGGCAGACTATACAGACCATCCAGCAGCAGCCTTTGCAGAATGTTCAGCTGCAGGCAGTGAGTCCAACTCAGGTGCTCATCAGGGCTCCAACTTTAACACCTTCAGGGCAGATCAGCTGGCAAACTGTACAGGTTCAGAACCTGCAAAGCCTTTCAAATCTTCAAGTTCAAAATGCTGGGTTACCCCAACAACTAACCATTACCCCAGTGTCTTCAAGTGGTGGCACGACCATTGCCCAGATTGCACCAGTGGCTGTTGCTGGTACCCCCATTACTCTGAACGCTGCCCAGCTTGCTTCAGTACCTAATCTTCAAACAGTAAGTGTTGCCAACCTGGGTGCTGCAGGTGTTCAAGTTCAAGGAGTTCCTGTTACCATTACCAGTGTTGCAGGTGAGTGGTCTGACAAAGTTTTGGGTTTGTTTGGGTTTTTTGGTGGTTGTTCAGTTTGTTTTTCACTTGTGCAAGAATACCAGACTGTTTTAAATTAATATTTTTTTTTCCCAGGATTTTCTGTAGTAAATGTTAAACCCTTAACTGTGAGGAAATACTTTATACTTACCACTAAAATTATTCTTTTTTTTTAATAGCTGACACTTCTAAACATTGAGCTAATATCACCAGTTGTGTCAATTGAAATTGAACTGTTTGTATTTGATAAAGTATCCTTAAATGATCCTGTTCTCCATCTTGTTAAAGACTTGTAGGTTTTGGAAATTAACATGAGACTTTACTGTTAGATGTTTGATATGTTTAAAAAACAATAACAAGCTTTTTTCAACCAGGCAGTATTCCTGGTCTCTGCATGGGGGATGTAGGATAAGAAAAGTGACAGCATGTGAACTGTGGTATCTTGTGTCATGGCATGCATTTGTATGGAACGGTTGATTGTATTCTGCACTAACTCCTGAAGTTGTTCCCTTAGAAGTTTGAGTTCTGCAAATAGATTGAGTGAAATAAGGTATGATTGTGTGCAGCATGGTTCCTGTGACTTTTTTAAAAAATAAAAACAACTGGTAACTGTACCTCAGTACTTGCTGATGAACTTCTGATATGTATGATGAAATGCCTGTTTGGTTATGCTGGTCTTAATAGTTGGGAAAGGAGCTACTAAAAAGCTCTAGGCTGGATAATGGACCTTAGACCTAAAGTAAATTCTGTGCCAGGTCTCTGTAGTGTCCCAGAGGGGCAATTCTACATGTAAAACTTGCGTACTTTTAACATTTCAGGTAAAACTTGATTTAGGGGTTCTCTCTGCCAGTTTAATAACTGCTTATGTGACCTTGGTTTTATTTCATACAAGTAAAAGTCTTCTGTTGTAGTAGTTAAAATAAACTATTGTATTAACAACAATCTGACTATAGACACAGGTTTTTAGTATAAAACTGTAAGAAAAACCTCATGTTCAAATACTGTCCAGTCTGCATAAACAAACGTTAGTATCATATTGACTCTTAATTTTTTTTTTTTAATTCTATGCTAAGATGAAAAATGCTTAACTGTGCAAAGCATTGTTGCCTTTAGTTGAAACACATTTGAGGAAATTACATGTAGTTTGATAATGAGAAATCGGCCTGTGGGATAATTTCATTTGCTGTGGTACTCTTCAGCACTTGAATGGCATGTTGAAATGCTAACAGCTGGATTGGATGCACTAAACCTGGCTTACATGAGGAGTGTTACAGAAATGTTAATCTGGGTAATCAGAATTAAAATCTTGACCTTGCATTTAGCTCTAATAGTTCAAAAAGAAGTTTCAGTTAGGTGGAGCTGTGCAGGTGCTAAATGTCTTGCAGTCCAGTTTGCCTTGGAAAATGTTTTTCTTAATGGGAAGGTGCTGGTTGGCTACTGTTGTTAGAAGTTCCTGCTTCTGTTGGAGGCTCTTCATAGGAAGTCTGCTTTGGGAACAGCCTAGGTTTGAGGGTTACGGGAAAAACCTCGCTGCATGCATTTTTTTTTTTTTTTTCTTGCTTAGTAATAGTGTACAGCTGTTTAGTCCACACTAATAGGTATTAGAAAAAGAGATTCTGAATATTGTCTGCTCAGTTATTTTGGCTGCACGTCTGCTTGCATGTTAAGTCTTTTGGAAAATAAAGAGATTGAGATTTGTAGCTGAGGATGAAAGAAGGGAAATGAGTCATAAGTATGGTCCTGGAGAAGCCAAGCCTTGTCATACAGGGTTCATATGTTAACTAAACTGAAGCTCTGTGATCATTGAATTCCCCTCCTCCTTTTTTTTTTTTTTTTTTTTCTTTAATTCAGGTAGGCCTTACGGCTGTTTCCACAGCACTTATAATTTTATGCTAGCAGCAGTGAGTCCTCCAGCTTTTTCTCCATTCCTTCGTATTTAAGGTATTGTTTGTTTTCCAGGGCTTCTCGAGGTTATAGAGAAAGAACAAACTTTGAGAATGTGAGAGATTAGTTATGATTTCTTTCTCATATTTATCTTTACTTTTCTCCTGTGAAACTTCCTGAAGCCATGTTTTGGGAATAGGAGACATGGCAGCATGGAAAGCAGAGTGAAGAGCATGGTGTGCAGCCCTTAATATTATATTACGTACCCAAAGAAAGAGTGATTATGAAATAGAAAATTATAAACATGCTAAAATCTAAATGTTGTTTGCCTGTTATAAAGAATAAGCTGTTTTGATCAGAGCTATCAACTTCCTTGGATTTTCTGGGTTTTATTTGAAATATTTTTTGCTATTATTGTCACAGGAAGCCTTTTAAAAATATAAAGCCCTCTGTTACCTCAACATCTGCCAAATGATATTTCCATTCTTTTTCTGCTGTACCTAAGCTTGTCAGTGTGAAATCTTTTACACATTATTTGAACTCTATAGAAGTGGATCATTTGTTACACGTGAGCCCTAGAAATAGGTGTTAGAAATGAACCGTGTGGAGGATGTCCAGAAAGTGTCAGGGAAAAGACTGAGTGAAGGACTCATCCCATGAATTGGCTTAGGTGCACTAACTTTGTTAGAGGGGGAAAAAAAAAAAAGGTTACTTTGTCCTTTAAGCAAACCCAACTGATCAAGCCAGCTGAGTTTCAGGAAAAAGAAATTGCAATAAGTGTTTGTCTGAAAAAACTGTTATTTTACTTGAGTGGTACTTATCTTCCATCAACATTGGTTTTCATAGTTGTTTCTACAATGGGATGATTTAGTAATAACTTTGTCTTAGTTTTTCAGTAGCAAATAAAATAGTAAAGAACTCTAAGTGCAAATAACAAAAATTCTTAGCTTAAAATTATTATGGGAATGTTAAGCTATAGAACTATTTTGGGAAAGGTTTGTTTGTTTGTTTTTTTGTCAAAGAGATTCTAAATTCCAGAAGAGACAGCTTTCCCATTGGGAAGAAAAACATTTAAAATCTTCAAGTAAATATTGTATTTTGGTCTACTTTTTATAACCTTTGCAACCAGAAACTTTGAGTAACAAGGTGTATCCCCTGTATTGTAAACCATGGTAAGTATTACACCTTGAATTTTATGTTGTGTGTGGTCAAAAAGCAGAACAAAGCAGAGAAATTCTCACACCCTTTCACTTTCTGGCCTGAGGGAAACTCATTCTATATCAATGATGTAGAGGAAAACTACATTTTTACTGTGAGAGTGAACAAGCACTGGTACAGATTGCCCAGAGAGGTTGTGGGCTTTCCTTCTTTGGAGATATTAAAAAGGTGTCTGGACATCATGGTCCTGGACAACCTGCTCTTGATGGCCCTGTTTGAGTAGGGTGGTTGGACCAGATGACCTCTGGAGGTCCCTTCCAGTCCACAGTCCACATCACTCTGTGCTCTGATTTTTTTTCTTTTTTTTTTTTTTTTTTTGAGATGCACAAAGTGTCAGTCAAAGGAGTAATTAAATGTACAGAAGAAAGCTGGATGAGAAGATAGACACCAAGTATCTGAGCCTTAAAACTAGATCTTTAAGCAATTATTTAATTAAAAGCTAATCAAATAACAGACTACATAAAAGCAACTGTGTTTACTTGAACATGCAGGAATCTACCAATACCTGCCTTGCTGTGTGATCAGTACTTGTCATGGCCTTTAAGCAACCTAGTTCTGTACAAAGTAAATGGTGTTTCCCCTGTGCTGTGTGAATTGTTGTTTAATACACGATTCCTTATGGAACAGGATAGCCTTTAATGTCAATATGTGGTGACTTCCTGACTTTAGCCCTTATGAGCTTGGGGACAAGCCTTTTTTCAAGACTTCTGCTGTGATAGCTGTAGATACAAGTTCAAAGGATTCCTGTCCTCTCAGCCCCCCATCCCCTTCTTAAAATAAGGTATCATTTAAAGCTTATTTTCAGGCCCTCTTATTTGTGTGGATGTGTTAATTGACAACATGTGTCTATGTGAAAGGAACTTGTCTTGGGTTTAATGGT
Organism: Streptopelia decaocto; assembly: GCF_964273445.1. Classification (NCBI taxonomy): domain Eukaryota; kingdom Metazoa; phylum Chordata; class Aves; order Columbiformes; family Columbidae; genus Streptopelia; species Streptopelia decaocto. The sequence continues at coordinate 130,520,002 of NC_138655.1, read as the reverse complement.
TTTAAGAAAAATATATTGTTCATAAAATCATTTCCATTTAGTGGACTGTTTCTTTGTCCCTCAGCACATTTGGCTTGGAGTATATTTGTTTTAGGAACAGCACAGAATGTGAACATTTGTGGATGCTGAAGAATATGCGGTGGGATAAAAAGAGACAGGTTAAACTGTGTTGAAATGCTGAGTATTAATGGCTTCCCTGTAAAAGTTTTGTGTTTTGCATGTAGGTTTCCTTTCACTGGAGCCTTCAGAAGAGGTTGCAAGCTTGTTCTGAAGTTGTTCATGGTTTTTGCTTACAGTGGGAATCTAGTGGTGGTGGTGGAAAGGATGTCTTTTCAGAATAATTCCCTGTTCCCTATGAAAAAAAAAAAAAGTAATAGATCAGACTTCTATCTATCTTACTTAAACATCTTGAAGTATTTTCATTGTGTCATGATGAAGGTGGTTCTCCCATCCAAAAGTGTATGAAAGACTTTTGTTTTAAAAATAGTGAAAAAATGTTACTTTTATATATACTTGTCCAAGCTTTGTTAGTTGTGTTAGGCAAAAGTCACCAGATTCCAGCACCTTGCAACTCAAGTTCAAGCCATTTTGTTTAAGATGGATGGTGACATGGCCTGAATTATGGGGAATTTGGAGTTCATCCACCAAAATAACCTGGAGGGATTCCCTTTGTTCAGTGGAACAGTCTGTTGCCTGACAATACTGAAACTGGAAAGTTTCAAGTCTTTTGCAGGGATGTGCTGTGTACCCTAAAACAGTTACTAATGACAATGAAGGCCAATACCAAGTGTATTTATTGGAGGCCTTTAAAAACATAATGAACATTGCACTTCTGTTTCATACTCTCTAGTAATGTGAGTTACTAGGGAATTTCTCTCTTTGACCAGCTACCTTCATTGCACTACTATGAGTAGTTATGCAATTTCTCAGTACCTCCAGGTCTCCTCCTGCTTTCTTGTGCCGTTTTTCATTTGTCTTCATCTGACTTCATCTTGTCTTCAAGCCTTTCTCTTTCCTTCTTTAGTAACTCTTCTTGTGTGACAGTCACTAGTTCTATGACTTGCTGTTCAAAGACTGAAGACATCATTTAGATATTACTATAATTCTAGTTGAAACTTTGCTGAGGAGTTTGAAACATTGTACCAAATTCTTCAAACAGGAATAAAATGATACATAAGATTAAATACATGTAACTCAGGCATAGTGACTGGAAAAGGGGAAACATCACACCCAGTTTTCAAAAGGGTAAAAGGGAGGACCCTGGGAACTACCAGCCAGTCAACCTCACCTCTGTGCCTGGTAAGATCATGGAACAGATCCTCCTAGAAGCTACGTCAAGATATGTGGGTGACAGAGAGGTGATTAGAGACAGTCAACACAGCTTCACATAGAGCAAATAGTTCAGCCTTCTACAATGGAGCGAGTGTGTTGGTAGATAAAGGAAAATGAGCTGATACCATCTACAATAACTTATGTAAGGCCTTTGCCATGGTCCCATGTGATAATATTGGAGAGATAAGGATTTTTGTGGATGGACTATTAGATGGATAAGGAATTGACTGAATGGCTGCATTCAAAGACTTGCTGTCAATGGCTCAATCTATTGATGGAGATCAGTAATCAACGGTGTCTCTCAAGGGACTGCATTGGGACCAATACTGTTGAATATCTTTATTAATGACATAGTGGGATTTGAGTGCACCCTCAGCAAGTCTGTGGTTGACACCAAGCTGAGTTGTGTGATTGACACACCTGAGGGACAGGATGCCATCCAGAGGGACCTGGACAAGCTTGAGAAGTGGGCCCGTGTGAACTTCATGAGGTTCAACAAGGACAAGTGCAAGGTACAGCACTTGTGTTGAAACAGTCCCAAATATCAATACACACTGGGTGACAAATGGATTGAGAGCAGCCACGTGGAGAAAGACTTCAGGATATTGGTAGATAAAAAATTGGATATGAGCCAGCAATGTCCGCTTGCATCCCAGGAAGTGTATCCTGGGCTGCATAAAAAGGTGCAAAGAAAGAAGTGCAGTTAGCAGGCTGAAGGATATGATCCTCTCCTTCTTGCCTGCTCTTGTGAGACCCCATCTGTAGTACTTTGTCCAGTCTGAAGTCTCAAGTAGAAGACAGACAGGGACCTGTTAGAACGGGTCCAGATGAGGGCTGGAACATGTCTCCTTCTAAAGGATGAGGGAGTTGGGGTTGTTCAGACTGGTGAAGAGAAAGATCTGGGGAGACCTTATTGCAGCCCTTCAATATATAAAGGGAGCTTATAAGAAAGACAGAGATACTTTTTACCAAGGCTTGCCTGTAGTCACAGGACAAAAGTCAGCAGTTTTAAACTGACAAAGGGTAGGATTGCATTGAAAATAAGAAAGAAATTCTGTACTATGAAGGTGATGAGATGCTAGAACAGGTTGCTCAGAGAAGTTGTCAATGCCCCAGTCCTTGGAAGTATTTAAGGCCAGGTTGAATGGGGCTCTGAGCAACCTGGTCCCTTGGAAGGTGTCCCTGCCCACAGGAGGAGGCAGTTGGAACTAGATCTTTAAGGTCCCTTCTTACCCAAACCATTCTATGATTCTATGAATATAAGAGTCAAAGGTGTTTCTGACCCTGTCTGATGCTGCCTGCAGGTGCTGCACGCAAGAGTAATCTCATGTATTCTTCCCACCATTCAGTGATTTGCATCTCAAGTCCTCCTGAGACAGAAGTGGGATCACTTTTTTAATATATACTTAATGATGGATTTCTTTTCTTCCATGAATTTGTCTTTTTGAAGCTGTGTAAATTCTTTACATCTTCAGTACTTGTCTGTAAATTGTGTCTTAATTGTTGTATGTTGTATGACGCATATTTATTTAATGTTCTCAAACTCCTGCATTGTGAAAAATTAAATTATCTAATTCACCTTTATACGATTTACGGTCTGCTATTATCTATCACGTAAGCTAGTTAGTGAGTGAGGGGTAGGTGCTTAGTCTGAAGTCCTAGAATATTACACTTGTGTTGTTGAATGAAAAAAAATCAATTTTTATGACAACATCTAACCTGTGGGTCTCCTTCCTCGTGTTAATGGAACAGTGAGTATGTGTAGAAGCAAAACTCAGTTGTGTAGCTGGTCAAGGAAGGATGCCTGTAGGTGGTAACAAAGTGAAAAGAGCTTAAAACAGCCACAGTATATACAGGCAACCTGGCAAATATAAATACCAAGGGTGGAAGTCAAAGAAGCTGAAGGATGGTTTTTGCATGTTTTTTGTTTTTTAACAACATCCAGTGTTTCCCTGGATGTCCATTGGCAAAGAAGCTGCAGCAAATACCTTGAAAGAAACAAGCTGCAAGCTATGGAGTCTGCACTAAAAAGAGATAAGTACAAAGAACTGAGCTACTTTCCACAAAACCCAGAAAGAATGCAGGAGTTTTTCTTAGTTTGTTTTACTTCATAGTGTGTTACTTAGCATTCTGAGGGTGTAGTTGGGAGGAGTGTAGAAATTTAGCATACTTTTTCTGAAGTCATGAAAGGTCACTTGTAAGTGCTCTCAGGTTGCCTTGAGCTGACAAACGTTGAAGAACCACAGTGTTCTACATATTGTAGCACTGCTTCAGAGTAATTGTAGAAGCATTTAGTCTTCTATTGAAAAAATTGCCTTGTTTGTGGGTTTTTCTTAAACTGAAATTCAAAATAGTGGTAGAAACAGTTTAACAACAAACAACACTGGTGAAAACAAATGTTTGCCTTAGTGATGGTAGCTTAAAAATAAAATATCAATATACTGTTGCTGACCTTGATGCGTAAGGAATGCGCAGTCCACCTGTTCAGCTAAATTGCCTATGGAGAATAGCTTGGTAAAAATGCCTCAGTAAAACAAGCTTTTTCTGCCTGGCCTGTGAGTAGCAAGGCATGACTTCATCATTAATTCTAGATAAAATAGGAAGGAGAAGCATTTCAAGTACCAACTTTGCTCATGATCGTGAAGTGAAAAAGGTTTCTAATGAGCCATTTCTATGCTTTTACCTTGAAGAATTAAATATATATTCATAAAACTTCAGAGTGTTAGTGAAACTGTATTTCCCTGTTAGAGTATGTATGTGGTCTTCTAAAAATGCTTCATCAATACAGGTGCACTCTCTGAGAATATCAGGTTTTGCCATCCCCTCTCATTCCCTGTTGTCAGAAATTGAAGCATATAGAGCAGGAAGTGAATTGGCTGAATTTTCATGTTCAGAAAACATCAGGTGAGCAAACTGAGTCATCTTCGTCAGCCTGCTAGCATTTTATTATTTTTCTTTTAAGGGTGCTTAGATCCATACTAAGCCAATCTTCTTGTTCTTCTGTTGCTGCCTGGGGTGGGGAGCAGCAGGAAGCATGTTCAAAATCTAATTTCAATAGTTTCCTCAGTGTAACTTAAATTATTAAGTACTTGGTTTCTCATGATTTTGGTACTAATAGATGAATCAATTCTTACTGCTTAAATATATTAAAAACGTTTAGTGACAGTGGTGATTATTGAGAAATCTAACTAGAAATGTTCTAAGGGAAATGTTAATTTCAAGTATAAATAATGTTATTCTTGACAAACAACTACATTTTTCAATGGTCAGTAATTTTAATGAACAATCTAGTTAATAAAAGTTGTTTGATTCATATGATGTAGCATATTAGTTTTAGAAGTACTCAGGACTACATAAAAAAATATGTAATTTTTATAATGAATATTTTGCCTTTGTCATGACACCTTGACCAAAACAATAGCTCTGGACATCTGCAGTCTCCTGAGAAATGTGTCAACTCAGCACACACTTAGGTTACTTTGGACTATAGTAATATGGATTTCTATATGCATCCATTCTTAAGAATGGAGTTTTGAGTAAAATTTAGTACTACTGACAGTGTCTAATAGTCATATACCTTAATCAACTGGTTATTGGTAAACCATGTTATCCCAACGTGCATTATTAGTCTTATTAGATTGGCAGACTAGTAGCATTTTGTTGTAAAGAAAAAATGATCAGTTAATATCCTTCTGCCAAAATGAACTTGGGATACATGTAAGGTACAAGTCTGACTTTCCTTAGTTGTAGAGTAGTTTCAAGTGATGATGTGACCACTTTTCCCTTGAGCAAAATACTGAAGTCTAAGAAATACGGGCCTTGGTTGTCTTGTTTCTTTGGTCATCGGGAAGTAACTGACTAAAACATCATGCTCTTCAGTTTGTTCTGAACCAAAAAGGAGGGCTGGGTAAGATTAAACATAAGGTTTTATAGGGATAACAATGTTACAGAAGAAGATGGCAGAATTTCTAAGGGTTTGGATCTTGTAGATTTATATGGTCCTTCTTCATATAGTCCTTAGGGAGCAGTTAGGCAATCTGGACATCCATAAATCCATGGGTCTGGATGGGATGCACCCACGGGTGCTGAGGGAGCTGGCTGACGCCGTTGCTGGACCGCTCTCTATCATCTTTGCCAAGTCTTGGGAAACGGGAGAGGTGCCTGAGGACTGGAGGAAAACAAATGTTACTCCAGTCTTCAAAAAGGGCAAGAAGGAGGACCCGGGTAACTATAGACCGGTCAGCCTCACCTCCATCCCTGGGAAAGTAATGGAACGACTTATCCTTGGTGCCATCTCAAGGCATATCAGGGATAAGAGGGTCATGAGGGGCAGTCAACATAGCTTCACCAAAGGGAAGTCGTGCTTGACCAACCTCATTGACTTTTATGAGGACATAACAAGGTGGATGGATGATGGCAGAGCAGTGGACGTGGTCTACCTTGACTTGAGTAAGGCATTTGACAGTCTCACACAGCATCCTCACAGCTAAACTGAGAGAGTGCGGTCTGGATGATCAGGTAGTGAGGTGGACTGCGAACTGGCTGAAGGGAAGAAGCCAGAGAGTCGTGGTCAGTGGGGCAGAGTCTAGTTGGAGGCCTGTATCTAGTGGAGTGCCTCAGGGGTCAGTACTGGGGCCTGTATTATTCAATATATTCATCAATGATTTGGATGAGGGAAGAGAGTGTACTATCAGCAAGTTTGCTGATGACACGAAGCTTGGAGGAGTGGCTGATATGCCAGAAGGCTGTGCTGTCATCCAGCGGGACCTGGACAGGCTGGAGAGTTGGGCAGGGAAAAATTTAATGAAATATAACAAGGGAAAGTTTAGAGTCTTACATCTGGATAGGAACAACCCCAGGTTCCAGTATAAGTTGGGGAAAGACCTATTAGAGAGCAGTGTAGGGGAAAGGGACCTGTGAGTCCTGATGGACAGCAGTATGACCATGACCCAGCACTGTGCCCTTGTGGCCAGGAAGGCCAATGGCCTCCTGGGGAGTATTAGAAGGGGGGTGGTTAGTAGGTTGAGAGAGGTTCTCCTTCCCCTCTACTCTGCCCTGGTGAGACCACATCTGGAATATTGTGTCCAGTTCTGGGTCCCTCAGCTCAAGAAGGACAGGGAACTGCTGGAGAAAGTCCAGCACAGGGCAACGAAGATGATTAAGGGAGTGGAGCACCTCCCTTATGAGGAAAGGCTGAGGGAGCTGGGTCTCTTTAGCTTGGAGGAGACTAAGGGGTGACCTCGTTAATGTTTACAGATGAATGTGATGAGGATGGAGCCAGGCTCTTCTCAGTGACAACCAATGGTAGGACAAGGGGTAATGGGTACAAACTGGAACACAAAAGGTTCCACTTAAATTTGAGAAGAATCATCTTCTCAATGAGGGTGACAGAACACCGGAACAGGCTGCCCAGGGAGATTGTGGAGTCTCCTACTCTGGAGGCATTCGAGACCTGCCTGAACGCCTTCCTGTGTAACCTCATCCAGGTGTTCCTGCTCCGGCAGGGTGATTGGACTAGATGATCTTTCGAGGTCCCTTCCAATCCCTAACATTCTGTGATTCTTTTGTAATTCTATAATACTTATCTTTGTTGGTCCTTGCCTGATGAAGGTTGTAACAAAGTTACACGTTTTACATCTTTACTAAACAAATTAGTCTTTGTATTGGTTAGCCTATCTACTGTTATAAAACAAAGGCTTGCGTCTCATGTTTAGTCTTACTCTAAACGATCTTTAAAAATGTTTTATGAATCTTATTTTTCTTGATAATAACTTTTAATCACCTTGCCAGTGTGTGGTGGGTTTTTTTTTTGTTTTTGTTTTTTAATTCTGAATAAATTATCAACTGCTATGCAACTAACCTAGTTTTAAAGTTAGCTATCTTCCTTTCTGTTGGAAGGATTTTCCATTTTCCATGTATGTACCTGTTAAATAATCCCTCCTGTGCACAGAGGCATATTTCTTGTCTTGATCAATGTGCAGATAACATTTTGTATATCCAAAATGTTTACTTACATTCATGAACCTTCTAGTCAAGTGTAAAATATGTGAGCTAGCTAAACTGTAGTCAAAAACCCCCACAAAACCCAGCCAAAAACTCCCTACCTCTCCCCACCCCAGAAAACAGGGTACTGGAAGCTTAGCTTGCATTTTTTTATGTCAACCTCCTTCTGTCCTTTCAAGATTAGACTATTACTATTTCCATGGTAATATACAGAAATTGAACAGAGATGTTGAAAAACACACTTCCTGAGACCAGTATTTTAGTTTCCATACAGCGGAAGTGGGTAAGATAGGCATTTGAATTTTTTTTTTTTCTTTGTTACAGTTTGTCAAGTATTGAGCTTCTCTGGTCAGACTGCAGAGACTAACAGCCAAAAAGTTTTGTTTGAGTCCTGTCCCCATTCCAGAGTTAAGGGGAAGAGCTGGAAAAAAGAACTGGGCCATGTTCTGTTTTGGCTATAAGCAGTAGAATAACCTGAAAGTTGGGGCAGAGTGATGGGATAGAGGGAGATGTTCCATTAGAGTAAACTTAAAAAATTCACTTTCTTAGATCTACTAATACAGTTCATGCAGTGCATCTGATGTTCTGCAACACAACTAGTACTTAACTTTTCAGTTATCTCTTGGCTCCAAGGTTCAAAGCACAGGGAACTCCTTGTATTCATCTGCAGAGAAGTGTTATTGAGCACTCATCCTAAATACACTTTTCTTTTTGATTGTTTTTTCAATGACAATGAAAACCAGGGTTTTTTTTTGTTTTGGTTTGTTGTTTTGTTTTGTTTTTTGGTTTTTTTTTTGGAAGGGTCTTTTGCCTTAACGGTAGAATAACAAGTTATTTCTCTGATTCCAACTTCTTTAGAATCACTTATAAGCTGATCATATTTTCTTTCCATTTGAAGCCACAGCATCCAGAACAACCAGAAGCATTGCCCTACTTTGACTGAAACCTCTATTTGGTTGTGCAAGACTAAAGTTTGTGAAGCTGTAGCTCCTTAGTTGATTTTTATGTTGTTTCTGTATAGGTCTTTCAGTGTTCTATTTGTAGTAGCTCTTTCTTTTGTTTAATAAAGTAATAAAAAGAAAACTGGTTTTCAGCTTAGTGAAAGATACTACCAGCTGGGAAAACTTCTTTGCTGTCTCAAAGTACTGAAGTGACTTCAAGTTGTCCTAAACCACTTGGGTAAAGCATCACATATTTGAAAAGTCATTAGAATACCTTCATGAAACTTCTTGGGCATTGTTTTGTCTTTGTGTTGCCAATAAGATTCTTGTACAAAATGAAGAAGACTTCAGGGTTTTTTTTTTTCAAGGTGTTTAAAACCCTCAAACTTTTTACAGCCTTAACTCTCTTACTTTTAAGTGGTATTTTTCACTGAAGTTAGGCATAATTATGATCCTGTTCAGTAATTTTTGAACACACTGAACCATTTGGCATAGGAAGCTTTTGGAGGAGAGGGTAACAAGTTCTTACAAATCTTGTCAAACTTAGCAACAGGCAGAAGATCAAAAGGTAGAAACTTGCTGCAGTGTCCCTGTAGGAGGTAGAAAAGACAGATGTCTAGTTGATGCTGCAGTTTGCACTTTAAACTTTCTGCTTGTAGTACCATCTGGACACAATGCTGTGCTGTGATAACCCGTATTTCTTTTAGTAGCTGGGTGTGTCCAGTTCATTTCTCTCCTCCAAACTGTTATTCTCTACAGAATGTGTGTCCTTGCATCAGCCCTTGTAAAGTTTCTCTTCTGAGGAATTCTTCCCCTGTCATGTGGTTGTTTCTTCACAAATCCTTATAAACCACTACTTCAGGTTAGAAGAGAAGGCAGACCTCTCTATGTACCATTTAAGTAGCACTGAATTGCATAATCTTCAGTGTAAATACCAAAATTCAGTGTTGTCTTCACATATATTTAATTTTAAGAGATGATTTGCATTTCATTTTTCAGCATGAAACCTCCTTCCTAGTAGATTTTGTTTGGACAAATGTGATCTCTGAGTATACTATTGGCACAGGCTTTTTTAAAATTTTAAAGTCTTGGCTATATGTGAATCAAAGTATTATCTTTTATTAAACATATAAAAATCTATTAATATAAATAAATATATTATAAAAATATTAAAAAAAAAAATTTATTATAGATTGTCTGCATGTCATTGTGGAGAAAGAATTTTAGAGTAAAGGATATTTGCAAGCTGACTGCATTTGATGTATGCAGGGGGAGATGAAAAATCTCTTTTATCCCATTGCTTTGCGTGAGTAAGTTATTGAGTAGGTGAGTTGCTGCATCAACTCTGATGCTTGTAGGGCTTTGGAACTCTACAGACTGTCATGAACGTAGCTGTCCTTTAGTAATATACATGGAATTATGGTTGTCTGTTGCAACCTTCTCTCTCATTTTTAGAATATGCAGTTGAACAAATTTTCTTTTTTGCAACATTAGCCACTCTGTCTCTAGGTACATTTTGCAAAGTGTTCCTCAAATTTTGCAGTAAGGTGTGTGCTACTGAGATAACTCATTAGTGCTATCATCTTTTTGACTGCTGAATGCTGGTTGCACAACACCAACAGGAAATCTATAAAAATTGTTCTGGGGAACTGAGTACCAGAAACTAGAAGTGTCCTTTTGTTAGTCTTAAATTTCTCTTCCTTCCAAGATCCATTTCTCTAAAGCCTGACTTCTATGATTTCTATGGATCATGAAAGTTAAGTCTTTTTCTTCCCTTTTTGCCCTGTTTGCCTCAAAGAGTAGATGTTCGTGCTTTGCATTCAAGGTTAACAAGAATAGGAATGCAAGTGTAATATGTAGTAAAAGGAAACTTGTTTTGACTTATGATGGATGGCCAAGCCTAATAACCATCATCTTCAGTGGTCAGTCACACTATAGGAAAATACTTCCTAGGTACTATGCATTAGCTTTCTTTAATTATCCAGGTAGTGTTATGGAAGTTATTATTTGCAAATTAGCTTTGAAGCCTACAATTGATTGATAGAGATGGTATTTGACTTAATAGTAATTACTTGAAATTGTTGAGATTTCTTACATGAATGTGTTACAGATTCATGTGTATGATAAAGCACATATGGGTTGTAACTGCTAAGGTGCAGTTTTACTGCAAAATTGGGAAACTGAGTAAGTGATGCTGAAGAACAAAGGATGTGCAATCTTTTATCTTGATAATCCTATATCTTATGATAATAAGTAATGCATTCACTTAACTGCTTAAATGGGAAAAAAATAGTGACTAAAACCACATAGGTTCTTCTATTTGAGAAGCTTTAAAAACTTATGTGGTATTATTCTTGATTACATTCAGTCATAATCGTATATGCAATATTGCAATGAGTGAGAGTCTTATTGCACTTGATTTGCAAAATAAATAGCATATCGGTTGCCTTGTTGTTTACATGTTGTCCTGTTGTCAGCAAAAGAAAAAGCCATCTTTTTGTTGATAGTAAATGAAATGCAATGGAGTAGTTGGGATTGGTGTAATTTTGTACACTAACATTTTGAGTAACTTGACAACTTGTGCAATGAAGTTCAGTCATACACAAGTTCAGTGATTATTTTGTTAATCAAGAAAGTTTCAGAATTTCTGCAAATTACTATTAAAGAAATCCTGAGAACCTGAGAAAAACTTTTTTTCTCTTCTAAAAGCAGGTGTAAATGTGCGGTGACTACTTTGACAACTCATATAGAATAACATAGGTGAACTGAAGTGTGACTTTGTTCACCCATGAAATGATTTGTTTAGACCCCTTTCTGAAATCTGTGTTGAAACATGAGAACTCTTGTTACTGAAAGGTTTGATTATGAATGGTATAGTGATATCAGGTCTCGTGGTTTGGAGTATGTCAGCAAGATATAATGACAAGTGATTTCGTGATTGTAGCAGAATTTCTGGGAGGCTTTATATGGCATTTTAATGCCACTAGTAAGAAGTCATAGGGATTGTTTTTAATAGGTCTTTTTTCTCCATCTAGAAAGTGTCAGGAGATCCTTCTGTTCCTGTATAGATAACATTATCTCAGCCACCTGTTTTCAAAATAGGCAGGGTTTGTTCAAAGAAAAAAAGCTAATTTGTATCTAGATCGTCTCTATTGAAAAATTCTTATTTTTATATATTTTTAGAAGTTGCCCGAATTTAATTTTGGAGGATACTGACAAGCTCATATCAACAACTAAGTTTTCTCAGTATCTGTTCTTCAGTAAACTTGATTTAAGAAACCGTGAAATTCCTTTATCATCCCTTAATAAGAATAAATGATGTAAAAGTTAAAACCCTTAGTGATCCATAGTGGATTCTAGTATATCCTTTAAAACAATCAAAATCCCATATGACTCAAGACTATAGTAGGCTCCCTTTGTGATTTAGCCCAGGGCATGTTCTGTCAGATGATTTGTGAAAAATTTCTGATTATTTTCTTCAAGAGAAAAGATTTTTCAACCTGTCTAAAATTTTAGTCTTAAAAAGCAACAATGAAGAATTTTATGTTTAACAAATTTAAAGTTATAGAAGATGCTTTTCTTTCTATTCTGTATGCTACTAGTGTGCTAGCTTGTTGGGATGATCTTTCAGGAGTTCGAAACAAAAATTCAGTCTTGAAATTACATTATTGAACTTCACAGCGTTTTCTGATAACCATGTAAATCTCTGGCAAAAAAAAAAAAAATATTTATCAGTTGTATGCTTCGTTCAGTTACTTTTTTTAACTCAAAGAGCAGAGATTTGTTTACTGAATATTGTGTGGCCTGGATCTTTAAATAAGGCTATTTGTGTGGTATTTTGAGAGTTTCAGAAACTTCTGTTCTGAGTTTAGTAAGTAGAATACAAGGGAAGTGGCTTTAAAATAACAACTCTGTGAGATTAATTTAAAGAAGAAAACAAACGTTCACATTATAAAATGTAATAACTTTGTTAATGCCATCTAAAGAACAGTAATTTTATTACACTTGAACTGAAACCATATGGATAATGTAATTGTCTGCCTGAGCAACCTTACTTTTGGCATTTTCTCTTTTGTATTTTTATTATCACCTTTACAGTTATTGTGAAGTTATTCTACTAGAGTATATCACTATATTATGTTTAATAAATAGATTAAGGTTGTAGCTCAGTAGTGTGTATCCTATACTCCAAGATAGGGATGTTCCTCATATGGGAGAGGGAAAGTTTGGAGCAGATAAAGTGTGTGTCAGCAGTAGTACTCAGTATTCTGAAGAAGTATTAGAAAACCATTGTGTAGTTGGCCATCTAACAACTTAGAGACTGAAAGTCAGTTAATATCAAATCAGCACAAATATCAAATGCTGAACAGGCTTTCCCATAAATGTGGATTGCTCAGATCCAGCAAGAGTTATATGCTGGACATTCATCACTGTAGCGCTACTTGTGGAGTGAAAAATTCAGTCATCCTCCTTAGGGTTCATTTACCCTAATTTGCATCTTACTTGGAAAGCCTTTGTCTAGCAAACTGGGGGAAAGTTGCACTGAAACTTGAATAGCAATTCAAGAAAATCGGAGAGAAAGGGAAAATTTAGAGGAAATGATGCTTTTCAACTGTGTTCAGACCACAGACTAGTTAGGTCCCACAACTTTTTTGCTCAAATAGGATACTGTGACATGGATGAAGTCATCCCTCTGACTGTAACGACAAAGGATAATTCTTATAAATGGACCTGAAAACATGACTGATAGTGAAAATAGCATGAGACTGCAGTAGGTGTGGCCATAATGTCTGTTATATCTTTAACTTTTGCAGCGACCATTACAATTTACAGTGATGCTCTGTGAATTAAAGGAGTTTGCTGCTTAGGTTTAACAGATGTGTGAGTGGTTTGTGCTCTGTGAAAGTCTACAAGCTGAGCAAGTTCTTCCTGTTAAGTTAGTTACCTTTGGCTAAGCAAAACCTGCAGATGGTTTTCAACACAAGCAGTCATGTTAAGATGAGCATTAGATATAACAAAAATTATCAGCTGCCTTTGACTCTCGCTATTCATAGCCCTTGGTCAGCGCTTCAACAGCTTGACAGCCTGACAAGGAATTGCCCTTGGACCAGCACTTTGTTTGGAAGCTCTTGTGTCCTCTTCTGCCACTGTTAGACCCAAGTAGATATTACTGTTTGCATTTATACAACAGTGTTCTCCTTATCCTATCATATTCTCCCTCAAGGATTTTTTGTGCATGCTTTTCTTTCCCATCAGAATATGGGAAATAAATTTATTTCCAGTACATAGCTATTGTGAAAAGAAAGACTTTGTTATGTCCTAGACATATGGAGGCTCTGCACTCAAGATTAAGCTTGTAATTCTTTTTCTATGGTTCCTCTGCTGCAAACACCAGACTTTTTTAGTAATTGTTTGTTTGTTTTAATACCTCTCTGTTCAACAGCAAGTGGGATTCAAATGTTATCTCTTCTGGGTTTGTCCTTATTATTTTCAGAGAACTGAGAGTACTTAGCATCCGTCAATATTTGTGGCCTTCTTAAGAAAACAAGGAATCTATGTTTATACTTATCTAGGCAGAGCAGGTGCAAATTCCAGATGGAAACCAAAAAAGAGAACTGGGAAAATTTGGTCAGTGTTTCTGGTAAAAATAACCTTGTACTGACCAAGGCACAAAACAGTTTTATTCTATTTCCTGTAGCTAACAGTGGCCTGTTTGATGGCTGTCAAGTCACTCTGGGACAGTCTCTGTATATTGTGTTCATTAGTTCTAACCTATCTGCATGTGTGTGGTGGTGTTCGGTGCTGTGTGTTGGATTTCATTTATGGCTGTTATCATGGCGTTAAACAAGATAGCATGTATTGCTCCTCAGCAATCACGTTGATAAAGTAGTCACTATCCCATGCTGTGTTATATATGAACTCACTTGGTACCTAGGCAGTTTAGACTTGAGAGAGTTTTCTTCTCAGTCTTATCCCCATTGATGGTGTCTGTTACAGATGCTTGAGAAGTAAATTGGAGTACCCATTTGAATCTCTCTGAAGGGATTTCTAAGTTTTAAATTAATGCTTCAATACTTCGGACTTTTAAGTCTTAAAATATTATAGTTTATTCTAAGGATTTCTGGTTGTTTTTTTCCTCTTCTTCATTACATGAAGGCACTGAATTTTTTAAAATGGCAGCATCTAATGATATTTTGTGTCATCCCTGTTGCTGGCAGGACTAGCATTGAGTGTTGTCAGATTGCAGCTGGAGTTCATATCTCTGTGTCAGATTTAATTTGTCACATTATTTTCTTAGACCAGATAGTACTAACTTTTTAAGCAAACATAATAATACCCTGCTACTCAAGAAACTACACTTCTTGTCTATAATGGAATAGTCTCTAGTTTGCTTTAATATCAAGACAGTAATCCTGATTTCCTTTGATCAAGAAAGTCAATGAGATCAATGAATTTATGCAATGAAACTGAATTCATAATTCATCAAGTCAGTCTTAGAATTCCATTTGATTCAGTCAAGCTGCTTTTCCAGTCTTCTGGAAAACATACTTCCTTCTGCAAAACAAAATCATAGAATCATAAAATATCTCAAGTTGGAGAGGACCCATAAGGGTCATTGGGTCAAACTCCCACCTCCTTGCAGGACTACCTAAAACTAAACCATATGACCAAGAGCATTGTCCAGGTGTTCCTTGACCTCTGGCAGGCTCGGTGCCATGACCGCTTCTTTGGGTGCCTGTTGCAGTGACCGACCACCCTCTCTCAGTGAAGAACTTTTTTGTAATGTCTGACCTGAGCTTCTCCTAATGCAGCTTCATCCCATTTCCTCACATCCTATTGCTGGTCACCAGAAAGATCAGCAGCTCCCCCTCCACTGCCGCTCCCTGAGGAAGCTGTAGGCTGCAATGAGGTCACCCCTCAACCTTCTCCAAGCTGAACAAGCCAAGCGGAGTGACTTCAGCTGCCCCTCCTAAGTCTTACCCTTGAGACCTTTCAGCATCTTTGTTGTGCTCCTATGGACACACTCTAATAGTCTGATGGCTTTCTCATACTGAGGTGCCCAGAACTGCACACGGTGCTCCAGGTGAGGCCGCACCAGTGCAAAGTGGGACATTTGCCTCCCTTGCCTGGCTGGTAATGCTGTGCTGAAAAAAAACAAACACCACAAACAAACAAACAAACAAAAACACCAAACAAAAACACAAAAAGACCCCCCACAACGCTCTGGTATGCTACCTTATTCAAGTCTAGTCCTAAAACATTTCTTTTTCTTTGTGAAATTTCCTTTCTGGCTCACTGTTGATTCAGGACAGATTGTAGGAGTGACAATTCTGTATGTACCATAAAGCAACTTTTAAAATTAGCTAATTGTAGTTTTCTGAATGTAGATGTTTTCAAAGGTCATTAGAGAGATACTAGTTGGCAATAGATTTAAAAAGCTTTCTATCTAAGATTTTGTTTAATGTTTTGTCATTTATCTTAGTTTTTGAGAAAAAGAAGATGCTTGTTACACTAGTTCACGTTTCTTAACAGTCAGTAATTTGCAGTCTTGTAGTGTTCTAATAACAAATTGCATTAAACAGGGGCTCTCTAAGCTAGCAGGTAAGTCGTCTGGTAGTGCTGCAGGAAAATGGCTGGATTTAATATTTGGTTTGTGGCTTCCTTTAACTTTAGGTGGATTTTCGTTCTACAAAACATATGAAGTGTCTTTGTGCATTTCACTTATTGAAGTGACTAATAAAAGGTACCAATGCTTTCTTGTTTTACAGGTCAACAGCAAGGACAGGATGGAGTAAAAGTACAGCAAGCCACAATAGCTCCTGTTACTGTAGCAGTAGGTGGCATTGCTAATGCAGCAATTGGTGCTGTTAGTCCTGATCAGATCACACAAGTGCAGCTGCAACAAGCTCAACAAGCTTCGGACCAGGAAGTGCAACCCGGCAAGAGATTGAGAAGAGTTGCCTGCTCATGTCCTAATTGCAGAGAGGGAGAAGGAAGGTAAATGTAAATTTTTTCAGTATGTATTTAGGCTTCTTATCACAGTTTGCCTTCATTTGGGCATGAGATTTTCTTACATTGCCTACATTATTTTTAATGCTTTCTATTACAAAGTATATTTATATATTTTTAGACAGGGGATTGTAATTGTCTCTATTAGCATGAAATATTTTTCCTAATACTTAATAATATTTTAGAATATAATTGCTCACCTGTTTAAATTTGATCTTTTTAGAGGCAGTAATGAGCCAGGAAAAAAGAAACAACATATCTGCCACATTGAAGGATGTGGAAAAGTTTATGGCAAGACATCTCATCTTAGAGCACATCTGCGCTGGCATACTGGTGAAAGGCCATTTGTATGCAACTGGATTTTTTGTGGCAAGCGATTTACAAGGAGTGATGAGTTACAAAGACACAGAAGAACCCACACAGGTTGGTCAGCCCTTTCTGTGTGCATAATAGAGCAAGTCTGCACCATAGTGGCCATAGCTAAACAGCGTTATCAAAGATCTCACTTATTAGCATCTCTGAAAACTACTACTAAGAGTAAATAAAGTAACTTCAAAATAGAGGAAGTAGTAGATTTCAGTTTTCATCAATGCAAGCTGACTGAAATCAAATAAATAAAATGAGATCTGTTCAAACTGTTCTTCTGTACCTGTGCTAGAAAAAAGTGACTGTCACAGATAGCTGATGTACATTAGCTAATACCTGATCTAAATTTGGCAAATTTTCTTGAGCATGTAGGATTGGCCATGGACCAGGATTGTCATTTCCTGACTTGGTCTAGCTCAGTCCTTAAAAAATGTATTAACCTAGTCCACACATAAGTTTTTATCTTCTTGGGAATTTTCTTGGAGTCTCAATTAAGAACTGATAAAGCAAGTTCTATTTACAGTTCAGATTGGAAAAGTGAACCTTTTAGAAACTGAAAATTTTATCAGCCTTTATATTTCTAACTCCAAGAAGGTTCCCCTCCCCACGATTTACAGCAGTGGAAGATAGAGCTTGAAGTCTAAGCACTAATTACATTTGAAAAGTGACAAGACTTTTTTTAGTATGGTGAATTTATTTCTTCTGGCATAGATTTCATACATCCTCATGGAGCCTTGCAATTCATGTTTCCTAATTCCCTTCTCATCACTGTAATCTTAAAAACTGTTCTCTCAGGGCTTTTTCCTCTCCTGCTCTGTCAGGCTTATACGAGTTTATGAAAATTATTTGGTGACCTGAAATTCAAACTTCTCACCAGACAATCACAGCATAGCAGATATTTGTTGAGAACATTTTAGTAGTGAAGAGTGGGTTGCCAAAAGCCTGTGACCTGGAAATCGGACAGGTAGAGAATAAAACATTGGATCCTTTTAAAGACACTTCAAATGTTGAATAGAAAAGGATCATATTCAAATGCTCAAACAAAGTGTTCAGTGTTGTCTTTCAGTAACATTTGGTTTTGTTCTTCTTTTAAAAAAGGTGAAAAGAGATTTGAGTGCCCAGAATGTTCTAAAAGGTTTATGCGAAGTGACCATCTCTCTAAACATGTCAAAACTCATCAGAACAAGAAGGGTGGTGGAACGGCCCTTGCTATTGTTACCTCGGGAGAACTGGACTCTTCAGTTACTGAGGTTCTTGGATCTCCAAGAATTGTCACTGTTGCTGCCATTTCTCAAGATTCAAACCCAGCAACTCCTAATGTTTCAACAAACATGGAAGAATTCTGAAAGGATCAATTATATGGACGCCTAGTGCTGCACTTACGTTTACATACCTTTCAGGATATGGAAGTGGGCTGGTAAAGTGGATTACAGAGCAGGAAATCATGTTTTCAGTCATGACTTCTGTAAGTGTTCCAGGTTGGAGGGTCAGCATGGGAAGTGTACACTGGTGCAACAAGACAAAAATTTCAAAAATACAAACAGCGCAAATTGATGTACTGGATTAACAGATGGGGGGATATTATTTCCATACTGTACTTTTTTAGTTATATGTCTGTATATCATGTAATGGTTTTAAGTGAACTTCCCCCTCTATTTTAGCATTGTATGTTAATGTGTTTATAAAATCAGATAATATCAATGTAAATCAGGGTGGACCTTGACTAGGATTAATATCATTTGATGAAGGTACTTTGTTTTTGGAACAAATTTGTAATATTTTCATGAGAACATCCTTTCCCCATAAGGCACAGCAAAACCGAATACAGATTGAATGATAGTGGAAATATTTTAGGTTTTGCTCAGTCCATAGAACACGTCAGTTGATTTTGGCCGTCTTTTCTCGAGTTTTGGAATTGCTTAATTAGCAGCTGGATGATGCATGCTGCAAAGTGGTTCTGAGGTTGCCCTCAGATTAATTTTGACCACTACATTATAGTAGTGTGTATAAATGACAATCAGTGAGTTCTAATTCCTCTCTCTGTTTGGAGAGCTAAGGTTATGTAGAATTAGTCTATACAGTAGGAAAGATAAACCCATAGAAAAATATTAATGTGAGGTTTTACAAAAGTAATGGTATCTTTATGTAGAATGAAAAATGAATCTGGCAACTTTTGTGTCAATTTTTGGTATTTCATTTCATTATATTTTCAACATCCATAGAATTATAGAATCATTTTGGTTGAAAGAGACCCTAAAGTTCATAGAGTCCAACCACTAACCTAACCCTGGCACTGAACCATGTCCCTAAGAACCTTGTCTATACGTCTTTTAAACACCTCCAGGGATGGTGACTCCACCACTTCCCTGGGCAGTCTGTTCTAATGCCAGACAACCCTTTCCATGAAGAAATTTTTCCTAAAATCAAATTTGAACCTCCCCTGGTGCAACTTGAGGCCATTTCCTCTTGTCCTATCACTTTCTACCTGGGAGAAGAGACCAACACCCTCCATGCTACAACCTCCTTTCAGGTAGTTGTAGACAGTGATAAGGTCTCCCCTCAGCCTCCTTTTCTCCAGGCTAAACAGCCCCAGTTCCCTCAGCTGCTCCTCATCAGACTTGTGCCTCAGACCCCTCACCAGCCTCATGACCCTCCTCTGAACTCTCTCCAGCACCTCAATGTCTTTCTTGTAGTGAGAGGCCCAAAATGAACACAGAATTCCAGATGGGGCCTCAACAGCGCCCAGTACAGGGGGACCATCGCTTGCCTAGGCCTGCTGGTCACACTGTTCGTGATGCACGCCAAGATGCTGTTGGCCTTCTTGGCCACTTGGGCACACTGCTGGCTCATGTCCATGGTCCATTTCTAACTCGTAGGTAACAAGAATCGTAAGAACTCAGTCTTAGTTATTTAAATGTTTTAATTTTGTTAGAATTCATGGAAATTAATCAGATAATTGAGTGTTGTAGCTCATTCTCCAGTATCTTCTCTGTGTAAATACTAGTTATTATATTGTGGTTAATGTGTTGAGTTCTTTTTGCTTTGACTTAATAGCCAAAGAGAAGAATCAATTATCAGATTTTAACCAAAAAAGAGTATTACAAGTAAACATTTTCTCTCTTTTCCCCTAAATATTACTGTCTTTGTTTTCTCTTCAAGGATAATATGTGGGCTGGTAATAAATATCTCTTGTCTATCCAATTTTACATTGAGCCTCCAAAGACAAAACAAGCTGGGGTAAGAGGAACATAGATAACTTTTTACTACATGACTTTTGATTTCAACAGTTTGGTTACATTTTCAGCTGTGCCAGTTTAGTAGGAATATAGAGGAAATGAAAAACAATGATGATTAAAACAAACTGCATTTTGTTGTGAAAACTCCAGTATGTACAAGGAGGAAAGATGGCCAAATATTTCATACTCAGGATTTTTAATTACTTCCCATAGGCATAAATGTAATCTTTTACACAGAGTCATTTGGTAATAATTCTCTTTACCAGTTTTTTAAAAAATTTATACACCAAAATATTTTTATGTAACTAAAGGAAGTACAGTGCAAGAAGGATAAGTATGGTTTTCTTCCCTGCAAATTACAAAAGGAAGAATGTGTTTGGTAGCTGTTGGTTTGAGACACATAACAGATACCTTGTGCATTCTCTCACAAAGCATACACTTCTCATCTGAATACTTTATCAATCTTGTGGTGTTTTCTGTATTTTTGAAGCAAAAGAAATACCAATCATTGTTTACACTGTGTACACTTTAGGCCAGCCCTTTGTAGCAAAATACTAAGCTGAAGGTATTTTATACTTTCAGTTTACATAAAAAGCTTTGAGATTAAAGAAAAACAATTTTACACTGTGGTTATAAATTTCAAGTTTCTTAAAGCTTTTGTAGACTTGTAACAGAGTCTTTAAATTTTAGTTGGGTTTTGTACATTATTTTGTATATTTTATTTAAAGTACTCTTAACTGATGTATCTGGATTTAAAACATCAGAATCAATTAGATGTTACATTTAATACAGATGAACATTAGGTAGTATTAACTGTTAATTTTATTATATAGGAACTGAAACGTCAAATATATATTTTATCATTATGCTTCACAATCAGTGCTATAAATTTCTTTATGCAAAGAAGAAACTTTCCTAATGTTAATACCATGTTTCCTAGAAGCTAACAATTTTTGTAAACTGAAGTTACGAGCATTCTGCACAACCATTTCATGTATAATTTCTTCATGCATACTTTCGTATGCAGATAGGAACCGAAGTCATTTTTAATCTGCAATGAATCCCTATTATAGATGTATCAAAAACTAAATCTGGTTGGCTTCATAGCGTCTCAAGTACATTAACTTGTGTTAGCAGGTGCGCATTTTACCGCTGGAATTAGAAACATTTTGCCAGTCTGTTCTGCATACCGTTCGGAATCCACTTTTCTGTCTTAAAAGGATCGTAAATTCCAATGTCCTTTATTTGACTCAGTGGGATATAGCTGTTGTAAGTAATAGGGCACAGATGTGCAGTAGTATCTTGTTTAATGGCATTTCACTGTTCATTCCCTTTGCCACCATTAAAAATTTTGCTTTCTTGTAATTATCAGTGCAAAGTGTATTTACCATGGTAGAACTCCAGTGTTAGAATAGTTTTTTTCTTACAATATACTTTCTTTGGTTAGATTTGTGTATGTGTTGCCGATTACATTAGAAATTGGTGTTAAGTCATTATTTATCACATTCTTTCATGAGAGCAGTAATAAAAGTGTGTAATCTAGGAGAAAAAGTTAATTTGTCAAAGTTAGGTAAGCATGATGTTTAGGTCCTATTTTTCAATTTTATAACTGTTTTATTGCAACAATATTTGTATTTAAGTCTTCATTTTAATGCCTTGTGGTGTTTTTTTTATGCATGTCACTGAATTGTCATCCCGCAAGAATTGATGTGCAGCATAGGGTATTAAATCTACATAATGATTTTGAAACAGAAAAATAGTTGATGGTAAAAATGTAAATGTTTTGCAAAAATTCCTTATAAAAAAGTTTTGTAGTAATATTTCACTTGTAAATTTTTCTAAAAAAATGGAAAAGGAAAAAAATGAGAGTAACGTTTCCCCACATCTAGAACTTAGAAATTAATTCTGCCAGCAGAGCCTGTAAGGCATTAATTTGACACTTTTACAATGCTGATTTGTATAATTTTTGGTGGGTTTGGAACTAAAATCATGTACAAGTTGTTGCCTGCAATAACATTTTGCAAGTAACCTATTAAAATTCCCTTGAGTTTAAAAGGTTTCTTCATTTAATTACTTACAATATAAAGCAGCAATAAATTATGTTTGAGTGATAGTCTGTTCATCAAGAAGAACACTAGAAAGCAAATGCTTCTCAATGGGGAAAGGTTGGCAGCAGCTTCTGGATTTGTGTAATTAAGGGCTGGACTTGCTGGTCAGCATTTCCCAACTGGCAGAGTCCCAGCAGGGAATTAAACCAGCAGATTCCAGCTCAGCATGAATTCTGTGGGGTTTGTTCAGCTCTTGCGAGTGGAAGTTACGGTTGTTCCTGAACATACCAGAGGAATAACCAAAGGAAAAACTTTTCTAAGGTAAGGAGTATGAACATACAGACACACACAAGCAAATAATTTTATATATATCTATCTAGATATATAGATATATTTTACAAAAAATATAATTATATTTGAGAGAGAGAGGAATAATAGAAGTGTTGTGATTGTATTGCAGACAGGGAATGAATAGAACAGATAAGTGGAAACTTGAAAGTATTGACTTCAGCTCATAGAAAAATATATTGAGCTTCTCTCAGTGAAATGTAAATGGGTTCCTGCATTGTGTTATACTAAAACAACTTTGGTATGCTAAGTTGCTAATTATAATGTATACTAATTTTTTTTAATACTAAGAGAATTTTGATGGTAAACCTTACAGTACTTCTGCAGTGAACGCGTAATCGTATTTCACAAAGGAAGAAATAAATACCAAGAACATTTGCTTGTTCCATCTTCCAAAAAGGGTGGAAGTTAAAATTTGTGGCTTCTAGCCTTGTACTGCAAAACAGAATAATCTTTCCTAACTGAGACCTAGAATCAATTATCTTTATTGTATGGTTGATTAAATACCTGTTTAATTTTAAGTCTTATTAGCCTCTATTCGAATGCAATGGTTCTACTGCTAGACAAACTTATTAACTGAAGTTAAACTATGCCGTAATTCAAAGTAG
Organism: Streptopelia decaocto; assembly: GCF_964273445.1. Lineage (NCBI taxonomy): Eukaryota > Metazoa > Chordata > Aves > Columbiformes > Columbidae > Streptopelia > Streptopelia decaocto. The sequence goes on along the minus strand of NC_138655.1, from coordinate 130,497,110 downwards.
CTGCATCTGACCAACTAATACATCTTTATTGCCTACTTCTTCACTATTATGGCTCTGGCATTTTTATTGTGAATTATGAGGTATGCAGAGTTTTGAAGCAGTTTCTAGGTAATTGATAAGAGAGGAGTCACTCAGCCACCATTGTGGTACAATATCAGATGAGGTAACAAAATCTAACATGAAGACATTAAGGATGAATATGCATATTCCATTTTACCCTTTTAGTCCTTTAAATGTGATCATTTTGTTCTGTGAAACAAAGTATAATACCAACTTGAGTAATTTCTTCTACAACTTCACATTCAGAACCACTGCTATTAATTTTATTACATTTTATATTTATTCCATTAGCTTACTTTTATGACCAACTAGGTAGCAAATACGAGGCTCTTGTTTTCTATATGTAAAATTCATATTTAATTCATATTGAATTTCATGCTGTCACCTTCATTTCCTTATGCTTTCCATGTCTTTCCTTCCGATTCCTTTTCCTTTCACCAAAGCTACTTCCGTCATTTCCCAATACCCTGAGACTTGTGAACGCATGTGGAAATTCTGTGGGGACCAGTTGCAAGCAGCCGCTATCCTTGTTTGCTGGAATAACTTTCATTGGGCAAGGACAGCAAGATGCCTTTTCTAGCAGAACTGCTTCGCTCTATAAGTTGCTAAAGTCATCCTTGGGTAATTGGTGATGTCATCAGGTGAAGCGCATGTGTCTAAGGGCACTTTCTTCAGCTAAGCTACATGTGAAACACTGTGGCTTAGTGTGCCCACCCCATACACAAGTGATTTAACATTAACAGAAATGTTGAAAGGTCCCTCATTTTGCCATGGTATTGCCTGTCTCTTCTCCAGAACCATTTGGGATAAAAGATTTATATCTTGCACAGGATTTTTAACAGACACTGATGTTTGGGAATTGTTCAAATGAAATGTCTCTGCTAGCACTGCTGAGGTATTTTTCTGGTGGTGTTGTTTGGGTTGGTTTGGTTTGGGGTTTTGTTTGTGGTTTTTGTTTTAGTTGGGTGGGGGTTTTTTTTAGCAAGGATCAAAAATTATCTACTTCTAAATTGCAAGGTCAAGGAACATGAGCATTTCTTCGACTTATATGAGCAGCAGTGTGCAATGTAAGACTCATAATATGTAGATTCTAAGCTTTGCCTAGCATTTATACTTTTTTGTATGGAAAATGTCTATATCTTGAAACCATTTAATAATTTATTATAATAATGTCTTTAGCACAACCTTTTTATTAAAACAAACAAAGCTCACAACCAAACAAAAAAAACCAAACACCACAACTACAAAAATTATGTCAGCCTTTAGAGTTTCCTCTAGGAAGAAACGCTTTCTGTTCTAAAATAAAGTCTATTGTATACCATAAATATCCAGGGGTTTCTTTACGAGAGATATATTTTAGAGCATTTCTAGAGTTTTTCACTTTATCTCTCACATCTGTCCCCTATGTTGTATCCTGTCCTAGATTTCCATTAAGACCTCTCTTACTGCATTTTCAAATGCTATAGCTTTGTATCTTAATCATCTCCTGCTTCTTGCCAAAACCACTGCAGAAACACATAGGCTAGACAAAAGAAGTAATCCATCTCAAATATTTATGTTGGAAAAGTCTTTTGGAAAGTACTTGAGTTGAATGAGGTTTCTGTTCCATTCTCACACACTATGAAAGTGGCCCAGAGTAGAATTTAAAATGGAGCATAAATTTGCAGAGCAAGGGATGTTTCTCAAAAAATGTTTGTCCTACTGGTCTGAAATTCTGTTGGTAATTTTTAAGCTGTTTTAAATTCAATGCAGAGTTTTGTGTTACTTGTATATATTTTAAAAGAAAGTTTGGGAACAAATTCCAGGAAGAACCCAATCTTAAAGATGGCTGACCAAATGTGTTGACACATTTGTCAAAGTTTTGAAAGATTTTTAAACTGCTAAAAACAAGAATTAAGAGACGCATACTCTCCATAGATCTAGACACATTCAGATTTTTTTTAAAATGTAATTGAATTATAAGGTATTGATTTACTTTCATAGTTCAATTTACTAGCTTAAACTACTACTAAGTAAGGTGTGTGTCTGCTAACTGATGCATATGCATCTTTCAGGAGCTACTAGAAAGACTTTTGAGTTTGTCCATCCACATGTATATAAAACACTGTCCTCTTTTTGACTCCTTTTAGTCAGTTCTATTTCAGTCTTACAAATACACATCCCCTGTTTACAGTTTTAAAAATCTAAGGAACTAATATATAAAATTACACAGGTAGGTGGAAAAAAGCCAAGAAAGTGACAGCCAAACCAAGTGAATTAACACTTTCTAGGCACATGCTTTACTTTTATCCTGTTATAATTTTTACTTAGGCATGCCAGATTTTCATCACCTTCTCCTGTCAGTTCCTAACAGGAAACTTCCATAACTAGATGTGGAAGAAGTGTTTATTTAAAGGAAAAAAATGTAGCTAGAGCCTAAACAGGATTGTAGTTGGTGTAGCTTTTTCCACTTAAGTCTTAGGTTTTTATTGACAGCTGTCATTAAAGTTTACTGCTACTTTTGGTTATTTCTAAAGGTGTTTAATACAAGATGGCAGAGTGAACAGAAGCCAAAATAATTGAAGGAGGCAAGAATTACTGGAGAATGGAATGAGAGGAATGACAAAATATCTAATTAGCAGAAAAAAGGCTGATAGAAAAGAGTAGATTAAAAAACAGGAGACTAAAGAACAAGGACAAACCTGAACGGGATCTAAAATGATAACAGAGGAGAGGAAAAGTAATAGTTCCCATTTTGAGCTAGCAGGAGGTGGAAAATAAGTGGGTTTGTCCTTCTGCATACAGACTTCTTTTTTTATGCTTTTGACTTTCAAAACAGCACTGATCATGCAAATGGTGCAGGCAGCTTCTTTCTTGATGAGCAGCAGAAGTTGGTACTCAGTAGACTCACTACCAGAAGTTCTTTAAAAGTGGAAATTCTTGTTAGTGTTTATTTTTCTAAACTGCAGGGTGTGCAGGCACAGATTACGTTAAAAGTAGAGTCCCCTGGGAGCTGTGCACGAGCATAGTAAACGTCAGTCATCCTGGATCTGTTACCATCTGTTTACATTAAGACAGGCAATCAGTTTTTACAGGCTGTCATAAAACAGAAAGATTTTTCTACTTACATAGAAAAAAAAAAAAAAAAATTCAATTTCCCTCAGCTTTTTTCCCTCCTCTTTATAGCAGTGTGAAACTACACAGAAATCAAGTTGGTAATTTTGATGGAATAAAAATACTGTGGCTTAAATGGTAAGCGCTTAAGACATGAAAAAGCAATACATTTAAGCTCCTGCTCTTAAATATGGGCAGAACTGATTTCACTGTCTTCCAACATCAACTTACTGAAAGAGTTCAAATGATGTAATTTGGATGTATTATGGTCCATATGGCTTTCGCATTAAACATAGACCATACTTCTATGTTAACATTTATAAATTTCACTTATGTTGAATTGAATGCATGAAGCCTCTGTTGAAACAATATTGAAACCTTTGGGTAGCCCCTTTTTACACTTTAAGCCTTCAAAACTAGTTTGCTATTGTGGATCACCTAGAAACCACTCTGATTACTGTTTATTGTTACTGTTTATTATTACTATTTAGCCAGTAATAATGAGTGATTGCAACTTTGTTCTTCCTTCAGTTACGACTATTCAATAGCCTCTGTCTTCTGTTTGTTTCAGCATATTAGTCTTACCACAAAGCTAGAATAAAATTTCTTAGTCTTTTAAGAAGCCTAGTCTGCATTAGATTGTTATTTAATTTATTGGCAGTAGCCAACTGATCACCCAGTAACACACATGTGAAGAGTAGAGAGCTGGAATATGTAATATACCAATATGTAAAGAGGCATTACCTAGAAAAACACTAACTTGAATTCTGTCTCTATTTGATCTCTCCAATTCTATCAAGTTCTACACGTGGCCTGCAGGAAAAAAATAAATCATTATCCTTGGTCCTGAGAAGATGTCTGACAAATACACAGGAAGACATGCAGTGAAAAAAGTAAAAAGTTAGTTGAAACAAATGGGAAGTGCAACCAAGACCTGCCAGTTGAACAACAGTGATGAAGCTTTCAACCAAACTCTTACTGAATTGCACTGCTAGAAGACCTTCTGCTTTGCTGACTGCTTAAAACAAGATTTAAAGAAACAGAAGGATTATCAGAAAAGAATAAGGCAAATAAAACTGGAGAACAAATTATGTCTGTCACTGAGGTTACAGAGGAAGTCAGTAAGATACTTAGGGTCAATTTTCAGGAATTTTAGCCCTTATTTAATGGTGGAATTATTTTATTTGAAAAATATTGCACTTGGTTTCTCCCCGAGGATATGGGGAAATTACTTGCCTTCAACAGATCTAGAGAGACAGATGAGACTTTTTCACCAGTGCCCATCTAAGTTTGTAGACTGCTCTGGATGTGGCCCAAGATGCAAGTTTGTTTGCAGGGGAGTCTTAGAAAAACCCCTGCACTTACAGCAGGACAGCTACTTTCTCTCCTGCTCTGGGATCCCAGAAAGAGAAGTAGATCAAGCCTGGCAGTGAGGAGCTTTATTGCACAGATCGATGGCTCCAAAGAGCAAGAGAAGCTGAAAGAAAAGTGTTCCCTTGCTGTTTCCTTGAGAGAGGTAGGAAGTGCTCTAAAAGTTGGTTACATGCTAAATGTCAACCAAATGAAGCATGAAAAGCAAAAGGATAACACTGGTGGGAGATCCAAACTCCAAGCCCTAGCCACAGTGCTGTCCTCCAGCTGGCCCCCGCAGAGTGGGGAGTAATCCCCTTTTCTGAGAATATGAGGACAAAGGTGCTCACAGGAAAAAAAAGGGGGGAAAGAAATATAGCGTCCTCAGTACTGCAGAAGAATGAGAGAAAAAATCATCAAGGAGCACTAGTTTATTGCAAAAAGTGAGAGGGAAAGCCAGCTCCCTAGGTCTGGCAGGCAGCAGCTGGCAGGCAGTGGATTGCTATTGATGAGGGTTACCTCACTACCTGTGCTTAACTTTTATGAGAGCTTTAATGCAGCAGAGAAGGGCTCTGCACAGTCAGAGCTTTGCCCACCTCCAGGTACTGGTTTCTTGGATACACTGGTAGTTGAGCTCAGCTTATAGTCAACGTTTCATTTTTTCCCTTGATGCAACCTGGTTTTCTTAAAAAAAAACTCCTTGATCACAGAGATCTTGTAGATGCCCTTGCCAGGAGCAAGCACGTATTTTTTAATGGTACTGTTGCATTAGTCACATGGGGAAAACAACTTTGTCTGAGATGAGTGGCCACTTATAGAGGTGCTCTACCATTTGGCTGACCAGCAAGACGGCTGGCCACCGTTTGCTGACAGAGGAATGAGCAGCCTGTATGGGCCAAACTGAAGAAACCTCAGAGAGAAACCCATCACATGCCAAATAAATCTGTCTTTCTTTGCAGCTGACGTGATGGATGTTTTTCTCAAACATCTACAGATTTTTTGCTTTCACTATGTTGAAAACATACTCTGCAAATATCTGTATTTTGTTTGTGCTTAGTCAGAAACAATTAGCCAGCTCAAGTAGCTGTGAAGTAGTGAAGGCCATCACTAGTGACCTGTTTCTGCTGCTTTTAAAAAAGCAAATCAAGGAGAAGTCTTAAATCAAGATAGAAAATATTTATTATGCTGAGAGTGTAACTCCAGAAAGCAGCTGTCCTCACACCACTGTGTAAGAGGCAGTTACTTTTCCCATGACCTGAAGTTTAACTAAGAGCTGTCCAAATAAAGGCATGATAGCTGTGACGTTTCCTTCCAAGCCCCTGTCCCTGTGTGAGGACAGGCAGGACACATCCCAGGGGATGCAGTGACGCTAGCCACAAGTGGGAACTGGACATTTGTGGTCTGTTTTATTTCTAACAGCTTCCATCTGATAGGCTGTCCTGGAATCCCCGAGGTGTGCTGGGGAGCAAGTATGAGCAGAAAGCAAAAAATTAATTTATGGCAGTTTTGTAAACATTTGTTAAGGGGGGATGGTGAGATAGGGACCCGAATTTCATGCGTTCCCAGAGGCAGTGGGGAGAGGAGTGATGTGTAAGTATTGTTCTATAAGGACCCGATGCTGCTAATTATCACGAATTCCTCCAAATCCGGCCACTCCGCCTGTGGTCTTCTCTCCAGCTGCTTCCCTCGGGGCTGCCGCAGGCGGCGGGCGGGCCGGGCCGCCCCCGCTCAGCCGCCGGAGGGAGCGGAGCTGAGCGGTCCCCGAGCTCCCTTCCCGCCCTCGGCGGCGCAGGTGCAGGTGGCGGTAGCGGGGGAGGGCCGAGAACCGCCATCCCCAGGAGACGGGACGCGGCGAGCGGCAAGTACGGGACGGCGGGGGGTGTGTGCACCGGGGGGGAATAAATCGCCGCGGCGGAGGAAGCGGAACAGCTCTCGGTGCCCTTATCGCGGCTCTGCGAAGCGGTCCCGGGCGCGGCAGGTCAGTGGGGCTGGAGCCCGAACCCGCCTGGGGGAGGCAGCGCCCGGGAAACGCCGGCAGCTGCCGCGGGTGCTTCCTACCGCCCCACGGGGGACCGCGGCCGCATCGTGGTGGGCATTCTCCGGGGAATCGAGGAGGTTTTGTTGTTCCCTCGCGCAGTGTGGATAACAGGAGAAAGCAGAGGTGGTTGTTTGGTTTGGTTTGGTTTTTCAGTTCCACGGGTTGGGTTATTTTGGAAGTCTAAAGAGTGAGGAGGCTAGCAGGGAAGATGGTGAGAATGCTGTGTCAATGAAATTTACTCTTAGCCCAAAACAAAAAGGTTTTTGTTTGTTTGTTTTTGTTTGTTTTTGATCTTTGAGGGGGAGTGGGGAATGGACGAAGCTTCAAGCTTATTCCAGATTCTCAATTTGATCAGCAGTCTCAAATATTATGTGTTTGTATAACTCTTCTTTGCATCATTGTGAGGCTTCACTTACATCTCTTCTCAAACAAGCTGTATACATTTTAATAGGTTAACTCTGGGATACTAACCAAGGGTTAGAAATGCTGATGCTTTATAGTGGTCGTCTTCCTGCCATCCTCGCCTTCCTTCTTCTTCCTTTAAGGTATGTGGTTTGAAGATCTTCTGTGCTGTTTACTTGGACAAAAGTCATTGATTTCTTCTCTGCGGTACTGGCCGTGCGACATCTGTGCTGAAAACTGGAAATATGAGAATTGTGTAAAGCTCGGTCCCAGTTAAAACATTTGTGGCAAGTTAGTTGTTTTCATTAATGTAATGTCCAACTGGAAAATCTGTGAAAACTTTAGTTGTGCGCAGTGTAGCTCCCCTTCTCTCCCCTCTTCTCCTACTGATGGAGTTGTGGTATGGCCAGGGCTGTTGCTGTTTCTTACTTCTAGTTGCTGGTCTATGCCAGGAGCATGATGACCTTCTCTGAGGGGATTATTCCTCTGCTGAGGAGATGCCTCAGTCTCTCTTTGTCCTCTGATGGTATTCAGGGAGCTACAACATGGCCATAAGTGTCACTTAATGCTATATATGCTTGTTGGTGAGGTGGGGTGAACTGGGACCACCCTGTACTCAGTTATGGCTTTTAACTTTCTCAGGTAGGTTAAAAGTATTTTGCTTCAATGAAAAATCCAGATTGTGTATTTCTGAGAAAACAGTGAAATTCACGGTAATTTGCACAGCTGCCAAGTCATGAAATACAGAGCTCTGGCAAACAAGATTTTGAAGAGTTAGTTTATTTTTGGACATGAATACATAATTTACAGTGACATTATGCTGTCAGAAATATTATTTTGGTGCCCACCAACTTAAGAATCATGTGTATAGAGTTGAGCAGAGTTAGGTCTGTGGCAGTCTCATCTCATGTCCTAAAATGCAATCTCACTTGTGCCTGGAAGCATGACCGTAATTCTGTATCTGCTAGTGAAAAAGCAAGTTCTCTGGAAGATATGAATATAAATATTTTTGGCAGAGAGAATATAGATGACTAAATACAATTATGTATATTGAAATATGGCACTGATGAAAGGGGGTGTGCAGTATCCAGGGATAGTTTTCAGAAGCTGATTTGCATGACCATGTTTCCAAGCCCAAAGGCTTGGGAAAGGTCAATGCGCATCTATAGGGAAACTGGAAAAGCAGGTTTAGGAGTGTGTATATGTAGTATAGGTGTTCTGGAAAACATTCTTTGGATTTGCAACTTGCCTGTTTATATGCCTTGCTTTCTCCCCTCAGTCCCAACAAAACAGGCTGAGATTTTGACTTGTGTGATGCATTGGTTGTTGGAGACCAGTGATGGGCAGTGGAGGTTCTCCTCATTGTCTTTATTTTGTCCAAACAGTGCCACAGTCAAACTGATAACCTGCATCTTACTTGCTTCAGATGCCACATGAAGTGATGCAGAAAGCTATCAGTGCCATGAGGAAGACCACAGAAGGCCTTGGAATGGAGAACAGAAAGAACCTTCAGTTTGGGAAGCTGCCTCAAACACCACTCGAGCATACGGTAGCATTTATAGAAGAGGTATTTATAGCCAAATACTTGTAATAAAGCAGTAAAAACAAGGATGAGGTTTTAACTGGCAGCAGAGACAAGTGATGCAGCATAACTCTTACTAAAAGAAAAAAAGTGACTCTTTAAAAAAAGCAGCTACTCCACTCTCTATAGACTCCTCAGAGACGGCTTGCTGCTGGAGGCTTACTTCTGTGTGGCGTGTCACTCTTATTTTCATTTTGTTGCTTTTCCTATAATGCATGTGACTGCTGTCATCTGAATTGTTTGCAGCATGAGGTATATATTCTTTCCTGTGCTCAGGTGTCTAGAGCCATCTTCGATGCAGCGATAGTTGTTGTCCTTCTTGTCCAGTCTATGTCATTGTGAAAGATGAGGGATGAGTCACTTCCCTTGTGGGCACCAATGATGAACCGCCTCTCCTGCAGGAGCCGCAGCATGGGGGAACTGCCACACCAGCACGCAGGGAATCATCACCTCAAACTGACTCTCTGCTGACTATATGATGTAAAAACAGTTTATTAAGTCACACGATTAAAGGCTTTTACAGCTCATAAAGGAGGAAAGCTCCTAAGAGGGCAGTAATAAACAGAAGTAGTATTTGGTTTTCTACCAGTTTTCCCAAAACTGTGCTGATTCTGAAATGTAAATCATAGGAGATTCACATACAGGATTTCAAAACTCAGCTTAACTCCTGATAACTCTTATAAGACATGAAAACAAGTATTTACATGAGAAATTCTTAAAGAATAAGGCATAAGTAATTAAATCAATATATGTGCAATTTCTTTTAGTGTTTATGTCTTAAAGTTGCATAGAAACCTCTTGCTTTATTAACAACACTGTGTAGTAGACACTCAGAGTTAGGGCTGTGTACAAAATGTCTGGGTTTTCTTTGGCTTGTTAAAGTTCTGGGAATAGAACAAAATATTTCATTTTGAAGTGTAGCTGAGTCTACATGAATATCTTTAAAATATTACAGAGAGGCCATAACCCAGACCAGACTCGTACCTTTCAGTAAAAATTCCCTTCAAATTGCACTTGAAGCTCTGCTTTAAATTGACAGCGGATCTATGCTTGGTATGAAAAGGCAGTGTCATGAAAGCAAAAATTGTCGTACTGCTCTTTGCAGGTCCTGAGTCACATCTGTGTTTCTGACCTCTATTATTTGGGACTCTTTCTCAAAATTTTGAAAAGCATTGGCTCATCAAAATAACATGTTTTGAATGGAAATATCCTACTTCTGAGTAAGTTTCTGTATTTACAGATCCCAGGAACAAATTCTGGATTGAGGAAGAGACCAATATTCAGTGATTCATGTCCATAGTTGGGATGCAGGAAGCACAAATTTAAGACCAGGACAGCCAAACAGATTTCACGGAACGCTTACAGTTCTTATTGCTACAGTTCTATAACAAAAATTGACATTTCAAGAAGGGTATAAGTGTGTGCAATTTATGCCACAGTATTCCAGATACTGTGTATAAATACTGGTGGCAATGACAAAAAGAATAGTTTTCATCTTCTGTCCTTTAGTACTTTGTTAGCAGCCTTCAGATTTCAGGCTGGTCATTATCTCAGCAGTTTGATCTTGAGAGACAGGAGTTATGAATAGGGGCAGGGAGAGAACGGCAACTCTCCTGCCAAGAAGGAAATCTCTTCCTGATTGTAGCCCATGACAAAACTCCCATCAGCTTCAAAGGAGAAGGATTTCAAGCACAGCAACCTGAATGCATCTGAAATCCACTGCTGGGCACTTTGGAAAGGTCAGGTTTTTTGTTGTTTTTTTTTTTTTTTTTTTGAGGATTAGTGAGGAAGAGAAAAAGGCTGAGGGCAAATCGGGGCTGGCTTAAAGAGAAGAGGAAGTTGACAACTAAGTTTGCAGTTCATTGCTAAATCTGTGTTTATTAAGGAAGCTGATTTTTGTGAAACCTGATACAAGCATTCAGCTGGCTTAGGTATTTCTGCTTAAAATGAGAGTGGGATTATTTCTGCTTTGGTTTGATGTTATGGAAACAAATATCTAAGATGTACTTGTCACAAACAGTATCTGTAGCACTATTGTGGCTGTTTACTTAACTAGCATATTGTGCAGAGAGAAGCCAAAATTTCCCAGCAGTATCACCTGCTGGAGTTTTCAACTTAAATATCTCAGAACTTCCAGTCTCCATGTGTTGCTCTCCTGTGTTATAAAAATAATAGTCTTCAGCAAAAAGTGCTTAAAAAATATTTTTAGAACAAAATATATTAAAAACTTTTGCAAAGAAGAGATAAAGTGAGAAATGAAAGAGTAGAGATTTTCATGTGAATTTAGTGCTTGCTCAGTATATATATGAGGAGTTTCATTTATAGCCTTGACTTTTAAATCTTATCTCTAAACTCCAGTGACATCTCATACTGTGATTTTAGTGTTCAACAACAGCAAAATAAACCCCCAAAATGTCATTTTTGCTCATCCTTTCCACACTGGAGCAAACCCAAACCCTGTCAGATTTATGAACGTTGGGAAGTTTAAGGAGTTTATTATGTTAAGGGTGCATAACCTCCTTCATAAAGCCACAAATGAACTCATTAAGTTAATGTCAGCTTTACGAGTCTCTAAGGAGCGTGCAGCAGGGTAAGGCATCGCCTCTTCATGGGTGAGATGGGAACTGGTCCGAGTGGGAGATCTGGGGAAGGCTTTGAGGAGGGGAGAGCTGGTGTGGGCTCCACCATGCTGGAGCAGCTGGAGGTGCTCCAGTGCAGTCCTGGAGTGAGTGCGAGCTCCAAAGTGCTGAAGAAACCGTTTGTTACTCTATCAGGGCCTAATAAATTAGGTCTCAGGAGAGGAATTAATGTCAAAACAGATAAACAGAAGCACCGTGCTGCTCATCCTAGCTTCTCTGGCTTGTGTTTTTGCCCACTTGCTTACACAGCACAGTTCAGTTATAAGTGCAAAGCAACAGGTATGCTGTGGCTGCACTTGTGCAATTCATGTCTTCACCATGAAAACAAGCAAAAATAAACCCTGAAAGTGAACCTCGGGTTTGTAACTATTTATGCAAGAGCAGACTTGCACCACTATTTTCCTTATTGCTTCCGTTTGTGTTATTTTTCAGTTTTTTGTTTGTAAATAACTCTGGCACAGAGAGGAGTAAAAGAGACACAGTATAGATGTAGCAGCACATCTTTAACTGCACTGAGTTCATAGCAAGAACTCTGTCTCCCTGAACTCTGTCACTCAAAGGTTGCTCATCTATTCTGATGTTTTGCAATAATGTACTTTTAGCCTTATGAGGGCCTGAAGTGACTCAAGTCCACACACTGATGAAGACATTCCTCCAAGAAGCTCACTTGGGATGCTGGTGTGAAGTTTAATTAATCTATGGCTTTGACCTAATTCAGCAAAATAATTTCTGTTTGAGCACATGCCTAATTTTAAGTGTCATAACAAACAATAACATGCTGCAAGTTTCTACATGCTGTCCTGAGCACAACCCTGTACTGACACGGTTTAAGAAACAACGTGGAGAGAAGTTAGGAAATGTTTAAGTAGTGAAAGAAGATGAAGAATTTAAAATAGATGTGTGAACTTGAAAAAAAATCATAATCAGTGTTATGCATTTGCATCACAGAAAATATCTTTCAAAAGGATATCATGGGTGCATATTTCTAGGAAATAATTTTAAGTATGAGCTTATAGCCTGCAAGTAAACTGCCTTTAAATGGTATATACTAGTGGCTATTAAACCATGGAAAGCAGGGTTTGTGCTACTAAAAGGATTTGGTTTTCCTGCTAGGAAAATACTGGCTATAGGGGAATACAGAACTGTGCTTGCTTCCTTCTTCCCCTACTTGCAATCTGTTTCTGTTTTCTGAGGGAAGGAGGAGATAATACAAGTGGTGTAAACTTCTGAAGCTGCTCAATATTAATTTTCAGCTGACTGAGAACTTTTACTGTCCAAAAACATAATTTCCATCTACAGTACAATTTGACTGAGATTCAGGTAGATGTTAATGTGGCTAGAAAAACAAGATATAGAGCTGATTTTGATTCAAATAGTCAGAAGTTTGAGAAGCATGGCTTGGGCTAGCTTGTCTTTCTCAGATTTAAATGAGCAGTTTGCAATGTGGCACCAATAGCCAAGTTACTGTTATTACTGATTTGTAATAACAGTACTGTTATTTCTTCTGCTTTGCCTCCAAGTGTTAGTACCTATTCAAAGCAATAAGGAAAACCATAGGTCCTGGCCAGGCTGTGTTTCCTAAGATATGGAACATCACATGGAAATCATGTGAAATAAAACACAAATTTTGAAAGGACTGGTGTCAGGAAGAACTCCTCTTCCCATTCTCATAGTTGGAGCAAAGACTGACTTGCATCACATATATGCTGAAAATAAGTAAGGAAAGACTACTGTGTGACCTATGCAACACAGGAGAGGAAAAAAGAAAGGGGGAAAAAGAGCTCGTTTTGGTGGTTTTGAGTCTCAGATGTAAACTGGTAGTAAATTGCATGAGTGAGAAAGTAATTAAACAGTGTTCCCAACATAGTATTTATATTACTCCATTTTTTCTAAGCATTGAAAGGTGTTTTAATGTCATTTCTGTGCAATTAATGTATTTTAAACATTTTAATTGCTCTGTCATATGAAAACGTGGAATTACAAGAATCTATATTTTCGGTTTATTAATTTCAAAAGCAAGATTTAAGCTGTCTGTAGAGTCACCAGAATCGCATGAAGCTGTGCTTCAAGAGTACACAATAAGGTTATTCTGTTGAATTACCTTTTAAATGTGTTTCCAATAGATTGCATTTCTCTGTTTCCTTGAGTGAACTGTACCCTTATCATAAAAGGCCTCATCATTTTCAATGAGATTGGTACTAATCTGAAAGGATGGCATCAAAAAGGAGCGTGGCACTTATCATTGTCATATGCGTCTGTTACATATAACAACAGCAATAACATAAGTCATGTCCCAGAGAACTCACTGTTTAAGTAAACCAAAGGCTTGATTTCAGTTTAGGGCTGGCTGTGTACAGAGATGATTGATAATCAGTGGTTGAATAAGCAAAGATTTATAATCCTGTCAATAGCAAATGATTTTGAAAGCCTTGGACAGGGTCAGCTCCTTGTTGTATGTCATGGCAGTGAAGTAGGTGTGCCAGGCAGAATAGCTTAAGTGTGGACCTGAAACTGAGGGAGAACAGATGAATTAGCTTAAATGAAGGGACTGAAATGGGAAAAATAGAGTGCAAAAGGAAGAATGTAAACTCTAATGTTCCATTAATATTTTATTAAAATGCTTTGCTATATATTATTTCCCCTATTTGTAAAGGCTCGCAAAGTGTAATAAAAAGTTATTAAATAAAATCTATTTAACGTTTATGTTAAACTCTCAACATCCATTCAAACACCAAATTGCCATGTAACTTATTTATTAGAAAATTAAACAGTAAAATGAAGATTTTTCACATCTGGAATAATTTCAAGGAACTGTTCAAAGGTTCTACTGCCAGTAATTTGTGAGAAGGTGCTTGGCCATAATTTTGTTTAGTAAATAAAACTGGAGGTGTGATCTGTGTCTTCATAAACAGCCTTTTTAGATCTGCCTTCAAGGTTTTTTCTTATGGTTTTCCTCTGATCAGAACGAAATTCCAAAGTTCAGTGTCGTTCATCCTTAAATGTAAAGGGGAATGAGGAGAGAAGAGCTCTGTACAATCACAATACTGTACTTCCCTTCTTTTTCTATGCTTTTGACAGGTGGCCTTGATCTTTAATTGCTTGCTTTCTCCTTTGTTAAATTCTAGCTTCAGAGTCCTGTTGTTCAAAAAATTACTAAGATCTTAAAGGCCAAAGAAAGCAGCTATTATCCTGTTTCTCAGGACTTTTTCAAGGAAATAGAAGATGGTAAGGGTGGAGTGAACAAGATGTACATTTTGTCTGTTTATATGTTTGTGTTACAAAATATGGCAAGGCCCATTTTGCCACTCTGACTTTGCACCATCTTCTTCGTCACATGTTTAAACTGGACATTAACAGGCTAACTTATAAAATTTTCATTGAAATTCATTGGAATGCCTGTCAAATTATTGCACTCTGTTAGAAGACAAGCGCTGATGGATGGAACCTGATCTCAGCCCAAAATGGCATGTTTTGAAGTGGTGCCAAAAAGTTTGGATGGAGCCATACATAATTCTTAGCTTGTAAGGCTGGGAGAAAGAGAGGGCAAGACATGCCTAGGAGGGATGGCAATATGAACTAGAAGAATATGGCAGGGGGAGATAGAATGAGAACTACGACCAGGAGAAGGTTTTAGTTCCCCCACCCCTCATCTGCCAACACTACTTGCATTGCCTTAATTAAAGATATTAACCTTATGTGTTTGTGAATCTGTAATAAATGCAAGTTATACTGGTTTGGGATAAAGTAAGAACAACAAAAAACAATCTATAGTCCTGTCCTCATCACTACTCACCCTGGCCTCCACCCCTGCTCCCAGCTTACTGCATGCAGACAGTGTTATCCATGAATCCTGGTTCTCTCTTTCAGGTTATTCATGTTACTGTCCAGAATTATACATTAGGTACACATGTGTCCTAGGTTTGATTCTGAGTTTGAGGGAAGCCCTCTAGTGTTAATTTACTAAATGAAAAAAACTAGAACTACTTACGTTGGCACTTCTGTATGTGCTGGCACAACATATGCTATGTGAGAATTAGTAGCCGAAGGCTCTGTAGGTGTTATGGCAAACAGGTGAATACGTTTCCAATATAATTTTATTGGGGGAGAAAAGTCCCTTCATCATTATTTGTTGGAAGTTCACTGTACAAAAGTTGATAAATCAGGGTCAGTCTAGCTGGAGGGACTTGTAACAGGTTGAGTATACTATGGGAGTATCTCAAAAGTGAGAGATGCATGATGAGATACTTTACAAACTAGGATAGTTAGGGATAACAATTTTAAAAGATAATACATATTATTTTTCTGTTCTTATACAAAGTGGAAAGTAGCTTTATGACTCATATCATGACTGAATTTTTAAAAGTTACTTTAAAAAAAAATTTCTTCTTCATTCCATGTAGTCTAGGTTGTATCTTTCATCAGAAAAATCTTTTCAAAGGAGAAGCTGAAGAACCATTGGAACATGTGTGAAAATAGCTAAAACTACCTTAGAAAGCTTTAAGAGTTCATTCTTTACTCGCAGAAAGAGATTGCAGAGTTATTTCACCTGTGGCAAGAAATTTAAACCATGGGATTCCAGATCTGAGATGTTGTTTTCCAAATCTGATGTGTCCCTGAACTGCTTACTGAAGATTGAGGTATTACCTATCATCTATGTTGCTGGATAAATATAATATCTGAGATACGTGGGCTATTCTCAGTTATACAGACAGCAAGACTCAGGTTTCTAATATCTAGAGTGCAAAATTACAGTGTGTAGGAAAAATTAGGAGTGTTGAATAGAATGCTGTACAAGGAGCAGACTAGTATCAACAGTAAGAAAAATGAAAAACATGTTTCTTAAATCCTGCCTTTCCCAGAATTTTGAAAGCTGCTTGAGAAAAGTGCTGCCCTTCACATGCAGCCCATGGCTGGGACTTCCTCCCTAGCACGGTGACTGCATCTGTTTATTTCTAAGAACGGAGAAGGAGTCATCTGTTTATAGCTAGAAAAAAATGTGGTGTTTTAGGCTAGTCCTTGGATGAGGGAGTACTCTTCAGCTCCCCTTTTAAATCTGTGCCAAGAAGCAAGGGAAGATGATAAATCTGAGGCTGGGAAAGGAGTGTAGAATATTTTTTCTAATATTGTGGCTAGGATAGCTGTATAAGGTGGGAACAGCTTATGGTTCCTGCTCCTGGGGCCTTTTTTAATGCTTTCCTGAGCCTGGAAGCAGTTGCAGGAGGAGTTCAGACTGGCTGCTGATGAGGGTGCTCTTCTGGTTTGCTCCTGAAGAGAATAGGTGGTATGTGTTTCTAGACACACAAGGAAATAGTTATTTCCATCCCTTTGGGGCATGAAACAATTACTTCATTCAAGTGAAATCAGAGACCACAGAAATTAACTTGGCACATGTTGAAAAGGAGCATGAAGTGGGTTCAATCTTACTCCTCTGAGAAAGATTTATGTTTAATTTTCATAGCAACATTTTGTGTTATGATAATAAATCATGTGTTTATACAGGAACGTATGTGTTTAGTAGTACTTCCCCTTTTTAATCTAGGCTTTTTTAATCTGATAAAATGAAAATGGAGTTAAATTTGTATGTTCTATGGGACGATTAGCTTCCACTTGTCTTTTAATCCTATAAGTGGCTCAACCAGGGTAAAGCCTTACTGGAATTACCTGTTGTTCCTCCACTACTGTTTTGTATTAATTATTTAAGATGGCACAGATTTTAACTTCTCACTCTGCCAAACTGGAAGAGAGAAGGTCAGATGAGGCAAAAAGCATCTAAACCGTAAGGTTTGATACTGTTTTTTGTACAGGCATACCATTAATTAATGTTTATTAATTTAATATAGGAACCTTTAATTGACCTGTTGGAATTTCAAGAGTTGGAAAAGCTGGAGTTTGGTGGAACAGCAGGGAAAATTTTAAGTGGGCATGTCTGCAGAAACAATGAAGAGTTTCTGGAAAGCTGTGAAGTTTTCAGAAAGAGAGCACACAATCATCCAGATTATAATAACATGGTAATATTGTACCCCGCGCATGGGCATTTGTGCTGTTATTTTCTTGTTTATTTTAAAATGTCTGTGAACTTGAAGGTTGTGAAACTGGGAATTATATAGTGCTGAACAGAACTAGACATGAGATGACTGCGCAGCTGTGTTCAGTGTCTCCCACTTCTAGTTAAATTAGAAATTCATTTTCTTAAGAAAAGAATTCTGGGTGCTTTCTCCTGATTAGATGACAGAATTATTTAGAAGTGCTACATGTAGAGAAGCATTCAAATGACTCTTACCAAAGAAGTCTAAGAGAATGAAATAAATTTGGAGAAACTGAAATGAAATCCCCCTCCTCCCAACACACACACATTGCCAAAATTAAAAAAAAAAAAAACAAAAAAAAAAACAAAAAAAAAACAAACAAACAAAAAAAAAACCACCCAAACAACAACAACAAAGGGTTATTAATTACTTTTTGCAGACAGTCAGTTCTGTGAGCTTTTTTTTGTGACTGTTAGGGTATAATTTATATACAGTTCTAGTGTAAAAAAATCAGTTGATTCTACTTGAAAAATAGAGAAGTTTTTAAAAATGATTGGTATATAGTGAAGTCTTGCAATAGTAGTTAAAATAGTTCTTAACACAATGCTCACTAACAGCCACGGTACGCATATCTGATAAGACAGAAAGAATGTTTATTACTGTTCATAGAAGCCTTATTTGGTTGTTTTAAACATTTTTGGTGTTAATTCATAGCTAGACCTATCTGTGAAGTTGGAAAATGGTGCTTTCTGAAGGATTTAATTCACTTTTAACACAAATTCAGATATAGAAGCATCCTATTGCATCATGTGGTCGGCCTTGGTGCCTGCTGGCTGGAACACTCGGCTGCCTTCAGAACAGGCTCCGCTCCCAGCGCAGAGGATGCTTTCAGCTTTATGCATGGGGAGGGGAATAGAGGTGCCTAGTGACTGCCCCCCTCACAGGTATGGCCAGCAGAACAGCAGCCAAATTCATTCTCCCTTTTGGCCCTGGACCCACTGTCTTTGAGAATGGGGAGGTGTTGATTAAATTTCTCTGGAAGTGAGTAGGCTGGTGAGCCCCCCCATCTGTCCCCTCACAGGTGTGTGCCCCAGCCAGGGCACGTAAGGCAGAAGCTGGGGAGTAACAATGCCCCAGTGCCAGCTGCAGATTTAATGGGTGCCCCAGGATGACTCTCTTCTTTGCCATCCTAATCCAAAAGGTCACCATCATAAGCACGATTCAATCACCCCAAGTAACTGACATTAAAAACATACTTTTTTCTAATCTGGTTGCTGAATGCACTTCATTTAAATGAAATTCTGTCTCTCTGTTGGATGACCCCCAAAATCCTCAGACCAGCTGACTTTCCTAGGCGTGTCCCTGCCATTTTGCTGTGCTCCTGACACCTGCTTACCCACAAGCCATACTGGATTTGCACAGCTGCAGACAATGAGGAGGTGGGTTCAGCCTCTCTGATGGGTGTCAGCTTTGCTGGCATTCAGCTCAGACCTACTGCACAATGTTTTTGGCCGCACAGTAAGGAGAAAGGAACACATGCTTTGGGTAAAGTGTTATTTTAACAAGCAAATTTTTCTGAAATCTTAAAGTTGCTATTAAAATAATAGATATTATTAATAGTGTAATTATTAGCAGAACAGAAAAATGTACTGTTCTGTTAGATGTGGTAGGAAATATATTCTGTGTGTATGCATGCTGATTTTTCTTGCAAATATGTGGCTTAATCCAGGTAATTAAAAACCCAAAGGAATAGTTGTAAACCAGATTTGAACTAAATAAATGGCACAGGTTTAATTCATGAAGAAGCCTTGCAAAGTTGTTAATATCTCTGGTACTGCTTTAAAATCCACAGCAAAGCTTCCCATGTTTTCAGGTTAGGACTCACTATATTGTGCTTCTCAATTTCGTCACTCTTGATAAAATCCCTTCCCATTCATACCAAACTCCTGCTAATCACCACACAAAGCTACAAAGCAGCCTCAGAAAGTATGAGTGGCAGCAGAGACCTACTGCTGGTTGTGTGTTTTGGTTTTTTATTTTGGCCTGCCTTCTGAGGCAGCAGGATGCTCGGAAGCATCCTTGTCTGTAGGAGATGTGGTTTCAAGACACCCCTTCTCACATCTGTATGTAGTTCGCCTGGTTTTGCATTTACTCCTATGAAGGTTTCCCTACATACTCAGTACATAAATGTAAATGGTGCTGAGACACTGGAATGATAGTTTTAAGATTCTGGTTAAAGTACAGCAATTATCATATTTGGCCAGATGTAGATTGTAAAGTGGTTTAAGTGGATAAGTTTTTGAGGCAGTGAGTCCTTCCTTAGTGACCTGGCTGTCTTAGGACAAAAGAAGCCTTTATAGCATGTATCTGGATGATCATTGTGGATTGTAAGCTTGTTGACTTTCCAGCTTATTGTGAAGTAAAGCACAGTCAATGAGTGTTAGTTTTCAAGTTTGAGCCATTCTTAGTCATGTATGGCAGGCTTAATGTTGACAGAAGTTCAAGTGGAATACCAAGCACCAATTACTGTGCTATTTTTACTGTCATCAGTAAAGCGGGTTGTTTTTTTTTTTTCCCAGTTTCTTCAGAAACTATTCGCCTTTGGGTTTGACAGTACTAATCAGGAGGTTTATCAAACAATAGCTGTCATCTTATAGCTAATTTGTTTGTCAGAAGCTTCAAAGTTCATGCTATTCAGTGTATGATGTATGAATAGTGTCCGCATATTTCCAAAAACCAGTTTCACGTGCTTCTGAATAGGCAATGTGAGGTGTTTGGTTCATATGTGGATGCAAAGGCCCAAAATCCAGAACAGAGCACTGGTCTGGTTGGTGGCGTGACAATGGGGGTTTGAATCCAAAGAGGAGTGAAGGATGTTTAGCTTTCAGAGCACAAATATGGACTTCTCAGAGTGATTGCCTTACAAGCATTCTTGATGTGTTAAATATATATATATTTTAAATATATATCACACCCAGTCACAGAACTAAATCTGAGTTTCTTTATTTGCTATGGAGAAGTGCATGTAGTTCATCCTATCATATGTTTTTGTTATATATGTGGGGGTTTGTGCAGTGTGTTTAAAGAGAAACCCAAACAAACAAAACCCACATTAGTTGAGGGGTGAGTGGGTTAGAAAAGAAAATTGTTAAATAAACAAGTTAATTTGATATACCTTTCTAAAGATGCTGCATTTTATTTAAATATCCATATTGGCTACTGGTACTGCTTTTTACTTATTTTTCTAGTGTCTTGCAACAGAATGGAGATACAGCCAAGCTGTAAAGAAAAAAAAAAAAAGGAATATTTTCTCAAAGATGATCAGTGTTTAATATATTTTACAAAGGGACAAGTGTAGCTTTACATGGACATGTTACTGCTTGTGTTACAGGAGCAGGCAGAAGATGCTGGAGCTCTCCCTTTAGAGCCAGCATGAAGTTACATTAATATGGACCTATGTTTTCTGGTCCAGTATTATTTATCCAAAAGACCTCATTTGTGGCCACGGTTAATCACCTTGAGTATTAAAAAAGTACAGCTGTGCTATAAAAAAAAATGACTGTTGTTCTGTTGCCTAATACATGTGGTAGCTGTGGATTCTTAATCTAATTAAATGTAACAATGAGTCAGAGTCAAAAGATACTGTTTACTTAGTGAGTTGACTTCAAGTGTCTGAGTAGCTCAAGTCTGATGCTCATAATATCCTACTTAAGGATTATAAACAGAGATAATTTGGGCTTGTAAAAACTTGTTGGGAAGTCCTTTGTTTAATGGGAGGGTTAACAGGGTGAAACAGCATAAAAGTAAGGAGTGATATTACTTGACATAGGTGTCTGTCACTCTTATCAAGCTTCCTAAACAAAATATTTTAATAATTTGTTTTTTTTTAAATGTCTATATCACTAGTACACACATGTATAGATCTTGCACTGCTACACACACATATAGATCTTACGCTGTTATTTAAAAATAATCTGTATTGCTAAGCCAGTACTTCAGTTTCTAATTCAGTTTCTGTAAAAAAAAAAAAAAAAAAAAAGCATCACTGTTAGGTAGCACTGATCAGCTCATCAGTTAAAATAGTACTGAAAAACCTGAAATAAAATAATCTCAGAAGCTTGTTCAGTGACAGAGGCCAGCTGTGTGTTTAGTGTAACCATATGCTGCTCATTATCTTTTCTCCCTATTTTCTTCCTACTGAAAAGAAATGCATTTTATATGTTTTTATTTTTACTTTAATATTACAGGAGTTTGAAGATGATTATACTGAATTTAAAGCCCAAATCCTGGATCCTGACAGATGTCCTGCCTCAGTTCTTTGTATAGGATTTCATGACTGTTCAGGGTTAGAATCCATGTTCAAGGTCAGTATCCGTACATATGAATCTGTTCTTTATTATTAAAAAAATAGTTTTGTGCATTGTTTAAATTATACTTTATATCTAGGTAAGATAGTTGTGAATGGAATGCCCAGAAATACTGACTAACATGTATTTCAGTTGCAGAATCAAACTGAGTTCTTTGATTCTACGATCATTTTAATGATGTTCTGAGTACAGGTTCTTTCCAGAGGTTAACTAATGGCTGAGGCCAGATTCATAATTCAAAGAAACAGACAGATGCCCCACTCGCTGACATTCAGTATTTGCACTTGACTGCACAAGGTATGGAGAATCTCATGGATGGCAGGTGCATCCAGACTTTCCATCCAGGGTATGGCATAGTTGGCCTGGGTAGCTGGAGTGTGTTTCTGCAGTAGTACGAGTTATTCTTAGGCAGGAATAGTTCAGATGTAAGAAAGGGAACAACTGATCAGCAACAGTTCTTCAAAATACAAGTTAGGAGTTGTCCTATGTAGAACCTGAGTAAGTGATATCATGTTATTAAGAAAGAAGTAAGTATGAAAGATTGTTAAGGAGAAATCTCACCTTTTAATGACCATTGATGAGGTCTCCAACAGAGTACTGTGCGCAAGTATAAGCATTACAATTCAGGAAAGATGATCTGTTGATGGTTAAAGAAGAGAAGACAGAACAGACATAAATCTTCAAATGCATTAAAGACTTCTGCATACACGAAGGAAATAATCTGTTCTCTACGTCCAGAACATAATGAACTTAATTTAAAGTACAGAAAGTTCAAGTCTGATGACTGGGAAGACCACTTTATGCCAAATGTAATGAATCGCTAGAAGAGATTGCTAGGGGAAGTTACAAGCTCCTCATTATTCAAAAGTTTCAGGGAGGGCTAGAAAAGCATCTCTTGGAAATGGCAGAGGTATAGCACACCTCACCTTGGGGCAGGAATACAGTCTACTCACTCTTGAAGTCCCTTTTAGCCATACATGTCTGTGGCATTGTACGCATTGCACTCGAACTGTGTCAAATTATTGCAAATTAGTTGTGGTAAGTACAAGGCAGTAATGATAAACACAACTACAAATTTTGTGCAAATGAATTTCCTTTAGGTTGTTGCTTTTGGCATTGCTAACACTTAAATGAGTATCTTGCATTTAATGCTGGCATTTACCCCATTTGTTTCTAAACTTATTTTCTTGCTGAATTCAGATAATACAGTATTAAATCTATTTTTTCAAAAGGCAGATAACTTGTCTTTAATCATAGCAAAAAGAATGGAAGATGACTTATCCTCAGAGAAACCACTTCTGCTTCCCTCTTGTTTGGTAATTTTTTTTACAGCAGTAGGGTTCCCACCCATCAAAAAATGAACATATAATTAAGACTGTATTGGTGTGAGACACTGGAGGAAGACCCTACTGACTTATGAGAGAGACTATATCTGGAAAAAGGAGAGAAAACAGATAGGTTAGAAACATGCAGGGTAGGATTTAGAAAGAATCTTGAGTGTGGGGTAGATGCCTGGGTCTGGAAATCCTCATTCTGTACTTTCTAAGATCTAAGCTAACTTTTTTGTTCTTTGGCATTCTAGAATTCATCTATTTAGCACAATTTAAGAGCTTATTTGGAAATATGTGGTCTGTTTATCAGCACATGGCACATAACCATAGTATAGCTTGGTACAGTTCCAATACTTCAGAAGAATTTTGGATGAGATATCAAATAGAGAGTAGAGTATTAAAGGAAGAGAATTCTGATGCTTAATTTGTTTTCTTTTTTGCTGTTTTTTGTTGTTTTGGTTTGTGTTTCTAATTTTTATTTTCAAGCTCTTAGCTATCTTTGGAAGCTTTCTACAAAAATCAGTCATGATGGAGATATTTAGCCCAAATTACAATATTTGATTGGAAACATATTATGAAGAACTGAGTAACTGCAGATGTATACATGATGAACACCTTAAAAAGGTATGCCGCAATGTGAAAATAAAAAGTTATGTTCTTGTTGGTGCATAATGGCTTCGTTTCTGTTCTAATAAGTAGGCAGAAAAAAGAATGGAATAATTAACAAAAATATACCAGTTACTTCAGTAAACCTTAAATGGTCTAAAGAACTGAAGGAACAAATAGAGACATTTTGATCCTACTCTGCCTCATCTGTAAGTGTTCATAGTCACTGATTTAGTGGAAAGTTAACAGCCCTTAAATGAGGCATCACTAATCACTAAACAAGTGTGATCTGCATAATATGGTCTCTTACTCCAGTAAATTTAACATCCATGTTGTGCGTGTATACAGTTCAAAATTTCTGGTATATTCTGAACACTTCGTGTTTCTGCATTGAAATGTACTCAGTAGTGCTCTCAGAACTTATTTTCAATAACTGTAAAAGATTTGCACAATGATTGTTTGGATCGGTCAACACGACAATCTAGATGGTCTTTTGAGGTCCCTTTCAATCCCTAACATTCTGTGATTATGTGAATCACAGAATGTTAGGGATTGGAAGAAAGAAAAATATTATTGTTCTATGGTGGCAAGACATTCAAAGATAATTATGTGGGACTTAGACATCCAAGTTATGTGAAAATTGTGTCCCATCTCTTCCTTCTCTCCTGATCCTTAAGTAAACGTGCTTTTACATGGCAGCACAAGGAATGGAAAGCTCCTGTAGGAGTATTAGACAGACATGAATTAAATAACAATTAATAACAATTCCAGCTGTTGACTACTGACATTGCTAATACACAGAGGGTGTATCCTCCTTTTTGTCTAGAGAAGCATCTGCATATGAGAGACCTTTATGTGGTCTGTTCTGGTAGATGCACTACACTGTAAAGAGTATTACATACAATTGGGTAGAAGTTCAACTGATAGTTTTAATCAGATAATCTAATTAGTCAATCTGAAAACATCTTACCAGTTTCAGTAAGTTTTCCAGTCCACAGTGGAATTTCTGTTTCTCTGTCAATGTGATCCAAGCCAGATAGAAGGGATGACTAGGAACATAAATGTCGGATTTTTGACATGTACCTTAAACTAGTGTTCTAGTTACTCTGAAGTGACTTGGATTCGGGCTTATTGTTGTTCTACTTTCTTTTGACACAGACAAAGAACCTGTCAGGTTTTTTTCCCATCCTAATGGAATGGTGTGGGGGGTTTGTTGGTTTGTGGGTTTGTTTGTTTTTCATTGTTTATTGTTTGGGTTTGGTGTTTTTTTTTTTTTTTTTTTTTTTTTGTGGAGATCCTGGGGACACTTGTAGAATGAGAAAGCTATTTCCAGGTCAGCTTTCTATATTTTAAAATAAAGCAGCAGGAGTGGAGCTGTTTTACTGTGTGGAAGATCCCCAACATATTTCTGAATGAAGTTTTATGAGAATGTACATGAAATTACTGAGTTCATTAAGTAAATGATCCATAAAATTAATTATTTTAGAGTTGACAAAAA
The DNA here is from genome assembly GCF_964273445.1 of Streptopelia decaocto. Classification (NCBI taxonomy): domain Eukaryota; kingdom Metazoa; phylum Chordata; class Aves; order Columbiformes; family Columbidae; genus Streptopelia; species Streptopelia decaocto. The sequence continues at coordinate 130,472,118 of NC_138655.1, read as the reverse complement.
TTCGAGTAAAAGCTATGACGTAAGAGTATAGCTTGTGGTTAAATAAATCCTCCACTGTTATTTCTTATTCATAGGCAGGTGCTTGGGTATCCTCACTGTCAATATACACATTTTACTGATACATTTCTGCCATGTGAGATACTGTGATATTTTTTCCTTCATGATGATGTTACCCTATTAAATTGGAATTGCCTGAAAAAATGAATGCTGTTAAGAAGAGAGCTGTGTCAGTAAAGCACAAAGTAACTCCTCTTCAGGCATCTGAGGTTGCAGTTATCAGAAGAAAATGCAGTTTAGTTGATGTATGTTGGTTTCTGTGGTCAATCTTTTTTATCTCTGGGTTTTTTATGAGGACGTGATCAATGACAGGTGTCATTACCTGTGTTTCATCAGGGTAAGCAGATGGAATTTGTTTCTTTTTTTTTCAAGAAGCTGGTATAATTCTAGCAATACCAAACCTAGGTTTCTCTTGCTTCTCTTCTAGTGTTGCATATACTCACCGATAAAATAAATAACAAAAATGAGAGTACTTGCTCATATTCTTTATTCATGTTCTTTTAAAAAGTCAGCATAATGTGCATAATGCAGTAATCTAAAGTGGATTATTTAGTAGATCTTTTAAAAAGATTGTGAAGAGAGTTTGTTCATATTTGTACAACTTTAAGAAGAAGTGGTTTAGTAAGTTAAGAGATTTATTGTAAGAGTATAATTGTTTTCTGTACCACTTTTAATTTTATGGTTCAAATGTAGAGTTTTTCATAAGCCTTCTGGGTGCTTTGAAAGACAATGCAAATGCAGCTTTTTAACCTCTTTACAATAATTGATCTCAGCTTTTCTTATATTGAATAATATATACGGGATCTGTGGATTTCACTGCCAGGTTTAGCTAAGCTCAATATACACTATAACTGTGCTTTTTTGAGTGCTCTTTTCCTATTCAAGGTTAATCAAGAGCTTGAAATGCTGGAAAATGAAATATTACCAACACAGGAACCCACAAAATTATTTGAAGTAGCTATTCCAGGCTATAAGCAAATGAAATAATGATAAAAAGAAGTGCAGTTGCTCAAGAAATTTGGAATATTAGTGTTTATATTAATGTAAGATTTTTGAAAAAATATAAAGTTAGACTATATTCTCAATTTTATATTTTAATTTGATCCTATAAGTGTTTATAGTTTGGGATTTGTGTTGTGTGGGGTTTCTTTTGTTTTTTTGTGTTTTTTTTTAGAAGTTTAAAATACTGAATATTTTCATGTTGCTTTTGTTTTTGAAATTATAGTTGCTGTGTTTTAGGATACTCAGAGCGAAAATATCTCTGTTCTCGAGTTAACCAATTTCAAGATAATCCCAAAGCAAAACAACCTTCGTAGTTTCATTTTTGGCCTTTTTAGTGCAAATAACTTACATGACTAATTAAAATCAATGAGTAAAAATTCAAAAAGCCAGAAAATTCCACTTCAGAACTGAGAATTGTACATTAGAAGACTGTAGAAGACAAGAAGTAAGAGTCCAGAAAAATCAGTGTATAGACCTGTATGGGCAATCAGCCTTGTAAAGTTCTCTTTGCCTCTAGAAGTTTTTTTCATAGGTAAGGTTAAAAATACATGCACTAGATTTTCTTTCCATAGTTGTTTGCTTAGCATTTGTGTTACCAAGAGGGGGTGCAGGGCAGTTTCTGCCACATCTCTCAGGTGTATCTGTATTATCAGTAGATACAGGTGTGTGTTTAAAAGCACAAGAAGGGTATGTATGTATACCTGTCAGATACTGAAATATTGCAACTGTTTAAATGCTTGGGTTTTGGGTTAAATTTTGAGGAGATGGATTATTTTGTGTACTTTTAGGTAGTAGGGGTGTAGGGTTGAAAAAAATAAGGTTCAGGAGCTGTTGCTGTGTGACTGGCTTTACCCTGTATCCATTTATCTGTTACGTAGCAGAAGGTTGTCTTTACCAAATGTTGTTGACACTTATCTGTGCTTTCTGCTTCAGGACAGCATTGATGATTGGGCTAAAACCCAGTGGAGACAGATTAATGTGGAACAGATGGACATGGAGCTCAGAAGCTTTGCCAAGGCAGGTTCCATAGCTGTCTCCTTCTGCAATTTATCTGTCTTGGTGCCACCCCTTTCTCACTCTTCCCTCCCACTTTGATGTTTCAGTGGATTTATTGCTTGTATCCAGACTGAATGTTCTGGACATATTTTGGTTTGGGAGCTTTCCTTCAAAACTTTATTCTTCTGGATCAGTTTGCAGTCCCTGTGGAGGTATTATACATGGTCAAACCATGCTGTCGTGCCTCTGAATTGAGGCAGTACATGAAAGAATAAAGAAGGTGGGGTTTATGACAGACCCCACTAGAAGGAAGGCATTATTTTGAGAGACAGATGAAATTTGCAGAAGTTTATCTGCTCTGATCTAAGACATAGCTCCAGAGTGTTGGAAGTTGCAGCAAAGATGCTCCTTTCTGTTTTAAGTATTTTCAACGTTTTGTTGATATTAGCCCTGCAGAAGACAGTTCCCATGAGACAGGGGAAGTATGAAGCAAAAATAACAACAGAGACCCCCAGGCTATTTGTAAGACACCTACAGAACAATAATAATTGAGTATGAAAGGAAGTCTTTAACCTAATGGGTATAAAGTTTCTTTTTCTTTACACATTGATTTAATTCAGGAATAAATAGCTTTCATCACATACCCAATCAGTAGTGCTTTAAGAGAAGAATCAGACATACAGCAGATGTCTTGGCTTAAAATGCTTCAAAATTACAACACTCTACTTAGCTCGTTGCAATACCAGGGGTCATATGCTGTGATAGGGGTGGTAAAAATGAGTGTTGAGATAAGTGTGTTCTCCTTCTGCTTTTGCATCAGTCGCTGGGCACATATGACAGGTTGTGGAATAGAGAAGGTGCTGATCACTGCCCATGAGCTGATCGCTTGTGTCATGTTCATCATGCTTCGGTGTGCATGAGGTCTCCCTTATACTTTTGAATGGAGGCTTTGAATATATTAAATTTATTGATACTTTTATCTCCAATAAGAAAATTGGACTTAATTTGTTGGGCTGTGGTAAAGTAAATGGCTCTGATCCAACTGTAACAATAAAATCACAGTGCAAATGCAGTGTTAACACAGTTCCATTACTTTAAGTGCCATACTGGAAAGTACATTTCCAGAGCCTTTGCATTATCTACCACATAAACTACTGACTCCAATAAAATCTTCCCTAGAATTGTATTATTTACAGCTGTCCCACACATCTGCACATGCAACAGGAAAGCAGAGTTTTCTGACAAAACCCTTAAATTTTTCTTAAAGTTATAAACAAGGTGGCTGTCAATGGGAAGTAATTATTGCAATTATTTTAATCCTTTATTAGAAAATGCGGTCTTTGGATAGAAAAGTTCATTCCTGGGATGTGTATAGGGCCTTGGACTAAAAGGCCAAGAATCTGATGTCATCATGGAGCGCAACACTGGAGTTGCAAAATGCTGCAATCAGAGACAGACACCAGTACCGGGTCACAAATGTGACAAGTGTAAGTATTCAGCCAGAGATACCCTTGAGATGATCTTTCATTCTCTACCCATAGATGCAGCAGGACTGTCAGCCATGTGGTGAAGACACTTCTGCCAACTCTTCAATGTGTAAGTGGAGCAGAGATTGAGGTTTCAGACAGAGGCATCTTGTGGGCTGAGAAGTGAATCTGTGGTCCTTGCTCAGAAAAAAAAAAAAAAAAAAAAAAAAAAAAAGACCAAATTATCTCAAGAGAACTAAGAGAACTATGGTTGAAATTGATGATCTTAAGGATCTCATCCAACCAAAATGATTCCATGATTCTAAGGCAGACCTGGCTTGTTAAATTAGAAGGTTCTTCCACACCTGACTCTTTCCCTGCTGAGCCTGAAAATAGCAGTAAGCTTGAAAGGTTCTCTGTCTTGTCTGGGACAGGGGAATACTTCCCAGTAATAATTAATGTTAAATATTTATAAGAAAACCAAGCGATGTGGCTAGAAACTTTTCTGGATAGAAAAAGAGAACATCTCTTAATAGCGATCAGAGGAAATGATGGGCAGAAGGAAATGGAAGGTAAGGAAAGAAAGGCCACCTGAAGTATCAGCCTACTAATATGTTTTTAAGAATTTGTGTGTAGAGAGACTACTGACCTGACAGCAGGTAGGAGAAAGAGAAAAAAAAAAGAGAGGGGTGCCAGAACAAGGAAACATTTTACCCGACTGTTGATCATAGGGCTGGAAAAGTAAAGAAGTTTGTATGAACAAATAACCACCACCACCACCAAAAGTTATTTTAATTTCTCAAAAAGACTCCCAGAGATTTTCTTCCTAGGGTATAACATGGGCAGGTTGTTGGTTTCCAAATTTTGAATAAAAAGTGTTTTAAACATTTTGGAAAAAAAAAAATAAATTGAAGCTCAACTTTCAGTCATTCCAAAATGAAATAATCTGGAAAGCTGAAAGAAAATCACAGAAGAGTGTGAGTATAACAGAATATTTCTACTCCAATATACCAAATATTTTTCACATACAGTTTAAAAAAAAACCACATTTATAATTATTTTTAGTGCCAAAGGCTCCTAAACAGGCCTAGCACAAGCTTTTTGTTTGTATTAAATATTTTTGCCTGTGTTAAATATTTTCAAAGCCTTGATTAAAATTATAAAGCTTTTTTTTTTTTTTTTTTAATTGATGTAATACAAACCAGAAACAAAACATGGGAAACCCCCCCTGCCCTCTCCCTGCCAAAGAAGGCTGGTGCGCAAATACTGTGCCTGTAGCTTCCATCAGCTTCAATGGTGGCCGTGAAAATAAACTTGCCTTTTAGTGTTATGATATACAATATGTCACAGTACGAAACTGTTTCAAAATGAAAAAAATACAGCAACAGCATGAAGAAACATTTCAGCTAGACTGATTAAGTTCATGTTTTTGGGACAGATCTGAAAGTATGTCCAGTATTTAGAGTGCATATAACTTTTTTCGTTGTTTTTTACTTGGATTCCGTTTGAATACTGTTATATGCTTATATCTGACTTTTCTTATTTGATCACTTACTTTGTGCTCTGCTGTCTCTTTGTTTTACAGGTCAGGCTTGTAGTAGCAGAAGACATTACCTTGACATACCTTCTGGGACTCCAGCTTCATAAAGTATTATAGAGAATGAAGTCCAAAGTATAGTTGACGATGCTGTGAAAGAATTGGGTATTGGAAAGGTGAGAAATGCCTATATTTTCCTCCTGCTTTTGCAGAATAGTGTGTAACAAACTATTTATTTGATTAAGGTTTTTGTTTCAAGAAATTAATAATAGAAGTGAATATTTTCATGTTACCTAGGGACCAAAATTCACAGCCAAGTGAAACTAACTTCCTGTCTGTGGTGTAGTTTACCATTACTGTGAATTAAATATAATTTGAAGTTCTCAACTCAAAATATGCAATATGATATGTATAGACAGATGTTATTACTACTTTTCTTGTCCCAAGGTTTTGGGAGAAATTAGACAAGAATGTACTGCCATGGAATTTTCTTATGAAGAGCATCACAGGAATGGAGCTCCTTTATTAAAGACAGATGAACAGCTGCTTGAAACTTTAGACCACAATCAAGTAAGGATTTAATTAATAGGAAAAACATTAGTATATCAATGTTATTTACTCCCTTGATACACTTGCTAGTTAAAACTTTTTTCCTGAGTCTTTATTGCAGAGAGTAATGTCTTATCCAGATGTTAGTATTGGGAAATTATATGTATGCTATGTAACTATATTTACTAAAAAAAAAAAAAAAAGCCAAACACCTGTTTCCTTGTAGAAGTTAACAAAATTACAGCTTTCTAAGGTTATATCTTCTTACATTTAAAAGCAAATCATTGAACACTGTAAATGGACAACGTTTTATTAAAAGATATCTGTTACGATATACAATAATGAGTCAAAGGAGGATTAGTTAAACTCTTATTAGTTCTAGTTCCTCTGTTTGATAAATTATTTTGATTAGTGCAGTTTTTCACTGTTTTTGGTTTTTCTAAGTTCAGCTGCAAATGATTCTGAAAAGTAAATATGTGGTATATTTCACTGAACAAGTGAGAGGTTGGCAAAATAAATTGAACATGGCAGTTTCTGTCATTTCCATTTGGATGGAAGTTCAACGCACATGGTCTCATCTAGAAAGTATTTTCACTGTCTCTGGAGATATCAAAAGCCAGTTGCCTGAACATGCAAACAGATTTGATGAAATCAATGGAGGCTTCGTAGTACAGCTAATGTTTTGTGTTTACTTATATCTTACATTTGAACTATTTACAGTGGGTTATTAAATAGATTTTTTAATAATAATAACATATTGCAAGTTTAGTTTGAGTATTGATTTGATAGGTGTGTATGTAACATACTGAATTAACATTGTTACGAGAGTCTCTGGCTTACCTGGGAGAATATCAGGAGTGAAATTTGCATTCTTTATTATTAAAATAAAAGTAATTATTTACCTTGTTTTTCTGTTGCATGGACTGGCACCATGTAAGGTTCACCACCTTATCTCGTCCTTATAGGAGTATTCATTGTTACCATTTTAAATCAAAAACAGATTGTACTGTATTGTTCTCTTTTACTCTTTGGTCTGAATTCTTCCTTAACTAGGAGGGAATTCTTAGCTTTAGCGTGATTAAAGGCAGATAATGTTAAGATCTCTGTACTCTTTTCAGCCTTTCTCTTTGTGAAAAAGCTCTGGCTGAATAGAAAGTAAGTATATAGCTTTTCCTTGCCTCTATTTTGTTTCTTCACCAGACCTGCTAGACATCATTTCAAAGGAACACAGCCGAAACATGTGAACCTCTTTGCACACTATTGTACTTCATTTTGTCTACAGAAAGGCAAGCTTTCCAGCTAGCCGTGCAAGGTGATAGTATCATAGAGCAACACTTTTGCTTCTGAGTGTTAATTTACTTTACAAATAGGAACACTTTGTATACAGAAGGTAGTGAATGTTTTCCCCCTAGCTGGGACAAGTACATGGTGTTCAGAAAGGGGAGATGAAACCATTGTGCTGAGGAAAAGTGTTACAAATCCTGTGCTGGCTCATGTTGGAAATCCAGATATGTGCAATTTGCATTTATTTGGATGTTTGAGTTGTAGGTTTGTGGGAATTAGAAATAGAAACGGTCAATGAAATTAGGAAATCTATTCTGCTTTTGGTGCTGATTGATCAAATTTCAAGCATGCTATGTGGAGTGATGATAAGTAAGACTGAATGATTTATGGTCTCTGTCAGGCTGTTTCTGACTGATCTTCTGACCACTGTACGAGGAATGGTTTTGGGTTTTGTGGCTCTCCTTCTGTTTTCCTCCCTTGAACAGTAATCTGCTAGGTCTTCTGACACCTTGAGACCAATTTGTATAAAAGCAAAGGCACTTTGATGTATTTCACAAGCTTTATACTATGTTATCTCTGTGCCAGATGATACTCCTGGCCTCAGTGACTATCCAGCTGTGGCCATTAATTTTTTGAGTGCCAGAGTTATTCATGTGTCTGAGGCAAAGCCTTTATAGATGCCATGCGACATCTAACAGAAGAACTGATATTCTCCAAGAGGATGAAGGGCTTGTGAGGCTTAAATGGTTGGATGGTGAACCTTTTCAAACATGATGACAGAGTCTTGTTAGCTTCTTTACATAACTAAATCTCAGTGGCTTGTTTCATCCACTCACTGCTATGTGCCACATATAAAAAGAGCAACCCAACATATCTTCTGTTCTAGTTTTCAGGCATAGAGCACGTTGATGTGTAGACAGTCATCTTCAGCCTCCATGGTATTTGGAGAGGTATGTAGTTATACAAGGCATTTAGATCTGAATTGACAATTTGTGAAATATTCACTAGCCATAAGTAATAACAATTTTAAGACTTCTCAGTTTTATACTGAGCTATCTTTGTTCTTCAGATTCTCCTTATGACTGACAATAATGTGATTAACCCCAGCTTTTCCTATAAAAACCTCCTGTGTAGTGATCACGCAGTCAGATAACATCACCATGTCAGTTTGTGCCATCAGGGAAACCAGAAGCATTCTTATTATTTGTTCAACTGGCATCCAGTTATGGACAATACTATTTTTTTTTTTTAATTGTCTTTAAAATTTCAGAACGAAATGTTGATTAATCACCTGGACATTCAGTGCATATTACTTGCTAAGATCAATTGAAGTACTATGAGCTGAAATTATTAGAATAAGAAATACAATTGTAAGATTCATGCAAGAAGTGTAGAGATTTAAGTGCTAAAAAGCAATGAAAAGAAAAAAAAATTTACTAAAAGCCACAGAACTGATGAAGCCTACGTTTGGGTGTTGAATTTCTCATACTTCCTCTCTTCCTTTGTCCTTTTATTTCGTCTTCCATTATACTTTCAGGTTCCCTCCCCTCTTATCCCTTAGCACACGCCCCTCCAGACCTGCAGCTCTCTCCCATGTCCCCTGTCAGCTGAACTGGGTTTTTAGCTGTTTTTGAGCCTTGTGTTTGCTAATTGGCCAGCCAGTATGTGTGCTAACTGGGTAGTGGTAGGTCAGAAAGAACAGTTCAGCAGCTTCTGAGACAATAACTTATTGTTCTCAGAACAGTGCTGAATGGATAAGCATTCACATTGCATAAAATCAATGTTGCATGTGGTTCTAATGATTGATTGTCTCAGCAGGGAGGCCCCAGACTCAATGAGTAAATGTATGCAGCTTGCCTCTGAGAGTTAGTTTCTCCAAGACACAGCTACATTTGAGTGCACAGGGACATAGGAAAGACTGTATTGTCTGCGTTTTCCATTCTGCAGTCATGGAGCAAAACTTCATACTTTCATATTCGGAGGTCTAAGGCAGTATGTCTGTGTGTTTAAGCCAAATGGATGTGTAAAACAAAATGTCTGGTATCTTGGTAACTGGGAGGGGTTCCTCTGAATGAAATCCTACTGAAGAGGCAGTAGGAGAGAGAAAGCAGAAGAAATAAACAAAAAAAAAAACCCACTCTCAGTTCAAGTTTATAAAGCATGTTGATGTAAAGAAAATCCTTTGTAAAGATTAAAGAGATGAACTTCCTATATTGTTAGTATAAAATATACCATTTATGTTACATGCATAAATTTATGCATGTTTTGTTTTTTTCTTTCAAAAAGTAGTCTCTTGGTTGCAACACCTTGAGGAAACTGTACACAAAATGGTGTGTCTCTGTTTCATGGCAGTGATACTGGCCTATGAAGAGAAGCACAGAGAACAGTGGGGTTTTGACTCCCCCGCCCAGGTTGCACTTACTGGTTCATAAATCTGATGGGTTTTGGACGTAGAAGTGGTGAGTTTCAGATGTGGAAATGGCATTTGGTAAGCTGGAAGAGGGCTTGGCGTCAGCCCTGAGGGATTGCCACAAGAAGCAGGTATGAATATTTTCTTTATTTATTTCAGTGAAAATAAGTGCAGTGTGAAAATGGTTTCATAAAAAGAGATGAGTGGCATATTTAATAATTTTAATCCTGTAGTAAATAAACTGCTGTTAGCATCAACTGGAAAAAAAGAAATATGCTTTTTGCTTCCATTACTGTTATCTCATGGACATTTTTATCACATCTTAATTACTGTGTGGTTTTGTTTTTTTTTTTCCTGTGTGATTATTCTGAACTGAGATGAAAGATAAAAGCAAAGACAGTGCCAAACATCAACCACAACAGTGTGGCAAGAACAGAGTACTCAACCAGTACACACACACACAAATATTAAACCCATGTATTTGTGTAAGGAAGCCAAAACTGTTGGTTTTGTTGGTGTCAAACCAAACAGTTTACTTCTAATTAGTTTTGATCACATTTCAGAAGGGATCCTTCTACTGTTTGAATTTTGCTTTGCCCTTATTTACCTCTAGCCTCTCTTGAATGTCTCTGTCCTGGTGTGAGTATTCTTTCTATTTGTGAAAACCTAGAAAATCTGCCAAAGGAAAATATTACATATGAAAGAGACTTTAAAGGGAGAGTGTAAAACTGATAGAGGTGTCTAAAATTACCCCTGAAATAGAGAAGTTGGATAAAGATTAGTCTTTGTTTGCTATTTTGCATAGTACAAGAACTAATGGGCACTGCCTGAAGCTATTAGGTAGCAAGCTTTAAACAAAAGAAATACCTTCACACAGTGTACCATTTAAAATACAGAACTTTTGGCTACTGAAAAACAGATGTATAAAAAAGGTCCGATAAAAGTGTTAGCCAAATTTCCAGTTCATGACTATTAAATAGAAAGCTGAAATAAATAGCATGGTTCGGTTTTGTTGGATTGGTTTGGGGTTTTTTTGAGGTGTGTGTGGTTTTTTAATTTTGTTTGTTTGTTTAGTAAATTCTGGCTAATGTATCTGCTTCAAGTTGTGACATATGTTCCAAACATATCCATCTCCTGGAGTTCTTTATGTTCCTTTTTTTTTTTTCCTCCCCTGCCCCAACACAATCTCTGCTTCCCTCTCTGTGATCTGATCAAGCTATATTTCTGTGATCACTTTGCAAGTAGAGCAGAACGATGCCTCATACTGTTGCTGCTTCCTGACTGGCCATAACATGTGGTGAGGACTTTCAGGTGGTTCTGCTGTAAAATGAATGGACTAGGAAAGATCATCTGGACATCTCTGCAGGTGGCAGCACACTGCCAGTGAAATTACCTTCTGGCTTTATTTTTGTAAGCATTTTCAAACTCTGTTAGGGCTTAGATGGTGATTCTCAAAACTTTTTTTGTGTGGACTATTACCTTCTGTTTGTATATTATGTAAAAATATTACTTTCTTCTTCTATATTATATAAAAATAATACAGGAAACATAGTGGTTTAGGCCTCAATATTTCACCGTCCATTTTTAAGCCAGAGTTTTGAAACATGTACGAGCATATTTCTGTCTCACACTAACTACCCCATAAATTATATTGTTCTATTAAAGTTAGTTATATTTGTCTCCTTAGAATCACATGAGGTACCTGTTTATATTTTTCTTTCCCATTAATATGAAACCTGAAAAATTCCATATGGTCTTTCTACTCTGTATAATAAATTAATATAATATTTTATGGTCTTCATTTCTTTGCCTGCTTTTAAAATGTGACTCACTGATCTTACCTCAGGTCTACTTTCAAACAGTTTGCAAATAAATGTTCTCATGCAAATAGTACAATTTTTGCAGAGTCTTGTGCTTATCTCTACAGAGATTTTAACCACAAAATTGACAACTCGGCTTCCTGCACATTTTCTTATCCATCCATTCATCTTATCCTGCCTAGTTAACCATCTTAAGTATTTGTGCTAATGTGGGTTGTCATTGTGTTGGAGGTGGTTCAAATGTCTGTTTAAACCAGGATTTCTTCTGGCATATCATGTTTAATATGAGTAAATTTGTACATACAAGCCAGTTTTTGTGGTGATTTAATTAATGATGTAGGCAGAACTAATGTCTAGTAGCAATAATGGTGGATGGTACTGGGACCCATCTGGTCTTAGAGGGTTACCTAAATCTTTTCAGGTCACTCAGCTAAATGCTCTTATTACTGTGTTCCTTGGAGAATTTTCTGTGTGTTATTGACAGAAAATCATGACCATTTGCACCATAGATGTTCATGCCAGAGATGGAGTAGCAAGCCTTGTAGCTCAGAAGGTGTGTGTTTGGGTTGCCTATATTTTACATGCACAATTCTAGTGGTTTTGACAGGCATTAATAGTGCTTAAGCTAAGTCTGGATCTGCATGTGGGTACCAGGACAGCAGAGGTGGAATAGGTATAATAATGAAGACACCCTGCTTCAGAGCTGTGTGCCATGTCCACATTCTCACAGGTTACTGCCTTCTGGATTTACAAGTTACCTGAAAAAGAGTCAGGTGTCAATTTTTAGCTTACTGCTAACCCTTCTAATTTTTAGCAGGTTTTCTGTAAGCAGCAAGATATTTCCTTTAAATATCAGATCACAAACCTGTGCGCAGATGATCCTTGGGCATTCTGGGGATTTTTCTCAAATGTTGCTACTTATTTGGCCTTTACTTGTTCACAATGTGTTTTGCTCTCCTTTTAGAGGCATACATGTGCATGTGCAAGGCATTCCTGTACTGTGGTGACTCTTTATAAGTGCAAACAATTACAATTTTGAGTGTTTATTGAAACCAAAATGCTTGCTTTATGTGTAACTTTATTCAAGTAAAACTAAGGTGGCTGGCACATGTTGCTGGTTTGAATGCACAGAAAGTTTCATTGGATGGGGATTTAAATGGGAAAGAATTCTCATTTTCCTTCTGACCTCCTGAGCTGTAGGAATAAAATGACTTTCTAGAATAGCATTAAGACAAGAAGGAACAAGGCTCAAGGAGTAAAATGAAATCATTCTTGTCAAAGTAATGTCTGCTCCCGGGCAAAGACTGTGTTGTTTGTAAGGAGAGGTCTTGGCTTAATAAGTGTCAATGTGTTCTGCTGTAATAGCTCTATTAAAAAAGATCTTATATTACACTCGCATCTGTATAAAAGCACAAGTGCCTCGAGGTGCGTCTAATACTTTATAATTGGTTGTACTAGTTGTTATTCATAAGTGGCTAGGAATGAGGTGTGAGACCTACTGATGACAGCTTCAGCTTCGTGATGGGTCTCATTTCTGTCATCTGAATAGCTCCTACCTGGCATAATGGCTCTGCAATGGCTTTCTAGGTCACCAGTTCCCCAGCTTTTGCTTTGGTGTCACAGCTACGCCATAGATGGGATGATGGCCAGAAACACTGTTTTGCCAACATTTGCAATATGCAGTTTCAGTGCTTTTATGAGTACTTGGGAAATACCCCTTGGCTAGTTATTACACCTTTGACTGACAGATGGTGACTATTACTAATAACAGTGTCTATCTATTTCAGTGAATAAAAAGTTAGATGTTTCTCAGAAGTTCAGTATTCTTTCATACCTCATTTGTATTTTATAAGACACAATGTCTTTGAGCATGGGTGTGAATACTTAAGTAATGGTATGATTTTAATGTCCATTACTTTTAAAATAACTGAATTATTTCTTGCATATTCAGTGTCTAGTCTGAAGAAGTGTATGAGTGGATCTATATCAAGGTTAATCAGGAGTTTTCAACAATATTGTGTTTGTTAAATTCCAAACCAGTACTTTTTTTTTCATGCAAACAGTAGAGAATACTTCTGGCAATATTTTGGCTCCAAAACAGAATTTCTTGTCAAAATCAGTGATGCAGAAAGGAATCCTGGCTGGCTTCGTGCTTATGACCCTTAGTTGAGGGCAACAATCCTGGGACTTAAATCTTTGAAAGAAACAAAACCGCAACTACAGCCTCCTGTTCCCTGTCCTGTGTGACCACTGATAGGATATTCCTTTTCTCTTAAAATGTTGATGTGGTTGTTTTTTATATCCAAAATAAGCATTTTCCAGTAGTGCCACATCATGGTTTTACATGAATGTGGAAGAGCTACGTTTGTGGTTTAGGACATTAAATTATAATCAGAAAGTTGACTCATAATATATCACCCATGAAACATAAAGTTTGAAAAAAAACCCTCCCAATGTTGCAAATGTTCCTTGCCATGCTAACAATCACTTTTCTTGTGTTCAGGTGTTACATTACTCTAACCCAGTCTCTCCACTTCACAATGAGCTGTGGTCCTGTGGAACTAGCCAGCACAGGTAAGAGACCACCAAAGATCTCATCTGTGCTCTTGGTATGATGGTGTAAGTCTTCAGCTGTTTGAGCAGATGGATTACAAGGTGAGATGTTCTGTTAAGCTGTATGAAAATAGAATACAGTTGTTTTAGTTTCTTTTTCATATGAAGTATATTGGAAATTGTTGCTTTTAAGAAAAAGATCTTGAGTCTTTCAGTTTTTATTTTAATCTGTGGGGAATATCTATAAACGTTTGGTCCAGACAGGAGCTTGGGAATGCTTTGATGAATTCAATTGCATCTTAGAAGCTCTGTCAGTGGTGACAGTATAAATAAAGACTATCCATGATGCCATTATGAACAAGAAAAATAAGTGGTTTAGCACTGCTGCTTTATTTTCCTGTGCAGTCTATAAATACTGAATCAGTACAATCTTCTCCCGCTGTTCCTCTGAAATGCAAGTCCTTTGTAAATGCAGTAAGGGAGAAGATGGTAACATTAAATCACCTGCATAACAAATGATATTAAATAACAAAAAACTTTCTCTTCAAAATGTAGCAATAAACCTGAGTGAACTCCTGGCCCTACAGGAATCCAACAACTTTGCTGTTGAAACTCTGTTCAAGTCCTGCCATATGAAAACGTTGTATCACGTGGGTGAGAATTGTGATGGGCTTCAGCCTTGGAAGAAGTCTCAGGGGTTCTAGGGTTTCCCAGTATTTTTGAGACATACCTTGTGTTTCCACCACACCATGTTCTCCTTCCTCTGCTTCCTTTACTCAGTGCTGCCTCTTGGCCCTTTCAAATTCCGCACATCCCTGCCAGTCTCATTTATTCTATATGTTTTAAAAGACAATTCCTCCTATAGCCATACTTCAGCCATATGCACTCTTTGTTGCTCTAACACTCCAGTCCTTCCCTTCCAAATTCAGTGCTGGCCAGAGGCACAGATTACTCAAAGCTGGTGCCTGTCAGGGAAATGCCTCTCTCTGTTTGCTCAGCTCCAGTAAACCGTCCCAGGCACTTGCCTTGGCTGTTATGTGAGACTGGGTCCAGGCCTAGAAGCACCTTTGTCATCTGACCACTCATGGCTGGCTTTGTATGATGCAGTTGTTTATGTCTAATCCAACTGTAAAATTTCTTCAAGTATCATCTTTGTTATAACAGATTTTTTTCTCCTTGGTGAAAACATTACATTGAAGTAATCAATTGGAATGTTTATTATGATGAACGCAGGATGTGCAGGTTGGACAGAACTACCTAAAAAACTCAAAACTCTGTTCAGGCAATATGCTATAGTGTAGTTTTATGGTATACAAGTATCTCAAGTCTGCACTTAGAGTACATATTTCACCTAATGTTACCAGCCTTGGTTTGCAGTGAATTGTAATTTGGGTTTGATTCAGCATTTCTGTGGGGAAAAAAAAAATGGTATTCACATTGTGCCTGCCTGCACACCGTAAGTGCAAGAGAAATTAAATGTATGTATTGCCTTTTTAAATCGACTTAAAATTTTAAAGGTATCTGTGAACACATGGAATGTACTTAAATATATGCAAGAGTATTTGCTGTTTTGTGGTAAGTAGGAATCCTCACAGATGGCTTAACCTAGTAAAATGGTCATTTGAAAAGTGTCTGACTATCACATTCTTCCATGAGTTTAGGCATGCATTTGTTCATAGGTGTTTTGTAACTACCATTTGAAAATAAAGCTGCATACCCTTGCCTAGTACGATATTGGATGTTTGTTTGAGAAGCTGTGAAAAGTATTGTGCACAGCAAAAGAATTAATATGCTTTTGTACACTGTAGGAAAGTCCATTATCTTTTTCTTAAAGTACTATTCTTTATATCTTAACACTGGTGCTGCAAGGAAGAAAGTTTTCAAAGTGTTGGAGCTGCACTTTGAACCATGTGGTAATGATCCTTGACTTAAATGGCATGGTACTTGCTTAAAAAAAAGAAATGTCATTTGAAATCCTTCCTTCTGCATTAACACTTTTCACTGGTTTAATCAAGACTTGAGAAAAAAAAAAAAAAAAAAAAAAGTTTTCATTTCTCAACATATTGAAGTTCAATGGGGCAAGCTGCAAGGCATTGCCAGGCTGTCTGGGGAGGCACAAGTAGAGACATGCTATCTGGGATCTGCTTCTCTGAGCAGTAAATCCCTTTGATTTTTTTTTTTTTTTTTTTTTTTTTTTTAAGGCAGAAATTTAGGGCAGAACTGGGCATCACTGTGGCTTTTGTGAGCAAGCTGAAACACAGATACTATTTTCTTCTGTATTAAAAGTACATCAAGATTTTGATGTTTGATTTTTATTTCTGCTTTAGCCACGGAATTCCTGACACACCATACTCCTTCGTGCTTTAATTGCAGAAAGACACAAAGTTTGCTAAAGTTAGAAAGCTGTTTGCTCAGGCACATCACATCCTCTTACCAATCAAACATCCTGCTTGAGATGGCAGGACTGGGCAGCAGCAGCAATTAGCTTTCTTGTTCTTAGAGTCTAAATTGCGATCATTTGTAACAAGCAGTAAGTAACAACTGTTTACGAGGAGGAGGTTAGGCTTTGCCTATGCAAAGACTGTCAACTTAGCCATTGCTTTACCAAGCTTTCTCATAATTGCCACATCAGATCCCTTCAAGGCAAAGCAGGATGAGTGCACACCAAGGGAACGATGTTGGGTAGCCCCTCAATTCAGAACCTGATACAGGGGAGGGCAAGGTGACAGGGACTCCATCCACTCTTTCTGCGTTTGGACAGTCAGCTGTCTTGGCAGCCACGTCCTCCACAGTCAGCTCGATGTGACGTTTGAAAAGAGAGGAGGAAGGATTGCTGTTGCTACCAGGTGTTTCATCTCTCAGTGGACTAACAGAGCATAGAAAATGCATGTGAATATTTTTTGTCATTCATTCATTATTTTTGTTGTTACTTTTTTTTTTTTTTTTAATTTTGCAAAAAAAATAGTAGGGAATGTGAAATAATACTAATTAGCAACATCTCTACTGAAAGTCAGATAATTGCTTTATTTGATATGCTTTCTATAATGATTTTCTTTGGTTTTGTTGCTTAAAAAAAAAAGAATTCAAAATGTACTTGCTACATGGAGCTGAAGTGTTACCTTTACTCAGTTGTCACAGAAAGAAAAAGCCTTTGGAATTGAAATGTACGCTGCTCCATTTGAGACTCAGGAATTTAGTGCTGTAGCTGATTTCTGTTGTAGCTCTTATCCATTGTACAAGGCACAGGAAAGGCTAGGAGGTAACTGGTAAAGCATTAAATCCTCATATTTGTCAATTAATAAAATCTCACGAGGTAGAGAAGATATATAAAATACTACCAGCCCAATGTTTCTTGTGCAGGCTATTATTTTAAATGCAAGAAGGGTGTTGGTTACCTTAGGTAGAATAGTGTATAATTTTTTATAATTGACCACAACACAGATAGCAGCGCTTGTTTGGGCTTACGAATAAATGCTTCTGAGGGAATAGCTTACTTAAAAATTGTTTAACAGATTGGTGCTTACTCTTTCTCTAGACTATACATTATTGATTTCTGTCAGAAATATATTGCTGGAATAAACCCCTGGTCTTATTTTTATAATATGTAAACATGAATTGGGAACAAGAGAAGTCTTTGTGTTTGTCAGTACTAAGAAAAGCTCTGAGGGGTAAGTTTCCTGGTTTGCAGCTGGCATGAAAACCAAATTCAAGGTCTCTTCTCTGCTACTATGTAACTTAAGTAGTGATTATTAGTGAGGCAATTGTTTAGCCTTTGCATTATTCCTTTGTGTTACACTTTTAACTGGAGTTTTTTCTCTTTTATATCATTAAAATGGCCATAGGTTTGTTCTAAAAGTTTGAACTAAAGGTTATAGTTAAAAAAGGAACAGTGAAACCTCCAAAAGCAACCGTAACCTCATGTAAAAGAATTAAAACCCTGAACAAAAACAAAGTCCTTTTAAAAAAAAGTCATTTTTAGCAATGGCATGGTGTTGCACTTGTCTTCCAGACCCTGTAAAGCTGTTTACCATGTCCTGCAGTTGCTGGTGGCAGGTGACACCGCCACTGCAGACTGTGCCTGCTCCGGGTTGTACCTGTCTCCCAGCCCTGCATTTCTCCACTGCCCCCTTCGTGTACAGAAACATTACTGAATGCTGACAATCAACAGTGCCTAATTAGCTCCTCTTGCTTTGAAGTAAGGTCCTTGTTAGCTTTGACTGACACTCTTAATTGTGATTTTCTCCAGCTCTGTCTTTAAAAGTGTTTGCACACAACAGTCATTTGATTTAAGTGACTTACTCTTATCATGTTTAAATAACAAATCTGTTTTCTTTCTCAGACCCTGTGCCATGGCTGTCCCTGACATTGAACTGATCTGTGAAATGATGTTGATTGCAGAACGGTTTATTGCTACACGCCTGTTAGCCAAGAAGCTTATTAACTTGTATATTCTCTGCAGGGAACTGCTTCCTAAACAGGTGAGGGTCTGTTTTGGGCTTTTTTGTTTCATATGTGTTAACTAACACAGAGTCACTTGGAAACAGTGTGGCTGGACATCGTATAATAATAGATATCTTTTATCTATGTAGTTTTATCTTTTATTTTGAAGACACTTTAAATCACATGTCTATCCTTATTAAATTGTTAAATATGAATTTAGAAGAAAGTCCCATTTCCTCTGATCTTGGGACATTTGTAATGCATTAATTTTGCATTAAGTAATTGCATATCACTGCTTCATACCTGGGATGGTTGAACTGCATTGTGCTGTTGTGTAGTATCTGTATTAGAAATATAAATGGCTGGTGGAGAAGAGAAAAACCTTGAAGTAAGAATTATTATGAATAACAAATAATATATTCTGTTTGGATGTATGTTGTTTAAGCTTTCCTCAGTAAGTGGAGGATTGTTTGAAAATGGAAATAAAGCATTGCTAAAAAGTTTAATTAGTATACTAGGAAGAATTAATATTCAGAACTGTTATCTTAAAAAATCTACAATTTATAAGACTTTGGAAAGTTTATAATTTCTTCCCCATATGCATGCTGCTTACTCATTTCCAACTGAACCATTTTTCACAAGACATTCTTAATATTCAATTTTGTTAGTGAAATAAGAACTTGGAGAACCCTTCAGCCTTAAGCCATAAACTCTAGCAGGCAGGGCCATTATGAAAGCAAAAGCAACTTTATATTCATGTATGCATAATTTTGAAATTATCTTTAAATATCGTGGAGTTTTTCTGACACATTCTTGCAATATTTCTAGAGATAATGAATTTCAATGTTGTACATCTTAAGACAGTAATATTGTCTGCTTTACTAGAACAGGGACTCATCAACTTTAATGATTACTTTGTCCTGGAGTAATTTTCTGGAGTCAGAAAAATCACTCGTACATTTATTTTCAATTTTAATATTAATAATAGTGATACACAATGATACACAATATTAACATTTGAAGCAAAAGCTAGAATGTTCTTGTTATGTTTTGGGTTGTTGTTTTTGGTTTTGTTTTGTTGTTTTGGTTTCTTTTTTTGATATTATTTGTTGTAATGGAAATGGGAGAAAAAAAAATCCCTTTGATTAAAACTCTGGGCTGCCATAGAAAACATAGAGCAGTTCGGAGAACTCTTAAAATATTGTTTCAATGTTGGGGCTTTTGGGGTTCTCAACAAACCTTTGGTGGCACTTAGGACCGCAGCTGATGAAACTGCTTCAGAACAGGGTTGTCAGGGATTTCAGATCATATGCTGTGAAGGAAAGGATTTCTGGTCCTGTCATCCCATGGTAAATAACCTGAGTGTCTTAAAGTCTTTGTATACTGGACAGTCCACATGACAGGCTGCTGTAAAGGTGCTTGCTCTTTAGCAGCCCATCAGACAGCAAACCAACAAAAAATTTGAAAAAAAAAAAAAGTCTTACCTAAATCTAAGAAAATCTCATTAAACCCAGTATGTTCCTAATATTTTCTATTTTCCTAACCATCTCCATGTTTAACTTCTTTTGTTGGGTGTAACATTTATAAAATGTAGAGACTCATTTTCATTGTGGACACTCAGTATCTTTAGTACCTCAGAAAAAAATGGCAGTTTTTCTTACTGATGATGAAGTGTTCTGAAGTTGAAAATTGCTTTTTATTTTTTCTTCTTTGTGATATATCTTTTGCATTTGATTCACAGTTATGGAGTGCTGCTATTGTGGAAGCTGATAGTGACAGCTTTTAAAAGTTGCTTTTGTTAACTTACGGGTTCACTACTGGTTTTGTTTCCCTCTTTTTTGTGGGTGGGGCTGGGGGGTGGTGGTGGAGTTGTGTTTTTTTGTTGTTGCTGTTGTTGTGTTTTGGTGGTGGCTTGTGTGTCTGTTTGGTTTTGTTTGGTTTTTGTTTATTTTTTTATTTATTTTGGTTTGGGTAATAAGACCAACTAAGCTGTATTTATATTGAAGCCCTAGTTGTGGGTGCAGCTAATATTTTGAAACCTTGCCTGCCTGGTAGCCAGTTTGCACGCTGACAGTAGGGTAGTCACAACCCCAGATGGAGTTTTGAAATTGAGAGTTGGGTAGTTTGTGCACATGAAGGAAACAAACTTTAGATCACCAAGAATGATTCGATGCATGCTAACGTAAGGAGATGGTGGCCATGTAATTCTTGGCTGCAGCCACACAGAGTTCAGAGGGGAGCTGATCATCCACATACTTACCCAGTTGTTCATATGGTAGCTGGTTCCACTCTGCGTGAGCTGCAAGAACACCTTTAAGTGTAGGTGTAGCCTTAAATGTTGAGCCCTTCAGCCGTTGCAAAATTGGCTGTTGAGGCGTTTCCTTCAATCATACAAGCTGCTGTTATTCAAATTGTTTACCTCTCAAAAATGTTTCGAACTCCTTTTCTTTCTACTTCTATCCTACCTAGGAAGGAAAGGGAAAGAGGTGAATGTTAGGCAGCCCCAGAAAAAAGAGGAAGAGGGATGCAAGAGCCTATGTGTGATTAAAAAGTTGTGCCTTCTGCATTGGGTATCTGCATTCTCACTAGCAAGGCTTAGGGGAAGATACAGGCTTTTTCTCTGTCCTTCGCTTACCAAAACTTTCTAGGCTTTCCCTTTAGGCTACGAAGATGTTTATTTTTTCCTTTAATTTTGCTGCTGGAGCTGTTTGCAAAATATGTTGAGAGTCTGTCCAGTCTTCTCTTTTGGAAACAGAAAAGTATTGCCAGCAGCAGGTTGAATTAGTACAAGTTTGGCAGCAATTTTTTGCTTGCCTTGATTCATCATGGAGGTGTAGTTGCAATTAATACAATACTTGATAGTACAAATGTTATCATTTATAATATGGAACAAAGCAGTGGAATACTAAAAATTAAACAGACATTCACTCTTCTTTTTTTCTTCTTTACTAGACTTCCAACACTGTTCTGAAACCACTGCAAGACTACAAGTGATTAAAAAGATGTCATTTTACTCTGTATGTAAACTGATTGTTTTCTTCTTAAATACTACCACTGAGTTTTATTTCCTGTGCTAGCATGGATAGTTAATGTTTTCACAGGACCATTACAGCTGGGGACCTCATGCTATCAAGTACATTTTGGTAGCTGCTGGATCACTGAAACAAGGAGACAAGAACAGATCTGAAGATTAGGTAAAATCTTCACTTAAAAGCAACTAAGAGCAGGAGCTGTTTCTGGTGTTCTGCCTTTGAATAAAACCAGAATACTAAAAAGAGAAAGATTTAATGCTCTTGCAATGTGTTGTTTACCACCCTTTTCCAGGTGCTTATGCAAGCCTTATGAGACTTCAGTTGGCCTAACGTAGTGACAGATGATATTCCAATTTTCATGGGCCTGATCAGTGACCTGTTTCCAGCTCTGGATGCTCTGAGGAAGAGGAACCTGCAATTTGAACAGATGGTTAAACAATCTACCCTGTAGCTTCTCTTGCAGCCTGAAGAGAGCTTTATTCTCAAAGTAAAAGAATTCATTGCCTTTAATTACTCCCCTTAAGAGTTTCAATCAAAATAATTGCAAATGGGTTGTATTAGACATGAAGGTTATTTTTGAGTATGTCATGGTATTGATAAGGTGTCCTCAGTGTCTTGGTATTTCAAAGGCATTTTGTCATGGCAGTAACACACCTCAGTATGATAAATATGCCTATAAAGAAATATGCATCCTGTTCAAAAAAATCTGTCTACATTGACAAACATGTTTGTTTGTGTACAGCACCAAGCATTTTGTACTCGGCAGCAAATTAATTGTTCATGATTATTTATAGAGAGGAAAGAAGAGTACAGGAGCAAAAGCCTATAAATAAGCAGGTGTGGATTTGGAATGTGCTTGGTTATATGTGCCTTTATTGTGTTCTGGTATTTTTGTATGATATAATGCCCATTGTGCTGTGCACCAAAAACGTGCATGTACATGTATGTATGCATGCATATGCTTAAGAATTATCTATAAGCTAAATTTAAACACTCATTTTAGTGTGAATGACAGGTAGGGTGAAAAGGTGAAACTTAGAAACACTGATTATTATACAGACCAAATAAAAAGTGTGCTGCTTTGGACTACTAAGAAGGTCCATTCCCACCCTCCTTCAAGAAGCATCTATACCTGCTGTACGCAGTAGCACATTCCTTTGTTAGTGTTTATTGGAAACTGAAATAACCAAGCTGGTTAGATGTGACTTACTTCAGGATTTATAAAGAATTTTCTGCTGTAGTCTATCTTGTTCCATTATCCTGGCAGAAAGGTGAAAGACAATAAGCTATACCTTGGGGTATTATGAAGTTTGCATACTTCATAATAGAGTCTTTTGATTTCTGCTCACTGGGTTTATCAGAAGACGAGTGCTGAGGAACACTGACTTGTTCCTATTGGACTTTAGAAAACTAATGTGGATGCTCTTCACCAAGACAGAAATCCATAAGCAAGCAAGGTATTGCCATTCTACAGCTCACAGAACTACATATTTGGAATAGAAGTGTTCCTTTAGTGGACTGATTTTGTAGTTTATGGAATTATAGCTGCACAACTGTTCTGAGTGTGGAATTAATGCTGCTAAATTGATGGCAAAATTGTCATAACTGTTCTGTATCCCTGGGCTGACACAATCCTCCTGGACTATATGGCTGTAAAACAGAATAAGATTTGTTCTCTCTTGTTGAGGTAACTGCATTAATTAATATAAGCCAATTCTCTTCTTGTTTTCTGGGAGACAAACAGTGTTGCTTGATACAGCAAATCTGCTGAGAAGGTGTATGTCCATTTATCCTGTTAAAGGAAATAGGAACATGAAGGGGACATGATTTTTGTGAATAATTGTGTCTGTTTAGAGGACCACAGGAAAGGAAAGGCATTCACCCTGTATCCTTTCTCTGTGGTGGCTTGTTCAGCTGGAGGAGCTGCTGGGAGTGCATCACTGTGTTTGTCGTTGGAAATGTGGAGACTGGAAAGAGTAAGGTACCTGCCTACTTACACAGCGTGGTTTATGTCTCACATTGTAAACAAATTACCATGGTTCCTGCAGAAAACGTTCTGCATGTTGCCTTTGCCTTGGGCTGCAGTGTAACAACACATGTTCATGCCATCCAGTCAGCCACATGATGTGCAATGGCCAGGCTTGAATGTTACAAGTAAATTCTATGTTGTAAGTGTTGTTTGCATGTCCCAAAGGAAAATTAGTCATCACACCAAGTAATGAGCATTCAGTTTGACAGATAGACTAAGAAATATTTGTTCTGAAAGGAGAGGCAGGATGGTTTAATTAGGCTTTTGGACAGCAATTGTGAAATATATTGCCAAAACACTAGACAAATATTTCTAATAGATAATGCTTGCCCATTTCTGCTACTAAACATTGGCAGCTGTGCAGATTTTCTTCCCATTCAGCACTTTCTATTAGAGAAGATGGACTGCAGAGTACAGCCACTTCAGAATGGGATTCTCCTTTCCTATCCTTAGGCCTAATGGAATTTGAGGCTAAACTAGCACAGAGGCAGGATTAAGTCAGGGTGAACAGTTGACTGAGTGCAGGGTTTTTCAGTCAAAGGCCCAGTGCAGGAAGAAAGTTAACAATTCCTATTGTATCAAAATTGTGACACTAACATGCAGCCTGTGCCTCCTCTTTAGGTGTTGGAAGCACTCACACATACATGAACGTGAAACAAAAGCCTGTTTGGAATGACCTTAACCCAAAAGCTCTGGCAGCTGATGAGCTGTTTGGTTTTATACACACTGCAACACGAGAATGGAAAGATGGGAAGTAGCACACATGTTCTTACTGGAACCTGTTCCTGGAGGCATCATTCTCAATCAGAAACGAATAGTGCCAGAGTTCAGAGGAGGTGTTAGAGACCAAATTATTGCATTTTTCTATGTTTTGGTGAAATGAAATGTGGGTTCAGAGCACTGGTGGCTATGGAAAGATTGGAGGCAGGGCAGGATGCTAGTAGATAGAAGAGTACTAGCCTGAATGATGCCAATTCTACTACCTTGAAGGGCGAGTTATTCTCCCCCCAGGCCTATGAAACCTCCCATATCTCACCCATATCATTAAGACTAATGACATACTCTCCTGTAATCATAACAGAAAGAGGTCATTATTACATAAAATGCAGTCATTTTGCTGTATCAGGTGTTCACTGAAAATATTTTTGATTTTACTTTGAATTACCATCTAATAAGCAAGCCAAAGAGAAAAGTATGGTTTTGATGATACAAAAGCTTCTTGTTTTAATGATGCATTAAGTCTTCTGAAGTTTTAATTGCTGTGCAGTGTTGTTATTTAAACACTGAAGTGATGAGATTCTATTGAAATATAATTTGCAGGTCTTCTATCATCTCTTCTGAGAGAGTGAGTTAATATTACCCATGAAGGACGAAAATTGTTAGTTCTGGATGAAGATATAGATCCTAGGTGAACTGAGTCACCCAACACTGTTATGGATGGTAACAAGGTGAGCATCAGAGAAGCAACTACAGTGGCTATCCTTCTGCCTTTTTTCACATTTTCTTCTTCCTTTATTTTTCTGGAGATAGTTTTTCAGTGTGTATTCCTTTCTTCTTCCATTCTTATAATTTCTTTGGTTTTCACTATTGCTAAGTAATATTTTAGCATCTGAGTAACACATTGTGTCTTGCTTATTTTGTACAACTAAAAGGCTTAATTCAAGTAGCCTATGTATACTGCAAGGTTGATTGTGCCTCCTAGTGTATGAATGGATGTAATTCAAGATGTCAATCATAAGATTATTGAAACTGGTATTTGGAAAGCCTCTCAGTAAAACAGACTGAAGATTCTATACATGAAGTTCTCGATTCACTGTAATTAGGAAGCTAGTGTTAGGGAATCTAAATAATTCCGTTTTAAGCAGTAGTACCCAGCCTTCTTATTCTCTTTTTGTTAATTATACATTTAAACCAATTTTGTTGGCTATCCGAAATGCCATAATGCAATGATATCCAAATCTAAAATCTGAATGTAACCTTGGGAAATTGATTTTAGTTTAGCCCATCCTCTTAAGCTTTCCTGTCTTAAGAACTTAAACCTACCTAGTGAAGAGGTCTCTGGTTCCTCAGGGAGGTGTCTCCCTGGGGCTAGCTACACAGCCTGCCTTCAGCTAATGAACAGAAAGTGGCTTTACCAAGGGATGTGTCAGAGCACCTAATTTTGGGCTCCTGCTCTGGATCATTTTCTGTTTTTTTCTGTTGACATTGAGAAGGACTTTGCCTCTTCTGCTTCTGTCAGCTTTCAAGAGAGTTCACATTGATGAAGCAGGCTAGTCATCTTTTGAATAAATGCAACTGTGGAAAACTCAAACAAGATGAAGTAAAACTTTTTGAATTTTTCCTCATCTGTGTTTCTGAAGTAAAAAGCTGTAGCAATTTTCAAATAAAGTGTGTTTAGCTACATTCAAGAAATAGTGTATGTGTGTAGTGTTGCAGACAATTCTTGCTCCTTTGTGGGTCTATAATAAATCCATACTTGACTTGATCATGTTCTTGTTAGACAATGTATCTTAGCTTGCTTCTGATGCAAAATTTACTGATGATTTCTAGGTTCTGACCCTTACAAGCAATGAACATGTACCTATGACTCCATCAATGTGGCTGTTATTTGAGCTACACCATTTAAGAGCAACTACACCAGCTACCATATCTAGAGCTGGTGTTCTCTATCTGAATACCCAGGACCTGGGGTGGAATCATGGGTACCTGATGACATTAGTTAGCGTTTTTAGGATTAATCTTGAAGATTAATGGGAGTAGACTCCATTATTTATATTAATTCTTACTTCTAGTTTTTATTCTGATAATAGTGGGATGATATAGTTGGTGGCCATGTATATTCTCAAATATGCAGTTCAGAAAATTTCACCATCAGTTAAGTGTTTTATTTTCCCCTCTTATGTGTACTGCTTAATCAAGGCAGAGGTGTGACAGGTTGACTCTGTCTGGATGCCAGGTGCCCACCAAACTGCTCTATCACTCCCCCTCCTCAGCTGGACAAGGGGAGAAAAATACAAAAATGCACTCATGGGTTGAGGAAAGGACAGGGAGATCATTCAGCAGCTACTGTCATGAGCAAATCAGACTTGACTCAGGGAAATTAATTTATTACCAGTCAAAATCAAATTAGGCTAATGAAAAACCTTAAAACATCTTCCCCCCACCTCCCTTCTTCCCAGGCTTAACTTTACTCCTAAATTCTCTACTCCCACCCCCCTTAGCAGTGCTGTGGGACAAGGGAATGGGGTTTGCAGTCAGTTCATCACAGTTCATCACATCTGCTCTTCCTTCCTCCTCAGAGGGAGGACTCCTCACACTTGCCCTGCTCCCATGTGGTTTCCCTCCCATGGGAGACAGTCCTCCATGGACTTCTGCAGCATGGTTCCTTCCCACGGGCTGCAGTTCTTCACAAACTGCTCCAGTGTGAGTCCCCCACGGGGTCACAAGTCTTTCCAGCAAATCTGCACCAGCCTGGGCTCCTATGCCCATGGGACCACAGGTCCTGCCAAGAATCTGCTCCGCCACAGGTTTCCTGTGGGGCCACAGCCTACGTTGGGCATCCACCTGCACTGATGTGGGGTCTTCCCCAGACTGCAGATAAATCTCTGGTCCACCATGGACCTTCATGGGCTGCTGGGGGACAGTTGGCATCACTGTGGTCTGCACCACAGGCTGCAGGGGAATCTCTGCTCAGGTGCCCGAAGCATCTCCTGCTCTCCTTCCTCACTGATCTTGGTGCCTGCAGGGTTGTTTCTTTCACATAGTCTCACTCCTCTCTCCAGCAGAAGTTGTGTAGGGTATTTTTCCCTCCTTCTTTACTATGTTGTCCCAGAAGTGCTACCACCATCGCTGATGGGCTCAGACTTGGCCAGAAGCAGGTCTATCTTGGAGCTGGCTGACACAGGCTCTGTCAGACATGGAGGAAGCTTCCAGCCGCTTCTCACAGAAGCCACTCCTGTAGCCTCACAGTTACCATAACCTTGCCAGATAAACCCAATACAAGTAGTGAACTAACTCTGTGCTTTTTGTAACGCAAATCTGGCAGTAGCAAGAAGTAAATAGCTTGCCTAATTTTTCTGACAGCTTTTTAATAATTATCACCATCTTTGATACTGTGAGGGAGACTGTTTTACATTGGCTTGGATTTGGTTTCTCTTATTCCTCTGAATCACAATATAGCTCTTTTAACTTGTTTCCTATCTATACTTCATGCAAATTACTTATGAGAACAATGTTTTCTCAATAATATGAGTTTTCATGTATAAAAGGGAATTTAGTTATTCAAGGCACGATACATTAACTTGAAGCAGTCCAGCGTGAACTTTTCCTTTTACATTTGTTGAGTTGATCCAAAACAGTTCTTAAAAAATGTAGTAAGTGAATCTTTTTAACATTTGTCAGTCCATGTTTTTATTTTCAAGCAGTATTACTGCTGTTTCATGTCAAAATTCAATTTTGCAGCATTCCAGTATGTCATCAACATTTCAGCTGGTTCTGTCTGTGTTAGAGCTGTATGCCATTGGGACAAGAAGCCTTCAGTGCACATATTTCCCAGAGAAATCTTGTCAGTATGAGGATTTAATTAAGCAGTATGAGTCTGTACAAGCTGCCCACGTAGGGTGATGAGGATCAGAGGAGTGGTGAGGACATAGAGAGGCTACACAATCTCCCACAGCAAACAGAGGAGTGTAGAGATGGAAACAGTGGGCAACAAACTGCCCAAATAGAATAGATGTCAATGAGTAAATAATCGGTTTAGACTGTGTTTGACTAATACTGTGTGAACACGAGCAGAGGATAGAATTGTCTAATCCTTGGGAATATGAAGGCATGTGGCTGTTAACCTGAAGCATGCTATAATTAGTTTAAAGATAAGCAATTTTAGACTTGGTTTTGATAGGAACTAAATGAGAAGGATTACTTTTTTGTCTTTAATTACATATAGTCAGGCTTTTCAGGCAGACTGGGTTATATATACAGTTATAGATACCTGCAATGCAAGTCACGTTGAACTTGGACGTCACGTAATCCTCGGTCTTGTGTACATCTTACACACTGGTATTTTAAATAATCTGTTCTCAAAGAACATAAAACAAATACAGAATTCTTGTTCTCACCTGCTTTTAGGTGGTCTAGCCCCTTGAAAGCAGGAACAAAGTATCATCTGGGTTCTTTTTCCTGCCCTCCTTGGGATAAAACATAGAGTCAAGGAAAGGGAGTGTAACCATGTGCTAATATCATAATAGCTCTTAGAAATGCAGCAGTGTCATGACCTTTGCATGAACAAATAAAAATGTAAGGCTGTTGGCACTTATGTCTGACTTATAGCCAGTGCAGTAATATTTGTGCATTGCACTAAAGGCAGTCACAAATAGTTCTCAAAAGTCAACAGAAGTTGGGATTTCAAAGCTAGAGGGAAGAATTTTTTTATCTTTTTAACCTCTTTTTGATAAAAAAAAAAAAAAAGTAAGTTGTTTTCCAATTTGTTTTGAAGGTATGTTACCAGCTGGATAGAAACAAGGAAATACCAATCCGAAAAGGCCAACTTGACTGTTCTCTTTGTTAAATATGTGCCTCCCTGCTTAGAACAACTCAGAACAAGATTTAAAACTGTTACTCCTATTCCTGAGAATAATATGGTTTAGGTATGCATTAGGATTAAAACTACTTGCGTTTTAAGAAACAGTATTTCTAAAACATCCACCAAGCATGTGGTACTATGCAGGAGCAAAAATACTTCATATCACTGTGTATCTGAAATGTATGTGAGATGAAATTGAGAGTTTCTTATATAGCAAACCTGGACCCTTATTTTGGAGACGTACAGAAATTCAGAGGTTTTGTTTCGTAGCAGTCCACTGTAACAAGAAGAAATGTAGTCTGCAGCACTGCATGTAATTCCCTGATTCCTTAGTTCTTGTGTTGCTTCTGTTAGTAATGTCTTAAGTAGCTTACGGCTAGCCATTTCCTCTCTCTATACAAGCATTCTGCCTCTCTCTAATTAAATGCTCTCTAAATTCATTAGTGTTAGTTACTCTCATACTCTGATAATGAGTCCCTACATTATTAAATGTTACTGAAGAATGGAGCTGAGCTCTGTTTGTTTCATATATAAATGATCTGATACTGCACATCCTTACATTGACATTTTAAATGTACTTAAAATGCCTTGTAATTCTAAACTCTTCTGAGTGTTTGCCTGCTTCTAAATAAGTCAATATGAGAAGAATAAACTAATTATCGAGTATGAGTGCTGAGAACTTGTCATAATGTACACGCCTCAGCTTTGTCATCTTCTTCATATACCTTGCTTTGAGTAGAGCAGAAAGGAGCTCCTAGACAATAAGAAGCACAGCAAGGAGTTGCAGTCTCACTACTTAAATTTAAATACCTTCTTGAGGCCACTGTCATCTTCCAATGGAGTAAGACTCACAGATCATTCTCTTCACATATTTATTTATTGCAAACACTGTTTTCTGCTGGATTGTTTGCTGATCCCTGAAAGTGTGCCAATGGATTTCCCCAGAGAGACCTATGAGATGTATTTTGGGGTTTTTTTGTATTTGGGTGTTTGGTGGGGTGCTCTCTCAAGATCAGGTAAGTTAATGAAAATGACCACAGTATCTCACCATGCTTGAAAAACAGATACACTGAAAAACAGTATATATACACACACCTACCTACCTTTTTAAACAAATACAAAGCTGTATATGCAGGTTTCTACTCACTAATATTGATGGGGTGGACAGCAATGGCCCATGCATCTGATTTGTTGGCCTGTGGTACTGTGTACTTTAGCTATCAGACCCCATCTGTAAATAAGCTAACTTGACTGGAGGGAGCAGAGTCATTTATAGCTTTCAGATTACCAACATTAATTCAGCTGCTGGTAGCATAAGAAGATGAAAGCAGTGAAGTTTCCATCCCAGGTCACAGTGCTCAATTATTACCTTGATCCAGAGACGAGGAAGTTCTTGCCCTGGGTGGATGAGGTCCTGAGTCCCGATGTGCATCCAGAGGCACCCCTGCAGGTACAGTGCACACCAGTGACCACACGCTGAGCATTACTAGATACAGGGATGGTTTATGGCCTTGTCACCATTTCTGACATCATTTTAAATGTTCTAGAAGTAACACCCCCTAGATGCATTTGGATCTTGCTATCTGGGCCATGTACTGAGCTGAGTGTTGAGTATAAACAATGAAGTTCTATTGATTTTTGTATTGTTAAAGCACTACCAAAGACACTCTGTATTCAGTTTGTTAGTGGTTTATACCCTTTTTCCACAGTAGGAGAAATTCAGTCTCCAAGTCTATATAATCATTGAAAATAATGCCCGCAGCAGCTGTACACCACCAATTGAAGTAAAATGTTAATTTTTCTGTTGGCAGCTTTATACATGGGTATTCTTTTGCCAGTTAAATTCTTTTCATGCTAACAGAAGTGTATGATTTCTAAGGGAAGTAAATCACTTTATCACATTTCCACTACAATCTTGGTCAAATTACAAAGTTAGCATTATATTTGTGGAATACAAATTAGAGAAGTTATGATAGTATGAAATACACTTGTCAGTGGAGAAACAGAAAGCATGAGCTATTGGTTGCAACTGCCTCAGTTTGAGGGTTTGGTTGTCTTTGCTCTTTTTTTCAGTGTTTTGCATAGGATATTGTCAAATGTTTCATGGTGTTTTGATTGCATTAACTTGTGGGTCTTTTTATTTTTAAATGCATAGATGAGTATGAGTTTTCCTGGGGAGATTAGAAGTTTGTGGACATAGAAACGTGAAGCTGACCATTAGATGACATTATCCATTACCAGCTATCCTGTAACAAGTTCTCTTTGAGGTTTACTATCAGGCAACGTTCACAGTAAGTAAAGATAGTCTATTTCCAACTATTTGCCCAAAAAGCTTTAGGTATGCTGAAAGCTAAGCCAAAAAGTAAATGGAAATACTAATTGAAAAATTAAACCAACTATCTGTTGCACCAACCTTCATTTCTCTACCAGTTTTTGGGAGACTGGCATTCTGTAAAGGCTGAGGTGCAACCAACACATTTCAGCTACAACCTGGTTTCAAAATCTTTCTACTAGAGGAAATGGAATACATATTTTCAAGTAGAAAGGCTGTGTAAAAAGTAATCCAGTAGAACATTTTGTTCTAGTAATTATGTTTGAGAATAATAGAATGGTGTATTCTATTTCATTGCTTTTTAGAATCAGTCCTAGCCATAGAGAGACAGAAATTACTGTTTGCTTTTAAAGCTAAACTGTATTGTGTAAGTGTTTGACTATTTTGGTTTGTTTCCCTTTCAATTATAGGCAATCTTTGTTCACATGTCTGAGACTACATATCTCAAATATTTCATTGATTTACTCTTAACAAAAGGCAAACCAGTCATGCTTTTTGGAAATGCTGGAGGAGGAAAATCATTGTTTCTAAGTGACAGGTTTGCTGTTCTCTCTGAAGACTATCTGCTGGCTAATATCCCTCTCAACCACTGCACAACATCAGCAGTGCTCCAGAGTAACTTCCATACAGATGCAAGAAATCTACCTTCCCTCAACATCAAAGGTGAAAAATATTGCACAGTTTTTATGGTCATCACAGCTGTTGGCTACTGTCATTCTCTGAGTCTTGGCAATCTCATTGCTTTGCAAAGTGGGAGGTGCAGTGACGTTCGGGAGGGCAAGAAGAAAGGAGAAGGATGAAACTGTTTGGGACAAACTGACACTGTGCTCCCACAAGTTGCTTGGTGCATGTGAACAAGAGAAAATTTGGCTTTATTTATGTTGTCAAGAAGCCTTGAGCCAGGTTCGGCTAGCTTGGGTGTCCCTGCATTGTGCCTGTAGATGTAACAATGAGGGCAGTCAGGAGTTGAGCTTGCTTTTGCTGGGCACTGTGCAATCCCCAAGGAGGGCAATCCCTGTCTAGACAAGTTTGGAGTCTCCATAGGTGAGATGGATGCAGAGCAAAGGAAATGTTAACATAACACACAAGCAGACGGGGGCTGTATTTTGGCTGAAAATGTTACACTGGTGGTAGCTTTTGGAACAAGAGGAGTCAGACAGTCAAAGTAAAGTAGACTCATTAAAGCTCCGTGTCTCTTCTGCTTTTCATGAGCAGCACAATCAAGGGAGAGCCCAACTGTCAGCAGATAACCCCTCTTTGCTTTTTTATTTTAATGCTTGCAGTAACTTGAACTGATGCAACTACACAGAAAAAAAATTATGTGCCCTATTCACTGTACCACTTTTCACAGCACTAAAAAGCACTGGAGAAAGCAGTTAATACACTGGCTTATCCCTTCATGTGTCTGGGAAAAGAAAGATAACAAATTCTTACTTTTAAAAACTTTCCAAAATTTAAGTCTTCAGATAAAATCTTTAGGAGAATTTAAGTTTGCTTAATGCTTAAATCAACTAATTTGCAATCTTTTTTTTTTTTTTTTTTTTTTTTCTAGCCAATCTACATTGCTGCTAAAGGATCAGCTTGTTAGTAGGCTTAAAATATGTATAAATACTCAAATCTCCATTGGATAAGTTTTTACTGTGCTTTTTCATTCTTATTTCGTATTGGTTTCTTCTGTATTAAGGTCAGATAAGTAAATACCACTTTCAGCTTACTTTGTACCTTATTTTAGTCTTTGAAGTGTTTCCAAATTCATGTTAACATAGAATCCTGGATTAACAGAACTTAGTCACCTTTTTGCCCCTCAAAATGAACAGAGAGATTAGGAGAAAAGAAATCTGCTGTGTCGTCAGAGTGAGAACATGAGCTGTCGTAAACTGTCATAGGTCTTTCAATGGGGAATCAGCCTTGAAACGTTTTCAGGTATTCCTCTGATTAGAGAGGGGATTTTTAACGAATGACTGCCATTCCAGCAGCACCCGTGACCAATGCACTGGAGCACCAAAGCATAACACATTCCATTGCAAATTGAAGGTGAGGAAAGGAGCTCATAGGCAGCAAAGGCTGTGCGTTCTTCTTTCAGAAAACTTCTTATATAAACCAAATAAGTGAAGTCAGCATCACAGGGGCTTTCTCTGCAAGTGTTTAGCACCTGTCAGCTATACTGTGATGTAAAATTTGATAGGTTATGAACCTTTAAGGACTTGTTGTGAAATGTTACTAGTATTCCTCCAGGTTTTAAGTCAGTGTTTGTAAAACATTCACCACTCCTTCTGAGAAATATTAAGAGATGAACAGAGAAGTGGACTCTCTGGTTGTCTGCAGCTCTTCCTTCTGCCCGCTGCTCTTCAGCCAAGTCCCTCTGCTAACCACAGAGGGTGTAGAACTCCATGAGAATTCAGGAAAAAAAATATATTGTGTTTGCTTTCTGTTGTGTTTACAACATTTTTTTCAATGAGCTGTGACGGAATGTTTCTGTATTGTCATGTATAGCTAAAAACGGCTGCTTGTTATTTTTGTATTTGTGTGAACCAATGCTTCTTCCTATAAAATGCATTCAAGTGGTACACTGAAATGCCTTCCTTATGCATTTTAGGTTATCACTCCAAGCAATAGTTTGGAGCAAAGTGTTGAATTTTTTTTATTTTTTTTTTTTATGGAAAGAGGCATTCAGATCAAATTGCACAAACAAGCAATTTAAATTGTGTCAGTTCAAAAAGAAGAGCTTAAGACCTGAACTTGTTCACATACAGTTATTCACTACATTACCATGTTCTTTCTATGGTTTAGAGGTTAAAAGATTTTTCTTACAGATCATATCACTTTTAATCAGCAGTATTTTCTGCCAGTTCCCATCTTATCTGTATCCACATAACTTTTTTTGAGGTATCTGCTAGAGTGGATGAGATTAGCATGTAGTGTTCAATTTTATTTAGCATTCCCCCAAGTCATACATCTCACCCTCTCTGCCTGTAGAACAGAACCTGGAGGCAGGTTCTGATGCAAAGTAATATTGATACATTAAGTTTGGGGTCTTCAATAGTACTGAAGTTTGGAACAGAGAAGAAATTTGCATAAACATTTATGTACAATGGAATTTAGTAAAATACATTTCCCTATTGCAATAATGAAGTATTTTAAAAAATTGGAGTTATAGATTGTAATTGTGGACACAATCTAAAATTTAGATAAGGTTAAGAATCTAGAAGGCATATTCCTAATTTGGGGGTTAAAAGGACAGGTATATATGTACTTCAGGTAACAGAAGAAGAAAGTTTTCTTTCACCTAAGATTTTTGAGGTATTAAGATACTTTAAGCCTTTTATGTGCACATAGTTTCTGCAAAAAGCTTTTACACTTTTGTGGCAGAGAAGTAGGATAAGTGCAGGCACAGCTTTTCCTCCCTGAATTTATGATCATCCAGTTGCAAATATGTGGAGGTCCTACATTTCTCTCTTGTTCTCCGGCACACCTACTTACTTTTCTTCTCCAGTCAGTAACCATCCTTTTATCTGTCTACAACTAGCCAGAAATGTCATCGGAAACATTTGTTACCTTTCTTGAACTGGACAGACAGAATCATTATTAAGGTTTGTGAATTATTTATTTCACTGTAAAACCATATAAAACATATGTTTACATTTCATAACTTTTTTTTTTTTCTTTCTTGCTCTCTTGCTCTCTTTTTGACAAATATTAAAGT
This sequence comes from Streptopelia decaocto, assembly GCF_964273445.1. Taxonomy (NCBI): domain Eukaryota; kingdom Metazoa; phylum Chordata; class Aves; order Columbiformes; family Columbidae; genus Streptopelia; species Streptopelia decaocto. The sequence continues at coordinate 130,437,327 of NC_138655.1, read as the reverse complement.
CTTAAAAAACACTATTGACTGGACAAAAAAAAATCTGGGCTAGATGCACAAAATTTTTGAGAAATCTTTTTATTCTTGCTCAGCAGTATTGAGTGAGAAATCTCATGCTTACAAAATCTGAATTAAATTATATTCTGTGCAGTAAGGGTTGTAACCACGATCTAAATGTTTCATAACCAACTTTGGTTCAAGTCTCTACTCTGAATGAGGCAGAGAGAGCTTTTGAAATCTGGCTGCTTGCTGAAGATTAGAGGCCCAGTCACTGCAATATGCTGAAAAGTTTTCCTTGAAGTCTACCAATTACTGTGGTTTCATTTGTGCAAAACATTTGTGTGATCGTTTAGACAACAAAAATACACAACCTTGAAACGAAGAGAGATTGTTAGTTTCTAGTCCTGTTTTAATAAACTCCTAATTATTTCTGCAGGTTCTTACTTCCATGCACAAAATAGAAAAAGTGCAATTAGAAATCAAGCTTCCATGGATGATGAATCCTTTCTTGTGAATCTGGGGAGTACTTCCCCAAGTGGCAAAAGCTGAGGATCACATCATAGCAAAGTTCAATATTTTAATAATGCTTAATACATTCTGTATTTTCAAGATGACTTAGAGCTTTCTGGAGTTATTCTTTTCCTTACACCTCTAAGGGAAGCAGTGCAATTGAATAAAAATTGTATAAACTTAAAATTTACATCTCAAGGTTCTACAGTCCTGATAAATATGTAGGATATTTGAATTAATTTGTTCACTGTTGTAGTAATTTTTTAATCTGATAATCTGTATTCAGCATCATGTAAGCACTGCATTTTGGGGAATATGCTGAAATTTAATACAATCAGCTTAATATTCCTTAGCATGGGAGGCGTCACACTAGTTTCCTGGTTAAATGTCCTCATTAAATGATATTATCATTCATATTTTTGCACTTTCCTATAGGGCAGAAATCTTGATTCTTCAGTTGAGGTTAAGCCTGGAAAATGCATGGTATTTTGTCACAAATATTAATCAAGCTAAGTTTTCTTTCTCAGGTATGATAGGCAGAAGCTAACTATTAAAGAAATTAATAACCGTCATTATATTGCCTGTGTGAATCCAATTGCTGGCAGCTTCACTCTCAACCCAAGACTCTAGGTATGGTTTCAAGTGTCATGTTATAGCAATCCTGTATTTAATACATGAAATAATTACTATTTAGCTTTTAACTGCAATAGGTAGGCGACAAAAGGGGATAGGAGAAAATGTAGTGTCTGAAATTCAGCCTAGGTTCAAAATTCTGCTGTTCCTATAACTAAACAGAAAGAGACACAACTAACATATTCTTATATTGAGATTCCCCTGAATGCCATACCAATTGTAGTCTCACGTGGTCCTTCACCTGGCAGATGTGCCCTTGGGGCTCATAGCCAGATATACAGCTGCTGTGGAACTGCATCAAGGATGAGGCTAGAAATGAAGTCTTTTCTGTGACACAGAAGTAACTGTATTTTCACCAGGCTGTATTGTCATTTAACATTTTAATAACTTTATTTAACATGTCATTGACTCTGCTGTCTGATGCTATAGAATCTTCTTTTTCCCTTTTCATTTTCAGAGACATTTTGCAGTATTTGTTTGAACTTCCCTTCTTCAGATTCCCCAACTACCATCTGTAGCAATATCACTTGCTTCCACTTCCAGAGACATGCTTTTACTCCATCAGTAATCAATAATATTTCAGCCATAAAAGCAGCCATATGCCTTCGCCAGGCAGTGGTTCAAAACGTCCCAACAACTGCTATTAAGTTCCACTCAATCTTTAACATGAGAGACCTCTCCAACATCTTCCAGGTCTGTATCATGGGTTAATTTTCTATCTAGCAACACTCTTATTACAGCTGCTCTTAATTATTTAGTGATGCACATTGGTCTGTGGACTGATGAAGAAACGATGCCCTTTGTACTAAGTAGACAGTAGTCCCTGCCCTGAAGTGACTATGGTCAGGTAGAGTAAAGGGGTAGAAAACCAAGAAAGAAAAGATACTTAGTGGAACTAGAGCAATGGTTTGTAAAGTTCACTATGCTTGTTTATGATTTTGAGAAGAGAAGGTGAACATTTGTTCAGAGGCAAGACAACTTTCTGGAGATTAGGTGCAGTGAAACAGATTGAAGAAGCCCTGAAGCAGGGGCTGAAACCAGTAGCCAAACACCAGACCAGGCATTAAAGAGAAAAATGAGGGGAGGATATAACATGGTCCACAAATATTGGTCCCTCTTGTAAAATCAGGTGAATCTGATCCTGATTTGGCTTTACCTGCTTTTCAGTTCCTTGGAGTGCAGCTCTGTTCTGTTCTGTAATATTCTTCTTGCCTGCCCACCCCATGGATCATCAGAAACCATTAGAAAGGAGGCATGGATTTCTCAGGTCTCCTATTACAACAGTTACCTTGGTTTGATAAGGGTGCACTGGCCATCATGCACATTTGTACCCATCCTGGTGTGGAATTTGTTAAGGAAGGAAGTTTGAGGTGACAGCTGAGGAAGTGCTAATTTTGTTGTGATAATCTGTATCCTGTTTTCTTGAGTGGTATTGCAAAACTAGTGAACATACAAGATCCTGGGAATGCTGATACTTCCCTGTGTCTTGTAGTGCACAAGGGCATCAAACCATAATGAGTCACGTAAGTGTGCCAGTCAGTGAAGAATAGACATTTGTTTAAATTGTATTTTGCACACTAGATAACATTTTTTTTAAGTGCTGTCATCTGAGACAAAATAGGCTACCCTTAAGGAAGACCAACTGATATTCAGCAAAGATATTAATCATCCTGAGTAGATACCCGTTACACATTGTCCTTGAAACTATATAGTCTTTAAATAAGAACCAGAATGTCTATAAATTAGCAAGTTCTTCAGCATGAGCTAAAATGAGCATATTAAATGCAAGTATATTTGATTTTTTAAAAAGAAAATAGTTTTCTGACAGGTGGCAGGCATGGGGGCCATGGGAGGGAGGCAGGGAGAGAAAAAGAGAGAGAGTATTTGAATTTATTTGACAAAAAATGGAAACTGGAAAACATCAACTTTGTTTACTAGTCCTTTTTTCCCTTCCGTTCTAATTTCTAATTGCCAATAAAAAAGGAGTGAAAAGATAGGAATGAGGACACCCAAATGGAAAACTTAATGTATTTGGCAGTATTTGAATCTACAGGGTATTTTAAAAAGATGGACCCAAATTCAAAGCAGTATATTTCATGATGGCAACATGTTACAATTACACACAAATTTATAAATGTTTTAATGACTTATCAAGTTTTAGTAACCTCTGAAACTCTGTGCCCCCCCCCCTTTCAAGTGTTAAGAGTTTCATTCATGGGTGACTTGTGGTTGCAGAAATATAGTGATTTCAAATAGGATCCATCTTTTTGAAACACCCTATACACTGAGCAGTGACTTCATATCACAAAGAAATTATTGTTCCGTAATTTAAAGTAGTTCAGACATGAACAATTAAAGATATAGACAGCTTTACCAGTAGTTTGTTTGGAGCCTGTCTGTTTGGATGTACTGTGCAAATGCTTTGAGCCCATACTTGTAGCTACATGTAGTCTTTCAGTGCATAGGAACATCAATTGCCACACTAGTGGACTGTTTATTCATGAAAATGTTTTTCATGTGCTGTGTTTGGGGAATTTTTAACTATTATTTTTCTCTCTCACTATGTGGTAGAACGTGGAAGACCAAGTGTTGCTGCAATCTCCACTCATCTATTGCCATTTTGCAAAGGGCAGAGCAGACCCTTGCTACAAGCCAGTGAAAGAGTGGGAGCCGCTGAGGAATATATTTGAAGAGTTCCTAGAAAGCTACAGTGAAATGCATGCTTCTATGAACCTAGTCATATTTGAGGATGCCGTGCAGTATGTGTAAGTGGAATATCTACAAAGGAAGCAAATAATTCTTCATGATGCAATGTTTGCATGAAGTTGTTGCTTTTCACCATTCAGAGACTGTTGCAGTGCGGACTCCTAACAGTCTTAGTTGGAAGGCTTATGCGAAAGCATCATTCAGCAATAGTTCTGCTAAATGTACTTTATTGGTGTCTTTATGGAGGAGTAGATCGTGGCTCAGTATTAAAGCTAACCTCCATTTTGTTTATTTAAACAGAGATTCATCCATTTTTGTGCTGCAAGGAAATTGACACCACCTATTCTCTGTCTGCCTTATCTTTTAATTAGTTGATGGTTTCTTTATAAGAAAAGTAATGTTTACTTTTTGTTTCCAAGAAAAGGAAAATGTTTTTAAAACTGGAGTAATTCAAAACAAGGACAAGGAATACCTTAAGAATATACTAAATGATGCCACTGCATGGCAGACTTGAAGTTGCCTTGCTACCTAGACTTGTACTTTTTAAAATCTAAACCAGTCCAGACTTCTAAGTGTCATCATAGATTTATTTAATTTATTTAATTTATTTATCCATTGATTTTTTTCCATATGTATTCTTATCTCAGTTTAATGTAAATTGTTTTTCTTATGTTGAACAATATCTTAGTACCCATCATGGCCCTAAATCTAAGTTTCTGTTTCTGAAATCTGATTAACTACATTTGCTTTGTTTTCATGCACAGAAGAAAACCGGCCAGTTTTTAGAAGATGAAGTGAAGATTTTACTGAATAAGTGAGGCTCAGACTTCATTGTTGCTCTTTGTCATTATTTGTAATCTTTCTTCAATTTATACAGTCGTTCTGGTCATGTATAATATCAGTGATTTCTAGAAAGAGACAGAGGCTTAGGCTGGCAGAGCTTAGCTTTGTTAAAGTAGTTTCTATTATTTGCAGTGTCAAATCATTTAACGTGGAACCTTTTCTTCTAATTGAGTTGGACTAGGATTTCAATGTCATCGTTTTTCACTTTGCACATATTCAGGCAGGAGCTATATAAAAGAAGGCACTCTTGACAAAGCAGTCTATTGTAGAAGCTTCTCTCCAAGAGGATTTAAAAAGAGCTTATATTACAAAGATAATCATATGGATCTTACATAGGGACTGCAGATTTTGTTCTGCTGATTTAGAGGTTGATGTGATAATCATCAGAACTGCAGGCAGCCTTCTCAGGTATCGCTAGTTTTGCTTGACAATGCTGGTAAGCCATTATCTTCTCTCTGAAGTTTAGTGACCGAGAGTAGTATCCCAGTTTGGCAAAAAAAGTGGCAGGGTATCTTAGCCTTACAGTTTGGCAGGCCCAGAAAAGTGTATGTGAAATTAAATCCTGTAAAGTTTTTTGGCACCTTTTATGGGTTTTTCTATGGATCCATTGTGAAATCATGAATACGGCTGACAAAGTTCTACAGTGAGGTCAAAGAGAATTGGCTTCCAGTAATGTTTTGGTTGAACAGGTTTCTACTTCTTTGTTAGATGCAACCAGATTAGGCACATTATCCCTTTATTTAAGAAAGCTGTTGATGTTTTTTCAAGGATGATTTTTTCAGTGGCATGAGACATAAAGAGAATGAGGAGGTTGTTTTCCTGTTTTATTTTCATGGATACATGGAAGCAAAATCAAGCAAAGGAGTCCAACATGCTGTATCTAGGCTCTGGTCTGCTAATACTAGGCTGTAATCCCTTAGAATCTGTATTTGATATTAAAAAAAAAAAAAAAGAAAAAGAAATTTTGAAAATAATTTTCAGATACTTATCCTACAACTGATATTTTCATCGTTTATGTATTTTCTTTAATGTCTCAAACATATTTTTGGGGGGAAGAATTGCCTCACTACTTACATTTGAAAATTTTAGCAACTGAATCTTGTCTAATTTTGAGCCAGATTCTCATCTGGCCTCATTCACCCTGTAGTATTCCATGATCAGCAAATAGAAACATGTACTAAGTAGTCTGGCCTGGATGTTCCAAGCTTAAATTAATGCTTGATGAATATTTTTCATGAAGTGATTCATCATCCCTCAGTCTTTGTGATGTGAACTGCCAGATGTGGAATCCTCATGTGCTCTTAAAGACCAGTCAACCTCCCTTCACATTAACTAGGTCTTTATTCTGAGTCCAGTCAGGGTCCATCAGGATCTTGTAATGATGCTTTGGAGAGCAGCTCACTGTAAAGAATATGCAACTAGACAGCTCTGGTCGTTATAAGAGGCTGGTGCAGACCTTCAATATTTCACAAAGGGAAACAGCTTTTCTTTCCACTTGCTCAAATATTGGGGGAAAAAAAAATGCTGATGTGAAGTTAATGAACCTTTAGGTGTCAGTAGTACATTACCACACAAGCAGACAAGAAAGAAAGAAGGGTGGGAAGAAAAAAAAAATTAAAAAGCAAGCATGATGCAATAAAAAGAAACTGAGAAACTTGGCTAACAATGTTGAAGCATATGTTATTGGGTTTTTTTTGCCCTCAGGTGCCAGATCAGTCATATCCTAGAAGCCCCTATGGGTTATGCACTTCTGACTGGAGTAGGTGGTAGTGATAAACAAAGCTTGTTGAGGCTGGCAGCATACATCTGCTCCCTGGAGGTTCTCCAAATCACAGTGAAGAAAGATGACAGGATCCAGGAGCTGAGGGTAAACTATTAGATATTATTTGAGTCTGTTGAGTTCATCACTTCAAGAACTTGTTCTTTTGTTGTTGCACAGGCTTGATAAAATCACAGGCAAAACAGTGTGGTTTACAATAACAAGACCTGTGATTCCTGTGGTTTCCAGCTTTACCTCTTCTCTTCACCTCTGAGAAATGGGTGGTCAATAGATATTTTAGTATCTGTTTGTATGCTTCACAGAATTTTGGTAGTTTTTCCACTTTTTCCAAGGCAGCTACTTCAGACACTACAAAGATTTGGTTGGAGTTCTGGTATTTAAAGTTAGCAGTTTGTTACAAATTTTTGCATGTTGTTGCATGTCCCTGGTGAGACCACATCTGGAATATTGCATCCACTTCTGGGCCCCTCAGCTCAAGAAGGACAGGGAACTGCTGGAGAGAGTCCAGCGTAGGGCAACAAAGATGATTAAGGGAGTGGACCATCTCCCTTATGAGGAAAGGCTGAGAGAGTTGGGTCTCTCTAGCTTGGAGGACACTGAGGCGTGACCTCATTAATGTTTACAGATATGTAAAGGGTGAGTGTCACGAGGATGGAGCCAGGCTCTTCTTGGTGACAACCAATTATAGGACAAGGGGCAATGGGTACAAGGAACACAAAAGGTTCCACTTAAATTTGAGAAGAAACTTCTTCTCAATGAGGGTGACAGAACACTGGAACAGGCTGCCCAGGGAGGTTGTGGAGTCTCCTGCTCTGGAGGCATTCAAGACCTGCCTGGACGCCTTCCTGTGTAACCTCATCTAGATGTTCCTGCTCTGGCAGGGGAATTGGAATAAATGATCTTTTGAGGTCCCTTCCAATCCCTAACATTCTGTGATTTAGTGGAATAAAATGGATGTGGGTGAACAGAGGGCAAAGTTTTGTCCTTGTTACCTGTGAGTCATTTAATCACACTGGCCACATGCAAAGATAAAGACTATAGTTGAGTGAGGTGCTCTGTCAGGCTTACAGACTTCAGGACCTTGTAAGGCTGGGCCCTGTCTATGTGAGCAAACAGGGAAGGAGGGAACATTTTCTTCCTCTTCACTCCATGTGGGCAACAATTGGTGCTTCTGAATCTCAGACATGGCTAAATAAGGATCTGATTGTGGCCAAATTTGGTGGATCATGGTCCCCAAAAAGCCCTACTGTTAGCCTTGGGCTGTGACCAAACCACCACAGTGTGTGCAGCCTGAGACATCTGTTTTCAGAGGGAGGTACACGCTGTTCTATTTTGGAAAAATGCTGTGTGCTCTTCAGTGTTTTATATGGTGTCTAACTTCTTGTGCCCTCCTTCCCTGGGCAAATGAGGTGCAATGTAAGATGTGGGCCCAGATGGTCATTTCCCCCGTCCTGTTTCCAAGCAGGGAAACTTCTAAGCCTCTGTTAACAAACCCAGTAATTTGCTTTCTACTAGGTCATGTGGCAGCTTGTTCATATCAGGCAGCATTGACCTTTTTCTATATTTCAAATGTGGCCACACTTGAGTACAAGTGATGTGGGTTGCTTTTCTTTCTGGAACCTCATGCCAAAAAGCATTCCACGTTTGTAGCACGGATAGCACAATGGTTCCATGCCATGTCTCTGTCCAGGCCACTCATGTGTGACAGCAAAAGTAATAGTGCACCAGTGCATTACTCAGTCTTTTTTTTTTTTTTTTAACATAAGTAAGCTCTCCTAAATAAATTCACTAAGAAAAAAAAAAAAAAGCTCTTGCAGAAATAACAGAGTTTAAAATTGATCTTACTCTTCAGTGCAATTCCTAGACATTATTGGTATGGCTACAGCTGTTCTTGATGGGAACTTTCATGGCTGCAATACCCCTTTCATAGTATGGAGGAATTCCCTCGATTAGTAGTCTGGTTTGATCTTTACTACCAGGTCATGTTAAAACCTCAGTGTTTTATATAGAAAACAGAGGCAAACTGCTTTTCCCTTTGGATATTATGCAACAAACTAGTGATATGTAAATGAACGAGAAGGTGAAGTCAGCAATGCGTTGCCATCCACTAACGTGCATTTCACACTTTTTGTGTCTCGATGTTTTAACAAAATATGAGTGATTGCCTCCTTTCCTTACAGGAAATTTGTACACGAAGACTGGTGCCAAGAACATACCCACAGTATTTTGCTGACAGGTGCCCAGGTTCCAGATGAACACTTTCTTGTGCTGATTAATGACTTATTGGCATCAGGTGATTAGAGCAACACATTTCTTGAAAGATCTTTTCCAATGACAAATGATCTGTGGTTTCATTGAACTTTAAAGGGATAGTTTCTCTTTCAGGTACTTGTAGGGGAACTTTGAGAGTGGCCAAATGAACCCATCCAACTTGAGCAGTGAGTCTAACTTGCTTAAGAAAGCATTGCCCACTGAGGAGGCAAATTGCTACGGCTTGTCATGCATAAGTGCACTGATCTGGGAGGAGATGGGAACCTCTCTTTGAATTAATGCCATGTTTGCTTTGGTACAATTTCACTGACTTCAGGCAATGTCTTTGTGATGGCACAAGTGTAACAGACAGCAATGCAGTTTCACCCATGTTTTGAAAATTAGAGAATCTGGATTCTGAATGTGGGGATCTAGAGATTGGGTGGCAAAAAATGGGAATAATACCACGATGTACAGTTGGAGAGCATCTGGAAATATTTTATTATTATTATTGTTTATTTTTTTGCAACCAAATTGGAAAACAATTTTCGAACAGTCTGTAAAAACAGAAGGAGCCACTATTCTGAGGGATACATCATACATGAACTTCCTGTCAGGGCAAATATTTTTGTCTTTTTAAAACAATGTTGTTGACTCTCCCTTAAAAAACAAAAACTAACAAACAAACCTCCAGTTAGGCACCTAAACCCCAGGTCAAAAGCTGTTTAGCAAACGCATTAATATGATACCATAATTGCAAGAGGTGTCTCTTTTAAACTCCACTTTAGAGGCAATGTTTTTGAGTCAGACTGTAATTCTCTCTTGAAAGCTGGAAAACAGAAGTTGGGAATACTGGTTTTGGAGTGGCATCTTTAGGAACTTTCAGTTTATGCAGGCTTCAATTTTGCTCCTCATCTGAAACATGTATGTAGTTGATAAGAAAATTAAAAGTCTGAACACCATCAACAATTTGGCAAGAGCATGTTTCGAGAGGAATATGTGTTCCCTACTTCATGTATTAAACTGATCTGTTTGTGGATGAGAAGAGCCTTCCCATAGCCCATTATTCAACAGTAGTCTCCTGTGTGGGTTTTTTCTCCATCTTCTGAAGTGTTTAACCACTGCTGATCTAAAGACCATTCCTATTTGGTTATGAGAATTTTTGGAAGTTCTTACACTTCATAACATACCACTTTCTCTTTTTTTTTTTTTCTCATATTCTCTCTTTTTCCTATTCTGCCCTAGTTTTGCTGTTGTTTCCTCCTATCTCTAATTTTGTTGCCATCACTTCTGTCCCTTCACTTATTTATTTTGTAACTTAAAGGCCAGTGGAGACTTCTGTGGGATCTAGTGTGACATATTCTGTATTGTTTTCACTTTTCCAGACTTCAGTGATATGGTGCCTACCTTCTGTCTATCTATTTCTAGTCGGTGCTATTTGTCTCTGTTTCATGACTAATGCATTTGTGTACATTTTTTAAGAAAGGACAGCAAAAAAAAAAAGTTCAAATCTTTCTTCATTTTTTTCTTTCCCATTTCCCTCTCTTTGTATTTTTCTTTCTCCCTCAACAATTTCTTTTTTATTCCTTTTTATTTTCCCTTTTTTTTCTTTTTTCTTTTTTGGCTTTTCCCATTTCTTGTTCCCATTCTTGTCCTTTCCCTCCCTTTCTTCCCTTTCTCCCCTTTCTTTTTCCCTTCCTCCCCTTTTTCCCCTTTTCCCCCTTCCCCTCCTTTCTCCCTTTTCCATTCTTTGCCTTCTTTCTTTCCCTTTCTCCTTTTTTTTCCCCCCTTTCTTCCCTTTTTTATCTTTTTTTTTTTTTTTTAAGCCTTTTTGAAAGCAGGTTTTAAATTTCTTTTACTTTGCAACCATTTCACCAGTCCCCCACTGTGCAAATTAGCACTTCTGGAGGCAAGAACAAAAGATATCTATTCATGTTGCAGGGAAGCAATGTAGAGACATTATAGTACTGAAGGAGACATAAATTTCATGAGTTAACACACTGGCAAATATCTGTATGGACTTTTAGTTAGTGCTGGGTGACCTTTTACCTCCTCCTTTCCCTAAATTTGAAGAATAAAAGACTAATAAAATGTGAAAGAGAAAAAAAGAGGGAATTTAGACAGTTTCAGAATGTTAAAGCTCAGTGAAGTCATATAGTCGCATTTTTTCATTTCATTTAATAAAAATCAACATCTCGCATTAAGCAACATTTCCCTTATGCTCACCCATCTTCTTATATCCCACAGTTCTCTTTATTATGAGAAATCTGTAGCTCAGGAACCAAAACTACACAATGGTATTCTTTGAACCACCATATCTCTTTGATTTTGTGTTGGTTTTGATTGTTTTCACTCTGGAGCTTGCAATCTATTCTGCTGTTAATGAGCTGAGAACATGCCATGTGTGTAGTTGTGAATTTATGTCAGTGTAAATTGGAAATATGTCAGCTGAAGGCAATGGGTTGCACCATTAGAAAATATGGGTCCACAACAGAAGCGTGTGCAAGGACATATATGCATGTGGTGATTTCAAAAGCTTCCATGATGAATAATGGAATAAATTAAAAAGGAAGAATGCTGCTTAAGCAAACAAAGCTGATGGCCAAACATAGTAAATGGTAAAGTGCTGACAGTGCTAAGGCCTGCCATAAGCTGGGAAGTTTCTAAGACTCACAGTGATTTCCTGAAGCTCCAGAAGTTTTTCAATATCTCACACCTCTATACAGTCATCATTCTTGACTACTCTGCGCATTACCAAAGCCTCTTAGAAAAGTATAGGCTAGGGAAGCAACTGTTTCTCAAAAGTACGGATATGAGGCCAGGTGAGTCAGTCACTTGATCTCTGATTTTGTTTTATTCTTTTGGTCATGGCAACCCTTCAGCTTTTTCCCAAAAATGGGAACACTGTGCCTAAATGCCTTGCAGCCCACATGGCCTACACAAACATACCCTTAAATGTTATCTTCCTAGTAAGCATACTCTTTACAGCATTTCATCTTTGAGTATTCTCTGATTTCTCTGTTTCCTTGGTGCTCTTAATCATTACTATATATTGTAAAGTCATAACTTTTATATGGCTTTTCTTCTGAACTGTATCTCTGTCACTCAGTGTGTATGCTGCCAGTTTTCCCCATGAGCTGTTAATCTCCACTACAAATATTTGCTCTTCCTTTCTTCAACAAGTTTCTGCATTGTGTATTTTCCTCATGTTTCAAAGTTTACAGTCCATTGGTGGCCTTTGTGAAGTCCCAGGATTAAGAATTAAATTTGCTAGTTTTAGGGGAATGCCATTTCTCTAATTTCCTACCAATAGGTAAACTCAGCTGGACTACTTTAGTCATGGCATCCTTATAATGGTCTTCTCCTTAGTCCTGTCAGTATTTAGCTGGCTTCCCACTTTCAACAGAAATTTGCAGTACAGTAGTTTCATGCTCCAGCTAGAATTAATGTCAAACACAGGCAGGGCAAGTGCCCTGCATTGCTACAGGCAATCTTGTCCATATTATTGCTACTACTTTTAAATCATTGCCTTTCATTTCCAAATCCTCTTTCATCAGGACACATCAGCCTTTTCCTTGTAGTCTGTTTCATCACTGACAGAAAACTTCTTTTTATCTGTGAATACAAGAGGAACTTGTACAGCTTCAACACAGCTTGACTTTTGACCAGCTCTTGTGGTTTTTCCTTTGAGGGCATAGGTACACATGACTGTCAGCTTGACTGCTTTAATCTCAGCCAAAAAACACATGTTTTTAGGGTTTCTGGTTCTATGTTAAACTAATGAAAGTCCCAGATGTGATTATCTGATTCAATGGGAAACAAGGGTTCTATTAATTGTGCTATCTATCATTTGATGAGTCTCACCTCTCAATTTCTGAGCTCCTCAACCAGTTGCCACCAAAGAGACAGGTGGGTCTGGGACAGACAGACACAGTTACTGCCCCACCCCCCAAATGAAGGCTCAGTTATGCTATTAGACAACCAAGAAGCTATTCAGGATTTCTGAGATTTGTAGCACACAAAACAGCTGCTTCTGCAGTTGGCAGGCTCGTACAGAGTTCCTGTTTCTCTATGAAAAGCTCCAGGCTTTTCTCATTTGGATGTCAGCCATCCCTTCTTGAGTACTTAGAGAGCTGATTTTCAAGGATACATCTATATTAGTAAATTTATGAAGTCTCTTTTGTGGCCCTGAGAATTAGAGTTGTGACATGACTGGCATCCACATGACTTAGCTTTTCCCTTGCTCTGCTCGCAAGATGATGGTGATGGTGTACAGCTGGTTAGAAATGATTCCTGGCCTGTACTGCTCCTTACTCCTGCTGCAGCACCATTTAGTTTCTGATGGGTTAAATTGTGCAAGTGAGTGTGTTAATAGTTGAATAGGATGTGCCCTGCCAGACTAGTGGCCCAGTGTGTCTCAAGGTGCTTTTCAGTTCCTTGGTATTAAGATATACTGTTATCTGTCCTGCTCTCTATTCATTTGGTGAACCTGGAGAGCTTGCATATCTGAGATAAGCAGGAAGAGGTTGAACCGAGAAATACAGTGTAAAAGACATATCTATAGTGAGAGTGACATGTGAGTGAGGCTCAGATGGGACATCTGAGAAAAGAGGATTTTTGCCTTCTTAGGAGTGGTGAATATTACATGGAAATTGGTATTAGTTTTACATTATAGCAGTTCTTTTGTCCATGCTGTTTCTCTCTTTACTCAGTTGTGTAGTCCTTCTCAGTCCATGTTTATTTCGAAGAAAGGGATGGGTTTATCTTGCAGAACTTTGTTAGTTTTTCTGTTACTATATGAGACACCCTCACTGTAATATTGATATCCTGGTTGTCTTGCAAGAAGTGAAGAAGTGAAGCATTTCTTAATTTCTTAGATGGAGAATTTCCTTTTTTTTTTTTTTTTTTTTTTTTTTCAGTCTGCTGTCAAATTAGACGGTTATTTACAGCCTGGGCAGAAGATGTTTTCAAAACATAGCCTCCTTGCTTAAGTAAAGAGTACTCAAAATGTAGTCAGTAATAATTACGCATTTTTCCTCACAACTTCTGTTATCAGATCGCATGGCATCTTCATTATTCTGTGTGCATGAAGTCCTTTATAATATTGGGAATTCACTGGGGTGAATGCAAATGAACCCTGAAAACATGCCACATCAACTCCGTGTGGTTTTACCAAACTTTACTTGGTTGCCTGCTTTTTATTATTACCTTTTCAAGTATATGCTGTATCTTATATTTTTGTTGTCCACAAAAAATAATCAACAAAGACACAGTTATCTAATTAGGGTTTTATATTATAGCTAGGGTTCTGCTGGAATTTTCTGCCTAGCAATATAATACAGTGAGAATCACTCACTCATAACTTTGTGTTTTAGAGAAAAGTAATGGAAATTATGAATAGTGTGTTTGAATTTGAGCTCTAGAGCTAGCTATTCCAAGAAGTAATATATTAAAAGATTGAGAAATTGTTCTTCTAAACTTCATCCTGACATGATAATCTACAAAGTTTGTGTGTAGGTAACTAATTTCACCTATCGCTACTTTTTATTGGATTTAATTGCTTCTGTTGATTCTCTGCAAGGTTTCTACAATTCAGATCCATTGCTGTCCTCTTTATTATTGGCCTTTGCAGATCCCCTCGTGTAGTCTCTCCTTAGCCTTCATAGCAGTTCTTTTCGACTGTTATCTTCTGCTTTGTAATCTGCACTTGTAAAATTACAGCTAGGTATTTGAATATGTATGAATTGCAAACAAAAGACTGGAATATCTATATTTTTTTAACAGTAAGTTCACCTGCTAGCTGTTTTCAGGGATGTTCACAGTGTAGTTATGACAGTTTAGTCCAGGTTACTTACTAATGTATGTTGCCTTTTTTATGGTCAGGCTTTCCAGCTGAATAATCCTGGTAGGACCAGTGTGTGCCTGGTATTTCTTGCAAAGACTTTCAGTAGGGCTCGCTTACCAGGCTCAGAAACTTGTGCTAGATATCACTGTGTTCACCTCCTTCTCCATACTCATTTGTTCTGGAAGTTAGTTAACTGTTGAGAGGCTTTTGTGTCCTGTGGTTATCCACATGAGCTCAAATAGTACTGCGTTCCATAGACACAAGGTTAGAATAAAGATTAGAACATACTACTATAATGCACTCTTAAAAACTTCCAGAGCTTTTTTTCAAGGGGTGGTTAAGGGCAAGAAAAGAACAGATGAATTCTGGGTATGACTTAGTAAATCTAGAATTTAGATGCTAGGGTAAAATTAAAAGTAAGCAATCCTGAAAAGTCAGTAATATCTTCTCAAGGATCTGCAGTTCGTACAAACTAATGCAGCTCCTTATCGATGCAAGTATTTCTTTTAAATCACTCCTAACAGATAAATAACTTTCTTCCCTGAAGTTCAAAATAAAATTGATATAAATAGGGCATAAATAGTAATCATTGCACACGAACAATTGTTCAACATTTGGGGAGCATAAAATATCCTCCTTACTTAGGATACAAGACTAAAGAAAACACTAGTTCTGACTTGTGTTTGGCAAACAGTCTAAGACTTGGATTTGGACTTTTCTTGCAGACCAGTACTTGGAGGGTTAAGTCAAAATATGTGCAATGAGAGTAGTGTAAGACGGTGTAGAAGATGTAACTTGCAAGACTGTGTATGGTTTGCAGCTTTGGAGATGTGATAGATTCAGTTAGCAGCACTGCCATAGCAAGGGCATTTGTAAGAAGCACATCAAAGTGGGGACAGATACCTCTACACTCTCCATTACCACTGATACCATACCAGGGATAGTATGCAAATCTGAGAAAGTGCCTACTAGTATAGTAAATGAGGTGCCCCAAGCATCAAAACTGCTCACCATGCTTCTGATATTATAATTGGACATAGAATTTTATCAGAAAATTAGATGAAATGAATGAGAGGGAGAGAGAATGTGTGATTGAAGGACACATGGTATGACAAAGAAGAAACTTCAGAAAACTCACAGAAGTGTCCAAGCTCTTCGAGAATTATGAAACAGACCTAGCAGATTTTTCATGTATGTTTCTTCTCTGATTCAGAGTTTTGGGGTGGAGACCATTTATTCTTGCATCTTTTTGATTGTTTCTTCTGTTTGCCCTTCTTTCTCATCAGCCTGGTAAAAATTTGCTGTAAATTCCAAGATCTTCCTGTGGTCTTTGTAAAGTTTCAATGTCGTTTTCATCACGTGGATAGAATGGATTTCTACATGGACATTTCTGCCATTTGCATCTTCATGCTGAACGCATTCAAAGTAGATGACATTTTCTTCTGTTCCTCAGACCAACTTGCTGACTAGCCTGTCTTTCAAACATCCCTGGACAACCTGGACTCCACTGTGTTTTTGCATGGGTGTCTATATTTCTGCCTAAATTATTGAAGATGAGGAGAACATTAACTTCTTGCAAAGATGAGAACAAGCACTGCTGTTTGTAATTCTTGCAGGAGTCAAAGGTCACAAGTGATTTAAAACCAGTGGTTTCTCTTGCTGATGCATTCTCGAATGCTTCCTGCCTGTAGTTAGAAGAATTTTAGGTTCATGTAAGAGAGGTATTTTTCTGTTTGACAATAAACTAGATCAGTAAGGGGACCAGAATAACTACAATTCAAAACTCTGTTTTAACAGTAAATAGTCCTCTACATCCCATTCCACAAGACAGAGAAAAAAATGTACTATGAGATTACTATGCTCATCAGCTCTAGGAAACAGGTAAGCATGTTGGAAATGGAATAAGTACTAGTAAATACCCTCCATTTAGAAATATAAAGAAGTAAACAGATTTTAAAATGGCAGAACAAGTATTTAATTCACAGTGCAGTCTAAAGCATGGGCTTGGGGTCTCTATTTATTGAATATTTATGGCTCATTCACCAGTAAAGATTTCATTGAATTCTTCTCTATTTTATGCCCCATTTAGTATTTTAGTCTACATCATTCCTCCTTGTCTGTCACAACATGGGAGAATATAATTGCTTCTGTTTGCCTTCCTTGCTTCTTCCTCTTACCCTTTTCATGTCTTTTTTGTTGAATTTCCCTGTAAAATTGTTTCACATTTCTTCTGTCTTTTAGCTCTTCTGTTTCCACCATGGCTCCCAACACAAGTAACCACTTGTGCTTTTCTTACTGTTATACTTGGCTGTATCACACCCTTCTGAAAAGGGTGTCATTGATCTGAAGTCTTCAATAATCTCAAAATTCCACTTAGTTTTTGGACACATCAGAAATAAGTTTTTTGTGAGATACAGCCTGACTAATGCTTGTGACCAGAAGCCATTTCTTAACTGATTTTGCTAAAAAGGGTGGGAATGAAAAAAAAGACATAGCCTGTTCAGGTAAAAGATTTTCTTGTTTTGACTTAGTAGTTCTACTGAAACGTCCTCATCTTTCCTCATAAATAAAGGTTAACTGCAGAAATTATTGTCTTGTGTTTTCCAGTGCAGAGGCATATTTTTAGAAACTATGAGATAGTGGTAACTCTTTTCCATTTTCTATGAACTCTTCTTTCCATATATGATAGAAGCTTTTTCCTTCTTTTCTTACAGCTTTCTGCTGTTCATTCTTTTTGATCCACTTTTCTCTTAATAGGTAATGTCAATTCCTGATTACTCCGGAATAAACCTGTCATTTCCCCAGCCTGCCTGACTGGGTTTTGCCTGGTTCTTGCGGCTGCTTGGCAAGTGATAGTCTTTTCTGAGACCACTTGGATCTTTTTTTGTTGGAATTAACAATATTGATGCTATATGGTTTGAGAAGCCCTGTATAGCAAAAATAGTTTATTTTGTAAGAGGTATACAGGAGACACCTCAGTCCTAACAGCCTGATGTCTGTCATTTTGCTAATTACCTAAAAGCAAATACAATGGTCAAAACATGTGCTAATGGCAGTAAGCAGGTCCACAGGTACAACTGAGAGACTAGAATAACCTTTCTTCCCAAATCTAAGTTGCTTTGGGTAGGTCGAGTGATACTAGCAGCCAGTCACATATTTATTTATTTTTCTTTGACTTTTTTAGCCTATCCTTGTTTGAAAACTCTTTTCTGCTTTTGTAGAGAGTAGTCCCTAAAACTTCACACACAAACCAAGATCCAGATCTCTTCTTTTCCCATTCTTTTAATGGGTTTGCAACATGTATTAAAGTGGCAGGAAGTGGCTTGGATCAATTTAGCAACCCAAGAACTGGGTTTGTGTCTCTGTGACCAGCTGAACATGCACCTTTCTGGCTGTCTGCATTGCAGCCAGCCCCTGTGGCTGCATTATTATTTATAGCTGTCAAACCCAGAACCTGATATGAGCATGGAGAGAGGGGAAGGAAGCCGCAAGTTCACTATGTTTGTACAGTGGAAAGGGCATAAAACATGTTTGCCCAAGGTAACGTCCTAGCCGATTAAGTTTATTAGTTGCCAAATTTGTTCTGGAGCCTCAGCCTTGCACTGGCCACTGCTAGGCCATGGTTCATTGCATGCCTTTCTCTAATTGCCCAAATTCGCCCTGTGATTCTTTTATCTCGCTTTGCCCTCTCACAGATCGTTCTGTGTTCCTCTGCCACCGGTGCCACACCAAGAGTCCGAGCTCGGAAGTTCCCAGCCGCAGTGAACTGCGCCGTCATTGACTGTCAGCAGGAGGCTCATTGAGGAAGCCGAGGGGGGTCAAGGTACAAGCCCCTCGGTCTTATAAGAGAGCAAATGGAGATCGTTGAAAGATCGATAACTGAATAAGCTGAAAAGAACAATGCTCTTTTTACTCCTTCTTGCATACTTCTTGCCTTCGGTGTTGTCCAAGCTCACCCCTGCTAAAAGCTGAATTTTTATGGCGTTTCACTGCCTAGTTCCTAGCACAGGCAGGGAAGTGAGAGGGGAAGAAGAGAGGTTTGTAATTTGTAGCACTGCCTTTGCAGAATCCTTCACTTCTTGGCTTTTTAGGATCTTAGAGATACAGAATTTATTTAACCCTTTTCAATACAGTTAAATGTATTCACTAGTGCTGTAGCAATTGGGGCTGAAATGTTGCAGTAAACAGCCCAGGTTAAATAAAGAAGAGTTTTCCCTCTGTTCAGCAACTAAGCAGGTGAAGATTTCCCCTATGACCACATGACAATTTTATTTAGAGTTCTGATGTTTAGGTAATGTTTCATTTTTTGTTCCTGATCAGTCTGGAAAGTGACTTCTTAGATTTTTCTAGGAAAAAAAATAATACATCAGTGAGTTTCATTTCAGGCTTTCAGGGTGATGATTGCCTGGTATTCTTCTAAGAGCTTTAACAAGTTGCTTCTGCTGTCCCACCTGGTTAGCTCCCACTGTCCTGAGCACTTTAACTGGCAGCAGGTTTTTGCTGGTGAAGCAATTCACACAGATCTAGAAAATATTTGCTTTCTTTCAGTGATTGTGGTTGCAGGGGTTTCATTCTAGAGGGCTCTTATACTCGGGACCATTTATTTGTATAGGAGATTTGTAATCATGAGAGACCGAGGATTTCAGGAATGCCCATGGAAGAACCTTCTCGTTTTCATCGTGGTAGCAGCAGTCCCCGAGCACACCTGTGTTGATACATTGCCAGCATTTTTCCTTGTCCTCCATTCGAACCCATACAAAAATACCTGGGTCTTCGGGAAATGAAGGCGGAAGTCTGCAGGGACGCTTGGAGCTGCCCCCGGGTTACCCGGCAGCCCCTTCCCCTCCTCGGGGCTGGCGGAGGCCAAGGGGGGGTTGCCCGTCTGATACCCGCGCTCCAGCGGTGTGCGGATGCCTCCTACGGGGCTGCGAGGGAAAGAGATCTTTGCAAGTCTTTGTCACGTTTCTGTTTTCCGTCAGCACCTTCTGGTTTATTTCAATAGCTCTGAAGAGATTTAAAGTGTTACTTGGATAGTTATTTGTGGTCTGGTGTACTGCATGCATGTTTTGCCCTCTTGTTAATATGATGTCAATTTGCATGTTGCCATTTATTTTAAGGAAACTGCTAGGATTACTTGGAGAAAAGAGAATGGCATCTGTTTCGACTTAAATACATATTTCTTTCAGATCCTTAACTAATTATATTTTGCTCCCTTGAAAATACATCTCCTCATCAGAATTTAGGCTTTTAATATTGAAACTGTTTTGTGAGTTCATTATTGTTATTATTATTTTATCTTTTTTTTCCATTTTTTTTTTTTATATTTAGGAAAGATTTCACTGATTCAAGCAACTGCTTGTGAGTCTGTCTTTCACAGTGGTGTTAACTGCTCCTGGTAACTATCTTTCCTGTTCTGTTCCCAGCAAGTGAAATAAATGGCAACTAACAAAATAACATGACATTTTGTTGACAGTGAGTTAAGGTTTCCTTGTCATCAACACACCTAAAGCACCACTTGATGCCTGAGTCATGCCTGCATGTGCAGCTGATGAGAAGAGCAACAGACAAGGCAGCAGAATGCAAAAAATATTAGGATGAAACAGAGGAAGGATTTGAAAGTGATGGGAAAAGTGAACCCAGAACAGAGGCATTGAAATAACATATAAACTGTGACATTATGGGGAGACTTAAGCAAGAGAGACAGAAGAGAAGCAAAACTGCACCAGAAAGGTAGGAGAGGTGTACAGCAAAGAGTCTGAGGAGGAGTAAAAGGAAGGTGAATGGAGAATGATCACAGAAAAAAATCATTACTAAAGGGAAGGGGGACAGGAGAGTTGCAGAGGTGTATTAGGATATCAGAAGAATGACGGGCTGGGTGGAAAAGGACCACCCTGAAGAACAGAGGGAATGTTAGCTGCAGTCTGTCATCCCCTCTCCACTGAAGATTTATGGAAGGTGGTCTCCTCTCCTTCACTCATCTCTAGAGTTAGTGTGTTAATACGTCGTTTCACTTGCTCCCTTTTAGATATTTCAGGAAAGCCTTTTGTTTGTTTTTAGCAGAGAAGTCTTGTTAGCCAGGGCTCATGTATGTCTAGATGTCTGGAACATACTGTAATTTTGCTGTCCCTTATGACGATCATTGCAAGGGCTATTACTCAGTGATGATTTTGGCATAATTGATGCTTAGCTCCTAATTGTCCTTTTTCAGTGTTCCTAAAAATACAGCGATCACAGTTGATAGATTTTGTGTTCATCGCTGTACAACATTACAGATTATTTTGAATTAGGGTAACTTGAAGTTAAGCTAATGATTTTTTTTTCTCTTAAAAGTTCAGCACAAATATGACATCATATCCCCATTGCTTTAACAAAAATTGGAAACTATCATCTGGATTTAAATGGTGAGAGAAAACGACAAAAAATTCACAGTGATTGTGGGAGTTGAGAAGGAAGTCCTAGATTCCTCATCTTTTTATCTTCAAACCAAGCCTAGGTACTTTTCTGGAAGATACAGTTTATCCAGGGAAGGAGAGGGGCAAATTGAGCTCAGCAAGGGAGATAGTGAGCTGCAGCATCAGTATGTACTATGAGGGATGCTGTGATCCTCCCTGCTGCCCTGTGTGAAAGTATCCAAACAGAAAAAACAAGTGATCCTCCCTGGTTGTGGTGCCTGTTGAAAATATGTCCCATGAAGCCCTTTTCACTCAGAAGGATGTTGGTTAGTGTGTGGGTTAAAGACAATAGACAGTGAGTTCAGGTATAAATGGAGGGAAATGGACAGTATCAGAAATTTAATCAATTTGGATATCCAATTTATTGATAGAAAAGAAAGGGAAAGAGCCCTCTTCTGTTTCAGTACTCAAATTGCTAAATTTACATTGTAAAAGAGCACAAGAACACTGTGCAGTGGTTCTGAAATCCATGTACTGAGCTTAACGAACTTACAGAAGTGCCTTTAAACCTGATTTGCTATAAAACGAGACCTAGAGTATTTTAAAATAATGTCTCTGTATCCAAATTCAATGTGACAGGCAATCTCCCTTACTTTCAGCTGGTGTCACATATCAGCACTGAGTCCAGAATAAAAGAATCAGGATTATTTAATCCATCCCTTTGTAAACAATAGCAATGCACATCTCTGCCACCTCTTTCAAGTATTGCGCTGTTGCTGTCTTATATGCTGCTTCTCCAGTGCTTGGCACCAAACAGCACACACTATTACGCATACCGAGGATAAATTCTTCATGCTTTTAGTTTATCATACTCCATAGTATTTTACAACATGTGGTACAGCAAAGGAGAAGCCTGATGTAATTTTTTTTGCTTTCTTCTTTTGCCTCTTAGGCTCCCTGCTCCCCCAAACACATACTTCCCAGTTACCTCTTCCTTCAGACAAACTCTGGCTTGGTTTGATTCTCATTTTTTATAAATGACTGCAGGATGCCTTCAAGTGCAGTGGCACTCGTCTTTTTTGCTCTTTACTTGGCATGTTTCAGCTAGCTCAACTTAACTGCAAGGGGCTAAGATTTATGAATTTGGTAATGACTAATTTATATCCTGAGGAAAGTAAAAGGGCAAAATTCCTTTTGAACACTAGTCATAACTTGCACTGGTGTTTTTTTTGGTTGGCTGTTTTTTTGGGCTTGGTTTTGGCTTTGTTTTTTCTGCTTAGAAGTCAGTCAGCCAAGGCCTAGAATAGAGAGACTGCATAAGAATGAAGAGACTTCACCCTTATATTTTCTTTCAGATTGTATATAGGCTTATTGCTCATTTGTCTTTAGGACTACTGAATGGTTTTGATTCGTACCAGCCTGATCTTTATTATTGGCTTTAAGCTACTTTATGCTTTCTGGTGAACTGCAGTTAAATCAGATTTTGTTCCTGTATCAACTCTTTTTTGTTTGCTTTTTTTTTAAATAAAGAAGGCTAAATTAGCAATAATAATTTCCTTTGCCTACAACCCTGAATGGGCATATATTGAAAAGTACAATGCAGTATTAAAAAAGAAAAAAACCTGGAGATAAATGAATGGCAGAATAAATAATTTATGCTAATGAAATTACTGCAATTAGTAGTTCCACAATGACCCTTTTAAAAGCCACAGCTGTTAATGTCAGGAAGTGCTGTCACCGCTGACCTTATCATAAGAGAAAGTGACAAATTGAAAATGCAGGGAAGACCAGTCCTCAAAGAGGTCTGTTCGGGAACGATTAGTGTTTTCTGAAAACCAGTGTGAATTACAACCAGCTGCTCTCTGGCTCGGCCTGTCTCCCATGCTGTGCCATTTTGTTAAGCTCGATAACAATAGTTATTTTGCCCCATTGAGACAAGTTGTCTCGGGCCACTTCCAGCTCTACCGGAACCCACTTCTTCCCTCACTGATTTACAAATGAAACTGTTGTTAGAGGGCTTTTCAGGGCTGCTGAGTAGAGACCTCTCATAAGGATCATGTGTAAGGAGGTTGTCTTTCACAGGGAAGAACTGTACTGCAGGGTGCGTGTGTGTCACAAACAATGAAAAAGAGAAAAAGGCTGAAACACATTTCAGCTGGAAGCAAAGCACTGCTCAAATTTGCATAAAATGTCCATTCCTGCTGACTAGCCTTGCATTTACAAACAATTTTATTTTTAAGATGGATTTATGCTAGCTTTGCCTCAACTAATGATGTTCCATTTTTTTTTACTTGTAAAGCAATTTATTTCTGCTTTCCCTAAATGTAAATTATTCTTTATTTAGTCCTTGTTTTAATTTCTGTTTTTGTAATCACAGGTGAAATAAGTATTCTTCTAAACTACCTTTTAAAAGTCACAGGAAAATAATGAGGTTTCTTACTGAGAAAAATGGCAAGAATTTCTGCATCAACCTGATTGTAATATTAATGATGTAGATTTAAAACATTTAACTGCATCAACAGCCACTCGTGAGCAATTTTCCCAAAGTTCCCTAAGCATTATTGACAATGCTTTGGTAAATTATGTGTGACTTTCCTAAGAGTTGGTGTAGCTCATTTAATTCATATTAATTGATTTTTAGGCTGTCCTTGATTAATTGAACTGGGTTCGTCTTGTACAGAATGCAATAAATAATCATTAAAATGAGGGAGATGTGACTCTACAAATTATAAAGTTAAGTCTGCTGGAAGTCATAGAGGACAAAATGGAAGTTAGTTACAGTAATGATGTTAAATAGGTTTTCTTAGCATGTCCCTGTTCATTTTAGATACAGTACTCTTGCTTAGACATGTATGTACATATATTCTGGTAATATAGGTAGATAGGGTCCTTCAAAACAACAACAAAATAATTTTATGGATTTCTTATTTCATTTTTATCCTGAGCAAGTATATTCTAATTCAAAGTAGTGTAGTAGTATATTGTATTTGCTAGTTCAGTTTTCGAAACATTTAGAAAAAGGACATTTGAGATTTAGTTCTAGAACTACCTCTCTCTTTGCCGTGAGAGGTGAACTAAGACAGGCATTTTACCTCTGCATTTTACTCAGAAATACATGACTAAACGACCATCTGGAGCTGTTTTAAATACACCTAGCCTTTTTTGCGTATCATATACTATATGAAAAGAGTTTTCCAGTCTCACAGCTGCATTTTACTCCCTGTGATGAGAGAGAAGCCCCAGGCAGAGCTGTGTGGCACCCAATGCAACCCCTGGGGCTACAGGACCCCTCTGGGGTCCCTCCTGCAGCCTGCTGAGATTTGCTTGGAGGTAGAGGTAGATTTGTGGTTGGATGCGTGGGTAGCACGTAGGGAAGAGTGTGAACTGTCACAGCTCAGGGTGACTCTGAACTCCATGAAGTTGTAAGCACTTTTCTGATCAACTGCCCCTTGAAACTGATAAAAGATCTCTTCAGCACAGAAATGTTGCTCATTTCCTGACATTTTATGGTATGTAGAGAGTCAGCTTTCAGAAGCACTCTATGGTGGTCTAATTCTGCCCTCCTACCAGTTCATGTTAGTTTGTCACTGAATTTGACAAGCACACATAAGCAGAGACTTGTACAACTTTAGAAATCCAAATCGTGGAGTCCAGTTCTGCTCTATCTTAGGTTAATGGCATAAATGCACTTCACTTTGAATAGGAATTTGATGATTTATGACGTATATGGGAATCTGTGTGATTAAAGTAACCACTCTATTGTATTTCTTTAACCTACAGAGCATTTTTCTTAAACAAGTTTTCCAGAGGTGAAATAAAAAATCCATCCAGTATTAACTCTGCTGATAGCAGTATAGTGAATGATTTAATGTCTGGTTTTAGCTGTAAGAAGCATTTATTTGAAAAAAAAAAGGAAGTATGTTGAAGCATTGAGCTTCTATGCTGATGAAGGCTTAATGAATGCCAGCACAGAATTAATTAATTTACATGCAAAAAAGTTAAGGGAGGCTCACTTTGGTTTAATGTTTGTTACATGCTGACAAAATTATATTAAGAGTAGGCTGAAGAATAGTTTTGGGAAGGAGCCATCCTTAGAAACATAACCTTTCTGACTTACATGGGTATGCTTAATTTTTGAAACATATCTTTGTTCCTCTGTTTCCATTTGTTCTTGTTCCTTGGATATGTTTGACATCTTATCCAGGACTCCATTTGTGATTTCACAGCTTATGCCCATACCATTGTGAGTATGCTGAGTGCCAAATACAATCATAATGAGAGGTGATACAATTACACCACTCCAAAGAGTTTTCTGGAGCAAATCATTCTTTATAAGATCCTCCTAAAGAGAAAAAGCAATATGTCAGGACACGTGGAGCACTTGGTGAATGGCATGCAGAAGCTGAAGGCAGCAGCTTTCCAGGTAAACTGTGAAAGTCACAACCCTTTTTTTCATTTTTTATATGTAATCTTGGTTTTGTTGCTAATAAAACAAAGTTGTCACAGTACCTTTTCATTAGACTATTTAGTTGCATTTTTGTGTTTCATTGAAATGACCTAATTTTGGAAACTGGGGTTTGTGGTTTTTTGTCATATAGAAGCTCTTTGAGCTCTTTAGGTGTCTTTGGAAAGGGGGCTCCTTCCATTCGAGCAAGGACAAAGTTTGGAGACAGGGTGAGTGTAGTGGGGCCACAGTAAAAGGGTACGAGGGAAAGCAAGTACCACCGTAAGAGCCAGATGAATGTACAGAGAAGATGCAGTTCTGTACATGGGGATTTCGTGCGTAACCAATGACCAGCTGAGGGGTAATGGAGGCAGCAGAAACAAGTATGGCACCTTTGCATCACCTGTGGTCACCTCCTTGTGGGAGTAGTGCCCATTCAGCACTTCTGTCAACACTTCATTTGTGGCTAGTCACTCCACAATTACAGAAGGGAGGGGAAGCTGCTTTTGGAAGCCTTTGTCCCTGCCACGTGGTCTGTAATCCCTTTATGGATGCCGAAGACAAGCTGTAATCCAGCAATTTCTTTATACAAAAGTCTGTGTGTCTTATATGGAAACTGCAAAAGAAATGCTCTGCCCCAGACTATGCATAACGTTGCACCTGCATGCTACTACCTGAGATTAATAATGGGATCCGGCTGGCTTACTCCCACTTTTCAAGCTGAATACCTGTGAAAATAAATGGTCAACAGCAAAGGGTGACTGCTTTTTTTGAAGTTTTTGATAAGGTATCCAATACTAGTAAATTATTAAAATGGTCTTTTTCTCAGATTCTAATTTGATGATGACTAAAAGATGATTTGATGATTTGAAGTGCCACATGCTGTGAAGCATATGGAGCTGCAGCTCCTGCCTAGCCAGGTTCTTGAACACTGAGCCATTTTTATCATGCACGCCAGAGCTCTATACAAGAATATCAAACATAGCACCATTTAGTTTTTTTTTTTACATTTTGATTTGGGATCTTTAGAGAGCAGTGTAGGGGAAAGGGACCTGGGGGTCCTGGTGGACAGCAGGATGACCATGAGCCAGCACTGTGCCCTTGTGGCCAAGAAGGCCAATGGCATCCTGGGGTGTATTAGAAGGGGGGTGGTCAGTAGGTCGAGAGAGGTTCTCCTTCACCTCTACGCTGCCCTGGTGAGATCGCACCTGAAATATTGTGTCCAGTTCTGGGCCCCTCAGTTCAAGAAGGACAGGGAACTGCTGGAGAGATTCCAGTGCAGGGCAACAAAGATGATTAAGGGAGTGGAGCACCTCCCTTACGAGGAAAGGCTGAGGAAGCTGGGTCTTTTTAGCTTGGAGAAGAGGAGACTGAGGGGTGACCTTATTAATGTTTATAAATATATAAAGGGTGAGTGTCATGAGGATGGAGCCAGGCTCTTCTCAATGACAACCAGTGGTAAGACAAGGGGTAATGGGTTCAAACTGGAACACAAGAGGTTCCACTTAAATTTGAGAAGAAACATCTTCTCAGTTAAGGTGACAGAGCACTGATTCAGGCTGCCCAGGGGGTTTGTGGATTCTCCTACTCTGGAGACATTTAAAACCCACCTGGACGCATTCCTGTGTAACCTCACCTAGGCGTTCCTGCTCCAGCAGGGGGATTGGACTAGATGATCTTTTGAGGTCCCTTCCAATCCCTGACATTCTGTGATCTGTTATAACTCATTATTATAGCATTGGCTTCTCGTTTCAAATTGGTCAAATCTTGAAAAGCTAGATTTTGTAGGTTTTGTAAGATTTCAGGAGATGGCCATAGACAAGCTCTCAAGATCGCCCATGCAATAAAAGTTAAGCCTGCTAATATTTGTTTTCTTCTTTGTCTTATCACCTCTATCCAGATGAGGTTAAGAAGAGTCCCCTCTGGTCTATCTGTGTAGCTGCCAGATAAAATACTTGGAGCGACAGGGGAAAAAGAACGAAACAAACAGATATTCAAAACATTTACTTTCTATGTGGGAAGGTATTGTCACTGGATGTTTTGATATGGGTTTCTTGCCTGGCAGGCAATAAATTGCTCTTTCAGCAAACTAACAGTCTTTATTAATCAATCTCTGAGTCTGTCTTAACCTTTCAGAAAACCTCTGCTGGAATTGTGTTCAGAGTGATTACTCAGCATTTTCCATAATGTCCTTTTGCTTTTATGTTTGCATCTTTGCTAAGTGCTGCAACACTGGGCCCTGCTGCAAGCTGAGACACCTGGTTACAAACACAGCCTCAGCAGGTGGGCAGACATCTGGCCATCTCAAGGGGGCTGTGGGGTCCCTGGTGGGAACAGGTAGGCTGTTGTTATTAAATTCTTTAAATCAACAAAATTCTGTGATCTACAAATGTGGATCTGCCAAATGCAAACAAAATAAAAGAGGAAAAGACAGCACTTTTAGTACTAAGACCTATGAAGCATGAATTTTGTTTTACGTTTCAGTTTTTGGGGCCCACGTGGCATAATCTCTTAAGTACAATACCTAATGACTCTTACTCCTGAATAACACATTACCCTTTGCCCCGTAGGTAGAAGATCTAAAATCCAAACTTGCTTCTCAAGAGGCAGAACTGCAACTGAAATATCAAGATGCTGAACCTTTGATTGCTAAGATCGGGTTTCAGACTGAGAAAGTGAGCCAAGAAAAGGCCATTGCAGATGCAGAGGAGCAAAAGGTCAGTCTAATTCCCCCATTTAGTGCTGTTAAGCTATATTTAGCACAAAATAAACCTCTTTAGGTGAACAGTTTTTAACAACTTCCTCTCCAGGGAGCATAAAGTCTAAGGAATTATTATACTTACACATGTAACAGCATTTCACACCGTGATTACCACTTGACCTTTCTTTACATTATGCCTTTTCCCAACCTTTTAGCTGTTTTAATGAGATGAAAGAACAATAAATACTGAGCTCATTCAAGCATTTAATGGATGTGGATCTTGAGAATCAGACTTATTTGTAATACAGTAAAGGTCAGAGAGTCATCTCTGAGCACTTCAGATTTCTTAAAGCTTTGAGGGTCGAGATAAATTGAACAACTCAATTGATACAGAAGTTCATTCCAGTATCTCACAATATTACAAGGTGCGAACCTTGAATTTTAAGACTATTGTAGCATTCCTAATAATATGTGTCAAGTGTTGACTCTTCTTTTTGCTTGCAGTCCAGCCTATTAACATTAGTTACCAACATCTGTATTAGAAACATAAAGGTTTACATGCATTAATCCTCACCACAGAACAAACAGAAATGCGTAATTTTATCTGGAATATAAAATTTTTGTCTACTGTTACAAGCACAGTTTTTGAAATACAGCACTTGTAGTATGGAATGCTGTAAACTTAAGTTCTTTTGCCATTAAAATCCAAATGGCTTATTTGACTCTGGCATTTTGCTAAGAAATCTAATGTACGTTGTGTTGTTTATCAATACTGCAAAGTGAAAATTTTAACTGACCAGTAACAGTTATTAATACCTGATTTTGAACAATGAAAACTTGAAGTTGCCAAGAGCTTTGTAAATATTCTTCAGATATTGATCAACAGGGAAGCCTATACTCTCTTAGAAATCAAAGTGGTCTTTCATTCTCTTCTGTTTTGTTTCTTAAAGACATTATTATTGGGTGATATGTAATACTTTTCTAAAGACCTTGTGTCTTATCCTAATTTTATTGAGAGAAAAGTGATTTTTGACAGTGACATAAATGAAGACCAGATCAGGACTTTTATATTTCTCTGGATTATGCTAGTTATGGACTTCAGCTTTTTGCTGATCCATATCTTACATAGGACTTGAAAACTGCTGTGAAGTTTGAAGTCCAAATAGTGCAATTAATTAATCGTGAACAAATTGGATCCAATAGCTCAACATCCTACCAACTACTTTTCAGTGGTGCATTTCCTATATTGGTTCCATATGCTTGTGATGGATTTGCGTGATCAAAATACACCCTTAACATAATTTTAACTACTTCATTAAGCAACAAGGTGAAACACACAGAGTGATTATTGTGGCATAATCACATCTTTGGGCCACTTTGTTTTCAGGGATGAAGTTCAGTGCATGACATTAATGATTACCACACTCCCCTGTTCATTGCTTTATTGCACTTCTGAAATGTTTTCATTGGAAATGAAAGTGTCATTTTGTGCTACATTAACCTAATGCTAGTTCATAAGGTTGATGACAGTTTCTAAATATTAATCTTCTATAATGTTTGTTGAAAAAAATCAGCAGATGAGAATATATCTTCCAGCTAAGTTGTGAATACTCTTCACAATTTATTAAAATTTGTCACCCTTTAGAAAATTATTTTGGCTTTCCTGTTGTATAGATTTCAAACTGGATGTTATAAGGTGGGGTTTTTTTTAGTTTTACAACTTTAAGCAAGTAAATACCTTGGAGGTATTGCCTTAGAGTGAAGCATTACCTAAGAAAAGGGGAAGAGTGGAAGTCACTTTAGATGAGACTTATCTGGAAAAGTGGGTTCAGTCTGGATGGCCCATAAATGTGGCAGAGCTACATATCTATGTAGTAATCAATGAATGTGCCACTGCAGTTGTGGGCAGTAACACTGCTGTCATTTTACTGGCTGTTTGTATGCTCTGAATGATGCCAGCTGGGGTGGTTTACAGATGAAGATGCATATGCCATTGCCTTTTAAAATGAGACCTACTCTTCCAAAGGAAGAAAACACGCAGAGCATGATGTAGGTAAATGGGTGATAGTGACACTAGCTGAGGCTTAGGAGCAAAGATGGATCCAGGCTGAACTGCTTTTATGATTTGCCTCCCTCAGCTGAAGTGCACTCTTTCTTTACGTGGTATATTTGAGCCACTCTACTCATGGTCTGATTGCTAAGGGCACACTGCTTCCATTTTTTCTAACAATTTAGCCATCATTGAAGAGCTCTATTCTGTTGAAGTTATTGGTGTGAAGGGGACTAAACTTCTGGAGACAAGGATGAAAAGCTCCTTCATCTCTTTGTGTATGGAAGTAGATTGAGAAACATTCTTAATGCTTATCTGCAATCTGCTCTGTTTAATTTTTTCTCACTTAAATATCTTGTCCCATATTTCCTTTTGGGCATCAGGAAGCAATGAATAACTAAGCATAATAAAAAAGGGAGACAGAACTATAATACAACTTGCATGACTTAAATTAGTTGTTTGTTTTAATGGAAAATACTGAGTCACATAAGAAGCACTGTTTACTGTAAATGTAATACTTGTTCGCCTGGTTACATCCTTAAAAACTGTGACAGAAGGAGCATCTTGGCTGTTCTAAAGTTTTCACTTTAAGCTAATTTCAGTAACATGGGTCTCAAACCATGTTAGAGAAAATATAAACCAAACCAAAACTGCAACTGTATATGCAGTGTTTAATTTTAAAGAATATGTTGTGGCTATTATGCAAACCAATAAACATTGGGAATTTAATCTTAAATGCTACACCGGTTTTGTTCTGCACTTTTATTTCACAAAGAATGGAGGCAATTTTTAACTTAGTTATTAACTTGTAATTTGTAATGCATATTGATTTTCAATCTTTGTTATTTCCACAGACAGTGTCTGTGTGTGTCCTGTTTCCCATGTAATAAACGTATGCATGGGACGTGCCCCTGGAAGTTGTAGAAACACGTTTTGTAAGGATATTAAATTCTTACAGAGGCTTGTTACTGCCAATGCACAGTGCTTGTTCCAAGTATTAACATCTTAATCACTCTAATATCCTCTTTCTCTGTAATTAGATTTTGCTTAAGCAAGATCTGACAGAAAATGAGCCTGTGAGATGAGCATGAGGTGCAAGGATAAAGAAGAACCAAATATAACTGACTTTGGCCCCAGGAAATCCTTAAAAATGTGTATGATAATCTTCCACATATGCAATGGCAGATGATACTGAACACCTTCCAGGGTTACTCTACCAGATAAATTTGCACCAATGAATCATTATCAGCTTTTAAATAGATAATCAAATCATTGCAGAAAGCTGTGGAAGTGCATAGATTTTATTTAAAACTGGTACTAGCTGTTGTAAAGTCACTGATATAAGCTACTGTTAAGCCAAAACAAGAGTTTTGAGAAATCTGCTTAAATTGGTATCTGCTTAATTTCTGAACCTGAAATTAAGTACAGTGCTTTCTCATAGGGTATTTCTTTCTCTCCTTTTCTCTCCCTTGTTTTGAGGCCTATGGTTTCAGACTTGGAACTGAGAAAAAGGCAAATTTACCAAAAGATGAAGGCTGGTTTGACAAATCTGATATATCTACTGAAAAAACACAGTGAATGTTTTACTGGTTAGGGAAACCCCAGTATGTCACTAGAACTGACCATTGACTCACTGGTATCTTCTCTGGTTTTCTAAGAGGGAGCCATTGAAAGGGGGGAATGAGGGAGGTGGGGTGGTGGGTAAAGTGGCTCTCAAACTCTTAGTGAAAAATCTTTACTTTCTTTACTTTTTCTCCCCCATACATCTCTTGTTTAGCTCCAGCTTCTCCAATTGAGCTTAGATCATTAAATGCTTACAGCTTACCTGCTGAAATGGCATAAGCTGTTGAGCTCTTCCCCTGTGTTCAATAACTCCTCAAAAGTAACAGTGTGTCCTAATATTCCCCAGCTTTTTTTTTTTGTAAAAGAATGCTTATTAATCAAGCAATACTTACAAGAGCTTTTTTTGCTGATGGCTTCTAGTTTTTCTGTAGCTGCTGATAATTCAGCTTTTGCCTGGGTCAATGCACAACATTTTGGCTCTACGTCACAATACTCCTTCAAAAAGGCACACAACATATGTATGTTAGACAAGAAGTTTAGTCTAACATTCATTATAAAAATTGCAAATGTGTCCTGATAGAAGACTTTCAGATAATCTTAGCAGCCTCTCAGTACACACGTTTGCTTTAGAGCTATCTTTCTACACAGTAGTGGGATGCAGAGATTTCTCCAATATTGACCTTAAGACTACAGGTGGTTTGATTATAGCCTGTACAAGGATATCTTAAGCAGAACTGAATCTATCCTCAGTGGGTCTGCTGTCCAACTAAAATTAATTTATATGTATCACTTTCATGGCTTTAGAATATAAGTAGAAATTAGACACACATTACGCTTGAGTAGATTTCACCCAGATTTATTAGTTTTTTACTATTTCGTAATTAACTTGCTGTGATGCTAGGATGAATGGAAGAATGCTGCTGACAGGTGCTTAAGGGAATCACAAGTGATAAGCTCTGTCTTACACTCCAGACAGCCAGAGTCATGTAAAATATGTACATCTGAAGAATAATGTTTCCTAACTGTTGCATCATAATGGCAATTAAAAAGTCCTGGACAGCCACATCTTTAACTGAAAATAAATACATGTGTACATACTGTTAAGCACTGAATACTTCCCAATTTATATGTGGTTGCTGTTATGTTCTTCCCAGAACACTATACTGAGCTTACCAAAACAATAAATAATTTCAATAACAGAATTTTCCCTCATCAAGGCAAGAGAGGAACTGATATACCTACATACCTCATTGAATTTTACTATATTGATGACCCAGGCACCGAGACCAGCTGCTGCAAATGATTCTGTATGAACATAATTTGGGTTGAAATCTGGATCTTTCAAGTAATGTTCCTTGATGACTTTCAGACAATTCTGATGAACGTGCTTCTTATCACAGTTGATTAAAGCTTGTAATAAGTCATCAACCTGCAAGAAGAGAAGTTCCAGTGCACCGATACTTTTCCATTTCAGAGAATCAGAAGCTAATTCTTACTTTTGTCATAAATGCAAATCTGGAATCCTGCTCTGGCTTTTTGTTTCAGAAACATTATGTAGTACAAAGCAAAAATATTATTTCCCCCCAAAGCCTGAAGTATTCACCCTCAGAAAGACATTTTATAATGCACTTGAAGAATTTGGCAGGATAAGATAAATATCATTAAATGCTCTCCCTTTGACTTTTCTTCTGCAGTCAATAAATCCCACTGGTGCTCAGACTGACTTGAGTTTGTCACCAAAGGTACACAGAAAAGAACAATACAGGGTCATATCCCCCTACATTCAAACTGTAAGAAAATGAAGTTGTGATTTAGTTTCTCTTTCTCTGGCTCTCATTTTTAACTGTTCTTTTCTTCTCTTATCTCAGATACCACATGATGTTCCACTGATCATTACCTATCCCATAACGACTCTTGCAGCTTTCCAGTTTCGGTCTTTGGGCGCTTTATACTCCAGTAAAACCATTACTGCAGTAATAACATTGGTTACAGCCATTGGTGGGTTTGTGAAGACTTTCAGTTCTTTAAGATTAACCTGAAAAAAGAAACTCAGAGGAACAGGTACAGAATTGTGCAACAACAGTAGATTTGTTCCACAGAAGCTTTCTGATTACTAACATAAAACTCTCAGCTCTTTGAAAACTAGTGCTAATTATTTTGTGTGGCAGAAATACTCATGATCATAGCCCTTCCCTTTCTCTGCAATCCCGTGTGCAACTTGGCCAAGCAGAGTGATGCAAAGTGTAATGCCGGTTCAGGTACAGCAGTTTCCAACCTGTTGCTTTGGAGCATGCTGTCCAGAGAAGCTGGAAATTTGACAGTACTTGGCACCTTGGCACTGGAATGACCATTTAATAGCCTTGAACTATTTGAACAATGAGCAGGGTTTATTTTTTTCAGACATCAAACTGCATGATCTTTACCTTACTAAGCATGTCGAGGGCTGCTGTAGCAGCAACAAGAGCGGGTTCAGCTTTCAGCAGGTCATCCTCATATTCTTTCTGTCTCAGATATACCTCTTGAATGGCTGCTACCTATTAAAACAATAAATTTTAGGACTTATATTGAAAAATAAGGCTGTAAATCAAATCACAGCTGCTTAAGCACTCACACTTCCAGTACAATGTCTGTATATACAAACAGATTTAAAACCCCATTATTTTATGTTATGCATAAAAAAGTTCTCTACAAGTAATAAATGAAAGCTGAACAAATTGGTAATGAACATATTACTTTCACTGTTTTCTCTTAAGGTATCAATTTAAGAGAATGGGAATGATTCACTTTTACTGAAACTCTTAATCTAAACCTGTGAGTTAATGTTATCCCAGAATTCATTCTTTATTTCAGAAATTTCCTGTTATTTCTCCCGC
The DNA here is from genome assembly GCF_964273445.1 of Streptopelia decaocto. NCBI lineage: Eukaryota > Metazoa > Chordata > Aves > Columbiformes > Columbidae > Streptopelia > Streptopelia decaocto. The sequence continues at coordinate 130,402,746 of NC_138655.1, read as the reverse complement.
TATTGTAGTACCAGCTCTTCTTGTGCAGGAGGAGATGCAGATTTAGCGGATAAGCAAAGATAGCTTGTACCATGTCTCTTCCTCTTCTGGTCCCCTCTGCATACATGCTGCAGTATCTGTTTGCCTCTGTATGACACAACTTTGGCCTTGTGACTTGGAGTCACCCATTCAGATCAAATCACATCTGCCCTAGTGAAGCTTATATCTACACTAAAAAATAGCTGTACTAAAGAATCATGGTTTTTATTTCACACATCTATACTGCTATATGTTTATTAAGTGCAAATAGTTTTTGGACAAAACCAGTCTTTTAATGTGTAGGGAGGTTTTTGCTGGTTTGTTTGTATTTTTTAACTTATTTTTAATACCAAGCAGTCACCCTTGAAACTCATGGAATCTTTTTTGTTTTAATGTGTTGCTCAGAGAAGAGCACTAACGCATCTCTGTTCCTTCCCTGACAGTATTTGAAAAAGCCTTTTCTTGCTTTAGTTGATCTTGCAGTGCAGTAACCCTCCAACTTTGACTGTAGTCCTGTCGTCTTATGTTTATTTAGTTCCCCTTTTATTTCCTTAGGCATTTTTCTGGTGGTGGTTAGCAGCAGTTTTTTTCTCAGCTACACTCAGTTCCTAGTAGGAAGAATTCTGCACCACAGACAAAGCTGCAGTTCCCTCTGCAGTTATCTGTTTCCTACATTAGGCCACCAGTTGTCATGTTGTCATTTACTATTAGTATTTTTCCTAACCACTTTATAAAATCCATACTTCCTGTTCAACCAGGCTTCCTTTTACAAGATGAGAGGATCCGGTTAAAACTGTTATTTTTATAAACTATTCATACCATAGCTGACCAACCTGATGAACTTTTTTAAGGAGCTGTAGCTGTAAGTTTTGATTCCCTGATAGGTATTACTCATGGCAATAGTAAGCTCCAGAGCTCATGAGGTTGTTGAATGGAGAACACTATAACTGGTGAAGTTAGCTATTCATAAATGCAAAATAATACATTTTGGAAGGAAAAATTTGAACTGTTCACTAATAATTCTTGATTATTTATTTATTACTAGCTTGTGGAAGATCACCTGAGGCTGTTTGGGGTCAGTTCAAAGAAAACTTTGAAGTTAGCCTAGTTTTGAGTTGGGAGTTGGATTGGATGACCTCCGAAGGTCCTACTTGCTTACACTATCTTTTGATTCCAAAAATAAAGCAGAAATTGTGTTCATCTGGTAATATTTTACAAGAAGAAGGACCTCAGTAGAAGAATAAAAAATACTTTTCTATGCAGTGCATATACTATGTATATTAAAACGTATTTGTAACACTTAGAGTGGTAAGAGAGTGTTATAATGATGTAGCAAAAACTGCTGCATAGATCTTACTTAGGAAAACTTGGGTTTGGCTTGTTTCTTGTACCTCAGTATTCTACTACACAGTCCCAAAATATTTCACTTCAAAAGCTTCAGTTTACAGTGCAATTCTTTGCACAAGGCAATGCAAAATGTTGTTAATTCAAATGTCTTGCAAATTCCAGCTAACAGTAAGGCTCTCATCCAATTTGTCGTGCTTTTTTCCATGCATGAGGTGATCGAAGTTACTCATTTCCATGAACTAGTTACCTATGCACACACTGTATCCAAATGGGGCATATTGTGCATGAGCTTCCATACACTTGGACTAACAATGATTTACATCAGAAATGTTATTGAAAGAAAAGATTTGAAAGTGATTGAAGTAAACTGGTTTTAATTACATGATTAACTGAAAGCCATGTGGTAGACTCGAAATGATTGAAGTAGTTATAAAAATATAGTATGTAACATAAAGATGTGTGTATAAAAGTCACGGATAGTTTCCTCAGGACTGGCAACTAGGGAGGAGGGGGAAATTGCAAGTTAGCACACACCAGAGCTTTAAACAATTTGGGAATCTTAGAAGGAATTTTAAGTTTCCAGAATTATAACAAGTTGGAGATGTGACACCCACTTAGTAAAATCTTAATCCAAGAAGTTTGAACTACAGAAAACTGTGTGGCTGAGAGATGCATTTCCTCTGGGATCTGTTCGTTAGTACCTCATTTCCTACCTGTGAAATGTTAGAGGGTGATGGGGGGCTGAGTTCATTCATAGGGTTCACTAGATTGAAGGAGCTCTGCAGATTGGAGGTACAGAACAGTCTTTGCATTTCTCCTTTTAAACAGAACTGACACTCATTAATTCCATTAAATGGACCACTTTGCTTGGTTTTGTTTTAACCATAGGTACAGTTGGCATTTCACAGAGCCTCCACTTAGCTTTCTGGGCTCAGCTTTTTTCTCCATCATCTAAGCACGCACAACATGGTCAACAGTGAATAACTTTGTAGGTTTTCATCCCTGTTCAATGATCCTGAACTGCGTTGTTCAATCTTACATTCAAAATCAGCTTGAGTTCCTCAACTGGAAACTTGTATTAATCCACATGTTAAAGGACATGATGCTCAATGTGACATCCCCATGGGGGAGGACTGTTATGTACAGCAGTAGCATTAATCAGAATTAACTGATGGAAAGATGCAAATTCAGAGTGAAACACTGACTTTTTTTGCTGGTATCCATTTTTAGAGATAGAATGAAGTGCTGTATCAATATTTACCAGTTGTGTTCCACTTCTCCAGGAAGTTTTACATCTAGTAAACTTTTGTCAGCTCTGTTTTTCCAACCATGGTAACTTCTTGATCTGCTTCATTTAATGTTTACATTCAGTATTTTGTAACTTGCACCTCCACCCTACACAACCTATTCCAGCTGGCTCATGTCAGGCCTTCTAAAGGTATGATTCACTGTGTAAGGGAGTCTGTGGAATGAGTATAAAGAGAAGACAAACTTTCATCTGGAAAAAGAAATGAACAATGCAGGCACTTGTCAGTGACAAGTACCTAGATTTTATTTTCCTTAGCTGCTGACAACCCTCTGGATGCTATCAGTCTCTAGAAAGATCTTATTCTTTACTTGAGTTGTAAGTTCTCTAATGTTTTGAAAGAAAGTCACTTTTGATATACGGACATTCTGTTATACCTCTGTCTGGGCTGCCTGCTGACTGGATCCAGTCTGTGAGGAGTTTTGACCTCACCTACCACCTCTTCTTCAAGAGTGGTAGAAGTGCTGTGCAGCCCTATCAGTCACCCTTTGAAGAGCTGAATTCCTTCTAAGCTTGCATAGGGCCAGTATACAGAGCCTGCAAGAAGAAGGTACTCCTCATCTGAATCTGCATGAAATGAAGCAGTACAGAAGAGATACTTCATGAATACTAGCCTTTAACAGTCCTTTTCATTCTAGAGCTAAACAGATGGGGTAAGAGCAATGAAGGAGTTACTCTTCTATCTAGCCTTTTTAAAATACCTTTAAAGTGGCATTAGGGTTTTTCTTCAAGTCTTTTCTCCAAGCATCAGTCCATACATTCAGTTACCCCCTATCCCTCACTTAATTTCTTGCCTCTTTCCCTTCTTGTCATTTATTTGCCTGTCTCTCTCTCATCTTCCTCTGTCTGATTTTCTAAAGAATAGACTTCAAGGCAGAGTATCAGTTGTTACTGATATCTGCTCCTGCATTCATGGATGTTTTGTGCTCCCTGGATCATAATTCAGCTTCTTTTTGTTGGCAAAGAAAGAGAGAATGAGAGTTGTATGTATTTTTCATGTGGAAGATTTTGTGGCCAGCAATTTTCAGTGATGCTAATTGTTGCAGCTGTTAGTAATCAATAATACATCTTCAGCTTAGACAGCACAGCTAAACTAACCTCCTTTCACTTCTCATGGCTTCCAGAATGTACCTTTAGATGAGAAATTAAATTCAGACATGGGCAATAATGTAATGAACATTGTCACAGTAATTTTTTTAATGTCAAATATATACAGACTGGTACTAATATAGTATGTCATTTAAAATATTTACGATGTTTTAAAGATGATAAAAAGATACTCTGTAGGTGGTGATCCTTTCCTGTGTGTTAAACTTTTAATATACAAACACATACAGTTGTCCATCCAGTCAGAAAATTGCTATGTATTTACAGTAAATGAAAAGAAGAACAGGTTAGGAAATAGAAAAAAGGAACGTTTCTTCACAAGCAGAATTATTTTTTAAGTATTTGGAGTGAAATTAAATCAGATTTCTGTCCTTATACAAACTACAGTTGTCTGCTAAAAATATTTGTGAGAATTATGAATTTACATTCACATCTATACATTACAAGAAGTATGCCCATTATATATTAAAAAAATATATATTTATTATTGTTAGCTCTAAAAAGTTGGGCTGAGTTCATCCTTTTGGCAGATACCAAGCAATTTGTATTACTTATAATTACAATTGAGTGAAAATACACTCTGTTCCTGGAAAGGATTATACCAGGGCGTAGCCCAGCAGGCTTGCTATGGAGAGAAATTACTATGCTGTGATTTGTGGAGCATACTTCACTAGCACTAACTTTCTCCATAACAAGTGTTTTCAAAACATGTGAATTATCCTATAGAATTTAGAGTACTGACGTATAAAATGCAATATGTAATCCTGTCTTTGCTAGCCCTAAACTTTATTGATGGTACATCCTATGAAAGAATGACAAAAGGGAATGGCGTGTTTTGTAGTGACACAGTTCCTGTTCTAAAGTCATGAAGTAGGAAGTGCACTGGTAAAAGAGGATATTATGTACCAAAAAGAAACCTAAAAACAAACAAACAAACAAAACTGCAAAGACATTGGGGCATACCTTACTGTTTGTCTCACTGCAGAAGAATGTTCTTGTCATCTTCACTACCTGAACTTTGATGGAAATATGGTCAGGTTTATGTTATAATGCAGGCAAACTTGACATGCCTAGAAATAAGTCTCTCTTAAAAAAGAGAGTAGAGAGCTGTTTCTGTGTTCATTTTTCTTATGCCTTGCATGCTAGACTGATGAAATTTTGCTTAAAGCCCACTCCTGTGAGACACCCTTATGAGCAGAGATTGTCCTTAGTCTCTCAATTTAAGATCCATCACCATTAAAAAGTGGATTGACTCCTTCATGATCCCTAAGAAATCAAGCCAGCCTTCCCTGTTAAGCTTTAAGTTGTAATTTTATCTTTCCCTTTTTTCAATTAATTTCTTATTTTAATTTATATTTTAGTTTTAAATTTCCTGATTGCACACCACCAATTCAAGCACTAAACTTGGCAGATGAGATATAAATCTTTGATCCTGCAAAACCACCAAGCTTTCATGGAGCTATGCACTCCTTGCTCTTGTTGTGATTCTTCCATTAAACCTGAAATAGAATAGTTTTATTTTACAGTGGAACTCATGTTATTAGTTCTGTAGTTACTCTAGAGAAACAAAACAGTTTCAGGCAACTCGCCTGCTGTACTGTCCCTTGTCTTTTTAAAAATGATCTTTCAAGCTCTGTCCTTGTATTCAACTTTTGCCTCACCTGATTATTTGCAAAAATAATACTTTTCAAGGTGTTAACTTCTTTGCTTTTATCACTCAGTTACCTGACTTTGTAACACCTTTCATTTCATTAGTTCTTCATAGTTTGCTGAGCTGGAAGAAACTCTTTTTTTTTTTTCTTTCTTTTTTTTTTTTCTTTTTGTTTTTTGATAGAGTACGAAAGAATATAAGTGTGTATTGTCCTGATGAAAAGGGAAAACTGAGATAAACACATTGTGGGTGGCTTTCTTATTTTTGGTCCTTTTTGATGAACAAATGCCGCAGTCTGGAGTTTTTATTTTTACAACCAGAAGAAACTAGTCTTTTTTTTTTTTTTTCACCTGTTTTGTTGACTAACTGTTCTTGACTGATTATTACTGTATTTCTTAGAGTTTTTTCAGAAGTACAGGGTGTTGTGTCTTCAACAAGGAGAACAATAGCTCTTCATCCAAGCATCTCTGAGCTGTTTGAGTTAGGTAGGCATTAAAAGAAACAATTTTACATTATTTTATATAAAAATCCCATGTCATCCTAACTGCTCAGTTAAGAGAATCTGGAGAAAATGCTGCAGCTCAGCAAATTACCAGTTGTATGGCAGGAGTGATAGAGACTGAAGAAAATAAAGGGTCTGAGCAGTCTGAGAGGGAACATGCAGTAGCTCACTGAGGGTGGGCAGGGGCTGCTACTGGGTTGAGGTACATTCAGGATGAAATCCCTGAAAGCAGAGAGGGGGGCATGTTGCTGCCTTTGGAGCGGAGTGCGCAAAGGTGGTGAAAGGCCTTTGGTGAAGGTGTGGATTGGTATGCAGGAGATCTCCTTGTTTTCTCCCACAAGTGAAGCCATCTTGTCCATCCAAGAGCAAACTACTGGATCTTCGTATGCCACCCAGCTCATATACAAAATGAAAATCCTAATTCCGTTCTTGTATTTTTTTCCTCTCTCTGTTACAATTTGAAATGCTCCAGAATGCATGGGACACAGTTACAGCATCCTAGGAGGTTTGAGACTGAATCTAGCACAGGGAACTTGCACTTTTGTCCAGGAGCTACAGATCTGGTCATTGCAATGCAGGCAATTGTCATCAAGCAGAAACATATCTCCTCCCATTACCATACTCCAAACACCTGATCTCTACCATTTAAATTAGTATTTAATGAGGGATTCTAATAGTGGTTTTGTTCTAAGTTGTTGTTAGTTAGCATACATATGCCAGGAGCTGTAGAAATAACAGAGCACAACACAACCTTTCCTCTAAATTTTGTATCCTTCAGACTTAAAGGTCCATTCTACAGTCATTAAAAGATATCATTTAAAATAATTTTTTTAAAAAATATATTAAATAAATAAATAAATGATGACTACCAAACAAACAAAAACAACAAAAAAAACCCCACCCCAAATACAACAAACCTTAAGCTAGAGTATTTATCCATTCCTTTCCCGAATAGGTTCTGGATAGCAATCTGTGTAAGCTCACAGCTTCACTTGAGGAAGTGGTTGCAGAGAAAGTCCAACGTCAAGATTATGTAAACTGAACAAACAAAACTATTGAGCTGACCAACAGGCTGGTCAGGAGACTTGAGGTAAGAAGATTTTTCCTGGATGTTCTTGCTACTGTGAATTTTGAAATATTTGAAATGTTTTGTTAAGCATGAGGTTAATCTTAAATTTTTAAGGACAGTGTGGGGAGAAAAGACTGGTGGTGAGATGACTCTTTTTAGAAATCATTTAAATGAAGGAAAAAACAGAACACACAAATAAACCTGTAATAAAATCCTGAGAAGTAAAATTGCTTTTCCTGAAAATCATGTATTGCTGAGCAGCTGATGTTGGCATGATCGCTAGAGAAAAGTCTCTGTAACTAAGTCACCACATTTATACACAACTGTGAACACATTGCGACAGCCTGGGCAGCCTCCAGTTAATGAGCAGAAAGACTGAATAATCTTCTAGGTCAGGATAGATTTGCCCTGCATTTGCCCCCGTTGCACTTTAGATTGTGAATAAGTGGAAGGCACCAATCAGATATTTACTGTTTCCTTATAGTTTTTTTTTCTTTTTACAGAAACTATTAATTTTTAAATAAGAATGAAATGTATTTATGTTAAAATTATATATATTTAAGTGTGGTTATTACCTTTATTTGCAGACAAACATCATTAAAGCTAACACATGCCTATTTAACAGTCAGTAGCCATTTAAGTCAGCCACAGCATTGGTGTGTAGTCTCTCCTAAGTGTTTACAGAAATTGTGCTGTCTCAATTAATTATCTAGAATTCTAACCATTCCTTTTTGACAAATAAGTGTAAATAACAGGAAATTAAAACTACAAAGAGTATTTACACTATGTGAGTTCCCAAGACAGTCTGAATAAATATTTTAAGCTGGATTTCATAAAATCTCTGTGACTTTGCTTTCTAAGATCAGAGAATGAATACTTTTGTTTCCGTAAATCTCTCAGCAGAGTCTGGCAATCAAGAAGATTAAATCAGTTTATAAAAAATAATTGTAACTGTATAGAACTAATAAAAAAACCCAGTGCAATTAAAACTGATCCATTTTTGACACCTGATTTTGAAATTAATATGCCTAGAAATATAAAATATGTAAATAATTTTTCCTTTGGTAGAAAAACAGTGAGGTCATTGTTACTCTCTGCATGTGAAAACTTTTGTTTGCCCCAAGACACATGGGGCAGTCACTGTTGGCCTGACCTTGCAGACATCCAAAGCCTTTGGAAGCTCTGTGGAAGGCAATGGCCTTTGCCCATAGGTAGTCTCCAATGCTTGGATTTGAAGGTTAAAAGAAGGTTTTTTTCAAGATTTGAGCTCTTATTAGTGGTCTTATTGTGTAAGTTAAGGTGGAAAATATTTAAAAGGATTAATCGAGAACTTTTCCTCTAAGAATAAATTCTTTTTTACTAGAACAGGAGACAGTTAACTTCTGAAAAGCATCAAGACTGATGATTTTGTCTATATAGCATTGACCTGGAAGCTCAGCCATTCAGACTAATAAATCAGGCAATTTATATTTAATCATTAACTAACTCCCGAGCTGAACAGCTGTTCAAAATTAGAAATGGGTCACCCCGGCCAGGATGACATTACAGGCAATCTATAATGCATTAGAATAAAATTATAGTGATTTTTAACTGTCTGGAAATTTATTACACTGCATGTTCCAACTCTTAAACCCTTGTTAGCCAATGTCACTAGTGATTTATGGTGCTTGGGTGGTATGGTAAAATTACTGAAGATTTAAATAGACAATCATTCTATGTTTAGTAAATCTTCAAATTTCAAAGCTATTTTTGAGAATGAGGTGGGTGCTCTTTATTGTTTATGACTTACCAGTCAGTGACAACAAGAAAAGAGAATGGGTAAACCAAAAAGCCTTCTTGTAAATTAATGGATTTATTGTCTTGTTGCTTTCAGTTAACGGTTTAAAGAAGAATCCAACGACTTCTGTAGACAAAAATGGATGCCTAAAATACTTCAAAGCAAAACTGCTACATTACAAAGATTGCTGTTAAAGCTTCTAACAGGAATAATCCTTTATGTGTCATTTGCTGGGCATCTCTTATAAATGTAGTTGGGGGTTAGGAGGTCTTTACACACTGAGTTCCTGCATTTACACTGTGAAACATTAAATACTAACTCTTCTAAGCACAGTACTTCGATTAAAGATACTTCCACTTTCTTAGTGGATATTCTATATTCTATATAGATATAGATATCTATATTCTATATAGATATATTCTATATAGATATAGTGGATATTCTATATTATTCTATATATATTCTATATTTAATGACAAAAGAGTTTGAGTCTTCTGTTATTGTAGAATTCTCTGTCTGTTTAACTATTTCAGTAAATATTTCTGATTTTTCTGAAAAATATAGTTGGAAAATATTTCATTAATATCAAATTTAAAAATTATTTTGATACTTTGTTTTTGTACACATATAGATTTGTTTAGAATGAAAGTGAGTTGTTACTTGAGATTGATTTTATACATTTTAAAGGCTTTCAAGAACGAGCACATCTACAAGTATTCTTTTAAGCTCTTAAGCAGCTAGCACCAGCAAAATGCAAGCATTTTATATTAAATTATTTGAAGTATGGAGGATACTTTCTATTCAGTGATTTTGATTACATCATGTTAAAGGACTGGAAAATTATGTTTTGATTACTGTCATTGCTCCGAAAAATAGATGTCTGTATGGACAGTGGGTAAAGGACAGTCCTTATAAGTTGTTCAGCAGTGCATTTTCCTCCTTTCATGTTGGCCCTTTCTTTGCTTCAGTCCCTCTGTCTGCTGGAGAACGATTTCCTGAGGTTTCCCTGATGCGAGTGAACAAACTGGGAAACAACTTCTATTTTTACCTGAGTATTTCCAACAGTACAAACAAGGAAGAAATGTTTTGGCAGTCTATTCTAATTTTACATCTAGAATTTCATCAGTCGGAAGATGACTTTAATGGATGATCAATTTTTACCTTCATTTCCATGCTGAAACTATTTGAGCATGGAACTATTCATGTATACTCTCATTCCTTTGTTGGGAATTGCATACACAGAACAAAGTATAGTGTGCCACATACTGCTAGTTTGGGTTTTATGCTGTGTCCATTTGATCATTAGTTTTGTTGGAATTTGGTAGTAGTTGTAATTGTTGTTGTTGTTGTTGTTCGTTGTTTTCTTAAACTGTTCTTATCTCAGCCCAGGAGCTTTCTCCCTTCCCTTTTGATTCTCTCTGTTATCCCACTTTGGAGATGGACAGCAGTGAGTAAGCAGTTATCCTGGTCTTAGTTGCTAGCTGGGGTTAAACCATGACTCAAATATTAATATACTTTCATTTATCTGAAATTCTTTAGTCACCATTTCAACATTTTAAATAGGCAGTGGGCTGTCTTTACAATGTAACTGGAAAAAAATAACAGCTTTCTGCATAGCTACTAATAAGAAATTACCAATATTTTATACTGTTCCTGACTATTCAACCAAAATATCCCAGGGTAAGCATGTTTAAGCTGAACTCTGTAAAGTACACAAGGGATTCCAGAAATGTGGGCTGATATGGGGGGGGAAATAAATAAATAAATCGGTAATTAAACTCTGACAGAATCAGTGAGGCTGGAAAGAACCTTCTGAGATCATCCAGTGCACCCCTTCCTGCCCAAACTGGGTTGGTTAGACTGGATTCCCAGGATCGTGTCCAGTTGGGTTTTGAATATCTCCCAGAATGGAAACTCCAGAACCTCTCTGGGCAATCTGTGTGTTTGACCACCTTTGTCTTTCCTCCTGTTGAAATTTAAAATCATTACATTTGTTAGCTTAGTAAAATTTCTGTAGATAGTAGGTAAAAAAAGCCAGACAAATAAGAGGAAAAAAACCCTACAACTCTTTTGTTCTTCTTCCCCTTCCCTTGGAAAAAGGCATGAGAAAATAGTAGAAGTCACATCTTTGTTGAGGTTGAAACAGCTTTTTCTCCTTTCTTCTGTTTTTTTTTTTTTTTTTTTTCTTCTAATATTCTTGTTTCTTTGCCTTCTCTGAATCTGGATGGAAATGACTGCACTTTGCACAAGGCAGTAGTGCCATACTGTACCTGGCAGTGGAATGCCAGATGCTGTCAGTATTTCTGTGTGTCTGGATAGTGTATCTGATTCAGACCAAAGTACCAATTACTAGAAAAAAATCAAGCAAGAGAAGGACATGGCATGCTTGATTAAGTGCTCCAACCTATTTTTTCAGCTTCAAAGGCTGAAATCAACACCAGAAAGTATGGACTGTTTCCAGCCTTGCAGTTTTAGGCAGCGTATCTCTTGCTGACAGAGTACCTTTCCTGTTGTACTTTTGCATGCTTCTGGTTTTTAGTGTGGAGTTTAAAAGTTCTGTCACTTCCAAGTTGTTCAGGAGATGACATTTTCTAATTTTGCTTTGCAGTCTGAAAACATGCATTGGAGACAGTCCATTGAACACCTGAAAGCAAAAAAGAAAACTTTATGTGGTGATGTCTTATTAACAGCAGCATTTGTGTCTTACTTTGCACCCTTCACAAAGCAGTATTGCCAGGAACTGATGAAACATGTCTGGATTCCTTCTCTAAAGTCACAAAGGTAAAATTTACTGTACAAAATATGGCGTCTCCAGTGAAAAGTCTGGTTGGTTAAAGATGCTGTCTTTCAAAAATTTGAAGTACAGATCTGTATTTAAAAGTGGCTTTCCTCAGATTACAGGTACACTTTGAGAGAAATGGGAGAAGGAGTTTAAGTTCTGTTTGCAAAAGAAAATCCTTTCCCTTTCCAGTTCTTTATGCCAAATTCTGTCTTTTGTGACACTTGTGAAACAGTAAATGCTATACATAGTGATAGAACAGTGCAGAGAGACCTATTCCGCTTAGGTTTTCAGCTCCAGGAAGAGCAGGTAGTTGTGATAATCTCAATTTCTCTGGACATGGAGGAAACCATGTTAGTACTCAATAACTGCAGAGAGGCTCTAGCCCTTAGAATTGTCTCTGAAAAGGTTCCTCCATCCTTCCTTGTAAAGCTTTGCGCCATTCCTTTCTTCCTTTCTGCTGCAAATGTTCCTCACCTCTTTCTACTTGTTTCCTGCTTCTCATGTGCTGCAAATCACAGCATGATATCACAGTTAATATAATTTATTATCTGAAATATGTGAAATGTCAAACTCTTACCCCCATTTTAAATGACAAAGCTAAGGCACAGTGGGTGAGCCAAGTTGCCCAGGAACACTCTGAAAATACTGTTAAAGCCAAATCCAAGGTTCCCAAGGTCAGCACTCAGAACTGCAGGGACATCTTTTTGTAGCCATTTGATTTTTGCAACAGTTTAACAGTCACTATTTTGTGTGGAGCTTTGTTTTGCCTGGAACATCTCCCTGACCTTTTTCACCATAAAATTTTTTGCAGGTAAAATGCAAAAAAGTGGGGAAGAGTAGAAAAGAGGAGACAAATGCATTTGGGAAGTTAAAAATACATGTTTATTAATAATCCTCTTTAGAAGGAACACAAAGTTGTTCTATGCCATGAAGTATCAGTTTAGTCTGGATACAGGGACAACAGATGTATCTATACAATACAATATTTTTTTGCATTGTGTGAAAATTTGTATTAAGAACACTGCTAACACCTCAATGTTAGTGTTTTCCACAAGGAAGTATTTGAGCTCATGAAAGTGATTGTATTGCTTGCCTTGCAGTCCAGAGATAAACCAAATCATATTTTCGGTCTTCTGGTATATTTACCACAGGAGATTAACTTGTTGCATGCTTGCAGAGAGGAGTGTATGCCTGTTGGTCCTTTTGTGCTTGTATTTTCAGCAAGTTCATCAACAGTCAAGTTCATTTTGGGCTCTGTGATTAGAATCAGGGGTCGGACAATTTTAAGGTGGTATAAATTTTCTAATAATATGGTAGCTATGACATCGTGCCACAGAAAATGCACTAGATGTATGGTGCCATTCTTATTAATACTAATAACTGTGCAAATTTGTCTCAATTTAAATATATGTAATTATTTTCTTTATAAATAAGCACCAGATTTACATGCTTTTTTATTTCAATGTGCACTTTTAAAACGATCTCAAGTCTACAAGTCAGCACTAAGGACTATACATGTTTAGGGAGGAGGAAAATTTTGATGGAAGAGTTTTTAAAGCACTTCTGAATGGGGTGAAAGATAGTTTGGGCTAAATATTGATGGTTCTGTGCTTCCCTTTAATTTATGGATTTAGAATTCAATCCAGCAATCACAAATAAGGAAAACTGGGATATCATTGTAAAGGAATGGACATGGATTAGTCCTTGAGGAAAGGACATGGTTTACTGCTCAAATTAGTTTATGGTTGGACTTGATGACCCTGAGGGTCTCTTCCAACCAAAATGATTCTACGATTCTATGAATTGTTGGGGATTTGCCCTTCGCTTAAACAAAGAACAACTTACTTCCTGATATCTGGTGTAGATCTTCTATGCTTCCACTGGCCACTTTTATTTTCCAAATAGCTTAGTTATTCAGTCTCTCTTACTCTGTTGTGTAGCATTACGCATTTCCCTTCCCACTCTTTACCCATTCAGTAAACACTGATTTCAGATGTTCCATTTCTTTTCGATTTCATCTCCTTGTCAATGCCCGCAACAAGTTGGTGTCCAGCAAGTGTGGCTCTGTAGTGGCTGTTCTCATGTATGCGGACACCACAGGTTCCTTCTGAGCAAAGGGGCACTCACACGAACACGTTGCCACAGCTGGTGCCAGGCAGGGAGCTGCAAGGCTGCCTCTGCCCCTGGAGGTGGTTCTGTTCTCTGGCTTTGGATCTTGTTGATAACACAGCTGAACTATATTAAGAAGATACCTTGGGAATCCTGTTTCTATGATCTTTGTGTAGATAAATGCTGATTTATGCTCCAGAAATACCTGCTCAAGAGCATACATGAGCATTGAATTTGCAATATCAGAATCTGTATACACCAAAATTTGTAATATATGGTGTTTTTTTAACATTTTATTGAACAATAAATATTTTTATGAAGTAAATGTCTTAAATGAAAACACATTTTTTAAAATGTCATAAATGTGATAAAGTGCTTCTCATCATTATTTCCTAGCATAATCTTTTGCATCGGAAACTCCACAGGGATCTTCCTTACCTTTCTGCCTAGAAAGCCTTAATTTATATCAGCCCAGTTATCTTATGAATTGCACTGAGTCATGTCTTGCTGCTTGGTAACCTTGCTGGATGATTATTTTCCACTATGATTCAAAGGTTCTTATTGCTGTGATGGAGGGCCTGGACCCGATTGTCACGTTGACGGATGATGCTGCGATTGCAACATGGAGTAACAAGCGACGGCCGGTGATAGGATGTCAACAGAAAATGCCACTATTCTGACAAACTGCAGGCGTTGGCCTCTGACGATAGATCCCCAGCAACAGGGAATTAAATGGATAAAGAATAAATATGGAGCTGACCTTAAAGTCATACATCCAGGACAGAAAGGGTATGTGCATGCTGAAAAATTGGCTTTCACATTTACTGCCCTGAAGTTGCCCTAATTTTTGCAAGAGCTTAGTGTTTGTTGGAATGCACTTACTTGAAGACTTGAAATATTGCAACTATGCTGCTTATTTATCCATAGTATCATTTTCCATTTAAAATGGTGCTTGAAAGGGGACTTTTTTTATGTTGTTTTCAAGTGTTGAGAAGGAAATAAAGTGGAAGTCAAGGTGCACTTTTTGTGAGGGGCAAGTCACCTTTTCAATAGGCAAGGTCCAAAGCCTGATGATGTGACATTAGTTTCAGTGTACGGTTTAGTCAGCAGAACACAGCAGATGCACCTTAGAGGGCAAGATTCAATCCAGTGCACTGCATTCAAGGCAAAAGTCAATATTAGGTCTCTTGCTAGTAAACAAATGTGTTTTCAATTCTTGTTACTGTTACTGCATTATATGTAAGTTGATACCACTTTCTTTATGAATTTAATTAGTGGTTTAATCATGTTCTTTTAGAAAAACTTCTCCAGTTCTATTAGATAAAATAAATCTTTCTAGGACCAACATTTATCTAATATTTGAGGGTTTAATTTTTTATTTTTCATGTGAAGTTTTCTGAAGACCGTTGAAAGAGCTTTGGCTTGTGGAGGGACTGTACTGACAGAATACATGAGTGAAACTATTGATCTTATACTTGATCTTCTGTGCAGAAGACATACAGTTAAAAAGGGAAAGTAAGTATACTTGAGTAATCAGAATTTTTCCACAACAACTGAGGCTATATTGCTTTGATTGCCACATTTTGCTTACTTCTTGATAACCTTTCATTAAGTTATTTATTTCTTTTTTTTTAAATGCAATGGCTAAAAACTTGTGATAAGTGGATATTAAGGTGTTGCTATCTACATCTGATTAGATAACAAAATTATCTTAATTCACAAATTGGAATAGAAATACAGTATAGATGTGTATGTGAGTTTCTTGACCCAAAGTGAAAATCTTTTACTTTTTTTACTTCAAAAAAAGTAACAAAATGAGAAGCATATGTTATAAATTGGCTCAAAAGAAAATAAAATACTTCATTTGTATATTAGGCATCTATAGGAAAAGGCAAAATATTAGAAATTATAGACTGGATTTGGTTTTAACAATATAGGGTTTTCCAGCTGCAATATCAGCATAAGAAAACCATGGCTCCACTTTGCAGTGTGCTGCCACAACTCTTTATTGAGCCACCCCATGAAACAAATCAAGAACTTGGTTTAAAAAGAAAAAAAAAAAACAACAACAAAGAGACTAATGAGGAAAAATGAATGTCACAATGTCGGGCAGAGATGGGGACTCTTCACAGTGGTATTGTTACCGATGTCCCATGCATCAAACCAGTCCAGTTGATAGTGTTCACAAACCCATTGAGGCAGATGTCATGGTGGTGTTGCTGTCTCCAGTTTTACCCAGAAACCTAGTCTGCTAAGACCAACACTCACAGCCCGTTTCTCATGCAAGTGCTCCAAACATCCGAGTACGGGGACTGTACTGACCCCTTCCTCCCAATGGAAGGACCAAAGGTCTGACAGCCCTGTGAGCTCCACCCCAGAGGTCTGGAGCTAGGAATTTGAGTGGGAGACTCAAATTCTAATCAGCTAACTCCAGGCTGATGAGTTAATGTGTCTTCCCTGTTCTGACACTGCAGTGGCAGGAGTGGCAGATGGTACAAGGTAGGGAAACTTGATGTTCTGACTTTTTATGGGGGGTGTCTGTGCACCTCATCTGTCATTCTCATGCCTCTTTTTCCCCTGTATTTGAAAAATTGATATCAAATTTATAGAACACCATTAAAATATTGTCCAAGATCTAATTAACTCACCTCTAGATACACATTTTTCAGGATGATAATAGGAAAAGTAAAGGAGCTTGTACTCAAGTCCTTGGTGCAAGAGAATTTCAGTCTGTAATGTCTTCCGTCACTTTTCATGAAAACTTCCAGTGTGATTGTTGAGTATTCAAGGCAACTGTTACCTAAAGAATAATTTTGATTTGTGGTTGCATGAGAGTAAACTTGTTAAACCTCATTAAATGTTTTATCTGTTGAAATGAAATGCCACGTTATTGTCTCTGCTCAAATGTCAATTTATTTTTAAGCCTGAAAGTGCTCCTGTCTTCTATTCCTGATTTCAAACAGCACATCAACAAGCTAGATTTTAATGTTGAAGAATATGATATTTATTCTGATAAAAAAGCCAGAGATACCCCTGAAGCATTTCTTGAATGGGTCTCAGATTACTCACAGTATTGAGAGTACTTGTACAGTTTCAGATTGTTAGAAAAGAAAATATGCAATATAGGTTAAATAAAAATAGTATCTATAATAGTTTTGGACAGATTACCCAAGCTTTTTCTCCCTCCTTCCCCTCATATTTCAGGCAGTGGTGCCTGAAATAAAGTGGTGCCTTGCA
Organism: Streptopelia decaocto; assembly: GCF_964273445.1. Classification (NCBI taxonomy): domain Eukaryota; kingdom Metazoa; phylum Chordata; class Aves; order Columbiformes; family Columbidae; genus Streptopelia; species Streptopelia decaocto. Next base: position 130,385,841 of record NC_138655.1, on the reverse strand, counting down.
TACGTGAAGCTCCTGGAAGATGCACTCTTGCCCTGCACTGTGAGATCTTCAAATTATTCCTTTTTGTTACATTTTCTATAATGGTATTTGAAGTACTTCAGAGTAAGACCATATAGCTTGCTTTTTAAAATCTATAGAGAAGAAACTCTATTGAAAATTAGAATTATACTGGTGTGAGAGATCAAAAATTTCACAGTCTAACAAGTCTTAAGGCATGAGACAGAGGGATATAAAACAGTAGAAAGAAGTCAGATTGAAAAGTTCAAGGGTCACAGCAATACAGTTTTGCATTTCCTTAGCAAGGGCTTCCATGCAGCACAACAGAGCTGTACACATGCACACAGACACAAACACAAATATATGAAGCTATTCAAATATAGGTTCTTCTGGAGAATATTTTAGCTGCATTACATGACCTGGCACTCTGTGGCTCATTGAGGATGCAGCAGGTCTCCTTTGTGGGGCACTAGTAATATATATATATATATATACCTTTTATTACAAAATAATCAGAGTTTTCCTCATTCTAGATTCATTTATGTTACTTGTTTATTTTAGTAGTTGTGGCAGGCACTTTGAATTTTTTTTTCCTAATAAAGAAAGACTAGAAAGGTATTTGTGATAGATATGGTGAGGTCCAGCAGTTGAAGTTCATTAATAATTGGAATGTTGCAGAGTATGAAGTAATGAATACTAATTACTCCTTTCATGTCTGACAGCACCCTGCGGACCAATACATCAGCCCAGACTTTAATTTGGTTCTAGTAATGGTTTCATCAATAGTACATTAATTCTGTGTTTGAAAAGATATACAGTTGAACCTGACCCACACAGTAGATACCACTGTCATAAAATGGCCACATACTGACAACAAATGGATAATTACAAATAATTAAATTCACTGAGCTTCAGACAATCCTAATTTTACGTAAAATATATCTTATCATATCCATCGACAGAAAGCATAGCAAGGGAGATTTATCAACTTGTACTCCTTCCAAAGCAAATTTACTAGCCTGCATATTAGAGAACTTGCTGATCTGTGAAGCAGCTTCATAAAAGTATATCTCCCCTTCCTTGTTTACCAAGATTATCCTTGTGTTATATTCTTGAATATTCTGTAACACCAGCTTCTGGTATTGTTTCTGAATGAAGCCTGCAAAACTAATTCTCAGAGTCAGAGAACTTCAAATATATGTATAATTTACATTTTCCTCAAAATGTGGGTGATTGTAGGGTGAACTGCAGGTACTTGTTATCTGTGAAAATCAGACTTCTTGCCTAAGTGGCTCAACATATATTTAGAAGCCTAACAAGTTTTAGGTGTTCAAGTTTGGATTTATTTTTTTTTATTTTAATTTTGGAGCAGTAAACCTTCTTAGTGGGTCTTAATGCACTGTAGGATGTGACTTTATGTTCAAAATGGCTTTAGAATGCTAAGATTTGTATTAAAATATTTTAGGATGTTTACTTTAAGAAGAGGGAAAAAAGACAAAAGAGAATAAAATAATTTCCAAAAATTATCAGTTGTGGTACATTGCTTTGTTAAGGCATGAAAGGCATAAGAGGACATAAGTAAAATTTGGGTGGAACTTATTAGCAATGTATGCAAAAATTATCCGAAATGCACATAGTTAGATTTTTCTGTAGCAAATAAATCAAGGCATAAAAGTAGGTGCCAACGCTTATACAGTGTTGGGTTTTGGCCCTCGCCTGCTGGAAGAGTGAAGCCATTGAACAGGTTTGGTACGCATAGGCTTTAGCATTTGAACATTAAGCACTGTTTCCTATCCTGTCTCCTCAGCACCTCTCTTTTGGAGATCACTGGATGTGAGCATTAACTATAATAGATCAATGTCATTTTAACTCCTAGGAGAGAAGACAGAGGAATAAATTCATTGTTCGTAAGTCCCCTATTTGCATTCACATGAGTTGTTACACCTGCTCAAATCCTTTGCACGTTCACAAAGTGCATGTCTCTTCGGTTGCAAGATCAAGTTATTACAAGATTCTTTAAGATGTCTTGAAATTTGATTTATGTGCAAATGTAGCTTGTATGAACAAGTTTCCATTCTTACGAGGCATGACTATTATTCATGAAACAGCAAGACAATTCACTCAGTTTCTCCACAGGGAGAAGCTTTCCTTGCCTTGAACATCTCACCAGCTGTGCAACTTTAAATCAGTGCTTTTCCACTGAACTCGTTTGACCAACTTGCACAGTTTACCTACTGAGATTGCCTAGTAACAGCTCCATTCTGTGCTTGTTTCCACCTGATTTATTCAGCTTCATTCTCTACATTACTTGTTGGAGTCTGCAAGTCGGTTCTAGAGGCTTTTAATTTTAAGCGGCGGGAACTGAAAGAAGCCTCCTTCGGAAAATGTGTTTATCCCTCTGTCTTCACATTGAAAAATATTGTTTCCCTTTCCTTTCCTATCCAAGAATTTATCACTTCTTTTCCATCTTGCTGAGTTGATCCAAAACATTTAGCTACAGGAAGCTATCCTACTTTCTGCTATTTAGAGTCATGGCATGTTTTGGAGAACATATGCCCTGAAAGGTACTGGTTTTGAGTTGCATGAAAGTGTCTGCTAAGAAAAGTTTTTGCATAAACTCTTGAGCCATTTCATGATATGAAGTTGTGTTCCTATAGTGAAGATTTTTCTGGCATCATAAATTCCTGTCTTTGAAAGACCTGAGCACTCTTTCCTCAGGCAGCATATACGCAAAGGAGATGTAGATCTTTGTGCTGATAACTCATGTTTTGACATATCAGACCAGATGTTGCATTGTTCATAGACTTCTCATAGCTGAGAGCTTAGTATTCGTGTTGCCTTCTGAAACTTATCTGAATTTATATTTGTTTTTTCCAAAAATCTGTTGTTCCTCAAAGTGTATACAAGACTTTTAAAGTGCTTTGCGGATCCTTTTTTAATGCCTTAATCTCTTTTATTTCAAGATCTACAAGAATTTCAACAGAAAAAAAAATAGTGAAGAACAATCTGTCTTTAATATACTTTTTATGTTCTCAAATAACAGGGAGTTGGAGCTCACATGGAAGATGCTCTGTCTGTTCCTGGGTAGAACAGTACATTAATTCAGTCCATTCTATCTGCCTCTGCTAGTGGAATAGGAGATTATGAGCAAAAAATTACCAAAAGTAGAACTTGGTTTTAGTAATTTGTCTGGCAACCATTTTTTTTGCGATGCCTTCTGGTATGGACTTCCATAAATAGTGCCTGTATCTACTTCATTTCTTCGGAATCCAGAACAAACCTCTAAACAGATACATTTAATTGAAAAAAATGAAGCAATTCTACTGGGTTTCTCCACCTCTGCATTTACTGTTCTTGCTTACACTCTTTGAAGCATATGAGAGCAATAACAAAACATTTATTTTTCCCAGATCTGTAATTAACAGAAAACCTAGAGTAGCTACAGTAATAAAACGCACTGAGTCATTATGTAGTTTTTGCCTTTCATAGATGATAATCACCAAAATGGGTAATTTATTGCTCCTGTGAATTGAGAACCCATAGAGTAAGTACTTGAATCCAGAACTCTAAAGCTTACTATGTTGCCACATAGACCTTCTGAAATATAGTGTGACTCCCTTAGCAAAGCTTTTTCCACTGACAAATCAAACTGGAAAAGTTGTCTTCTGTCAGATCTCTGCTTGCCTCTTGTCTCTGTGTGTGTGTGTACTGAAAGCAAAGCAAAACTGTCAAGCTCTGCTGTTTTATTCCTTCCAGCTGTAGCAAGTTTTGAAGGCTGTGGAGAGACCACAGTATCAGAATTGAAATCCGTGTTGCAGAACTGGAAGTTGAATTCACGTCCACCTGAGAGAGGTTGTATGGCCTGAAGGACATGACTGTATAGCTAAGTTATTTCACTATTATACAAGCATAAGCCCACAAAGCTCATCTCCAGTAGTTTGCGTGGCAGTAGTATAAAACATAGATGCTCGATGCTGAGTTTTGTAGAGTCACAGTTTTCCTAGCACTGGACATACTAGGTGGTTATTTTTAGTAATTCACTGCTGTAGATCATAAGTGACTGTCTTTTCTTCCTGATCCTTGGTGAAATGCAGAAGTGCTTTCAGGACAGGATTTCATTTAGCCTGTGTCTTCTGGCTGAGGGGATGTCAGAAGCAGGCAAGGATGTTAAGAGCTGAAATATGTGTCCTTGACTCTGGCAATGCCCTATAATATCCTAGAAATAAAGCAGTGTTAAACTTTGTACAGAAAATACTTTTTAAACTCATGTTCTGATGTGACTTTCATGAATTGCATTTCAATTATTTAGTATCTAGACCATTGCAATCACTTTAAAGATTGATTTGACTTAAGAAATGTCAATCAATTTGAATTTTGAGAAAAGGTTTTCTGTCTGTGTATGTTCCATTGTACAAATATTCTACTGACTTTTTTTAAACAGAATTTTGTTACTGATATTTGGATCTCCGTTCTTGGCAGAGAACATTCAAAGCTATTGCTGTGTCAAAAACATTGTACTTGTGCCTGTGTGTGGTAGGTGATGAATGAAGACAGGCATACTGTTCACAGTGCAAGCAGATGACACAAAGTTGTGGCACGTGCTCACACCAGACCAGACGCAAAGCGCACACTGTAGTCTATAAGCAGTCTTTCCATTTTTTTTTGGTGCTGTGCCATAGAAGTAGGAAGGAGAACTTTATGTTACCTCACTGCTGAACCCCAAAATAGTGCTTCAGCAGTAGTAGTGTTGCTGTACGGAATAGACTGGCACCTCTCCTTGAATACAAGGGGTCAGAAAATGACATCTCTCCAATAAGGGATCTTATTCAGGGAGTGAGAGGTGAACCTAGCTATAACTCATTCTGCATCTGCTTAGGTTTTCTAGGATTTACTGCTAAGCTATTTAAAAAGATGAAAAAGTGAGCTATATTTAAGGAAATGATTTTGAGAACTAACAGCTATCTCATTAACAATTGTTTGAAAACTTCCTAAATTTGTGTTAAGTAATAAAGACAGATGTTTACCCCTAAGTCACAGACTCTGTCTGCTGTATATGCAAATGAAACTATGCCCTGTGTATTCTTCATATAATTTTGATATATTCAATCAACCTTATTTTGTTTCTTAGTCTGCAGGCACCTAAAGTTTGGCTTGTATCCATTTCCTATGCTTACAAGATCATGCAGTACCCATCTTTTGCATTCTAATATATTTATGGCGTTTTAATTCAGTGAGATCCTCATTCTTGCACATTTTATTCCTTCCCAGGTATATCAAGACTGAAGTCAAAGAAGGTGAATTCAACAAGAATTTCTGTCTCATCCTTCACACTAAGCTGGCTAACCCTCACTACAAGCCGGAGCTGCAGGCTCAGACCACCGTCGTTAATTTCACTGTCACCAGGGATGGGCTGGAAGACCAGCTGTTGGCTGAGGTTGTTAGTGCTGAAAGGCCGGACTTAGAAAAATGTGAGGTAAAGACTATATTTTGATCTGTCCATTGCTCCATCTGAGATTTTAAGGTTAGCATTGATATGCTTGTTTGAATCTGCTGCAGAGTAACCCATATATTAGAAGGATATACGTTAGTAACCCGTATATTAGAAGGATTTTAAGGGTCAGATTCTGAAAAGTGTAGAAAGTACTTCTACTTATTTGCTCAAATCTGTGCTTCCAGAGGGCTGGGCTTGACCTAAAGCTCTGCTATAAATTAAATTTATTGTGATCTCATTCCCACACTTCTTTCTACTGCTTGCTTTGCTCTGTGCATTGCATTTAATTTACAGTGCAGGATTTAAGCCTCCTGCAGTGCTTTGTGCTTCAGTGATCTCGAACCAATAAATGTCAATAAAATTTCATGCCAGTCTATAAGAGGATATGATGGCACTGTTAGGACCTGAGGCATTTGGTTAATAAATCATGGTTTATTCCTGCAAAGATGTAGTTCTGTGGCTGCTGTAGTCATATCAGCATATAGTAACTTATGAAGAGAAACGCTTTTATAGCGGATTATAGAAAGGACTTCGAGCAGTCTGTGATCTATGAGCTAAAACGTGAAAAAATACTTAGGGATTTGAAATGAATAATAAGAATACTTCCTATTTCTCTAGTGTGTCTTTTCCAGTTATCTCATGTAATTTACTAGCTTCATCCACAAAGATTTGCTACACCTCTTTGTGGTCCTGCTGCTTCATGCAAGGGCAAACAAGGTCAGAGAGTTTAATTACACCTTGAAGAATGAAAGTCATGTACTTGGGAACACGATCTGAAAACAGCTGGCCACTTTCTTCCGCATCTGCACATTGCTCCACATGGGGCTGTATGTTTACACCTGTAGCACCTAAGGATTTTTGGTGCAAGGGTCAGACTTAGATAGAGAGCTCCACATAAGACTAGTCAAGCTCTTTCCCTGTCAGAAGGTCAGTCCAGTAGAGCGGACTGACCACGCTTTCCCACACTGCTTGCTGCCAAAGTGGGGATCTCCAGCCTTGTGCTACTGTTGGTTTTCTCAGATGCCACATAAGTTACCACTTGCCATCTCTGACAGGATCCCAATCTTTTTGTCTAGTCGGAGGGAGAAAGAGGCTAGGGGAAAGAGAAAGTTCTGGTCCGTGGTGACCTTAAGCTTCTTGTTTTGGGTGGCCCAGGACCTTAGCGCTGGTGTACAGAGACAGAAGGTAAATTGTCTTTTTCAGAAGTTAAATTAAATTAATTGATGTAATTAAACAGAAAATATAGCTGATGAATGCTATAAAAGACTATTTTTTGCAGTAGTTGTTTAAATACAGTGTTTTCATTCTCTCTGCTAGTCAGTCCTGGCCAAGCAGCAGAACTGTTTCAAGACCGAGCTCGGGCAGCTGGAGGATGACATGCTGAGCAGCTTGTCAGCTGCCCAGGGCAGTTTCTTAGACAACAGTGAACTTGTAGAAAAACTCAAAACAACAAAGTCAACTGCAGCAGAAATACAGCACAAGGTAATAACAGTTGGACTATTCTTAACAGCTTAACATCACATGTAAAATGTGTATTATTAATTAATTTTAGAGAGATATTTCTGTGAGCTTGGAATAGTCAAATTCCTGTCTGTCTAGTAAGTGCTGTCCACCCACATATTCACAGTTTAGCTGTATCTGTATGTAGCTGTCACCATGTTTTTTTTCCATTTTGATTCAGATGCTTGAGTTAGTACTGAAAAGACATGTATCAGCATGAAATGGGAACAGATATATTCATATACGATTGCCATATTTTCACAAGTGAACAGGCATATTGCTGCAGAAAGCTGTCGTTCCCTAATGTTTACCTAAGAAAAGAAGATTGCTTACCTTAAATATTTTCTACTGTCTGAAATAAAGTTGGTTTAGTTCTAGCGTACATCCATACTCTTTCTTTTGTACACATAGGAATGTTTTGGTAATAGTGTGGGATAATCACGACCCTTTAAAAATTAAGTGAAACAACCTTCATCCTGTAGATAGCTGAAGCTAAGGAAAATGAAGCTCAGACTAACATGACAAGAGACCATCATAGACCGACAGCCACAAGAGCATCTGTTCTTTACTTCTTTATTAACAGTCTGGACAGCATCAACCCCATTGACCACTTTTCACTGAAGGTAAGAATTTATCTTGCTGATTTGGTTTCAAAGTGCCAGGAACAGAACTCTGCCTCCAGCAGTGATGCCCAATATGTTAGTTATCATTTGTACCAGATGTTTACATTTGCAGGGCTGCGTGTCTGAGAAAGGAGAACGCGATGTGATCTCCTGCTGGTCCATAACACAGGGCATTCCCACAGGTCTCTTTGTCAGCTGTCTCCATTCTGGCAATGTTTTATGACTGTGCTTTACCTTCTTTTTGTTCAGCCATCCCACAGAGTCAGGTAGGAAAAATTTTGAGGGATTCTGTATAAACAATTCACTCTGGTAAATTTACCAAATGATCTAATGCTATGAGGAAGGGAAATCACCCACTGCAAAATTACCAGCTTGCCTTAGTGCAAGGTTCTGCCTGCTGAGTTAAATAAGGAAGCAGAAGAATATTGCTGTTTGCATCCCTCACCCCTGGTTTACTGAAAGTTTCCATAAAAGCCTCTTGGCAGAAGTGCTTTGCATTTTAAACTGCTTAGGGCAGCTCTTCTTAGAAGGCTACAGTCAGAAACTAATTATCTTATGAGTAGAAAAACAAAAGATCAGAATTCAAATAAATAAAAATAATTGTACTTGTTTTCAGGCCTTCAATGCAGTCCTCCACAAAGCAATTAAGCAGGCTGAAAATGCAGGCAATATTCAGTGTCATATCTCTAACCTGAATATAGCTGTCACATATTCAACCTTTATTTTCAGAAGCCAAGGACTTTTTGAAAAGGATAAGCTAATTTTCTTGGCCCAAACAGCTTTTCAGGTGAGGAAAAATTTTCACATCGGTGATACTGATATTTACTGGGTTTTCTGTGTTTATTTAGTGGAAGGTGATGCCTCTGAGCAAACAATTTATCTTGCTTCTTTTTGGCTATGCAGTTTCTCACACAGTGTGACTGTTGCTTCAGTATCAATTACAGAAATTCCAAAGATATTTTAATGTAATTCTTGTCTTTTAAAATGCTGCAATGAGTTTGTGAAGCTACACTGAGGATAAATAGCATGATTTAGCTGCTTGTTGTTCGGCAATTAGCATTGAAATAATGTGGTATGTAAAGTAAATAATACATATCCATATCACATTCAGGCTGTTACTTTTCCTTTTAGCTTTAGTACCAGTATGCCTGGGAAAAAAATTAGGGCTCAGTTGTACTGGGTGGCAGGTTTTGCCCTGAAGAGCTTGCTTCAGGTTGTATCACAGAGCTGATCAGTAACAGAAGTAGGAATTAAACTAGAAACCAAGAATTTGGGAGGAAGGTAAAATATTTTAAATTGAGTAATCTCATTCAGGAGAGGATAGGAAAAAAAAAATCAATTGACACAATGCATAAGTTGGAGTTTAAAGCAAACAGATACGTCTGGAAAAGAAGGGAGAGGAAAGAGGGGAAACAAACTGGTGATGATTTCTCTGCATCATGGTGCAGATGGATCTATCCAAATGACCTTGGCTTTTCTTTTAGCACTGTGTTGCTTAACTATTCTCTTTTTTTTGTAGCAGTGGTACAGGGATGGATCATGAAGAACAGAAAACTGTATGGCAGCTGAAAAATAAGCTCTATCACAATTACAGAATAGACAGAAACTGGAGTAAAAGGTAAACTTCTGATTTATTAAATACATTTTTAGATTGAAAGAGAGAGGGCTTTTAATAGAGGAAGAAATGTATTTATATCAGAAATGAGAGAGAATATATGGTATCATAGCGAAAGTGTCTCTTCTTCCCACAATATGTGTTTATCTAAGGTTAATTTCAGTGTGCAAGACTCACATTTTTATGTATGATGTTTATGTTTCCACAGGCTAAGGAAAAATGACTGCTATTTTTGGTTAGCTCATCTTAAAATTTGTGTGAATTTGTGTTTCAGTACATAAATGCTTTATATATAACATATATATATATTTAAAAACACATTATATACTTTTATTATATATAAATTATCTATCTATATGTATATAGATAAATGCAGTTATATTTTCTGCAAAAAGTTTTGACTGAGAGGTAATGTTTATTTTTCATGGTGTTTTTTTACAGGTAAAGGAAATTTCATTTTGGGGAAGGGAATGGTTTTAAATAAAATTGTCACAGCCTTTAGTGACTAATATCTAATAATATCATTCCATTTGTGATAGATTTCAAATAAATATTTTAAAATATCATTAAAATGAGATGTAAAATACTATATCAAAGTTTCAAAAAATGCAGCTGTAAGAATTCTTGTTGCTTCAAGCTCCCTACTCAGTAATACTGTGAGCAGCGAATACTTTAAGGCAGAAGTGGCTCTGAAGGAAGTCTGACCTTTTTCAATTTTGTATGCTGTCAAGATTCGTCTAAGAAGTAAAGAGATAGGGCTCCTTGAATTGGATTTCGTTTTGCAATTCGGAGTTGAACACGCTTACAAGACTCCTGTTGACTTCTTGACTATGCAGTCATGGAGTGCCATTAAGGTAGGTTGGGAAAATTGCTTTTCAGTTCTAAATCTTTTCTGATGTTATTTCTGGAGGCATGCTACAACTAGACAATTTCAGATAAAGTCATGCATTACACTCTATTTTGTAGCAGAACTGGTAATTCTTTCAAAGAGGAGTTGGTTTGTTTTTTGAATGTATTTTTCCTTAGACATCGTGTACTGTGCTTTGTAAGGAAATTGTTTTATGCCTAAAAACACGATTTTCACCTTCATACCACTCCTTACTATATAAAGTAAATGTCCCATACAAGGTTTCCAGTTTGACATGTCATGATGTTTAACAGTAAGCAGACAGTATGGCAATACTGACCAAAGTAAACTCTTATCAGTAATATTATGTGTGTGTGTGCATGTGTATATATGTAATCTAGTATTTTGAGGTAAATCCTGAGTCCCTTGTAATTGGTTAAACCATATTTTTACATGCTCCAAAAGTAACTCTTCATACTTCATTCTTCATGCAGAAGGTACACCATCTGCATTTATGTCTTTGGCATATTTCCAGGCTATGTCAGTGATGGATGTGTTCAAGGGGTTAGACAAAGATATTGAAAGATCCATCAAAAGACGGAAGAGGTGGGTAAACTCAGAATGTCCAGAAAAAGAAAAGCTCTCCCAGGAACGCACAAATAAAAACTCTCTTCAGAAACTAATCATACTGAGGGTGCTCTGCCTGGACAGAATGACGTACGATCTGAGGCATGAAATCTGAGGGTATGTCTCAGGGCAAGTGTGTGTGAGGGTGGCTTGTATGTGTCAGCACAGAGAAAACTCAGATTTTAGGAGAGAAGCAAATAACTTGTAAAACTGGGTGGTCAACCAGAATTTTAAATCAATGACTGTGGTTCTTCCCAGCCTGTTCTGCTGGTGAAGAGCTCATAAGGCGGTAGTGTGGTGAGACATGAGTGATGGCATATCTAGAGAGCTATTCTAGTGATTTCAGCTGCATATAGGTACGCTGAGAATGTGCTCATTAATAAAGGGAAATATAGTAAACTATGCTATTAATAGCTAAAAGTGTATTTCTTAATGTTAGTTCTCATTATGGTACTAGAGCTGGTAGCTAAACCCGCAAGATTGCAATTTTTCAGGTCTTCGGTCTCTAAATTTGGTGATACCAAGGAAGATTCAGTTGTGGATACTTACCCATCTTCTTTCAGATGTTTTCCAGTTGTACTGTTTTAATCTTTTGATCCCAAGTGATGTTCTCATAGACCTGATCCTCCATATCCCACCATCATGACTTTTACTCATTCACATGCCTTCTGAGAAAGCAGTTTTTCTGTCCTGAGTGTTTATTCTGTCCAGCTACCCTGGCTTTAAGTGACAGCATTGCTATTGCATATGGATAGCTTCTTGGACTCAGGTATTGAAGAGGTCCTTTTCATTCATAAGTTGATGTTCTCTGTTATATGGTTGCTATCCCACACAGGAATAGGATTGATCATCTTCTGTCTTACTTTACCACCTGCCTCCCCTTCTCAGCTTCAGTTCACTTCCCTGACATTTTCTTTAATGAAATGGCTGTTAGACTGTTGCTGTCAGCTGCTCAAATCTGAGAATGGTGCAGGCTTGAAGCCTGTATCAGGGGAACATTTTTGGTGCACATTTTCTGTATGTATAAGAATTTTGTGGAGGGAAAGCTTGGCTCAAAATACATGGAAAGAACAAGGATAGACTTAGCAAAATCACATTAAGAGAGCAGTTCAGCCACTCCTGTGTTTTTCATTCCGTCTCCAAGAGTAGAGCCATTTGAAGACATTGAGACACTAAGTAATCTTATTTGCTTCTGGTGCAAGGATCACTCAACTGTCCTCCCACTGAAGAAAGAAAAATTGACCTCGGAAGTGAAATGGAGCATGCAGGGCTAGAAATTTAGATAAATCAATATACAGTTATGCGCTTGTGTGTATATGCCCGTACACACATACGTGTAGGGGTGTATTTTAACTACGCAGAACAAAGCCTTCTGGAATCACCTGTCACTACAATGGAGTACACATTACTGTGGGAAAGTTTGGCATGGTTTATTTTCAGCAGAAGATTCAAGTTCTGAAGTTTCTTCCACCCCCACCATGTTCATGGTAAATGGCGTGGATGAAAAGTTAAGGCCATAAGCACTACAGTATGAAGAAATTTTTAGACTGAGCATTCCTCTGCTTGGCATGATGCAGGTTTCCTTTGTACTGTTTTCTACCTTTTGACTAGATGAGGGCCAGAGGGCAATTTTCTCCATGCTCATGTAATCTTGTGCCCCCTGTGACTAAATAATGGTCATTATACAAACTATATTCAATTGTATAGGGCTCTGTGGCTTTATACTCAAGATTACTATTCCCCACAGACAATAGTGAGAATACCAGGTTAATACAGCTGTGACCTCACTGTGCTCAATTTAAACTCAGGCCTCACAAGGTGAGAGGCTTGTGCATTTACCCACTGAACCAATCAGTTAAAAAACTGATGTGATATCTACCACATGTTGCTCCCTTTTTCATAAGGGAATTGCTCTGTACCCCCTGTAAGAGTTTCTAAAGCTCAGTAACAATGCCGAGCATCTATCAAAATGTCAAAAGGTTCATTATCTTAAAACCAAGGGAACAGATTTCTGCAGCTTTTTCTAATACCAGCAATAAGGCCACTGTTGAGAGCTCGCAATTTTGCTTGTTGAAATTGTAAGGGTTTAGTGAAGTGCTTCAGAAGAAGTAATATGCATTGCACAAGTGATAGTGAAATTAATGGGGGCATTATCATTCTTTTTCCCTTCTGCTCTGCTAATTTTCCTATCTCCTCCTCCCTCCCTGTCACTCACCCTTCCCCAATTATTTCTTTTACAGGCAAAAAACTTGAGTTCAGTATAGATTCTGGAGGATTTCATAACATCTCTTCAGAACGAGGGCAGGAGATGGTTGCAGAGGAGGCACTCTTGAAGGCTGCCAGACATGGCCATTGGGTTCTTCTCCAAGTGAGTGTCAAGCAGTCTCCCTGGTGGGGGCTGTCTCCTCAGTTGAAGGGATATTCCCAGAATAAAAACAAAATATGTGGTAGATTACAGCAAAAGTTTTAAACTGCTAATAATCTTGTTCCTTTTTGCTTTTGAATGTAACGGGATAAACCTTATGTTAATTGAGTGTATGCCATGTTTTTCTGAATGCTATCCTCACCCTCCGAGGAGGAACTGCAAAAAAAACAGAAAGCTTCTGGTGGGTAGGTGGGACTGCCCTCAGGGCACACACTTGCCCTGTGTAATTAAGAGCTCCTTTTCCGTTTAATGGGCCGCAATAGAGACTTTAATAAAATGGGTCTGACTCTCCCTTGGGAAGCTGTGTAATTAGCTCTGGAGTGCTGCTCTTCTGAGATAGCAGCCGCAGCTTTGCCCGATGTTTTATGGACCCAGAGCCCACTCAGCAGCAGACAAAAAGATCTGTGCAACACCCTGGCGAGCTGCGGTTCCCAACACAATGATGGAGGTGACAGGAGCACTGCAATTGTTAAGGCTATTGAAAGAAGGTGCTTCCCTCCCACTGTTTTATGCTAAATAGCCAATGGATATTTGTAAGGATCCCTTTGCCCTGAAGCTAAACAAGAAATGCATGTTCCAGGCTTTGATATTAGGGCCAGGGGGATGGGGTGATTCCCTCCTCTTCTGGTTTTTAACACCAGCAATGTTTGGCTGTCAACCAGGTTGTCTGTGACAAATGAAGAGATGGGCTAAACTCAGTGTTGTCTGCTGGCTGAAATGAATTCACCATGGGATTAGTGAGAGGCATCGATGTGCATCAGCACTGCAGAAACACGCACAGACTGACCCCTTCGTCGACAGTGAAACTGGGAGATTTCTTTAACCAGATTTCTCACAAGTAAGGCAGTCACACTAGTCTGAGAATAACTCTGCTTTTCTGCTAGTGAGTATATAAATGTTGTTGTGAAGAAAAGAGCAGAGCTGATTTTCATGGGAATTTCAGGGTTCTCAGTTGCTCTGGGGACAGGACAAGAAAATGGGAAATGTCAGAGGCCCCAGATCAGCAGCGCTGTGCATCTGACAGCACAGGGATAAACAGGGAACATCTGAGAGGCTTCTGATATTACTGACCTGCTCCATTTTCCAGCCCATTATGCCTGGCTTGTGAGGGAGAAGTGAGGTGACAGTTTTGCTGCACAGATTTTTGATATGTAAGGATTGGGGTAAGAACAAAAGGAGAATACATAAAGGTGTTGGACCAAATCCCAAACGGTGCTAAACTAGGTAGAGCTAGTGGGATTTGAACGTACTCAATGCTTCTCAAGCTTCAGTCATCTGGGTTTTGGACTAAAAGCCCCATATGTTGATGTCTAAGAAAAAAAAAAATCCTGACACTAAAAGAGACACGTCAAAGCTACCTTGGCCACGAATATAACAGATCCATGTGATCCAGGTGATTTGGAAAGATTCTTATGAGAAGGGGAGAATGGCCCTGGTCTTGTAACTAAACAGACAACTATTCATGCAGCATTTTTTTTCATCCTAATAACTCACTATAATATTTTTAATGGAAAACTGAAAAAGCTAGACAAAGTTTTTAATAAAGGCAATTCACACATGTTGCGTTCAGTGCAAGAAATATATATATGTATGTATTTTAATTAGTTAATTTCTAAGCTGGATACTTTAGAAAACTCTCTTTACTCTCCCAATAGTTTGAGCTATGACTGTTTGCAGATTACTACAAACTTTTCAGCAGACACTGTCTTTAATACCTTTCTGGTTAAGGTATTTTAGTTTTTTTGGAAAAAAAAAAAAAAAGGATCATAATAAGAAAATCAAACTATGCATAATCCAGGTGGATTTTCATGTTTTGTGATTTTCTTCAAGAAAGAAGCTTGCATTGTAGTTTTCATCCTTAAATTCAGGATTTTCTCTTAAGGAGGGGTTTTTGTCAGATGTGAAATCCTTCACCTTTGCTCAGACTTTGCTACCTGTTGTTCAGTTCAGGATAATCTATTTCCTTTTGACAGCCAAGAATTCATCCTTCTGAAGTTCCTTCCGCACACCCATGTTTTTATGGGTATCTAAAGTGATTTTTGTTACATTGAATTACTTCTTAAGCTAAAATATAGGATATAGAAAACTGGCAGAGAACCAAGAATTAATTTCTCCAGGTTTTATAGGAAAATGGCAAATAGTTTGTCTCAGTAACTTAAAAAACAGCTGAAGCCCTGCAGAGAGTCTCATTTTGCTGAGATTCTTTGCTAAAACTATAAACAATAGAGGCAAAAGAAAAAGGATTAAATTTCACTTTCAAACATGACTCTTTGGGAAACAGTCTAAAATTTGGAGGTATATTATGCTTTTTAATAAATGTTAAACTGGCAAGTTTTCTACTTGGGATAAAGTAGATGGGATAAAGTAGTTGGGATATAGATGATTTATACTGAGAAACCGTATGAGTTTTTTGAGTAATATTTCTAGAGTTCTAGTTAAAGTCTCTATTGCTTTCAGTAGCACAAGAATTCCCTTTCTTAAGGGACATTTGAAAATAAAAAGGTAACCATCAACACTTTTGCTTCTGGGAATTGCTGCAACAAATACTGCCTAATAGTCACTCTTCACTGAGAAATCTGTTTCTCCCTCTCCTTCAAGCTCCAGGCTTGCGAGTGCTCCCTTTCGGCAGCTGAGGCAGGCACAGCTATCGATAACACTGCTGCCTGTAAAGTGGGTAAATGTGTTCCTTTTTTCTTTTGACAGGACCCCCTTGAACTGTGTACCAGAGAAGGGGAATTTAGAAGCGTCCATTTTGTCTCTGTGTTATTTTCACACTTGGCGCTGCTAGGAGACTGAAGTTTGACCCTCAGGGCTGGAACGGAAGGTCTTGGTTCAGTGCTGGAGATCTCACTATCTGCATCTGTGTGCTCTGCAACTATTTGGAGAGCCGTACAAAGGTAAAAGTAGTGGGTAGGTAGCCACACACACCAAGGTCATTTTGATTCTATCAGCTGTTTACACTGAATAAGGGGGAAACAATTCTTCTCTGTAGCTGTTTTTTAAGTAGATGGTATTACATGATGCTGCTGCTATCAAAATAAACCAGATCAAAAGTGTGGGGGGAGGGGTTCTGGCAGCGGATGCTTGAACTTTGTAATATAGGTCAAACCAGTTCCACATCAGTAGCTAAGGGGGAAAAAAATGCCCTTCATTATGTTAACAAAAACAGTGGTTTACATGTGCATATATGCCAAATTCATTAGGCAGGTAATGAAGCATTTGCACAAATGTAATTACATACAGCAATTCTGACAGTTCATAACACTGCATTAATAATCACTACAATTAGTTCTGATGATGGAAGCAATTTACAGCACGTCACATATATAAATAATGGTGCATTTCCTGCATGTGTCATTATTATGTATTAAGGATGCCACCTTGTTGTGACTTTCTCAGTGATGTTCCCCTTGAGTCAAAGTTAAGGGTAGATGAGTGATTTTATTTCTGATCTACTGCATATTTCACACTTGTATAGTTTAAATACACTGTTGAGGTCATGTGTGTAAGTTCTGTATATGAAATACCTAAATAAAAACAATAAGTATTAATTACTGAATGATATAGGATAGTACTGGATTGGTCCTCCCATTTTAGTAATTTAAAGAAATTTAAGAGATATTTATAAAGAAAAAAAGAGAGGGAAATATCACCCCTAGATGATATTATTTTCTCCATATCTCCCAACTTGTATTTACTCTTAGAAATTAATTTTCCTTTTTTCTTTTTTCCCCTACTGACCTTTATTTAGCTAATAGGACATGAAACTGCTTTTCCTTTCTGTGATACTCGGTGTCACAGTGAAATAATTACTTAATTTTATAGTGATGATTTAATAATGCTTCCCATTTAGAAAACAAGTCTATAAAATCAGCTTATTCCAACCCTTAGTTTTCTTTGCTAATAAATCTTGCTGCTTTAAGCTCTGTTATTTTCAAACCACAATTCATAAGCTGGATAATTAATTTTGCTAATTAATGAGAGGGAGGATTCTGATGGCAGGGAAGACTAGAAAGGTCTGTAACAGCACAAATTATTTCTTCTCTCTTCTTGGTAATATTGTTTATTGGCCCTTCTTGTTGTATTGGTTAGTAATTCATTACCCCATGGCTTTATAAGCATTTTTAATGTAGATATTGGAGAGAGAAAAGAGACAATAGTTTTTTGAAATGTGACTTTGTGTGTATATATAAACGTATATGACTGTGTATACATATAAAATCTCCCAAGTATCCTTTGGGGACAACTTTGTTTAAAACAATTAGGGATCAACCAGAAAGCATAAACTGAGAAACCTGAGCTAGCCCATCAGCTAGTGGAAATTGCCCTAAATCCACCATTGCTTGTACCAGTTTATGGTGCTTCCCTGTGAATATTTAATCTTCTTCCATCTCAGTTTGACTTACCCCATTTCCCTGTTGGTAAGGCAAACTGCATCACGTTCTCCTCTGATAGTTAAGGTCTCCTCAGGTGAAGTGCAGGATGCTGATCCTGCCTCATTGTCCTGTTCTTCCCCAGCACCTTCTGATCCCCGAATGTGTGTTCCTGCAGTTGTCATTCGATGTTGTGAGGGGGATGTGGAGTCCCCATATCCATCCACTGAGCAATGCCTCAGTGTTTTTTTGGGGCAAAACAGACCAGTTTTCTACAGAGTACAATAGCAATTATGCAAACCTGACAGCCCAAGATATTCCTAATGCAAACTTCTCATTTTTTTCACACTAGCAAAAATGACCCTTTTGTATCACAAGCTTTGATTATCCCAGTGTAATCAATGTTCCCAGAAGTGTGCAGCTGAATGAGCTTGTACTGAGTTAGAATATTGATATACTCTTCTAAAAGATAAAGGAAAGAGCCATATCTTGATATAAATATCTATGAAATTAGAAAAGCATTACATGTGTTTCTGTTGCCAACAAAGAGAAAAACAGTTTTATTCTAACTGCAATAATGTTTCATTCTAAATCCAAGTTGTTGGCATTTTTCACAGGGATTCTCTATTCAGGCTGCTTGTCACCAGCATGCAACATTGCTTATTATATTCCAGTGGCCTTATTTTTTCTTCTTTTTTCATTCTCTCCTAAACACCTTAAAAGAATGACGGATTAGAGTTTCACATATTCAAATTGAAATAAACTTGTAGCAAACAAGCTGGAATAGCTGCAGCTATTTTACTTGTTCTGTCACATCATGCAATATTTAAAGCCTATAATTAAGTTTTTACTTGAACTGTTGGGAAGCAAATACTTTCCCCAAGGGCGTAAAGGTTCCTGTCTGGAAAGACTTCATCACAAACTGGCATATTTTGCAAACCAAAGGGTGGCAAAAAGAAGCTTCAAACTCTGTGAAGTCAAATAAAACAGAAAGACAGTAGTTCCTTGAATAAATGTGTTACCACTGTTAATCACATGCTATAACAGAGGCATTATGACTGGAGTTCTACAATATACATAATGCTTACATTATGTGGTAGTAATGGGATTAATATTAATTCAATTTTTACTAAAGTTCTTGAATACATCCCAAATTCAAATAATGTAGAATTTCAGTTACTGAGTGTTTCCTAGTGAGGAGATATAAAAGACTGCAATCAGATACAAGTTTTTTATTTCTTCCCCAAGAAAGGCACAGTAGGTTACCTTCCTGTCACTCACGAGGATTATGTTTTTAAAGATCTGTATGGGAAAATACATGCACTTGTTAATGAGTTATGTTCTCTTATATCATGCAGTGTTTTGAAAATGTACTTTTCACTTAAAAGCTTTTTACAAAGGATAAGGTAGAAAACATGACATAAGGCTCAGATGATACACTTTACACTGTTACTGAGTTTTAGTCACAAACTTGATATTTTTGCTCAGGTATTTATAGATACCTCTCACTGGACTGAAATAAAAGAAATCTGTGTTTCTGTGTAGTTATTTTCTAAACAAACAAAGCCCAGCAAGGCAAAAATGTATATATAACCATGGATATTTCTGAAAAGAAGTATTTGAATTTGTTTCTCTTAACATTGTTTATTCTGTGCAGCTTGGTCTGTCCTTTAGAAAGCTACTTGTTTTTTTTTCAGCAATGCATTCTGTGCCCCTGGGTAGGTCCCACGGGAAGACCTGCATTCCCTCTTTGGTGAGATCATGTACAGTGGCCGCATCACCAATGCCAGGGACAGCAGGCTCTGCTGTGTACATCTGCAATAATTCATCAGCCCACCTAAGGTAAGAACTTTCATATATACCTAAAGCTCTTAGACACATATATAGAATGTTCAACCTAAGAGAGAGCCGTCTTTCAGAACTGGAGCCTTGTGAGGAAGACCACAAGCTTTCTCATCGATATGGCCCCACCTGCAGCAAGGTCTTGTCTGGGTGTGGAGGAATAAATTCTCCAACTTGTACAGTGATTCATCATGAGCAGATTTTGCCTGAAAGGGTCTGTGTCTTGCCATATCGCTTATTTAAATTCTTTTGCAAGCACCCTTGCGTGGCAACTTGATTGTTTTGTAACACTGCTTGTATAGCCAGCTTATTGACATGAGGGGATAACACATTTAGGTTTCCATCTTCCTAATAAAACTATTCTCTTTCAAGGTGCTGCCATTTAGAAGGATCTGGGTGGGCATAGGGAAGTATCTTTGATGGAACTGCACTTAAACCAACGTAACTGATGAACTCATCAATTACAGCAGTCCAGAATGGCACTATCCTCAAAAGATACATTTACTGTTTACATGTTTTCTTCTCCAGCTAAATAATAGAATGGAAATGTTATAAATTTCCTTGTATTTTCCTTTTTCCAAAATAAGGAAACTAGTTTGTAAGACCTTCTCATTTTCCACCACCCTCTCACACATCTGTTTCTGTAGTTTTGCCAGATTATCACCTGCTGATACATACTGAATTATTCAAATTTAATTCTTGAGTTTTGGTCGTGGGCAGCAGTGTATGTGGAGCATCCATGATTCCAAGGTGCAAGATTTCCAAAGTTGCATTCAGAAATGAATGTTAGAATTTTTGAGGATACAAAAAGAAAATGTTGCTTTAAGTTTAGTTCTAAAAAGCTGTGCATGGAAACAACTTTAATCTATTTTCATATACATACATTGATATAAAATGTATATGTAAACATAGATGTATGTGTGTGTGTTTGTATACATATATGGAAAAGAAAAATCAACTGGCTGCTTCTCCTAAGCTGCTGAACTAGTCACTTTAGAGAATGGATTGTACACAATTTGCTAAAAACAGCCAAGAGATTTTTCAAGTGCCATTTCCAGACTTGTTATTTTCCATTGTCCAAAGGTAAAAGGCGTATCTGGGGGAAAAAAAAAATAAAATTAGCATGTTGGGTGTGAGCAGGCCACTTCCAGAGCCTGGCTAACTCAGGCAAAGTGCTTTCCCCCCTTGGCGATGCAGCTGAAGCCTCTCTTTCCATCATGAGGGAGATGAGCTTGTTGGCGTCTCCTCCATCCCTAACAAGTGAGTTTTCATATGTCAAAGAGCCACATTCAGACAACGGCAATTGGAAGTAACTGCTCAGAAGAAGATGCCCAAGAGTAAGTTGCCATGGAGATGGAAAGGCTAAACACCACTGTACTCCCGACCTCGGCGGAGGCTGATTTCTCCAAATGACAGCTGAGGTCGCAGGGGCATGGTGGGAAGCTCATCCTGCTGGCTCCGACTCTGCCTCTAGCCTATGGATAAGTAAAGAATTACTGCTTCCAGTTTAGGCAGTGCATTAACCTTCACAAGCCTGAACTTTCATTCAAATAATTGTAAAATAAGTATAGGTAGTGAAACCTGAGCAGAATCACTGCTATTTGTATGGCCTTTGGAAAGTTTAGGGACCCAACCCCAAGCATGGATCTGCTGGTATTTTAAAAGGAGAGGTCTCTTTCAAAGCTTTTTGCTGTAATTGGAAAACGTTAAAGCCCCAAATTACCAACAAAACCAGAAAATAATTCATTGACTGGTAGCCAAATGAATGCAAACAGGCTGGAAACACCTTTCATCAGCACTGGTGCTTTGTGTTCATTGGGGAGATTACCTTCTCTTCTACCTACTCGCATTGCTGATGAGTTCTTTTAGCTATAAATTCATTCCACAAAGTGTGTTAGAATAATTCTCTATATGTCAGCTTTGTCAAACCTGACCTGGGATCTGTCGTAAGGACAGAAGGGCAGCAAGTTCCTGCTATGAACCCCCATAACCTGCAACCTCCCTCTGAGCACATGACTCCCAGGAAAACAGTAAAACCCATTTTAAGTGCCAGCAGAGAGACCGGTAAGTACAGAGTGTCTGACAGAATTGATCTTCCTCTCAAGGTGAATAATAGGGCTTTTTTCAAAGCCTCGGCACTACTTCAAAGTGGTGTCTTAAGACATAGCTTATTGTGGGTGAGGTTAGCGGTGCAGGTTCAGGCACAGGAAAATGGCTGGTTGCAGAACCAAAATGACTTCAGAAATAAGTGCTTACTGGTGTTATTGTGAGCAGCAGCTTGTTGTTGACTGTTCTAAATGCCAAAAGCCGTTAAATTTTATTGTGATTTTGTGGAGTGGACCCTGCATTAGGAAGAAATAGCTCCTGTGAAAAGTACCACTTAGGGCCAGAAATATTTTTCAGCAAAACACAACTTGCGAGTCTGTGCTAAATCCCAGACAACTCTGTGACAATAATTTCAGAGAAACTCTTTTAATCCAGTGAAGTCCTTACAGAGCACAAGCCTGGAGAAGCCTAGAAAACAAACATGATTGTTACAGCTTTTATTCTGTCCTGTCATCAGTAGCAGGGCAGCCCTGCAAGAGTACATCTCACCAAGTCTACCTACTTAATTCTTGACCTGTTCCAAAGTCTCAAGTTTTATTGTTAATATTCTGACAGTGGTAGGGCCTGCCTGTTCAATATGGAGCTGGTTGAGACCTTAATTTTCCCTGCTGTAAAAATAGTCACTGCTGTCTATCTCACTGAGGCCAAAGCAGCAGTACAAAACCCTGAGCAAAACTCCTACACTTGGAGACATGTAGTGGAGTAGCATGTTTTCCTTTCCATTTCAGCTCCTGGGTGTTTTAATGGGCAACAAGTTATGTGGAATCAGTGACTGGAATCACTGTTTCTGACAAGCTAAGAATTGCTCCTATACTTGCATGTGCTATCCCATTTCCACACCGCACTAACCTGTCTCATCCACCTGTCGCTCCCTGTGACCTCTTTGAAGTTATTATGAGCCCAGTGTTTCTGTGCAAAGCCCCTAATTAATGACATGCCAAACAGAATTGATGTTGTGGCTCGTGTATTGGGATAGGGGCTCAGGTGAGTTGAGGCTCCAGTCCTGCTTCTCCCACGGGTGTCCTGTGTGACTGTACTGGTGTCCCTCATCTACAAAAAGGCACAATAATCCTTGCTTGTTTTCTGAGGGGATGCAGAAATTTAGTACTTAAAATACACTTGCCTTAGTAGTGGCAGGCCCTAAAACAAACTCAGAGCATCCTTATGAAGGAAAAGAAAGCAGCAATAGTACTTCAATACTGCAGTATTGAAGAAAAGTGGAAAGTGTGCAAATAGTAACTGTGTTAAAAAGAGTTTGGTAACCCTGTTCCACTGTATCAGAACATATAGGTGCCATTTTTGTAGATTCAAGACAAATTTCTGAAGTTTTCTAGATGCAGAATAATGTTTCAAGAACTGGCAACAGTATCATCAATAATATTATTGATTCTTTTTCTGAAGTTTGAAGGGAAACTGGCTCTGGCACCAGATTACTTGGCACCACCAAATCTGGGTTATGCTGGATACCATAAATACACAGATGAAATGCTTCCATCTGAAAGCCCAGTACTATATGGACTGCATCACAATGCTGAGGTGGGATACTTGACAGCAGCGTCAGATACTATCTCTTCAAAACTCTTTTGGAAATGCTGCCCATGAATTCATCTGTAGGAGAGGGATCAGCCCAGTCTGCAGAAGAAAAGGTGAAGTTCTTCATCTGGTGCGTTGTTGGTGCTGTTAATGACATGTGTAGCACACATTTTACTGTGTTATTTCAGCATTTCTGGGGAAAAAAAGAAGTGCCTTCAATTAGCAAAGATCAGCTGAGTGTTAATAGTAGTGATAATGCACCAGCCTGTGCAACGTACTGCACTAGGGAGGAATCTGGACCAGAGGAACACTTAACCTGTTATGCAGACTGTTTCTTTTTCAGTTTGAACTTAATATGGGGTGGGAAACAAGAGATGACTTTATCTTGCTGTTTTGTTTATAAGCAAGTTCCAGCCCACAGTCCTGTCTTCTTTCTGCCACATTTAGAGCACAGCCCAGCAGTGATATGTTGAGTCTCCACGCCAGGAAGAGCAGCCCAAGCACGGTGCTCTCCCACCGCTCCCCTTCCTTGGCCCTGGATCTGAGCAGGAGCCACGTGGCTGCTCCAAGAGACTCCCCATGCAAGCAGCAGCTGCAGAGGAGGCTTTCAGGGAATTTCAGTTTTCTGGTAGTCCAAAAAGGTGAAATCTGGGCAAGGAGGCTCTCTGACCATCTCTTAGCCCCAAATCTGGAGTTCAGCAGAACAATAATACCTATAACCTATCCAATGCTGAGTGGAATGGACCAACCCTAATACAAAGATAAGCTTGTCATTTCATATGGAATTAACTGGGGTACTGTTGTTCTGTTCACAGTCAAAATATCTCAGCCAGATTCTTAGTAGAGCCAAACTGATTCCAAAAATATGTAAAAGGCTGAATTTTCAGCATGGAACAGCACTGGTGCTGTGCTTAATAGATAAAATGAATAAAGGATGAGCAGGAAAGGAAAATGTAATCAGAAATCTTAGCTAGCTCTGTTATCAGATCCTGCTTGCTGCCTTCTGCACTTTCCTTTCTGAATGTAGGCCTGAGTAACTATGTCCAGATCCCCCCAAAACTGCCATATTAAGAGGCTGAGGCTTTAGCTCCTTATCCTTACCAGAGTTAATTAAATTCCCTTGCAACTGCCATTCTTGCTCTGCAACTCTCCATGCCTTTCTTTACTCCTTTTCCTCTGGGCACTCTTGTTTGTTTTTTTTTTTTTCCCTTATCTCCATCAGATCATGGGGGTTTTACAGAAGGGAATATGACAGCACTGCACACAAGTAGCCAAACAATGCTTCATGTCACGGGGCGAGCTTGTGCTTTTCACGTTTAGTTCCTGTGCACTTTGGTGAGTGTGGACAATTATATACGGCATTCATAATTCCTTCTGCCAAAGCTAAGGCTGAAACAAAGACTGAGCTGCATTAATGTTCTGCTTTCAGTTCCTGTTCATTAGTATTGTTACGCATTGTTTTTCATTTGTGTTCTGTCTCAGTTCCAGAGCAGGCCTGCGAGGAAGGAGAGAGGCTTTTTCGGGGCGTGAGACGTGCGCATGTGCCTGCACTTGTATTTTGCCTAATGCCTGAGTCAGTAAGGACAGTGGGCAGTGAAGGGGGAGGTAGAAGCTATGAGGTTCTATAGAAATGCAAACTACTACTTGACTGAAAAACAAAGGCAATCTAAGGGTACATCGTTGTACAAGCAGTCATCCAAGCCCAGCGACCATGTCTTGGTGGAGTCTGGGTGTCAGTGTTACATGAAAATGTAAAGCTAAATGGAAGCTGTTAACTGGTTTGCATTCATTTCTCTCATACTGTTGCCAGAGACAGCAAAAGTCAGGGAGCATCTCTGGATTTTATCTGCCTAAGAAAATGGGAGGTTTGGGCCCTCCTGGAGAAAAATCCAGGCTTGAAAGTAGAAGAGTCAAAATGAGCTGATTACGATGATTTCGGTCTAGAAAGGTTAAGAATGACCTGGATGATATTCTGTAGATGCTTCGCAAGTTTAATATGGCAGAAATCATGCAGAAGACCACTGCCTGGAGCCCCTATGACCTTTTTTGGAAATGAATAGCTATTCTTTATGATGCCAGTATACTTTTAATTGTTCTCCAAACAAAAGGGGACTTGATGTTTTCTCCTCACATGGAAGTGCAATCTGCACTCTTCTAGGATGCTTTGCCAGACACATGGACCGAACTGGCACATCCATCCACATACAGCCTTGCCCAGTGGTAAATATGCTACAGTAACAGGGTTTAGCTACTACACACAGAGCTATTCCAGTGATATAAAACCAGCAGCTGTGTTCCCCCCCCGCCTTTTTTTTTTTTTTTTCTGTCCAAAATTTGTTTTTGTGCAAGTCAGTGTTACTTTGAAGGGAGTTTTGCAGAAATGCTAATACTTTCCTAAAGCAAGGCTTTGTTGTCCCCTCCCTTGTCAGAAGTGCTAGGGGTGTTCGACACCTTGCAGGACTCCTTCTCCCCTACCCTGCCACTGGCAATATCCACTTGCAGATGATTAGATATGGAAAAAAATAGGCAGTGTTTTTTGAAATTCCTCTAATATCTCATGGCAATGTGTGCTGCAATATGCTGTTATTCAGTCTGTTAGATGCTTATGCTCCTGATTTGTACTTTGCTCTGGCCTGTTGGAAGTTTAAATGCACCACTGAAGATGGTATCAGGCAATTTGCATTGAAGAAGCCATCAACTGTCCTTACCAATTTTTGGCAGTTTCTTAAGGTGTGTTAACATGAGTAATGGTGATGTTCGGGTTTCTCCTCAAGACAAGTTTTACAGGATTGAGCATACTCACATTCTGTTGCCAGCAACCTGTCTCTTGCAGATGACCTTCTACAATTGATTTTGGACATACCTACATCAGGGAAAGAACAAATCGCACTAAAACCATGACCTTATGCTTAGAGAAGCGTATACGTTCTAGTTATTTCAGCCATGTACCTTGTCTGTCGACAGAAGGACTCTTACACATGAAGTCTGAAAATATATTTTGTCTAAAAAAGTAGTACTAAAAGATTAAGGCAGAGGCTATTGCTGCTTCTCTTTTAGGGTTACTGATCTTCTCATCCAATACGGAGACCTTGAGATCTGGACAGAAGGTCTTGTGCTGAAGTGGTGTGGCTTTCTGGCTTGTTCAATCCTCAGTCCTTTCTAGCAGGTAAGCAGTGATGGTTGTAAGGAACCAGATATATCGTTTCATTGCCAAACACTTCCTTTTTACCATTGCTGTTCACTATGTTTGTGATGGTTAAGAGTGCAAGTTTTCCTGCCATTATTATTTAACCAATTCAGTGCATATTTCATGGTACCATTCTCATTTATTCTTTAGTATTAACACAGTTACCAGGTGAAGTACAAAAAATAAATGAGTCTGCCAGTCCTCTTTGTGCAGTTGTTGCCACAGTATGGGATGAAAAATCTTCAGCAGTGTATTGATGTCTCATTTCTTGCCATGATCAGAACACACATGTATGTATTTATTCTGAAGACCACACTGAAGCCATGTGAGAGCCTGATAACAGGGTATCATCTAAAATTCTGCATAGTCACCAATGGAACTCAGATAAATCCTTTGTTAGCCTAGCAGAAAGGTGGCCAGGAGCTCCTCATAGGACACTTTGGCCAGACTGCCATCATTCCCTAGAGAAGATGGGCAGTGGGGGCCTGGGGAGTGTTTGCAGCCCAGACAGAAGCTCCCCTCCCTGTATGTGGAAGCTGAAGGGGATGGCATCACACAGGCTGGCAGGCAGCAACTCTTCTCTCTGCTGCTCGTGTCAAGGTCCCCAAATGGTGCTTATTCTATGCCACAGGCACAGAGAAACCCAACTGTACTTTTCCTTCTTCTCTTCAAACTTTCCCTTCTGGGACCTGTTCCTATCAAGGGCTGGGGGGATGTAAGGACCATGAAGGTTAGAGTAGATGTTAGCCCAGGCTTGTTCTGAACAGGCACTAGGCTGGAGAGAAGCGTTGTCTGAGAGTGCAGACAGCAGCGCAGTCTTGCTCCCCAGCTAGGGAAGGGGTTGGTTTGTTCTGTACTCTGCAAAATGTTTCCAAGCAGCTGCATTCGTGCAGCTTTTTTACCTTACTAATGGCCAAAGAAAGAAACAAAACAAACCACCAAACCAAATCGAAACAAAAACCCCAGTCAGTCTCAAGCTTGTGCATAATATGCCCAAGAGGGGCACATAAAAATTCTGACATTAAAATTGCTGTCTGGATGTTGAATTATTTGAAAGTATTATTTTTTTAAAGCTGTAATGCAGAGCATGGCATGCAAGAAGAACTGCCCTTTGGATAAAGTGTGCTTGACTATAGACGTTACCAAAAAGAAGATTATGGCCACTCACTACAGGAAGGAGCTTTTATCTGTGGGCTTTTCATGAAACGTAAGAAATAAACTTAAATTGCTTTATTTCAGTAACCTAGTTCAGGGACTTTAGTTTCCTTCCTGAGCCAGGGAAGTTCCATCAGGAGTTGGACTCAAGTGTTTTGATGCTATGAACAGCACCAAGGAAGTTTAGGGATAGTTGTGGACTGTTGGTGTTGGTCCACTGTGACTTCAACTTTAATACCAGTTTGGTATCCTAATCACTGACAATGCTTCATGCATTTAAATAACTGTTAACTAAGCCTGAACAAGGTCTGCATTTTAGTAAAGCAGCAGCTCTAATCTAGTTGAGGGTCAGAGGCTTAAAGACTATTCTAGAGACTTTTAAATTTCACCCTGATACTGATCACCTGGAAATTTTCTGCAGCTCTTAAGAGATGCAGAATAGGGTTAGTAGTTACCAAGTAGTTACCAGATATTGCTAAACTGGATCAAGCCATCTACACAGTTGCAGGTAAAAAAACCCCAAACAAACCAAAACACACACACACAAAAAAAAAAAAACCCAACCAAACAAAACCCCAACCAATAAAATCAGAAAATCATCTTTCTCCTGTCTTGTCTTCCACCTTGGCAGAAAGTTTTCAGTTCTAAATAAACAGATCTAAAGAACTCTGAATTTTTCATTTCCTAGGCCATAATACTTACAGGTCATTGAGGAGACACACCAAGAAGCAAGGAAATACTTGAGAACCTCTGTATTAGCATGAGGTATAATGACACACCTAACTGGGTGATGTGTAACAGAAATAAGTTTTTCAACTGGCTTTCCATGCAGTCAATTATTGCAGTAGCTGTACTATGGTTGTAGGCTGTCCCTGAATGGAAATCATGTTTATCTGTTCTTGATACACAACCGCTCTTTTAACAACTTTCAGAGGCTAGATATTGTACCTTGCTCATTTGGAATTCTATTTTCCTGAGACTGAAACACCTAGTTTAGGAATGACAATTAAGGCCCGCAGTCAAAATGCGATTTCAGTTTTAACTTAGTTGACAGTCTTTCTAAGTTGCATCTAATTAGAGGAAAGGTGAATGACTCCAACAGGCAATTAGAGAAACATCATCATTACTTGTACTCTTCACCAGACCCAAATATAATAAAAGGAAAACAACTTTTTTGAAAGGGAGTTGTTACTACAGCAGATAAGCCCCAAGGGGAAAGTTGGGGTGAGGGACCAGAGCAATGATGAGCATGTCATCTGACTGTTGCTTTTTGAAAAGGTATCCTCAATTCTTCAGACGATTTCTCAAAAATATCTGTCACTCAAAGGGCAACACTGTTTACTCCTGCTCTGGATATGAGGAAGACATCAAGGAGCCTTGTAAGCTGCAGTTGCTGTGTTCCTGTGTTTGTGCTGGTATTTGCAAAAGCAAACTTTTCTGTTTATATATAAACACTCCTAAAATCCACAAGCATCTGCAACATTTTATATGCTGTTTATGTTAGAAGAACACAAAACAAACTTAACAAATCCGGCAGCTTTCAGAAAGTGCATGGCCCTTCAGCAGCACAGAACTCATCTGTCTTAACTACACTGAAGTACCTGTTTGACATCTCACTGTACAAACATACTCCAGCATAGTTCTCCACCTTTTGGAATACTCCACCATAAACTAGCGGAGAATTAGGAGAAAAATCTGAGCACTTGACTTTGACAGGCACACTCAGTCACAGGCATACTCAAAGTCCAAACTGTAAGTAGTTTCCAGTCCCTGTTTAAGCCCAAATTATTCTGCTCTTGCATTATGGAAGACCATGTGTTTATTACAGGTGCCAGGTGGGACATCCAGCTGGGGACCATAATTGAAGCCCCAGCTCAAGGAATTGACCCCAGCAATGCCAGTCATTTTTGTAAGGGCTATTCCAGTGGATGGTAGTGAAACTAAGAATGTTTACAAATGTTCAGTTCATAAAACCAAATGCAGAGGGCCAACTTATGTTTGGACTTTCAATCTGAAAAGCTCAGAGAAGCCACCTAACTGTGTTCTGGCAGCAGTAGCCTTACTCTTGGCAGTTTAGTACTAAGCTTTAATTAGTACGTGCTGCTTTCTCAATCTGCCTTGTACTTAAAGCAAAAGAAGATAAATATTTTTCACAGTCAGCTGGAGCAGCAGATTTGTCTCACAAAAACACATTCCTTAGTGTAACACTCGTGCTCTATGTTGTTATTTCCTCATCCGTCAGCGTTGTGTTCATGTGTTTCGCTACATAATGATTATTGATCTGCAAGCACTCCTTCATTACAGCAGCTATGGGAAAGTAAATGGGAAACATCAGCATCTGGGTGTAGTTTGACTCACAAAATGCTCCTCTTCATTATTCTTTATTCTCTCCATAAAATGAAACATGTATCTTACAGTAATTTTAACATAATCATACTGCAATACAAATGTTGCATTTAAACAAAGTTGTTTGAAAGCTTGATTGTACATATGAAAAAATATCTAAGTATGAACTGTATTTAAAAAAATAATTCTGAACTTAGTGATTTAAACTAGTTAATCAGTTATGATTGCTGTAAGGTAGTTGGTTCAGTAACCAGGTGCATCACAAAAACTGCTGGTGAGCAATTCTTTTTCTTTATTGGGATGATGTTTAAATTTTTTATTATTAATTTTTTTTTTTTTACAAAACACTCTTCCACTTTCATGTTTCAGTGACTAATTGCACTTTGGAATAAAAAAAAAAAAAAATCATCCTCCCACTGTTAGGTTGCATCAGCTTTGGCTGGAATATAAGGGCATTGAGATGAAAGAACCCTTCCCTTCTCTGCAGGGACAAGTTCCATAAACTACAGGAGAAGGAACAGGTTCAGAAAACAAGGGTTGGAAAACAGAATCTTTATGGCCAAGTTGGAACACAAGAGGTTTTTTGTTTCTTTTAGGATGGGGTGTGCTTTACAGGTAGTTGTTAAAACCCTTTCTGCAAAGTTGCACAATTATATAAATAAAAATATTGCTCAAATTGACCAAGTTCTCCATCATGTGGTCATGTAGCTCTATTAAAAATTAACCACTCAAGGTTCAAGAGTGCCATTTCACTTAACGTATAAGCCTGTGCCTGTAGACTTCTCTACCAAAACATTTTCCTGAGAGATCTTTTGCATAAGACCACATCAATCAAAAAGTTCTCAACACAGAAAAGCATATACTATGCTCTACAATTCTATCTTATATAAAATATAGTAATAACCTTTTGAAGTCAAAACTTGTCAACATAACAGGCTGCTGCTGCAGGTCCAGCTTGAGTTCAGTGTCCTCAATTGTCATCTGCCAGTTGTTTTTGTAAACTAGAAGACGTGAGAAAACAGTGTTAGTGCTTTTTAGAAAACTCAGGTTCCCCATAAACAGACCGCTTCCATTTCTGAAGATGACAACTTCTAAAGCAGCACTTCTATACCTTGATACAATCAATACGTATTTCAGATGGGGAAAAGCACCTCAATTTCTTAAGCAAATGAGTTGCTTACACAGACATGACTCGCTTCAATGAAACTGATTTCAGCCTAGGAGAAATCTCAAATACAAGAGACTTCTTTCACATAGATCCAGGATCTGCCCCAGGCCACAGAAGTCAATGATTATTTAAAGGGCTACAACAGTTTAAAAAGCAACGACCACAGGGCACATCCCTCACCTCTCCAGGTACTCCTTGACGTTGTTGTAGCCGTAGAACTTGGCCAAGTGGATGAGCATGCCTGTGGCACAGCGCCCGTCCTGCCGGCGGCAATGGCTGCAGTTGCACACCCCCCGGCAAGGAGGACAGATCCAGGCCTGCAAGGGGTCGAACATGGGAAGGGGGGTAAAGGCAAGCCATGAGTAAGGTTGTATTCACCTTCCTGTTGCTTAGACAGACAAGAGTATGGCTTCCTTACTGTGTGATTGCTCAGGGCAAGGTTTTGAAAGCCTGAATCAGCCAGCCAACCAACCTTGTTAACACTTTCCAAATTTTGCAGGATTAAAGAAATTATTAAGCACTGCACTTTTGCTTGAACACTTCTGATTCTGAAGACTGAGGCGCTCTGATCTGTTCAGTATGAATTTAAAAAAGACTAAAGCCATGTGTAATGCCTAATGATAACTCATCCTATGTGAAGCTGACTGTAACAAACTCCCTCGAAAATAAGGGGTACCCACGGTGACAAGTTTCACTGGCTTTGCCTGCTGGCATAGCCCTACTCCTGAGACGGAATTACTCAGCATGTACATGAAGCCAGGCATCTCCCAGCTGCTCAGCAACTGGACACGAAGGTGCAAGTGCAAACAGCCTGCATTACAGTATAGCAGCCATTACCACACTGGGCCATTAGTTCTTCATAGTCCTTTGGAAGAGCCCAAAAGCCCATCTCTAAAGCAGAGGTGGGGAAGACGAGGTCCCAGGACAAGCTGAGGATAGAGAGAATTGGCAGCAGCCTGTGCACTCTCCTGGCTCAGTGCCTCGGGGGACAACAGAGAAAAGGGACACAACTCTAAGACTTTTAGGTATTCTTCTTCTTTTTTCTGATATTTAAAAATCAGAATCTAAAAAAAGGAACCTGCTTTGTATGCCACCTTACTGAGAGCATTAAAAAGAGGGTACATTTTGGCATTTTTCTGAAAGGGGACAGAGTCCTTTTCTTAGAAGCTCTCCTGCTTTCCCTTCACTATCTGGGCAAGCAAGGGGAGCTCCAAAGCATGAAGCTGGATGGATTGTAACTGAGGTCCAGCACCTTCCACTTGAGTTCCACCACAGTCAAGTGTCAATCATAACAGTACTACAGAACTTCCCATGGCAAAAAGCTTTGAACACCACATTATCATGAGCATATATTCATCACAGCTTACTAACAAAACCATATCCATTACATGTTCTTTCCAAGACCAAGAACAGATACTTACCGGATCAAGCAGGGCTGATTTAACATCTTCCCCATATCGATTTCGAAGACACGGTCCACAAAACTGCCCCCTTACTCCTCCACAGCCCTCGTTGCGACAGATTGTCTTCGTATCTATTGTCTTTTGTCGACACTGGTGGCAAGTACTACCCTGAAATTGGAAAGAAGGAGAAATATGTATGTATGAAAGACACCTTAAATGCTTGTTGCTGGACTTTCCTAATGTATCTGCTGATAGCAAAGGGCAAACTTCAAACCAAAGTCAAAATCAGCAATGAAAATCCTAGTAACCATAAGTTCTGTTATTATGATAAATCATATAGTTATCTGGAGAGATGCTAGGGATTTCACAGAGATAGTGCCCAGTCTCAGTTGCACTGTCTCAAACTACATGAACCTCATGCTGCAGTTCTGATCTTCCCCTCTATCTAGGAAAAAGCTAAAACTTTTCAGAAAATGTCCTGTGACTCATCTCTGCAAACGCAATGAAGCGTGCAACACATAGTAAGTTGATCTAGATCTTTATGACAATTAATAATAGCCAAATCTGGTGAAGGAAAGGAGGAAGAGTTCCACCAAGAGCTTTGGAAACTACCCAACCTGTACAGAAATGTTGCTTCCACAGGGTACAAGGAGCACAATTATTTAATGGTACACCCAGCACCACCACAACATTTATATTAAGTGAGAATGAGAGATAAAAGGGATGCCAAGTCTTATCAGTAGTGAGTCATAGCTACAACAAATTCTACTTAACAACTCTATGGCAAGAAAGCACTTCTTTGTAGAAGCAAAAAGTTGGTGGGGCATATCAACCGGCATGGGCAAGCCCAGGGAAGCCTGGCAAAGCTTTCAAAGTTGTGCTTGTGTAATATAATAATGCAGCGCTGCACTCTCCAGAACCTCAGGAAAACACACCTTTCAGCAAACACCACATGAACTGTTAAGAGACTTTCAATTTCAAGTTAATAGATGGAAAAAAACACAGCCACTTACTAGAACTTTGTCATAGATTTTGTCTTTAACAGTGATTGCAATGTTGTCCAAGTCCTCCTCAGTAATATCCTCTACTGGACGGTAAGATGAATATTTTGATGATCTCCTTCTCTTGCGCACTCCACAATCCCCCTGCTAAACAAACTCATCTCAACACCTTTTGTCTGTTTTCCCACAGACTCTGCCACCGCACTTGGTGACAAATTCTTTCATTTATAATGCATACGCGGTCTAGAGGGGACAAACTACAGGCTTACAGACCATCAGAAGAACAAGAATAGAGTTTCCAAATGATCTCTGCCTCTTTCTCTCCCTCTCCTCCCTAATCTTTTCTCTACTTCCTTTATTATTTATTGTTTCTATGTTCTTCCTTCCCATCATTGTTACTTCTGTTTCCACAAATTCCTAACTTGGTTTTCTGCTCCCTCCTTTTCTTTGCATTCCCTGCACACCTCCATTGTAACTCGTCATACTCCATTTCTTCCCTCTCAGAATCAGGAACCATAACCATCTGTCTTCCCATGCTTTGCTTGTCCAATCTCTTAGCATGCTCTAATTGTTTTCCTCAATTACAAACTCTAATGTCCTGCAAAAAAAACCCTTTACTGAAGTTTTAGGTAAGTACTGCCACACACAGCTCTTTCTTATTATACTGTTTGTTATTTTGAAGACAGTCTTCCACTCACTATTAAGTGCTCTTTTTTTTTTCCTTCCAAATATCTTTCTCTTTGACCTGAAATCATGGATCATCACTCTGCCCCTCATGAGATTTCAAACTTCATGTACATGTCTTATCTTATCCTTAGCCTTTGCCCTACACCACTCTTAACATTTAATTTGTTCTTCACCCCAGATGAGCTCTATTGTCTTCAAAATAGCCATTTACCAGCCCAGATTCTCATTCAGTGCTACTCCTTTTTCAATAGCCAAGTTCCCTCTATAATGCTTCAACTATGCCCAGCATTCACTCCTACAAGCAGAACTGGGATCCAGCACATGCAAATGCAAACTTAAAAGAGTCTTCCTCATAAAAGGCTATACAGTAAATATAACCAAAGCAAATGACCACCATAAGCTAAAAGAGGGAAAAAAACAGATTTAAAAAAATGGGGAAGAATAAAACCTGCAACTTTTGAATGGCTAGCCAGTACATCAACACTTTGTTGGTGCAGATTCCCTTCATTCATTCTCAGTTCTGCTACCTAACTCCTATCTTCTCTCTGCTATTTCCAGAGAAGGGTTTTTACTGATTTTTCCTGAGCCAGAAGATAGAGAAGATCTGCTTGGTCACCTCCTCCAGCCCCACTGCTTTGCCATTTGCGGGCCTTCTACATTGTGGACTCTAATAATTTTCAGATAATAAATAAATAATAGACCATAAGTAAACTGATTTCTTATATGTTTAACAACACAGGTCACAGATAGAGCCCAGTTAGCAGGGAAAAGATGAGTCACGAAGGCCTGAAGACAACTTCTTCTGTAGCTAATCCCAGAAAAGGTTCTCATTAAGTTTCTGTAGGATGTGATTTCTGCTCTTAGTGTTGACCAGCAATTTAAATAAGTGTTTCCTAATCCCTGACTACCAGAGATATCAACGTCTGGCAAATACCAGAGTGAGTCTCTTCTTCAAGAGGTTTTGTTGTCTATAGCTACGGAAGTGTTCTGCAAATTTGACAGCCGAATCAGTAAATTTTTCCAAGGCAAATTTCTCTGGTGGACGAGCGTTTCTGGTTGGGTTCATGCGACGTGTTATCTGGCCTTCAGAAAATGTCCTCCTTGGGGTTTTCTTCTGTTTCTGGAAAGATAAAGTGATACAGTTATGTTTGTAGTGTTAAACACCAGAAATTATCTCAAAATATCTGTCCTATCATGAACTGATCTGTTCCTCTCCCACTCCTTATTTTTAAGCCAAACCTCACCAATTTCTAGCATTCTTAAGTGTTCTCCCTACATGCCATACCTTTTTGCTCTTTTTAAAACACCACACTTTCCGTGTCAAATTCTATTCAAATTAATGTCACAGAACTAGACCAACATTTTTTGTATGGCATATTAAGGCTAGTTCCCACTGTTCTTCAGCAGCAGAAGCTTCATATTTTCCCACATATTTAATACATCTTCAAGGAATAATCTGAATTGAAGTTTATTTTCTTTTGTATTTTTTAAATTGAAAGGACATTAATAAGTTTCTTCTCCTACTTCCAGGTTCCCAGATGTGGAAAATACTAGGAGGCACAAGATTTGCTTTTCATATTGTCACACCCGCCAATTTCTGCATGAAATAATGCAGACGTAATGCAACAGAAGTGCTGCATGGACACCCACCATAAAGGGATCTACTGAATCTGACAGGATAAACAAGGTGTAGGAAGCAAGTCTGCTTGCTGCCGTATTCTTTAGTTAATTCCTTCAAAAGTGAAAGGCACATCACAAGGAGACAGGCTGGAAGTCAAACACCAAGCAGAAGAGATAACTAGAATACTCCTGATGCCCTGTAGCAGGCTTACATACGTATTCAAAGGATGTTTAAGTTTCTATACCATTTAACTAGAGCTAGCAAGGTTACAGGCTTTCAAAGACTCTAGAATTTGGGTTCACCTTTACACCTTACAAGCAGCACACCAGCATTTCTATATGGGTTTCCCAAAGACATGGCCCTGGAATTTCTCCTCAAATTTCTTCATCTTATAATACATGTGGAAAAACATCACTCTACAGAGAACCCAGAGGGGTTGACAGTTTTCTGCATCTAGCCAAGAAAAGCCAGTTGAAATAACTACACTATTATCCCAGGTTCATGTTGAACTGGTTGAATTTCATCAACATAGCTCTAGTGGGAAGGGTGGATTTTAAAAGAAAAGCCTGCCAAGAGGGAATTAATTGGAAAATTAGCAGGATCTAAACACAAAGCAACTACTCTTCTTTATTCCCATATACACAGACATTTGTCTAGCACCTCAAAAGCATTTTTGGAGCAAAAATGATAAAGTAGCGTCTCACCTTGGTCTCCATATTTCTTAATGAATTATCTTACAAAATTCCATGCTCTCACATAACCCTTGGTTTATAAATACTGACCAATAGCAAATCCATACAAATAAAGTGACTAAAATCAAAGAAAACCAGAACAAAATTGGTGAAGGTGTTTCATTGGGAAACATATTAATCCTAAATCTAGCAAAAAACACCTGTCAGCTCTAGCTGGTAATGGAGACTTACCGAAGGAGTCGACGCAGGCGTTTTCACTGGGAACAGGTCAGGTATGGAATTTAGTTCTGCCAGCAACTGGGCAAGCTGAAATCAACAGTGATGCCACATTGAAAACTCACTGCAAACTTGCAAATAAGCAACACATACCATCCACTCTCTATAGGCACTCTGAATTATATCTAAAGATATGAAGTTTCAGTGCATGAAACCTTTCTGGAGGCACTTTATTTAAGTGAGGCTCATAAAAGGGGCTCATTTACCCCTGAATGCACAAAACTTTTGTAGGCAATACTAACTTCACAGGTCCCATTATTTCTTACTGGCAATTAGAGTTAGCTGGAATTACATCCAGTTTTGTCAAAGCAGCACGAGGAAGCCTATTACGACATGGTTATGATATCTATGACCAACAGTGAGAAATTCACAGTTCATATGACAGGAGGGAGAGAAGTAAGATGGGTGCCCTTGGCAGCAAGAGCCCTTGAAGCTCTAGTAGAGGACTGTAACATGTTTCCTGTGAAGTATTTTACTAAGTGACTGCTGATATATCTGTGCTTTTTGCCAGGGAACTCCATGTCCTCTTAAACACTAACACTGCAGCAGGGAAACCTGGCTTGACATTTTATAGTAGTCCTTAGTAGAAATGACTAGGAACATCCTTTTTCCTATCATAAGAGCTTGCGCTGATTCCACAGACACTGAAACCACAGCCAGCAACGCTAAATACCCACTGCTTCATGCAGATATACAAAGCAACATGGGTACACGCTCATTTGCAAAGTCATAAAACAATTAAACCCTGCTGGCAGTTCCCTACACCATGGTGTATGCAGTATCAGAAGCACCATGTAGGCCCACACATCCAAGAAGTATACTTGAGCCCCAAGACTGCTTGGAGGCCGCAACTTTTCCTGCAATATAGTAAAACCAAAGAAGCCACTGAGGACCCAGCATCAACTCAGGTTTGCACAGCAGTGTGACAATTACAGAGAGCTGGTGGCATTTTGGACAACAGAGGAAAAAGCATTAGGGAACAATCAGAGTCTCTTTTCCCTCACCTACATGTGCGTGTGCACACACACACACACACACATACACACACACACTTTCAGCAGATACACAGCAAAGCACAACTAAACATCACATGCCACACAACTGAAAAATTACATTTATCATCCTCCACAGTTTTTAGCTGTCTTTCCAATCAGTACCTGCAGCAGATCTCTCAGACACAAACAAAAACCCAGAAACTCTGTTGTGCAAATGACACCACGAACCACCTGACGGGACAAGCTGGTTTTCTGACATGTTCTGAATACAAGACTGAAACTGGGGCATCTCTAACTTTGTTCACATCCACATACAACTTTGCTTTTAAACTCGTGCAGGCTGGTCCTACATGAGGCTATTTTAGGGGTAACTGCCTGAGTGCTAATGATCCTCTAGGGTTTTCCAAGGTTGAAACCGTCAAACACAAACCACGAGATCCTCCCAAAGTCCCAGCACAGCACCAGCCAGGAATCTAAAATTCAAGTGTGATGAAGGTAAGTACTCAAATGTAAAGGTCGGAGAACAAAGCACTGCTCTTAATTCTTACCATGGCTTTATTTTCTTTAATATTCATGGCTCTCTTAAGCAGAGCACTGGAAGTTTCCTCCTGTGTTTCTTTAATGTCTTCTTCAGATTCTGAAGCAGAGCCCTCTAGTTTGTCCCATCGCTTGCGGCTTATTTCTTTTGAAAGAGGTGTGAGGGATTCATTGTTCTTTAGAGGTAAGTTAGAAAAAGCCTGTTCAGGCACTTTTTTCTCAGATGACTTTCTGGTAGGAAACTGAAAGGAAACACGAAGGCCAAACCTTCTCTTGGGAGAAACTTTCTTCTT
This sequence comes from Streptopelia decaocto, assembly GCF_964273445.1. Lineage (NCBI taxonomy): Eukaryota > Metazoa > Chordata > Aves > Columbiformes > Columbidae > Streptopelia > Streptopelia decaocto. The sequence goes on along the minus strand of NC_138655.1, from coordinate 130,347,501 downwards.
CACCTCTTCCTCCTCTTGTTCCTCGCTACCCAATAAATTATTGTGTTCTTCATCACTCAAGTCTGACTCTGTTGCCTACAGGCAGGAAAAAAATCCCATGTTACATCATCAGCTGTGATTCACGAAAGGTAATTTTTAAACCACTAATTTTAGGCAGTAGTCTCACCACTTGAATGCACTGTCATAAATTCACCTAAATCAACACATTTTTAAAAGTTCACAGTACATAACTTCTCCCTGTGCAGAGACCAACACAAAATCTACATATATTAATATTGTCTGAGATACAGACAGGCTGTCTTCAGAGGAACAATCTTGCCCAGCACAGTCAGTCTACAAGTTCTCATTTCTAACATGGGATATTACATAAAATAAAGCTTTTTTTCCTCTTTCAATACAATACATACTTTTCTTCAGCATGAAGAATGAACATCACAGTGTATCAGAAACCTACTAGAACATGAGGTTTGCACAGAAAAGACAGCGAAAAATAAAGTCAACCTATACATTCATGCATGGGTGACTGCCTTTACCAGAACTCCTTTCTTGTTCACATCCACCTCGCTTGAAGTGAAGCCTTCAAACGCTTCCGTTTCAGAATCAGTGTCTTCAGTGAAAATCCTCCGCAGTTCTTCAGTGAGGTATCTGGACTGAAATTGAACACCCTGTAAAAATATCAAGCCAATAGCTGTGAGAAAGAGTCAGATACCGAGTCACACAGTCACAATAAAGAGGTTCTGAGGTTCAAGCAGGTACCAACTAGGTGGCAGGTACTGTTAACACACTTTGCAGGAAGAAAAAAAAAAAAGCAGAAGAGTTTCAGCATTAAGTTACTTAATTTAGCAGGATTTTTTTTTCCTCATTTTGAGCACAAGGCTTTAACTGAGCTGCTTGTAGGGGAAACTTTCTTCTTCACTTCTTCCTCCTCTTCTTCACTACTACCCAATAAAACTAAACTATCAGTTTTCTTATGTGTAAATTACCATGCTGTTGTGTGTGGTTTTTTCTGGATGTAAAAAAGCGGGCCTTGAATGGCTTTGTGTTGAAGAAAATACAAACTACAGCCACAGTAAGAAAGAGCACTCCTTTTTTTCACTTAGCAGTAGAAACAACACTCTCCTCTGGGCTTCCTGCAGCAGCACTCAATGCTCCTGGAGATGGAGTCTGCTCCTCCTCACACTGTTACAGCATCACTGAAGTGACAGATACCAACACAAAACCACAGAGCTTTGAACAGCCTGATTAACACCCCCCCACCTTCCAAATGCTTAACTCTCTCTGTTTTAGTGGTGCAGTTTATCATTCAAATGTGTTGTAGAATACACAGATCCCATATTTCTGTCTGCAGACTTGAAAGTCCAAAGACGAGCAACAAAGCTGGTGAAGGATCTAGAGAACAAGTCCTATGAGGAGAGGTTAGGGGGACTGGGCTGTTTATTCTAGAGAAAAGGAGGCTGAGGGGAGGCTTTATCGCCTTCTACAACTACCTGAAAGGAGGTTGTAGCGTGGAGGGTGTTGGTCTCTTCTCCTGAGTAACAAGTGATAGGATGAAACTGCCTCAAGTTGCACCAGGGGAGGTTTAGATTGGATATTAGGAAAAATTTCTTCACGGAAAGGGTTGTCAGGCATTGGAACAGGCAGGAAGTGGGGGAGTCACCATCCCTGGAGGTGTTTTAAAGACAGGTAGATGTGGCAGTTAGAGACATGGTTTAGTGGTGGACGTGGCAGTGTTAGGTTAACAGTTGGATCTGATGGCCTTAGAAGTTTTTTCCAGCCTAAATGATTCTATGATTCTAAGTAAAAAAGTCAGGCCATGAAAAACACACTAAGATCTCATTAAAACTCTCTTCATGATATGCACATTACATACCAATTAAACACAATGCATTTACTAAATCAGAAATATATTTCCTTACTTCCTGTCAGACTTAGTAGAAGACCATCTGTGAACTTGTCCTTGTTAGTCTCCTGAAAGGCTTGTTCATGGTAAGAATATAACCCATGTCCACATCGCACCTGCCTCTTGAAAGTCAGCAACATTCACTTAAGTTTGTTTCCCCAGTTTTCCTCTGCTATTTCTTCCTCCCACGCAAGATACAAAAATGACCTTTCATACGATGCACTCGCTAAATATCTTTATTCTTCCTTTCAATTCCCTCCTTTCCCTGACTTTAATTACACACTTCTTTATGTTAAGATAATATCTGGTGAAAAACAGATACAATAGATGAGTGGAAAAACTTACAGGGGAAAGGGAGCGGGGAGCTACTGCATATGCTGTTTCTTTACACTTAAACATCTCCAACAAATTATTACGGGTAATTGGAATGAGTTTTCTCTGAACAAAATTACATTATTCTTTTGTTGATAGCTGTGGTGCAGCTGCTTGAGAAAGGAACAAACACAATAGGGAAGTTACTTTGAAGTTAAATTGCATGTCTTGGAGGGAAACTGAAGTTTTTATGCATTCTGTGTTTTCATGAAATTCCACAACGAAGGCTGGGGTGGGGGCGAATAAGCTGTTAGCTGAATTGACTAAAAATAGCACACCTAGAGCTATGCTGTTACACCTATGAAGAAAGGTCTACACAAGGTAAAAGATGCATGAGGGATACCTACAGGAGAAGCGGCTGAAAGTCAGCAGAAGGGCAGAGATTTGGAGAATAGGATTGCAGAAAGCCATGAGGAAAAGCAGACATGCAGAGATCGCTACTTGTTAATGTATTTGCGCAACAACATCCAAGGGAACACCTGATGCACTGACATTCCATTCACCACCCCGGCAGGGCAGCTGACTTGCCTCCTTTCCCAGCAGCTACAATTTTTTCTGAACTTCACATCATTTTGCTCTTCCCACCAAAACTTTTTCGTTTCCTGCACAACGAGGACCTATGGTCTTTCTCAGTGATAGTGGTGTTTGGCACCATAAATGGATGGAACTCAGGATAAGAAAAAAATAAAGTTTTTATTGTGCCATTTAGTCATAAAGGAGTTAATCTCAATACTGATGGAGATTTTAAATAATTCTCAGCCCAAGAGAAACACAGAAATGGTGAGGAAGGCTGCAGTGCCAGCTGTAAATTTGGAACTAGTCTCACTGGGATTCCCAGTAATGCATGTTCAACTAACAGTACCAAGCTCAGCCACAGCATTTTTCATCAGGGGATTTAAAAATGTTTGGCAGCAAAGGTCATTATCATCACCTCCATCTCACGGGTTGGAAAACCAAAGCAGAGAGAAGCAAAGCAAGGTGCTTGCAGTCCCCAAGCAGGCAGCAGAAGCTCAGGCTCCATCCCGCACAAGGGTCCCCCTCCACCACCACCATCACCACCACTCTCCTTCTCGATCCTTCTTCATGCTCCACACAAAGTCACAAATACAAGAGCAAGCTACCTCCTCGTTTTCTGAAGTTATCAGGACCACTGTCTAGCAATAAGATTATGAAGCAATTCAGAGACCAGAATATTTCACTATGTTTTAGTCACCATCTTTCTCCATAGCACAGATCATGACTCTACCCCAAATGGCTTCTGCGCTCCCCTGAGGCCATTCGCCTACAAAGGCTCAGAAATAGCACATACTCATATAAGACTCATCCTGTCTGTTTCCTTTGCTAACTCTAGTCATCTTCCTTTTCCTCAGCACCTCTTAACCGGGTACTGACCTGACAAACTAGGAAAAGGCATTTTCAATTTTGTTATTAATGGAACAGAGGGAGCTTTTTGACAGAATATCTGACAAAGGTATCTTTTAGCACATTAGCCCATATCTGCCAATTATATAATTATAAGCTTCTAAAAGACTAAAAACTAAAATTTCTGGCAGCCAAGATGGCACACCAGTTCTCTTCCTTTCTTGTGAATTCAGCTGGTACTGCCAGCTACCAAATCAGAGATTGAAAAATATCAAATTGCTATGCTGATCCAAGCTACTTCACCATTAAGAGAGCAGAGAACCAGCAAGTTGCACAATTGCAGCAGGAGCTGATGGTTTCTGTGGGTCACCACCACCAAACCACGATTTTAGTGCAGATACGGCACTGACAGAAATTAATACAGAAACAACACTGAGATGCATTTCTGGAAGAAATACATTGAAGTCTGCATACTCACAAATGCCCATCTATTATCATGTATTTCCACTGTCTTATGTATCCCGAGCACACCAGCCCAGGATGGTAATTCTTTCTTTTCTGTTTGCTACACTTACCTACTTCACTTAAGCTCACCTTCTAATGAAACACATTTCCCTTTTTATATTATAAAATAGTTTTAAAAGCAATCATTAAATCCTAAGAAGGATAGCAAGTTTGTTTACATTTCTTTTTAATATGGGGACTGCAGATTATGGGGTTTGCTGTGAGATACGGCTTATGAAGCCTTGACACAGGCTCAGAGTAATACTGCACCTAAAGAGTGTAACTGGGCCACAGCAATACATTCCTACCTTTTGTTCTGACTCCAGGTGATCAAAACAAGCATAGCTGTCTTCTGACAACAACCTCTGTTTGGAAGCATCATCTTGGAACCCAATAAAATCTTTGTCACGGGGAGCATTAAGAATGTCAGCCACATCCTGGGGTATCTGTTTCTGATTCAAAGGGAGACAGAAGATACAAGTCAGACACGCCAACTTAATATGAAAATTCAACTTGGCAACAGTACAACTTATTTTTATACTCCTATGCAAGTACAAATCTGTATTACAAAATATGCTACACGTAAACTGTACCTCATTTAGCTAAACTCCAGGAAAATATTGTACAGCCTGTTTTAATCCCTAAATACAGACTCCAGACTTGTGGCTAGGGAGGGGATGCAACATGCAGGGTTTAACTCCACAGAGCAGTATTTCTCAGACATAAAAATATGTGTGTGTGCCTCATCTTTGCAAGCACGTGCTAAGGGCACCCTTTATCTGCAGTGAAACCCACCACAGCTCCTCCTCTTACAGAGCAACAATGGCTCAGGGGTGAGGAACACACCGTCGGATATAATGCAATGTTAATCAAGTACAAAGAAACCTTACCATTAGATCTGATAACGGTACCATTACATATTTTAGCAGACACCTTGCTAACTTCAAAAATAAACCCAAAACAACTCATTCTCCTTGGTCAGTACTGCCACAGGGCTTTTTCCACTATACTTGGTAAGAAAGTTGAAAACTCATTTTAACCAAGAACATTTCTCATTTGCTAGAAGCCTGCAGAAGGAAGCACTGCCAAGGACAGGCAGCCACACCTTCTGAGGTGATGAAGGTCACAACTTTAGAGTTCTACAAGTCCGGTCCCAGCACAGAAGGAGATTCGTATCACAACATCCAGCCATTCCCCTGGCCACGTACTTCACCAAGCACTTTGGCTATGCTTGCCCACGTAACAGGCCAGCAAGGAAGACTTCAGACAGCTCCCACCAGGGCCACTTTAGGATTTGGTGTGTGGAATGATGGGATGAAGAGATCTAGCTTTAAAAACTGAGGCAGAAGGCATTTTGCCAAGTTTCAGAACACAATTTTACACATCTCAATATCATCTGCAAAACCATTCTGACATTCACAGAAATGCTTGGGGAGACAAGTGTCCATATCACTCACTAGCACTCAGGTATTTATCTTCTACATCCCCAGGACCACATGCACACATCATGCTCATTACTCTTACGTGAAGTAAACCTCTCTGCTGTTTGCTGTGTGCTGAAGCCACAAGTGGATTTCTCACTTCTCTCACTAGCTCTCAAAAATACAGGATCAACAGTTGCCTGGTGAGGGACCAGCTCCCCATCCAAAGGAGGTCTCTTGAACATTCAAGAGAACATCCCCAAGATGAACTCCAGAACAGAGAGCAGCTTGCCTTGTCCACTGTCATAGACAACCAAGATTACTCATACAGGGCCCTATATCATTATTTTTTATTATTATTTTGTCTTTTGTTGTTGTTGTTGTTTGGTTTTGTACCAAGGCAAATGGCCCAAAGGAGACTCTTTCTCCAAAAATAATGTTGCTGACAAAATTCCACTTCCATTAAAAGAGCAAGCAGCACCTTGACCAAAGCTTCACTCTCTGAAATAAGCTACAGTAATAGGCATGCATGGGCTTACTTTTGCTCTTGCTCCACTTTTATAAAGCTGATGCAAACTGATGGAAAACTGATTTACTGTTGCTCAAGCAAAAGCAGAGATGACCTCTGAACAACTGACCCTTGGGGGCATATAACGGCCCAGCCCAGAGCCCTGCTGCTGCAGGAGTCCTGCTGTCCACATTTGAACCCCTTCAGATATTCCCTCCCCACCACCTCTTACAACAAACAGCCAGAATCCACCTCCGTTGCTGTGACAGAATTCACTCAGTACAGAACAGCCTTAAAAATGAAGCATTGTGCATTTTAGAAGAAAAACATACAAGGAGCTGTAAGCTTCGTTGCTATGAATAAATTGCTTCCAGGAGCCACTGCATTAGTTTGTGTGCTATTGTACAGCTGAGTTAGCCACTGCTGTGCCTAACTAATTTCTTCTTCTTCGTCTATTACTTCTGCATTTGCACCAGAGGAGCCGTTACAGGGCTGTAATTATTGATTCTGAACAAAAAAAATTCTTTCCCAGTAGAAGACCTTTTTCGAAGGTACTGATTTAAGTAACTTACTGCAGAATTTCAAAGATATTTAATTTGTGACTTGCTCGCCGTAGCCTGACTGCGAAGAATCCCATTCAGTCATCGATGAGCCCCCATTTCACTGAAGGGACTTAGGTTAATAACAGACGAGACCTGACACATACAAGGTGTGCATCCTCCAGGAGTTTAAAATGAGCACCCCCATGGCCAAGCCTGCTGATTGCCAGTATTTCTACACCTGAAATCACAGCAGACAGACACCGAAGACGATCCTGCACCAAACGCCTCTGCTGTGATGGGTCAGTTCGCTGCTATTTCTTGTGCAGTCCTGGAAGTCACCGACATTTCCATTTTTAACTTTCAATTAAAATACATTTGGAAACTGATTTATAATCAGCATCAGAGCCTAGCATTTTAACTCTGTCAACAAAGTAGCATATACAAAGAACGAAAATATACATCTGCCTAAATACAAATGTCAAAATATTAATCTATTCTAAACATTTTACTTCAAGAGAGGATCTTTTTCCCGCTAGACCCCTAAAAAAGGCAGGAAGGCAAAGAGGTGATGAACATTTCAAGCTTGCTCAGGGAAAATGTTTCAACATGAACAGACCACAGGTTCAGACACAATGGTCTGCTGAAGTGCTGCAGAGACTTTTAAAGATACTTTCTACAACAAGCGTAGTACTGAAAATCTTGTAAAAGCCAGAAATAATTCACAGCTGCTGAAAAAAAACAAGTCTTATTTCTAGTAGGAAATTTTATAGCTATTGAGCTCAGTTATTTTTGCACATAAAATACACTTACTTGTTTAAAACACCCACAAAGTACTTTTCAAAATCAGCCAAAAACATTCCCTGCTACAAACAGCACACAATCCCACAATTACCAGAATAACCAACCCTCACCATGTTTTTTCAACAAAATATCGAAGCTCAAGACACCCCCATCTCTCAGTTTTCCCTACTCTGGCTTCCACAACATACCACCAGTACCCCCAGGAGCACACTCGGGTCTGTTGGGTTGCGGGGAGGAGAGCTACGGTTCCCACAGAACCAGGAGCAGCAGCCTAGATGTGTTCCTGGGGGCTGACAGACTTGTCACCAAGGGCCAAGGGTGACAGACCTGTTTTGGTGATGCTCCTGTACTCACCATGCAAGTGATAGGAAAAGTAAGGCACCTGAGGCCCCCACCAGTCAAAACATTTTTCCAAGTGCCATCCTCACGAACTCCATCTGCCATGTTAGGCAAGGAGAAAAAGAAAAGCCTGGGGTGAGATGTTTTACTTTCCACATCAACGGGAAGAATTCTCGTGTCTCGAGCGAAAAAGCAACTTTCCTGACAGCAAAGCCAAAAGCGATGCAACTTGCCGTTCTGCAAGACAGTGCTGTGGCAGGCTGCGAGGAGGGAAGGCTTGTATGTATGCACAGCCGCAGCTCCGCTGGGAAGAAGAGCTACTTCCATGCCACTGTCAACCATATTTAATTCTTTTAAGCACTGTTTGAACATATTGCTTTCATTGCCAGTTGTCACACTAGCACATTCTTCTTTGACCATGATGTATCAGGAGACCATACCATGTGAGAAAGGCAGCTAGATGTAATTGTCTATTTTTGCTCCTACCATGAAAAAAAACAGTTGGGCTGTGTTCCCCTCGTTCAAGTTTGCACAATGTATGGGCATTCCTATTTGAAGCAGAGGACAGATAATTTTGGTAACACTAAAACTCAGACAAAGTGAAATAATCCCAGTTTAATCTCAAACACATACTCTCACAAACCCAACTTGCAGGAAGTCATACCTTCAACATACACTGGAAAACCTCTTGACTTGTCCTGGGCTCAGTACAGAGGCAAGTCCAAGCCCCACACAGGGTTAAAGGCACTGGATTTGGCCCATAGCCCTGAAATAACCACCAAACAGGGAAGCACTCCAAGGCTGACAATTATGGGCAGCACTACAAGAATAGAGGGCACCAAGCCAGAATGGCGATAGGTGCCAAACCAAAACCCCAAAACTATTTAGAAGTCAAGATCCTGGTCTTTCCACTGGAATCATAAAGGCGAACAGTGTTGTGTGAAAGCTTAATTTTAAACATCATACAAACATGTGAAAGATGTGGAAGGCAAAGAGAGGCAAAGTCACGTATGACGGTGCAGAAGAATCACACAACCAGATGCATGGTCAACAGCATCCAAACAGCCTGAGACTCAAGGACAACAATGACATCTAGGAAGGCAAGGAAGATCCCAGATGATCTCAACAATTTCTCAACAGCACCAGAGCCAAAAACACGAAACCTGGAACGTGAGGTATATTCCTGGCACAAGTGGCACCAGGGTGAAACGCAAATAAGTGTTCAGAGAAAAGAAGGAAAAAGTGTTAAAATCAGCAGTCATCACACAGTTTTACTGTCTTCACAGGGATACTTTGATTCCAACCAAGGTGAAGATGGGTTATGCCTGAGCCTGTAAATCCATCACAACAACAGCTCCTGGGACCTTCAGGGTGAAGCACACCATTAAATTTTAGTAAATTCAGCTATTTTCAGAACAGTAGTGTATGATTGCTACATTGCTTTATTTAAACTAATAATTAACTAGGCTAAAACCCATCAAGCTATGTTACCCTAAAATAAAGAATGCTCGACTATCATAATCACATGGCGAGTCATTTAAAATGTTACCTTCTGTAGGCAACATTTACCTGGAAACTATCCCGTTTTCAAAAACACTGATAATAACGTGAATACCAGCATGCCAGCTTAGGAACTCAAAGCCCTGCGTCAACTGCTGCTCTCTCTTCTTTTGTTATACCTAATCTCTCGCTGATCAAAACAGTAGGAACACCTATTTCTGAATTAATTCTGCACAATTCAAGAGCATCTCTTTCATTTGTGTTGGTGTCCAATTGTTTACCAAGCCCCAGCATTCCAAGGCAAACACTTTTGTACCATGTCACAGGCATGTAACACATCCCCTCTTCATGCCTGAACTGCCAGCATCCAGGCTTTTTGGGTGTGAAAGCTTTGTCAGCCAGCACCCCTTTAACAAGCTTCGTGTACTGAGGCCGCTCTGTGAGGACCTGTTAAATTAGACCCTGAGATGGCAAATGGAACTGCAGGTCTCGCGATCCAGAACAATTTTGTACCGCTGACTTCCTTGGTGATTGCGTCCAATGGGGACACGTACTCACTAACAAGCTAATTTACCAGTCAGCAGATGACCCGTGACTTCAGAGACAAGGAAACCTCCACCAGTATGTCCTTCTGGTTCGGCCAGGACTGAACCCACTGCTCACCAGCGTGTCGCCAGGACAAGCAAGAGCCAGCAGAAGGCCTTGCTCAGCCAAAACCAAGCTCCCACGAGAAACAGGAAAGCATTGGGAACAGATTGTGTCCTTCTCCCCATTGTTGAGCTGTAAGAGAAACATGATGTATATACACCCTTTTAGCTGTGCAGCAGACAGGTGACTTGCAGACAGTAAGAGCCTCTTGCTACAGCACCAGAGGTAGGAAGTTTGTGCCATTCACGTTCATTGTACTGTGTCAATAAGGTTCCTCCCAAACTGCTTTACACAGTGCCCTTATCTCCACTCTGCCATCAGAGAGCCTGACAGAGGTGGAAGGTTTACAAAGTCCCTGAGAGGACAGATGTCCTAACAAACACTTCAGTGTTTCTACAACACTCCTTTTCCACAGAAAGACATGTAAAGCCTTAATCTTCCATCAGCAAGAGCTGACCAAGATGCTGACCTTCTCTTCCCTCCCTCCATCCCCTTCACCACCCAGGAGACTCACCATACCACCACTCAAGATTTGAACCACACAAGCAGCATTACACATCCAACCACACTGGGCTTGGACCAGACTGCATCCGGATGCACCAATCAAAGCATGTCTGTGTTCTTCCCTAAGCCTCCAGCCTTATAAATACTCACATGTATTCAGGCGACTCAAATATGTGTTTGTGGCATCGCCAGCATTTCAACAAAAGAGGGCAGAATTAAAAAAAAAAAAAAAAAGTATTTCAAAAGTGACATCCCCAGGCTTACAGAAACTAATTAATTAACAAAGCTCTTCCCCCATGAGCTACCCGCCAGCCTTTTTAGGGACGTTGCAGGACTCAGCACCGCTGGAGCGTCCCCCACACCGACGGTGGCCGCCTCAAAGGCGGATTCCATCCATCCATCCATCCACCCACCCCCCTTTACCAGCGCTCCGCAACCCCGGAGTCCCCGTGCCACGTGGAGGGCGCCCGGCGGGACCGCGGCCCCCGCGCTCACCGGGACCGTGTGTCCCAGCCGCGGGGGGCGGCGCGGGGGGCGGAAAAGCCGCCCGCCGGTCCCGGTGCCGCCGACAGCGGCGGGTGGCTCTTCCGCCCCCCCCGGGCCCACCCCACAGTCCCGCGGGGTGCGGACAAAGACCGCCGCCGCCCCGGGAAGGCGGAAAGCGGCCGGGATGGTGCTACTTCCCCATGGCCCGGCCGTGCCCAACCCGGCGGGCCGCCTCACCTTGCCGCGGCTCGTCGCCGGGCCCTTTGCCGCCCGCCGCCGCCGCCGCCGGCCGCGCCGCACCATGGCTGCCGCGGGAGGAGGAGGAGGGAGGAGCGGGGGGCGGTGGCGGGGTGGAGCCGGCCGGCGGCGGCGGGAAAGGCGGGCTGGGGACGGGGCACCTCGTGTGGCTTGGCTGGGGAGGGGTAAAAGGCGTCCGGTACCGCTGCCGGGCTAATGGTGCTCGGGCGGATGGAGCGGGTGCTCCCCGCTGGCACCCGGCATGTTCCCTTCTTCGCACGGCAGCGGCTGTTACTCTGAGAGGAGCGGTCTTGTCTGGGGGAATACACTTTTAACCTCCAAATAACTTAAAATGTTCACTTCTGCAGTACAGGTATGAAGTGTAAGACATTTGGAAAGCTCTAAAATAAAGAGGAATGGAGATGATGTATCTGTAAATACTTTGTGTGAGTGTTGTCCCACAGCGGGGTCTGGTACCCTGTGTGCAATAAGCCAATCTTACATGCAGAGCCAATATGTTTATTTCATGTAGCACACCACATTTTCCAAGACTTCAGTTATTTATACATTGGCTTGCATTAAACCCTTCCTTTCTAACACATAAACATTCCTACCTATGTCTTAATTGGCTAAGAGTCTTCTCACCTTCATTTAAAGATAGTGTCTTAAAAATTCATTGTATGTGTTCGGTAGGCAGGGATCTTCTTTGGGTGTGAGTGACTTCTCGAGTAGAGGTATGGTTTTCATATTATAATTAGCTACTTCACTTTAGGGACATCAATCAATGGAACTTTGCTGACTTACCAAGTTAGTTTACATAAGGATGCTGACAGTCAAGGATATATGTCCATTGCTTTAGATCCTTTTACTCATTATCTTCAATATATTCCTTATTAGAGTACATAATGTCACCATAATTTGTAACAATTAGTCATCACGCATGTTCCCCAGCTTCCCGAGTCCACTGCCCTTAACTCTGCAAATGAAATCTGAAGGTGAAAGTGATGGGAAGCAGAGCTGGTTTCTTTCAACAGCAAGTCAAGAATTCAAATTTCAAAATGTCACAAATGATGGAAAGTAAATCAAATTAGAGAAAGCAAATTGGAAAATTTGGAACATATCAATTTTAAAGCACCTTTTCCAACAAGCAATTTCCCTTTTTATTATATTCTTCCACTCTTCAGCTAGGAGGAAGAGAAATGAACTCACAGACGTGGAAACTACTTGCCTACTTTTCTCTGAATAACCTCTGTTCCTCAATTAAGGGGTTAATTTTTATTAAAAACTTACAACATTTTATGTGTCTCTTTATTAATCAAAGCAAGTGGTACTAATTAGGCACTTTCTCTCATGACTACTCAGTAGTTCAGTGAGAAAAGCAGCCCTTTGAGCAGAGCCGTCCTCCCAAAGATGACAGATCAGGTGAGGTGGAGGCCCATGTGCTGCTTTTCCTGGTCTCACTGACACTGGGAATCTTCACTTGTCCAATGCAATGTGGAACAGATGCAGCAGAAACCTGTTGAGTCGGTATTTTCCTGCTGCAGCTTTGGTAACCAAATGATGTGCTTAGGGCATATTTTATAAAGTTCCCTTCTCCCATTCTTGCATCTGAACATTTCTCCCTTGGTGGGCCTGAGGAGCACCCTCCATCTTGGCAGTACTGCAGGCAGACACCTCCTCTGATGGGGCTGTTGCCAACCACTCATCACCCATCCCAACTGGGTGGCCTCTGCAGGTGGCTCGCAGGTAATGAACCCTCTTGGAATTGGCAGTGAAGTACTTCCAGTGTTTGCAGTGCTAGAAAATGTGTGTCTTTACCATTCTCTCTTTGGGATTTGAGAAAACAGAACACTCAATAGCTATGTCTGAACTGGGGGATGCCGGGATGATGTGTGGGGGCATGTCCCGCACCCAGGTTTCTGTTTAGCAGCATGTGGGTGGGCTTCCACAAGTCCTCTAGTCTGGATAGTTGGGCGAGGACAGCAAGAAATTCACGTGTCCATGTAATCTGGCTGAAATAAGCCCATAATCACCATCTTTTTAGTTTTTCCATTGATGAAAGCAAATCTGATCAACCAACTGTGTTCGTCTGTAAATTGCCTTCAAACCCAATTGTGAATTGCCATGCTAAAAGGAATTTCAGATTTTTTTGACTATTTTAATACTTTCTGGACGCTATTGAACTAAATATTATATGTAGGTTTTAATTTAGGGGAGACCTCCAAAATGCATTGTGCAGTCTGCTACTACAATGAGTTCCCAGGCCTGACTGGGTATTTTAAATACTGTACTGTAAATATTGACTTCAAGTAAAATCAGAGAAGAGTAATGTTTTTGTAGGAAAGTGAAGAACGGGTGAGACGGCCATCCTAAAATGTGGAAGAAGAGCCTCTCCATGTGCCATGATATCTGATCCTCAGTGTAACACATGGCAGACTACCCTTTTAAGTAGTTCCAAGCCTTCATATTCCAGCCATATGGAGAGTATTTGTTAGAAGTGAATGTTAGGAGAGTAGTTACATGCAAACAAAGAACCATTTCACCAAAGCAGGCCATTTAAATACTGGTTTGCATTGCAATATCTTCTATAGAGGCACCTGGGGTTGTCACTCAGGATGCAGAAATAAGAAGCTTTGAGGGTGAGGTGGGGAGGACGGAATTCAGTAGCAGACAAATGCAGGAATTATGTATAATATCAGAAAAATTGAAATGTGTGCTTCCTAAAATAAGAAAGAATAAAGAGCTCTTGTGCAGTACATTCCTGAAAGACACGTATTTTACATATTCCACTGCTGGCCCTGGGTTTGTTTCTTTCCCTTGTCTCTAGCAGTCTACGTTGTGAAACACTTTGTTTGTTATAAGCTGTCAAGATGCTATATTGGTTTGTGAACAACAGATTTGAAATGACTATGTTGACTGTCCTGTGCTAAATTAGAGTGAATAAAATTGCATTCAGTTACAATAGAGATGTGCAGCTATTATGCTGTTACAAATACATTATGAATGGCCTGATAATATCTTGTGCTATTTTATGCAATTTGTTGCTTTGTTTCTCTTTTTTCTGTTAACTTTCCACTTCATTTTGTACTTTCACGATCATTCTCCTTCTCAGCATTTTCAAGGCCTTCATGTCAGCTATTGTTTTTTATGTTGCTCTATTAGAAGTGTGGGATTTTTAAATGTTGTTAGTTTAATTTGTCCACAGCTGTACCTCAAATACTTCTCAGTGTGGATTTTCCATTGCTGAATTCCTGCCCATTTGCTTTACCTCTTCTCATATTACTCGGAAGTTTGTTTTTCTAATCCCCAATAGTTTTTTGTTATTGTGTTGTCAGTAGGACCTCATCAGCTGCTCAGATTAAGTCCAGCTGGACTCTGAGTACTCTTCAACTTCAACCATATATATTAAGCCTGAATTATTTTGCAACAACTGGGTCCAGAATAGTTTCTAACCTTGCTGATTATTCCATGAAAGCATTGCTGATAGTGTCAGTCCAGCTCTTCGGACTCCTAAACTATACCATGAAACTCATAACAACAAGTTGTATCTTGGGCTTGGTGTGACCATTATAATCATACTATAACTTTCTGAAGAGAACAATTTGTACTGAAGCAAGTGTGAGCTGCTCAGAATATGTATCAGGTATAGCAGATCCATCATTTTATGTGGACGGTCTTGCTAACATGCCGATGCACAGCAAAATTGCAGGACAACACCACCATCTCTCTGAAGTAGCCTTGCAAATGCAAAATGTGTTTGCCATTAATTTTGAATGAATAAATACCACTCTAAATCACAATTCTGGACTTTAGTGCTATGAGTTTACTGAGGTGCATAAACATTAAAATCAGTCCTCACTCCTGAGCTCTGTTTTCACTGCTCCCTCCAACAGTCTCTGATTTGGGGGCCATTGTAATAACGACTGGGGGCTTTGCTCTCATCTTCCTGCCACCACATTTCTCTGAGACCTGTCAAGCATTTTAAGTAGCACACACTTTCCCACACTTCTCAATGAAGGCTGACATACCTAACTTAAAAGGATTACTTTCTGCTGAGAGGAATTGTAATCCCTTTTTCCTGCTCTGCAAATCCTCTAGTAAGTGAAAAAGAAAAGCCAAGATCTGTTCTGCTGTGCAGGGCAAATCACCATCTCAGAAGGTATAGAAGAAAACAACAAATCTAAGATTTACTTGTGGTCACGCTTGTCCAGGAGCTGTGTCCCTGACTATTAACTCGTTGGCATCTTCCATCACTATTTTTAGTGCATTGATATTTTCTGTTTCAGTTTCTAATAGCTGTATGAGTACAGGCACAATTGCTATGTGAATGGTGCCCATGACAAAACACTTCTCTCAAAGATATCTACAAAGAGCTACAGATACTGAATTGCCTTAACTTGAACCCAGGTTTTAATATTTCATATTCTCTTAACAAACCCCAGAAATGTACTTTAAACTTATATGCAAAAACTAGTTGTGGTTTTCCAAACTGCCTGAGGTTGATTTGGAGAGTATTTTCAAAAGCTGTTGCCAAAGATGCCAGTGGTGGTGAAGGTTTGTGCTCCAGGGGTGGGGTGTCAGTGGTACCCGGCACTACAACAAAAGTACAAATGTTCCTGCTACCTTGATTTCCATCCACCCACTCAAAACCTCTCCTAACACCCGCAGGTTGCTGCAACAAATTAGCTTGTGGGTGAGACAGGGGGCAAAGTTTGGGTGATGTCACCCTACCATCTGAAATGGTAACCTCAGGTTATTCTGTTGCAATAGTAGCCTGGATGCTGTCTGAGGGAGCCTGCCCTGCTGTCTCTTAGAAGAGCTGCACGACTCGGAGCGGGCGGGCGTCGGATATTACCAATAAAGTTTGCATTGCTGAATTGTTCATTTTCTTGTTTCATATTGCAAACCAATATTTTCTTTCCAGCCTTTCATACAGTAGATAAACCAGGATTACTGTCCCCTTTCCCTTTCCATTACACTTACTAGACAGCAAGCTGCACTTACCAGGTGGAAAAACACCAGCTTCCAACTTCCCCACAAGAGGTATTTTCCTTTCCAGTACACTGCTGCTGCAGCAAAAAAATCCATACTCCAAATTTGTGAGGAACCTTGGCATTCATTTCTTGATCTAATTCTGCAGTTCTTAGGTCAAGGTGAACAGCCATGTCCTTTGCTAATTCATCCTAGAATTCCTTATTGATATTTGGAGGCATCATGTGTTTTTATTAATTCTTAGCTGTATTTCAGGCTGCTTCCAAACTGCCCATGAGGATAGCTGCTTCCAAACTGCCCATGAGGGGGCTGTGTTAGTTTTAGCTAATTCCTCCTTGGGTGAATTCTGCAGCATCAGCAGAGCTGGACCGGTTCAGCTGGATATGGGAAATGCCCTTCCCTCCCCTACCTTCCAGCCATTCATCTGGAACAAATGAGTCTTATTGTTTCAGAGAAATGAGCTTTGGATTTGTCCTTCAGAGGAAGTGATGTTTTCTATCCCGTGAACTAGGATCATCTGACCTTTCCATTCTGACCCCTCCTGCTTTCCATGAATTCAGAAAAAGCTAGGAACATATGGCAATGCCCCATTCCATCTACAGTCTCTAGGTGGATCACTTCCCAGTTCTTTCTACTGTGTCATCCTTTTAATTTCTTTCTGAGGCTGATCTGTCAGTTCTGTAGATCCTGCTGAAGACTACTGTCATTAGCACACTCCAGACTCCTCAAAAAATCTGCTATATCCCTACTAATTGCCGGTCTACTTTGACATCTGAAGCTGGGAGAGTGATCTGCTCTGACTTCTCATACTCAACAAAGACTTTTCATCAGAGCTTTTCTCTTGTGTGAAAGGTCACCCTTTTTGACTTCAGACTTCAGACTGCTATTTTTATTGCTTTTGGCAAGTTCCATTTCAGTCTTAATTTCAAATATATTAGCCAACATTTGAGTTTTGTAATTACTTCTATCACCTGACATAAGATTTTCTTCAACTCAATTACATCTTGACTCAATGGGTTTTTCTCCTGGACTCCTGGGTACCCCTTAAAAATCACCTGCGTGACTGAAGTGATGAGTTGAAAGCACAGGGAATCACAGCTTCTTTCATTATGTGCTAGGTATTTCTTCAGTGCACTGGAGTTTACTTAAAATGTTCTTAAAGATCCTTTTCTGCAACAAAACAGAAAAAAGGAAAAAAATAGACTATTTTATTCTGCACTGTTCCAGTCTACCCATCCCGTCCAGTTGTCTACCCAAAACAAGAGTTCACTTTCTATCTTTTAGTTTCCACTCAAAATATGTGTCCTCACTGCTTTCTACTTCTGAAATCACTTGACATCTCAGCCCTGTGTTTGTATTCAAATTCCTGGGAAAGCCTTCCTTCTTCTTGGATAATTTTCGCACTGGGATTTCTTATGGCAAACACTTTGACAGGTGGCCTCTATTGTGTTAGCTTGTTTAATTCATGAAAGGCTTAATCACTTCTTTTACATAGCATGCCTAGAATCCAGCTAGTGGACCCATCAGCTTCAACCCATATTAGACACACTTATTAGCATCTAACAGAGTAGTATGTTTCAGCATCACATATGGTGCCACTTGCTACATGGGTTTCCCTATGAAATATCCCATCTTTACACTAGTGCTGAGAATATAGTGAAAGGAGAAAGGAAGAGGTTTTTTTGCTGCCCAGGTAGTTTAAATTTCAGATGAAGGAGATGGAGTTTCCATTCTGAAATCTGCCCATTTCCTTCTCCTGAGCCCCTTTGGGAGTTCACAGAGGAAAAATATCTAAAGAATGCAAGCAGTAATGTATTATCATGAATGGCACTGCACATTAAATAATACAGAGTAAAGAGATACATCATTGATGTCCAGAGCCACAAGTGTAGAGGAGGTAAAGAAAAAGTGTAATGTACTATGAGATAGAAGTGTTGGGTTTTGCCTTCCTGTGACAGGGTGTTGTGTCACCTGGATTATACCTGAAATCCAAATTATAGAATGTCTTAGACATTCCACAGCCACTAAAATGAAAGTGGAATTAACTTATTACCAGGGGTTGCTAACAGTGTTCCATTTACTAAATCTATGCAGCAGGAAGAAAAGGAGCCAAGACAACATGCCAGGGTGAATTGGACAAAGCACAAACTGAAGCTGGAAAATTGGGCCACAGCAGCAGGGATCTGGAGGTGAGGAGAACTGGGAGATGGAAGCGCAGGAGCACAGAGAACAGGCTCCTGCAGCCTTTGCCTCTCCTCCTCCCTGGCAGCCAAAATGACACATCTCTTGGGGTGTCTAGAGAGGATTCAAGCCCAGCCCTGCCCATGCCACCACCTTTCTGCCTGGCTATGACAACCAGATGGAAATTCACTCTAGAGGCTGTGGTGCCTTGTCTCAGAGGGGACAGCATGAGGTGAGAGATTCCCAGGACCCCCAGTTTCACCTGCCAGTGGGAGAGAAGGGTGACCAGTGTACTGACAGTCTGCAGTACTGCCCCATGGACCATGATGCCCTACTGTCCCAGGCCTCAAATGCCTTAGGTAATTCATCACTTTTGCCCATTTGCCTGTGATTTATCTTCTGGCAGCTGGGCTATGCCTCAATAAATGTGTCTGTGTGAGAGACATTCTCTTATAAAAATAATTTTATTACTGTCTCACATGTAATTCTAGCAACTGAGGGACTAAGGAGACTATGCTTAGCAGTAAGAAATTCTGACCCTCACCCACCTTTTCATATACCTCCTAAATGAATTTACACAGAGCACAAAAGTGGTACTTATGCTAAAGCACCTTCTCCTCCCAGACCACAGCCTTGTTTCTCTAGCTCTGCTGGATGTAATCTAAATTCTGAAGGTGCATTCACAGCCTGCTGGCACAAGTCTATAAAAGCAGCATCACTAATACTTTGCCCCTTTCTTCCTCACACATGGTACCTAATCAATACCTCATGCTGGGTACTAGGGGTTAATTCTGTCCCACACAGCCTAGGAGAAGGAATATGTAGATGCAATAATCAATAAGTGGAAATGAGAAGAAAAGTCACAGATTCAAGAAATGTCATAACTGCATTTGTACTTCCAAAGCAGCAGTATTTCCTTTTTAGGGCAAGTAGAGAACGTGGCATAAGAGGAATCTTTTGATACATCTATCACATTGCATCTGACTTTCTTTTGATACTGAGTACCAGGTATCTAACCCAGGGCACAACTGCTGCTCACGCTGCTGACTTTACTGGTGGGCAGGATCCTATGGTAAAATTTGTGGGCGGTTTCTTTGACCAAATCAGGGGAGTACTGTAGGATTCTCCACCTTGTCTTATAAAGCACAAAACCAAACTCACCATAATTTGTTTTTTAAAAATATCTAAAACTTGTGTTTTAAAAATCTTTTCCTACCCAATCAGTTTTGCACTGTGGCTCAAGGAAGTCAAGAATGTAGAGTCTAGTGTAGGAATAGCCCTTTTTCTTTCTTTTTGTTTTTATGTGTTGATAACTACAATTATCCTCTCCATTGTATCCATTAGTCTGAAGACTTATGAACATATCTATTAGAGAGAGATAGGTTTATGCTACCATACAATTAGTAGAGTATTCTATATTTAAAAGTCTTTATGTCATTTGTTAAGATCTCTCTTTTTTTTTTCTTTTTTTTTTTTTTCCAGTTGTTACAGGAGCAAACTCATTACAAATAAAGCCCGCTCCACACTTCACAGGAGGGTAAGGTAGTAATTAAGAGAACTGTACACACCTCTCACCTGCCATCACCAAAAACAGAGTTCAAAGGATGGATGAGGGAAAGGCCGCATCCTCCACAAACAGACAGAAGCTCCTGCACACTGCTGGGGGCCAAAACTTCAGTTCCAGGACTCCCTGTGCTGTTCTAGCATCCCCTCTTTCTTGTGTCTCCTGCTAAGTAGCTATCACCCAGCTTGAAAGAAGACTACATCCCCTTCTCTGGACGAGATGCAACAAGGGATGCAATCTGCAAGATTTGCAGATTCAAGAGGGGTCATGACATCCTTTATGCTCCCAAACCACAAAGTTTTCCCCTGTAGGAGCAATGAATGGATGGGCAGAACTGGAGAAGCCTTTTGATACTGTCTTCTTCCAATATTAATAATGCCCAGTTGCCCTCAGTGACCCCTCTCCTGTATGCACCCACATTATACTGAGTGTATTTTTGAGCAATTCATAACACAGCAGGTACTGGCTGAGTCTACTACAGAGAGGAACAAACAGGGAGGAGAACAGTTTGAGAGAAATGAAAACACAAGCAGAAATCCAGAAAGAACAGTTACAAATCCTTGGTGGTTGGCTCATGCTTTTCCTACATGTTATAGCATTTCATAGGTTAGTCAGAGCTCCTTTTGACAGGGACAATACCTCCTGCGTGTTTAAACAGAGCCTAACAAGGCAAAGCCTTGAGGCATCTGGCAACATAGTTAAAAACCATATAACCAGGTTGATTGACAGACTGTGGAGAGACAGATCACTGTGCTTATATTTCTTTTGGCAAGCCCTTGCTAGAAAAGTGGCAAATCAGTCACCAAATCCACTAAATCCCTCGAGGAAGAAGATGAGCCCTTTGCTAACATGCTGCAGCAAACAGCAACGAGAGCCTGAAATTGTTCCGTGGGGAAGTGTGCCATGAAAAGGCCTGGCTTGGCTGGTCTCCCAGACCAGCTCTGCACCTGAAGAAAGTGAGGACCTGGGTGATGGCTAAGGAACAAATATTTCTGTCTTTGTGGAACCCAAACACTTGGGTGACATCAAATACTTATTCTCAAATATTACTTCCCTTTGGAACTGACAGAAACACAAAGAAAAGAAAGACTATTTCCCTGTAGTCACATAGAGAATGCAAGAGCAGAGGCAGGTTTGCATCAACACTATCTCTCTGCCCTTGCCTCCTTTCCTTATGCAGCTTTGGTCCGATTCCAGCTTGGCTTGCCCTCCTCTGTGTGGCTGGTGAGGCACTAGCTCTCTTCCTTGATAGGACAGGAAGAAAGTGGGGACTGGCCTAGCCTAGCTGGCTTTTCCTTCCTCTTTCCACTGATCATCACCCTCCCTGCCATAACACATCTGCCCAGTGCCCCTTCCCCTTCTTCTCTCACGTGTTCTTGGCAGCAGCTCTCTCCTTCCATCATCGGGAGGGTAATAGCTGGGAAAGTGGGACTTTGGCAGACCAAGGAGAAGCTGAGTTCTCACATTCCAGCAAAGAGGAGGCGGTGACAGCCACAGCGGAAGTAATGCATCTCCTCAAAATGGCTTGGCACCGACAAAACTATGATTTGAGGAACCTCAAATTTGTCTACTGGGATTATCCTCACTGACAGGGGAGCATATCAGGAGGGAAAATTCCTTCAAGATAAGCAGGTGATGAAGAAACCACCACCAGCGCATACACTTTCCTCTGGTCTTTGCAGTGCTAAAGTGCATTTACAGCAAAGCTTGTTGAGTAGTGAGGGCACAAGGTGGTCTCCAGTGGCAAAGCTACGTCTTGGCTGCCTAAGACATTTTGCACAGTCAAAAGCAGCATGAGTTCCAGTTCCAGAAGAACTGGAATATATACGTGCAACCTGCCAAATGCAGGGAAGAAAGAGGTTCTTTTAGCAGGATATTGAATAAACTAGGAGGCATGAAGATTTGTATTGACCTAAACATAATCATGTTGTTAAAAGTGAAGTTTTACTAGTATTTTGACAGACATCCTCCAAGAGTCTATCTGACTGGACATCTCTTGAACTCACATACTCCAGACACCGTCTCCATCTTCCACCTCTGGCCCATTTCTGGGTGAGCTTCATTAGTTTGTTGAATTACCATTCAACTTCTTTTCAGGAAGCATCATGTTTTATGTGCTTTTGATAACCCAGAAGAAGGGATGGCGCATTTCAGTCACCACCACCCAATGTTGCACCTCCCAGGAGGTGAGCGTTTTGTAGGCTACTCCCCTGGCAGGGGGCTAGTTAGGAAGAATACTTTCAATACCTCTTATTATTATGCTGTATCTCCAGCATTATTACTACATGAATCTTTTCATATGAAAAAACAGACTAGTCACTCTGAAACCGGCTCTGTACCTGTACCTTAATGCCTGTACTTTGCACTGGAACACGGGTTATAGAGAAATGTGAGTAAAATATATTTTCTTGTTCAGTCTAGCAGGCAACTGCATTGAGCCAAACAAATAAAAGACATTTTTTAAAAATCCTTTTGCTTCCTGTAGAATCCTGCTTTGTTTGCCATCATTGTTTGGCAAATAGGAAAGGGCTTATCTCTCCCTCACAGAAAGTAATGCAGCTATAGAAGAGCTCCAGAAACTTGTCAGTCTTTACTAAGAAAAAAATATTGGTTTAACAGCCCTTGCCAGGAAATAATCTGAACCTTCAGACAGAGAGAAGGTGTAAAAATTAGTTCACTGTGCTATGCCTTTCTTTCCTGATTTTAGTGTTCAGTTCCAATTCAAGGATCTTATCAGGTGTATTTTCAAAGGAAAGCTACAGTAATCTTTAGCATTAGAGCGTTCCCATATTAGATATTTCTTAATTAGCTGTGAAATTAACATTTACCTCCCCAGTGCAAAATTTGCCATATTTTTGTTTGATTAATTTGTAATTAAAATTTAAGCAAGAATGTCTGGTTTCTAACAGATAGAGGCAAAAGCATACCTTTGACCCTAGTTACAGTTTTGTTTAACCCCCTCCAGAGAAACATAGTTACTGTGCATTAATATACAGCCTTTCACCACCAGACCTGTTAGTGTACATTATGGACTAATAATAATAATTATATTGTCAAACAATTCAAACCACATAACAATACAAGCTCCTCTGAAAAGTGAAGCCCTATAGGTAATGAAACCTATTTTTCTTTATACAGTCAGCTCAAACCTCTTTTTGAACAATCTGGTGTTAAGTAAATAATGGGCCTGGTTGCCCCCTCCTCCAGGAGAAACCATAGGAGGGAGCAGAGTGGGAGGAAATCTCCAGGAAGTTTTGCCTTGTCAAAACTGTGCCTCAGCTTTTTTCTGATGGTGGAGTTACTAATTCCCTGTGATGCCCTTTCCTCCCACACGTGCAATGGGGGATGTAAAAAGACATCTCGCCTGGAGGACCTTTTGGTCTGAGACGGGCCAGAAGAGGATGGGTGGGCTCTTCTTGGCGTGACCACTGTGTTTGTGCTTCACTGGGCATGCAAAGGACATGACTGCAGAAGTGGTGGTTGTTCGTGGGACCAGAGAGGTTGATAGTCAGCTACTGTATCCTCTTGGCTTTGGGGCTGTGGCTCAAGCTCTGTAATAGGACAGGGACCCTGTTTTGACTTGAGTATTAGTTACCATTTAGAGCACGGTGCTGTGCCACCGAGCAGTCCAGTGTAGCTAGGTGACTTGTTCTCACTAGCACTTTCTGTTAATTTAGTCCCTCATTGAAAACTAGAGCTCCGAGAGCAGGTGAAGCTCAAAGACCCCTGCAATTTCAGTACAGTAGCAGCTGAAGGAATCTGGTAGATGTTTTCCTGATTCTGAGCATACACTCGTGCAGAGTTAGTGCTATGAGCAGAAGAGGCAGGGTCCAGTGAGGCACAGGCTTGCAGGTGGGTGATGTGAGAGGCTTTGTCAGTAGCTCTTTATTTCTCACCATTTGTTCAGAAGTCGTTTCCGCACAGGTGAGACACTGCAATAGTTACAGTCCATGCCAGTTCCCGTAAGCTGCTGCAGTTGATGGGCTGACTCTGCCCTGGACCCGGGCAGGAGCACACAGAGCATCTGTGACAGATGGCAGCATCCAGCAGCGGTGCAGTAACAAGCAGGCAGAGACAGTGTTAAGCTGTTTCTGCTGTCTTGAACACTGCCATGTGATTGAGGACGCTTTGGAAAACAGATGCAGACAATGATGTGGTTATCAGGAGGCAGGAGATAATCCATTCATATCCTCGTGCCTCGGGGAGTGACTTATGTCAGACACAAACCTGCTCTTCTAGGCCAAAGCCACATGTGGAACATGTGGTATAAAACCCAGATGATCCAACTACTTTTTTCACAGACATTCCTTAAACTTTTCCTGAAGAAAAACTCCCTCTCAGGTATACCCAGGTAAACTTGCCCTCGCCACCCAGGGCTAAACTTCCTGGCGCCTGCCTTTGGTTTTTTGCTTCACCACTTCGGTCTAATGACTCACCGGAAAAAAACTTCCCAGGCATGAGGGAAAAGAGAAGCCAGATTTACCAGGGATCCCTCTCTTTCTGCTTGCGGCAGGCGCGGGGGAGCCCGCAGGGGCCGCGGCCGGGCTCCCCCCACCCCGGGGCGGGCTGCGGGCGCTTGGGTGCTGCAATGGTGCCATCTCCTGGAAAAAACCTCGAAGAGCCGGGGCTGGCCCGGGTTTCGGCAGCTGAGTGAGAGGGCCAGGGGTTGTCCTTGCTGACATCGTCGCCACGGCACTCGGTGTGCGGAGAACTGGCCAGGGCGGGCTCGGTGGGTGCCGGGGAGCGCCGGGCACAAACCGGCCCAGGTGCAGGTCCTGGGGCTTGGTGGTGCGGGACCGAGGGGACACACGGAAAATGTTAGCCGAGGCAGATTCCAGTGGTGTGCAGAACGGGTTCACCAGGTTGAAACTTTACTGCAACTCTTAGGAGGAAGCCTTGGATCTGAGAAGCTCAGCTTAAAAACCTGCACAGCTGAACTCCTCTGCTGTGCGCTGATGTAACTCCCCGGGTTTTGCTAAAATGGGTCCTGTGAAACAGAGAAGCAAGCCAGGCTCAGAGCAGACCACTGGAGTCTACTTTATCACACTGAAAACCTGTCAAAGCCATCCCAGATGGGGCTGAGAACTTTGGTCGCTTGAACCCAGCCTCTGCTCCCTGAACTACTTCTCCACCCTCCCTGAGTTACCTCTTTCCATGGCAATAGTGCTTCAGGAAAGGATAGAAAGTCTTCAACCAACAAACAAACTACACAGACTTTCACTCTGTACTTCCTAGTGCTAAGCAAATGAAACAATAATTAATACTAAGGCAAGAAAATAACTGGGATCTAAACCATTCCTAAGAAAAAAATAAAAATCCCAGGAAACCGAATAGATCTATTAGTTCATTTTGTCTGCCCCCTCAGCAGTCAGAGAAACAGTGAGCAACAATTTGTCCTATAGCACAGTGTACTGTACCATATGTGTCCAAATTCTCCTCCTACTTATATTGGTATAAATCAAGAAGCAAGCAGAGTTACACAGGTATAAAACTGGCATTATCAGTTCCTGGGTCTCTTTAAATATTACTGAAACCTACTGCTGATTCTTCTTTGTTTGCCTGTTAGAGGGGATTGTTAAAAAGGCACATGCATTTATCCATAGCACACTGTATCATGCGAAGGAGTTCTTTTATTAGCTTTGATCTTTCTTTTTACATTTATTATTTCTTTGAAGAAATGCAGGATTATTGCCTCACTCTAGCCAGCTGGCCTGCTGGGGCTCCCTTTGCTACATCAGGGGTTTCTCTTTTTGCTAATCCTCTCTTTATCGATAATCCTTCTCTACCTTCTAATGACTCTTGGCTAAGGAGAGTATTTTGTTATTACTACCTGTTGTTTAGAAATTCATTTTATTTGGTGTAGGTGTTGCTAATCGTTTGCTAATGAAAACCTTACTAAAATCAATGCAGGTCAGGATTATGCTGGTCTGCGTGGCAATTAACCCTTTCTTCCTACCTGTTTTGACTTAGATTTCCCCATGCACTTCTCAGTTTTTAAATATCAATCTTAATTCTATTTTGGGGGGCCCAAGGTAGAGGTATCTGTGCACTTTCAGGTAGTGCAGGGAATCTTTACTTCCCATGAGAGTTTTTTAAAAGGCAGAAGTTGGCATTTTGTAATCTGCAAAATATTTGTGTGTGCAAGTACAGTGATGTTTAAGGTAAGTCCTGGAATAAAAAGTGTAGGACAAATCTAAAGCCAAGGACAAGGGACGGACATCATTTCACAGAAACATGCATAATCCTGAGGCAGGGAATACTGTATACTCTTCAAGACTCTTTGTATTCCTCTGTATTACAGATGCTATTTAGATGCAATATGTATCCCCCTTTACACACACAGAATGAAGAATAAGTCCTGCTTTGAAGAATTTACAATTTAAAAAGACAAAGGCAGATCAACAGCATTAGGAAGACAAAGAGCAACAGCTGCACAACATAATATAAATACAATTGTGGTTACCATTCCCTCCTTCCTCCTCGTTGCATTACCTCAGCCTGACCTTATATCTTGTCAGTTGCCTTGCAGCTACCTTACCAAGAGGAATAATGGATTCAGGCTGGTGATGCCCCAGCCCACACACTGCCCAAGCTATAGAATCTCTGAATATTGAGATGTGTTGCAAGACTGAGGCCTTTAGGAAGAAAGTGCGCTGCAGAATGCATCTCTTCAGGCAGAAATGCCCAAGAAGCAGCTCCCCTGGCTCTGTCCGTACTTTGGAGAGTAGAGCTTTGCATCCACTTCCCAACTATTGGAAGAAGGGTGAAGTTCCAGTGACATCAAGAGGAACTCACCTCTACCACCATCCCTCTCTTCCTTGGGAAGGGAAAGGGGAAAGAGGAAACAGCTAACGTGGGGCCAGGTGCGTGGCAGCGCCCTGTTAGGGGAAAGCAGTAGCCAAAGCCCCAAGCCTTCAGCCTGGAACACCCAGGGAACTCTTGCTGATGACAGATTCATAAATTTAAATTCTGGCTCTCCTGAGGGCAATTGCAGCTCATCTGTGGCTACAAATCATTCTCACACCGAGGAACCTCAGGGCCTTTTTGAATTAATTTTACCTCAAATGGGATTTGTTTTTAAAAACCTGAGCCTGAATCCCTTCATGCTCTGAAACATCTCTTGTTTGAATACCATGGCTCAGAACAGTCTGTAACTTCATGCTTTGCATGCCATATACTGCATTAACTCTTGGCTTACAATGAATAATTCAGTGCTATAGGAGAACAAAGTAAAATAAGGAACACATGACAAATCCTGCAGGTAGCAGCTTGGACAAGCAAGGAAGAAATTAATATTGAAAAAAAGAGAGGGAGAGAAAAGGTCATATCTCAAAGGTCTAGATAGCTTTTGTTTGTTTGCTTCAGTATCATCCTGGTTGCTGAATACTAATGTACTAATGTACTTTCATCAGTGTCTAGACCTGACTTCTGCTGACAGCCAAGGCATTAGGGTACCTAACCAGGGTGTTATTCAGCTACTCTCTCCATAATAAAAATATAAATGTCTTTATCATTTTGCCAGTCATCATTGCCAACTTTGCAGGGTGCCAGACAACTGTGCTACTGTGTGTGACTAATGGCATCCAGCCAGTCTTGTGTAACCATGTTATTCATTTAGGCTCAGAGTAAAACCAGGTTGGCACTAGCTCTTCAAAGCTGGCTTCAGCAAAGGCTCCTTTCTTTGAAATACCAGTGAGCAGAAGGGGAAAAACAAAGGATAGGAAGACTGAGGCAAACCAGGAATAAAACTGAGCAACCCAGAGAGCAGCATCTCAGCCTGCTCAGGTTAATTTTCTGCTACCTCTCTTGGAGAGTGAGGGAGTGAGAAAAATCAGGTAACCTTCATAATACAACAGACGAGAGCTGCTGCCACCTCATCCTCTCCTGGGCAGCTCATGCTTTTTTGGCTTATGTGAAGGCCCAGCATCAGCACAGGCTCAAGCCCAGCTGAGCTGCCTGCTCTCTGCACTGACCCCAGGCTAAAGGCCTTTCTCAGAAGCTTGACTGCAAAGCAGTGATGGCCACCTGGTTCCAGCCAAGCCAGTGCTGAGCCTGCGCTGAGCCACCCTGCCAGGTTCAAGCATTGGCAAATCTTCTTACCTTGGGCTGGATGTCATGTGACTGCAGGTGACCACTGGCTTTACCAATAGTACCGTGGCATTTTCACAGTAGTCTCAGACATAAGGTAATGGGTCTGGACCTAGGCTGGGTTTGCCTTGAGACACCATGAGCATCTCTGCACCCATGCATAAGCCATTGTCAAAGGTTAAAAATGTAGGGTGGGACATAGTTGTCAACATGAATAAAATCCAGCTATTTGGAGTCAGGAAGGATTTCAAGTTCTGGATGTGTTCAAATCATGTTCTACCCATTCTGCTCTTCGTTACTGTGGGTAGATTCTGCCCCTGTCTTCAGCCCAGCTCATCTCAGCACAGTTTTGGGGTAGGCTTTGGAAACCAGACAGCAAATGCTACTGGGGCCAGACAAACATCCTGTTTCAGTCTAACTGCTTCTCAGAGCAGGGGCCTTCAAAGGGCTGTGGGTTTTGTTTCTTACAGCTTAGGCCTCTTCACCCAGCTCAGCTGCAGCCAGAGCGTGTCTGACAGGCACCTGGAGCTGTAAAAGCTCAGCAAAGAGTAACCAGCTTGTCTTTTTGATGGAGACTGGTGTTGGGGGACAAGAGAAAGGCAGCTCAGTGTAATGACAGGGAGAAAACAGTAGTGCAGAGAGCCAGAGGCAAGAGCCAGCCTAAGGCTTGGGGTTTGGTTTTGTCTTTAAAGACTACTGAAGCAGCAAAATCTGTAGGTAGGAGGTTAGTTAGGTCTAACTACCTTGCACACAGTTCTGTAGTATTGAAACTCTGTTTCTTTGGATGGTAATTTTGGCACATGAAATTCATCTCGTTCCTCACACCAGCAACACTGCAGATACATTTGGTTACTTCATCTCACCAGCTGTCTACATACACCAGTGTTCTTGCATTAGAAATTAGTTGTTCATTTTTACCAAGGCAGGATCTTGCTGGCAGGATGCTGAAATCTTTGGGGGGATGGGTTACTGGTTTTGGGTATTGTTTTGGTTTTTGTTGGGTTGTTTGTTTGTTTGTTTTAAGAACCTTGCTTAAAGGTATTATATATTCTACAAGGTGTAACATCAACTTATCAAATAACATCACATTTCCACATATTTTCTTTTAGCTAAAGACAGTTCTGTAGTGTGTCTCACCATAGCAAAAGTTGCTGCTTTAGCAAAAGTTGGTTTGATTAGCCTTCTAGCTCAGACAATATCACTGAAATATTATTCTCTGAGTGCTCTCACAGTGCATTTGTCTGAATTTAACTTGAATCTTTATTTTTCATGATTGATAGCACAGCACAGATTGTTTCTACCTTATTCTGCCAGACCTGGATTCTCATTTGCAGCTTCTGCAAGCCCACAAATGTCCAAAGGGGTGTAACCCATTTTTTTTGAGCATGCGTTAGACCCGAGACACATGATCAGTGAAATCCATGAAGCTTCAGCCCATGAGCAATTCTCAAAGTCTGTGCTCATAAGTTCCTCTAAAGATCCATTTACCCTTTACCCAGCACATTTCTATGAAGTTTGAAGGCTGAACATGATGGATGACTGTCATGTGCATTTACTTGTGTTTTATTCTCACTCAAGAACTTTGCAGTGCAACATTTTGAGATCCTCATGTGGTTTTACACCTGCAGCTGGGAAAGATTTGTCCCAATATCTGTACTGCAGACTTCACCCTCATAGAATAAAAATGTCATTTGGATCTTGGGTGTTATCAAAGGCAGTCCTGAACTTTGGGGTGACATTTGAGCTAGTAACTGCCTTGAAGATTAAATCCCATTAATTTAAATTTGACTTGGGCAGAGCACTGTGGGGGGAGACACTTAGGATGTTGGCAAGGATGTGCTGGCAATCTTTTGTGTTAGGTCAACATTTCTTGTGGATCAGTTCACTACTCCAGCAAAGTTGGCAGTATCATTATGTTGTCTGCCTTGACAATCACGTGTATGTTCAAGTGTCTTTTCTTAACCTTTTGCTCATGTTGTAACACTGTGGCAGAGGACTGTCTATATTTTGGGATCTGTTGCAGTATTCTTGTTTACTCTACATCTTAATTCATAAAACATTGCATTTTTCTTTGAGGTAATTTGGCTTCGATCTTGCTGCGTTGTCACTGTTTATTTGTTCTCATGAAGATCAGCCCTTCTTTGAAAACAAGCAATGGTGAAGTTTTGTCCTGCAAAGGAAGAATTTCAGTATGCTACATTTGTTTTTTTTCAGCACAAGTTCCTTGAATACTGAATGGACCTCAAAATGCAGAAAATACCAAAAAATGCAGGAAAAAAACAACCTGATGTCACTTGTGATTCCTTTTTTTTTTTAATCACATGTAGGTAAAATGTAGAATTAAGTAACTCTCAGACCCCAAAAGGCTACATGTAGAAATTATTTTCAGTGTGCAGTTGCCTAAGCTGCAATCCTGTTCTATGTCTCTTTTTGTTTGCCTTGAAAGCATCAACCCCCCACCAGAGTTGATACAGCTGTGTGACATGATGTGCTTTTCTTCCTGTCAGCAATGGATTGAGGTCTTTAGAGTTCTCGTTAGGATGGTAGTACAATATCAGAGATCTAGCCAAGGAGGTAGGAGACATGAGTTTAAGCTCCAGTTTTGCTTCATGAGAAGCAGCCCTGGGCTCTGACACTGGAAACAAGGATAATACTGCTCCTCTTCCGCCTTGCCTAGTAAGCCTGAAAACACTTCAGGCCAAGTACTGTTGTACTGGGCATTGCTGCATCCCAAGGCTTGCTGGAGAGGAAAGCACAGCTGTGGTAGAAATAGTCAGCTTAAACAGCCATTTCATTAAACCTGTTTGAATATCGACACATGCAGCATTAAGCTTGTATATGCATCCACCACATACATTCAGTATGGATCTCTGGGTTTTTCACCTTGGGTGTAAAATCAGGCATTCACAAAATGAAGCTGGAGAGGCATTCACAAAATGTGATTTCCAGCAACTTTGACTAGACATATGGAGACAAAAAACCTAACAGCAGAGGTGCAAGAAATAAAATGCAGCTAATTTAAAAGATCTTTTTAATCACAGAGCTGACTTTCCTACATTAACACAAAGGCTTCTGAATGGGGAGATTGCGTTTCCCATAATAGTAATTTTTTTTGCTATAAAATGCTTTTTTCATCCTTCTTCACTTCTGGACTAAATGAATGATGTGGAGACACATGACTGGCTTGGTGAAATCAGCCACTTAGCAACACTAGGACCAGATGCCCATGCAATAGAGTGCCAAAGCAGAGCGCTGGCCTCCTCCACGGGTTGGCCAAATGTCTGGGTCTAATGACTCCATGGCAGCCCTGTCTGCAGAAAATTCAGGGGTACGATTGCAGCCCGCAGAGAGCTGCACCCAGTGGCAATTTTGGGTGACTACTGTGTATCAGCCAGCTGTTATTCTGGCAAAAGTGCTGGACACTTTTTGCAAGTGTGCTGGCAAAAAAAGCACAGTTTTTGTGGCCCTGCCACATTTCACTAACAGGGACAATCAGCTCACGAAAGAAATGAGAAAAAAAAAAAAATAAAAAAGCAGTATGCCTACAGTCATACTGGTGATAGGAAGTTATACTCTGCAACTTGTGTCTCTTCCATTAATTCTTATTTTGTCTTTGTGGGGATTTCAGTGTTTACTCCATAACATAAATCTGCTTCATGTAGCAGCTCAATAGCTTAATGTGATTGCACTGCAAAGCACTTATTTAAACAAAAACAGTAAACTTCCAGCCCTACTTTTTGGGGAGAAAAGAAACTGTGACTAAATTAAACCCACATTTTCAAAGTAGAAAGGAAATACAAAAGCTGAAAAGATATTTTGTTTCTAAATTCATGGCTTCTAAGCCAAGTTCATGATTTTTTGGTGGCTGAGAAATGTGTTTTAAATGTTTGATGGCAAAACTTTTATTCAGAGCTACATTTATTGTTGAGAAAAATTATCATATTGCTAAGAGTAATTCTTAGCAGCCAATCAAGCAACCTGCTCTAGTTATCTCCCTAACATTCACAGACCCATCTATTCTGTAGTGATTGAAGTCACCTGAAGCTCTGAATAAACAACCATGTGACAAGAAATCTTTGTCACAGACACCCTGCTAGGTGAGAGGAAAAAAAAAGGATGAGCTTTGTGATTCAAGCAGTTATCTGGCACTGAGGAGATCTGGGTTAAATTTCTAAGATTTCCAGAATCTGTTTCAGATTTTCTTGCCTGTCAGTGAGGAAACCTTGCAGGGAAATCTGTGTAGGAAATTATTCCCTACTTCTCAACAGCATTGACTGTACTTTGGGTTTCTTAGACTCCATGAGGTGAAGAGGTGAAGTAGTTGCGTAGTTAAATTGTACTCAGGAGCACCCTAGAGTCGAAGGACATCCAGGACTGTGCTGCAGCCGGCAGCCATCGGAACTGGAAAGGAGTTGAAAGCAGTAACTGTATCCAGAGCTGCCTACCATGTGAAAAAGTTGCTGGATCCTGAAGGTCAGGCCTCAGAGGTGTGGGGAAAGCTGTGAAGATATACATTGTTGGAAACTCTTGTTGCTAAAATCACTGGTCTGTCACTTATTAAACTGTGAGAAGAAACCTAAATTGCAGCTGAGCACAGTTACAATGGATGATTATAATAGAGAGGAAAGTATTTCTAGCAACAAAGGCCCTAAGCATATTAATTCATTCAGCTCATTGCATTGTGTGTAATCCTTGCTTACACTTGCTGTCATGCAATAGAGTTAAAATTTACAATCTTATTGATGTCAGAAGATATTTTTATATATACTACTTTGTTAGCCATTTTGCTTCCTAACAATTAATCAAATCTCCAAAGAAATATCATGTTGGAGAGTGTGGATTTATTTGTGTTATTAAGCTATTCTAGCAGAGCATTTCTGTGTGTTAACAGCTCTGTTACAATATGGCCCACTTGTTTTATGACAAGTTACAATTTTCTTGTAATGTTAGCTGCAATTCATCTCAATAATTATGCTAAATTAAGTACTCATGCACATATAGAAATAAACATCAAATACATTAAAATAAAGTGAAGAACGTAATTTAATATCTCTCAAGCTAAGTAGAGTGGGGATTGCTTAGCAGTCCTTAACTTACCCATCTAAGCTTGGCTAAAGAGCCCCAAGGCTTTTAGGTTTCTGGGATGGGGGGTACTCCATCGGTTGGGAAATACTTCATGGGTTACTGATTTCTTCCACCTTCTAGCAAGACTGCAGCCCTTCCTGCTTTTGGTGTGCTCAGGCTCCGCCTCCCTAGATATGAGTAAGAGATTTTTTACAATGAGGGTGGTGAAACACTGGCACAGGTTGCCCAGAGAGGTGGTAGATGCCCCATCCCTGGAGACATTCAAGGCCAGGCTGGACAGGGCTCTGAGCAACCTGATCTAGTTGAAGATGTCCCTGGTCATTGGAGGCAGGTAGGACTGGATGACCTTTGGAGGTCCCTTGCAACCCAAAACATTCAATGTTTATCCAGGCCTGGCTATGCAGCCCCACAGCCCCCAGGGGCTCCAGCCTCCAGAGCCTCACTGCTTGCATGGCTGAGGGTCTCCTTGACCTTCAAATCCAGAAGCCAAGGGATGTTACAATTGTGCCTCTGCCTGGGGAGGCTGCCTCAGCATCTCCAAAGATCTGGGTTTGTGGAGAACCCTATGCTGCAGCTCAGAGGTCGCTATAGTTCCTGTCCTGCTCAGCCAAGCTGAGCACTGGGACTGGGACTTGTGAAAACTTATCAGAAAAACAGTCGCAGTGCGAAGAACTGACCTCAACTTCTTGGTAGACTCCTCTTCCTCAGCCACAGGTCCATCCTCATCTACTGTTTCCATTCAGTAATAAGACCTCCTAGGGAAGGCTGCTGGTACTACATGGGAAGAAGGAGATATTAAGAACACAGGGACTGTGAGTTTGCCCCACATACCCGTCTTTTGTCCATGGTACAGAAAGTTAATTGCAGAGGGAAGACAACAGTCTGCTTACTTTTAGCCAGTAGAGATTTGGGCAGAGTCTTGTTGCTGTGACTGGCTAGAAAAATACAGAATATTGTGTTCCATCAAGGAATATGGTTTTACTCATGTCTAAGAGCTGAAAAGTAAAGATGTTTTGTGCACGTTGCCATGATCTGCACTCTCCACAGGAGAGAGGGGGACTTGCAGTGCCACCCAGGTAATGGACCTTGTGTGGAGGTTGCAATTAGGAATTGCTATCATTAGGATGGCACCAAGGACTACTGAGGCCAGTGCCACCATGCTAGATGCTTTGCAAAGGCATAGCACAAAGGAAGTCTCATGGAGTTTACAATACTGGTGTACAATCAGCAGCAGAGAGCATTAGGCATAGACAGGAGCACTCACGGGCATCAGCTGTGTGCCCACGTCCTAGGAAGGTCTGGATTCAAAGCCCCTCTCAGCCTCCTGTGCCTTCCGTTGTGGACACAGAGGTATGCAATGAAAGCTGTTGGAATGGGGAAAAGGGTGGCAAGGAACCTCAGAAAGAAACAGGAGGGAGAAAGTTGCTTAGCCATCCAAGAAGGAACTGTTAAAAAAGCCTGAAGGTAGTTTTTGAATCTATTGTCAAATCCTTCTTATGTAGGTTGAATGCTGCTATCTGGTTTTCCTTTTTATTCTCTCTCTCTCTTTCTTTGTCATAGCTGTTGAAAAAGCTTGTGTTAAAAAAACTTCCTGAGAGGATTGTGTTCAGAATGGCATCTCTTCAGATATCCATCATGAAGCACACTTCAGCTGAAAGTTAGACCCTCGAACCATGCACAGTCTTTGGAAAGGCTCCATCTTCCCTCCTCCACTGGAAAAAGCAAAATACGTGGAGATAGATCGGAATTACCCAGCTGGCCAGCACTTCACCTGTCCCCAGCACTAGCTAGAGTCACAAAACCATGTGTAGTGACTGCATGGTCACCAGTCACAGGGACTACACTGTCATACCAAGAGCTGCAGAAGAGAGTGGAGCAGTGAATAACATGATATACTTTCCATGATACACCTTCTACTATTCATAATTACAAGCTGACACATCATTATTATCATCCCAAATAAAGTAAGAACTTTGGGACAAAAAAAATATTTTATAGTCATTCGTTTTCCAGAAAAACAAAACAAAACAAAACAAAACAAAAAAACCTAGCCAAATGTCTCTTTGAAACATCTCTTCCTCATTGCCCCACCAAGCTGAAAGGAGTCTTGGCTTACTCTGTTTGCTTGCCTGGAAGTCAAAGTACCCCTTCAGATACAATACTAAGCACCTTATGCTCCACAGTTAATTATATCAACATGTTTGCATGAACATGTACTGGGTTTTTTCTTTCTTTCTTTTATTTATTTATTTTTTTTAATGTGGAAGAGCCGTTGCCATGGCTAAAAAAGTCTATACAAGTCTACACTCTTTCTATTTTTTTTTTAATGCAATTATATGATTTTGATACATCTTGTCATCTAAGAACTGAAACACCACCAAAGATAAAGCCATGGATGACTTCAAGGCCATAAATGGACATGATGTTTGAGATCGGTCTGGCTTGTGAGTCTGAATCTGGGCTGTCTTACCTGATTTATTTACCATCACCTACCAGGAAGAGACCAGTAGGTGTGCTCCAACTGGGAATTATTGTTCGCTGCCTGATTTTTGCTGTAAATCCATTTGCTGTATGATCTAAAAAATAAGTGACAACATCTTTAAGAAACAGACAATTGCTTGAAGCCAGGCTTGGTCATAACACACCAAGAAGTCCATGCACACACACCTTTACCTATCATGAGCATTAGTTTAATTGGGTTGAGAGTCAGACTAATCCAACAACATACCCAAAGCAAAATCCTACTAAGTTTGATTTTCTTCCATTGCCATTCAAAAGTCTTATATGTATGAGGAGTTTGACTGATACCAGCTGAGACAATGTCTTAATGTACTGCATCATTTATTTGTTCCACCCACCCTTCTCAACTTTTTTTGGCTGTTTACCCAGATAAAGGCATAATCTTAATTAAGACTGAATGAGGGGCAGAATGGATTCCTGCAGGCTATTATACAGTGTGTGATACAAAGCAACAAATAAACAATCATGCTGCATACCATGTCTGTAATTACTGTGCTCAGCTGTACAGCGTAGGTGAATTGGCTTTGCCTTCCCTATGTCTGTTCTCTACAGCAACCCTGCTGCACTGTAGGATCTGGAAACCCTTCCCAAGATGAGTGACTTGCTTCAGGGCCCTCAGTAAACATAGCTGCAGTTGAAAGGTCTTTCTCCCTGGTGACTGTACTGGGTGGGAGCTGGGCAATGGGTTGTTGCCAACCACCAGCCAGCTCGGAGGACAACACAGCCTCGCTGACAAAAGGAGAGCATGTGGCAGGAGAACATACGGCACTTACAGGTCTGTCAACCACATGTCACTGCTCAGAGCATCCCTTAGGAGTGCAGGTTTACCTACAGTTACTACTGGTGCGACTGGTTTTGCTCCTGACAAATGGCAACTGTTTTGCTCAGGCAGTTTGTGCACACATCTAGAGATGCTCTAAGGACAACACTCCCTCCCTGGCTAAGAAAATTTTTCCATTCCGTATTTCTGTGGGAAGTATTGTAATTGTTGGTTTGATCTTGACTGTTTTCAGTACAGCATATAGCACACACGCTGCATTTGTGGAAGTTTCTTGCGACAAATTTCGTGTACTGCATAGATGAAAATAACTTCTGGGGGATACATTGCTCAACAAATAATGGCGTGTAGTTCTAAACATCTTGTAGTCTTTCAGCAAACAGACAAGTATTTTCAGACTCTGAATTTTATTTTCTAGATTGAGTCTTTTCACCACTGGCACTTCAAGTACTCCTAACCAAGGTATCATATCACCCTAACCTTTTGGTTTTTTCCCCTGAATTTGATTATTTTGCTTTCCAAACTGAATTTGACTTAAAATTGAAGACACCTTTGTCTTGTGGGTGTTCATTAAAAAGGAGCTCTGACATGTTTCAAATCAAGTGTGTTTAGATTTGTAGTAAAGTAGATTATTTGCTTTTGAAACTAATTAAATCTATTGTAAGAGGCTGAATTAAATAATCTATTTTCCTTTAAAAAAATTCTGTTACTGTCAACACTGTCCTGAAATACTCTGTGCTTCCTAAATGCAGCTTGGGTACTGGAAAGCATGTCAATACACAGAAACTCATATTTCCTCTAGAATTTTAGAAAGTGTTTCAAACACAAATCAAAATAAACAAAACCATTAGGTCATGAGCCTTTGCTGATGAAGCATTTGTGGATTATTCTGATCTTTGGAGGCCAGGTGCAATCTCTCTCCGAGCAATAAATGGAATATTGAGCTGCACACCAGTAGCTATACCACCGTATACTGTTCTGCATCACCATTCTGGAATACAGTAAACAGATTATTTCCAATGTATTTGAATGGGCAAT
Source organism: Streptopelia decaocto (assembly GCF_964273445.1). NCBI lineage: Eukaryota > Metazoa > Chordata > Aves > Columbiformes > Columbidae > Streptopelia > Streptopelia decaocto. The sequence goes on along the minus strand of NC_138655.1, from coordinate 130,310,131 downwards.
TGCTTAGTGCACATGAGACACTGAAATTTACTATTTTTATTGCAATTTTCTCATTTCTTCAAGCTTTGCTCAATTATTTTCAATCCCAGTGCTTGTTGACGCACATTGTAATGAAATGCCAAAAAATGGGTGTCCAAATGCTTTTTCAAATATTGTAATTAACCCTACATTCACATCAAATACATTTGGTGTGCCATCTGTTACAACACATATAGTGTTTGATGTATCAATATCAATTTCAAACAATCATTTGCACTACTGCTTCTCAGTCATCCTCACCCTTTGCTCTCCTCAGAGGTTTTAACAACTTCAGTAATTCTTTTGGTTCAGTGAAACTTTTAGTTGTTTTTGTTGTCAAATGCCGTCAAATGGAAGACAACTCACTTTTCGGTTATTTTATAGGTAATTTTGAATTGATCGGTCATGTCTAATTCTTTATATTCCTGCTGCATGACATATGTTTGGCACATTATCTAATTTTACTTCTGTAATTGAAGTCTCCAGGTAAGTACTTTGCACAAAGCATATAGTTTTTTTTTTTTTTTTAATGTAATTGCTATCAGATACCGTTTTCCATAGAAAGCCATGCAGCATGGCAGTTGATAGCTTCCTGAAACAATATTGTTGCTACTGCAGACATCCACCACTGAGACGGTGTAATGGTAGGCATATAACTACCAGATAGATAGATAGATAGATAGACAGACAGATAGATAGAGATAGAACATAGAATCTTAGAATGTCATGAGTTGGAAGGGACCCTCAAGGATCACCGAGTCCAGCTCCTGTCCCTGCATATGACAGCCCCACAGTTCACACCATGTGTCTAAGGGTGTTGTCCAGTCTCTTCTTGAACACTGTCAGGCTTGGGGCCCTGACACCTCCCTGGGGAGCCTGTTCCAGTGCTCCACCACCTTTTGGGTGAAAAATCTTTTCCTAATGTCCAACCTAAATCTCCCCTAAATACAGATAATTTATCTATATGTGATAGATACATAACTATAACTAAATGCATAGGTAAAATAAATTTATTTCATGTAATAAATCAGTTCACTTGCTTTTCTTCTTCCATTCTGGTATCAATCATGAAGGTTATAAGAGAGAGAGAGAGAGAGAGGGTTAAACCAGGATTTACAATTAAGTTCTCATTAACAAAATTCACACTACCCACCTAACTTCACATACTTTTAGCAACACCTGCATAATATGCTTTTTGCATTTAAGCCTCAAACCTCGTTGGAGAAGCGATGAATACTGTTGCTGTTTCCACAAACGGTGCCACATGAGAGTGCACTAACGGGGCCCCTGGAAGCAGAGCTCACAAGTGAGACCTCGTGAGGCCCAGCCATACTCCCTGGGACACCTTGCCCTTCACAAAGCCAGCAGCTCATCCCTTCAGATCTGCAGATCTGCAGCAGGGAATAAAAGATCTGTATGATATTCTCTAAGAGGCCCTACTTTAAACTTGGACTTGTTTCACTGAGGTAAAAGCTAGCTTGAATTTATACTCCTGCGATTGCTGGTAGAATCAGACTCCTGCTGCAAGGCCTAAGCAGGAGATGAAGACATTCTGGTACCAAAATCAATATTGTCACTGCATAAGGCAGCTACATGCGAGCAGAATAAAGACTTTGTCTCTGATATTTGTTGATTTTAAAACCATCCTGAGGAGGAGGGAGGGAGATTTTTCTTTTTACAGGTTCTTAAAGGTGAGAATTCAGACAGTTGCAGAAGAAGGTCTTGTTAAATCAGTGTAGTTTTGACTAATGAACGAGCATCAAGGAGTTTAATGACTGCTTAGCTCCTTGCAAGGCTTGCTTTCCTGCTAGGCTGACTCACAACAGCAACGCATGGGGAAGGGTACGTCCTTGGGGACCATTACAGTGAAACCATGGGATTCCTACAAACAATTTACTCTGTGGGAAAATCCCCCTTTTGGAACTACTATACTTTTCCAGAGCCTTGTTTAACTTTTGTTTGCCACAGCAGGGGCAACGTTTTTTTCCTCTCAATTCCTTTGCTGAAATTCTGCCTGTGAAAATGTGAACGTGGGTGCAGAGCAAGATGTGGATGCTATCGCTCTGCCACATAGGGAAGGTTCCTGTGCTGACTGACCTTTCTTTTCTGCCACCAGACCAGTTTAGTTTTTACCACAGTGGATGTATAGACTGGCTTCTGTAGATATTTAAGACAAAAGAAAGGTAAACTAATTCAGCTGAACAAATGCAGGATTGGGACTGTGCAAGTAGATTATTTCTGCTTGGATCAAACTTCCGTATTTTCCTCTCACTGAAACAAACTAACCAAAAATTTACCTGGCTGCAAACATTCCCTTCAGCTTTTAATGAAACACATTGGATGCTTCTGAAAGCAAAGTGCTGGATTCGCAAAAGAGGAGGAAACATTATCTCCTGTTTTCTCAGGAGCTCAGTCATTGGTGCAATAACGGAATAAAGGAAACTCGAGTTTAAAACCCTTCTTGTCTCTCTGGGATTCTCCCACACCTCTCTCATCTTCATGCCAAAACCACAATGTTGTAAGGTGTTCTGGAAATGTGCAAACTTTACTTAAATTTTGTACCATTTTGTAGAAATACATTTGAACTTTTTATCAGAAAAAATAATTAAAAGACATTTCTATGGGTAAATAATAACAAGTGTTGATTTGACTTTCAGCTTCATTACTTCTGGTCTAAGGCTGCACAGTTTGAGGGAGCAGGGGTTTTGTGGTTGGCTTGTTTGTTTTTTGTTTTGTTTGGGTTTTTTTGGTTTGGTTTGATTTTGCTTTTTTGTTTGTTTGGGGTTTTGTTTGTTTGTTTGGGTTTATTTGTTTGTTTGTTTCTGGAGATGGTGGTGGTTTTGCATCATTACCGGGAACATTAAGGCATGTGTTATTGTTTCTTCTTGCTCTGGTTCCAGTCACACAGATGGACAGCCACACTCTGCTAGACAGTAATTTTTCATCTCCTAAATTTTTTAATTTGTTCATTTAGGTTTCTGAACCAATAAGAGGCACAATTAATGACCACTACAGTTGTGTTAACTACTTTGTTCCTCCAGATGGTACTGCATAGACATCTCAGCTCCAAGAGCAAGGTGGAGCAGTTGCCTCCAGACGTCTTGGTCATAAACAATGTGTACCACCCAGGTTCTCTGGTAGATCACTTACTAACCAGACTGCATAAGGTTAATATAATAATAAGGACTTTCCTATATTATGAAGTTAATAGCTTCAGCTTCAGCATTTTACCCAGTGTCTGGTAGACTCAGACTTCCCTGAGCTATCCAATCTGATATATCAATATAGCTATAAAATTGGACAGCTTCTAGAAATAATGTTTGCAATGACTTCTTATTGTATAGTACTTTCCGTGCTTTAGAGGTTTATTCAAATACTCTTTTTTTTTTTTTTTTTTCTAAAAATTCCAGTTACAAGGGTACAGAATATGGAATAAATGCAAAATATACCAATACTTGCAGCTGAAGAAAAAAGTGGCTTATAAAAAAAAATGTGGCAGGAAGCACTGACAACTATGCAATTTGAGCATTGTACAGGAGTGCCAAAGCAGCAGTAGAATTGTTTTTCATTTCTTCATCCTTCCATATTTTTTTCAAAGGCCCTCTTTCTCTCCCACTTTGCACAAACTTCAAAAATCTGGTTTTTTTATCAGTTTAGTTTTGATATTTGCAGAATTTTACCTCTTCTTTATGATTCTTGAGAAACTGAGCCAAAACCCAGACAGTTAGTTCCAGTGTGACTATATCTACGTTAATATGTCTTGATTACAGAGGCTAAGTCCTGTAATCAAGCTCTAGAAATACATGTTCAAATTTTACAGCTTACATTGGAGCTAGCCTATCTAATCAGTAGGTGACAATTTTAACACCAACTATTTGATTCCCTTGACAGGCTCTCTGAATATGAAATTATTGACAAGTCTTAATAACTTTATTTTAAAAGCAGAAGAATTAAAGGTAATTCAAATAGTAAGGCCTTAAGAGAAAAATGATGACTGCAAAATTTTCTAGAACATCAGTTGTAAATCCATCCTCTGTGTAGTCACTTTCTCCTGCTGGTTGCCCGAGTGCCACGTTCATGAGGATGGAGCCAAGGAACAGGAGAACGGAACAGATTCATTTGCAAGTTCTGTTGGCTTGTAGGAAACGAAAGAGTGGTGGCTGTTCACCTGTCATATGAATAAAACTTTTTCAAGAAATGTTCATCATTAGGACTTGACTTCTGGCTATTTATTATGTCCACGTAGAACTACATGGAATGCTGGGTCTTTGATTTTGAGTCTGGTATTCCCAGAAGGCCAGGGCTTGATCAATGGAGATAAGCAAATAGTTCCTGACTCATTGGTCCTAAACAATTTTAATGATGATATAGATATGGACTTTGAAGACCAGAGATTAATAGACAAATATTTAGAAAAAAATCCTCATTTGAAGAGTGGGCAATTCCAACCGAACTAAGAACAAAACAGAAATATTTTGAGATCTGTTGAGTGTTTTGTACTGTTAGGCTTGAAAGATGGGCACAGTGCACTGCCCTATTTTGAATTAAAATTCATTGCTGAATAAAGTTTGAAGCAAGAACATAAAATATTTTTCCTTGAACTTTTTTTACTCTCCTTTGACTCCATGTCTTTTTTTTTTTTTTTTTTTTTTTTTTTTTTTTTTTTTTTTTTTTTGTGGGTGGTTTGCAGATAGCTTTGGTTGCTTCCTGACTGAATTTTGGTGATCATAAAAAGTGATGGAGATCAGAAGGGTGTCTCATGGGGATTTTGAAGATGCTATGTAAATCCTGTAATGTTTATTTTGCTTAATCCACTGCTTATTTAAAGAAACTGTTTTTCTGAAAGGAGCTCTGCCACTGGAGATATTCTCAATTCAATGAGTAAATAAATCAACTGTAAAAACATTTCTTAAATATGAGTCATTATACACAGGCAGCTGTCAGTGTGAGCTTGTTGCCGTCAATTAGGATGCAGACTGCACCTCGCCATCTGAATACATGAAACGCACAAACTCAAAATGAGCCAGCTTCTATTAAATATTTTACAACTTTTATGATTATAGCATTTGGGTTAAACTACTGTTCAGTTAGGCAGATTTTACAGAATTCACCTTGCAGTGCTTATGAATGCCTGTCTCAAAGACAAGCTTACAACATTGTTGTAAAGTATTTTTTTCATTAAATTTGGATAATTGAACAGTTTTAGGAGCTGTTTCTGATTATGATGCTGCATTTCTTTCCCTGTCTCAGTGCTGTGCTAGTGAGATGCTGCTCCATTGCCAGTTAGAGACAGAAGTAGTTGCAAGCAGATGCAAAAGGTTCTGCAAAACTTAAAGTGAGACTGAAATTGGCTAAGAAGGCCATGATTACCCACATCCCTCATGTCCTCCAAATCAAAATGAACATTGAAGCACAAAAGATTCTCCTTCATTAACATTCCTGCTTCAATTTCCACAGCAACTACTGGAGAACAGCTTCATGTGCCAGGTGAACATGGCTTTTGTTTTAGAAGTCCTGTCTGACATTGCTTCTGTGTGGTGAGAAAGTCAGAGTAACCTCCACTGTTTATGACTATAGATCTCTTGTTTTCCATTCTGGTGTCTCTTTTCCCAGATGGAAATCCTGGTCTCAAGTCTGGGATTTCTGCTGCTCTTCTCTACACCTTCTATTGCCCTGCCTATGGTGGACCAATGAGGTAGCCAAATAGTGCCCAAAGTACAAGTACACTGTCATTTGCAGAGCAGCAAAATAATGCTTTCTGTCTTGTTCTCAGTCCCTTTCCTAGCAATTGCTAACTTTCCATTTGCCTTCTGAGTACTCAAATGTTGAAAGATGTGAACCAGTCACTGTAGTCATCTTTCACATGAGGTCACTTGCCTAAATATTGCAGCATGTTCTCATTGATGAACAAATTGGTGGATTGCCAGAAAACAGCAATTCAGAGTACATAGGCCTAGTGAATTTGAACTGAACACAGCAATCCTGTAAGTCTTCAAACAAGTGTGGATCTACAATATCCACTGAAAAAAAAAAAACCAAAAAAAAAAAACACTCAAATTTTATAATTCCACTATCAATTTTAGGTCAAATTAACCTTCTCAGGTATGAAGGTTTGCATACCAAACAGATCTACTAGGAAAACAGTTCAGCGTGATCTCCTCCTGCAATGGTGCAACTTGGTAAATCCTGGAGATCTGGCATCAACTGCACTGGGGGCAAATGGTTGGTGGACTAAGACCATGTCCATCCTGGCATCATAAAGAATTCTTCATTGCTGATAAAGCAGAGGATATGCTTAATGAAGTAGAGGCTGCAAGCTGACAGGAGTGTTGGAAATGAGTGGAAAGGAATGGGCAGATCACAGGCAGAGTTGGCAGATGAGTTGGCTGCCCATCAGCTGGGGGTGAAATAGAGTGGAGCTGAGCATTGGCTGTGGCCAGCTGGTGCGATAAGAGAGGGAGCACAAGGAAGTAGTAAAACCACAAGCTCAGGCAGGATGGAGTTTGTTGTAGAAACTCAAGTTACTCTTGAAGCAATAAAGCTGAACAAAAATAACCAACCCTGCCAGCACCATTCATTATGGTAAGATGGTGAAACACAGAAACTCCCTTGGCCTCCAGGAAGTGCAGAGAAGTGAAACTTTCTCCAGGAATGAAGGCCAGATATGGAACATGATAGTAAAAATTAAGTGCTTTTACAGAAGGACTCTGGGCCTGAATTTTCACTGGTTTGCATTTTACTATCAGTTACAAAAAAGCAAATTTTCAGTTTCGTTGAACAAATAACAATGTGCATCAGCACAAACATCCATGCCTTTAAGAAATTATTTCCTTTTCCTTTTCAATGCAAAGTTCTAGTCCCTCCCTCCAACATGTTCTTTTTTCTCAGTAGTCTGCTACCAAAATCACTAAAAATGACATAATTAAAAACTTCAGATTTTCCAGTATTTTTGTGAAACATGAAGCTCTGTTGAAGCTGGCAGAAGCCTTGCCTGGATATAGATGTTGATACTTCACACCCATAAATTGCCCTGAATTTATTGAAAGAGGAAACTAGTTCTTCTTTGGGAATTATGTTCTCTTGGCTCTTGGGATTTCATATTTAACTTTATAAAAACGTGCGTCTTGTTGCTTCCTGTTATTTAACTGCAGGAATCCACATGCTCTAATCTTGCTTCTTACCAGTTTGAAGAGATGGGGTGGCAGGGGGTGTGCGTCTGTGTGTGGATGCATGAAACAAAATGGATTATGAATTTGAAAATTGCCAATTATGTTGCATCACACAGCTCAGAGCACTGGCACAATGATGAACCGCAATCCAGATTTTTCAGCTTAAATGACTGTACATTCAAGCAAGCAAATTAACCATAAAATAAAGGGGGGGGGGTTACAAAATATCCCAAGAAAGAATAAACTGCAGATAATAAGCACCAATCTGGTGTTGAATGCAGCCCAAGATACCAATTGTTTTAAGTCACGACAAAGACAGCTGAATGCTCATCTTGTGGATATAGAGCATGGATGATTGCTTGCCATGAGTATCTTCTCTCACAAATAACAGTTTTTTCACTCTTAATTTTCTGCTAAATTGGAAGCTAACTGCTTCCCACATTGTCGGCGGAGCACCTGCAGCTGTGCTGGATTTCTGCGCACCATTTCTTTTAGGTAAAACAGCACTCCACTTCCTTGAGCTCATCATTATGTTTATGTCTTCCTTTCATTGCGCTACCGCACTAATGATTCAGGCAGGCTGGTCAGTCATTAAGTGACAAGCAAATGATACCATATGCAACGTGTGACTAATCGGTCTGAACAAATGAAATCACAGACTTGCTTTTCCCATCATTCATTTCACAAACAGTAGCAATGTGGTGCACAGCAGGTAGTTCAGTTAAAACCAGCCTTGTAAAACAAATTTCCTGCAGCAGTTTAAGCGTGTTGTGATGGCTTCGATGCTTTAGCTGGTAGATGATGCCCAGGGGAAGTAAGGATGGTTGGGCAAAGGGAAGTAGGCAGGAGGAGGAATGCTCAGTACATACATTACAGTAATTAAAGGATTAGTTACCTTATTGGTTGGGGTATTTTGTTTGTATGGATCACAGAAATGACTGCTGGATTACCGAGCCCAAAACATGCATAACATACACAGTGCTTATCAAGACAGAATACACAAGTCCTTAACTAAAGTTCCCCAAAGATGCATATTTTATGCAGATGTAAGCAAAATTATCTCTGATAGCTATAATGGGAAGACCTATGTATACAAAAGTAAAACTTAAATTATTCTTTTTTTCTGTGCCCAAAATGTCTTTCATGGACTTTATTGAGAAATTTTTCTCAGCAATACTAGCATGTAAATATATATTTCAAGTATTAACTTTCCTTTGAAAATAGTGTAAAAATTAGCTGTTTGCATTCAGCAAAGATAAAGGTACGAATATAGTTTAATCTGCTATCATTAAAATTTTGTTAATATTAAATAAAGGTCCTGAGTAGCTTAAGCCATCTTCTGACTGGCTAGTTGAACTGTTTTACTTTTGTTGTGGTTACATGCCATCTCAGAGTTACACACTGTTGTAATGTCATTGACAAGGTAACAAACAGGACTTCGGAGCTTATTATACTAACTTCTTCAGCATGAACATGAAGGGCCCTCTGTCCTAAAATAAGACATTCTTTCAATCCTTTACTCAAAGCTATTTTTTTTAGCTGAAAAACCTCACAGGAAAAAATAATCTCAAACCAGTCTCATTTTTTTTAATGTAAGTAAGTGAAGAAAATCCAAAACCAGGATAAAAGGCAGAATATAGATGCATTCACTTAAACTGATATTTTGATAAGTTGCAATCATAGCTAATAAGGAGACACAAGAAGAATTTCTTCAGTTGCTCATGTACCAGTGTTAGGCGCGTAGATAGATAAGAAAGAACTGTACTCATTCATCTCCCAGCATAAATGTAACCCCATAGGTATTTCTCCAGCCTCGTGAAAATGTTTCCATGATTAGAATGTGAAAACCAATTCTTAACAAGGATCAAACAGTCAAAGGGGACACTCTTTTGACCTTCTGTGTCAAAGCAGCTTTATAGGTTTCTGGGTCACTGACAATTCAGAGGCAGAGGCTCATGAATACTTATGGATCAATCATCTAACAGATAAAAACACAAAGTGGGAGCAGGTGGTATTTTTTGCATATCATAGTGGATGACCACCTTCCACAGCATTCTTCCGACACAAAGAGTACAAAGTTGTTCTCATGGAGACAGAGCAGTTTTGTAAAGGCAGAATGGTTTTATGAAAGAGGCACAAGCAAAGAATATGCTTTTTATTTCAAAGAAGTGTATTTATTAATCTAGAACCAAAATATGCAGCATATCTTTACTGAATGGAGATCTGCTCCTAACTGAGGATACTAACTTAGGATGAAAGCTTGGAGTTCTGGTGGACACAGAAAATACATGTCTTCTCAGCATACTACCGTTGGCAGAAGGCTTTTGTGTATACTAAGAAAGAGCTGTCACATTGCTGTAGAGAAGTTATGTTCTGTTTTTCTTACTTAAATACTACCTACAGTTCTGCTTTCCACAATTCAAGACGTGCACTGATGCATTCACAATGGTCAAAGAAATGTCCTGCAGTCGAATCTGCCAGAGAGCACTGTCTAGTCAAAGTGCAAACCACATAATAACCTAATGTGTTACTTAACAAAACTTGTAAATATGTATAGGAGAACTACAAGAACAGACAGAATGGATCAAAACAGTTCAGTTCAGTATCCTCTCTCCAACAGCAATAGATGGGGATGCCTGGGAAAGAGGGAGATAATTCATCATAATTTTTAGTTCAGGGACTTTTCTGGGCCTCATGTTGTTTCTGTGCATTCAGCAATCACCCATGGATTTCTCTTTCATTAATGTGTCCAGCACCCCAGAGAACAGTGGTAATAAACTAGCAATGAAAGACAATAAAAAGATCTAAAAGCTGGAAGTGGAAGTTCCATACATTTAGTCTACTGTTTTTTGCAGTTGGGATAGTTAACTATTGGAATGATGTAACAAGGATTGTGGACCACTAGCAAATCTTACATCAGTTTGACTAATTCATTTCTGCAAACACTCGACTTCAAAGAGCTGTTTACATCATGATACATCATGAACTGTTCCAGATGTTGAATAAAATCAACACAAAATCCAGCCAACGACCTTTTGATCCAATAATTCTACAGTTGTGAGATACCTTGCTACTATTCTTCTACAGAAATTTAAAACACTATTCTTTCAGGGGCCTACATTATTGCACATCTAAGAGGAGAAAAGAACTTATTTGTTTAGATCATATTGTGGCTCAGTGCATTATTATAACCTCAGTAGACTCCACATGAACTAAAGACATACTGATTGGGTCCTGTTTATTAATGCCACTCTAGTAGTACAATTTCCACATAGTACCTAGGTAGTGCTTGCTCACCAGTGTCCAAGACTATAGTTTGTAAAGATGCCTTTCAGGAATCAAATGTTTCTGCAACAGATCTTTTTTTGCCAGGGCTGCAGTTCATCATTTAAATTGTTAAAATAGGGGGGAAAAAAAATATTCCTTTTTCTACTGCATGTTTTCCTTATCATGCCATAACCCAGAAACCTCTTCCACAGGATGTCTCACTCAGATCCTTCTTCTTCAGAGAAAATAAAGGTGTGAATATCCCCATTGCAACAAATATGGGATTTCATAGGGAGTAACATGCTATTCAATATAATTTAATACTTATCTGAGTATATGTTTATCCAGGCATTTGTTGATACCTGGTGCAGATTTACAGAGCATGCAAGGGAGTTGCTGGACACATTAATGATGTAGCTTTTCCATATCTTGCAGCTGTACAGAATTTTTTAAATGTTTTATAGAGTCAAAGAAAAGTGAATGGTGAAATGGGACAACGCAAGGTAAAAATAAAACAAAAAACCTTACTAGCTATTACAAACTAAAAATCAGTGCTTAGATATTTCCTAGTGACTTTTGTTTCTGTCTCTCTTTTCTTTTAAATACTGCCATTTAAAAAAAAAGAATTACAAAGGAAGATGCCCCCCATGGCTTTCTGTCAGATACTATCTTATTTGTATATATTTTTTGTGGTTTAATTACTCCCTTTGTTGTTTTTTTCCCCTTGGTTAAAGAACAAGTCTCCAGATTGTTCTGTGATCTTTGTATCTATGCAGATTAGATTTGGAAATTAAGGAAACTTGCATCAGCTACATAATTAAGTACATAAAGAGGTCTGCCACTCTTCCTTGGTTTTTTATTACTAACAAACACATATAATGTGAAACATTTGGGCTTTTTAGGGTTTCAAGAAATATTTTCTGGGAAAGCCGTACTAACATCAAGCTGTATAAGTAATAAATTGGAGTTTTAGTAGAAAAGCTTTCAACATTTCCAGCCTTTCCACTCCTGTCCCTTTGGCATTACATCTTCAGCCCTTCCAGCTACTTTAAAGAAATATACACCTACCTTTTTTATGAGCCATTTTGTATGAGCATCCCTGGAGCGTGCTGTCCAAAACTGAGCTTATAATCAAGAAGGCTGAAAAAGAAACAAACCAGATCATACACCTGGGACTGGGAATGTCACATCCCTTCTTCATGACTGTTACAAAATCTTTTAGTTCCCACTGAGGTTTTTAGGAGGATTTGAAAGCAGAGCTGCTGTGGTACAGTTTGTCATAGAGATACTAATGCACTAATCCTGCAGACAGGTAAGAGGGGAAGACACAGGTCATTTGATTTGCCTCTATTTGTATGTGCAGTCTGTCTACACAAGCAGGTTCGAGGATGAAAGTTAGCCTGGCCAATACAGAAGAAAGACATCCTCCTCTTATGGTGAGTTCAACAGAGAACTTGACATGTGCCTCCAGACAGTCAAAAAAGTGCTTTGATGACAAGGCGTCTTCCCCAAAATCAATGTTAGCAATGCTAGGAAGGATTTTACAAAATTCTCCCCAAATTCTCAGTGGAAATGGAGATGAAAACCTCAGTTATTCCCAAGCCATTGCGTACTTCGCTCACAGGCTGCGTAGGACACAACCTGGGTCTCTACAAAGGAAAGAGATTTCAGGAATGGCAGCACCTGAACATGAGTCTGTAATGAGCAAACACAGCCCAAATTCACTTGCCTTTCCCACCGTGAAAGCACCATCCATTCTGCTCTGCTCACACTCTGATCTGGGGCTATTTTACACTATTGTGTGAATACAGCTCAGCCAGTGATCATAGCCCAAATTCCTATCCAAAGAGCCTCCTGAGCCCAAGTACCCCACAGGGGAGGCAACAAAAAGGAAAAGCAGAAATATTTTAGCATGGACCCAAATCCCAGGAAGACCCTGTCTCTGCCCAACATAGAGCTCACATTTTTTTCCACTCCCTCACCATGTCAGATGTCTCATCATCCTATTTCTAGGCCACTAATAAAAAGCTCAGTGCTATACCCAAGAGATATGCTTTCATCAGGGCTGCCATTTGAGGAGGAAAAAAAGGAATGGCTTCACAAATGCACTTCCATGAGGGTTATGTGGAGCTCTGTCATTCAATATTTCTTTGTAAAGCACTATGTGAATATTGAAAGGCTCAAAACATGCCTTTAGAAATTAATAAAAATGAATTTATAAGTACATTTGTATTTATTTTCCCTCCTAGAATCTGTCTCCCAGTTTGGACTTCTATTGGGAAAGTACTGAGACTTAAGGTGCATGTGGGGTCATTTCAGTCTGAAAGACAACTTCAAATGCACACAGGGCTTCCTGCTGGAGGAAGACTGAGCTCCTCTCCTAGACCTTACGCCACTACTTTTCACCCTCTTCAGGCTTTTTTCAGGACTCCTATTTCCCTTTAGCTTCCCTTATGTTACCAGTGTCTCACATTGTCAGCTCTCTCAGTTTACTCATCTATTTCCTTCAGTCAATATGCCACCAGCACTTCTCCAAATGCTCTTCACACGCCAATGTATCCTCAGGGCTTGGGCTTCCTAATCCTGGTTTTCTAAAGAAAGGAGACTGATGTAGTCATATAATCAATTTACCACTCAATACCCCAATTTTAACTCATTAATTCTTCAGTGTAATTGAACTTGATGTATAAATTTCTCATATATTTTCTGGAAAAGTTGCAGCTGGAGAGAAGGGAGAGGGCCAGCTTAGTATCTTCCCTCTTCCCCTGAAAAGCAAACAAGTGAGGTCCACCACATTGTCCACCAAGTTTGTCCTAGCCAGAGTCCAGCCAGACAGCCTGGCCAGCATGTGCCCACCTAGACTGAGCCATGGTGGACATAGCCTGATGGCCACCAGCAAAGAGTTGAGGGACCAGGACCCTGGAGGAGGCTGATGGGGGGAGAATCAGGGCCAAGGACAGAGGAGAGAGAGGTTGAGAATAAAATGGCGTATGGGAGAAACAAGAGCACTCTGTTGTAGTGAACATAAAGGGATTGAAAGTATAGAAATTAAGATAGAAATTGCCAGTTTAATTAACTGAAAACCAGGTTTCATTAATTTCACTGTTGACAGAACAATGTGTTTAACAAAGACATTCAGCATTTCAGTGGTTTTATAATGGTGGTTGGGGAAAATGAAAATAAGTGGATTTTACCTGAAATAATCGTGTTTTGCTAATGCAAACCTGACTTCAGCCTTGTTGGCAGCACTGAAATTTGCACTCCATGTTATTAAGGAAACTGTGTCTTCATGCAGAAACTGCAGGTAAAAGGTAGCACTGCCGCCTAGCTTTAACCCAGATAGTCAGTACTGGAGGTATTTTGTTAAAATGAAACTCTTGGAAGCAGGAACAAGAAAATAATCTGAAAAGTTTTGAAAAAACTGCAAAAAGTTTTTATGATCCCCATGCACCCCCACAGAATATCTTGAAATCTCGTTTTGAAAACCTGCTGTTTCAGGAAGGCACAAAAGGCATCACCATGGAGATGGGGAAGGAAAAGAAAAACCACTAAGAGGAAAACAAACAACACTTGCCCTGTTGCCCTCCTCCCCCAAAGGCGGGGGCAGGGCATCCTGCCCATACAGTACATGGCCCCATGGAGAAATTCAGTGCAGTGAGCACTAACTTCTGTCTACTGCTTAGAGGGGTAGTCAGTCCCAGGAATTCCGATGTCCTGGTTTACTAGTACATAATCTAATTTGTAGAGCTGACACTGTTCTTTAGCAAACTTGCTGTGCTGCATAACAAACTGGTTCATGGCACTTAAAAAAAAAAAGCAAGCACTTGTTTGACTCTTTTTTCCCTTGAAGATGTATACACATGTATATATTGCACATATATATGTGCATATATATGAAACTCAGTTTTTCATATCATAACATCTAATTAACATAAAACAATCACCTCTGCTGAAAGAGCCATAATTTTACCCAAATACTGCTGCATCTTCCTACCACCAGTGTGTGACATTTGTAGAGAGCAGCAGGTCAGATCTGGAAGCATGTAACAGGATTTGTGCTGTATTAAGTATGGAAAATAAACTAGAAGAAGCAGTTTGATTTTTCAGTGTTGTCTGCAAACATTGCCCTGTCAAATGGTGTGGAAATGGGCAGACAGTTTGACATGCAATTCTAAAAGGAAAATTCCCTGCAAAAATTAGAGCAAAATATATCTTTATTTCCTCCACCTTAAAAATATCTTTTTTCCTTGCTTTCCCCCTCCCCGAAAAAAATACCCTCTCCTTTTTTCCCCCTCTCCTGACACCCAGCAATTAATGCTCTTTTTTTAGTGACATTGCACACTATAGGTTGTGTGGCTGAGTGGATGCCTACCCCTGCTGAGCGATGAGGCTCCCTGCGGGGCACCAACAAAAAGCCCCAGTGTCTGACCCGGCTGGGCTCCTATGAATAGCTCGCCCTTTCTTTATTAAGATAAGAGATGTGCAAGCGCCTCTGTGTGCCGAATTTGGAGAGGGAGAAGATCTACATCTAGGCATAAATAGCACATCTCATGGAAATTTCAGAATGTGGCAGATGTTGCTTAGCCCCAAAGAGGATTGTCTGCAAGTCAGTGTGCAACATCATCAATGTTTCTCAATGATGGGACAACATAACCCCAAAACAAAATGAATAGCAGGTGTCAGAAAAGCCTACAGGTTGCTGTCTGAGGTGAAGGAGGTGTGGGACCTGGTGCCCAGGACCTTGCCTGCCCTCAGGGACAGCCTGGCATCCACCACCTGCCATGGGAAACCTGGAACCTTGGAAACAACAGGCCAGTGGTGCATGGGTTGCATAGCCAAGGGGTGGGAAGAAGCAAAGTTTCAAAACCTAAATTTCTGCAATGAAAGGGCAAAATTCAAAAGGTACTGACTGAAATACAAATGTGTTACTGATGTCAATAGAGACTTGGCCAGTGGCTTAACTCACCTGCACAAATTTATGTGGATTGGTACTTAAAGCTAACACTGTATCAAATTTCAGATAGCAGTCATGGCAGAAACTTTCTCCTAACATTGCATCTGATATGCCAAATACAACATACCACTCAAATAATGCTTTATTCTCAGTTTTCTTTGAGCTTAATCCTAATTGTATCTGGTACATTCAAGGAAGGGCAGGTCAGGGAGACAGAGGTAAAAATCTGACTAATGCTATCTGATGCATGAAGTGACACTCAGTTGCCTTGGGCATGATGGTGCAGAGTCTTAAGAATTCTAATACATATGAATAAAATTATTAAATAATCTACATTTTAATTGTGCAAGCCTGTCAATTGCAGGAGGATCATCTGGAAAGTAAACAGGAAAACAAAAGTCTGAACTAGCACTGCTGTACTCAGTCAAGTTACACTGAAAAGGATTCCTGAGGATATACAATGTAGAACAGAGCTTGAGTTCTTAGTTTTCCTCTCTTAAAATAAGGAAGCACTGACAGCCTTGCAAGAAGTTTTAGACAGTGGTCTAAACCTTCTGACAAGTTCCAGATGGAAGACGTGGTAATAACAGAGCTCTGATGCCTACCCAGCCTGTTTGCTGGGAGAGCTGCATGGTAAGGGCTGCGTACACAGAATTATACACCCTGTGTTCCTGTTATGCAGCCAGCCCATATTGCACCCTGTATTTACCCTGTAAAGTTCTGTAGGTAGCTGTTAAAGTATTAAAACCTTGATTTAAACCTTGCGATATCTGGTAGTTACTGCACCAAATGTGAAGGAATCTGGTTCATTTTCCACTCCTAAACAGAGCTTTTCATGCTCTTTTCAGTAACCCAGCAAAGTGGCTCACCGGCAGATAAGGACTTGCATAATGCTTTTCCAGAGACTGCAAAGGATTGTTTCAGGTTGCAGCACTGCATCTGAAGGGCTGACGTGTGGTAAAGATGCTGGTCTGTGGCTCAGGGTGCAGATGTTACAATCTGTCATACCCTGCAAGAGTGGTTTGAGGCACATCAGCTAAAACTGGTGCCAGTAAAAAGTCCAGGTGCTTAAAAGTTAGGGCTTGCCTCCCGAATCAGTGCTGGCTGTCACTCTGGCCAACTAGGCAGGGTGTCAAGAGCTCCAGGAGCTGCAAAGGGCAGCTCCAGAGTGATACAGACAATGACCACACACAGACCAGGAGGCAGAGGGCTCCGACACGAGTTTTCTGTGCCTGCACACCAGCAGCTCTCAGGCACTTTGCTAAAGAGCAAGCACCACTGCCACTCCAAATCTCCCGACAGCACCTGTACTTCTTTTTTCAGGTTAATAAACCTGATCCAACCGTGCCACACCCTCCATCTTGCATCTGCACCATGAGAATATCATAGCCGGAGGGATGAAAAGGGAGATCTGAGTTGCCCTTCCACCTCAGTGGGAAGGAGATCAAAGCTGTATCTGCCACCTCCTTGCAGCTTGCCTGGCCCGAGTGGAATGTTCATCTACTACTTCCTTTGATGTCAGAGGGAAAGATACAAGATTTGATTTCTGGGCACCACTGGGGACTGGGAAGTCCTGGAGGCTCAACGGCATGTCACAGGACTTTGTGAACAGGAGGATGGAGTCGCTGACCAAATACAGAAAGAGCTCAAAGCACAAGAACCAAGCCCCAGGATCCCCTTGCCCCCTCCCAATGTACAGCCAAGAGCCTTACCAGGATGCAGAGTCTGGCTCCCTCTTGTGCTCTCTCCTTTTAACAAATTAATTTAGGAAATACATTGCAGTGGAATATTTTTAACAGGTGGTCTAAAAGTGCTCCAAACATAGGGCTGGGGCCCTCACGCACAATGCTGTGAACTTTAAGCTGTTTGGATAAGGAACTCAGCTTCCCACTCAGTTGGGTAAGCATGCTTTTGGACGGGAAAATAACAGTGGAATAAGATTGCCAAAAGGGTTTTCACATTCCTAATCTTTTTGCAGAAGGCTTCTTATTACCGTTAAGTTGCAGCTTGTGACCTGTCAGCCTGGGATGCATTTGTACAGCCTGTTAGGGAAGCCACTTCTCTGCAGAGACACCTGCTTCAGCTCTCTACCAACACGTAGTTTAGACATTTCCAAGGGCAGAATGCAAACCATAAGACATGACATTTCTACTGTTTTACAGAAGGTGTCATTGTTGCACTGTTCTTTTTGATGAATACCTCACTAGTGTTCAACATGCTGCAAATCACTTTAGACAATGAATCATTTTTCTTTCTTATTCAGCTACAGTCTATCCCATATTAAGCTCAAGTTTAAATATTTCTTCTCACAGAACTTAACAATACATATAGAAAAATATCACAGGCAACTTCTTAATTTCCTTTTAAAGAAGATTTATCAAGTGTGTGCAATCTCACAGAATCTAACCTTAAAATTCTGGTAACAAAAGGAAATCTCTCCTTTAACTAGGTGCCAATACAAAGCATGTTGGAAAGAGTCTGACACTCATTATAGCATGCACTCTTTTTCCATGTCCAGCACGCCTGTGCTCAGGAATGCTTTGATCACAACATCGGCACTGGGAGTACAGAGGCTTCTGCGAACAAACGTGGCCCCAGGAACATGTCTAGCAGCCACCAGGAACCTGCTGGCTACTCCTATTCAGAGACATCACACCACTCATCACAAATACCCCAAATATCATGCCACTCTGAAGAATGCCCTACTTCTTGCTCACGGAATTAGAGCAGGGAAAATTGTTAACACATAAAAATAATGAGAGCTTAAAATATCTTCTGCTATGGTTGCTGAGGAATGGCCCAGGATACCAGATGCATGTGTCTTACTGTGATGTTATACACTTCTAGTTTAACCAGGACAACCCAGAGCCATCCCTGCCACTAGCGTTGCTATAGTTACATTTGATGTGATACCTTTGTTGCAGCACTTTTGCTTCAAATGAACTAAGATTATGATGATGACACTTCCCCGAATCAAATTCTGCCATAGACACTCACCTCAATCGCAAATGACTTTTGACGCTCCACATGCTTTCAGCAAGGCAAATGTGAAGCCAGGCCATAGAAACAAGAACAGAACAAGGTGAGGACCACTTTTCCCAGATAGAAACGGACTGTTCAATACCAAGAGCCTGCTACTGCGTGGAGAAAAAGTCTGTCAGAACTAAAATTATTCTTTCTTTGTTTGCAGCCAGATTAAGGAAATAGTAAATACTGGTTTTCAGATGTGGAATTCATCTGAGATTGCCCAGGGATCAGGCATATGCACCCATACCTTTTGACAGCATGTCTCTATAATATTCTGTGGCGCTCTCTCATATGATATGGGGCTGAGTAACGAATGGGTATCATCCATTTTTGGGACTGCTCCTGTCAAGGTGAGAGCAGCTAAAAAGCACTGCCAGCTCCAGCTACTGGGAACCTCAGTATATGTAGCCTTTCCTCAATCTCGGGACACCCTAAATGGCACTGCAAGACTCCTCTTTCACTGAGCTGAGATGGAATTTTTTTCTGCCTCTTTCCTTTTTGTACAAAAGAAACCCCACAAAACAAAAACACCACTACCCAAACATCACATCACATTACTTGAGCTCACTTCCACTTACATATTTGAAGTCAAGACAGGAAACTTGATCTGATTCCTTGCCAGCCTGCTTCAGGTAGAAATACCTCTTTATCGATTAAAAGGCAAGCCAATATATTTTTGTCCTAAAGTACACTTGTGTTATCTGCTTTGTAGATCAGTAGTTCTGCCTCAGATTGGTGCCATCCTGATATATTCAAATTGTCTTAGTTGGCCAAACAGAATTACAACCTCCATGATCCTTTCCTTTTGGAAAGGAAGCACTTTGCTTATGTTCTCTAAGTGAGCTTCAGAAAAGATGTTGTAAGGTAATCAAGCATTGATCTTTACATTGTAGGATAGAAATAAGACTGATGTCCAGCTTCTGTTCCCCTGAGATGCTCCCTTCTCCATACTAGAGCTGAAGACTAAAAAACAAGGAAACAGACAAAAATTACACCACCACCACCCCCAGTTAAATATCTAAAATGACACTGCTGTTTTACTGGTAGTAATCAGTTAGGAATGGGGCAGCAGGAACAGTAGGATATCAGTGTCATGTACAGAGCTCACAAATGGTCAGAGTCTCCTGTTTGAGATGCTGGAAGGCAATTCACCCTCTTTGCAGGGTCTACAAAAAGGCTGGACTGGAAAAAGACAGGAGGAAAGGACTATGATGTGGAACAAAGGAACTTCAGCAGAAATGACTTGGCTAGGGTGGTAAAAGCAGGAGATAGATTATGACCCTGGATGAATGCCTTGCTAGCACCACCAGGATGAAAAGCAAGGTGTACTAATGGTACCTTCCTCAAATGTGCCTACACACTGTTTCCTATGACCTGCATTTCTGCTGGGCAAGAGCTAACATGCATGAGGCAAGAGTTGGCTTCCTGCTGGCCATGGGGCAGCATGGGGATGAGGAGTGGTGGTGCACCCTCCTTTTTGACTCCCCCTCACCTCTCCAAGCTGCCCTCTGAGGTCCCTCACAGGCATATTATTATTTCTGAGCCTTTCATTACTCTTCCAGATTTGGTCAAAAAATGTCTCAAGTACCTAAAAAGCTGTCAAGGAGTAATATAGGACAAACAAATGAAACATTTTTCTTTAGAAACTAGGCTAAAAACGCTGCTTCTTTCCCCTGGACTGCAACAGTAGCAAATTCTTGCCCCCACAAGTACTTCCAATTACTCCAGAAGTGACTGCTGGCAGGAATGAGCACAAAGCTCAAAAGCAGAGTTTAGTCTCATAGATCTGTCAGCTGTCAATCAACTGACAGTGCAATCCTGTGCAAAAGACAGGGCATAATATTCTAGATTAAGTTATCTATTTTCTGGTCACAGTATGCTCTTGCTGGCATTCAGTCTGAGATACCGCAAGCTAGGAATACAAAAGTAACCCCTCTTTTTTCAATGAAGGGATTCACAGAAAAAGTGCATGCCTGCAAAACTCCATGCCTGCAGTTACGGACTGTGTCATCCACCTCCATGCAAGTCACCTTTCCTACTAATTAAACAACTTTGGTTTCCCCGAGTACACTTCTCAAGCAGCTGTCAGCCAGCTGTGGGGAGCAGAAGGGGTCATGGTGCAGGAGCAGCTGTGGAATGGACACCCTGCTTGAGAAGGGTCTCTACTCCAGAGGGAAAGATTTTCCAAGTCACTCCAGTTTCCTCAAAGGAAACTATGAAAAGCTTCAAAGTGCATGGAGTAAACAGCCCACCCAAGCAACACCATGGCTGCTGTGCCAAGGAGAAAACAGAATGACTGTCTGTAGACAGGCAGGCCATGTGTTGCCAGGCGGGAGGGGGCTGTGCGTGTTGTGCTGCTGCTCCTGGCCATCTCCGTCAGGCTCCCACCTCTTTTTGCCTTCATTGACTTTTGTTGACCTTATAATCAGTTTAGTGAGTGAGTGCAGGAGAAGTGCCCATGAGGACAGGCGAAAAGCAATCCAGATTGTGTCCTAGTTCCACGTGACCTTGGCCAAATCTCTCTGCCTCTGTCTTTCTGAAGTTTCTTCATCTGTGAAGCAGCTACAGCAACTCCTTACCACCTTCTGGTGACTCAGAGAATTTAACTGGTGTTTTCTGTGTGCCTTCAGATCCCTAATTTTCTTTAGCTGCTGTTCATAAGCACTCTTCTTCCCAAGTCCAGGGAAGAGTAAGTGTTAATAGTCCCTGTTACCACCTCAAACTGATCAGTGACTGTCACTGTGACCACAGTCATGATATCACAGTAACAAGTCTCTGGGGAGATCCATAATGAGCTCAATGCATTAGGCTCAGTGACATGGTAAAGTACAATTATTATGTGTGCATCTCATATATGAAGTTTATCATGTAGAGGAGGTTTGCTTTGGATATGATAATTTCCCCGCTTTGTGATCTAGCTTAGTGTGTGCAGACTTCAGAGCAGCAGCAGCAACACAGTGGTGGGAATGACTGATCAGGGCTCTTCCTAGTCCCAACTGACAGCTGAAGTCAGGAAAATATTTCCTAAAGTACTTCTGTATTAGTTTTTTGGAGACATTTGCTGAGTATGCACAATTTATCAAACAGTTACAGCTCAAATATTTTACTCTTTTGGATGCTTCTTCACAACTACATGATATGAATGTGACGAATTTTCAGTCCTACTCAGGAAGTTACACCAAAATCTGATCAGTTTTGATTTTGCTCAGAGTTCCTACACCTGCAGCTGCCTCTGACCAACAACAGACACGTTCAGCCTTTCTGAATGTTGATCCTTTTAGTAGACACTGGCTTATCAACCAGCAACTTGTAACACAACTGATGCCCAAATGTTTTCCTGTCTCATCTGTTTGCAGCTTCCATGTAGCAGCATGTGGTAGCTCCAACTGTGGCTCTAACTGTGCTCATGGGGTACTGCAGACATGGGGGATTCAGGGTGGTTAGCCCAAGGTGAAGAGGGCATGACCCAGGATGGCACTGGAGAGCAGACTGGCCCCCAAACACCTTCACCAGGTGCAGCACAGTGTCCTGTGCCTGCTTGAGTGTACAGAGGCCAGAACATCAGCATAGCCTTGCTCCACACCCCAGTGACAGAGGCATTTAAAAGCTCTAAACTCAGGAGCAACCTGTTTTCCTTCCATAGCGCAATACATTGGCAGCACATGGCATTTGGGATCAAAGCCCAGTACTGCTACAGAAAGCAGTTTAAGCTGTTTAGCTCTCCTCCTTATCAAAGTCTGGGTGAACAAAGTCACAAACTATCACCAAGACTGCCACGAGCACACGTACAACAGCACCGTCCAGAGAAAACTTGCTCCTCAGGCTCACAAAACTGCTGCTTTGATTAAACAGTGAACTCAACCTCATGTCATTAACCCAGCAGGCAGGGGATTTGCCTGCTTTTGTCAAACACACCCAGACAACTCCACAGCATGTTTGGAGAAGCTGCCCCAGACCCAGTGCTCACATTGCAGCCAACAGCTTTAGATGAGATGCTGACTCTGGGGGCTACTGACAGATGAGAAGGCAACAGTCTTTATTCCCATTAGCATCTGTCCTAAGTGAATGTGCACACTCATCATAAAGCCTGAAAACTAAATCCATCGGGAAACGTGCACAGAAAGGCTGAACAGATAATCCCATCAGTCCACTTAAGTGGGAATCTGAGTCAACAAACCTAATAAATTGGGGTCAGTGGACCACACAGATGACAGAGGAGCCTCTCACTGCTGTCTTATGTCCCACAGTCCCTTGAGGTCACACAGGCAGTTTTGATGCAATAAACTGTCTCTCCAGCCACAGGATTTCACCACTAGATGTCAATGGTATCTGAGCTTTCAAAAGAAAAAAGCAGGTAAGCTGCTGGAAAAAGTTTATTCTAGCTGTCAGCAGCTTTTGCTGCAACCAACCACAGCCATCCAAGCCATTTCTGTGTCAAAGTGGTAATGTACTCTTCGTAGAGACACTCCCCATAAGAACCCTGCCTGTCTTTTAGTAACACATGGTTCCAGCAGCTTCTTGTCTAGTTATTTCCAGGAAATGATAACTACTTTTGCCATGTTACTATCTCTCAAAGTCCCCTGAAAATCCCAAGATTTATTGTAAATCTTTCCTCATTTGCATTTCTGCAAAGCCAGACCAAGATCCCTGGAGTCACTCAAATTGCTCTGAGGCTTAATTCAAGTTAGTAAAAAGCAGGAAATCAAATTTGTTTGGCTAAACCACATTATACTCTTCAGCAGAAACTTTTATTTAAAAGTAAAGTGAATTATGTCACTTCAAGTGAAGTAAACCTCATCAAATAAACACTAAACAAGTGTGTCTAAATGCATTTTAGACACATGAGTTTTCTGCAAATTTGCATGTTATTTTCCCCTAACAGCCCTTTCCTGTTCTACCTTTGTTATGCTGGACTTCTTCAGATCATTCCCAGTCATGTCCTATGCCTTTCTGCTTTCTCTTACCATCACACCATTATCTACTTGGACTTGGAAAGTCCAACACCACCAATACCAACAATGTCCTGAAGCTGGAACATGTAGCTGTAGCCTCAAGCCAATCTGTAGCTTTGAGCCAAGGTCAATGCTGGCAACTGGCATCTGCCACAGCACCCAACACTCAGCACCCAACACTCAGCAGCCCTTCTGGTGTTGCACCATGACCAGAGGTGCTGGCCTTGTATGAAGACCAGCATCACTAGCATATAAAGCAGTTTGCAGTTTTTTTGCTGCTTTAAAGTATTCCAAACTGGATTCAGCAAGTACATTCAGTTTTGAAGCATAGCCAGGGACTCAGCCTAACAGCAGACATTCGAGCATTCGGAGTTTTTAAAACCAAAATCAATAGAATGTCAACTTGACTGCACACCGTCTTTCTGAATGAAAGGGAGAGACACCATTATGACACCAGCTGGCCTTGTTTTGATGAAAGTTTTTCCAAGCTGCTTGATGACAGGCACACGTGACAAGCCCATGCAGGAATCAGGCCCACGCGGCCTCAGTAAGAGTTTAATTGGTCATGAAGCAACACGAGCCTTCGCCTAGTGTTACAGAGAACTCCCACAAGCATTTGTAAAAAGCCTGTATAACTTACCAGGGAGGCACTTGATCTGAGGTTTGATCCTCACCATTCTTTGTCATTTCTAGGTCTGAATCATCCCTGTTTATACTTGCTGGTAAATTCCCCTCCAGCAAAGCACAGCTCTGTGCCTTCAAGCCATCTGTCACAGCTGGCGGTACCTCTCTCAAGGGGCACTTCACCACTTACGTTAAATGGGAGAGTTCTGCCACTGCCACTTCTCCCTGCTAAGTAGTTCTCCTGTCTAACTCATTCATCTGCAGAGGCAGCTCAGCACTCAGGAGGGTCAACGGCAGGACTTTTCCTTTCCTTTTTTTATTTGTTTGTTTTTGAAGGTTTTTGTTGTTGTAGTGCCATTTATCTCATGCATAATTACTGCAGCTTACAAAGAGGCTGTTTGCCATCAGTAACCGTTTTTTCTTTATACACTTATGTGGAGCAGTAGCAGTCACTCTGAAGCAGCTCTTACTGCCACTAGGGGTAGGAAAGGACTTGCACTGGTGACAGCAACAGCAGGAGACCAAGACAAAAACCCGAGCTGCTGAAGTTTTAGAAACCCTGACAACTTTCTGCAAGAAAACCTGTTCCAAAGGCCACACAATCTGTAATGCACCTCCTTGCACAAACCATTGTTTAAGACTCACCTATTCAAGGCAGGCCACCCCAGTGACTGTTCTTCAGTGTGGTTTAGTCAATCTGGTTCTGCTTAAAAACACCATGTCTTGCTCATGCTCTTCTCTAAACTTACATCGCTAAATCTACATTTTCATGCTAAAAAGGGTAAAGTAAGTTTTGTTCCCTAAACAAATCTCATTCTAAACTATGCTGATTCACTATTTCTTAGCATCCCCAGGACTGTTCTGACTCCTTACTATGGAGAGTGGAGCTGAAACCTTCTACAGGGGAACCAATAGCAACAAGACCATACAGAGCACTAAAACCAACCCACAAACAGTCCTACTTATACATGAACCCAGTAGTATCTGCTTTTCCCTGTGAAGTAACAACTTAAACAGGCAAATATCCAGATGCAATCAATCAGAGCCATGCAGAGAACACAAAGAGCTTCCCTCTCATCTGCTAAGTTTATATGACCTGCTGAATGGCTCTTCTCTCTCCTAATCCCAAAATTAGGTTCTTCCTAGGTTTTAAACGCATGAATTTAACTCTGGGATTGATTGTTTGGTTGGTTAGGTTTGTTTGTTTTTTCTCAATGAGGATGTAAGGACAAGAGCTGCCTCTGTCCTGAGGAAGTGGGACCTGGAAAGAGTCAGGAGCACGCTTCACAGAAAAGGAAGCTTCCCAAGGCTTTCAAGATGATGCCCCCTTCCCTCATCTACATGGGATAGCAGAGGGATGGAAAAATGTGCTGAATCCCAGTCAGTTCCCAAAATGCACGGGTTTGCAGAGTATGTGATGATCCTTACAAAGACCATGGTGCCTTTACAGGTAAGTGGCAGTACAGACCTCCTGGGGGGACACACAACTGCAACTGCATATTGGAAACACCCTTGAATAAGTGTCCATTGCAATGGGCAATCAAAATTAAAAGAAGGTGTGCAGACTGTATCCTTGCCATTCCTAGACCTCTGAAAGCCTCTGAAGCTCAAGCTCAACTTTATTAGGCTCTCTGGACCTTTAGAAGGGTCTTATGAAATCCACTGACCATCTTCTAGACAAAAGAGAAAGCAGAGTAGAACACTTCTGTTCTTGTTTCAAAAATTGTTCTCTTGTCCCACCTTTGCAAGCCTCCTTAATTCTCCAGATCTTAAATAAACTGCACTTCCTTATTCTTTTAAGTCTTCTACAACTACAGGTATTTAATGGTATTACTGTAGCACGTAGGGTGCCACCACAGAACTCTCCACTGTGAATGGTGGTCATTGTAGGTATAGAGGTAGACAGCATGTAGAACCAGAGGAAGACTTACCTTCTCTGGGTTTTGCTGTGTAACTCAGCTGCCACCCCCATGGCAGAAGTGAGCAGGACTCCAGGGCAGACACTCTGTGTGGCATGAAAGCCCACTGGGATGTGAAACACAGTAAAAATCTGAGGTTTGTTTTTCAGACTGAGAGGTTTTTTTCCCACCAAAAAGAGGCAAGCTGCAGAAGAAGAGGCAGGTGCCCTCATGCACATCAGTCACACTCTGTGCAGGGGGCTGTGCTGGCCCCAGAGCAAATGGCCCCCACCTGCTGCCTCTTACCTTCCACAGCTTCTGCAGGAACAACTCATCACAGGCCTCTCCAACCGCTGCAGTTAAAAATCATGCAATCCATTAAGCAGCTTAAATTGCAGGTCTTTGCCAATAAAGCTCTTTTTGAGAGGAATGAAGGAGCCCTTGTGTGAATAGATCAGCCAGGATAGTCTGAAGGGACAACATCTGGAGTGTAGCAGCCTCTTCTTGTGGCTTTTCTAGCACAGCTGGAGCTGTAGGGTAGGTATCCTCAGCTCTACACCTTCCCATTTGCAAATCATCTTAAAGGTATTGTCACTCTAACTTCTTGTGACAACCTCCCAGCAAGGCTGATGGACAGAAGGAGAGGCTTCCAGTGTAAAGTTAGCTGTTTGCATGCAACCATATGTGGCTTGAAGTAATCCAGCTGACTAACTGCAACAGGCTGGGAAAGACTCCCCAGGTGTCCTTCTGAGCTACACAGTGGGGAGCCATGATCTCCCAATGAAGGGACAGCGATGAACAGCTGGGAACATAAAGCCTTCAGCTTGCACAGCTGTATCTGGAAAGGGATGTCTGACTGTAGAGTATCTTTTAAACATCATTATAGAGCTGTGTCAACCATTTGGGCTTGTGCTGGTTTAATTATTCTACAGGGTGTTTCAAGAACTGAAATCACTGTATCTCTGCAACCCCAAGCTGCCCATAAATGAAACTCTTAGCACTTAAAAAGGTGGGACAAAGAGTCTCAAATGATTACTGCTAGATTCTAGATTACTGCTAGATGTAAATTTTTGTGTAATTTTAATATGTTGCCATCATGAAATATACTGTTTTGAAATTGGGTCCATATTTTTGAAACACCCTGTAGTTAAAATTCTCCCTACTTGTATAATAATATGCTGCCACCAATGCTTTGTAGGTCAGGCTTGAGACTAAGGTGCAAGCATTGAGAGGATTAAGTACTGCCTGTTTGTAAAGCACTTTGAACAGACACCACGCTGTAAGTACCAAGTGTTAAATCTGGGTGAAACAGCCAGGTTTGGCTTAGTGGGTTCCTATGGTCTGCAAGTGAATAGGGTGGAAGGACAGGACAAGCCTCAGCTGCATTACAGCACATTCGCAGCCCATCGTGGGCTCTGCCTTCCCCACTGCGGAGCAGCAGAGAGGAAACCACACCAGCAGGGATGCCTGATGACAGGGAAAAGCACTTGCTGTCCTCAGTAAGAGGATCAAGTGCTGATAAGCAAACTCCAGAGGATATCAAGATAGATCTACTCCTCCCCACTCCCACAGGGACTTCTCATGGTGGCTCCAGGCCCCTCTTAGACAGTGCTGTAATGATAAGGCACAGCTGAGACCCCATTAATATCATCCCTGCTTCTGAAACATAGTACCAGCAGACGATGGACAAGTAGCTCTGAACAGGTTCAGGCTACTGAGGCACCCACGTGGCAAATGTGAGGGTTCATGGAACTGAATGACTGGAAGTAAAACAATTCCATTAGGAAGAATAAGCACACGTGATACGCATGAAGGCACAGAGCCCAGACTTCATCAAGGTAGTTTTTATATTTTTAAAAGCAATATTAAAAAACACTGGAAAATGCAAGATAAGTGTAACAGTTGCTTCTACAAGTTTTAACCTTGTATTGCTTGGCCATTTTGACATATAAATTATTGCTTACTAGCTCTCATAAATACACAACACAATAATATGTACAGAGGCAGACAAGCATGAAATATGAAAAGGAAAGCATTGGCAATATTAATTCTGGTAAATCAGATTATTTCATACATACCAGGTTTCATAATGGTGGATAACTACTAGCTGTAGTCCCTGAGAAGTTAGGTAAATACCTTGATTTGGGGTTTTCTATTTTATTACTTTTAATGCAAGCTGACAGCATTATGGCACTCAGAGAGAACAAACAGGCAGGTGTTGTTACCTCAGCTCATTGACTTCATCTCGGTATTTAACAGTGTATAAGATGACAATAAATAGGCTATGTAAATAAATATTACTCTGCTAAAATGTTTAGTATTTACATCTTTGTAATTTACAGCAGCACATATTATTTCTCATAACACCTTTTTTTTTGCCACTGTCAGACAAATGCAATTTATTTCTATCCAAGATGGGGCCAGAATCAAAAAACTTTGTCATAGAAATACTAAATTTGATGCAACAAAATCCCACATCAAAGAGGTATAGGGTGACCCAGCTTTTTCCTTTGTTCTGTCTAATTACTCTTCCTAGTTACTAAAGAAAACCTGCAGAGTATTTAACCCCAGGTGCGACTGTGACAAACTGAAATTACAAGATTCATGGGCTTCATCCTAACATAAATGCACTACTGAATGCTTAAGGAAAAAAAAGTCACACAATATCACCAGTGCCGGACCCTGGCACAGGCCGTATAGTGTCCCCTTTCCCTTTCATGGGGTTTACTTCCAGTTCTGCTCCCAGCCACCACACCTTCAACTGCTTGCTGGTCTGCAGCCCAGCTCTGCAACGCCTCACCCGTTGAAAAAAAGACTCTGAAGGGCCTTTTCTTAATTAGACATACTAGCTACAGATTTAGACTGGTTGCCTCACCTTTATGGTAACAGTTATAAGGTCCATATTTTGAATGTGAAATTGATGCACCCACTTTGGCCCCTCAGACCAGAAATTTATATCCAAGTTACACAGACCACTATGAAAAGTAGTTTGTAAAGTTTTAAGCAGCAGTCTAATTAGCCACAACACAGATAATGACATTAATGCTGGGTATGT
This sequence comes from Streptopelia decaocto, assembly GCF_964273445.1. Lineage (NCBI taxonomy): Eukaryota > Metazoa > Chordata > Aves > Columbiformes > Columbidae > Streptopelia > Streptopelia decaocto. The sequence continues at coordinate 130,281,167 of NC_138655.1, read as the reverse complement.
GCCTTCAAACTGATTTTATGCCAGCTGCAAGGGGTAAGCACTGCCTCATTTAGTATAAAGTTACAGAGGTGCAGACTGCCAATACCTCATCTGGCTTGAAACCTTCTGGTATGAGTTAACCCATCCATTGACTTCAACCATTTTGAGCTGGCAGAGTGAGGAGCTTTCAAGGTGGCTTTAGCATGCTTTCAAATCAAAGCCTGAGCACAGTCATCTTTCCGCTTCCGATTTCCCCCCCCACCCCGCCTTACTTTTTTCCCCTTCTTTCATTTCCTTGTTTTTTATTCTTCTCTGGCACCACTGCTGCTTCACCAGCAGTAACTATCACAACTATCACAGAGCCAAATGCAGTGAACTGAGAAACAGCCCCACTTTCTCACCCTAATGCTTCCTCTCTCACAGATTTCAACAGAACAAGTTGTGGACTAGAGTGTTACACCACATGTGCTAAAGCATGCAGGCTGGTCTACAGGCTCCTAAAAATAGCACCACAGTAAAAAAGATTTCACAAGGGGGAGCTCGAAACCCAGAAAACCACCCAGGTAATGCGGCCAGGGTGGGGATTTGGGGAGTGCTGTGGCCAGAGGAAGAGCTGCAGTAACACAAGCAAAACATTGTATCTGGTTTGTGTTCTTACACTGCAAAAAGGAGCCTGCCACAGCTAGTATACTCATCTGAATAGTTTTGGTCTGTTTGCACAAAAGAATTATTTACAATATGTGCAGTCACATCTACAGAAGAACATAGGAAATTTTTACTCCATGGCCAGCAAGAGTTTATTTTTTTTTCTTTTTACTGGGTAAAAAGAAGATTTTTTTTCTAAAAAAAACAAAACCAAAACATATAGTATTTGATAATAACAAAGTACAAGCAAATACACTTCTGAAACATCTGTTTCCTTTACAATAGATCTATACAATATTTCACAGATGGGAAAACTGAATGCATTCTACAGATTCCACCCCAGACTATTTGTTAAAGCCGATTTTTTTTTTTTTAATCCCATTAAACCAGAGATAATGCAATGATGAAGAACATGCTACTTCAGTATTCCCACATCTCAGTAAAGGACCATTTTCTTGGTAGTCTTCCTCATGTGGAAAACATACAATAGAAATGGGCAAGCAATGAAAAGTATCCTCCCTGCTCTGCAAAGGGACCGTGACTGTGAGTCAGTATACAAACACATGCCAGGCTGCATGGCATGCTGCACATCGCCCATGGCATTCACTAGATTATTTCAGGGCAACTTCTTAGCACTGAAAAACAGACCAACAGTGATGGTGGTGTTTAGATGCAGGTCAGCTGTAAACCAGATTTTAGAAACTGCTGCCTCAGTACACACTCAGAAGTAGTACTTTTAGCTACATGAGAATTGCTAGGGGAGAGGTGTGAGAGGGACAGGAGCAGTAAAGAGACCCTGATGCTGAGAACCTGGTGTGTTTGCAGGTAATTACACTGGTACCCTGTGAGGTGTACCCTTTTGTTCTTCGAAAACTAGAAGCATCTGCAAATTAGGTGAAGTTTTACCTGCTGAAACAGGAGGTGAGTTAGGAATGCATGTGGATCTAGGCATTGTCTCTGAATAGACACCAAGGAGGCTGTAATCCAAGCAGAAAACAAAGCTCCTGCTATAATAATTTGTAACACATTAGCTGCAGGAGCTGATGCTAAATCTGAGACAATTGAAAAGGAAGAAAATAACATGTTTTCAGTGTACAAACAATTGTGTCCATAAATTGCAACAAAAGCAGATTGGCTCCTACAGCAGATTCTTAAGGGGCCATAACAGCATGAACTGTTTACTGCTGACCTCCACATCACGACGTACTCTTGAGTTTCATCTGGTGTGCTTTCTTTTTATATTCCCATTCTTGGTTGTCTGCACTTATCTCAAATGAGATCCTCCAGGGGACTTGGGGGATCTGCACAGATTGCACAGTATTTTTGGCAACGACACTTTGGCAGCCTTGAATTAGCGAGGTACGTACTGTGGTGAACTGAGAATCAATCCCCTTGCCGCATGTTGCTTGCTGAAATGTTTTGCTGCTGTGACACGATGATTTCTTTCATTCTAATACTGGCAGAATCTGCATTGAAAGCTAGACTGGACCAAACAATATTTCCACAGAAACCAAGCTCCTTGAGCTCAAAGGATGCTGCTCCGCTCCCTCCTGTCCCGGTGACTAGCACGGATGGCACCACGCTTGCCCTGCTGCTCTGTGAGTAACTCCTTTGCGGGCTCTTGCCTGATTTTCCTGCGTATGTTGTGTGAGCTACTGATAAAACTCAGTAAACTGTTCTTATATAGGGAAGCAACATGCTTGGCATAAACATTCACTTAATTCAAAGTGCTGCAGTTACAAGGTTATACGAAGCTGTGTATGCTCACACTCGCGGCTCAATCCTGTGAGAAAGCTCAAACAGAGCTTGCTGGTTGTCGATGACATGCAGGTGATGGACGTATGGCTTCAGCTCATGATGCTCTTTTGAAGGAACTTCATTGCCTGCAAAACATGAGAAAGGGGATGGATCAGAAAGCCATGCTCTGTCAGCTTCTCTGTCCTGTATGTTACAAAGTCCCTGGTATGCCAACCTGTCAGGTGCTAGACAGTCATAAAAAGACAGCCAGTGATTCAAAGGACTTGTTGTTGAAGTGCAATGCATGAGGTAACAGCTAGATACAGAAAAGAGAAGAAAGAAGTAGGCAATTCTGGGCAGCCAGTATGCACAAATGTGGGACAAGTGGATGGCAAGAATCTGACTCTTCCCAGGTGGAAGATTTACTCTTGCTGGCAGTGCAGACAGCCTGTCCCCTGTGTGGTGGTTCAAGGTTTCCTTTGTGCTGCTCTGGCAGCTCAACAGGACCCTGAGCAGGGGTGGGTAACCCAGCCTGGAATTTTTAAACAACCTTAACACAAGTACACAAGACAGCAGGCCCCGTATAATTTCCTTCAGAGCAGGTGAAAGGTGACAGCGCAGCAGACGGATACAAAAGCTCTTCAGAGCTGCTCTGACAGGCTCCCACGTTTTGATCTGTTATGCTTTTGATTTCTGATTTAGTAACAGAGCCAAGAGTCATGCTGCCATTTCACAGGAGTTTACGTGGCAAGAGGAATTAGCTGTGGAACAGATAAATTGAAGGGTGGCTTGAACAGCAGGTGTTTTCTGTTACAAGCTTTACGCCCAACACTGGCTTGTGGGAACTTGCTGCTCATGAAACCCTCCAGCATGGCTGATGACCAGTGGAAGTGAAAAAGCCAAGCCCATGGCCACGAGACCCATCAAGACAGGCAGAGAAAACAACGAGAAATGTTTCCCACACGTTTGTGACTGATGACAAGTGAGTGAAGCTTGGAGAGCTCTGTTCTTGTCCATGTCCTCAAGGAATTTTTAATGACATTACCATAAATTAAAAAAAGAAAACCCCTCAAAATTCCCTGAACCAATCAGCTTAACTCAGACACTCCCTCCCTCTCCTTTGTTTCATGATCATCCTTTTCTCCACGCTCTCCAGCTACACCAGACACTTTCCAGGAACCGAGCATCCCTCTTGCTTCTAAAAAGCGCTGCATGGTGCTCTGTAGGTAACGTGGGATGTCAGTGCAGCCAGTTCTGCCTGTGGCTCCTGGGCAGCTGTTTGTGTCTGAGCAGCTATTTAACTTGAGAAATGTGGGAGAGAACAGGACAACATGATAAATTTGTGTCGGGATACAGAGATGACCTTTTCGTTCTGAGGGAATAGGATCCCAGCAGCTGTGCTGAATGTACTGCAAAACATTTGTATTACTCATTAATATCTGAAATGATAAGAGCTTGAACTATGTTATTTTCTCAGGCTGCTTTGCCTGGTTTTGGAAATGCTACTATTTGTTTTCAGGATTTAAGATATAAAAGTATTATTTCCATTAAAAAGGCATTTCAGTCTTGCTTGGAAACTAACCAGTTTCTAATCCAGAAAGACTTTGGCCTGCAAGCTTAATACACATGGTACAGTTCATAAACAGTAATAATATTTCTTGCTTAGTTTTGTTTCAATTCTTTCGTACAGTGAGAGGCCTGCTGCTCTTAGGCCAATCTGGGAACTGATGCAGTAGAAAGATTCACATTCCTGAGAGCAAAATAAGCCCACTGGAAGAGGAAACTGTCCATAAAGTCTCAATAAATATTCAGTGAATTCATTTCATGCCTAAACGAATTTAAGAAAAAAAAATGCCTACAGGGATGTCTGTATAAGCTGCTTTTTAAATGTCAGCTCCACCATAAATCAAGTCTTTGGTAAAATAAAATAACAATCATGTACTTCAAACTACTAGATTATATGATAAATCTCAGGTATTAACCTTGGATTTATGCTGCAACACTTACAAAACCACTTGGAAAAAAAGGCAAAAAACAAGATGAAAGATTTGCAGGGAAGCTGCAAAATAAATTCACATCATTAAAAGGAACCGATGCTGTATTTTATAATGCCAAACAAGAGACATTCTAACTTACAGAGGCATTGTTTGGATTAATCAATATTTCCTTCAGCATCTGGTTTAACAGAACAAAAACAAAAGGCACATCCTTCTCCCTTTACCAGTCTCCCTCTCTTTAATATCTATATATATATTTAAATATATAAATATAAAAATATAAAATAACACAAGAACCATAATACTGAGCAGCCTTTGTTTTTTAAAAAAAGACTGTACATACACATGCTAATTCTATAGAACAAATGTTCAGCAAAGCTCTTAAAAGTACTTATCATTCTCCATGGTTTTAATACACAAAATAATAATAATGATGAAAATTCATCTGGGAAAAAAACAAAGATTCAAACTCTTTTCCCCAAGGCTGCAGCATGGTTCTGAACTTCTCTTTGAAAAAGAGGCTCTAGTGGCCTCAATAAATGACATGTTTAGTGGGTTTGGCTTAAAAACTAACCACTTCCTAAAATAGTGTTGAGTTTATCCCCCTTCCTGTGTTTAACCTCTGCAGAGAATGAGAAATGCTGAGAAGGATTAAAACAAGGTTTCTCTTCTGTGAACAGCAAAACAAAGTGAGCTGGGGTCTTCTGGCATGGGGTCCCTTAGGGTTGGATTCTAAGGTGCAGCTGAGGCACTTGGGACCATTCCCATCGGCATCAATCCTCCAGAGCCTAAAGCAAGCAGAGCTCTATTTGCAGGCTTCCCCTAACAGAGGTACGAACACAACCCCCTCGTTTCTACCTAGTCACCTACTTCAAACTACTTTCACCAAACCCACAGGATCTAAATGTCGTCAAGACTTCTACTGTTTTGTGAAATGCCCTTAAGAACCCAAACTAAGCAAACAATTGCTCTTGGTGAAAAGCTGTGGTGATAAATACCATCTTTTAGCTACTGGAAGCCAAGACAGCTGTGAATCCATTACCAAAACACATAGACTGGCAGGAGACTGGGCCAACTTGGTTATAGCTGGGCAAGTGAGAAGAGTGTACATCAGAGGCTTCCATTATTAAGTGCAGCTGGCACCGATCTTACACACTTTGGAAGCTGTTTCTACAAACATTTAGTAAAGTAAAACTTCATCCAAATGTGGTTTCTGTCATACTGAGCTTCCAACAACGATGCCCCCTCTTGCCAGTTGGTTAAATAATTGTCAATCATGTTTTGCTGCTGTAGTAAACACAAGCAAGTGTAAAGAAAGCAGGGGAAAAACAAACAAACAAAACTCAAACCAACAAAAACAACAAAACCCCAAACAAACAAACAAAAACCAAACACACACAAAAAACACCCCCCCCCCCAAAAAAAAACAAAACACCAAAAACCAAAACCAAACCAAACCAAAAAACAAAACAAACAAGGAAAAAAACACTACAAAAAACACAAAACAAAACAAAAAACCCTTGAGGCTGTACAAAGGCAAAATAAGTAGCAAATTTTGGCTACTCACCAAACTGGTTATTTCTGCAATGTCTCAATGACCGAACAGTATCTGCAATCATGTGCTGCAAAGAAAAGATATAAAACATCACTGCAAAAATCTCAGATGGATTCTGTCATTAAACAAGCATGAAAAATTCTCCTTGCCCTACACTGTACAGCAAAAAACAACTGTAGTAAGGTAGGAAATGAAGACAGCAGGAGAGAAACTTTGCTCTTTGTCTTAGTGATAACAGATGATAAAACATGGTTAGTCTAGAAGGTCATTACTGATATCACAGAGATGAAATGAGAACAACTCCCTAAGAGCCTATGGAAAGTGGGAATGAAAAACAGCCAAACAATTGCTTATTTTCATTCCCGTGACTTTTATTAAACTGCAAGCCTGCAGCGGGGAAGTCCTGTGGACTGGGTGGGTGATCCTGGGTTCAACCTCCAGCTTTAGTGCATTATCCAGGGCATTTGATAGTCTGCACCCTCTACTTTTGTCTCTCCACGTGTCTGCACTCTCTCCTTCTGTCTCCACGTGTTGTCCAATTAGACTGTAAGCCCCTTTGTGGCACAGACTACACCTCAGCATATATTTGTATAATGCCTAGCACACTCAGGCACCAGTATCAGCTAGGCAGTTTTCTGCAGTATGGTAACAAATATAAAAAACCTGGCCCATAGCCTAAATGCTGCAGAGCAAGCATCTCTGCAGACACATACCAAATAAGACTATACTGTAGGTATGCTATTTTAAGAAAAGATAGTGCTAACAGGGATACTGGTCATTTGCTTAGATTAAGCAGAAGAAAGAAGAGGTTTAAGTTTGGTTTCTCAGTCAGACTTGGGTCTTCAACTTAACAAAAACTGGAATTGTTCACTATAAATCAATGGAGAGTATGCATTTTCACCCATAAAGTTCTTGAGGCATTACTTTTTTTTCTTTATTTGACTGCTTCTGTGGCAACTCTTCACCCAATCTAGTAACTAATTAAAGCAAATTGCAGTTAACAGGAATGGTATAATAGCTCATGTAAACAGCTGATGCTCTTCTCACATCTCCCTCAAAAATAAACAGAGGTGGAAAGGATTAACTGTCTTGAGCAAAGTATGCTTAAGACCAGAATGACGCAGAACAGCTCATCTCTCAACACCCTGGGCGTGGCTTACAAGACTCTTCCACAGAAAAGCTTATCACAAGAGCAAATTTAATGGGAACTTCATATTCCTTTCATCAGTGAATCAAAATAATTTTTCGTGTTACCCGCTGTGCTTCATTTGCCGTGAAATCATGCAATCTCTCATGCTGATATTCTTACACTGATTATAATGCAGTTCTAATGAGACGATCTAGATTTCATGACCAATAGTGTGAGTACTGGGAGAGCTACAATTTCTACCAGTGCTGCTGCTGTGATGTTTTCCAGATGATACCCTTTGCATTTGGCTTTCAGAAGTAAAAGAGACGCCACTATCACACACAGTCATTCTTTGCTGTTTCTTCTTTGTAGTCAGTCAGAGTAGCAATCCATCCCAAGACTGGCTCCTAGGAATCTCTTTATGTAATCTCTTCTCTTAAAGCAGAATCCCAAATCTCCTGGCTTTAATAGTCTAATTAGGCTAATTTCTCTCTGTTAATTTTCAGCTCTCTGGGATGCAATTCTAATACAGAAGATCAGCCAATTGATCTGCAAAGCAAATGCTATTTCCTGACTGCTTAAACAGGTGCTTTCGTACAGTTAGGGTGATGAGTAACACATGTTTCTCATGGCCTTTCAACCCACAGGGTCATTAGCACCCCTTTAACTGAGGATAGTGAAAAACTCAGGATTGGGAGATACTCGGATATTTGGGGGATGGAGGTTGAGAATCTCAGCTGGGTGTTCACACTCCTTACAGTCAAAGGCACTAGGTAAGAAAGTGTTATCTAAAATAGTAATGACCATTGACCTGTATTAAAGTTTGCTGGAGCATGGCTAAGACATTGATAGGATATGGGTGACAGCTGACTAGAGGAAAAAAAAAAAACCTTGAAGAAGCCACATTTCAGTGAAGCAGCTCAGTAAATATCATGGAAATACCCTGAGATGCATAAGACCATGTCTTCATTTATTCCTTCAGATTTAGTTGAGGAAGTGAGTATGGTACTAAGTATCAACCTAACATTATTCTAGAGTTTACTCAGCATGGAGCTAGATGAACCACTGCAATCCCTTCAACTTTTGCTAACACCAGGTAGCATTTCTGAACTAAAAAATATCATTTTATTCTCTTTGCAAATTCCCTTCTTTATATTTTGAATTAACTCTGTCTTCACTGCAATCATGTCATGTCAAACCAAGTTCAGTTACGGTAGGATTCTTGAGGCCATGATGGTCTAAGAATAAAAAAGAAGCTGGGATACTAGCAAGAGAGAATATTTTTAATTAAACCAACTGACAGTTGGAAAATCAAGGGTTTAGACTGACAAGTCCTCCTCTGGGTGAGACATTTAATGCAGAAATGAAAGATTTCAAAATACTGATCCAAATGGAGACATGAGAGACTATCTTTGCTTTGAAATTCATAAGTAGAAATTCTATGCATTTATGACAGTAAGTTCCTTCCCCAAAGCAATAATCTGCTATGGTAGAATAATTTTTCTTTTTCTGCTACAGCAAATTTGCAGGTGAGGTTCAGTGGCTTGATCCAAATCAAGCAGGAGTCAATGTCAATCCTAATTTTTCTCAGCAGAGACTAAAAAGTGCTCAGCAGAGTACAGAACACCAAAGAAGACATTCTTTCTTTGGACAACAGCCTTATAATTAAAAAAGAAACACAAACTGATGTATACATGATCGTGTGTGATGCATCTTGTTAGTAAGTTCATGTTTATTGAACAAATACCTTAGCATCCAAACGAATCAGTGTGATATGTGTGGTGCCTGAGTTTCCGCTCATATTTAAATCTCTCCTAAGCCCCCACTTCCTAAGCTTGCACTACTGCCTGCATTCATACATATACAGGGCTCCATGAGACAGGACATTCCTGAGGGCGTGATCTGACTAATAATTTGGAGAAGTGTCAGTTTGAACAATTCTCACCCTACCACCATCACCTCAGACTCTCCCCCCCACCTCGCGCCATTTAAAATGCCCATTATCCATTTGCATGGAAAAGGTGAAATCCTGCCTCACTGAAGTCAATTAGCAAAGCTCCCACTGCCTCTGGAGACACAATGGTGATGGAAGGACAGGAAATCTTACCCAGCAAGTCCAGCATACACTAAGCATATACACAGTTCAACAACAAAAGAACAAATTAACAAGGTCTGGCTAAAATTGGAACAAGAATCAGATCCTGCATGTTCACTAAGTAAATATATGGGCCAGTGCAGGGATTTTAGTTACAATTATTGCGCATCAAGGGCTAGTTTAATTTACATGTTAATTGGATGTACTTCCAAGAGGCAATGAAGAAGAACATGCTAATGAGTTTTATGCAAACACCGAAAGGTCAAACAGTTAATGGACTTGGGACAAGAAAACCTTTCCATAAGTGCAAATCAGTGTTCCTGTAAAGTCTGCAACAAGAAAAGGTACAGAAATCAAAAAGAAAACACAAAAAGAGGAGCTCAGGTTCAAAACTCAAAGCCTACATCTGCTTGCAAGTTGAAAGACAACATTATGATACGTTATGACAGGATGTGAAAATAAGTTTAACATCTGGTTCATTAATAACTCTGTGGTTGCATGTTCATTCTCAAACAAGTGTAAACATATAGAGAAAATAGTTGGAAAAAATTCACCAGGCACAGCCATCTGGACCAATGGTCTCATGGCACATCTAGAGAAACTGGGAAGAGCATTTTGGATTTTGGTTTCCTGATCAAATGCTGCAGGCCACCAAAAACAAAAAAAAAGTCTCTCCACCCCACCACTGTTCAGATATATAAACTGTGGCTTTCAGTGCTATGAAAATGCTATCAACAAAGAAACAAAATATGCAAATTAGAGAAATCAAACTTCTGTCAGTAATATCATGCCAGAGTGGACGTTATATGATGTCTAAAGTAGATGTGGCCAAAGATGCAATGTCAGGAAGTGCCCTTCTACATAAAAGTTAGTCTAGTGATATTTATAGTCAGCTTAATTCCTATTTCAGGCATTATTTACTTCTTAAGTTTACCTAGATCAAAAAGTTTACTTTTGTTTAAGATCTGTGGAATGAACATACCAGTGGCAGGTGACAAATTAGAGAAACCTTTTCTTTAGTGCCTTGAGAAAAAAAAGGAAACATAACTCTTGAGAAAGCTGAAGCAGGAGATCTTAACTGAGGGGAAATAGTCCACAAGGTGGTGCAAAGGAGGGAAAACTCAGTGGATCGTGGCACCAATGTTGGCCACCAGTGGCTTAGCCATTTGGCACAGAATTCGGGGAGGAAAAAAAAAAAAGAGAAGAGCAGAGGAAAGGGCCAGGAGAGATAAACTGTTGGCTGTTTTATCCTGTTTACTACACTTTTCCACCCTTGTTTACATCTTCCCAATTCAGCCAGAAGAAAACTTTTAGTCTTGCAAGATAAGGAGGGGAAAGGGAAGAAGAGAACGTGAATTTCTGAAAAACAGGAAAGACAAAATTAGCTTACCAGCTTTTCAAAATTAACAAGGTTATCCAGAAAAGTTTTATTTCCTTCATGGATGAATGTTACATCTGGAAAACATAAAGGAAAAAGAATTATTTTTCATGGCTTTGTTTGTTCTTTAATATAAAGAAAAAAAAAAAGAGGAAAATATCCTATTAAGGACTGAGACAATACCTTAGGACAAGGGAACAAAAGCCTGCTATAATGACGTGCGGAGATTATCAGATAGAAACACTATGTACACATCCTAACAGGAGGATTTTCAAGTGGAAACATGGATTTCTCATTAAACCTGGTCTGTGTTACTCCTGGGGTGCATATTTGTCATGCAGAGGATGGCAGGGAGCAGGCAGGGGCACCAGAGGGATGGCTCTTGTGGCATGTCCACTCTCCCCACCCTGCATCATCCAGCTGGACACACTGCCCATGGCCATGCCCAAGCTGGGGCTGTCCTGTCCCTGAGCCTGGACTTCCATGGACACAGAGCTACCAGATGCTGGAGTTGGCTCTGACACTTGATGATCCTTGTGAGTCCCTTCCAACTCAGGACATTCAATGGTTCATCTCTTTGTGCGACACAATGACTCTGAAGTCCTCTCCAGAGACACGAGCTACAGCAGTGGCCAGCCAGGGAGGTTAAACACAAACCACCAAACTGAAGTTCAAAGCCTTGAAACAAGCATCATGGCTAGGGAAGAAAACACTCTTACACAGTGTTGTTGGACAGAATTTGTGAAGGCAACAAAAAGGTCAGTAAGAGGAAAAGGAAAAGGTCTATATTTGGCTCCAGGAAGGGAGCTGAACAGAGTGTAATGAACTGGAGGTAAGGAACTATCAGGTGAAACAAATGTTGCTAAATTAAGATCACAATTAAAACAGTAGCTGGAGGTCATTTTCTCCATTTTTCTAATGCATATTAGGAAACAAAGTGAGACCTGTCTCGCACATGAAGTACTGAGGACATGGACAGATTCCCTGTGGGGACTGAAGCTTTGACTCTGATAGCGCATCCTCCAGGTTGCTAAAAATGCCAGCAGAAGCCTCACCACCATACACCCTATTAGCTCCCTGCTGGCTGTGTGGACACTCAGGAGTACCAGGAGTACACAGCACTATTGTAATGAGATGGCACTCCAATACCATTACTTCTTAAAGGTCACAGCTGTTTCTGCCAGCAGGCAAGTGGCACACAGTAAACAAGCAACATCTCCCTCTCAGCAGAGGTGCCAACCTTCAACCCACCAGTCTAACTGTGGATCTCAGCATTTCTCCTGTGCTCATCTCTAGGAATGCCCGCTTGGTCTCCCTAGTTTTGGGGTATTTTATGGCTGGAAACCTGCAGCTGATGCTGGAGGATGTTTTTGGCAAGCAGGATGCCTGCCTGGCCACACCTGGTCCAGCCAGCACCCCTGAGTAAGTGGGGCAAGCACAGCACAGACTGGGGATGCCTCCAACACCTCTCTGCACTTGGTCAGCATCCTAAAAATCAGGGCGGAAGGAGGGAGCAGGATCTTCTGCACCTCCTCTGTTGGGCTGCTTTGGAGCACCTAGGGAAAAGGATGGGGAGAGGACATGGCTTCAGGACACAAGGCATTACTTGTCTCTATATTAATGCCATTAAAAAACATCGGTTTTTAATGAACTTTTACTGGAAGGAGAAATTTTCACACAGTTTTTTAAGCCAATGGCAGCAATGTGTATATCTCTGAGGGTGGAAGGAACAGAAATTTGCTTTGCGGCCAACAGCTAAGAGTCTAGATAAATTCAGTGGAGCAGAAAATTGCATCTGAGCTAGGTTGTAAGGGTACATCACAGTATTTTATCACACATTTAAAAAATCTGCCTGATTTTTCAAAAGCTGTATCTGTGAGTTGGAAGAAAGCTCAGCATTTAAATGTAATTAACTTTAAAAGGACACTCTGAAGTTATTTTTTATAATCAAAGGCTATTAATGATTTTCATTTTTTTCTTGAAACTACTTTTGTTTCTCCTGTGTCAAAATAGGGTAGTTTGTTGAATTACTAATGATTTCTATGTTATCAATGCTGATTTTATTGGTCTTGGAAATAATGTTAATACAAACATGCTTGACATGGAATAAAGTCCTTCATACTGTGCAATACTTTGGGAATTACCAACCTTGGCAACATTTCCTTATGGATCACTGCACTGAAGAATATTACCAAATTATTCTGCAAGGTCTCCTTGATGTCTCAAATACATTTTAGAGACATGAATGCTGCTTATGTCCCTGTTCTTATACACCATATTGTAGTGTTGTGCAAGCATCATGCTATGAGTTACTTAAATTTGCTGGCTTTGTTTGCAGGCAAGACATACTCAAGAAAGAAAAAAATTACTGCTTTTGAAGCCTTGATAATTGTATCTGTCTGAATGAATGCAAATTCCTTTGATGTGTGCAAAGAGGGGAATTGTCTGATGGCTCCTGAACTGTCACCAACTGATCTGGAGAACTATCTTCAAACAGTTTAAACTTGCAGCAGCAGCAGGTTGGAATAAACAGCCTAAAGAGAACACTTTCGGAATACAGGACTAATCAAATGAATTTGCCATGTTCAAAGACAAGGCAATTAATAATTAATGACTCGGAGACAAGAGAATATTTGAAATACCTTCCACTTAATTAGCTGCCCAGCTTACTGCATTAAGTAGTTTTATTTTTTAATAATAGGATTTTAGTTATCTTTCAGACCTAGGAGAGACTTGACAATTCCCTCCCCTCAGGACAGAGAGATGGGGCAGGTTCTGCCTTCAGGATGACACCAGGTAGTTCCACCCCTGCGAGGATGACGAGCACCTCGGCCCAGCAGCATGGCCAAGGCTGCTTGTGCGGGTGCTCCCAGCACAGCCCCATCCAGGGGCTTGCAAGGTCCCGTTTCTCCACCAAAGAGGATGTGGCCAAAGTGATGGCACACTGCTCTATCCACACCTTGTGAGAAGGTACTGAAATCTGAAAACCTGTGTGGAAATTATTAGCTTCCCCAATCTCAGAAGGCAGCTATTAATTACCCAGACCAAGATCAAGACCAAGTGGTATCTACAAGATACCACTACATCTGCCACACACTTATCATAAGGCCACCTGAAGGAAATATCACCTTACACTTATTTTAATTAACCACAACAAAGAAGAGCAGCCAAGCTTTAACATTACCTTTCAGAAGTAAGGGCATGAAGGGGATTTTCGGAGATTTCATTTTCTTGAATGCATCTCTGTAAGCTTTGTGATTCAGAGAAGGGTCCTACAAAAACATTTGGGTAATATAGAGAAAAATCAATAGGCTATAAAAAGAGCAATTCTAAATCCATTACGGACTTATGATCTGAACATGATTTAGGTATAAAAGGTTTCTTCAGGAAACGAGGTAGATAAAGGTTTTCTAAGCTAGGTGACTTACTAAACTCAATAGGAAACATAAACAGTGAAAGGAACGAAAGCAATTACATTCCTCTAGATGAAGCAATGCTAAAATGGGAGTACAATGCAGAATAGATTCACTGGGACTGCTCTGTAATTTTTCCACAAATTTATATGAGCAAAGTCTCTTTGGCTTACTATCTACCACAAAATGTATGCCAGAATGTATTGCTGATTACTTTTTTCTTAAAAACAAACAAACAAACCAGCCACACAGCAAACAACAACAAAAAAATCCAAACAAAAACTGCTTTCAGATCAATGGAGCATATTGGACATTTTCAAAGAAAATAAGAGAGTATGTTTCAGTGGTGTTATGTAAGTAATCCAAAAATTCACCTCAGTTTCCCAGATAAATGAATGTTTTTGTACATCTGCTCACACACAATCTTGAAAACACAGTAATTGATAAAGGATTCTAAGTACAGAAGCGTGACAACTGTTAGCGGCTGGATCTCATGTTCCCCGCGCCAGGCAGTGATCTCACTATGTACCCACTGCTATGACACTTGTTTATTCAGCTTTGATAATGGTGACAAAGACCTTTAAGCCCTGGATTTTGATATTTTTTTTTTTTCTTAAACTTTAGCTTTCCATCTTTTTCCTGATCCGCAGTATGTTGCTTTGGATAAAAGCTGATTAACCACCAGAGCAAAAGAACAGCTTCCAAATTGATGCTGGGGAACTGACACTACATTTGCCTCTCTCTGCCCTTCCTCCAGCTGTCAGGAATACAGCCTTTTTCCTTTTTGTGTTTGGAGACCACCTCTGAGCTCTGGTGAGCTGCCTGGCTTTTGGCAAATCACAGATGTGACATGACAAGTTCCAGCTCCAGACAATGACAGGCAGCCTCCAAATCAATGGGGAAGAAGGAAGGCAGGTAAAGACAAGCAAAGCCATTCTGCTGTCAACACCCTACTTACCGTCAAACTTTCAAGTTCAGTGAAAAGTTTCTTGAACTTCCCAGGAATTTTCTGAAGTGAGGAAAACAGAGAAGAAAAAAAAAAAAGTAAAGTTGATTAAAAAAAAAAAAAAAGGCAAACAAAACACTACAGACATAGGCAGAAAAATGCTGAGGCATTTTTTCCCATGAGACTTTTGTGGGTGAAGTGCCTGCTCTAAGCCCCAACAGGCCACTTTCTCAGAGACTTAACCTCTACTCCTCAGCTCTAGAAGCCCTAATTACAGCCCATGTTCGGGGAGATGCCAGAGAGACACCAGACCCTGCAGCCTCACCTCAAGGGCCTGCAACCCTCTTTTATGGAAACTGCTTCTTAGCAGCTGTTTTTATTTTCTTTCCTAGCTTCTGTGTCTGTTGCATTTACGTTAATATCACAGTCAAGTCAGAAGTAGTAATACAGGCTGAGAATTCAGACACTGTAATCACATCCAGGTTAAATCACTTGTTGTAATCAATCTTCCCCTAAAACACAAGTTCTAGAAATTAACAGGAGTACCACTGTGTGCTGTTTGATACACTGCCCCCAGGGCTGACCAGTGTTACTACTGGCACATGCTGGTGCCAAAGGACAAGAACTCTCCTTAAAAAACTATTACACTGTCTCTGGTATCTCATCCTACTCCCACAGGAGGCACACAAAACACCTTCTGAGAGAGCTCAGGCACAAACTACTGTCTTGCTCCACATAATATCACCTGCTCTGCTCCACAAGCATCTGCTTTTTGGATTCACCTCATTATACTCAAAGCAATCACTCTTCAGTTTGAATTTTGCTGCTGCATTCTTCAGACTTAAAGAATGGTGCATAGGCCTTAAAGCATGTCTACTTTTTCCAACCATACTAGTTAGTCTAGTAGAAGATACCGCCTCCTAGTACAGATCTTGCCTTGCCTTTGTCCTTAGACCCTGACAGCCACAATGACACTACCAAGAGAAAAGAGATTTAGAACAATTAAGATAAGTGGATGTGCTGTATGATTAAAATGCTAAAATAACTGAACATGGAATCACAATTGCAAATTTTTAATATCTTCAATGAGGGGAAGTTAGGCTCATTAAAATACTGCATGCTGTAAAAGTAAAAGAATATGCTTGGGAACATGCTACTTATTTAAGAATTCAAGTGCGGAGCCAATATAATTCAGTGTCTTAATTGTTGCTTAAATTTACATGGCTTCATCTACATGTGTAAGTAATTATAATTAATTTATAAACATTGCTCTACTTTCTAGAAGTCACATTACTAATGCAAATAACCTTATGCTTTTGAAATTTCCAGTGCACTTTTTCAAATAAATAAATAAAAGCATGTGACTTGATAAATGTTTTACGCACAGAAACGTGACATATTTACATTGATACATATGCAGATGCACTCCTTGTTCCAGCAAGCAATATATTCTGCTTCTCCTGAGAGAAGCCCACTAGCAGTGCATGAGCTCCAGAGGTCTCAGCACAGAGATGAGTTTGCATTGTTTCTGTGCAGGACAGATGTACAACACTGCCACCGGGTGCCTTTGATACAGTATTTAGTCCCTTGCAGTCTGCTACCAAAACCCAGAGAAATGGGAGGAAGGCAACCCAATAAGAGCAGGTGAAGGCAAATGTTCCCTAGTGGGCAAGGCATTTTAAAAGTAGCAGATACAAAGAGTTTTTGTATCATCATCCTCAGGTACATATTCTTTAAAATTTTTGCTTTACCTGTTATTTAGATAGCTCCTCTAAGCCCCTATGATCTCCTCCCCACAGAAGCAGTCACTGCCCTTGTTTCTCTGCGTACAAAAGCCATGGACATGGGCAGTGACGTTTCCATATGCGTGATTTCATCTAAGGGGAAGACTTTGCCCCGGACATTGTTAGGTAGTTTTGCAAATCTCCGATTTGGTTTCAGCTGTAAATGCTCAAAAGCACCTCCAAGGCAAGAGATCACAGCCATTCTCTGCCACTTTGTATTACAGGTGGACATTTTTTGAGTAGTGCCTGCTTCTGGTGTTAGGGGCATGAATTTTCACCACACTAGATGACTCCTTCCTCCATTTTTGGTTCATCAACAGATATATTAATAGTAAGTTTGCAGATACTACCATATGATAATTTACTTGGATAGAACAGATAATCCACAACACAGGTGCCAGTGGAACTCTCTCTAAACATCCCATGCTCTGTCTAGCAACCAGTAGCTCCTTTAGCAGATAATCTGTTCTCCAGTATGCTCCTTAATCATGGCCCATTTCCTAACATTTTTGTTCAGATTAGCAGCTGCAAAAAAGCTGATAAGGGACAATTAAAGAGGATTTATTTCTACTTTGGATTTTTTTTTTTAAATGAAATTATTCCATAATCAGGTTTTGCTTGTTTGGAGGTACCTTTGTAAGACTTTCTGTTCTGACATCTACTTAAAACGACAGGATAATTTATCCAACTCGGTTTTGTGGGTTTTTGTTTGGTTGGTTTTGTTTTGTTTTTATGGGGTAAGATCTCCTTACTTCTTATTTAAAAGCTGTAGAAGGACACATTTAGTTTTATTTGAACAGCTGTGTAGCTAAGGTTTCAGGTCACAGAGAAGTTTTTCTGACAACACTTGCTCCCTGTTTGATTTCAGCATGAAAAACCAATAATTAGAAAGAAAAGGTAATTCACTGGAATACAACCTTTGTGAGAAATGGTTTTGACAGGGGCTAAAAGTTACAAAGATGCATCTTACCTCCCAGGTCTGAGACAGGCGGCTGACAGATGCAGTGTTGAGACCCATAACAATAGCAAAGAATGAATTCAAATTTCTTTGGGCTTTACAGCTGTGGAATAAAAATATGAACACTGTATTCTGAATTTTTGTACTCAGAATCAGAGATAAATGGAATGCACAGGTATCCTAGGTTACTGAGTCCCATTTCAACCCTCAGCACTAACATACAATCATCTTGCACATAATGAACTCATTAAATGTCCTCTCATGACCACCTGCAGTCTAGGTGATGGTGTCTCTAAGAAGTTTTTTAGCAAATGTTCCACTGTCTCATCAACCCTGTTGTTGGCAGGTTATTTTTTTCCCTTGGCTGTCAAAAGCAATTTTGCCCTTTCAATGTTCAAGTTACTCTCAGCTGTCCTTTACCATACAGAATAATTCCTTGACCTCTATTCTATTGCATTATAAATATTTTCATTCCCTTTTTCATCTTTTCTGTAAATTGTACATCATTGGTTCCTTCAGTTTCTCTTTGTGGTCATGGCCTGCAATCTACTTTTCCACGTTGTTATTATCCTTCATTGAATTTTTTGTAATTTATTTTAACTTTTCTCTCATGCATTTCCTTCTTACCAAGGAGATATAGTGAGGGAAGGAGAAACATAATTACTGCTTTGGCTCTAAGTTCTTATACCTTTTTCCTATGCAAGTATGAAACAAATACCAAATTATTTATTTGGAACAGCATCACACTTTGTCCTTGCCTTTAATCTGTCATCTATTATCACCAAAGGACCTCTGTCACAGTACTGTTCTTTACAATCATGCATTTATTTCTTCGGCTCAGTATTAGCATTCCCTAGCTGAATTACTTTGCATCTATCTAAATTAAATCTTATCCTACTGTTGTTTGCACATGCCACCAGACTCCTCAGATCATTCCTTTTTCTTTCTATCCACCAATGCATTTGCAATCCCTCATCATTTTTATTGTATGAAAATCTGATTAATGTTCAATTTACATATCCCTATAAATCAGTTGCAGTAACCACTGGTTCCAAAACAGGTCCCTACATAATTTCCTTGATATCTCTGTTCTTTGACATTTTACTATATATGATCAGTCCCTCCTTATTTCTAGTCCATTAGGAAATCTGAAATCCTGAAATATCAAGTCATTTTCAAACAAAAATATTCACGTTTCTCTTGCAGATTCTTGAAGACCACTATAAACATATGTGTGCACTTGTGTGTGAGAGTGAGAATACACTTTTAAGATAATTTTAAGCAAAAATGAATCCACTGCCTTCTGTGGGACTTATCATCAGGGAAAAGCACGTGCCAAGGCTCTCGACTGGAAAAACACCAGCACTTGTTCCAGTTTTATAAGGCTTGCGCTCATCGTTGTCTATTATCTTAAGATGGTTTATTTCTCACTTCAGCTGTCTTAAAGTTAATCCTAAATTTGTTGTTTAGAGCCCTTTTATCATTAAAGTCAGGCAGCTCCCAAAGGTAATTCCTTCCAAAACAGGAAAGGTGTCCAGCACAGCTTGGATAAATTGTCTGTTGGACAGGCCCATTGCTCACAGAGAACCATAGAGCGAAGGTACATCTTTTCATCTTTTACAGTCAGCCACTTCTCAGGAGGCAAGAAGGTTGCTGCTGTAATCCATTTATTCTAACTCTACATTCACCTGTTTATATAACTCCTCAGGATGTCCATTTCTAACAATGTGCTAATTCATTTTCTCTATCAAATCGCTTGTATTCTATTTTAGATTAGGCCATCAACAGAAGCGCTAAGTACCCATGTTTCAAGAACTCTGTCTCTCCTTTATGTATTGCTGGACTGTGTCAAAGCCTTCCATCTTCTTCAGGTGTTCCTCAACAATGAAGCACACAACCACTGAGAATGAGATCTTAGTACTGGTGCTCTGCCAACAAGCTAAAGTCAGAATCTGGAAGCAGAGAATAGGGAGAAGCCAGAGCTGCTCACAGCTTCCCACCTCTGTGCCTTGGTCATAAACGAAATAGCAGGGCTGCTTGGCTTGTGCGTCATGATCAGAGTCCTGTGCTTAGCGCACCATCCCTCCACCCTAATCAACTCTTCCAGAACTGATGTGACGTCTTCTAGAGAGCTGCTTTTCTGATTAAAAAAAAAAAAGGTCTCAAGCAAACTACACACTCACTTTTTTGTGCATCCATTATTTCACAACCTACATTCTATGATGATAGATGGTTCTGCTATGCACTGGGAGAGCTTGTCTAGTGTTTACTGACAACGGTATTTAGTCTCCACAACTTTGGCTTTTCACTTAACGGAATTAATTCAAACAGAGCAACATTTTAGTCTGGTGACAAATATATCCCTATTCATGTGGGACAGACAGGAAACTTTTATTGGAACGCAAATTACTGCTACTGTGGTGCAAGTGAGAGACACAGAACCAACCGTTTTTGACGTAATTGGACCAAATTTTGGCTATTGATAAGGCAGAAAATGAACATATTACTGGATACCATACAACTTGCAAATGAAACCAAATCACATTTATGAGTTACACTAGATTAGATTAGAAGAATTCATTTCATGAAAGGCACTGCTTCAGCAGAGAATAGTCCTTTCTATGTAAGTGCCTTGTAAATTAAATCAACCCAGTCGATGAAGGAACAAATTATACATTTTCCATGAACATGCATATTCAAATATTGCGGAAGACCAACAACTGGTGAGAGAGGCGAGGGGAATGGTTGCTCATATTTAAATTGCTCCATTCCCTTGGTTACCAAAATAAGGGTGATTATAGAGAAAGGAACTCTCTGTATATAGCATACATTTTTACTCTGTTCCAAGGCATAGAATAAATACCAGTACTATTTAGTAACAGACCGTCAAATCTAATTAATGAAGAACACCTCCTCCAAAAAATCAAAGAGTACTCCAGAGAGGATAACATGGGGCAACAGCTTATTGCACCCAGTTTCCCCTCTGGAGGAAGGACTTGCAAGATTATAACAGAGTTTTTTGGTTTCTGTGTAGTCTTTGGTGAACAGCTGTGTTGCTGCTCAAATAGTTTTGTAATACAGTCCTCAGGTGATCACTGCTAAAAAAGGACATATCTCTGCACCATCAGGGATTTTGCAGTTGACACTGCAGATACACTGGCCGAGCTGCTGGGGAAGATTTAAGCAGCATATGCTCCACCACATCTGGTTTTGACCAGTGTTTGCTCTTGTTATTTATGGAGTGTTTTATCTAAGTATGCTTACTGCACTGTTAAAACAGGACAACAAATTGGTTTTGTTTCTTTGCTATTGCACCTACTTCTCCTTTCTCACCAAACACTGCATGTGAATTCAAAGATTTTTGTTGTAACTTCAGTAACTTACTGGGCAGCAATCTTGATGAACTTTTTGACTAGCTGTACACGTTTGCAGAGCTGGCTGCACAGAAGTATCTCAGTGGCAACCCAAAGCTGGACCTCATTACATCTTTGAAGCAGAAGACTGAGATTCTCGGTGTTTTCAGCACTGCCCTGTCTGCTGAACGTGAAGTATATCAGCTCTTGCTGGAAGACATTGACAACATTATTAGTGATATAAAAAACAATTTAAATGTAAATGAATTATAAATTATTTAGAAGTATGGTTTTGAAACAAGACCTGGTTACAGATGGTTATTTTTTAATTATCCATGAGCCAATCACAAATAATTCAGGGTCAGGTTTGGCTTAGCAAAGTCTAGAAGCTTATTAGGGTAGTCAGGTGGACTGGAAGTCCTGCAAGATGTGTTTATCTTGTGAGATTTCCTGCAGTTCCACTTCTGGCTACAGCCAGATATAGCACATAAGCAATCTGTGTCTTTCTGTATTTCATCACTTCTGTTCCAGTATGAAAAAGCTACTATTTCAGACCATTGTAGAATCAGAAAAATTTCCATTGAAACTTCTTTCTAAAAACAGACAAATTTTTAGGAACAGAAGTGAGTGTCAATTTCTGTGCAAAAAACCCCCAACTTGACCAGGTCTAGATGTAAAGTGTCTAACCTGAATAAAAGAACCTGAAACAAAAGATCAGGCAAAGCATCTGATGAGAAGCAAGGGAATTTCCCATTCACGTTCTCAGAAAGCCACCGTGCTTTTCAGCGAACATTATTTTCAAGTGACATTTTTTACTGTTAAGTATGTTTTTTGCTCAGTAGCTCACACTAGAACCTATTAAAGTCATTGAAACAAGCCAATGGGCACTGTAGTGGGCCATTATCCCATTTTAGAAAATCTGCCCAGTACTTTTTATCTCATTGAAGTCTAACAAGAACAGTAATGTGACCATCTAAATTGCTGAAATTGTGAATTCTTTTGTGGTTAAAGTGATATCAAGGACACCTATTCGTGGAGTCCTATATTTACTGGAACATTCTCAAGTGCAAAGGACAATTTGCATATATAACATATTCACACAGACAGTTTTCAGAGAATAATCATGCTCTTCTACCCTCTTGAGACAAATCTCAATAAAACCCACGAGGTATACAGGAAATATATGAGATGCCCCAGCACAGGGAAGTTGCAAACCTTTGATAATTTTTTTCAGTATCAAGGATTGTAACACATCATTTGGGCTTGATTCAATGCCACCGCTACTGAGAGCTGCCAAACCATACTGTCACGATAGTGAACTGAGAACCAGGGAATATTGATGCTCCAAAATGCAACATCAGGATATCATAAGAGCACAATGTTGCATGAAAGTAATACATGGAAAGTGGACGTGGTGCTTCTTACCTCATGGATTGCATTGAAGAGGCTCCAGTCAAAGTTTGTTAGCTCTAAGGCAAGATCCCAGGTGTTGATTCCCAAAATTCTCACGGACCTTTGCTGCAATTCCTCGTTTTCAGCAAATGGGTTCTAAATCAATAACGAAGAGTAAAAATTCCTAAGCAAATGCCAAAAGTTCTGCAATGAAACAGCTACTGGACCAAGGTACACACCGGAGCTGAGTAAGTAATCTTCTCTAAGTGCACTCTGAGGGTTTTTTCCCCCCACTAATCAAAACCAAGGAGTTACAGCCTATTGAATAAATAGCTTGAAAAAGGAAATGGGTCAATGGGATCAATGACTTCCTATTGCATTAGGCTTCTCCTTCTGTCTCTCTCTAAACCTTGAGTATAAAACAATGAACAAGCAGACAGCATAATGAAAATAAAATCCCTGAAGCCACTAGAAAATAAAATCTAAATTAAGACACCAGAAAATTTTTGTATTATACGATAAAGGAATAATTCTGCAAACACACTGGATTTAGAATAAATACACACAACTTTCCCATCAATCCATCTTTACAAATAACATAAATCCATCCATTTAATGATTAACTTACTCCAAATGTAATCACCAACAAACAGGAAAACACTATGGGTCCTGATTCATAAAAGTTATTTAGCATATTACTGTGGAGCACACTGGTACTGCTGGTATTAAGGGTCATTTGACATTTCCATTGTTAGCTTGGATTTTCAAAGGTTTGCATATCTCTTAGGTTCTTTTTACCTCATCAGGCTGAAACTTGGCACATGAACCATCTGCCAAGATGAAAGATTATTCTTATCAGTTAAGTCATTACTTTGGTGCTATATTTCTGACAGTTCCAGCAAGTTTTGCAATTTTTATTATGTAACTAATGAAACTAGATTGGCTGTCACCTGTCTGCACTGGAAACCTTCCCTTAATATTCACATTTTTAGAGGTGGCTAGAACATCAGAGATAATGGGGATGACAGATTACAATGATAGCGGCATGTCAGCTCTTTGGGACACATTGATCCAACAAAATGTAAATAGACATTTCTCATCCCCAGGATGAATGCACAGATCCTAGCGGTACTGACAACATGTAAAAGCCAGTTGCAATACTGTTCTGTGCTTTCCTGGAAACATCTGTGTAATTAGCAGAAAACTATTGAAAGAGTAATTCTGCAAGTGCCTGACTGTTCCTGTCTCTCTGAGGTTTTGGGAAATCACAGGGGGAGAGGGAGTTTGTAATCCCGGTTTCTGAGGACAGAGGGAATGAGAGAAACCTGCTGCCCTTAGACCGGCTCCCCTCCCCAGCGAGGGGATGGAAAGACAGACAGACAGAAGAGGAGATACCACCAGCCATATATACAAGCCACAGACTAACCATGCAGCTCCCACAACACTGGGGTCACACTGATGCTCAGTAGTTTTGGTAGAACCCATGAGACATCTATTTCTACATAATTCCACCATGTTTGTCTGTCACCTTGTATGACTATGTATCAGCCACTTTAAGTGCTACAGAAGCACAAGGGGAAAAAAAAAAGTTACACGGGACCTGATTAATCCTCATCCCATCCAGTCCTGTACAAGCACAAGTCAGCTTTTCCAAGCTTACGTAGATTGAAAGATTTAAGCTGTACAGAAGCTTTGGTCTGTTTGAAATTGATGAACAAATTCCATTACTATTCAGTCAAATAACTGCTGTTAATGCAAGATTTTTTCCTAGGTATAGAGCAGCTCAGTAAGCTTTACTAAGGAAGCAAAAAAATAAATTCAGTATTCAAAAAGCCCTCTAAGAGGAATATTAAGTTATTGATCTGGAGTCAAGCAAATAAAAAATGGGAAGTATAAAATACACATCCTTACCAGAGAATCAGTCAGATCTTTTCGGTAGACAAACATACGACTGGATGACTCGAAAGATTTTGAGATAGCCAGGTCATGTGGTTGTAGTTCATGTTTTTCTGTAAAAACAGAAAACAAAATACAGAAGCTTCAGAAAAGGAGTGAAAGTTGTATATAAATATGAGAAAAATATTTCAAATACATTTGTAAAGACATATCAATTTAGAATCTAAGTAAGCATCAAAGCTAGCCCCTATGTATATGCCAAGCATGGGATCATCATCTCACACTATTAAAGCACCATAAAGGTGAGATGTTTCATGCTGGACTAGTGAACAAAAACTTCCAGCATCTGCTTTCAACTTGGACTTCACAGGGATGGAACAGAAAGAAACCCTTGAGCCATCTAGTCTAACCTCCTATGCACTACAGAACATTTCATTTCAATCCAGTGTATCTACAGTAAATGTAGTGACTTTTGTTAAAGCAAAGTGCATCAGCCTCCAGAGACTGAGTTGTTGTGTGTCACAGGCAGACAAGAGAAGGGGTGGAGATATCATCAGTAGCCATGACCAGTCAACAGGAAAAGGGGTTTAAAGTATCCCAGCTCCATGAAATTGAGCCCATGGAGCACAGCTGAAGAGTCCTGAAGAGTACCATATTTACAGAAATTCCTCTAGACCTAAAGTAATTCATTTAGAAAACATTTGAGCAAAAGAGCAGGACACACCAAACTGGAAACAAAGATAATAGAACCTTTTTTTTTTTTTTCCACTCCAGAGAACTGGTTCAGCTCTGGGCAATCTTGCATGCATCAGGGAAAGGTGTGAGGAAAAATAAAGCAAAAACCTAGAACCTTTGGCCTTTTCAAGCAATTGCTGGGGGAAATGCCATGGGCAAGACTGCTTGAAGGAAAAGGGGCCCAAGATAGCTGGGTGGCATTCAGAGATTGCTTCTTCCACGCTCAGGATCAGAGCATCCCCACACGTAGGAAGTCAAGGAAGGGAGCCAGGAGGCCTAGGTGGTTGAATAGGGATCTGTTGGGTATGCTCAAGCAGAAGAGGAGAGTTTACAGGTCATGGAAGCAGGGGCTGGCCACTTGGGAGGAATATAAGACTGCTGTTAGAGGATGTAGGAAGGCAGCTAGGATAGCCAAGGCCTCCTTAGAATTACAGCTGGCGAGAGGGGTCAAGGACAGCAAAAAGAACTTTTTCAAATACATAGCAGATAAAACTAATACCAGAGGCAATGTAGGCCCACTGATGAATGGGGTGGGTGCCCTGGTGGCAGAAGATACAGAGAAGGCAGAATTACTGAATGCCTTCTTTGTCTCTGTCTACTCTGCCGGAGGCTGTCCTGGGGAGCCCCGTACCCCTGAGACCCCGGATGAAGCCAGGTCAATGGAGGAGTTTGCTTTAGTTGATGAGGACTGGGTTAGGGAGCAATTAAATAGTCTGGACATTCATAAATCCATGGGTCCAGATGGGATGCATCCGCGGGTGCTGAGGGAGCTGGCTGAAGTCATTGCTGGACCGCTCTCCATCATCTTTGCCAAGTCTTGGGAAACGGGAGAGGTGCCCGAGGATTGGAGGAAAGCAAATGTCACTCCAGTCTTCAAAAAGGGCAAGAAGGAGGACCCGGGTAATTATAGACCGGTCAGCCTCACCTCTGTCCCTGGGAAAGTAATGGAACAGCTTGTCCTTGGTGCCATCTCAAGGCATATCAAGGATAAGAGGGTTATTAGGGGCAGTCAGCATGGCTTTACCAAGGGTAGGTCATGCTTGACTAACCTCATAGCCTTTTATGAGAATGTAACAAGGTGGATGGATGATGGCAGAGCGGTGGATGTGGTCTACCTTGACTTCAGTAAAGCCTTTGACACAGTCTCCCACAGCATCCTCACAGCTAAGTTGAGGAGGTGTGGTCTAGACAATAGAGTAGTGAGATGGGTTGCAAACTGGCTTAGGGAGAGAAGCCAGAGAGTGGTAGTCAATGGTGCGGAGTCTAGTTGGAGGCCAGTATCTAGTGGAGTGCCTCAGGGGTCAGTGCTGGGGCCAATATTATTCAATATATTCATTAACGATTTGGACGAGGGAATTGAGTGTACTATCAGCAAGTTTGCTGATGACACCAAGCTGGGAGGAGTGGCTGACACGCCGGAGGGCTGTGCTGCCATCCAGCGGGACCTGGACAGGCTGGAGAGTTGGGCGGGGAATAATCTAATGAAATTTAACAAGGGCAAGTGTAGAGTCCTGCATCTGGGCAGGAACAACCCCAGGTTCCAGTATAGGTTGGGAGATTACATATTAGAGAGCAGTGTAGGGGAAAGGGACCTGGGGGTCCTGGTGGACAACAGGATGACCATGAGCCAGCACTGTGCCCTTGTGGCCAGGAAGGCCAATGGCATCCTGGGGTGTATTAGAAGGGGGGTGGTTAGTAGATCGAGAGAGGTCCTCCTTCCCCTCTACTCTGCCCTGGTGAGACCACACCTGGAATATTGTGTCCAGTTCTGGGCCCCTCAGTTCAAGAAGGACAGGGAACTGCTGGAGAGGGTCCAGCGTAGGGCAACCAAGATGATTAAGGGAGTGGAGCACCTCCCTTATGAAGAAAGGCTGAGGGAGCTGGGTCTCTTTAGTTTGGAGAAGAGGAGACTGAGGGGTGACCTTATTAATGTTTATAAATATATAAAGGGTGAGTGCCATGGGGATGGAGCCAGGCTCTTCTCGGTGGCAAACAATGATAGGACAAGGGGTAATGGGATCAAGCTGGAACACAAGAGGTTCCACTTAAATTTGAGAAGAAACTTCTTCTCAGTGAGGGTGACAGAGCACTGGAACAGGCTGCCCAGGGAAGTGGTGGAGTCTCCTTCTCTGGAGACATTCAAAACCCGCCTGGACATGTTCCTGTGCGACCTCACCTAGGTGTTCCTGCTCCAGCAGGGGGATTGGACTAGATGATCTTTTGAGGTCCCTTCCAATCCCAAACATACTGTGATACTGTGTGATACTGTGATAACATAGCTAAAAAAATTGTCCTGGGAAAACTGTATCCTGACTCAAAGTAATCTTCTAGAGACCTGGCACACGAGACTTGATTACAGTGACTGTATTAACATAGACCCAAAAGCACCATAAGCATGTTCACAGCTACCTTGGACTTTTCATTACCCATGAGGGAGGAGTAGGACCAGGTGGAGTCTGACAACCAAGCATAGTCTCAAACTGTCTCTTTTCCCTTTTATCTATGCTCATATTGACACCAGCTACATTTAAGTTGAGCTACCAGTGTGTTTTTTCAAGGAATTTTTAACTGAAAAGAGCTTGCTTGTTCATTTCAGGAGTACACTAAAAACACATTCTCCAGTGCTCACAGTGCTGCCCTCCAAGTGGATGGCAGAGGACAGTTCTGAGTCATGAAAACAGGAAAAAAAAATTGCTCACAGCACAAGTAACCATGGATAAGAACAAGGATACTGAAATTGTGGTAACTCAAATTAATTCAGGCAACGTGAATAAATAATATTTTGGGGGTTACAATGGCCATGTACAAATTACAGTCCTGTTGCACCTGAATTTTAATTATTGTTTCTTATTGAACAGCCAAGTGGCAAACACTTCTATTCTGTGGCTTTCTCAAGAACCAATGCGGTCTAGAGATAATACTGTGTTTCATTATTTATGAATTGTTGGTTTTCCTTAGTAAGTAGGCAATTAGCACCAGAGTTATTGCTATCAGAGAAAAACTTGCCCTGCTCTTGAACAGAAGCACAAGACCTGAAAAAACAACAGCAGCACAGTGATTTTGCAGTGCTGCAAAATGCACTGGAGGCAAGTTTGGGCACACACGGGTAAAATGAGCATGCCTGTAAAAGATGTAACCCGTTCGGCCAGGGTGCCTATGTGCAATGCACCTGTGTGGCCACTCCAAGCCCAGGCTCTCAACAGCTGGGACAGGGCACTGTCTCCCTGCCACCCACACCGGTGCCCTGCAAAAAAATGGTTATTTAACTGAGCTCGGTGTGGGAGAGAAAAATGTGACCTTCGATTTCTGAATCAAATAAATAAAATGAACAAGCCAGCTTTTGTCTGTATTTCATTTAATTAGACTGACAAAGTAGTAAGAATGAGTGCCATATCTGTAAGGGTGAAGTCTTTGTCTCAGGTGATCCACATCAACTCATGTTATCAGAGAATTTAACCAAGATATTCTAACTCTTAGACC
This sequence comes from Streptopelia decaocto, assembly GCF_964273445.1. Lineage (NCBI taxonomy): Eukaryota > Metazoa > Chordata > Aves > Columbiformes > Columbidae > Streptopelia > Streptopelia decaocto. The sequence continues at coordinate 130,252,695 of NC_138655.1, read as the reverse complement.
TTTTTTGTAGATCCAGCTTGGAGTTTCTAGGCACCTAGTTAAATTGCCTCCTTTATATTCCCTAAGAGCCAAAATGCACCACAATGAGTAAAACAATCTGGCTGAACACCTTAGGGGTTTAGCCAGTCCATAGTATCAGTCCATGGTCGATCTGGTCTTCCTTGACACACACAAGAAGCCTTTCTGTTCAATGAGAAACACCGAAATAATACGCAAATAAAAACTGCTTACAAAATATCACTTATATTTCTCTCAGTATCTCAACTGTGCAAATACATGTCTTCCTCCTTTTTGCTGGAGAATATTCATTACCCATGCTGGAAAGGAGGAAACAGCCACGCATACAGTATTTGTTATCTCCTTTTATATTTTTAAAGCAAACCATGCCTCATTGCCTTCCAAATTAATTTAAATGCAAAAGTAGGAGATTTATCTCTGAGGAAAAAATAAAATCTTGCAATACTGCTGGAGACTGAGAGTCCTTTGCACTTCTTTCCCAGTGAGGAGATGCCACATCTGATGGTACCCAAGAATGAGCTGTTGCCATGGAAACAACTCTCTGAGAAGCAGCTCCTCATTGTTTCCATAGTCATCCAGCTGTGGGCCCGCACAGGAACAGCTGTATCCTTGCAACAGAAAATGTCAGCCCTCCCTTATGTGATGCACTAAAAGCCAAGTAATCAGATGAAGGGAAGTTATTTACCGCCAGCGAATGTGACTGTCACCAGTGCCAACTCCTCCTCTGGGTACTGGATCTTTTCTGCTACAATCTTCAGTATCTCCTGAGCTGAAGTGGATACTTGAGCTTTCACACTGACATAGGAGTGCTCTGTTATATACACACGGCAGAAAACTGCACAAAGGAAAAAAAAACACACTCAGCAATAGGCAGAGAGACCTGAACAGAACAGGGGAGAATCTAACAGACCCCATCATGGCAATACCTCGGCTGCTGCAGCTGCTGCACCCTGACCTACAGGGACATGAAACTAAGTGTAAACATCACCATTTTCTCCCTTCTCACCTCTTCTCCCTGGGAAATGAGAGGGCCAAGCAAATGGAAACAGAGACCTTCATGGCTGCATTTCAGCAATACCTATTTAAGACTTCCCACAGTGAAGATCTGCCACAGACAACCTCCTCTGCTGCCTATCTGCTTTACAAATTTAGCTCTTGCCATTTTTTCTCCCTTCGTTTTACATTCAGATAAATCACTGTCCTTTCAGTATATTTCATATCTGCTGCAGAAATTATTTTGGACCTCCGCTTCCACCTGGAACAGGAGGAGGCTTCATAAGAACAGCACTCCCTCTACCTTATCTGTCTAGACATCTATTGCATTGCCAGGGTATTTTGGCACTACCAGAGGCTGCCCAAACAGCAATGCAATTATTTCTGACATCTCTTTCCCTGAATCACTTGCAGCACACATAAAAGAGACTGGTTTGGAGAAATTCCCTGGGTTCATAACTTCCACTGAAGTCCATGAGTTGGTTCAGCTCTGGGAGGGAGATTCCCAGCAGTAATGCTGCGGTCAGCTCAGGTAAAACTTTGGTTCTGCCAGAAAAAGATTTACGTTTCGCTCCCTCTGCTTGCTAGAATTTTAGGTTTACATCTTTTGCCAACTTGGCCGTAGCCAGTTCTTTGAAATACAGCTGCCATACTTAAAAGGGAAGAAACAGAGCTGCAGATTTGCAGAAGTATTTCAAAAATTACTACATCTGCTAATAAGAATCACCACAACTCTTGGTTTCATCCTCACCTCAGTGCTTAATTAAACTTCCCATTTCTTTCTACTCTAGCACTTGTTATTGCAGATGGGCTGCTACCATGTCAGTATAAGACAAAACTTTTCTTCTCCAGAAATGCTGGGTTTTTCTAATTATTTTTATTGACAGCTGTATGTAGCAATAGCTCTTTGCTTGTTCTAAAAACCTTCATGGCTTCAGGGCACTTTCATCAAATGAGATCATGCCAGAAGCGGTTAAGAACTCTGTCCTCAGGAATATCTTTTGTGTATGTGTGTGGTAGTAAAGAAAAAATGAAGATGAGAACGAAGGAGGAACTTAACATTTAACCTTGGGGAAGAAATGTAATTTGGTTTTATAATTTTTTCTTAACCTGCCTCTGCTGACAGACAGTAAATCAAATGCTGATCCTATGGCAGAATTTCTTTTCAGACTGAATATAACTCATGAAAAGATAAAGACATCAAATTGCATTCTAAACTACTAGGTAGGAAAATAAATTTAAGAAAATCTGACAGAAATATTTGGCCTCCATAAGCAGCATGCTATGCAACTTGTCTACAGTGGTTTGAAATCTCCCCCTCTCTGTTATTTGGGAGGGGAAGATGACACTGATATGTTAATTTATAACTGGGCTACTAACATATCTTTTAACATTGAACTAAACCAACCCACAGGTCAGGTCCTCAAGCACAACCACCATACTGGTCACACTGATTCTCCCAAAGCCTGCTCCTGCTCCCCCATGCACCTTTCAAATGTCCTATCTCTAATGTCTATTGCTATGGACCATGTCATCTCTTCCAGGAGCCTCAGCTACTTCCCTGTGAGGTGCAGGAGGGAATGCCAGTAGGAGGAAGCATCCATAGGCTGTAGGTCAGCCTGGTCTGGTCAAGTGACATGGTGTGCCTTCTATAGACCCATCCTCCACAAGCACCACCAGTCAGCAGCACTCCAACACACTTAGATGTCCAATCTCAGCACCTGTCTATCCTCCCCACAACTCCACCTTTCCTATTTCATTCCATCAATCCCATTGTATTCCACAGCTCACACTCTCAACGAGTGAGATAAAAGCAATTTAACCCAGTCATGGCTGGCCTTGCTGGGTCCTGCCCTTTCTGTCCCCACAGCTATGCAGTCTGTTCCCTCTCTGGTGCCAGCAAACTTCCCTCCCCATTCACCCATGAGCTGTTTCTGACTTCTTAGTGAAGAAGAAGGAGTGTGGGGGTTCTCATCCAGAAATGATATTTATAGAAGCAGCCTTAATAACATAAATCTCAAACAAATTCATATTTGAAGCACGGAAAGAGGATATCTATCAGCAGCATGTATTGTGCAGAAAGACTTGGCACTGAAGGAGCTCCATTTTTATTCTGTCACAAATGAGCACTAAAAATATCCTGACTCCAAGTGAACTTCCGGAGATTTGTTCCCAGTGAGAAATGAAGACATATCGTCCAAGGGCGAGACTTCCAGGTAGGAGGTCCTTCTGCCTGTTCTCTGCTTGTGTACACAGTGTTATCCTCCTCTCTGCCTCCTTTCCCATACCAGCATTACGGAAGGGTGACAGCCTCACTTGTGTTATTGCAGAAGTAGCAAGGAAGGGAGATTGCATTTTGAAATGGTTGACATCAAAGTGAAGAGACACCTTGCACTCCACATGAAGACATTCTCCAGGAGAGAAGGAACTAAGGCAAACTCCCAGAGTTAGCAGACCCTGGCCCGTTTCATGTGTCAGACTTAGTCATTCACTTTTTGCAACCAAGATCTAGGTCAAGAGATCGAGCAGGAAATAGAGCAGGAGTAACGCCTGGCGAGGCTGCTAGCACTCCTGGAGGCACACAGCTCTGCTACGGGGCTGCTGGAGGAACCCAATGGGGCCAAAAAGCCCTTGAGATGCCATGTCACTCTTGAACCCCTGCAGAGTAGGAGGTGGAAAGGTAACCTTACACAAGTCAAATCTCTCCTTTTTTATGGCCCTAAGGTCCTGTTCAGAAGCTATACGTCAGTTAAAAAAAAAATTACATTATGAGCAGCCTTTGAGTAACAATTTTGCAGTTTTGAAGTTTTTTTCTGCACTCTTTTAAATATACTTACTTTCTTCTGTTTCATTCATGGTTCCTCTGTGCTGCAGCCAGTTCTCCTTTACACTGAACTGGTGGAAAAATGTTTTATTCTGTGAGGTAGTGTGAGAGAGAGAAGAGAAAAAAAAAGAGACAGCAGTGACTCTCTGCATCCTTGCCCTTTACAAAGCAGTAATTCACACAACACAGCATTCAGCCCATACATCTGGCCAAAAAGGTTTCAGTTCTTAGGAAATCCACCCACCCTTTCTTGGATCAGTGCCTTACTAAATAATGACCTGGGTGGGGATTTTGGAGGAAGCAGGACATGCCTAGGCTGAGCAGCCTAAGTGATTCAAGGTTCTCTGTAGCCATGTGCAAGTCCATATCCTATACATTTATTCTTACATACGTCTCCTATGTACCAATCAGCCTATTTAGCAATTTCAGTACAATCTCATGTTCTGCCTTCCACATTTCTGCAGTAATATTTTAAGCTTATTACACACTTCAGCTTCATCCCAGTAAATTTGAAGAGCACAGCAATTCACCTCTGTGCAGTCTGTACGCCAACTTTCTCTGGCTGCATCTTCTCCGTCTGGTTAAATAGACAGATTCATGTTTCTCTCTTTCTTTCTTTCTCTGTCCCTGTCACAACATATTCCCCCTTTGCTGTGTCTGTTTGACATCTGTAGTCCATGCCTGTGCTCAGCCTGGTTTGCCCAGGTTGCTACATCTCTCCAGCCCAGTGGGGACATGCTCCCAGGGCTCTCCTGAATTCTGACATCTCAGAGCGTCTTGTTAAGATGCTAATACTGTCACAGCCACTGCAGGTTAGCTCATGCAGCTGATCTGCAGGCTGCGCTGGCAGGAAAAAAAATCCTTAAGCAACGTTGCAAGCCTAACCTCACTGATGTATCCTGTCATGTGTTTGGCCACCAGTCACTTTCAATTGACAAGTCAAGAAAAAAAGAGTAAAGTGTGGAGGGGGGAAGAAAGTGAGATGATGAGTTAGCTAGCAACCTGCAACAATCAGGCTTGCCTTACCTTTCGGTGAGGTGAATACTCATCTACAGTGCTGAAACAAAAAGGAAAATCCAAATTATTATTTCAAGCCAAAGATTAGGAAGTTTTAGCTGCTATAAAGTTTACAACATCAGAAAGTTTTTAACATTAAATGGTCACCATAGAAGGGCTGTAGAGCTCCTCCAGGGAAAGCTAAGAGTGCCTGGCTCAGACAGAAGATGATTCTGTCACACCCACAATTGATGTAATGAAAAGAAATGCTGCCAACCCACAAGCTGCTGGAGAACATGGACACAGCTCCAGCCCCCAGGGTAAGCAGTCAGGGTGACCCTTGGGGACACAGATCCTTCCACTTCCCCAACAGCCAAACCAAAGAAACAAACTCCACTTGTTGAAAAAACATGCCAAGGAAATATCTTTTACAAATACCATAATTATTATTAAAATAACACGGAGGTGATTATTGCAAAGGAGACCTGCTTCTCAGTACTGCAGGTTGCCGAGAGAGAATGATGAATGTGTCATCTGAGATCACAGACTGAAGCTTCTGAGGGAAATTTTGTTGGCTTTTCCACAAAGTATCACTCTACTCACAAGTCATACCAATCAAAATTGATGGGAGTGACTGCTGAACCACACACATCATCCAACAAACATGAGTGAAGACTGAATAATCTAGTTTTATTTTAAAGAAGAGATAATTTGTAAAAATGAATATAGTACTTGTATCACTCATCACTTTACTGAATTACAGCAAGATGACAAGAAAAATAAATTACACCCTAAACAGAAGGAGAATTGATGACAAATACAATCAATACTTACTGACGACGATGCATCCCAAGTATCTTCTGAAATTCTTTCAATTCCTTCTCAAGAATGGGAAATTCGTATACATCATCTAACACATTTCTGTATATCGTCTACAAAATAAAACAGTATCTGCAAACATTTGATAACTCAAACTTAAACCTACAGCATCATGTCAGGCACTAGGATACTAAAGTAAATTTCATCATTATATTTATGCAACACCCATAAGGAGAGTGCTCCTGTTTAAATGTCCAGACTGGTCAATATTCAGGTTGTCTTTGCCGAAACAAGGGAATTACAAAAAGCTTTTGGAACTCATTCAGAAAAATCAGAAGATCCTTGCTAATACGTAAGGACATAATTTTATTTATTAAAAACACGTTAAAGCTGTGCTGCTCTCCACATGCACCTGACGAACACTGTGGATAGCATTTCACTCCTCAGTCAAAGTAGCATCTCTTACAAGGATCTCAAAAGTCTCTTTTCATCCATGATCCTCTGGATACCAACTATAGTCCCTGTTCTGGCAGACATGACCAGTGTGTCCAAGGAACCTTCCCATCTTAGTAGTTCTATTTCTCACCTTCCTAACTTTTCCCATCTTCTAGAGAGCATGGAGTTCTCTAAGTTCCATGTCTGAAAGTAACGTTTTTGACATTGAATGTACTGACATTAGAGGTTTTCTGTTCAAACTGACTATCTCTAAGGCATTCAAGGAAGACACATGTAAATCATTTTATATTATAGATTTCACAGAGAAAATTTAAGTGTGAAAAATTATGCTTTATAGATTTTGCAGTTGGGGCCTTTTAGACACAGTATGATAATGAAACAGTGGTGAAATGCATAAGAAAGTATTTCAATACCTTTAAAAATTGTTTTAAATGCTCATCTTCATGTAACCAGTCTTTGTAGAGAGAAGTCCACTGAGACACCAAATGCAAGACTTTTCGTTTCCTACAAGATACATCAGAGTCGTCTTCTTTCCCTTGGTGATTCTTAGCGCAATAGGTACGGGAGGTTAAGGAACAAATACTGTGGTTTCACTGAAACTTCAAAATTAAGTGATGGAAAAGACTTTGCAACCATTTTGTTGGCTAATGAAAGATTTTTTTAATACATTGCTCAGTTTTAAATGTTTTATCCCTTGTGCAGCTTTAGGAGTTTCATCATCTTTTTTGGAATGAAATGCTCAGTAATAGAAATGTCGGTTCATCCTCTGTACCAACAGGATTTTTTTCCTTTATAGATTAGAGAGGCAAGTCTGTAAAAGCAAAATCAATTCAAAAGGAATTATACAATGTTGAGTCATATCTTTTCAGCAGAACTGGGAATGAACCTTTGTCCTGCACACAGATGCCAACATGAGTGTCTGTGGGAAGGAGGACAATGCATCATTAACAACAACAAAAAACCCAGGCAGAGGAAGGCAGTTTCTTTTTTCTTGCACAAATTACACTATCTGCAGAAATAACACTATTAAAATAAAAAAAGAAGGTGAAAGAATCTATTTCCACCATTGTTGTCTTTTCACAAATCAGAAACGCCAAATGACAGAAGATACCCACTCTGTACATTGTTCCTGTCCCTTCACTATTTTTTCTTTTGTAAGGTGAAAAGATGATGTTTTCAACAAAAAAGGTAAAGAGGAAAAAAAAAAAAATAAAAAAAAAAAGAAAAGCAAGTTCATGTTACAGTACAAGTTCAATCAAACAATACTCCATAGCTTATGGAAGTAATTGGAAATACAAGAAAACCTTTCTTTTATTTCAGAAGGAGTTAGACTTCTATAATGTATCACACAACAAAAAGAAGCAGAGATTGTAAAATACTTGTTCTTCATTTTTGACATATTCTGAAATGTATTACACAGATATATGTATTCTAAGAATTAACATACAGGTCTGGATAGGTTTTAACCCCATTTCAAATGTTATTTGGTAAAAGTAATAAAGATTTGTATAGCTTTAGACAAAACCAGAAGAGATGAGATTGCACTGCTGCAATGAGTTAGGCATCTGTTTCAATACACCTTTCAAGCATTCTCATGAAGTATGCACATACACATATGCATATGTTTTGGATACAGGCTTATTCAGAAGTAGCTTTACCTTTGCACATTCAATCTCAGAGTAGGAATTTTCTGTTTATTGATTCCCCAACTATGCAAATTATAAATGTTTTAATAGGTGAATATATATGTGTATATATATCTACTTATATATATAGGCACATGCCAGTTAGGAATCTCTCACATCCGGGTTTTAGTTTAATGCTTCCAGGTTTAATCTTTTCCGCCACAACCTATTTGAATTAAGAAAACAATATAAACTGAACTTTGGGAAGCTACAGATTTGAATCGAATTCCAGGTACCACAAAATCTTGTAAAATTGGACTGGAGAAGAAGAGACCTTAGAAGATCAGCTAAACTAATCCATCCAAGTCAACCCTACAAGAGGCTCAAGTATACCCTATGTTATCCTTGGAATATATTTTCTAGTTTCTTCTTAATTTTCTCCAGTATCAGAGATTCTACTGTCTCACGCATTTTCCACTCCCATGTTTATTTTCTTAATGGGAAAAAAAAATCCTAGTATCTAACATTAATCTGTCTTAGAACAATTTAATCTCACTGCCTCTTGTCCCATTGGGCGTGGATATGGGCACAGATTCTTCCTTTCCCCTTCAGGTACCTGAAAGACTGTTCCATTTATAGTTTCCCTTTTTTCAGTAGAACAATCCCAATTGTTTCAATTTTTTTTTTTTTGTGATTTTTTTTGTTTGTTTGTTTGGTTTTTTTTTTTTTGGAGAATATGGATAATTCCAATTGCTCTCTTCCCAAGTTTCTCCTATTTGTTGAGGCATTTCTTGAGGTGTGATGCCAAAATCTCAGGTGCAGTCCACCTTCTACGCATGTCATAGTAATGCAACCTCAAAATAATCATGGAGAGTTGTATTTCAATAATATCAATAATGCAAAAAGCAAAACTAATTATCCTGGGTGTGCAATTTACAACATTTGATATAAGGCTTGACAATACATAAACTTAGGTGTAACTGTGTGACCCCTGTTAGTACAACACTCAACAAAAGGATATTGTCTCAGAAGAGCCTGGCACAAGTCATCAGTCGTCATGAAGACTGTGTACGTGAGAAGGAAGTCATCCAGGAGAGTTTCTGCAGAGGAAGGCAAAAAAGCCCAAGGTAGAACATATTACTGAGGAGGAAAAGAGTATATACTCCATTTATTGTGCATGGCAGGAATAGGATTCCCCTCCCCATTCCAAGTCCAAAACACAAAGAATGCATCAAAATTTAAGTTTCAAACAGTTCCCAACATGTTGCCACTGCAAAGATCAGATTCTTATTTAACAAGTACATTCTCAGCTCTCAAAGAACCAACAAGCAGGAATTATGCACAAAATAAGCCACAGTTCAGGAATCAATAAGAAAGAGACCTTATCATGAGCACCACCATTCTGGTTGGCTCTGCTGCATGCAAAGCAACCTCTCCACCACCTAAGTTATTCTGGAAATGCAGAAGAAAAGCTTTTCATAACAGGAGAGAGAAATGTGTGATTGCCAGGTACTGTAGTTAATGTTTATGCACAGTAGTTGAGATGCATGAAATACATATATTCAAATCTTTAGATAGTCTTGTGGGCATCACTGTAAGTGCTAAGAAGTTTTCTCTAAGGTTTCTTTAATTACATTATGGAAGGTGTTCTCCTCAATCTCGTTTCTATCGGTGTTCAAAGACAGACTGAAAGTACTTTCTGACAGACCATATCTACCCACTGCAATTGTGGCACCTCAGGTTGTCAGGATGAACAGAACTGCTAGTGTGGATCTCAGTGAAACTTTCTCATCCCTATTCCCATGCCACACTAGTTTCAGTTTTTTTCCAAACCTTTACAGCACACAGGAGGGAGGATGAAAGGATTGTGTCTGCTCTAGAATGAGAGGGCTCAGGGGTAACCTTGTGGTGATCTTTGACAACCCAACAGCAGAGTAAAGATAAGACCCAGCCAGACTTTTCCTGAAGGTGTGCAGCAAAATGATAAGGGACAAACATCAGAGATCACAACAAGGGAAAACTTGTCTAGATACAAGGGATTTTTTTTTTCTCCTTGAGGATGCTCAACCACTAGGACAGGTTGCCTAGACAGACTTCAGAATCTCCAACATCAGGTACATTCAGCGCTTGCCTGGACAAAGCACTGGGCATCCTGGTCTTACTGGAATTGCTTTGAGAAGAGGTTGGACCAGATGCCTTCAGAGATCATTTCCAATTGAAATTATTCTACAATTCTTTACAAATTTGCTTCCAATTTTAGTAAATTACTCATGTATGATGTGTGATCTAGGAATTAATTTGGTTTTGGTTCACAAACAACAAAATCTTCAGTTTTCTGCAGACATGAGAATTACATTGGTCAACACAAAAATAAAAATGTTTGTATTTGGCTTTTTGTATTTTTTCTTCCCAAAATGGTAAGATTTTTCTCAAGTTTTGAGGAGTTTGTGTTCACCACATTTCTTTGAATTCCAGTAAATACACTGTGTTTTCTTTAAGAAGAAAACAGGTCTGTACACCTGCTTTATGAGATAAGAACAGGAACATGGAGTGGCTGAACAGTAACAGAAGTAATTCCGGTTATATTGCATAGCAAAAGATATTTCACCAGTGTAACTAGTTGTTACTAGCTAGCACCAGTTCTCCAGTTGTGATTTAAGTGGTGGATTTACAACTATAAAGATTAAGGGTTGAAACATACTTCATATGAAAAAGATAAGGGTGAGTCCTTTTTTCCTGATTCTGATTTTCTCACTATTTGTTTGTGATCTGCTACAGCCCAAGCTCCTGCCTGTGTATGTTGTGCAGCTGAGAGCATCCCAGCAGCTTTTCACACCAAGGCTGCAATTTCACCATAATTTAGAACAATTTCTGTTACAGCTGCCTTGGACCTCCTTGTCAGGAAATTATTGACCCCAAAGCTGTGGTGCAGGATAGCAATAAGAATTAATCCATATATGATTGAAAGCCAAATACCATGTGGATAGCACATGGATGGATAGCTAATGACACCTCACCCTGTGAGCATGGGATTCAAAATACCTCCATTGTCTTAAAAAAAAAAAAAAAAAAACAACTAGCTAGATCAATGCATTTAGCACAGCTGGTCTAGAAAGAATCCTGATCTGAAGACAAATAGCAAAACCCCTTGCATTCAGAAACTAAACAATTAAATTCTTTATATTTCACCAACTTTGTTAAACATGATGGAAAGTATTATCCCCGTATAAAAAGAATATTTTGTCTCAGTCAATGAAAAGACATTGTGAACAGCTTGTCCTCTATCTGAAAGGTCACCTATTCATTCTGTTGCACATCTTTTGGGTGATACAATGCAGCTATTAAAGTTGGAGGTTTCACAAACATTTATTTGGAAACTGCTGTTCTTGGAGTCAACAACCACATTTTAGTTCTTGACCAAACTATGTGACTGTGCAGTGATCCTCATGCAGTCAAAGATAAATTGACAACCAATTATTTCCACAACTTTCTACTTTGTATAGGTGATATCTAAGTTTCAAGAATATATAGCTCTGTGTACTAGCTGAAGCAAAACGGGAATGCTTATCAATGAACCTCTGCAGTTGTTTAAAATAGTGTAACTTTATCATACTAATTGCTGTTGAAATGCCAATTAAAAAGTTTATTTTTAATACCTGATCATCTGTTTTCCAGATGTCTACCTTCAATTCTTTCAGCATCCCAATGTGTTGGAGTGAGAAGAAAGCTTGGTTTGCTATGATTTGAGTTTTTTGCTTAAACTGTTTTTTTCTTGCAAAAACTATGCTACAGATATTACTAATGCAATTCTCTCAAAAATTAGTGAAGGGAAGATTAAAATTGTGTGTTTGTTCAGATATCTTACAACTGGTTTTAAGCTCTCTGTTCATCTCCCTCTCTGCATGCTCAATCATACACCTCTCTATTCACAGTCTTTGGCTTCTAACCTTATCAAAACAAGGTATATCACTCAGCCAATTTAGCCGTGCTTGTGTATACAGAGTGATTTTTTTTTTTCTTCCAAGTGCAGAGGAAATGCTAAAAGAAGAAGACAAGTTCACCAATTATGATTCCTGTAGCTTCTACATAGTCTAGATCTCTTCAAATTGCCTCTAAACTTGTTTAGAAAAGTAAACCCTAAAGGAATGTTTTGAACAAAAAAGTCTGGATTCTACATGTAGTCCATTGATAGCATCACTCATCCATTAAATTACTTTAACAAGTAAGCAATGAAAGTGCTTTTGCTAGATTAAATATCTTTTATCAGACATCACCTAAATACTTTACAGTAATATTCATATTTTAAAATGCCTGCAACCAGCTTATATGTATTACCCTGAAGCCCTACTGTTCACTGTAACTATCTTCTGTATTTTCTTCCTAAATGCACTGTAATTTAAAATTATTCCAGAATGGTTTTCCATGCCATAGCAAGGTCATAAAGCCCAGGGGTGTATCAGCTCTTCAGAAATAATTTGTTAAAAACAAACAAACAAACAAACAATTGCACACTTCTCAGGTACTTTTGGCCATTAATACATATCCACAAATAATGATTTGCTGTTCTTAACGTGCAAACCAAAAGGCTAAGCATGAGAGAATTTATTCACAGTAAATTATTTATTTTGTGTTACTAATGGCCACTAAGAGCAGTATATTTGAATAAAGAAGGGCTCTAAGTGTACAAGTTGGGCTGATTATTATGAACAAAACTAGTTCTGGGGTTTTTATGTTTGGTCACAATTGATTTAAGAGTTAAAAAAAAAAAATAATGATTTAACTGGAATGGCCTTTTTTAACTATTTACAGTACCCCATATCCCCACTCAGAATGGCAGTGAAATGCATACCTCTGCTTTTAAATTTTACTCTGTGCCCCAGTTTATGCATAAATTTGTGACCATCTTTCCCATTATTTCCATAGAATAAGTTTTCCTAGTATTTGTAGCAAACAGGGAGAATAAAATGTACAGGAATAGTTGGAACAGAAAAGCTCCTACTGGAAGGGAAGTCTTTGTGCAAAAGCCTGTGATGCTATGCTATGTTTTTTAATTTTTCTTCTTCATGAATTTTTTATTTAATCATTTTCTTCTAGCCATCAATCTAATTTTTCTTTGTTCCTCACAATTTTCCTTTATTTGGCTAAGCAATTATTATGAAGTATGCAGTTAGCTTGCAGCTATGGAATATTTCATTTCAAAGACAATTCAAGCATTTTAAAGCTTCATTAAAACATGCAACAGAATCAGCACGAGTTCAATGGGCTCCTGTTCTTGCAGCTTTTTGGGGGCAGCCTAAGGCAGTAATCTCACCATATTGAATGTGTGCAAGTACCATAGGCATAAAAATAATAAAAAAGCAAGCACTGTGCTTGTTTGTTATTAAATAATTGATTCACACCAGCTTCTGTTGAGACAGTTTCTCACAGGCTATGTGTGTCCCCTCCTTTACCCAGGTGAAATAAGGCAATGTGGACACCAGCTTTGCTGGGAGCAGTTGGTACTGTTCTTCCCATCTCTGTGTGATGCACAAGTCCTTCTACAAGATACATTCAGGGTGGCTGAGGGACGAGAAGAGCACTATACACACATGGGATGTTCTCACACATGTGAATTACCCAGGGAACATCTGCCTCCAAGCTGGTAGCTAAAGGACCCAGCAAGACGTCTATATGAGAAGATGAAACTGTATGTCATGTATAAGGTGATGACAGCCAATGGCAACTATGGTGTATTTGGTGGGGAAGGGGAATCCTGAGTCCCAGAGACAGTAAATGGTCATATATTGGGATAAACAACACATCATATATTCCCATGTACTTAAAAAGTCCAGAGGATTCCCTGCTGCTTTTCATGTGCCCCCTTACCTCTCTAACTAGATCATACCCTTCCTCTCCAAGACAGCAACTCTACAGATATTAACTCAATGTGAGGGCATGTTTTTAAATGCCAGGAGGGTAAAATGTGTTTCTCACATGGGTTTACACATCAAATTTGATTTTCAGTGGTTTCTTCCGTCCCTTCTCTATCCTCTTCTCTATGCAGGTTATCTATTACAAAGCCTTAGGACAGAAATGAATACAGATCTGTAGCCAGAACTCATCCATGACGCACATTTAACAAATCAGGAGAAGCAGTATGCTTCACGGTGTTGCCATGTCTCACCCCTGTGAGCTCTTCTCAAACTTGAGCATATACTTAAACTACAGCATTTGTACAAGGCATCAGTGGAGCGGTCTCACATTAATAACTTGTTACATAAACATGAGAAGAGACTTAATCTAAAGGACATGCCTTTGTAAAATGGAGTAAAAGTTAAATTCTTTCTGTTAAATTAAATACATCTGAGGACAGTTTTCAAAAAGCAAATATTTCAGTTTAGCTATCACACAATAAGTAAAGAAGGAAAAGTAGGGAAATATTCAAGTGTTACAGATTGATATACCTCTCTAATTACCTGCCTAGCAAATGGTATGTCCACGTATTATTTACTAGTATGCATGTGCACCAAGCAGTGTCTTTAGACCATCACAGATAAAACAATATTGTTTACACATTTACATTACAAATATGTTCAGTAACTCAAACTGTATTCAGAATATAGCTATTGGTCTATTGCTACTATTAGATACCCTGTCCAGCTAAGCCAGATATAATTATTCCTAATGCCAGCACTGAGTCATTAATCCCTTTATATCCACAAGAAGAGATAACTTGAAGACAAATTCCAGTTTGTCCTGGTTTTCTGATTACTCTGTTACACCCTCAATAGTTTTTGTTTTGCTGCTTCTCAATCGCTACCAACAACAACAACAAAAAGGTGAAAAATAAGCCAAACAAGTCCTCCCTCTTTCAGTGACAATCTGTGATAGCCAAGTTGACAAGAACCATTCTCTTTTTCATATTGGACTTTACAGAGCAACTTTTTAGAGCCTGTTCTTCCCACTCTACAGCATTTCTGTTCCCATGCTTATTTAAATATTAAGAAAAAAAAAATAAACAAAAAACCATGCAAACCAAGGCAACCAATGGGATTTTAAATTAAGCAATGCATCGATCTTTTTTCTTATAATGACATGATTTACAAAGGGTAACTTCCTCTATACAGAGGAGTATAAACATATAGACTGTGCATATAGACTATATTATTTTATGTGCAGATAGTCTATGTCATATACTATTAGTTAGGGAGAAGGTACTAATAGTGAAAAACAAGTAATCTGTTTGGGTTTTTTTTTTAAACTTATTACCGTTCTGAACCCAAATCTCTTCCACTTTGCACTGTACAAATCCATTGTGAATGGCTGTGCAAG
Source organism: Streptopelia decaocto (assembly GCF_964273445.1). Classification (NCBI taxonomy): domain Eukaryota; kingdom Metazoa; phylum Chordata; class Aves; order Columbiformes; family Columbidae; genus Streptopelia; species Streptopelia decaocto. Next base: position 130,237,653 of record NC_138655.1, on the reverse strand, counting down.
AATTACAGAAAGATTTAAGGGTTCTTCAGACTTGTATTCCACACTAAATCGGATTATAAGAAAATATAGATAAAGTACTGGAATGCAAGTCTTTTTCCACTTTATGCAAAGTAGCTATTCAGCTTTCTCCAAGGACTTGCTGGAGGAGGCCAAACCTGTATGGAGATTAAAAAAGAAAAAGAAAAAAAAATAAAAACCAACTGAATGAACACGACACTAGAATTAATGGTTAACACACAGGCTAAAGCTACTCTTAAGGCAATTCTGTAGTGTCAGTTTGGCCGTCCTTACCCTGCTATACAGCAGTTGTGGTTTTCACTATGAGAGAATTAAACTGAATAAAAGGATGAAAACTCATGTACTGAATTAAAAATACTGCTCTGCTTTCCAAGCCAAGGAAATAGCTAAATGCCTTTACTGCTCAATTCATCTTTCAGAAACATACCAAACAGAAGGAGATCATAAGCTCTTCTTCATCCTGAAGCATGTCAGAACCTGAGTATAATGTACTGGTGGGCAGCACGTAGGAATTCCAGCAGCATGGAACGTGAATTGGGGTTACACACGCATTTTTCAAACATCAGAGGGAACTCTGAGTTTTGCACAGTAATGAGATCTCTTTGGTGTTTTGGTGGGGGGGTAGAATTTTGTTTAGAAAGACAAAAACGAAGAGAGAAATGTATTTTAGACAACATAGAACAAAGTCTGAAACTTTGGCTATGCCATTTCCTATTTGTGATTAAGGCCAGGATGATGGGATGACCATGGGGTCAGCTCCTGACATCTCCTTATGTTAATACACAGAACAATATCAGCCAGAATTCCAAATTTTAAAATCACCAACAACTTCGAATTTGCTCTCATTTAATTTGACTGCATCACCCACACCTTGTGGAGCAGCCACCTCTCTCTAACATTTACTGAGGCTTAAGCTCCAGAGTATACTTGGGGGAAAAAAAAATCCAAAACCAACTGAAATCTTTGGGTTCTTTATCTTCCCGTGTATGACTGAAAAGCTGGGCTCAGTAATGCTAAAGCACCTTGTGACTTCAAAGGACATACTGGAAATAATTTTTTTAAAGAAACTATTCATTGATGGGATTAGCAACACCATAACTGCTCAGAAATAGTTAAAACTTGCATTTCTCACAATTACCAAGAAAAGCAGCCCTATGAGATGGGGTTACAGCTGGGCAAACTGACAGATGAGCTCCCTGTGCCTGAGTAAAATGGATGCTGATTACTTACTATTCTATAGGGAATAGATATTTTTTGGCATTTTAAATACTCACTCACTGAGTTCAAATTAAACTAAATGAGGACTACAACAAAACATTTTCAAGCTTTTCAGGCTCTCAGTGCTGGAAGCTCTTAAACTTGATAAATTCTTGTCACCCCTCTTACTCCTTTCTGTAAAATGAGAAAAATTATAATAATACCTCAAGGCAGACACTGTTACATGTAGACTTTTTGCATGTTCTGGTTCACATAATACTATGAAATGCTCTGAAACCTTTCAGCAATGCAAACGCATGTCCAGAGTTGTAGTTGTAATCAGAAAATTGCCTGTTCTGCAGAAATGGAAAAACTATTTGAGGGTAACTCTTTTCAAAGATAGGAGTTTCTCAGTAATCTGTAATGCCACAGCAATTTACTAAAAATGTCAGGATGTCTCCGAGTACAAACAGTAAATGCAAATTGCTATTATTACTATCTGATCCAGCAAGATATTGCTCACATCTGAGAGGGTGCTGAGTGGTCCCGGATCTCCCTTGCGTTCAGTAGAAGGCAATGGCACTCAGGACCTGGTAGGATTAGCCCTTAATTCAAAATCAAATCCTCTCTAAATGCTATGCCATGATGGACACAGCATGAAGAAAAAATGAAAACTATGTTGAGAAAGAAAGGCCAATGGAATAAAAAAAAAAAAAGAACATCGATACATAATTTGCTGCTAATGTATTAAAACAATTAAGTAGTTATGTCATCTAACCACTGAAGCCCCGAGAAATCAATGCACAAAGGAATAAAGAGCAAGCCATTTATTTCTGGCATTAGACTAGAAAAAATAAAATACATAAGGGCAAGATATTTAACCTGTACAACCAGATTTTTTATTAGAGCACGAAAGTCAGAACTAGGAATAATTTTTAAGGTCATCTCCCAGAAATTTCTGGCAGTATTTTAACATCTGCAGAATGAATCAAACACATTCTGTCTGGTAAGGTCAAAGATCCTCCTAAAGTTGCATTCCAGTTGCTGGTATCACATGTATTGGAGCAGTTTCATATTTTGTTTGAGGGACAAAAAGCCCTGAGACCACAGACAGAGAGCAAATGTCAAGCTTGTCTAGCTCTAATGAGGCACTAATTTTTCCACACAGAAATCTGAAGCTCTTTTTTTTTTCCAGGTAGGAGGGACTCCTGGTGATTAATGTGCAGATATAATGGTCGGGGTTATTCGAAATTATTGAACAAATTCGTTACGCCTTATGCATTTTGAAGTATTAGAAATATTGCCTATAGCAGTCATGCTAAGATATTGCTACTTTTTGTTAAAGAAACCACTTGACTACTGCAACTAAAACATTCAAGCTTTCCATGCAGTGAAACTTCACTTGACAGTAAACTGAAATATTTTAAAGCACATGTGAAGGCCTCACACAAGCCTCGCTGCAGAAAGCAGCCACTGCTTGTTCACACCAGGCATCTCCCAAAGTGCTTTAGGAGAAAAAAATCCATCCTCTCTTTCCATCGATTGTTTGAAATAAGCCAGCCAGGCCAGGATTGCCTGGAGCAGCAGGATGGAGGATAAAAGATTTAATGGTTTCCTCTCATCATTCTACCCAGGGTTCAGCTGCCTTTTGGGCAACGCAAGTTTCCATTTTTCTGCTTCTGTCTTGCTCCTGGATTTCAAAGAATCACAGAACAGTTTGGATTGGAAGGGACCTCCAAAGGTCATGTAGTCCAAACCCCTGCAAATGAGCAGGGACATCTTCAACTAGATCAGGCTGCTCAGAGCCCCATCCAGCCCAGCCTTGAATATCTCCAGGGATGGGGCATCTACCACCTCTCTGGGCAACCTGGTCCAGTGTTTCACCACCCTCACTGTAAAAAATGTCTTCCTCATGTCCAGCCTGAATCTCCACTTTCAGTTTAAAACCAACGACTCTGGCAGATGGAGCAGGGGGTGTAGGTGCGTGCTGGGCAGCTCTGCATCCTTACCATCACCCCCATCTCCAGGCACCCAAAGAGATGCAATGCTCGCTGGCCCAGGCACCTCAATGACACAAATTCCAGGTGCCACCAAGAGCTCTCACTTCCTCAGCGGGGCCACTCAGACCTTTAGGTGCCTGGTGGCAATGCACCCCTTGCACACAGCTGTCCTCCAGTGACAGACAGGAGCACACAGCAAGGGCCAGCATCACCTGCCCCTCAGCCACTGCGAGCTAGGTCATACCAAGCAGAGGCTATGAGGCACTCACCGCTGCTTAAGCCTTTTCCCAGGTTCACAAGCTCAGCACACAGTTGAGTCTTAACAGGAACTCAAAAATTAGACTAGACACTAAACTTTCTGAGAGCTAATACAAAGGAAGATGTACTTAATCTTCGTTGTTTTCATCCTTGCTGCACACTTGTATGGCATTGAAGAACCAAGTTTCAAGTTTGGCATGTCTTCTCTCTTTCTCATTGCTGAACTGGAAAATCTACTCCTAGGAAACAATAATCTTCAAAAAGTTATTGTGAGTTCTTCTGGTTTGGGTCTTCAACTTGAGATACTTTAAAAGAGCCTACTTTTCAGTGACATTTCTGTGAATACAAACCCAAATTTTCTGTTTACAACCAAAAAATAACATACATATATGTGTATGTACATATGTATGTACATATGTATACATATAAACTTAACTGGCAGCATTTTCAAATAAATAATAAGTTAAGAATATTAGCCAAAAAAAAGTTTTAACTTCAGCACCTAAAGACAGGCTCCAAAATCCACTGTATTTGGACAATATCCATTCCAGCAGATTATGACGACTAAAGTATAGTGACCAGAATACATTCCATACTGGTACTTAATATGAACACTTCAAACACCATGTAGCAATTCCACATCTAAAGCTCTGCAGGTCAGGTGCAATGCCCAGAATTCAGCATGCAGTGTTATCCCCATCACCTGCTGCTAGCTGCTTTCCATACCAACCAGAGGGATAGGTCTCTTAAGGGAAAAGAAATGTACGGATCCACACTGTGTATTTTTAAAAGTGTTTAGCAAGAAGCTTTGATCTATTATTTTCCCTCTAGAAAGCAGCAAGGGGAAATTTCTTTGTGCTTCAGCCCAGGAAAGGAGGCATAAGAAGAATCTCGTTTGCCCCTGGGAGCCAAATTATCATAAATATGCTAAGCAGTGCAAGCTCCCCAACATGTGGCACTGGAGCATGTGCAGTAAACATCACAGCATCTCTTCAGGGAAGCCTAGCACGACAAAGCCTCCACTGGCAACATGCTCCTGGCTTCTGTAGATTTGGCAGAACTGCCTACAAAGGGAATGATGGCATTTTTATCTGAGCAAGAACTGTTGGATTTGGTCCAAATCGCTGCATAAAATGGTAATAACATGCACTAGGCCTAATCCGCAGATAACTCACTTCTTCCAGCATGCGAAAGAGCAATGCATTAGGTCAAGTGGTGGGACAGTTTTGGTGTATTGGGTCACACAGGTCAGGGTTTTGCAGCTGTGGTCCACTGCCATGTAACCTCAAAAGCAGCATATGGAGGCAGAAGGCCCAGCAAAGGTGCTGTGTGCCTGGGATGTGTTACAGGCTCTACCAAGCAGGGGATAAGGAGCAGGAGGAAACACATCTTGCAAACCTCACAGGAGACCCAGACAGGCTTTAATATACTGCAATCTCATTGCAATGCTGAAGGAACACACTTCCAGCATTTTGTCCCAGGGTGTACAATACTGCGGGCTGATGGGCACACACTGCCCAGACACCTCTAAAATAACTCGTGCAATATTTATCTAAACACCTGCAATGCAAAGCAGAGACCTTCTTGTACTGGGAAAGGGGTAGCAGGAGGGACATGACACCCAAAATAAACCAAAAACCAAACAGGGCCATATTTACATCTCCCATTTCTCACATCTGTCTTGCTCCCCACTCCCCCGTGCAGCACAGCGCAGCTTCACAGCATCAACCCAGCACAGTGAGAGTCAGAGCACAATTAAGGCAGCTGCATTTTGCTTCCCCATGTGGTGAATGGGTACCAAAAAAAAACCTGATGTGTTTCGTGGTGGTGTTAAAACACAACATTGCATGAATTGTAGACTTATTTACATTATATATGTCTTTAAATTATGAACCTGAAATTGTACTTGCTATATACTGAGACACCCAAATCATTCCAATGACAGGTTAACATCTAATTAAAGACAGCTTTTCTCCATATTATTACAACTTAATGGAAGATGGCAATAAAAAAATGCCTTGTACATAGTCTGCATGTATTAAGAACATCTAACAACTTCAAACTATCAGGTTTGTCAGTACAAGCCTGTACTGACAGCAGAATGAAAGAAGAAACAAAGGTTCTTGCTTGCACCATTTAAAGATCATACAGGGGCATTATCTAGAGTTCAGCTGCTTGTGAGTATTAAAATACCTGCATGGGCATAATTCTCTGCGGCAGCAGAACTGTGTTCTTGTGCAAGGACCTTTGGCTGCTTCAATGTTACACTTCTGAGAAAGAACACATTTATTTTTATAATTTTCAAACTATTTTCACTCATCGGAGAGCTCAGCATTAGATCCTTGATTCAGCTGTAACATAAATACTCAGGGATTTTATTTGATGGGCTTACATATTTTGGTTAAACAAAGCAGGAATATTAAGCAACTACTGGATGAAAACACAGTGAGGTAATTTTCTAAAGGTGTATATTCACTTTTGCCATTATTTCATTTTTTTTGTGTTATTTATTGATTTAGTCACATAACATACACTCAGAACACAACTTTCAGATAGGTGTAACCTTGGATTGGTATAGGTCAGCTTTTTTCTTTTGTATCTTTCTTTTCCAAGTCTTACGATATTGTATCTTTCGTGCACAAACTGAAAAACATCAAATGGAAAAGATGCATTCTGTATCTTGTAGAAATTGTTTGTTCAGGTTTTACTCCTTCATCAACACTGCTAGTTGTTCCTTGCACTTTCACAGGGCAGAGAGGGATCTCCTTGGCCAGGATGTAAACCGTACCTTTTTGCACAAGCATAAACAGATCTGATGCAGTGTTTAGGACAAAGGTAAAAATCATGAAGTGCAATAACAGATAGGATACTGTATTAAACCTGTTTTCTTTGTTCATCTGTTCCATGACCATGTTTCACCACTATACATAACAACACCTGGGTGTGACTAGTGCTTGCTGCCATCTTCCATTTCTATAGCTCTTTTTCACCCTAAGTGCCAGCACGGTTTTTATAAAACGTGCTGTATTTTTCCACCACACAGAGAAAGGGAGGCAGAAAGGGACTCAGTGGAGGAGGGAGGTACCTGCCAAGACTGAGAGCACAAACCAAATATCTTCACTCCTGTTCTGCTCATCTCTCCATGGTCCCATGCAGGCAATACCAGTGCATGTGACCTCCTGCCATTGGGGCCAAAACCACCAAATGTGAGATTTGGAGAGTGATCCCGCTGCATACTTTCTACTTTCCTTCAGCATTTCTTTTTCTTTCTTGTTCCCTAGAGGAAAAAAGGTTTTTGCAGCTGAACTGTATGTCCAACTGTCTGTCATTCTTGCTCTCCCTTACCACTGTAACTCTTGAATCTGTTAACAAATTGCAACCCAATTTGAGACAGGGCGTCAAATTTTCAAAGACACTATGTTCCTTCAAGTAAAGAGAGTAAACGTATCTGTAGAAGAAAAAGAGCACCAAATTATTGTCTGATTGAAGTAAAGGCTGCCACATAAGCATAGCTATGTTTGTAGACATAATATAACTCAGCTATAAGAGACAAAGTGACAGAGCCTCCTCAAGCTGCTGCTAGTAGGACTTGGGTTTTTTTATTAAAAGATACAATCTCAAACACTGGGACTAATAGGATCACTGAGATAGCCTCCTTGTTTAAAATTCTGCAAACTGTGTCCATACCCTGTTTCTCTATCAAGACTTCCCCTATTGCTGCTGTACCCACCTCTCTGCTGCATCAGGTTGACAGGTTTTTTCTTAGTGGACCCTATACATTCCCAGGGAAGAACAGTGTCTCTTACTTTGTGTTTGCATAGCACCAGTCACAGACACTGTGGCTTCTGAATGCCTCTATGTAAAATGGTAACTCATTACCTTTCTGCATTTATTTCTGCAAATAAGGGGTTTTTTTCATTAAACTGCTTTGCTTATTCAGTTAGTGATTTTTTTTTTCTTACTATGAAGCTGCATCCTTTCTATATCATCCCAGGCTAGTCTATTGAAAGTCATCAATTACATGATGACAGACTCCTTAAACAGACTGCAATCACTTGACCGTGGCTGCAGGCTGGTAGACACTTCTGCTCGGTGTAACACTACCTATAGCTTCTTTCAGGTTACAAAATGGTGAGCATGTATTTATTTTTACAAAAGAGTGCCTGTCAGAGAAGGTCATGATTCTTCCTCTTAACGGAATACTCTGAGAACTACATACAACTCTTCAGCTAGCTAAATACTTGCTATATAAGAACATATACTTAAAAATAATTTTCCAAATCAGTTTTTAGAAATGCATCACTGATTACGGTAAATATACAGGAGCTGGAATCAATTCCATTAGGAGCTGCTGTTTTAAAGACATGGCTGCCCACATCCCAGAAGGACAATGAAGTATAATATGCAAGATCATTTAACCACTGTATCCAATTACAAGGAGGAATAAATCATCACACACATGCCCGTGTCTGAATTTTAAAAAGTAAATAAATCATGAATAGTCAAGCCAAACACTGTGAATCTCTGGATTCACAGATTAGCTGAGGAAATGATGCATTCACTTCTCATTTGAAATGAGAGTATCCAAAACTATGAACAACATCTAACTATTTTAAGATAAATACAAAAGCTGCCTTTTTTTTTGTTCAGTTTGGAGCCCGTTCATACAGAGCTGCCATTCTCTGCAGTAGAGAACACAAAATTCCAACAAACGTTGACCTCAACACAGCTTGTACATGGTCTCACGGGAGATTTTGCTAGTCTCTCTGTCCTGATTCATACCCAGGACTTCCCTAAGTCACAGGGGTTCAGAAGAGGAGCTGGCCTTCTTGCTAACACTACAAATAAAAGCATTTTGGACAACTCCTCCTGCCATTTGCTGAAAACTGCCTCATCCCAGATCTACATGACTGTACACTCTAGGAGCACATGAATGCTGTCAATTCGTCAAGAAAACTCAAAACGGCAGTTTCTTGCCAAGCTGATGGCATTTTCATGTTTTTCAGGCACTTTTAGAAAATTGTTATTAAAGGTTTATATCTTTGTAATCAAGAACATAGTTGTAACTTCCCAAATTGCATCTTACAAATCTTGATTCCTTGAACAAATTTCCAGTCCTTTAAACTGAAATGTTAAATCAAATACCCTGTGGCCCATCTGCACGTCAAAGCCCTCATCCGAGTAGGGAGATTCAGATTCTCATTAACACTAACACAATCTGTATGCAACACATCAAAGAAAAAAAAAATCTGTTCAAAATATTTACATAAGCTGTACAAGCAAACTGTACAATGTGCTGAAACTTTTGCCTAGAGAGATGGGCCATCACACGGGAGACTGTAAAAAATTTTCCTCAACCCATTGACACCGCACCAGGATAGACCTCAGGAAAATGCTTTTTTGCTACTTTGCAACAGAAAATAAATATCTGGGAGAGTACTGAAGGACTGGGGAACACATGGGAGAGGCCCAGCTTCAGCTGGCAAAGTCCCTCCCCTGCCTATAGGTTTAGACTTCACTTGCCCAGCATGCCCAGGTTTCCCAACTGACCACATCCCAAAATCTCCATGTATGTGCTTTGGGGCTTCTGCCCACAGCAAACCTCAGGGGTCCAGGGGGCCCCCAGGATGGCCGAGGCTTCCCAGGGCTTCACACCACCCTGAGGAAGAGCTCCCTGCCCACCAAACAGCACAGATGACGTCTTCAAAGCATTTGCAAGCCATGTGTGGCCCCAGAGCCCTACACTGCTGTCACAAGGGGAACAAGGAGGGAGCAAACAGTGTCCCTTTGCTCTGCAGGCCCAGATGGGAGGAACATTCCTTCTCTGGGTGAGGGAGGGGGGAGAGGACAGCGAGAAGCCCACAGCATGGCCAGGGCTGCTCCCTGGCAGTCAGGCTGGGTTTGGGCAGGCCAGAGGTCTGAGCCTGTTTGCCTATCCTAAGAATTACTGAGCTGCACCTACACAGCCTCTTTTTTCACACCCATGCAGCTGTAAGTGGAGGTAAGGCAGTGTTCCAGTTGCCAGGACATGGAGGGGGGTGTGCGTGTGTGCTGAATTTCTAAATAATCCAGTTGTTACCTCCCTGCTGCTGCTTGCTGGCAGGCACATACTGGGATAGCAATTTTCCAGCTGTTTGTTACAGAGTTATCTCTACAGACAGCAATGCAAGAGTATGAAGAGAAGCTGTGGTCACCTTAACAGCCAAAATGTTTGCATTTGCCCATTACTGGTGGTTTCCACACTTTGCAGCATGTAAAACATTACTCACTGCTGCTTTAAGACTGAATTTGAAAACCCCTTAACAACAGGGATCTGACAAATGCTATTTGTTTGTGGTTGTTTTTCACTGTTGCTTGTTTGCTTCCCACTTCCAGCTTGTGGCTGTGTGTCCCCTGTGATGCACAAACAGTAACAACAAACAAAGTCCCATGGACAAGGCTCCTACCGGGGCGGGGAATGAAACACAACAAAGGTTTCATTATTGTATTGATGCTGAGGCTCTGAATGCACAACTAGGAAAGAACAGAACCAGTATCTGGCTTTCTGGTTTTAGCTGTAGTGGTTCCTGGAGAGAAGTCAACAAGCCCTAAATCCTAAGAAATGGGCTTGGGAAGGGTTAAGACAGATTTCTTGGGAAACCAGTAGAGCCTTGTGGGTAGGAGGAGGAGGAGGGATAATGGCAGGAGGGGGATGCAGGGTGCAGAAAAAAAAAAAAAAAAAGAAATAAATTGAAAAGCAATATAAGGTGAGGCATAAAGGCCTCTAGCAGTGGCGGGTCAGACAGCATGATTTCTCCATGATTACACCCTGATTCTGGCAATTTATATTTCCATCAAAACTCAAGTTCAAGCAAAGGAATAAAATCACAATTCATCCCAAATGCTGTCACAAAAAGGCCCAAGTTTGTTATTATTAGCTTCCATCAAAATTAGATCCATCAATACTGCCACCTTATTTACATTGATCTATTTTCCCTGTCCTCCCACCCCAGAATTTTTTTGTATTCAGTGTCCTTGCAAGCCGTCACATTTTCAGTTCAGAGCGAGAGTACTGATTTGGTTTTGGAAGAATCTCACAAGCATTTCTGAACTGAGACAAGGTCAGCTCATGATCTCAGCCTGGCTCAGGAGACAGTGATGTGAGCTGCTGATGCCACAGCTACAACTCACATCAGTATTTTTTGCCTCGTCTAAAAGATGGGACAAGCAATTTACTTTATTGCAGTAACTGGTGCTATTCCGAAAAGCTCTTTCTGCCAGAGCCAGCTACACTCCATGAGGGTAACTGACATCTCACAAGAAACATTTGGCTGTCAAAGTGGTGTAATTCTATTCCTATCTCAATCTCTAAAAGGATCAAAATTAACTTTAAAAAAGAAGGATTGTCTTCAATGCCAACCACAGATTCTCCTAAAAGGTGTTATATACCCCAACTGATACCAAACTGGATCAAGCCTTTCCTTCTAAAAAAAGTGACAGCAATTTAAAGCCTGCATTATGAGCTTACCAACTGCAGTTAATGCACAAAGCTTCTGAATTTATGCCAAGCACACTCTGCTCCATTACTTCCTTTTTAGACAGGCACCTCCACTCTCACAAAAGTAATCCTACTACAACCATATATCCCTAGATTCAAGAGCCGATCTTCTGATTTGCCCACTAAAAGCAAAACCCAGCAAGATAACACAAACCACAGCAGAATCCCCTGCCAACTTCATCCAGCACGCAGCAGAACTGGCCCTCGGTAGCTGCTACCACAGCTGCTTGCTCCCCTTATTTTCCTTGGACATGATAGAGAAGGCAGCAGCCAGCGCCAAGGCAAGGCAGAGCTGAGCTCCACTGCACTTCATAATCCGGAGTGTGTTGGCACCAGTTTACCAATGCACAGACAGGCTTTCTCAAGCAATAGCTCAGGGTTGGCAGCTATTAAGGGAGATCTTAAGAACCCAGAGAAAGCCTCATCAGGAGGCTACGCATCAGGAAATAGGCAGAAATCTATTCCAATTAGTGGTTCACAAATAGGTCTTGGGTTGTGCCTTTTCGTTCTTAATTTCCCTGGATGTCCTCTGGGCACAGGGATTTACAGAAAATGGTAAGGTGGGAAAGAAAACAACTGTATCAGCACACTATACAGCAAAATGTCACCTAACAGTAGTAACACGAGGAATGACAGGGAGCTTAGTAAAGTAACAATAATTGTAGTTTGGCTAAAGCCAAAACGAGCTCCACTCGTGCTCACGAAAAGGTTGAGGCTGCTAGTTCCATAATACCGTGAAACTGTTTGAACTCAGGGCACGTTAAGAAGGATTGCGGGGGAAGGAGGTATTAGCAGCATGAGAGTAAATTTAGTTCACAAGGGGAAAAAAGAAGCTTTGAAGACAGATTTCTTTCAGATTCTTCATACACAACCTCAAAGCTCAGGTCTTCAGTGAATCCATCCTTCCACCCTGTGGGCGGGGAAGGAACACGCTCTTTATGTTCCTCAGAAAATGTTAATCTCACAAAAAAATCATTGTATTACAGCAACTTGGAGCACTGGAAACACTGGAATTCAAAGCCTGAAAACAGTGCATGAACTGTATTCTTGGACCCAAAGATGCAGCAAGTATGTCAGGATGCGGTTTTAAGTTTTCAGCATTCTTACATAAAAACTCTCCCACCTCATGAAAGCATCTTTCAAAAAAAAATCTTTCAGAGCACCTTCTCTGAGTTTTATAACATCACAGTGAGTCAGCTCTTGTGAAAGAGTGCTCTGCTCTGAGAACAAGCTTTCGATCTAACAGCTATCTCACTAATTGCACATAGCAACATTGGAATCCTTAATGGACAAACATCCCAACTTATGTCAGCAAGTGGTGAATCTCTGTGTTGTGGAAAAGAAACACAGAGTATTGAAGACAGTGTCCAGTTTTTCAATAGCCTGCAGGTCAGGGGTTCATAGTAAAAAACCTTAAGAAGGAAGAAAAGGAGAACAATGCTGAGTGCTGAAGATGCGTATATACTCAGGAAAGATGGGAGAACTTGTGGTGAAGAGCCCCATGGAGTTCCTGAAGGACTGTATGGTTTGCAGCTCCTGCTGAAGGAACAGGATGTGTGGACGCCTCATAAGCAGCAGGAACATTGATACTTCAGTGCCTACTCTCACAGTTAACTGACCTGCCAACCCACACACACCATCTGTTGCTATTCCTCCCACGCTACTCCCTTATAAACCAGGACTCACTTTTCCTCTACTAGAAACAGCAGCTTTGAGATTCCTAACGAGTAAGTTTCAATGAGCCACATTTCAGGAAAACATGAAGACAGGGCTGTGTCTGGGGCCTGAAAGGATCTAGTAAGTTCTGTCACCATCACAGTAGGGGTTGTCCTCTCCCATCATCCATTTCACATTTGGTGGTTTGATTCCACCACTGCTGTGGGGGAATGGATCTCCAGTAGACAGAAGTCAGGAAGAGTTACCACAGTTTAGACTAATTTCAGAATTTGGCTATGACATTTTGTAAAGTCAATGCTGACTTCCTTTGCCTTTGCCATTCTTACAGCTCACTAAAACCAGTATGACATTAGTTGCATCAGAAGGGATCTGGCCTGCTTTGTCTCCAAACCTGAAGCTGTGGAACTAACCCAACCTCCAGTATAGTGCTTAAACCAGAGAGGGTATCAACCCAAGTGGCTGGCATACTTCTAAAATGACATCTCTCTTGTCAAGAATGATCTCTTTGGCAGCACCACTGTGCACCAACTCAGTTTTTGGTTTTGCCTTTATAGCCCTTAGTCCCAGCTTCCTGACCTGGGAAGACTAGTTATTTGTGCTAAATTTGATGCTGACCAGCCACACTCAAGTGATGAGAAAAGGACTCAGACTGAGACAGAAACTAAGAAGCAACTTCTACCACTCTTTTTATCACTAAAATACAAGCATTTTTATCAAATAAAGCCTTGGAAGTATTTTTTATCCCTTCCATAATCACTTCTTGGCTTAAACCCATCAGACAATTAGCAATTATCAAAAGCACCATTCTGAAAAAAGTTCTACAAAAATATTTCTCAAATATACAAACATGTCTCTATATAATCTCAGCTACTTAATGCATCTGTTAATTTAGAGAAATACACTGCCATATGTCCTTTCACATATTTAAAATACTTACTCCATTGGCTTTCCTTTTCATATCACCTAGACTTTCAATGTCATTAGGGTAAAAGTGATTTCATAAATTACTGACTAAAACTCTTCAGGGTCACATTGGCTTTCCAGAAACCTTACCAAAATCCCAGTGTCAAAGCAACTTGTCTCCTAAGTACCTCATCAAAATGTTTATATCACCCACGTCTATTTTGCAGTGCAACAAATTAACACATTCTGCCTTTTATGACTTAAAAAAAAATAAAAGCCTTTTTCACTGTCAGAAGAAAATTATTGATCTTCAGCCCTAAAAAAGTTCTGCTAGACCTTCGCTTCCCAGTTCCTTTCTGCTTAAAACATTAAGATCATCAAAACCCCTCATATTGTCTACAATGCACACCTTCATTATAAAGGGTTTCACACTAGGCTTTCATGGTGGCTCCTTATCTCTTTCTCACATAGCAGAAGGTGAAAACTAGCTATAATGAACCACAAAACTACAGAGAAAACACTAAGGAGCTATGATATAACTGACTAATCAAATACAGTGTGTAGCTTTTTCTTCTGCAAATTTGACTCAAATACAAAATAAATTAAACACTCTGGGCACTACCATCATCCCAAGCTATCCTTGCACAGGGTACAAAAACACTTATTTAGGTGCCCGCAGTGCTAAAAGGTGCCTACGTGGTCCTGTGTTTGCCTGATGGCTCCCTTGGTTCCTTTTTCTCCTTTAAAGGGTTTACTATGTCAGGCATCCTTACACCATGAAAACAAGTTGGGTGTTCATCACTCCCCATGCTGCCTCTAGTCTCCCAGGCATTGGATATAGCAGTGAAACAATCCAGGAGCAGCATCCCAGTACTCTGCCTTTCCAAAAGTTAGCCCTAAACAAGCTTTAATGTCCAAGCACAAAAAACCCCACCTTTTTCAGGTTCTGAGTCCTCCCTCATTTCCCAGAAATAACTGTCTGAGTTCCTGCCAGGAGACAGCATTTTAGACATATTCCCCTCGCTGGCATTTCCTATTAACTTAGGCACCACAGCGTGTGACACACTGTCTGTAGTGAATCCCAGACACGACACTCTCTTCTGCAAGCTGTTTCAGCTCACTAACATGACAGAAAATAATCCTACAGAAATAAAAAAAAAAAAACTTTCCTACTAAGATACTTAGACATCCTTGGCACAAGGTCAAACCAAGTATATGAGAGAAGGGGCTACATGGCAATGAACAGGAGGACAACTGGAGGATGTCAGATCTTCCCATTTGAGCAGAAGCCAGTGTCACTGCTGGCAGCCTTGGTCCCAACCTCATGCCACCCCCAGGGTCCCTACCTCTGTCATCCCAGCTCTAGGTGCCACCACATCATTCACGAAGCCGTTCAGCAGAAAACTTTTCACTCTCTGCCACCAGCTGAACTGATAACTTGCTCAGTTGTCCCAACTGAAGGAACTAGCATGTTGTTATAACCTCAGATTCTGGTTCATTTCTTCCAAACTGCAAGATGCTACATGTGATGTACTGAGTCAGATCAAAGATCCTCATAAAACAGAACCAGGACTTCAACAGGTGCTAACAGAGGATGCCCAGGGGAAGAGAAAAAAAAAAAAAAAAACCTAAGGACAAATACAGAGTTCTCTTTCTCTGATAGGTCCTCTAACTTTCCAAATTGGAAGTTGTATCAATGTCACAGCAACAACGATTTTGCCAGAATTTTGCCTTATTGTTTTTTAAGACCTTCCAAACTTTGGCTTGCACAAAATCCTCAACAACAAGTTTCATAATTAAGCTGTGCATAATTTTAAAAAAGAAAAAAATCTCTTTATAATCTCTTTATTAGTTATAAATCAAATAATCTCTTATTGTCTTCTTTCCTAATTGTCCCAAATACTGTTTGTCTTTTTGATCAGTGATGATCAAAAATTTCCAAGAACTATTCACATTATCTCCAAAGACCTATTTTCTGCATATTAGCCAATTCAGCACCTCCACTGAATATGTATAATAAGGATTTCCTTTTCTCTATTTTAGAAAATGCATTACTTTGCATTTTTCAAACTTGGATCTCATCTGCAATTTTATCTCACAGTCACACATTTTTATTCCTTTCATCTTTCTTCAGCCAAAGGGCTGGTTTGAGGGACCTCACTCCCCAATCATTTTCCCAGTCCTGCACTGCCCCTTTTTCCCTACTTCCATGAGACTATTTTTGAGTTGGATCAGCTTCCTGATCTCACTCACCTTGCAGAGACACCCAAGCAAAGTTTGTCAGTATGACGGCAGGACAACATGACAGCTCGAACCTCGAACAGGCAGTCAGAGTGGGAATCACAGGTTGTACAAGAACATAACCTTGTTATGGCCAGCAAAGGTGAAACAGTTCTATCATTTATCATGAGATCCTCAATCATTTAATTTTATCAGCACATTCTGTTACCCCAGTTTTCATCCCACACTCAGCAGCACCCAGTCTTTGATGGTGACGTCTCTCCATTTTAAACACTGACAATTCACTCTTACCTTTCATTTTCTGTCTTTTAAGTCATCATCAGTCCTGAAAAGCACCTCCTCCCTTATCAAAAGGATCTTTAAATTTCTTTTAGGTTTTTTGGCAAGGGATTTTATCAAAAGGATTCTGGAAATACGAATATAAGATATAGGCAGACCAGATGATACATACCCTCATACTCCCACTTCTCTCTGAAATAAAAACCATTTCCCTTCCCTCAGTATGACATTTCTGCATGCATTTCTTCCTTCTACTTTTAATGTAATGCCACCCAATTTCCCAGCACAAAGTCATTACTTTATGCTGCAGTTTTGCATCTCATCAAACTCCTGCAAGCAAGTCCAGCTTCTGGAGATACCAGTCCTTCACCCCTGCCATCCTCACCTGCATATCTCCCATTCTGTAGCACCCTCTCCCTGTGTCAGGAGCAAACTTTGTGCCACTGACAAACTAAGTGGATCAGGAAATGGATCCATCTTAAAACTAATAATTCAGTATTCCCTTGGTTAGTATCAACTGGGACCAGCTCCCTACTCAAGTCGACCACAGAATAAGACAACAGGCTGCAGAGCCACAGAGGGACCAGCGCAGTGGCAGGAATGAGTGGCTGGGGAAGGCTGAGCTGCTGCTTTAGACTACAGCACCAGTTTATGGTGGAATAACATATTGGTAAAATGACAACCTTATTGCTTAGACGTTCCCCAAATAGAACCATTTATTTTAATTGGCATCACATTTTCCACCTCCCTCTGCCACTGATTTATATGATAGATTACAAACCACTGTTAAAGGAGTTCAGCAGTTTCATATCTGAGCTCCTTTGGAAGTCTTTGGGGAGTAACATCTGATCCTGGTGATTTGTTACTATTCATTTTATTGATTTATTCTAAACCTCTTCTACTGACACTCCCATTTGAGACAGTTTAGACTCACGCTACATGAAGCAATGGTCCTGTGTGAGAACCTAACCTCCCCAAGTTCTCTCACATTGACCAGTGAGATAAATGATTATTTTAGTTTCTCTGCTATTCTTACACTGATGTTGCTCCATGCATGTCAACTCTGCTAAACGCATTCCTTTCCTATGGGCATGGCAGTAATATGCATTTAGCCCACTCAGTTCACAAAGCTTTCCTAAGACTTTGGGGAAAAGTTTACAAAATCCCTCAAAATGATGACAGACAACATGTCATTAAAAAGGACTGGTAAGAAGAAGGGTTAGCGGGCATTTATTCTCTCCATCCTAAAAGCTGGAAGATAGGATCATGAAGTGTTGAGCAAGTATTTATTCTCCTTGACATCAGTCCACATGCATCAGATACATTCACGTTGATTGCATGGCAGTCAAAGGAGTACATTTTTTAACATCTTTTACTCCTCAGTAATAAAGCACAGTGAGCAAGAGTCCTAACAGCATCCTTTATAGCTAAGAAACAAACAAACAAACAAACAAAAAAAATAATTGGACTTTTTCTCTTGTATTATTAAACAAAAGAAAACATCTAGAAAAGGCAGAACTGTATCCCTTTTTTTGCAACATCATTTAGCAACTGACTACAATCAGCTCATGCAAGATAGTACCATTCCCCTAAAAGGCCACATATACAGTTCCTCAGAGTGTGCCATTAGCCAACATCAAAGCAATGTCATTCATGGAAGTGTAGACACAGAATAGATTAAACAAAAGCAACCCTTACTACACAGCACTTCTAGGACAAAAAAACATGGTGTGAGCGCCCCACCTAGACGCCACGGTATGACCCCAAAGCTAAAACTGCTTCTTCATGACAGCATAAAGTTCCCACCAATACAAGGACCATCCACAGTCCAAGATAAGGTGGCTCAGCATGGTACAAAAGTCATTACTCCTTTCTTTTCCTATTCCTAAGACATCCAGACCATATCTACAGCTTTCTACATCAGTTTTAGCTACATCATAAGGATTCATCTTTTTTTTTTTCTGTCCTGTTAAGACTTTCAGCATCAAAGATCCTACTTTTGTGATAGCCTGTTTAACAAAAGTATCATGCCTGCCTTTGCCGCTATTTCTTTCACCCAGTTCATTAAAAAGATACATCACTTAAGACCAACACCACCACATAGTGCTCCATTTTTCATTTACATTATTTCTCTTGGTCTCCATTTCCCACTGCTTCTTGCCCTCAAAGACCTTCACAAATCAATCTCTTCTCTCCCTACTCATTTCCTAACATTAATGCCCCAGTAGGGAGGTAAAAGACAGGTGGTGTCATCAGATGGGAGGAGGGAGATTATGTTCTGCTTCAGCAATGTTCTGCTTAAGTTGCCTGAGACGTGGCCCAGTGGCCTGAAGGATTCAGGCAGGCTTGAGAAGAAGCAGTGGATGTGATGATCACTGTGTCATTCCAGAGGCTGCCAAACGTTGAATGCACTCAGTGTGAGGCAAGATGGTACGTTTGAACAGAGGCAAATCAGAGGATACTCCAAAGACTAGATCAGGATAATATCCACAGAAGGAGATGCTGCTAATGCCCAAGAAATAGAAACTTTTGCAGAAGAGGACAACAATTTTGAAAGAAATGTTGTAATCAATGGGAAGGTATTAGAGATACTGAAACACTAAGATTTGGCCTGTAGAAGATTATTTGTTCAAATCCCTCTCCTTGATAAGGATTAGCCCAGGAGGTATGCCTTGCATTTTCTGCCTGGATATAAATATATTTGAAGTGTCTCACTCTATTCAATTTTTAAAACTTCAAATCGCCCTCTAAAGTACACACTCAGCAGACATCCCCCAGTCATTCCAACAACTTTAGAGATGACTCAGAAAAGTTGTTCATTACAGAAATTTAAAATCTCCAGCCATCTCACAGTTGGAAACAAGAACAGTCATCTTAGTGGTTGGTGCATTACAGTTTATAGTAAATCAGTGAGATGAAAGGTTTCTCCCTTTGAGACAGAAGGCTGGCAAGACTTTATTACTGGTAAGCTCCAATTTAAGATAATGCCACAAGAACTCACATACACTCTCTGACTTAGTAATCACAAAAAAAACCTCAGTCATTAAACTGTTATTAAGTAGCTATGCTTACAGAGTCTGGGAGACCTCAGGCTTTCTAGACATCCTTGCCTACAGAAGTCATCTGAGCAATAGACTAAGTCTAATTGTGCGCATTGCAATGTCCCCTTTAGTGTCCTCAGTTGCTATGATGGTGTTTAGCCACATCACAGACACTGGGACTCTTCTTCAGATAGGGTAAGAGAAGGCGTCCCCATGATTTTTTTATAGCAGAGGACACTGCAGCAGAGTGTTTAAGGTACCTTGCTACATGTTCAGTGGCAGCTGAAGGGAGCCTCAGGCCTGGGCAGGAGCCCAGTTTAATTTATTCCAGACCAGCAACAAAGTTCCCCTTTACTCTCCCAGCTGCATGTGGTACCTGCTGACTTGGGCTAGAAAATGGAGGACGGCTGGGGGCAATACGTGGGGTATCATCCCGCTGTATCAGTGTTTATAAAAAGCCATGCTCCATGACCATGCTAGCTCCCAGAGAGAGTGGATTTTTATTTATTTATTTTTTTAATGACCACAGAAGATTGCAGTTATGATCTCTTATATGAAGGGTGGGAATAAAAACATGCAGAGCATCCCTCCTTGGGAAGCAGTGCAAAGGGTCAAACAGAACAACAGCCCCCTGTGCACCAGCATATGTAAGAACAGCACTTTCCCATGTTTTTTACAGACACAAATAAGCAAACCAGGTTGGGGACTGCAGGGAAAATGGGAGGCCAAGGAAGTCATCCTGGAACCGGCAAACTGACAGCAGGAGCAGCAACTGGGTACAACAACATCATCCTTTCATGTTCTGCAAAGCTACGCCTGCTAAAACACAAGCCTGTGGGACTGTGCAATTTGACCGTCCTCTTGAGACGGGACAGGCCGAAACTACAAAAAGTACAAAGAACAGCAAATCCATGCACACAAGCAGCAGAAGGATGCCTTCAGGTGCACACGTAAAGATGCACATATATACAGTTGATACTCCATACTTACTCACGCCAAATGCCACTCAGGCTGAAAAACAGACTGATAAAAACCATCACAGGGGCATCCACCACATAAGACACTGGGCAACATAACGCCCAAAGTCTTTTATTTTGATGAAGTTCTATTTAACCAGATTAATAAAGTCAGAAGAAAAGAGTACATTCTGAACTACCCTTGAGGGTAGTGGAGGGCCGCTGGGCAAGGTTTAGCACACTTCTTTGTGATGGCAAAAAAAAAGCCACAGCCACTTTGTTCTGTCCCTGGGATCCAGTTAATCCTGGCTACAGGGCAGAGCTAATTGTTTCTTTCTAAAAGGAGTTAGGATAAGGCAGAAGAGGTGAGGGGAAGCCAATCAACCTTTAAAAACATTACCATCTACAAACCAAGCAAGTACTGGTTTAGCATTTGTTTTGAGGGCAGTTTACCAGCCCTTCTCTGTAATAATAAGAACAGGTTTATGAACAGCCTCCTGCTGATGGGAGGGAAAAAGAGCAAAAAGAAAGAAAAGGTAGTACAAATGTGAATGTATGCAGAGTCTAATGCTTAATATAGGGAGTGTTTTGTATTTACAAACACTGAAATATAGTGCAGAGCACTAGTGAAAATCTCGTTGTTTTCCAGCAAGACTGGGAGCTTATAGAAAAAGGATGAAGCAGACTATAAAGACGAGGAGCCAATATTCCTCAATCTGCATATGAAAAACGTTAATGGGGAAAACTCACTCTGGATCTGATTTGACCTTAAAGGTCCAACGAAAGACCCACACTATACACTGCCTAAAAGCTGGCTCATGTAAATTACATCCACAACTAGTCTGAGGGCATCTGTGGAAGGAAAACAATCACAGCCTCTCTCTGCACTAAATATTAATGTCTAGGCAGACAAAAGCAGCACCAGGAATACTGTAATAATATCACTAGCAGACACCCTGTGTTTCTCGGGGGCATTCAGACATCAGCCCTAGGAATACGTCTATTGTCCCACATTAAACTAATGACTTGTTTCGAGAACCCAATCCTGACGTTCCTCTAGGAATCACAGATGTTATTTATATTTTCAGCCACTTAAAAAGATTAAAGTGTGTTCATTCTCAGTAATCTCATTTGCAGAGAGAGATATATACAGATATATACAGAAGCAGCATTTTAACCCTATGGGGAATGATGAAATGCACAGCTCCATTTACAGCCAGCTGCCTTCCGCAGCTCTTCAGTATTTGGGACCTCCAAAAGTCTCACCAGCCTGGCTGCTTTCACTAAAACTATCTATGAATTGCGGGTTGCAGGAACTTCTGATGGACTACCCCAGGAGCTCTTGGTGACAGCAAGCTGTGTATAGAGCCAAGAGATCCAGCTGAAAATTAAACTGCATGTCAGGTAGCCCGATCAATATAATAATTGCTCGAGGCTAGAATAAATTACAGTTTCTGGTTGAAGACACACACGTACAGCACCAGGCGATACACTGTGTCCTGGGTTATGAGAAAATTTATAAACCGTGCTTGTGAAACAGAAGATGTGTCAAAGTACTTGGGTGGTGGCAAAATGGGTACTTGGCCAGGAGGCTGAAGTGCACAGCAAGTATTGTGATCAATGTAATAGCTGCAGGCTATAAGGAATAGCAGTCTCTGCCTGGAGATACACGGGAGCTCCACAACGCACACCGCAGACTGAGCTACCCAGGCAGCAGAGAAAGACGAATACAAAAAAAAAGGTTTAAGTTTCTGCTAAGTACGTGCGGCTCCTGAGCGGCTTCGCTAACTGCTGGAGCTGCTGCCCCGAGGCCGGGTGCCCCGCTTCGCCACCTGCCCACATTGCCCCGGGCTGCACATCAGGCTGGCAGCTGGCTTTCGGCCGGGGATGCCCGGGAGCGACCCCGTCGCCTCGCCGCTCTGCTGGCACCGCGATCTCTCCCCCATTCCCGCACAGGACCGGGAACAAGCGCTTCCCCGGCCGCCGCCTCCCCGCCGGGCTCGCTCCTTACCCGTCTCCTTGTCCTGCGCGGCTTCCAGGTGCAGGTCGCTGAGGAGATGCTCCAAAATCTTCTCCGGCGTCCCTGACACCACCACGTATCTGTCGGAAAGCAGAGAGTCCCCGGAGTCATCCTCGGTGGAGGACTGCGAGCGGCTGCTCCACTCGTCCTCCTCGTCCTCCTCATCGATGTACTTGAAGTAAGGCACGTCGAAGGTGGGCAGCGGCCGCTCCCCGCCGCGACCCGCCAGCGCCTCGGGCACCCGCACCCTGCCGCTCCCCATGGCGCCCCGCTCCCACCGCGCCGCCCCACTCAGGCGCGTCCCCCGGGAGCCATCGCCCTGCCCGGGGCCGCCCTCCCGCCCGATGCCTCCGCTGCCGCGGAGCCCGGCCCGGCCGGCCCAGCCCCGCGCTCCCGGGGCCGCGCAAGCCTTACCTCCCGCGCCGCTCGGGGGCCGGGCTGCGTGACCACACCTTCCGCAGCACCAGCGCTGCGCCGGCCTCCTCCCGCGCCCGCTCGCCGCCGCCTCCATCGTCCGCCTTTCGTGCGCAGGGGGCAGAGCAAGAGAGAGAGCGCGGTCAGTGCCCGCCGCCGGCTCTGCCCGGCCGGGTCTCGCCAAAATGTCCAAATCGAGAAGGGGGCTCGTTGCACTGCGGGGCAGAGGGGAGGAACGGGCTGCCCTTTGTAAGCCACACTCGGCATCGTGTGTTGGATTTTAATTCCCAGGAGCGGAGGGAGGCGGAGGGGGCGGGGGATGGCTATGGCTTTCTGTGGCCCCGAGGTGATGGCTTGTTTAATTTCCAGACGGTCAAATCACGCAGGGGACAGGTAACAATAGTCAGAACGCGGCAAGAACTCCCCAGCGCTCCGGTAATACACGAGCAGAATACACCTTCTGTAAAGCTGCTCTCCTGTACTTTAACAAAGACAATGAAACCAGTGGGACAGGCGTGCAGTGTATGCCTCTAAGCATCTCTTAAAATACTCTGTGTACAAATCCCCCTCCCTTTCAACTTTTTAAGTTGGGAAACAAACACCCCAACAGAAAGTAAAGCCCAGTGACCACCTCTTGGTGAATCTTGGCTAAGTTGCGATTTAGACACTGACTTTCTGCTTCCCGGCTCCCTGAAAGGGAAGGGAGCTGAACAATCATCCATTTCTGCACACGCAGCCTGCATCCCCAGAGCAGCTAAACCCAGCTGACTGTGCAGCACAGGAGATGAGGGCTTGCTGCTGACTGAGCAGGGCACATTGAAATATTGAAATACAGCAACCACCAAAGAGCTGCTCACAGCCCCCAGCGAGATCCTCCTCGCACCGGAGGTTGAGCAACACAAAAGAGGCAGCTGTTTCAATGCAAGTACATCCAGTAGTTGCTGTTCCTCTGATTCTGACCTGGTTTAGTTATATCGTCCAGTATGTCAAACGCATGTATAAAGGCAATACATGGTCTACTCAAAGGAGAAAAAACAGCATTTGTGCATCAAGTTCACAGTATCCAGCAGTGACAAAGAATTCAAGTGGACTAAAAATTGCTGAGGAATAGATGTTGGCAAAAGAAGCGAGAGAAACTACTGTATGATCCCCCCCTTGTACTATTTCATTTCTTATTCCAAGACCCAGTGAGTCCGATTGCTGTTTCTGGTTGTCACTGTGGTGCAGGCATGTCCAAATATGCAGCCCCTGCCCTGAAGAAGTTTTCTTTATCAGTAAACATGTAGAATCGATCTATTAAATTTCTGCAAGGTCAGACATACAGGTACTGAGCCAATTAATGTCAGATATTCATTGTAAAACTCCCAGGGGACATTATTGAGCAGCCGCGTTAGAGGAATACTGATGCATAATTGTAATCTTTCATTCACTGGCTGTGTTTTTTTGTTGCCTACATATTTGAAAAACTGCAATGAAAGAAGCAGCAAAAGAGAAAGAAAGGAAGAACAAGAAACAGGTGCAGCATTAAAGCAATTCAGTAACAAGGAGTTTTATCCAAACAAATCTCTCAATTTCTCTGTCTTTTCTCTGGCATCCTCTAAAACAGCCCTGATCCTCATTTCCCCATGCTTACTGACATTCCAAACTGCAGCACATATGGGGCATATATGTGATGTATGGTGCTGTATTTGTACAAAACATCTATTTCCACATATATGGGAATGGATTTTAAGCATACCCATATATATTACATACACAAGCAGCTGGCAGCAACTCAACAGGGAGCACTGGGAGGGCAAAAGCTCCCTCATACTGAAAGGACATTAACAATGATTGTCCTGGAAGACCATGTTCCTGCTTCAGCATCTCACAAAGCAGAAACATTTTCAATAAACCTTTTGGGTAATTGTGCACAAATTAATTGCACAAAGTGCCCCAATGGTGGCATTTTTGTAAGGCTCTTCCTCTTGTCCTTGCCTGTTTGATCAATTTCAAGGAAAAGAAAAATCATTTTATCAGGAAAGACTAAAATTGTGCAAAACCAAGGCCAATAAGATTCAGTTCGGATTTTCATTACCTATAATTTCCAAAAAAAGGAGAGGGATAGAGAATTGCTATATGTTGATGTCTTCTGTTAAAAACAATTTCACTTTAAGGGAAGAATTATTATTTCATTAAAATCCCACTTATGCATGACATATTTTTGTATTCAGTCAGAGCCTTTAATCACACCACAAGCAACGACAATTAACCTGAACACAGCAAAACACAAAGACAAGTCTTATTTATTTCCCCAATTTTTACAAGTTCTGATTTCACTAGGGATATTACTCTAAAATGACATCAAGGCACGCTTCATTTATCGGAATCTTGAATGGCCTGTGAAATAATCCATTCTTGCTGGAAGAAAACTGGGCTGCTCTCAGCGTGCTCCAGTAGCAGATGAAGAGGAGGATGCAAAGGGGCCCCCAAGTGACAGCAGCATGTACTGAAGAGGAAGGCAGCACCCTTTCCAAGTCCCTGTAAATCAGCAGACTGACTCAAGAGACATTCTCATCATACCAATTAACAACAAAGCTGCCGGGCAGTTTTTCAGACCATTATGCAGGCCCTTGGCTAAAGAAACCTGCACTGACCACACAGGAGCAGACTGACCCAACATCACCATCTCTCTCATTCTATGGCCAGGCAGATGAATTGAAGCAGAGAGGCCACTGTAGGGTCATTGCAGATCAGCAGCAGAATCACAGTTCAAACTCTGGTGATGCTACACTGCCACCTCAGCTTTGCGCCTTCCAATGCTGCGTATTTGACATTTACTTCCCCCCACAAGTGCAGAGGGTGGGAAATGACTCCCAGCAGCCTGGGTCAGGATAAGTTTGGACCTGTGCTTCTGCAGAGGTGGGACAGAAGCAGGGAGAGCACCAGAGATATCCCAGAGGTTAATCACTGTCTCACATCACATGTGGCCTTGACCAAGTCACTTGTGGAGACTCTCCCTGTCTCAGCTGTCCCTTCGAAAGCACCATTCGCATCCTGCTTGGATGTTAAAATCAATCCCTGGTGCACATTACCTACTACCAGGAAATTTAGCTAGTGTTCATGAAGCTCTGTGTGTGTCAACCATTATATTTCACATTTATTACAGCTTTTAATTAATCATCTCTAGATAGCTAAACACAGCGCTATCAACCTCTACGTCACTTTCCAGCAGGAGTTTTAAGTAAACACTAAGGCCCTCTGGACTCAGCAGATCTTCCAACCAATATTATGGTCAATTTTCCACTCCTCTCATCCATCTTTCTAATACTGAGATAAGCCATTTATCTCCCAGCTAATATATTTTAACAGCAGACAAGTGCTACCTTTATTTTCAGCATGAAAGGAACCCTGGGGTGGTATAAATATTTATATGCTTATAGGAATGAAACAGCTGGAAGCCCTTGCTTAGCGGGCCTTAACTTGTGCAGGTTACGCTTTGCATGAGCAGGAATATGACCCAGTGAATTACCACCAGGGCAGAAGAAAGCAGAGGTACGTACAGTAGTGTTGCAAACAGCCGCGGCATGCCGGCTTCCTTACGGAAGACGTTAGGTTTCTGGGTTATTTGCAATTGACAGGGAAAAATCTGATCTCTGGCCAGAGTAACCAATAATTTTTGTATCAGTCAGGGATATTTCCATGTCCCTTGAATTCCTGAGTTTGGCTTTTAATTAATTAAAAGACAAACCAACACCCAGAATGTGCTGCCTCCCCTCTTCCTAGGAGACATATCCAGTGCTAGGAATAGCGTTGAAAAGCTGTTCTACCTTCTAACAGCTTTCTAATAGGAAAAACAAAACAAAACAGTATGGTCTACAATAGACACTGTATATTCAGAACTCTGCCTTACTGAAAAGAAATTGCATTTTCACATCAGTAGATCGAGAGAGGTCCTCCTTCCCCTCTACTCCGCCCTGGTGAGACCCCATCTGGAATATTGTGTCCAGTTCTGGGCCCCTCAGTTCAAGAAGGACAGGGAACTGCTGGAGAGGGTCCAGCGTAGGGCAACAAAGATGATGAAGGGAGTGGAGCATCTCCCTTATGAAGAAAGGCTGAGGGAGCTGGGTCTCTTTAGTTTGGAGAAGAGGAGACTGAGGGGTGACCTTATTAATGTTTATAAATATATATAGGGTGAGTGCCATGAGGATGGAGCCAGGCTCTTCTCGGTGGCAAACAATGATAGGACAAGGGGTAATGGGATCAAGCTGGAACACAAGAGGTTCCACATAAATTTGAGAAAAAACTTCTTCTCAGTGAGGGTGACAGAGCACTGGAACAGGCTGCCCAGGGGGGTTGTGGAGTCTCCTTCTCTGGAGACATTCAAAACCCACCTGGACATGTTCCTGTGCGACCTCACCTAGGCGTTCCTGCTCCAGCAGGGGCATTGGACTAGATGATCTTTTGAAGTCCCTTCCAATCCCAAACATACTGTGATACTGTGGTCATTCCTCCACATGACAGGATACCTGTGCAAAGATTTATTTCTTTATCTTACCCATTACTGAAGTGCCTGTTAGGTCAAAACACCCCTAACTAGCCATGCAAAATAGGCACTTGCCAATGACAGAATTTTTCTTCAACATCTCTTCATCTGCTTCTTTAAAAAAGGGATCAGACCCAGAGCTACCTTGGTAAATCCCAGACCCAGAGAGATTCCCACATTGCTGGTTCCAATGGATAAAGAATAATACAGCAATTAAGAGATAACCTGACTAAACTTAATGTAGCTTGGAAAATCCAATCTCCAGACAGATTTTCCTGCTGTCGAACAACGGAGCAAAGGCAAAGTGAATCTTCTTTGGGTAACATGCAAAAAAGCAAACTTTGCACAGGCTACCCACTTCAAAATCACATTAAATAACAAAGACATTGCCTCCTCTAGGAGTTATGGAGGGCAGGAACATTTTGTTTTCATAGCATAATTTGGTACAACTGACTCAACACAATCAGATAATGCTGATCACTTCTGCCTCTATGTATGTCTTTTGATGCTGGTGCCAGGGCATGCCCTTGAGAGGTACGGGAAAAAGCATAAGCGAAGAATTCCTGGGCCTGTTCATGTTCTGAACAGGAACCCGTCCTCCCATAAAGAATCCGTGGAGCTTCCCTGCACCCACACAAAAATTTTTCTGTAAGAGATGTGAAATACAAGAGTGGAGGCTGGAAGTGGGCTCAGAAGCACAAGTGTAAACAGGCTTCTGCTGCAGCACAGGGAAGGTGCCCAAATAGGTGACAGAGAGGGACAAAAGCCATAAAATAACAAGATCCTCATTTCAAAAAAATGATTGTTTTCCTGGGCAGCTATCTTTTTGCTTGGATGCTATAATCAAACCCTGGCATATACTACCTATGCAAAAGAAGAATTACAAGAACATGATGAAGACAGAAAGGTCAAGTCTGAAAACTGCAAAACACCAACTGGTATCTTTTGATTTAGCATTTTTTAATAACACTTTTTGTCTGTTTGTTTTGTTTTGTCTGTTTGTCCTGCTCCTTCACTACATCCTCGTCTGTGGGGACTCTGCAGTACTCACTGCAAAGGCTGGGAGCATGTGCTTCTGCACAGTGACACTGAGGTCCCCAAACTTGCCCACTGAGAACCAGCTTGGACACAGCACAAGTTATAAAGTGGCTTTAGCTCAGAGTTCCCTCCAGGCTCATTACATCCCAGAAGCAGATTCTCGCCATAACAGCAGAGAAAGAAAACCCTTCACAGCTCAGACTGAACACACTCAGAGCTTCCCAAGCCTTCAAATATTAACCTCCAAAGCTCTAAAAACTCTTTACAGAGCATGTACGAACTGCATTTTTTGGCCTCTAACTTGGGTCAGATTTCAGTGAGTATTTATGATGCTGCAAAAAAAACCCAAAAACCAAAAACAAAAAACCAAAACAAACAACAACAACAACAAAAAAACCCAAAAACAAACAAAAACACAAACAAACAAAACAAACAAACAAAAAACCTCACCACTTTACCCCAAAGGGATTTCAGATCCCACTTCAGAAGTATAGGGGCATAAGGGCTCCTGCCAGATTTTTTTTTTCACATAGCAAAACAGTATTTACCTCTAACCTTGCACTTAGCAGCTTCTTAAACTTGTTGACTGCATTTTTCATTAAAAAACTCAATAGGCTGAGGCAGACACCTTTTGGAATAAGCAGATAAGATGAAACAACTCTTAGAAGCAACTGAAAATGAAGTCTTACAATGTGAGGCATTTGCCAATGCTAGTAATAGACAATGAGATGAGTCCTAGCTATAGAATACAAACATATTTATATTACAAACATGAAAGAAGGCTGAAAAGCCCTTAAACCATTCCATTAACAACTTCTCCTGTAAGAGACAGTGTCTCAGACAGCATCTATCAAAAACTAAAGATGATTGCTCGCTTACACTTCACAATGTTTTTCCCTGGAATCAGTTATTGTAAAGACAGTGGAATTAGATTTAAAGTCACCAAAGTAGAAATAGATGTACAAAAATGACCCTATTCTTTATAGGCTTTCCCTCTTTATTTGACAAGAAAATGGAAATGAACACATCACAATTAAAGTGGAGATGGACGACAATATCTCTGATCTCTGTGGATAATCCATCTCAGAATACACTGCTGTATTTCAGTTTCGAGACAAACCAAAATCTGCATTAACAGGCTTGATTTACTTTCAACTACAGAAGGAGAAAAGCATTTCAAAGTCATCAGCATAGCTTATCCAAGCTGTATAAGGAGGAGACTGGTATTTCTTCTGCCATGGTTACCCTCTTTTTATTCTAGAATGATGGAAATAAAAAGCCAGCTACTATTCTAACTCTACTTAAAATATCACAGTGCAAAACATTATCAATGGGACTACCCATTTTGCAGTCAGTTCCATGATCACCACTTTTTCCAAATTTCAAGGGAAAAATTACCTTACAGGACTGAAGGAACATCAACAGTAGCTTTTCATATGGCAATTCTCAAGACTCAAAGAAAAAAAATCTTACACAAGGCTGTGGCATTTTATTTCACTATAAAATGCAGCTCATAGCATAATCATATTAGATTTTATAATTTTTCTCATCTAATGAACTTTTCTCCAGTTCTTCTTTGTACTCTAATATTTTTGTTTCCCTCTGCAGTTGTTAAATCTACTTTCATGAACATGTGCTAATTCACAGTATAATGGGAAAAACAGAAATCCACTAATAATATTAAAATGTCTTATACAATGATTTTGTTTTGCCTCTGAATGACTTCTGACTAGTCTATAAAACCATAAAACACTCTAAGTGATTCAACTACCACCTCCCCCAGCAAAGGGCAGCCAGGGATCATACCAGAACTTCCCGGTGGTCTCATGCTGAGCTATCTGTCCCAGACATGTGCAACAGAGAGACAACATTCGGCTCAAAATAACCTCCTCCATATTTATTAGCTTCACAAGTGATGGTCAAATGAGCACAAGCCACATCATGGAAAAAAAATCAAAAACTTTGTTGCTGAAGCCAATTTGGAATATTGCATCTGATAATACACAGAATAAGCCCTCTTAGAAAAAATGTTAGTGCTGTCATCTGCCTACCAAGTATCTGCAGCAGAGGCAATGTTAATAACAAGTTACCCTTGTAGAGGGGTCAAAAGGACAGTGCTGGTAAAACAGAGATGACAGACAACAGGCATCAGGGAAAAGATTAATATCCCTACACAGTCATACATCAAGGAACTCAATTTTTGCCTGTAATCCCAAAACTGCTGAGAGTAGGATTATTTCTTCTTTTCCTATTACTAAGAAGAAAGAAACCACTCATGGGAATAGGGCACTGCTAAATGTGAGTCCTTATGTGAGCAGAAAGGTTGCACTTAGGTCCTAGCGCAAAAAAAAGCTGTTCCATATGTTCCCAAGCAGTGGTCCCACTGCAAGTGAGACTGGAGTTTCATTCTACAGTGTAAAATCAGTGTAGAGAGAAGAGGAGCTTCACACAGCCTTTCATAGCAGGCTAATAGCAAGAAATGCCCTAAATCGAGACCGAATTTTCTGTACCCCTGACTGGCCCCCAGGTACCTCCCAATATTATCTTTTAAATTGAGAGGACTTTTACAGATGAGGGTTTAATGAGATTAAGCAATACATCTAACATAGCAAAAAGGGTACACTTTCTAAAATGACATAAAAAAAGCATTAGTGGTGTCACAACCACCGAAGTAATGATATCATAACCTTAACACTCCACTTTGTCAGATAATGAAAAATGTCTTTTTAAGACAACTGAAGGCTATGCATTTTGGTTTTCTTTTTCTTGGAGCACATGCTCTTCATAGCTATTAGTAGATAAGTTTGACAGCCTGACAGAGAGCTACCACCTTGGCAAGGACAAGCTAAGAGACCTTCTCTCTGTAACCATGCAAAAGCAGAGGGGAAAAAAGGAGGAGGGAGTAGGGAGAGTGAGACAAAAGACATGAGGATGGTAATAATATTATCATTCTCTCATAGCTGGCAGGGCAGCACTTACTTCAGAAATACTGGGATATTGAAGAACTGCAGGCCTAGAGCATGTGTATTTGTAAAAAAACAAACAACAAGAAAAAAAATGCCAAAAAAACCCCTTGCACCACATCAGGGCAAATTAATGTGGCCACAGAACAAAAGGGGGAGGTGCCAACCATCCCTCCCAGTGGCCTTGCAATCAATGTGGTGGGGTGTGGAGCTGGTTGGAAATTTTCCAATTCAACTTTTTTTTTCCTACTGAAAAAAATGTGGATTCCCTACAACTGGGTTTGAGCAGAAAGCAGGCTGCCGGGCTCCCCTCACCACCTGCACATACTGCCTGCCCCAAGCTGGTAGGGCTTCTGCCTCCCCTGCCCTCTAGGAGCTCATAGGGCCTGGAGCTGCAGCCTGGAGGTCCAGGTCCCCAGGTTTCCAAAGTAAGTGGCAGGAAAATTAAATCTGTATTTCTGCCCTAGGAGAGCTTTGCAATTGTATTATTTTCACCAGAATCAGAATGGAAACTTTTTCGCCCCAAGAATATTAAGTTTCTTGTAGGACAAAATTCAAGCATCATAAGCATCTTCCTTGCATATGCAGATGAAGCAACAGCTCAAGCCCCCAGCTACCTAAAAGTGCTTTGCAGTGATGTCAGTGGCAGTGGATCAGACCTTAGCTGCAGTGATAAGCATGAGAGAAATGATACAAAAACTGCAGGATTTATGTCTTGGCCAGGGAGGGGGAGGACTGCGGAGGATTTGAGGAGGACTGCAGACTTAACCCAGACCCCAGCACTGATAACACATACTGCTGTTGCCACATGCCTTAAGAAAAGAAAAACGGAAGATGATTGACTAGATATACAGGAGTTACACTCGAGAGTAATCTTAACATCAGAAGGGTGGAATTCAAGAAATTATTGGGATATGAGGGGAACTAGATAACAACTTGATTAACAACCAACAGGGCTGGAACTTGGCTTCTACAGCAGCCCCCATGCTTTCACACTAGAAAGAAAACTGCAGAAGATAGCTCAATGTAGCTGATTTAATTTATTAACATGCAGTAATATTCACCTTGGTAAGGACATGTGTACAAAGGCCTTACAACTCTTATAATGGACACAGTGATAAATAAGGTCTCCTGAAGGAATGGAAGAGAGATGGCATTAAGAACGTAACACTGTCAGCCTTATATTGCTCTGATTACCAGAGTTGGGCACGTACAACTTTTAAGTCAAACTGACAAGATCACCAATCCCTTTCTTTGCCTTTCACTCTAATTCATACTTCGTATGAAGTAAAATATTATTTTTAAAAACTGACTTATCCAATTACTATCTGCCAGAGAAACTTT
The DNA here is from genome assembly GCF_964273445.1 of Streptopelia decaocto. NCBI lineage: Eukaryota > Metazoa > Chordata > Aves > Columbiformes > Columbidae > Streptopelia > Streptopelia decaocto. Next base: position 130,205,242 of record NC_138655.1, on the reverse strand, counting down.
TTTCTCCTGCCTTATGTCCATAGCACCTCTCAATGTTGGCAATGCCACTACTCTAATTAAAAAAATATATATTTTAAAAAATTAAATATATACACTATCTGATTATAAGCCACAATTCCAAACTTGGAAGACTAAATCTTTTACATTAAACTGAGATGCTGCTCATTACATATATCATTCTAAGGCATATATTATTCTGTTGAAGCATTATGCTCAAAGAAGGACGCAACCGTTTTTTCATGAGAGAATATTCAGCAAAGGCCAGGAGCTGGTTCTAGCCTTGTAAATGTTTAAGATAAACTCTAAAGCTGAGAATACTATATAAAGCTCAAGCTCATTATCAGGAACTCCAGAACCAAACTCTCTCACATAGAGGGACACAGGCTTCTAACAGCAAGTGTGAGAAAGCACTGAGTAAAAAGAAAAAATTTAAAAAAACCCCTCCAAAGTTCATGTTTAAAATAAAAACAATTTATTTAACTGCTAGCCCAACAGCAGGTGTTACAAAGTAGAGTTTGTATCCTGTGTTTCAGTGGTTGTTTTCAACTAAGTTAGATATAATGTGGTGATTTCTTTTGAGAAAAGCATACATTGCTATGAATATAATTTTCTTGAGTTTGGATGATGGTTTTATCTCCCTCCAAAATAGCCTGAAATGGCCAGCCTTTTTACTAATGCTTTCTAATGGTTCTTTTCTTGCTAATTAATTCATGCATCTAAATCATTCAAAACCAGACAAGCCACTAATCACTCGCAGACTTAATAACATATCCTAAGTAGACAGCAATGCATAGAGGATGCAATAAGGTTGCCAAAAAGAAAGGCAAAACAAGTCAGGAGGAAAAATAAAGCTCACTCCTTCTACCTAATAGCAGGAGATCTGATTCTGCATTTATTATGTAGATAACGTGCTCACTGACATCAATGAATAGTTTACTATAGAAATGAGAAAAATCAGAGTGTTTCTATACAGCATGCTTTTTCCTAATGTTACACACATGGGAGCAAATTAAAGGCTTCTGTTGGTTTTGGTTTTTTGCTTTGGTACAAGGTTTTTGTCCACATTCAGCAAAAGTAAAAAAAGAAAAGAATGAGGGAGGTGGGAAAGAGTGGGTTAAGCAGTGGTTGTCAGCAATAATTCATTCAAAAGTGGAGATTATAGCACACAATAAATAAATATTATGGCAAGATTGCAACAAGGAAAAGAAGAAGGTGCTTTCTTGCATGTCTATGAAAAGAATACTGCTATAAAATGATAAATTTAATTAAAGTTTCATGTATCGAGGAAAATCGAAGCGTCACAAACAATAAAAATTACCAAAATATATGTCACTCACCACATTATGAAGTAATATTTTGTATTTCTCTCATTTTATGATTTTAAGTGATCCCATATTAAGTTACTTTTATATTGTTCCAGATGGAACCATGTACTTTCATCCTTCTTAACTAGCTACATGCTCTAAAAATATATTTCAGTATGAATGCTGGGAGTTTCTTCTCTGCTTTCTTTAGATTATACAGTCGTACCCAACTTTACGAGGGAGGTAAGTTAGTTATAGCAAGGGCAATCTCAACATTTATTGAAGTTATCGAATGAAAAATGCATCATTACCATGGCAACTGGTAAATCACATGGTGCAATGAGATGCAAGGCATCTTGAGTGAACACTCATCTGTGCACTTGTGTGTCCTCCTCTGCACAGAATGGTTCCTTTGTGGAGGAACATGCATAATTTCACTCTCTTCTACAAAAAGTTGATAGAAGGAATCCAAAATGTAATTTTTGCATGGGGCAATTTCACCAGATCTATCATTAGAATAGGAACAAATATTGGAAAAAAGATGAAACATAGAATGTTTTGCTAGAATTTACTTCAATCAACACCACGGAACCTTACAAATGACAGAGTAAGCCTCTCAAACTCACTTGGCATCCTTGGCATCAGAAGGTCGTTCACAACAGCACTGGAAAAAAATTCTTCCTGACAGCGTGAAGGGCTGCCAGACATGCAGCAGCACATCACACTGGGGCAGCTGGAGCTGTTACGGCCTCCAGCCATCTGCCCCACCCTTCTGATGGGGTGTTGGTGACCCCAAAACAATGGCATCTGGCCTACCCTTGAATCAGCCCTGAACCATACTGCTGCATGTCTTGCCAGGCTCTGATATTATCAGCATCTAATGCACAACCTCTCCCTGAGAGGCCCTCCCCTCATCCCCACTCTTAGCGAGACAACTCTTTCTGGAACAACTCGTTCAAACCACATTGCTCTACTGGCAGTCCCATCTATTAAGTGTCAAACATCCATCTATCCCTGGGTTTTGACTGTACTTCCCTGATGCCCTTTTCTAGATCTTCTTCAGCCACTATCATGCACACACAAGGCTCGTTGCCCATCCTTTTAATTCACCATGAGGTGCAGCATCAAAAACATATTCCCAAGTAATCGCCCTTGCATCACTCCCTTTCTCCTTCCTCAAAATATCTCTTCCTTCTTGACCTTCTGACCGACCTGAAGTGGTGTTACATCTCTAGGGAGAGACAGAAGGCCACATCATGATGCCACTTGCCAGCTTCTGATATCACACTGTATGCACTGTGGTTTCTTCAGCCAGCAGGGGCTCCACTTGGGGATGCAAATGTCCACTGACATGTATCTTCTCCTGATCCCATTGTCTTCCTCACACCACATCCTATTACCATCAGACAGCATAGTATGGACTACACAAACACTGCCAACACTTATGATGACACCTAAGAAGTATCAAAACTGTCACGTATCTCCAACCTTGACTTCCCTTCCTCCATTTCCGTCTTTGATTCCTTCCTGATCTTTATAAAACTATACAAGTTATATAGCTTTCTATAGGTTTATAGTCTTTTTCTGTATAACCTTGAGATCCCATTTAACCGACTTCCTCCTCCTTACTCAGGAAATTATTCTTATGTCATAAATCTCAAAAAGTCACCCTATCTCATAAGTCCTTCCAGTAATGACTTCTTAAACCTGTTTACTTTGTCATTGCTGGGCTCTTCCTTCCCACCCACTTGGTCATTTGCTATTTGACCTGATCTTTGACAGGTAAGAAGATGCCGTGGGTGAAGAGACACGCTCTGGAATTCATCAGCTGTCACACAGCATTTGAGTAAAGGAAAGATAAAGTGAGATGTGTGAACAAATGACCAGGTCTTAACTCCCTAATAGAACCCTGTGGAGAGGGTTACAATATCCAAGTACTCCAGGGAAATAACTAATGATCCTTTGTTCAGTTCAGTCATGTTTCAAAAAGCAATTGCCTGAGTTACTAAGTGCTTGAGACTGCCTCAGTAATTGCAATGATTTATTTTATGCATCATCATAACTACAGCACTAGGTCAGAAGGACTTGTGCCTTATGGATGCCTTGAATTTTAACACAGGCGTTGGAGGATTAGGAGACTGCAGTCAGAAACACAGAGACCACAATGATTTGATGTGGGGGGGAGGGAAGACAAAGTCTTTAAAATCCTAGGTATCTAAACCATTAGGTTTCTTTTGGATTTTTAATAAAATGAATTATATTTTTCAGGTCATCCTAAGCAGAAGTTGCTTACATTTTCCTCTGCTCCCTTAAAGTGCAAGAGGCTACAATCTAATGAACACCTCTCTTAGGATTTTTTTTCCCAGTGTAAGTAGTGAATGTACAGTTCACAGTGTAACTACCCACTCAGTACAGAGAAAAAACAAGCAAACAAACAAGCCTGTTGTCTCTATCTTATACCTCTCTCTACTCCAGAGGAAACTCTCCCTGTGCAAAGCGTGTTTCTTCACCCTACCATTAGTCTCTACTGGTGCCCTGGTTGCCTGTTAACAACCAGCAAAGAGGGGGATGAGACCTTAGGCTCATGAGCATTTACTTGACACAAGAAGTACAATTTTACACAGAGCTACTCACCTGACCTACCAAAACAATGCTGCACCAAAGGATATTTTGTGAGAACACACATCCCTGATGCAGGAGGATGTGTTTGCTCAGCAACAAAAGGGTTTGATTAGCAACTCCTCAGGCATCTCCATCCTCCTGACAACAGTTTAACCCCATTCCCCAGTCACCTTTCCTTTTAGCTATTTGAGGCTTCACTGGCACAGAAGGACATTTTTAAGGATAATGATAATTTGAAGTGCTGTCATCATCAGAACTTTCAGGCTATGAAGATCTTGAAGACACTTCCCCTCTACCCCCATAGAGTTCAAACTCTTCTCCCATGATAACTGAAGTAAAAGCATTGCTAACCTTCAGCACTGTTTTTCCAGTTGCTATTTCAAGGTTAGCAATGTGAAAAATACTAAACTAACCCAGTATTCAAGGTCAAAGTAAAAAATGAAGCAATTATGGTTCACAGTAACTTTCATTCATTTGGTATTCAGGACGCATTCTTTCTGGATATCAAATCACAAAATCATTGCCAATTCATCAGATTTTAAGCTTTAGCTTATTAAAAATTAGACTATGCTAAAAATGAAATGCAGTTTTTTATTTGATCTGATTAAGAAGTTTCTGTACAGCATGATCTAAGCCTCTAATTATCTATATCTCTACATTATCTCAATTGTTATTCCAATATAAGCAAATTTATAACAATGCATTTTAATGAAAAATATATACTAAAAAGTGGTAAAGCAATAGACGTCAAGGAGCTGAATGTCAAGATGCTGAAAATGAAAATGCTTCTCTACATTGTGTGTGCCAGAAAAACAAGAGCTCACATGACATTTGGCAGTGATTTCCCATGATGAAGCAATTCTTCAGGGCCTTCATTTTCGTAAAAGCCCAGCCTATTTAGAGCTAGCTTCTAGCTCCCTGCCCTTAACAATGCCATGCAGATAAAGTTCATTAAATATATTGTTTAAGGTAGGAAAGCAAAGAAGTTTTGCTGTAGCAAGCACTTAACATGTTGATGGCAAATCAGAAGGAAAAAAGTAAAAGGATTGGAACGAATTATTTGGCAGAAAAGCAAAAGTGATACGAGCATATTGATATAACCTGTTGTGCTGCATTAGCAAAATTGTCCAAACGAAGAATCCCCAGAATGGGAACTATTATTGGATCTTTATCAACAGGATATTTTTCAAGCAGGCTGGGCACCCAACCATTTGACGCAGATCTTTTCCATGCACAAGAGCACTGGCATACTGGAAACGACAGTGTTAGTGAATTACAGGGAAAAATGCAAATGCCTTTGATTTTATAGTTAATTTTTACATTACAATGGTCAAGCAACTTTTACAGCTTGTTGATATTTCTGCTGGACTGCTAAACCTTTATTTCTTCTTACATCAGGTAAGACATGAATTTCTAACATAATTACTTGAGTAAATTGCTTTTTTTTTTTTTTTTACTGTTTCTATTCTCAGGGGATCCTTAATACATATTGAACATCACACAAATTAAAAACTATTAGCATTTTAAAACAGCAGTTATATGCATGATGTACTGTATAGCTTTTGTCTAATACAAATATTTACAGTTTACATGTCACTGCAATGAAACCAGTATGTGTTGATTGATTAACCAGTAAATATCAGACAGAATTTAAGTGCACTGCAACAGCAGCTGAAAAGGAAAATGGTATAGTAGAATTGTAGCCTTTTTTCCCTACATAATAGAAAACTAAGTTTTGCACCAGGGAAGAGATAGCCGTATCTGTATGTACACATATGCGTGTCTGTGTGACAGCTGAGGGTGGGAGAGCGAGAACAGATGAATTACAGGGAACATACGGCCACCCAGTGCAAGAATGGAGCAACTATGTTCTACGGGTGGCTGCGGATCCCACACGAATAAGCACAGGTACCCACAGCTATGTTGTAAAATTCAGTTCCTGCATAGGTTCTTACAAGGAAATGTCTAAAATGAAATAAGAGAGGCAGATTATTAGGAGTCTCCTGAAATGAAGGCTATAGCTGCTCCTCTGAAAAAAAATAATAAAAAAATAATAATAAAGGCCACCTTTAAGAAAGTACTTGATTTGGGGTCCCACATTAAAAATCTGTCACCTGAAGAAATCTGTTAGAGTTTAAAAGGGAAGCTTCTTCAGACTAGCTATAGCATCCTTCAGCCAGCCAGTGCACCAAAACTACTCAAACACTACATCAGTGCGAGAGAACATCCCGAGAGCACTCGCTCACAATGCTCCTGACAGCAGGGAAGCAGCACTTCCATGTACAAACAAGGATCTGAGACACAGAGACATTCGATCATTAGCCCAAGGTCCCAGAGGAAGCCTGTGCAGGACGGGAAGTTCCTGAGTCCCCATCTGACACCCCAACTCCACCACCCACCCTTCCTCTTCAGGGAGACAGCTACTGTAACATGTGCCTAGAAAGAGTTATCTGCAAGATAATGCAGTGAAGAGGCAGCCTAAACCTATCATTTTTTCCGTCAGCAGGCACTGGATGGAGAGTAGGGGAAAGGTGATATACACAGCCCTGATGTCCTTGAGGCAGGGGCACAGAAGTTTGTATGAGTCTCAGATGTAATTCCGGAGATTCAGGTTTTGATCTGAAGAACTGAAAAGGAGATTGAAACTTTTCAGAAACTGCTAGATGAAAACCTGATGCCATCTGAAGAGAGGAGGAGGAGGGAAGTGTCAGAACAGATGGGTCACCGGAAAAAGCAGCTTCTTTGTGTTACCAACTGAGACTGTGTGTAAATGACTTGTTATTTCTACAATGTGAAAAAAAGTTCCATAAGTAGTCCTTGTAAGCAATCAGCTTTGCTTTTAGCAAGTTTTGCAGTCTGTTTAATTAATAAACATATACAGCGCATGCACACATAGGCACGTATCTCTGCAGAAGGAGAACCGGGGGGCCACGAGCACCCTACGTTCCTTGGTGGAAGAGGATTCTGCCATATCCTTAGTAAAATCCTGTGAAAGGTCCCAGATGCAGAACGCCATCACCTGCAACATACAGGATTTTGTGGGTTCCCACTGGGGCACTGCTCAAAGTTCTCTGGAAAATCTTGCAATGCCAATGGTAAAGCAGGTAGGACAATCCTCCACTCAGGGTTAATTTACTCCTTCAGCCTCTGCAGGGAACAGGAGGAAAGACCTCAAGGCAAAGGGAGTTTTGTTTAGAAGTCACATGCTTCTTTTACACAAGTTCATCAAACCTAGGAAACCAAAAAGAAATCAATATAGCCCAATGATTAGCTCACTATAGGTACTGTGTACAGACTGACAGATTATTTAGACAGACTGAATCAATGTGTTGATTCCACAGAAAAGATTCAGGTTTCACACATGAGGAGACAAAGCCAGAGTGCTGGCATACTTTCCAGCCTGTACCATCCACACAAGAAAATCCAGGCTTGAATGTGCCTGGTTTTTAGCTTGAAACCTGAACAACAAGGATTTGCATGTGAGAACTAAAATTCTGACCTCTTCACTCCAGCCAGCTCTGATTAGTGTCTTCTCCCATGACCCTGAGCACATCAATTCTCTCTATTAACCTGCTAAATATGGCCAAACAGCATATTTGCAAACACAAAATCAATGTAACTGCTGTAGTTCTATCCACATATATATTTTAAAGGTTCCTGTGGTGAATAATCCCCTACTTGCAATACCAAAAGTATTTGGCAAAAAGGCTTAAACTGATACTGTATTTAATAAATATCAGTGCCTCTAAAAAGGGAAGAGACACTGTGATATTGCAACCAAACAAAAAAGGTGACGAATAATTGCATTCTTTGCTTGTCTCCTACTCTACCAAAAGAGCACGTTCTCCTTTGTTCCTGCCATCACTGGGCTAAGTAGAAAAGCAGGCATGGGTTTATTGCCCCCACCTCCCTGAGAAAATTGAGACAAATTAAGGGACGGGGCTCTCAGTCCAAACACTTCAGGTGAGACAGCAGTGTCAGCCAGGCTGGCAGGGGACAGAGCTGAGGCACCGCACAACCAACAAGAGATTGTGAGCTGTGTGGCTTTCCCTTGATCAAACAAGGCTGTGTACTTCAGCATCACGCCCTGCATTACCCCCTGCTCAGGGCTTGCCCTAGTTCAGAGCTTGGAAATCCATGTAAGGTTTGATCTCCAGCAAGCTGTTAAAGGAAATATCAGCTGCTATTCATGATCTTCCTGAGTTAGGTCATTCTATTATTTTCCTAGTCACCAGATGAGGCTAAAGTACTTTTTCCTGCAACCAGCAAACGCTGTCGCTCCCACACGTCAGAGCCTTCCCTACTCGGATGCGCCCGTTCCAGTGACTGATAAAAAAAGCTGGGAACTGCCCGACACGTGGTATCTGAAAATATATTCGAGGAAGGCTGCAAGGTCATCGCTAATTTCAAGCCCTGTTTCATGTTTCTACATGAAACATCTAATTAAAACTTTTCACTGGGTAGTTAAAACGAAATTCATGCATATGCACTTGAGACCTCATTTTCACGTGCTGTGAATTAGAATATAGGAGGTGCTGCACACAGCGGTAGGAACACTAATCGAGGAAGGAGAGGAGAATACCTGCTTTGATTTAGAGGAAGACAGTCAGCAAAAATACCGCTAATCACCTGGGTTTTCATTCCTTTGCTCTTTGAGCTGCCACACAGAACTAGGAAAAATGAATGCAAGTGGTGTATTAACTGCTACCAAATCAGCATTCTCCACAGGTGACCGTGTGTCAAGCACATCTTGCAAAATGCCACCACCTTCAAGGCTGTGGTGTGACAGAAGCATTGGACCCTAAGGACTATATACCCTGCTCTCACCAAAAAATACCGATTAACATCAGCAGAAGCTGATTTAAGCTTTAAAATGCAGGCACAGTGACTGACAGAATGGCCATAGCAAAAGGACAACATTTGGAGATTTAAGGTGTGTCTCATGATTAAAATAAATAAACCTTGGGAAAAAAAGGAAGCCTGCAAAAAAATACAAGGTCAGGTTGTCCTTCCTTTCTTGCTGTGGAGAATCATAGAATCATAGAATGTCTTGAGTTGGAAGGGACCCTTGAGGATCATCGAGCCCAACTCCTGTCTCTGTAGAGAAGGCTTCAGCAGTGGAGGCAGAGATAGACAATTGACAGCTGTCCCTTTTCCAAAAACCACCACATCTCATTCCCACCCCATACCCATATCCCTGTACCATAAGGGAAACTGATACAGTTGGAAAGTAATCCCCCAGGAAAGGTGTATTTATTTTAGTTTTCAGCTGGATTATTCCCTGGTCTCTTCACAGAGCAGCACAACATGAGGCAGGCCAGGGCCAGGGAGAAGCAGTCAGGGCAGGGATGCTGTCAATGGCACATCTGTTGAAGTGATGCCTGTGGACCCAGAGACTGCAAAGTGACTGCAACTGCTTGGCCTTTCCTCAGCTATGCTCAGGTTTTTAAAAAATATCCCCCATGACCCTCAGCATTTCAAAGTCCAACCCACTTCCAGATTGTGGGGATCCCCAAACCACCTATCAAGGATCTCAAAGCAATTCATCAACATTCATTAACTACTGCAGGTTTTATAGCACCCCTTCAAGGTCCTACATGCTTAAGACCCTATTTTATATCTGGGTAAACAAAGGTGCAGAGAAGTGACGTGATTTGAAGAAAGTTACATATTAAATAACCGATGCAGTCAAAAATAAAACTTCAGTGTTCTAGCTCACAGGTTTTAGCCTGCGAAATACCACGTGCCCTTTTTACCCCTTTTAGCCCAGTAACTAAGGTATTGTCCTGTACAAGAATGAGTCACCGTTCCACACCAAAGAAAGCCCAGCACACAAAATGTGTAAATGGAATTTCCTTCTATACAAAGTAGTTTAATGTTATAGAATAAATCAAAGAGGTATAAATTAGACTTTCTTGTCTTTTTATCACTAGGCTGAGCATCTGGAGGAAATAAAGCATTATGGGAATATGTAACTTGCCTCAAAGGAAAACAGTGAGCTTCCCACTTGACGTGTTCCTGTACTGTGCTCACAACACATCATGTGAGCACAAGCATGACTCCTTGCAAGTGCTTTGTATTTACACAAAGAAGGACCATATAATCTCACCACTATTTTGTACTCCTGGCAAGAGGGCATTCTCCTCCAAACTTTGGCCACATTAAACAGACTCAACAAAAGAATAATAAATTCTCTTAAAAGTATATAGTAAATAAAAGCACTTTTCTTATTTTAACAAATGTGTTGCAAGAGACTGAAACAAAGTTTTACTAGGAGCCAAATGATCCCAATCCTACATCTGAGCAGGAGGATCCTTATCTCTGGCAAACTTTTCCCATTTCAAAAAGATGCCTGTGCCTGTTCTGCACTGAAAAAATCCTAGGACCTGCAGAAGACTTCTTGTCTCAGAAGATAAAAAGGTTGGCTTATGAAGAACAAGTGATCACCTGGGGCTATGCCTTCATTCCAGCAGATCAACCATCTGGAACAGGACACTGTCCAGAACATGATGAAACTAGATTCAAGTCCTTGTTCCTCCTGATTCAGACCAGAGACTTGAACTTCAGGTTACCTCCACAGCAAGCATGTACCTACCTCTTAATTACTTAAGCTTACTCAACATGGAGCTATAAACTGACAACCTCACTAATATACTCATTTTTTTCTTGGCTTGTAGTTGAAGACTAAGTCATACATGCAAACTATTGTCTTGCCCTGGTACAGCTCTCTCTGCTAATGCTGGCGGATCTAAGAGATAGGAAGGGAAATAGCAAACTCCTGTACTGACAAGCTAAATCCATTCTGTTTCAATGCCTTCAGAAATCTATACCATCTCATGGCTATTTAAGCCATTAAGGTTTCTTCAAAACCTTTCACTGTACTATAGTTGTTATGTCCACTTGATACTCATTCTGCCAGAGATGCAAAATAGCCTCCAAAAGCCAAAAGCAGTAAATCTGCATTCAGGCTACCGAATAGATCTGTCTGAGCTAGAGCAGACACAACAAAAGTTGTGGGGTTTTTTTAAAGTAAAGCACAGATTTCAGTCACTGATTGCATACAGACATCATTTGATGTCACTGTTTTAAAGAATATTTTTCTCTTGGAGCCCTGATGACTGACCATCAACTCCACAGTACGTCAGCGCAAGGCCACAGCTTTGTCGTGCTAACAAAAACTGCAACTCTGGACATGTCCTGACATTCGTTCTTGTCTCCTTGCAGGCATCCAGCTGGACAAGTAGGTGCACCCTAAAATAACCTTGATGTGTCATGGCTGGAATTTCCTCAAAAAATTCCTTGGTTGTGGGTGATCTACACAACCCAAGGCTCTAAATCATTAATCTTCTTTTGTAAGCCTTTTAACAGCTTCAGCCTAGCCACCAACCTGCTTCAATGAGCAATCATCTGTCTTCTTAATGAGACCAGTGATTACAAAAGTTAGTACCCAGTAAATTAACAAAACTGTTCTTCAGTATCCTTTGTCCTTCTGAAAACATATCTGCACCCTTATGATATAGCTCTTTCATCTTGACCCAGCTAAGTCACAGAGTCAATACATTCAAGCTGTAGGTACTTATATACTTTTAAAGAGTACTAACTCTAATTAATATATACATTAATCTGTAAAGGGATTATAAGGCAGATTTAGGAAACGTTCCCCTCCCTACTGATGCATGCTAGTGCTGGAAGAGCCCTCACCTAGAATACAATTTATATAGTCGAAGAAATTTGTTAATATTCTTAATATAATTAATATAATGTGTTCATTAGAGAATCTTAAATTTCCTTTGAACATTAGTGTCAATTTGCAGAAGGCTTATTCAGTTGATCTGACTATGAAAATGTCACTATAATCTAAAGAATATTTTCCCCATGTTGCTGAGGTGAAAAGCACTTTTATGATTTTGCTAATACAATGACACTACAAACAGACATGTTTTTCTTAATCAGTGCAATGCTTCATTGAAATAACTGGAAATACTGTACAAACGGCATCACATCTATTTAAAAAGCATTATTTAATTGAGCCCGTAGTTGCTTAGGAGTTAAAAAAACATATGATTTAGTACAAATATGCCTCAAAGACATTTAAAACATATGCCTGAGCAAAAAAGAAAGCTATGAGAAATTACTTCTAATGGCTTTACATACAAAGCTCGCTTTCTATATAATTAATGCTAACAGTAAGCAAACTTCTCAAAAAAGCAGGCTCATTTTATAGCTGAATATTTCAATACAGATTTTTCATCTATTTTCTGTCAAAGCAATTGTTTTATGATAATGAAATATTTAAATAATATAAAAACACAAATATCCAGTTTTACATTTCCCTGGGCTTCTAAGTGTGATTTGCATGTAATGATAAAATTAGAACTGCAAGCTTGCATAGGTAGCCCACATTTGATATTAATTTCTTTGCATTTTAGACAACCATTTCATTTTATTTATTTATCAATACATTGAATCTCATTGTAGGAATGCAACAGCACAGAGAAGAAACTTATCTGGCTGCTTAGAAGCTTGTTTACTAATATTTACTTTCTACTTACTAGCAAAACTGAAGTTTTAGGAAACCTGACACGTATGGTACGTTCAGTGCCTTAATTAAGAACCTTATTCTAACACATTAACAAGTAGGAATGGGGAAAAAAAATCACTACAATTTAATTGTTGCTTTCCTCGACAAGTCTGTGAACACCATTACAGTTAGAGCACTTTGCAAACATTATGTTCACCGGAGAGGAGCTGGCACTGTGTGCTGCAGAAGAACAATCTCCAGTTCCAACATACCAGTCTAACCTGGTCATAACAAGCTTGCAGTGCCAGAAATAAATAAGCAGCTCACATATAACAGAGTTTGAGCACAAAACTTTTTAAATTATAGGACTTCTTCAGAACACTTTTTTTTATCCAGACTATAAATCTGGAAAGAAATCATGGCATACCATAAACGTGAAACAAAAGCAGTATGGACTTTCTGACTTGGGTGCTTATAGTATGAAGTAAAAACATATGCCTGTGCAAAATCATTATATATATCACAGAATCACAGAATGGTTGGGGTTGGAAGGGACCTCTGGAGATCATCTAGTCCAACCCACCTGCTGAAGCACGTTCACCTAGAGTAGATTGCATAGGAATGTGTCCAAGTGGGTTTTGAATGTCTCCAGAGGAGACTCCACAACCTCTCTGGGCAGCCTGTTCCAGTGCTCTGTCACTCTCGAAGTAAAGAAGTTTTACCTTGTACTCAGATGGAACCTCCTATGCTTCAGTTTGTGTCTGTTGCCTCTCATACTATCACTGGGCACCACTGAAAAGAGTCTAGTCCCATCCTTTTGACACCCACCCTTGAGATATTTATAAACATTGATGAGATCCCCTCTCAGCCTTTTCTTCTCCAGGCAGAACAGACCCAGCTCTCTCAGTCTCTCCTCATAAGAAAGATGCTCTGGACCCCTGATCATTTTCGTAGCCCACCACTAGACTCTCTCCAGTAATTCCTTGTCCTTCTTAAACTGGGGAGACCAGAACTGGAGGCAGTGCTCCAGATGTGGCCTCACCAGGGCAGAGCAGAGGGGGAGGAGAACCTACCTTGACCTGCACATTGTTGACTCATGGTCAACCTGTTGTCAACCAGAACTCCCAAAGTCTTTCTCCACAGTGCTGCTTTCCAGCAGGTCCACCCCCAACCTGTACTGGTGCCTGGGGTTATTCTTCCCCAGGTGCAGGACCCTACACTTGACCTTGTTGAAATTCATCAGGTTCTTCTTTGCCCAGTTCTCCAGCCTGTCCAGGTCTCACTGAATGGCAGCACAGCCTTCTGGTGTGTCAGCCCTTCCTTCTAGTTTGGTATCATCAGCAAACTTGCTGAGAGTGCGCTCAGTCTCTCCATCCAGGTCACTGATGAACAGGTTGAGATATAGATACGCATATATATGTATATATATATTTCTCCCAATTTTACATCCTCCAGAACACATCCAAACTGAAGGAATCCATTCTCTCTGCCACCATAGTTCTAAACCAAGCTATCCTTCAGCAAACCACCCAACTGTCATGTATTTTCCCTCTTCCAGACCATCCGCTTTTTCTGAGAAAAAAAGAATTATATTTCATCTCCTTCTGAACTAGCAACCCAAACCAATCCATGCTTTACCTGCCTATTGTGGGCTACAGACCTCTGACACCACACCTTGAAGAATACCTTTAGGTACTTTATCTGCCTGAAAACCTCTGGAAGACCAGAGTACATCCACGTGTCATCTACTTTTCCTACATGAATCACTAAGTTCTGTCCTCAAACTCAGATGAAGATAGTGATTATTTATTTGAATGACAGGAGAGCCCACCAGTCCTCCTCACAGTCTAGCTCTGCATCTCATTCACTGTACAGGAAAAAGTCACTGGGGTCATCAGGTACCAAATTCTTTTATTAGGCTGAGAGCTCTTCCTTCTTCAAAGGAAAGTACAAGAATCAGCAAAGCTTAATCATACTACATTTGTGTTTGCTGTTAATGCTGGAAAGCCATATGATGTTGTACTAATCTGAACAAACCTGTTTTAGAAACACCATGGGTAGCACCAGAGGAGCCCCAATTCCACTTCCCACTATGTGCATGAGACACAGTACACGTAGAGAACTATGCATATGCACAATTCTAACCCTGCATTCAAGTTGTTGGGGTTTTCTTTGTTTGTTGCGTTTTTTCTTCTTTTTTTCTTTTTTCTTTTTTTTTTTTTAATATTCCTGGAGGAGAACAAACCAGAACTCCACTTTGGGCAAAAATTCCCCCGTGGCCATCTTGGAAGGAGCAGCTTTACTTCCAGGTGGGCGACAAAGCCCCCAGCCTCGAACAGCGCCAGTGCCCGGGGCTGGCTGGAACACACAGCCCTGCAAACCAGCAGTGTTTCTGCTGTGGGATGGGCTGCCCTGAGGCCAGCACAGCCAGCTGGCTATCCCAGCACAGGGAGAGAGGCCTGGCGGGGTGTTCAGGCGTCTCATTTACAGACCGAATGCCATCCCTTTGAGGAAGGCAGATCATCCATGAAAGCACAATTTGAGCTCCCCAGGAGGGAAAGCTGGTGAAAGCTTTAGCACAAGGATACTTGCTGAGAAATGAGGGTACTGTAGAGAACATGCAGAATCACTCCATTTCACTGCCTATGCCACGTGCCCATTACCCCATGTTTCTAAGAAAGTAATGTAAGAGTAAGCTATGCTTTTAATGATTTTTTTTTTTTAAATAAAAAAAAATAAAAGATGGGCAGGCTACACATAGTTTTGTAAGGATACCATACCCAGAACATGTTGTTCCTCTAACATTTTCAGTGAGCACAAGGGACTGGGCAGTAAGCTGATGCCAATGAACCTGCCATCACTTCTTCAGTAGCAGGATGAGATGAGGTCTCAAAGCCCACATCTGAGTAGTACTCACTACAATCCAGCCTACTGCATTTCTCCTCACAGAAGAGAGGAACGGCTGCCCAGAACAGCAAACTCTGCCCAGCCAGCCAATTCCTGCCACACACACATGCGCCAGAGCAGCTCTCAAACCACAAGGGAGGAAGGGAGGGAGAGGAAGGGGTGGAAGCTCACATCTTCCTGGACGTATGTGACCCACCAGCCCCACCACACCAAAGCGTGGGTTTCTTTCCAGTGAAAGTAAATTACCCGAGTCAGCTAAACTGAGAACCCTACAACAGACCTCGCCCATGTTCAGAAATGCCTTCTTCGTGACTATTCCTAATGAAATCAATAGGTTCATTGGGGGATTAGCAAATACATCCACATTGAGGACTGCAAGTGTCTCTGGTCATGGGCTGCCTGGGCTGTAAGGAACAGCCACATCACCCAGTGGCCTACCACAACCAGCAACGTGCAGAGCAGTGTGAGGAGAAGCACATCGGAACTTGTTACTGCCAGCACTACCTGCAAGATGTTCCCCACCCAGAAATAAAGGGGACATGAGGAATGACCTGTGCTTCTGCCACTTTTCAGGCAACATTTCTCTTCTTTGCCACCTCCTAGGTCTAAAAGTACATCCTTGCCCGAGAGCATTACACCCTTCAATGTGAGAATGAGCCGCTTGCTCCAGCTCCTGCTAAACTGGAGTCACTCGTCTCCTAAATAGCAGCAATTGCTAAGTACCATACTTTTCACAGGAGAAAAAAAGCTGAGCAATTATTCCCTTTCCATTTTTGGAACTGTAATCTGTGCAGCTACAGAACTGCAGCTGATATCACTGCACCCTTTATAAAGACCAGAGTAAGCAGCAAAAATATCCACTGTTTTTTTAAGTATCAGTCCCAACATTCCCCTCTCCCCTATGCCCACAGCATCTGTAATCTTGCTTTAAATCCTGAAACACAATTACAAATCTTCCATGGCTTAAAATCTTCTTTACTTAAGCATCTAAACTTTTAATTGCACTTTGCTGATACAGTTTAAAGACATATGGAAATTCTGCCAGATGTCCATGGCTAGTGGATCAGCTGAGGAACAATTCAATCTCAGGGATTTGAGCCTGGCTAATTACCCTCCTCCCTCGTGCACACCTACCGATACAATTACATGTTTAACTACACCAGACTAGAACTTAATACTGCTGAACAGAGCATGAAGCTTTGAAATAAGATTTCACCTTTCTCTTTTTCCTTTGTGCAGCCTTACTTTGGTAGGAATGAGCTTGCAGATGAGCTGAAAACTATTTCTTTTCTAAAGCACATGCCTTTTTTCTACTGTCCAGTGAGCAGAAAATAGAATAAATTACATATACATTATAGCAAGACACATAAGGACTAGGTGGGATTTTTGTTATTTCTTGCAGTTATTATCCTGGGCACCTTTAGATGAATATGCAATCAGAATAGAAATCTTTACGAGAACGAAATTAGGATTCATTGTGCTACAAGCAGAGCAGTCAAGTTTTACTGCATTTTCAATCCAGTTATTAACATCTGAATAAGTGCTTTCAGAAGCAATAAACAGAATGCTGCTTTTTTTGCTGTAACTTTTGGTTGAAAACACATTTTTTTAAGAAACTGCTGAATTCCCTACCCAGATCATTCTTTTTAATTCATAATTAAATCTCCAGCCAATATTTGCATCCAAATATACCAGTAGAAGGGTAATTTTAAGACAATTTAAAGTAAGTACTTGAAGCACTCATATACCTTATACATTATTTAAATACACCCTAAACCTCAAATATTTCATAATCACTAATTTGGTAGAAAGCATCCTGAAATCATCTGTTATTTCCTATAAGATATTAATAACAGTAACTGACAGCTAATGACAACATAATAATTTAAATGTGTTGACAATTATTGAACTGAACGCACTTCAGAGAAATGTAAATGCCAGAGGAGAGCAGCTACAGCTCCATGACTAATGTGTGCCCTGGATTCTGACCATCAGCTTTGCTATTTCAGTTTTGTGACCTAAATCTCCCTCCCCCACCAGAAAGAAACAGAAAACCCAAACAAGAAATGTCTTACTTGTTCTGCCTTCTCTGGTGGTTTTCTATCCGTCTGCAAAAACTGGCAGTTTTCTCTCGCCAGCTTCTGGACCAGCTCAATCCGTCCGATGTCATCTCTTCCCTGAAGCTTGCACAACACCCCTGCCTTAAGGGTGGGAGAAAGAGCAAACAGATACTTAAATCCACAATCCCAGGACATGACACCACCACAAATTTCAACCTTAAAAGAAATGCATCTGTTTTCTCGTATTTGTGGTACTTCGGTGCCGTTTGCTGAAGAAAAATGAGTCGCTGCTTCCGAGGAAACAACTGGAGAGGAGCTGAGGCGCATCCAAATCTCCAAATGTATCTACTTTGGAGGAACGAAGGCAGGGCTAACTAAATGAACCGCTCCTCTGCCTGTGACTATCAGATACGCTGTGTTTTATTTGTTCCTGTCAGCCTGTTTCCTGTTACATAAGAGAACAAGAGCAAGAGGTTAAAAACTCATGGGAAAGTTAGCCAGGAACAGCCCTGGAAAAAGAATGAAGCGCAACACAAGGCACTCCTAAAAATAACAGGCTCCAACTCCCCCTGCTCCAGCTCCAACCATTTTTCACGCATGCAATCCATAAGAGTTAAGAGACAGTTGTGCTACATTTATTTATTCTGTAAATAACAAATCAATATCTCCTGATTTTACTTAGGAAATAAAATGAGATTTGCTTTAAAAACTATGTTAGAACTATTTTCTTGGCTAATGTTCTGCCAGTTACTCAAGCTATGCCAACATTGTTTCATCAAAACATTCAGCACGGGCTGTTTTATAAAAATGCCATATATATAAAGATGGATTTATGCATGCACACAGGCATACCAGACCCATCACAAAGTTAGCCAATAAGGGCTAAATTGCTCCCTGCAAAGCCAGTGGCTAATATCACTGTCCATGATTTGGTCATGGATATAGCCTTTGTGTAACCAAGACCCAGCTCGATGATACCACACAGCTTTTATTAGCCCAGATGTTTCCTGATGAGAACAGCACATGCCTTGGGAGGACCACGCATGTGGTATGGCTGTCATATTGCTATATGACTTCAAGGGCAATCTGATAATAAACATTTTTCCTGACTTCCTCCACCCTTTTCTTTCTGCTATTCATCCTGAGTTTTCCTGAATCTGTACATACTCCAAAACTCATCAAATATCTTAGGAGATGGGACCAGAAGCCAGGGATGCCCTGACCACTAACCCATAGGGCCAGGCAGGCTCCAGTCCTTTGGCCTTGAGAAACTCCTGCCCGTGACTGCTGAAGGCAGGAGAGTGTCCACCCAAAACATCCTGCAGCCTGCTGGTTTTTCCAAGGAAAACAGAAATGCGGGTTAAGGTTTCTTCAGCTGAGGACAGTTACAAATCCACTTTCTGAAAATATGTGTTAACGCTGGTGGAAAAAAACAGGTTCCACAACCAAATCCAAAGAGTCATCCTTACTGAATTATTTGAAAGAAATTTTTACGTGCCTAAATTCCTCATGTCTGCATAAAAGCACCTCCTCACAAGCCTGCATCAGGCACTTGTGCTCTGAAGAAGAAAAGAATTTCAGATACAGCCTGTGCTTTGCACCCCCTATGCTTAGTCCCCAACCCCCTAATGAACCCGGCTTTCCTGTATAAAGAACCTATGCACTGGTTTGAAGGCCAGAAATCTGCCCAGAAAATACGGAATTGCAGCACCTAACCTGAAGGTCCTTATGTTTTCTATGAGATCTGGTCCTTATCTAATAATTGAAGACATGGATTTATAAACCAGTTCTAACATACTGTTATCACTTGCAGATCAGAAGTGAGACTGATTTTATCAAATGTAGAAGAATACACTGAACTATTTGTCTAGACTCATTTAATCAATAGAGAAAAAGAGGTACTTAAGATTTATTTATTTATTTACTCTACAGTAGACATTTTTAAATGGTCAGATGAGCTGTTTCCTAAAATTCTCCTTTTTCTCCAGTAATTTACACAGGGAAAGCAGGCAATCATCACAGACTTGGCTGAGGTCTAATGTTTGCACTTCACAACACTCCGATAGCTTGGGGACATCAGCGAGAGCCAAACCCACTTATTTCTTGGCTTTGGGATGCTTCTAGTAGAGAGTATAACATCTGTGTGCTGTAATCCCTGCAGGCTTGTAGGCTAAGGACAACTCAAAGTAGAATGGCCTGTTAGGGCTTTGGGACTACTGTGGAGGCACTTTTCACACCTCATGTTGTGCCCAGACAAGTCAGACCATGACTGACGAGTGGCATAGAGGGTTATGAGTCCCTGTACTTCCGATGTCAGATGGACATTGACAGAAAGGCAGTGTTCACTCTGCTGAACAAACACTCATTGATCTCCAGTGTATGAAGCAAAGCCCAGTGGTTAAAATCATGTATGTTAAGATAAGGAAGGGGGACTTCAGTTTTGGGGTAGGAGTTTGATTTGGTATATGTTCAAGTGGAAGAGAGATCTTGGAGAAAGACAATTTAACACAGGGGGCTTGCTCTCATTCACCCCTTGCCCTCCTGCCTGTGTTCAGGCAGGGCACATTATTGCTTTCTGCATGGATGAGCACCCTGGGGAAGAAGCAACTCTAGATACAAGCCCATTAGCCCTGCCACGAATATGGTCTGTATTCAAATTTCATTAAAGGATCATATTGTCCTGTTTCAAATAACCATCATGAAGAAATCACATTTTAACATGTCTCCTCCTCCCTAAATTATTATTTAATTTAAAGAATTGCAGAGAAGGTGACAAATATATTTATTGTATTGGTTTTCCAGAGGATAAAAGGTCAACTAAAAATTTTCTGGGAGAGCTAAGATACTGTCAAGTTAATTGTATACGCTTGGCTCTGGGAGTAAAGAATGCACTTAAAATACAAAAGGCTAAACATGCTTTTTCATTATTAAGAAGAAAAATATTAATGCCTCATTTTTAATTCTGATTTCCTCAATTATGCTGACTTTCCACTATAAATCTTTCTGCTAAATACGTATAAGAAAGCAACTAGGCCAACTAATTAATTAATTGATGACTGCCTCTAAAAGCTGGTTGGGAAGATGTCGTTAAAATCTCCTATTACTGGTCATTTTCACTTGTCAATATAAGTTTAATTTTCAAGCAATACCTTTGAAGCTGTTTGTTAGACGAAAGGGTAGACATGCTGCCCTACTTGCAAAGGGTGATTTTGATTTGTCATTTGTTCAGGTGCACACCCTCCAAAATCCCACATGCGCAGATGTTGGTGCTTAGTCCACTAATTCATGTACATGAACAGAGATCCAAGTACTAACTTACGTGAAGGTGAAAATCAAAAACTTGCATATATTAGCTGGCTTTAATTTAATGAATGATAAAAGAACACAGGAGCTTTACAGTGAGGCTTTACTACCATTCATGGCACAAAATTACTATAATTAAAGGTATTTATGCAATATTTGATATTAAATAAAAATATTTTACGTGAAGGAGAGTAAATTTGTCACTACTGAGGCTGGAAGAGCAAAGATGCTGACAACACATTTTCTGTTTCAGCACATCCATTGGAAAATATTCCCTCTGCAAAGGCCATAAAGGAATTTAGTAGAAGTGACACAGAGGTGATTTAAGAGAGCCCTAGGCAGGCAGGATTGGATTTTTTTATTTACATTGTCTACACTGTTTACAACATGCTCACTTTTAAAAAACCCTGTACTGATTCATTTTTTCCACACTTCTGCCAGTTTTGTCAACTAACTCAAATATAAGTCCTGCAGAGAGGTGTTTGGAGCAGGCAGCACACCCTTCAACTCTGTTAGCTAACAGAGGTTTGTGGTGCTTTGGCTTTTTTCCACTGTATTTGGTGTTTGCACTATGTCGTTTTTATGGCACTGACAAATAAAATTGTAGCAACAGCTACTTTGATGATGCTCCTGCTCTACTCCCAGCTGGGCAATTGAAAACTTCTTTAACTGCTCACTTAATAATTGTTTAATTTTAAATGTGTTTCACATTCTTTCAAATTTTAGAAACTGATTTCCAGTCAAGTAAAAGCTGAGTGAATCAATATCCCAATAATAAATTCCCCTCAGTTTTTACAATGTGCCCACATAATCTTATTACCGAGCTCCTTAGGAGCTTTGAGTACACGTCGTAGCCTTTCTTTTCACATCTCTAACATATATGTGAGCAAACATTTTCAAAAAATAATAATACTACCACAATCAAGTAGAACTGAGCATACATGAAACCCCAAAAAGAAAAGAGAAAGCCAGATTTTTTTGTGTAGTGATGCCAGTATTTCCCTCTGGGTCTTTTCTATAGCTCTGTAATGCACAGCTGAGCTCTAGAAAACTGATCCTCGGACCCCACATTGATGTGAATTAGGAATCAAAGTCAAATAACAACATTTTCACACACTGAGCTCCTACCACATCTTAATGTTTTTTTTTAAGAGATTTGAAATTGTGCGCAATTCATAAAAGAGCAGTCCATTTCCAAACACCTTGCTTGAGCATGACCCTGAAGAGCGTGCCAGAAAGGCCCAGTGACACACAGGTGCAGGATGCGGGGTCCCCAACTCTTCTGCCTGCGCTCCCCACGTGTCTGCCATGGCCCAGCCCTGCTACCAGGGCTGCCTGTAGCCCCTTCTGGGCTCACGGTGGTCGAGACAGCCCCTGCCTTTAGAAAGACATAGGTACTGCTGACTTGGCTATACAGCTTGTACCCCTTCAGCCGAGCTTGCTTACAGACATCAGTGCAAATCCTGTCTTTCTCACACACAGCTTTTTAAGTAGGCAAGGTGTTAGGAGATAAATCAGAGACGGTAACTGCAAGTTGCATGTGTAGGAAGGAGAAAAGGTGGCAAATGGTGAGAAACATAAGATTTTCAAAAGGAATAGAAAAAAAAAAAATAAAACCACCAACAGTCAAGAGTGGGAGAAATCAATTTTAAATTAAAAGCAATAATCAGTACCAATTCAATGAGCAATGTAGTTACACTTGCACAGTTTGAATGCATGAACTGAATGATTGAATGAACTGGAGATTAATCAAAAAAGATTCACAGAATTAAAAAGGGTAAGCAATTCCACAATAAAATACTCTAAAAGGCAGTTAAGTTTCTTCTGAGCAATATCTAGAAGTATGCTTTGGTTGTAAATGAGAGTAGTTATGGGAGGAAAGAAAAAGGTTGTTGCTTACACTCGAGTGACTAATAAGTATCCTCATTTCATTGCATGTCTACTTACAGTGATTAAAATTCAATCAAAATGTCACATGCCCTCGCCTCCTAAAACACATCTCATTTTATTTTCACATCTGGTATATGCTATGTGTATTATCTAAAAAGAGGAGAGAGAGAGGTGAAGAATGCTGTCCAATTGCAACATCATGGGATTAATTCCCAAAGTAATCATCAATCTTATTCTGAATAGTCACACAAGACAAGAGGCAGCAGACTTTCTCCCTCCTAGGGGCTCCCTGCATTTGAACACAGAGTAAAATCCATTTCCCAGAGATATTGAGAGCAGATCCTTCAACTTGTAGATCTGAAAAAAGTCCCCAGGATGCCATTAATCTTACACATTTACCTGAGCATCAGAGGTATCCTTGAGCTCTTCTAGTCCTCTTATTTCTTGACTGCTGTGTTCTTCATTTTGATGAATTGCTAAAATAAGAAAGAGTGAATGTATTGGAAGCAGGCAGGTTCAAATGACAAGAAGCAGCAATGCAGCATGACCTGTTATAGATCAAAGAGGATGACCATTCAAGAAACCTTGTTCCAAGTGTAGCTTTCTAGTTAACTTCTTGAGTAGTTTTGGGCAAATTTTATAAGGCATACCTTATTTGGTTTGGGCAAATCCTAAATAAGGTATACCTTATTTTTCCCAGGCAGCAAAAGGAAGTACTAAATCATTATACTCCTGCTACTGTTAGTCCTGATAAAGTGAGGACATTTAAGGGAACTCTACCTTTTCATACATTATCACAAGACTTGGGGACTTATAAAGAACAGAAAAATCAGACATCCCTTTAGTTTCATTATATTGTAGAAGGTCAATTCAAACTAAACAAAATAAGCAGATTAATCCCTCGTCTCTGCCTCAGAAAATTCTTCGTAAGCAAAGTCATCCATGAAAGTAATGTCCAGAAATAAATGGTGGCAGAAGATCTATTGAAGGTTGTTCGCTCCTGGCATAATAAGAGAAACCAGTAACTTAGCTCAATTAACAATCCTTAACACCAGCAAGTTTTGACAGACTATAAAGAAAAATGGTTTGGATCAAACATGTAAGCTCCAGAAGAGTGGAAACCAGAGTTATCAGTTCACCTGCCTAAAGAAACAAGGACCACTTTTGAACAGACAGATCAGACTTCCGTATTGCAGACAGCTATATCTATAGGTAGTTTTACGAGCTATAGCCCAAGATACCCTTCCAGTCAACATGCCCACCTGCTGAATTTTAGCAGGACATTAAGCCCTAAGCCCTTCTGATATATCACACGTGGCAGGTTAGGAGGGTCTGACCAGATGAAACACATGAGAAGTGACTTTATATTACACCATACTCATTTACTTACAATCGTCATACTCAAAAATCATTACTCATGTGTACACATCAAATGATTTGCCAGTGTGGCCACAGCAGTTGTGACAACAAAAGACTCCTTGAACTGGTAGAGCTGTCAAATCTATTTCCTGAACAACACCAGGCTCGTGGCTCTGATGGATGCGCAGAAGGATCCAACTTGTGTGCTTCCTCCTGTCCACCTTCTCTCTCCTTCACCCCTGGGTACCTGAGCTGGTGGTCAGGCTGCACCTGAACAGTCAGTGTTTTCAGATGAGGTTCACCAGTCCTGTTTTGCCTTTAAGCTACATCTGTGAGCTGAGACAGCCCAGGATTTGATTGATGAACAAACCAGCTGTTGAGGGAGCAGGAGGATGGCTGGCAGGCAGCAGCACTACCTTCACCAGCCACCTTCACCCAAGCTCTGCTCAACCCTCAGCCCAAATCTTTAGACATACAACCAGGTTACCACAGCTGCACTAATACATGTAATGTGAGCCATGAGGTCTAGCTTGGTTTGTCTGCATGGGTGCTCTGGGTCTGCTGCAGACTAAAAGCAGCCTAACCTCTAGGCAGCCTCCAGCAACTTAAAAGTAACTTTAGACTGTTCTTGACCTCTAAAATAAAGCATATGGATTTCTTCTCTTTTCACTGCAGAATTTCTCCTGATATTGCTATGCCATATAGTGTATAATTCTTCTTTCTCCCCCCCATTTATGCTATCAAATGAAAAAAAAAAGTCATAAAAATGTTATTATAAAAGGGAGAAAAAAGTAATTTTGTCAATACAGTTTAATCCATTCAGGGATCTTTTTTAATCCATTATCAAAGGAAAACAGAGGTCTGGTGTAAATCTTCACTAGTGCGTTTGCTGACATCACTTTACCAGCCAACCTCTGAAATTCAAGGTGAATGCTGAAAACACAGAGTCAGTCTATAGCTATAACAGAAAGCATGTACAAGGGGGGTTAAATCCCAGCAGCATGTAAAGCTAGGCAAAATCAAAACATGTTTGGGACATTGTGGCATATCCCCACCCTAGGCTGGAAAAGTAATAACCCAAAGAAGCAGCAACCAGAGTGAGCACCTCAATGGCCCCATGTGGGCCCTGCTTTCCTCGTTTGGATCAGGGTTCTCCAAGGCAACCAGGCTGGGGATTCTGTGCAATCCCTTCCATGTAACCCGCCTCCCAGCCTTCCTCCCCATGAGCTGTCGCATCCTCTCGCACACTCCCACACGTGCATGACCCTGTTCCACCATGGCCACTGCAGGGGACACAGAGCATTCAGGACATCCATTTGCCAAATGCTAGTCAGAAGAACCAGCATGAGCCAGGAACACTGCGACACCAGAAGGCATTAATGAATGCTAAAAAATGGTTGGTTGAGCAACTGCAAATTGCTTAAGTCTGTGGCTGTGTTAGCAGAAACACAACATTTTCCCAACTCTCCTTTCAATTTTCTGATTTCACCTAAAATCAATTTGCTGTAGCCACTGATGGGCAAAATATCCCCTCAGATGCTGGCTATTAATCATGGCATTTAAAGAGTGGCACCTTGCTAGTAACAAGACAACAGGTCCAGGTTTAAGTGGTTTACATTCATCCAGCCAGCTTTTCCAACAAGCCTGAGCAGATGGGAGCTCCGCAAACAGCTGTGCCCAGGCGAAAAGGTTAGTGGCTGCCAACCGGCTTCTTGTCACTCTGTTACTAGCATCCCCTTTCATGCCTAGTCTCAGGGCAAGCACCCCAAGACCTTCTTCAATCAAAACAAACAGGCAGACCTTTAAGGAGCAGCACACTGTTGCTAACCTGGCTGTGCTGGCAGATTAGCGAGGGGATGATAACTGGCCAGGGAGTTGGTGACAGAATCTTGGAATCATTTTGGTTAGAAAAGACCTTAAAGATCAACAAGTCCAACCATTAGCCTAGCATTGTCAAGTCAGCCTCTAAGACATGTCCCTGAGAACCTCATCCACATGTCTTTTAAACACCTCCAGGGATGGCGACTCCACCACTTCCCTGGGCAGCAAACATCCACAGCTGAGGGGAACAACATCTCTTACCTAGCAGAGAGAGCAAGAGAAAGACTGTATGTGTCCACAACCCCAATGGATGCAAATATCCTTGGGTGTTGAACAATTTCAGCATGAGCGATTTTAAAGAAGATGAAAACAACACATCAGTTTAGATGTACCCTAAATGAAGAGTTTAAAAAAAAAGAAGAAGAAAAAAAAGCTGAAAAAGTTCATAATCCAAACCCAGCTCTCTCCTTGGCTTCAGTGTTGTTTAGACTGTGTAAGGAATGTAGAAAAGAACCAGTAAATATTTTCTTAAAGGAAAAAAAAATAGTCCCAGACCTCACACTGATGTTCTTGCAGATCTTGGGAGAGCAGGAGCAGTCAGCTTCTTTTTCATGACATTTCCGTCACAAATGTGATTTCTGTGTCCTCTCTGCCTCTTATCCAAACCCATAAGAAGCAGCCACAATTGGACCATTTAACTACACCCAGGAAGCAATCCTCAAGGAATCACACTATTTCATACACTTTTCTCCATCGCAAGAACAAAGTCCCTTGAAGACTGAAGTGACCACATGGACAAATAACCCTTAATTATATTTTCTTGCTTTCTGTATGAAAAGGTTACTAAATGTTTCGTCTATAAAATACAGAAAAAAACTTGAATTTCTTAAAATATTCCAACGGATTCAGAAATTCACGTTCATAGGTGTCATCACACACATAGAAGAAACTAATTGCTGTATTTCTATACACAGTGTGCCTCCTAAACCTGTAAAAACTCATAGACACCCCTTGAATTGGCCCAGGTGCTGCCCTCATGGGCTCTTGTGCACACAATACAAGTCCCGTCATAAAATATAAGAATTCACAGATAGTTTTCCCACTTACTGTCAATTGGCCTTTTATTTTTTTTTTAATATAAAAGGCTTGACATTGCAAATTCAGCTGTAGAAAAAGGGAGCAGAAGGTTAGGGTGCGATGGGAAAGTATTTCCCAGGCAAATGTTGATTCTGGGACAGTTCCCTAAAATTGTAACGTGTATATGGACAAAGGTTGTGAACTTTGGGAACTAGGCCAAGCCCTTCCTTCTCTGCCAGCATAAACTCAGCTTTTCTCCTTGATAAAAATACCCCAGCATGTCTCACAAAGCAGCAACACCGGGGAAAGGCAAAGGTGGTCTACCTTGATCTAAATGTATCTATTTAATGTTATGTTTGGATTCAGGCTTGAGACCTGTGACAGGAAAAATACGCAAACAACACCAGAGTGACCAATTCTCTTTTCTACCCGCAGCAGTTCTCCTCCTTTGGAAGAGAGATCACCATGAAATAAAGAAAACGATGTTAAAGGGGCATTAGCTTGCTAATGTGCAATTCAAATGTGTCCATTTGCAATTTAGCTTAGGGAATTCAAGATGTTGATTTTTTTTTTTATGGTCACTCAAGGATCACAAGGGCCATCATCTGGTCTGAGTTCCTTGTGTCTCCATGGACCAAAGCTGAGATTTTGCAAGCAGATTCTTCTATAAACTAATGTTGGGACAGAGAATTCTTGTGGGGGAGAGCCTTGTCCTTTAGTAATCCCATTTCTAGCTCATTAAATCAGCAGAAAAAATAACAAAGAAAAAAAAAAGAAACAAAAAGAAATAATTTTGTACTAGCTACCTCAGCAGAATCAGCCATCACATGGGGGTGTGAAGGGAAAGGGAACATAACCACTGCTTACGTCAGAATGGAGCATATCCTTTGTGTCACCATTACTGACCAACAGTGCTCCCCTGCTTTTACTGCTACAAAGTTTAATGTATATATAAGACATTGGAAGGGACCTGTCTTCCTTGGCAGCACAGAGCACCACAGGCATGTTAAAGGGCTCACCTTAGCTAGACAGATTGTCACGCCATGAGGGTCACAACAGGCACCTGCAGCACTATGGACGTTTTCCTGCCTGTGGAAAATCCTGTCAAGGACACTAGGGTTACCTACAGAGCAGTGCCTCCACGCTTGAAGGTTAATTAATTGTGTTTGATGAATAAGGTTTTTAAAAGTCATATAATACAATGCATGTTATTTCATTTTTAATATGGTGTCTTACTCCGAATAGCAGAATCTTTTACCCAACTGAAAGTGGAAAGGACAGTTAAAAAAAAATTCACACATAAACCAAATCCTGGAACCTACAGCCTTGCAATCTTCCCAGAGGCTTTGCTGTATTGTGCTTTCTTCCTTTTCTATAAATGAAGTTTCTTCTCTCTACCCCTTCTGGCTGCAAAGATAACCTTCACAACACAAACCAAGGTACTATCGTCATTCTGCTGCTGCAGCCAGCCAGACGGGAACAATAACAGCAGGAGAGGTGTGAACTTCCTCCCTTTGGCTTAATAGGGTGTTAACTTTGAAAGCTAATTATTTAAATGACTAAGAGAGGCCTGCCATCACAGTTAACCATGTTGCTGCTGAGCAGTATGACATGAGGGACATCTGTCCATCCATAAGCAACTTGACAGGCAGTCTGTGTGGATGGTACCCACATGTCCATTCCAGGACAGAAAACCAGCTTAGCTCCCATCACTGCTGGCTGTCCCACAGCCCTGTACTTACTATTCCCTTTCTGCATTACTGTAAAGCGTTTGGGATTTGTGCATCAAATAGGATTACTTTTAGCCTGGCTTAGTTTGATCATCTGGTTGAGCACAGAGACCCCAGGCAGCAGGTAGGGCATGGGTCAGGGCTCCCTGAAAGCTGGCATTGCCACCAGACCCCTTCTGCCACACAACTCCAGCTTCAGCCCTTGAGCTTGCCATGAAGTTCAACTGCGGCACCAGGATCTCCTGCCTTTTGGAGGCACAGAGCCCATAAACACCACCCTTGGTGCACATGCAGTTTAAGACTGCACTGCCTTAGGCTGCTCCCAAGACAGAACTTGCTTAGAACATGTCAAACCCTCTGACACAGCTTTGGGAGCAGCCCAAATGTGCAGGATCCCAGGATGAGGAGTTCACTGTTCCAGCAGTTGTTCGGTAGAATCATAGAATAGTTTGAGTTGGAAAGGACCTTCAAAGGTCATCTAGTCCAACCCTCCTGGAATAAGCAGGGCCATCTTCAACTACATCAAGTTGTTCAGAGCCTTGTCCAGCCTAGTCTTGAATGTCTCCAGGGATGGGGCATCTACCACCTCTCTGAGCTACCTGGTCCAGTGTTTCGCCATCCTTGTAAAAAATTTCTTCTTCATGTCTAGCCTGAATCTCCCCTCCTTTATTTTAAAACCATTATCCCTTTTCCTATTGCAACAGACCCTGCTAAAAGTCTGTTCCCATCTTTCTTACAGGCCTCTTTTAAGTACTCCAAGGCCAGAGGCAGCTCTGGTCTATGTACAAAGCTCAGTCACCCCTTAGGCTATGTCCCTCATGTTTCAGTGATGCTCTTTCATTTCAAATGAGGATGTTCATTTATTATTTAGTGTTGTTCTTTAACCTGCTAACATCCTAGAACATCAAACCACTCTGCCCTTTGTAAGATTTCAATCCTTTCAGTACTATGTGATCAAAATTTATATATGCTTCTCCTTTTTCTAGGTGGTAAGTTAAAGGCAACTATGTGCCCTCTACAGATGGGAGGCACACACCACCTTGGAGGTGGTAAATATCCTACTTCTGACCAGAAGAACTTTGTTTCTTTGACAAGCCAACAGATTTCCACTGTCTCATCCCTGCTGGATGGTTATAGCCTGTTTTTCTGTCCCTGTCAAACCATCACTGTTGAAAAGACCTCAGGAATCTGCAAGAATATTCCCTGGGGGAAGGCTCCAGTGCTCTGAATTGCCAGCAGCCTGCACCAGTTGATTTATCATCAGCCTCTGGGAAGCTCACAACTTCTAGCATTCTTCTTATATCCTACATTTTTTGAGAGACATGTTTCTCTTCTGTTTTGTTCCCAAAGGAACTTGCTAGTGTGAAGCTTTTCAGAAACAAGCAGCAAACAAGGACTTTTTTTTTCTTTTTTCTTTTTTTTTTTTTTTTTTTTTTACAATCACATAATTCTAAGCTAATTTCATGATTTTTGAAAACTTTACTGTTCTTTTGAACATCAGAGCTTATGGTATCCCTTGTTATTCTTTGTGGAGGGTATAGAGCGAGATCTAGAGGGGCTGGTTACTATGGCAGCTCTGAGCTGTTTGACAGTGTTATAATGTTTGCTGATGCTTATTAATTTATCAGTGTGGAAAAAAAATGAATAGCTCATACTGATACCACTGGGGAAACTAAAAGCCAGATCCTCTAGCTTACGTAAGGCACTAGTGCTGAGCAGTGGAAAGCAAGATGAGCAGCAAGTAAATGCTTTACAAACCTCAGATTTGGGGGCCATTTTAAGCCAGACCAGGTCCTTCTGCATACTCCTGTACTTTTCAAGTCCTATTTCCGAATTAAAGGGGGAAAACGAACAAGCACAGAATACCTCTGAAATCCCCAACAGCTGCCTATAAAAGACAGCGATAATCCCAGGAATAAAACCCTCCAACTGAGAATTGGTTCCTTATTTACCATGAAACTGTAATCTTTTCCCAGAAATTACTGAAAAGAGAAAGCTTTTTAAGCTCATCCTTAACATGTTTCCTTTTATTAGCAATACAAAATTTGCCTTTGAGCTTTCTCATTCCTTTCCACTATTTCTGCGTATATATATGCAAATTATTGTACAGATTTCCCTTCACTGAGTACACTACATATCTCTGAAACAGTTGGCAGGCCCCTGGGGGGTGTTGCCCAGACAGCTGTGCAATCAGCTGAGTAAATCAGCTAATTAAAGAAACAAAGAAAATGCAAAAATTATTAAAGAGAGACTCCCGCTTACAGCATTGTTCAGCAGCTTTGTAACTAATACAGCACAGCAAGCATGGGATGGAATAAAAATGGAATGGACTATTGCACAAGTGACAATGTCATTTTATCTCAAACGCTAATCTGGGATTCATGATATTTATGCTTCGTAGTTTAAATCAATTTAACATAAATTACTCCCACATTTTATTTCATTTTAAAATGACAAAAGCATGAAATGTAATGCTGGTTTCATAACTGATTTCTGTATGTAAAAAATGGTCATTAACTTCTTTTTGACCTTAGGTGTAGAATTAATATTGAATTTTCACAGAGGGTACTCATTATGCTAGTCTAGTTTCCACCCAGAAAAATAAGTTCCCAAGGGTCTTGGTGCTACAAACCATTTCTCAGATCTCGAATAGGAAACAGGACTCCCTAAAATGATGCAAAAACATTTCCTCTCATTGCAAAGTTTATCAAAAGGAACAGATGACAGCAAGGGTAGGAATCTGCCATTTAAACAGAGCAAAGCCAGTGTGGTAAGAAAGGAGGCTGACAGATGTAGATTTGGTCTTGCTGATCCACAAACCATTAAGACACCGTTCCCTTCCACTGCTTCTGAATGGCCACAGGAAGGACAAATTTCTGTTTAAACGAGACTCAGGCCTGCCTGTGTTATATAGCCATTGTAAATTAAGGAATGAGCATACCAAGTAAAGCCACTGGTATTTCCCAACTCAGTCAGATTACGGCCAGGAGCCTTTGCTGCTGTTCTTTTCACATTATTGTACAACTGGTTTTGTTAGGAAGTTCTGTTTATTTTATTTGTCAGAAATGAAGCCTTTCATCTGGGTTTGAAGGCCCGTATTTCATGCAAGGTCGTGGTGCATTAGAAGAACATAATTTGTAAAACACCTCTGGCTAAACAAGGGAGACATTTTTTAATAGATAATCAACTACTGTTGATTCATGTGGCCAGGGGAAGTTTGGTTTTCGGCAGCTGGTACTTTGTGATACACACAAAGGAAAAGGCACATTTTTACACACACTGTGAATACATGAACTCATATTATTTTTTTATCCAGGAGAAAAGAAGAAGGTGGAAGTTGCAAACACTGCAGGACTACTACAGGAACAGAAAAAAAGCAATGTTCTTTGTAGCAATAGCAGCTCAAGGAAAACCATTTGATGGCTGAATGCAGAAAGATTTAACTTTTACCCAGTGCTTTTAGACGTTCATTCTTGAGTGCATGACATTTAAAAAAAAAAAAAAAATAATCAAGTAGCAGTGAATGTATCTATAGCAGTACTGCCTGAAAATGAGATGTTGGAAGAGACTCATTACATGATCAGCAGGCACAGGGAGAATGAGTGCTGGGAACTGATCAAACGAGGAGGTACTATGGGCAGTCACTGAGTGGGCTGGTGCAAAGCAAAACACCACTCTCTATTCTGTGGAAATATCCTCCAGGTACGGCCAGGAAAGAGGCAGGAAACAAAGAGGACTCTGAATAAATAAATTCTGTCAACTGTCTGTAAATGCCTCCCCCAAAGCACTTGAAACAAAACATTCACCTGGGAATTGTTTTTTTGCACAGTTACTGTCTTTCTGACTTTACCAGGCAATCCCTTTTTGCCTATGTGCAAAACATCTGTCACCTACACAGCTATTCTGCATTGCTCGTTTCTTATACGTGAGTGCCTCAGAGATCACACAGAAAGAACTATGCCCAAAGTTCTGAAACAACTGCAAAAAACAGACCATAAGCTGCCAAAATCTCTCTCAGCATAATTCCCAGCAGAGACATCTTTGGAGCTCTTTTCCTTTTTTTTCCATGGCTCAGAGTTCATTCTGCTTTACGTTAGCTGTTGAATACACAAAGGCCAGTGAGCGTAACTGTGTAGTCCATACACTGATGTTGCCCAGGGCACTTCCCACCCTCAGCATTGCCCAGGGTGGGCACAAAGCAGGTGGCCACCGATTCAGCCACAGCACAGAGGCACATAGTGTTCCTGACCCACCAACGCAATGAGCACCATTTCCTGAGGCTAGAAGGGGCCTAATCCCATCATTTTGCAGTGTTGTTGGTTTCTTGGTATGCCTGATATCAGGAGTAATAGAATAATCCCATGGGATGCAACAAGACATTGAACCCTAGGGGAGTCCCTTCAATAAGGCATAAAATGTTCAAAAAGGATCACTTAAAGAAGCCAATGTAATTTCCTCCCTTACTTCAAGTGAAATCCTCAGAGCACAATGTAACTTCTAAAATATTATTAGCTATGTTTTCAGGTGCAACTTTTATTTTGAACCACAGAGGGGTCGGGCAGAGAAAAAGTAAACTTGAAGTTACCAAGACCTACCAGAAATAGCCTTTATTTTGAGTGACCATTTCTCCACAATGAATGCCATTATTAACACTTGCAGAAGAACTCTTATTTCACACATTTTGCTAAGTTCAGCCCTTGCTTTGAAGAAGTGGATGGTTGGAGGAATTGAAACTTGTTAAGAAATAAGCTCTTACTTAAGTCAAGTAAATACACCCACTGAAAAGAGACATAAGGAGACACAGAAAACCAGTAAAGACCTACAGATATTAACTTCTTCCCACCCTCATAACTCTCTCAGTTTCTCTGCAAGGGAAAATGCACACCTCCCCGGCACAACTGCCATTTTATTCTGTAAACAGGAGCAAGTTCTTTCATCTCTCTTTATGCCTTTTTTTTTCGGTGGGCATAAAATAAGTGATAATAAACTGTGCACATTTTACTCCAGAGATATTGTATATCTGCTTGTTTACAAAACCTGTACATTCAAGAGTGCTTAATATGTTTGAGATTTAAACACAATACTGAACTGCTCCATTCTTGAATAAACCTTTGCTCATGTATTTGTAACCTCATTTTTCAAGTATCTGTACAAACCTGATCCAAATTCGTAATGATTTCCATGTCTATTTAACAAGTCTATTCTACAAGTAAACTATTAACATAACATAGGATATTCATGTACTACAAAATGACAAAGTTTTT